>NW_027130691.1:1387500-2855000 GCF_026122565.2 Emydura macquarii macquarii | reverse complement strand
TAACTTCACTGGGCATAGGATTGGGCCCATAACTTTTAGTACTTCTTACCTAGAAGTTTGCTTATTGTTTAAAGCCTTTCATGCATAACCACTAACCACCCCTGTGTTGAACGTGCATGGGGGGAAAAAGGCAGCAGAGATAAAGAGAAAGGACACTGTGCCTGGAAGGCAGGGACAGAGGCCAGAGTACCAGGAGGTAGGATCAGGCTGCTGGAGGGTCAAAGGCTGCAGGGGAGCTCTCTCAGCCCAGGGAACCAGTGTACTGAAGCAGCCGAGGCTATGTCTGAGCTTAAGTATGCCTGCACGCTCTCCTGGTCTATTTAGACAGAGGAGCACGGGGACAGGAACAGACGAGAATGAGAAAAAGGAAGGAGTTTCATTAGGATGACGGAAGAACAATTAACATTCATGTTCACATTATCCATGTGGCAAGTCATTTTTATCTACAATACTCCCAAAACAAGTTCGGAAGCCATCTCATGACAGTTCTCAGCAGCTCAATTATATGACTAGGTATTTGCAATGGGACTTTTCTAACCAGCCTTATTCATATCGGAATGAAGCTGAAGACGTTTGTTCCATTGTTTTCCCATGTAGCTCACTGCTATGTAATTAATATACTGAGCAGTAGAACATCTGAGGCAAAGCTATGCGGTACAATACAATATTGCATTGTTGTCCATGGTTCAGTTTTGGAAGGTCATGTTCATCTAAGGATGGTAACCGATGTGCTCCATTTGTGGCATAGAAGAAAAACTGCTTTAACAACCAAACAATTTTTCCCTTAACTCTGATCTCTTAGAATCTTCCCTTCAATATCTTTCTTCTACAGCAAAGAAGGGACAGAAAAAGTCTCTTTGCAAGGCTAATCATTTCTTTCAAAAGATTTCCCCATTCATTTATCTTATTTGCATTTATGAATTTAATCTGTTGTATTTACATATCTAAAGAGATCTAAGTGTCTTGTGTAAAAAAATACTCCCTTAACTTGAGGCACAGGAAAACATCAGGAAGAAGAAAAGGGCTCTTTACTAAGTATATCTTCACTCAATTTAGCAGGGAAAAACTATATGTCCTGGGTTCATTCTTCTAGGTCATTTTAGTGTGTCCCAAGTACTGTTACCAGTAAAAATATACAAATAATCAAATACTCTTATTTGATTTTTTTTTTTTTTACACTGCATCTCCCCTCTGCATGAACCCTGGGAGCAAAAAAAGAGTGATTTATGGAAGAGTAAGTCTGAATTTTGACTAGTGAGCTGAGTCAGAAAATGTACCCTGACTTCTCCACCCAGGACCACAAAAGAAAAATCTTGCATCTCTCTCTTAGCAAAAGGGAAGTGCAAACAAAGTAAATAAACATGGAAGAAACAGAAGAGGCCACCAGAATGCATCTGTTGCCCATTTTTCTCAATTATGGAGGTGGAAAAGAGCTCAGAAACTGAACTAAGCAGCCGACATGAGCTGCAGGATTTAAACAAAGGTAGTTAGCTGGTTTAATGGATAATGTGTTGCATAGTCCTTCAGCTCTGAGTCTGTGACTGCAGTTCTAATAAGAACTGCCACAGGGAAAGGAGAAATTTATTGGAGCCTAGGACCACGCAGTGCTAACATGGAATGCTCTAAAATGCACTGTGATATACCTGCCATTATATGCCTATGAAAAGCTACATAGGAGAACCACCTGCTGCTTATGCACCACAAAGAACCATTACCAGCACCTCATGGAGATTTGTTAGAATTAACTGTCAGGTTACAGACTGTATGAGGGGGGAGGGAGCCCAGGCTGAGCATTAGTTTGTTGTACAGATAAATAGGTTACTTTGATTTTTAGCACTGACAAATTTGAGAAAAGCTTATCTAGTTCTTGCTCTACTCTAACAGTTCAGAATAACTTTAGCTGATGGCTTATCTATGCTGTATAAAATAGACTATACAAGACTATTACAGAGAACATAGCAAGTATGTACACAAACAAAACCATCTGCAGTGTAAGGGACAAATCCTTTCCGTCTGCAGCGGTTTCACAAAGCTTACACTCAGTTACTGCTGAGTGTTGCCTTCTAGTTGCCCTGATCTATACATCCTTCATAGTCTGAGGATCCCACCTGTCCCAGGGCCTGTGCAGTGGTCCCTTGACCTCCACTCTCTTGGCAACAGGACTCGCAAGGCAGCCATCTCCCCAAACTTCCCCGGGCCTGTACTGCTTCCTACTGCGTGGGATGCAGGCAGATTGGGAGTTGACACTGCTCCAAACAGCTGCTACTCCTAGGGATATCTGCGAAGTCCCAAGGAAGCGTTCCATGGAGATGAACTGTTGCAAGTCCTTTCCCCATCTCAGCCAGTGGGCCTCTCACACTCTGGAATTGCTGGTAGAGCAGCTTTTGTGGCCCTGGGTGGAAGGAACATGCTGTCGAGATACACTGTGCCCATGGCCCCAACATCATCTGCTGCTCACCTCAACCAGGAGAAGACATGACCACACAGGATCATTTACATGAAATTACCGTCTCTGTGCCTGGAAACATTTTATTATGTTTTTTAATCTTGGAAATTCCAGAGCTGGTAAACTCCCCTTCTTACCGGTCATGCTTATTCTCTTGTGCTGCTCGCAGCAACTCCTGGATATTTTTAGTGATCTGTTCAGTTTTTCGAATAACATCCTCTGTACTTGGCAAAGTGGAACTTGGGGCTGCATCTGTATCCAAGTTCTCAGGGACAGACCCTTCTCCCTGCCAAATGATACTTCTCTGCCTTCCTTTCCTACCTGACCTGGGGGAAAAAAAGAATGTTGAAGTGGTCACTCTACTACAGAGCAGTTTCTATTAGCACTTAATTAGTGCTTTACATCTTCCAACACTATACAGACACAAACATTAGCTCATTCATGTAATAAGACATACCCTGACTCATCCAGCTCCAAACTGGGGGTGGGGTTCTCATAGTCATTTTCAGGCATGCTATTCTGTTTTTCTAATTTCGACACCTATAGAACAAACAAATGTTTAAGGATAGCACCTAGAAAACTTTGCCAGAGAAGTATTCCCTGTGTAAAATAGTTCATTCTCTTTGCATAAGACTTCATTTAGGACCTACATTACTTTACAAGCTCAAGCTGTCATGGCCATTAGTCACTGTTCTGTTCTGTGCTATGTTACACATGCTCATACGTTTTAGGCTAAGATCTTAGGGGCTGAGATTTGGTTCATTTCTCCCACAGACAGCTGTCACATGCCACTATATGCAGCAGCAGTACTGAAATGAGTTAAATACCATAGGTTATCCCTCAGTTTCACCAAAAAGAAAAAAGTTACTTGCCTGGCTACTTATTCCTTCTTTAGTAAGTAGCTTCTTCCTAAAGTATCTTAAGTATTTTATTTTTACAATAAATTTTATACCTTAACATATTAGGGACTGTTCTTCCCCAAGCATTACAAGCTGATCAGCTCTACAGAGCAGGGTTCTGCTTCTTTAACATCATAACTCCACATGCAGCCACTTGCCACTGGGATGACCTCCCTGCCCCCAAGAAAACTTTGTCTCCATTCACACGCTGTTCAGGAGGAGGACCATACAATAATGTTGGGATCAGTTTTGGAATCTGACAACCATCCAGTTGCAAATGACTGAGCAAATGTGCTTTTGCAGAGGTCTGGAGTTGGAAGATGGAATTAGCTTAACTCCCAGACAACCACAAGTTGGATGCCTTCCAATACAACATGACCAAATTATGTACAAGAGAGGGACATCACCTATCCCTTGAGATTCCATAGTATGGTCCTCTACACTCAGAAAGTTTTCCCCATTAGATTCTATGTAATCTTTCAGGTAACATGCTATTCTACCACGTCTGTGAGCTTCCGCTATAGTTTATATCCAGAAAATATATCATCCCAATTATTTTTGTTCTGAGTACTTCGCAACCACACCAATCCCAAGAATTCATATCCATGGCAAGTTTGCAACCTAGGATTTTAAAATAATTCCATAAATCATGGGAGGGGACAGTATACTCTGGAGCTCTCTCCCTCCTTCCTCAAAAAGCAGCTCTGGATTACTTATTCTCCTCTTCTGGGCCTGACACCAGAGAACAGCAACTCCCCTCAGTGGAGTCTAGGCCAGGACATTCTACATTAGTACACGTTTTCTAGAGGACAGACTAATTATGCCCTTCTCACCTATGAACATGAAACATTAACGTCACTATGAGGCTTGGCTTTGTACTGCACAGTGCAGATCCTGGAATCAAAGCCAAACCAATCCCAAAAGTATTATGGGATTTCGTCATTCCCAGTCACATTAACCTCCCACCGATCTTTATTAGAAAAACATAGTGAGGATCGAGGGAATCTCCAGTGTTGGATTTTAAAGGAAGTCTCCAATCGGCACACTTTAACACGCACTTTCCATGATAACAGCACAAAAGAGTCTAAGCCTGATAGACACTACTTTCTATTATTCTTATTTACAGAGGTGCTCCCATATGCTAGGCACTTTCCAAACACTGAAGGACAGTCCCTGCTCTGAACACCTCAAACTAAAGAATTTCTATCCAATTTACAGCCACCTTGCATAGAAAGAAACTTAAATTGTGGTGTTCTTTTGATTACATCTGGTAAGGTAATTAGGGAAGATGGAATCTGAAAAAAAATGGTAGGCATATTCTGACAAAGCTGTACATAATAGTATTTGTATGGCATTTCTTTATCAGATGGTACATGGATAGAAACTGTTTGCTAAACAGCAAAGCTGAATACTCTGGTCACAAATATAAAGACATCAGCCAGTTTAAACAAAAAAATCAAGACTTTGCCTTAGTATTGGAATTAGAGATGTGTAAAGTAGGATTAAAAACCCTTAAATTTGAGCATGTTTTTCGTTCCTGTGATAAATCAACTGTCCCAAAGTGGCAATTCGCACTTTACTGTGAAAGAAGACAGGCACTTAAAGATTTATCATCTGCTACTATTCCATATAAATCAAGTATTTTTCAGATTGGGCAGAAGTTGCCAAGTCGTTTGTATTCGGAATTAACTTGTGTTCTGAGGTTTTTAAGAAGGACTCAGAGGCTGAAGAAAACAAATATCTGACTAAAAATAAGCATCTGAGAGGTAAATGATTACTCAAAATGTTGATATACAAATCTCCATTCCCTCATAGTTCAACTGCTAAATAATAAAGTTTGACCTGAGACACTGCATAGCTGCCAAGGAAACAGACTGATACAGTGTTTCAGCTGCAGTATCAGGCACATGGAAGAGTTAAGCTAAAAAAAGGAGAGAAGGTCTTTTTAAAGAAAGATATCTCAAAAAATTGCCAAGTTTTAAAAAGTCATCTATAAATGCTTTTCTCTTTTAGTTTTCTCCTGTGAAAGTCCTGCTGTAATGATGAAAAACGAAGCTTAAATCGATAACACACAATACTACAAAATGGGTTCTGTCAAACTACCCATAAATGTATTTGGATAAAATCGACAAAATATAGGAAGAATACAAATGTATTAAGTAGTATATAGTGATGATTGTTACACCAATTAAAGACAATTGCAGATTCAAGCTGTAGAAGAGAAATGCAATTCACTCACTGCGATGACCCAACGTGAGTCAGCTATCATTTACTTATGCAAACAGGACAGCTAATGTTTCATCTTGCTCAAAGAGAGTGTAAAAGATATCAGTTCTTCAAATTATAAATTAATTATTCTGAAATATACTGAACAAACATGTGTAGCAAGGATCTATTTGTTAAAAGCACAGCTCTTTCACGATAGTTAAAGAAAAAGTTACCTTGTAGTTGGGGCTGGTTTAGATGGCATTATTCTGCAATTTTTTTGGATATATAGAAATATTTCTAAAATCTCACACAAAATGTAAAGTCTAAAAAAGGAAATTAGGCATGACCAGTCAACTGTATCAGATTGTTCAATTAGCCAACCATCCCATACCTTGTGATTTTATAGTGAGGATACTTCATTCTGTGCTTCTATTAATTGTCCTCACATTGGGTTGGATTTAAGGCTGCAGTGAAACGGTTTACAACAAGGATGAGAATACAAGCATACTTATCTGTTTCACATTTCAGTGTTTTTGTAAAAAGGCACACGATGCCTCTGTGAACACTGTAGTCCAGAATCAAAACTGTTCGTTCATGAGGCAGAAACAATGCAAACAGGTGTCTTCGGGATATCAGAGACTTTTATAGTGCAATTAAAATCTCCTTTGTAGTGCAATGTAGTGTAGTGCTTTTGAAAGGTCCTAGAAACTAATTTCTTGTTGATTCTCAGGGAGCAGCAATGTAAGCTTCCTTTACATTGTGCCAGGAAAATATTTTTACCCTGACCTAAAAGGAATATTGCTAAGAATGAGTTCAGTCTCCAGGCCCATTCAATCCTCAGCCACTTTCAACACTGCCAGTACAAGGGCTGGGCAATATTAACTGAAGTGGTGGGTAATATGGATGCTTATCTGATAAAACTGGACAAAGAGCTCACTCATTTCAAGCATCTACTGAACAGCTGTCAAAAAATAACATCCATCTCTGTCCATCAGTACCAAACTGGACTGGATGCAAAGTGGTGACCCCTAGAGATAGCAGACTCCATAGCTTTTACTAACCCTTTGAGCACACCTGTGCCTCATGCAATGCATTTTAGTCAGCAGAAATAAAGTATGTGTTGGCTCATGAAAGATCAGTAAGTGCCTGCTAAATAACTTCCCTTTAGCAACCAGCTCATTTTCAACCGCATATTGTGGGATAAGTGATCTGGAGCAACTTGTGCATGGTGTTAAATGCTAGAGGTATTTTTAGTTAGTGTGAAGTTAGACAAGAGTGAAGCAAGTATATCCACAGTATGTGGCAGAAGAAACTGAAAGTGATGAAGTGCTGCTTCATGCAGGGATGAAGACTACTTAGTAGATAGAGGGGAAAGGACAGAGGCACAAGGCTTCCAGGGAGATGGTCACCTCCTCCAGGTAACAGACTGATTCAGAAGGTACTTAACCCTTTGTGTGCTTTCATCCCTTGACCAGGAAAGCGTGGAGGGGAAGGAAGGCAGAGATGAAGAGGAGGTCACAAACGCACTCCTCCCGATCTAAAAAAAGGGGGAAAGAGAAAAACACTCGGGAAAACAAAAAACCAAAAAAACCCAAAACAAATATTCTGAAAGTAACTTTTAAACAGATATGTGCATTTTAAAAATTGGATAATCAAGGAGGTGATATGGCCAGAATGACTGAGAAAACTGACTGAGCTAGACTGTACTTTTAAATCCTGCAAAAACAGTTTACTTCTTCAAGCTAATTCTGATATTAGTATTAAAAAGTGTTGAATTCCCAAGTGAACAAATAAATTCACCATAACTTTACATTAAAACCCTGCTTCTGCAAAGGCTTTCATTTAACTAATACATCACACTAGGACTGAATGGAAAGATTTTAATAAAGAAAAAATAGTATGTTTCTGTAACCAAGTTTCACAAGAAAGAAAGCAATGCCTTAGAACTGTTAGTTCTAATCCAGCAAGATGTTAACAAATGAGAAGTTTCAGAAATCTATGAAGCTTTCTTACACCTTGAATAAATTGCTGTGTACAAAAGAGTTCTGACATTTCTTGCTGCAGGAACTGCCTTTATACTGAAATCTTTCACAGCAAGTCAACATCATCTACGATGATATAGCTTTTATCATCTAGTTTGAATTTCTAATAAGCACTTTATTATTTCCAGCAGTTGGAGAAGTCCCAGACTTGTTAACTGGACTGAAAAACATCCAGGCTCATGGCATTAATGTCAAATGGTTCATCATCATCTGCCAAAATGGCACTTCTTGCAAAATAGTTTAGATGTTCATGACTACTGCTTGCATCAAGAATTTTGTTTTATATGCACTTGGCACTTTTTTCAAAGCCAGGAAAGAAATTTCAACTTTCAAACAAACAAACAGTCTTTCAAATGCATTTTAATGTATATAATTGAAAGGAAAATACAAGATAGTGCTGCCCCACAGTCAACATATTGACAAAGCCTCAAAATCCTAATTCACGCCAGCAAAATATACTGTCACACATTTCCCCCTGCTTGTGGCAATTTAAAAAAAGATACTTTAAAGAATGAACTCTTGAGTGTTGGCATATTTTGTGTTGTCAGTCTAGAATGCAAACGCCTTAGGGCAGGATCAGTGTCTATGCTGACCACACTATTGGAACTTAAATAATAATTTAGGAAAATACTAATCAGGACAGAATTGGTCACCTAAAAAAAATAGGCTGTGAATACTACAGGAAGGGAAAAAAAAAAAAAGAGACTATAATGAAAAGCTGAATTGCAGAGAGGTCCATGGAAGTAGACTCACCTCCAAAGAAAAGGGCTAGGATGCTTCGATGTAGCATTTCTACTCATGAGTTATGTTCAATGAACAAAGTTCAATCCTAGTGTTTTAAAATGGCTTGCAAGTTCCACATAAAAGCATGTACCTGTATGCCTCAAGAACCGAGATCCACAAACTACACCTACCTTATTGAAACACAGGGTTTTTCTCTCCTGCTTTTGAAAGATTCATGCATGGATATTTTGGCAAATATATTGTGGCTAAAGGAAATAGCTGAGCAGAAGCCAAAAGTTCCAGTTTACATATCAGAGAATTATGTTACAGCTTGTATTCTTCAAACCATCAAGCTCCTGCAGACATGTTAATACAGCAAACACAGTGATAATTCTTACTATTTAACTTCACTAGGAAGCAGACAGAGATTTTGGAAAATAATCAGGTAAATAAGCAGAGTTGCAACAGAAAAAGCTGAATGTACAGAGAAGAGCAGAAGCATTAGCAGTTTTACTTACATGTGGAGGGAAAGGCTGAAGTCTTGTTATGCTCTCTTCTGGATATGTGACTTCTCCCATAGGGAGGTAGGGTTTCTGACCCGATCCAGTCTCATACATAGACATAGGTCTGCTACCTCGTGCAGATGGTCGTCGCTTTAAAGAAGAATGGTTGTTGGGGTCTGTGTATTCAGAACCAGTTTGGACCTGATATATATTGGTTGTGGCCTGTCTTCTGAGATTCGTATTTTCACTCTGTAGTGTTTGAAGCTGAAAGAAATGTTTAGCAGTGGGACTTTGTTTTTCTACAGCAAGCAAACTGAGTTCATAAATACATGCCTGTCACCTTAAAAAAAATCCACCTAGCTGTTGCTAGATTAATTCTTTTTTTAATGGAATTTGCTCTCTTAAAGTCTACTTCATTTGCTCAGTGTAAGTGACAAAAAAGTATTTTATTGCTGGTGTGGTAGATTTATAAGTGTCAGTTTCAACTTACTATTATTTTAGTTGGGATGCAAGTCAAATTGGATTTTAAATTTGGCTGTTGAAGTTAAAAGCATAAGATCCATTTCCACGCTAGTTGTACTTTCACATAAATTTTTCGTTACCATGAAGGCTGTTTGAACAACAGAAAAATAAATTCTTTTCAAGCAAAGCTCTCAGTTCAGCAGTCACTACAGTAACTTAAAGATGACTTAAATAAAGCCTGTGAATATGCAAATGCTAAAATTATAGCACAGACACCATATATACAGCACAAAGAAAACTAGTGCTTACTTTGCAAAGCAAGAGGACAGTGGAATTAGGCTTACGAAAATCAGCTACTGCTTTCTAAGAAGCCAACAAGAAATATGATTTTAAAGCGTTTTATTACTTAAAATCTGTGGGTAGGAAAAAATGCAGTAATTTTAATTTTGTTACAGAAGAAAATTTCTCAGAATAAGTTTGCTATATTAACACATCATGAAGAAAACTGCAAATATTTAAATATCATCATGTACATCTTCTCAAAGAATATGTGGAGCATTCTGTTTCAGATGGCCTTTCATTAGGAGTCATAATATTCAGTATTTACTTGCATTTTGCTTTGCATCAGGTGAACCTTCAAGAATACCAGTCTGTGCTGGAAAATTGTAGTCTGTCTGACACCATCCAGAACCAGTAAGTGAAGATTTTGATTAGCATCCTGAAGCCATTTTAAATATTGCCTTTCCCCACTCTGTGCAGTCTGTCATACCACGTATTGTGTGTTAAGATTTAAGGGTCAGCAAAGAGCAATGTTACTCCTTAAAAATTTGACGTTTTAATACAATTAAGCAGGTCCATGCTGCACAATCTCCTTTTCCCTTTATCTTCCACCACATATTTTATAAACCTGGGATAGTGTAATTTCAGCTGTCTGCTGTTGATCAGCTAGTGTTATATCAGATCAATTCACCACCACTGTCAAGGTTTCAGTCCGCCAACAATTGACCACGTATCAGAAAGTCACCACTCTTTTATAAAAGAACACCCATTCAATTATAGGAGTTTTCACTTGATTTAGGGAGAACCCATCCATAAGTGACATACATCAATACTATCTTTGCCTTTTCTTTCATTGGTATCTTTTTCAAGTAACTGAAGTGTGAAAGATCAGATACATACCATGCTACTAGACAATGAGAGACAATTTTTAGCTTATATCTTTAAATTTTATCTATTCCTAGAAAAGAGGATATTCCTAGTCCTCATTGACATAACTCTTGAGCTACTTTAGGAAAATTGACATCTCCAGTACTGTAGTTTGACAGCACCTCTGGGCTGGTTTTTTCTATGAGGATAGAGTACTGCAGCTACAATTATGTGCCATTCCACAGCTGCAAGACTTAAAAAGGGACTGTTTTTAGGCTCATTAATGGAATCCCTTCCTGACAAAGCAGCTAGCTTTTTTCCAGGACAGCATGGCAGACATTATCCAGGATAATGAACAGAGTGCAGCACATCCGCACGCATGTGCGCACGCATGTGCACACGCACACAAAATACTGAGAGTAAGCAAGTAGTTATGGGTTTTCATAAGGAATTCACATGTACGCTGACCCACTGAAAAAGTACAGAACTAATCCTGTATGTTTTGGATACTGGATCCTACCAAATATATTTGTATGTTGGCTGACAAGCTAAATTCTAGAATCTTAGTAACTTTCTAGTATCAGTAACTGATAGCCTGTAGACAGAGGATGTATATGTACCAAGAGATAATCTGGTGGGTCTTTTCCATTTCCATCAATTTTATTTTCTTCCCCTGCAATTAATTTTTGCACCTTGGCTTCCAGTCACTCTGCTGGTGATCATCCCTTAAAGTTGTCTACATTTTCATAAAACCTACCAGATACCTTCGCATGCATGTATACCAATATTATAGCTAGTTCTATGAAGAAGAACTTGCAAGCATGTGATGCACTATATTTGTTGCTGGCCTGTAAGGACACAGTGACCTTGTCTACACAAGGATCTGAAGGTCTGGTAGCCTGGCTTTAACTTGACATATGTATATTCTTAACATATGCTAAACTGGTCTTGCCTGTAATCGACTTTTAAAATGTGCATAAACATGTTAGTTAACATGCGCTAAACACTATACCTTTTATCTTAGTCTACACAAGGCCAGTTTCGTGGGTTTAAAACAGCTGTCCTATTTAACATGGAGATGGCAGATTTTTATTTTAAATTTCCTTAGATTCCACAACCAACTATAAATTCTACTTCCACAGATCTAAAACGGGGACAGGAAAAAACTACAGGTCTGTTGTATATAAAAATATTGAGGCCATGCTACTTTTAAATTTCTCTTCCCCTTCCAACCTGGAATGCCATTTCAACTTTTCATTGATCTCCACTAGCCCTTATTACTGGAATAAATAGCTAACCTAACAGGAAGTAGAAGGTGCACTTTAGGCACATCTGCTGTCAGCTATTTCCTAAGCCCCAAACAACTGCTCATTTTGAAACAAGACAATGGAACAGAATATGAGGGGTTTTTAAACAATGGTTTGGAAATAAGGAAAATCAATTAAGCTGCACTAAACAGTTCCCAATAACACCTTCCATAAAAGACAAGACATTAAGAGTTTACTCTACATGGATCTATTCATTTGTATGACATCAATTCCAAACTAGTTCTAAGTTGTCAAAATACTTTGGCTGGTCTTCACATGTAGTCCTTTATTTTATATTTATATAAAAATAAACCATTAGTTACAGGGTTTTAATTTTGCTTCTGTTACTATACTTGTTACCTTTTTCTGCATGATTCTCAGTTCATCACTCAAGTTGATGTTCACCTTCATTAACTGCTGTATCTTTACCTCAGAAGCCACCAAAGCATTTTTAACCTGCATATATTCTTGTGCTGTGACTGGTCCATCTGACAAGTCTGAATCCAGGCTCTACAAATGAAACAAATTCTTAGATAAAATACTTACTTTACTTGTGAGACAGACAGTAAGGAAGCAAAACTACAATGGTTTTAACAGGTTTCCAAAACAGACTTCAAATGACACTTGACACTACTAAAGCTATGGACCATCTCAGAAGAAATCTGGTCTCGATGAATTCATAGCTCATTTACATGCAATAATATTAGTCTCAGGATTTCAAACAAGAAATGGATGGTGCTTAAAGATTTTGGGTAAGTGTGCAATGAACAACTAGTATTTGATATTCTGGCTTTTATTATTCACATTAGTTTATGTGGTTAGAGCAGGTGATGGAGTCAGGATTCCTAGGTTCTAGTCCCTGCTCTCTGTTTTACTGCATTATTTTCAGGAATTATTTCACCTCTCAGCCTCGATTCATCCACCTGTACTTTGAGATATTCTGATGAAAGAAGCCAAGTGATATATAATACAAAAGTGCTACAGTAGTTAGAGTATTTGTGCTATTGGGTTCATCATTTATCTCCAGATAAAATAAATTCTGTATGGGGCTCATTATAGAACTTACAAATGTTTTAAGTCATATTTCTGATCCTGCACAGAGATTTTATATAATAGGGGAAGCAACTGTGAAATGTAGTTGAAATAATCATTAATGTGCTAATCCTAGGAACACGTATGAATGTGCTTAACTTCACTCACATGAGTTCTCCAACAGATTTCAATGTAAGCACGCATACATAAGTATTTGCAAGAATGGGGCTTAATAGCCTACATCATTAATAAAACCTACCTTCTGTCTGTTTGCTTTTGCTGCATTTGCTTCCAGATCTGTATCTTCATCTGATGCAACACTATCATAATCAGGCTGGTCATTATCCTGACTCTCATTACTATGCTGGCTGTTGATAGCTCTCAATATCAGTTCCACATTTTCTATAAACAAAAACGAGTTACATTTAGGATTTGTAAACAGAATTGGTTTCTTTTGGTTAATAATATCAGAAGAGAACTTCAATCAGACTAAAAGAAAGCATGAGAAGTGTTATGACAAAAAATATTTTCTTCTTCTTGTTAGAAACATGGAAAGTTAGCACCATCTAGTGTGGCTGGATCCTCATTGCTCAGAATAGCCAAATCTACAGTAGCAGTAAAATGCTGATTCTATAGTCTTCAATTTTAATCCTTTCACTCCTCAAAATATTTAGGCAACTTCAATACAGAATTAAGTTTTACCATCTTACTTAACACTTCACACAATGAAGAAAGTAAAGTACAAAACAGAATTAGACTGCCAACACATATACATCACTATTCAGTTGGCTAATATGGGGAAATTGTATAATAAAACACTATCTTTTTGCATTTCTTTAGAGAGAAAATGATTGTATTTAAACGTTTGTTTCATATCTCCAGTACTGGAACTACATCTGTGCGCTTACTTCTTGGTTGCTGTTTTAAATGGTTGTACTCCTTGATATCAGCGAACTTCAGGTATGCTCAAACAGCACAGAAAGTGAACATTTGCAGGCAAACTAACACAGCCAGTTCTAAAGCCGGTTATCTCCAAGTACAGTACAGCAGAGTCCCAAAATTAGACAGTAGCTACTAGGGCCCATAATCCCTATAACACTGGTGTTTTCTTGACTGCCAGCCAAATCAATGTGAGAGATGTAGATATAGATATCTCTGGTCTCCAAACACTTAGGAAGCCACCTGGGGAATTCCAAAGAATGCTATTCTATTCCATCAGAAAGGACACTTCTGGATTGTGTACGTCTCAAGTCCATTTAGTTAGAAATATCACCCTTAATATTCAAGTCTTCTATAATAAAGCATTATTCTTGAGCTCAAATGTGCAGTCATCAGCAAACACTACTGGCCTCTTTACGACATCAAATCACACACCCATCATTTTATAGTGATGACTTTACTCTGTTTACTCATTTCAAAAAATGATCAAGTGTACTTCTAGATAATGCTGTGGTATCACTGAAATTACTGATATTCAAAGTCGAGCATAGAAGGTTAGACAATCAGTCAAAAATATATTCACCTTTAGAGCCAGTGACAGGATTCCCTTGTTGTCTTCGCTTGGCATCACTTAGAATGTCTATAACTAGTGTAGCAAATTCATGGGCATTAAAGCGCGCTAGCTTCTGTCTCCCCTAAAGCAGAGAACATGATGCAAAAAGTTACACAACATGCCCTGATGGACATGGAAATTCGTGGGCAAAGCAGATACATCTTCATAATGCCCCTATACCAGAACAACTGCAGTAATATGCTTCCTCATAGAAACAGCATCTGTACACCATCATTAAAGCTCTTTGTATTTATAGTATAACCCCGTTCTCTGGGTTTTAAAAATGTTTTGCAAACATCTGTTCTCATAAAAACTGCATACAAAGGTGACTACCCAGAAGCAATATTAGTGTGTTTACAATAGTTAACTTTTTGTATTAAATATTAATATGGTGCCTTAGCTTAAAATACATTGGCTGCAAAAAAAACTGAAGGGTCACCATCTGCTTAATCACACTTATATATACATTTATTTCACACCCACCCACACTATTTCTACAAGTAACACCCAAGATTACCATAACATAACCAGAAAGATTACAGAAACAGTGCCCTTTTTTTGCCCACTTTGTTTAACTCAGTTTCATCGTTTTCCCTTTATGGTAAGTTGATTACTCAGTTTCCCCGGCTTTGTGAAAGACTCTAATAAGAGACAAGAGTACCAAAATAGGGAAATGTAACTGTAAAACCAAAAAATTGTGGCAGACGTAATGTGAAACTATTTTAAATTCTTTTAAATGGAATACACTTGAAATTGAGTGTCCCTTTCCCCCCAGTTTATTAAAGTGAAAAAATTCAGAACACCTGAACTATGTTAATAAAATGCTTTTGTAATACTAGCAAGATAACTTACCTGATTCCGTGTTGAGGAATACTCAGGATTTACAGGAAGAAAAGGGACAAGTGTTGTCTCAGTCACCAATGTGCTGTGGTTCTGAGTAGCAAGCCAAACTGTTTAGAGAAAACAGAGTCAGCGTTGGAGCAGCTTCACCCCACAAAACATCTACTCATTGGACTAGATCAAGAGATCACAGTTTCAACACTAAAAGTAATCAGATTCAAAGGAAGAGCTTTTTCTGAGAGTTCTCCACTCAGCAAAATAATTAGGAAAACATTTTAAACCCCAATATAAAACTGAACACTCGTTACTTGTTGCAGAACTTAGTACCAATCAGCACCTGAACACAAAATTACTTCATTCATTTATTTGCATTGTAGTGCATTTATCTGCACTAGCACCTTATGTGTAATGTCACATTTCAAGTTTTAATGACATATATATTCCAGAAGGCCTTATTCACCTGCATCCGTTTCCCGTCTGTCAACTTCATCATATACATCCATGGCAAGTTCTTCAAATAAGTGGTTACTTAGCTAAAAATAAGAGTGGAGTGATTAAGGATTAGACAACAATAAATTAAGCAAAAAACCCCTTACGCTGCACAAAGCAGATGTGCACGTCTGTATTCAAGAGATAATCTATTACTTTGCAATCCAGGAAGCAATGACAGATTAACAGCCACAGATAAGTTGGGGCATTCAATTTCCAAAGCAGCTTCAGAGCCTGTTTGGTGCTGGACAGATCAGCCCTCTTCTACAACCAGCCAGTACAGATAAAGTAAAATTGACTTTTTTCCCCGACCTTGTGAGAATCCCAGCCCCTCCAGTAATATTATATTAGGGGAGAGGGAGGTGTTTCTATGATTAAGAGAGCAGAGCAGGCTTAAGTAGTGATTACTTGTTCCAGAACTTATTCCTAACGTGAATAGTTCAAGAGCAATGCTTATATTAGGAAAGAGGGACCTGTTGAGATCAGAGAAGATATAAACCAAGGTGTCTGGGTTATTCTAGTATTTTATTTATTCAGGTAGGGATCGTGGGCAGTAATATAAATTGCTAGTTAAAAACTGTAAAAATGCCTGAGTGAATGCAGCCCTACCACTCCCCTCCAATACAAATAGGCAGGGTCAATTTAACTCCCTTCCAGAGATCTGACTTTATTTACAAAGAAACTAATAAATCCCAGCCCAAAGCACCCCACCTTCCCAAGCATGGCTGCTCCTAGGGCTCCCCCACACGGCTGTTTGGCCTGAAACCTACTCTCGCAAAAGAGCTATCCCAACCTTAAGTCCAGGGTGGAGTCAATCGCTGCAATGACTCAGCAAGAGTACATCTATGTTTCCTTGCAGGGTTGTAATACCTGCTGACAGAGTGGGTTTAAAAGTGGAGATAGTGTTCAAGATTGGAGGATTTGTGTTTGGCTGAAATTCTTTTTTCCTATATTGTATTTTATTCTCCAAACTTATTGCCCCATATAAATCAGAAGCTTCACAGCCATCACTATAATCTTTGCAGAAAAAAACAAATTACTGAATAAGAGGATAATACAAAAATCATTCTTTCCCAATGTATTACATTTTCATCCCCTGAAGAAAAGTCAGACTGAATTAATTGAGAAAATTCTTTTTGGAAGGAACACTGATGGTATTAGGAGCAGGCACAACTGATTCTCAATCTGTTTTAAGGAGGAATTCGGTTTGAGAAGTATTTTAAAGATACTAGATGAACTAATACTAAAGGCAATTGTATCTGGCAAACACTAATACAGCTATTTTTACTTCTCAAAAAGTTAAAGGCAGATAAAATAATATTTAAGCATCCAATGTATGTATGGAACACATGAAGACATGAGGTAATATAAAGTTAAGGTCATTAGTTTGAGATAACATTATTAATGAGACACAGAATCACAGACATCTTACCTGCAGCTCTTCCTAAACAAGCTACAAATAAACTTTATTTCCTCCCCACCAGAGCTTTTTTATTTCTCCCTCATGCCGTTTTCAGTCTTCTTTGAATGTATTAGTTAATATGGAAGTGACATTTGTATAGGCAGGAACTAACGAAAGCCACACTGCATTATAAAGTCGATAACTTGGGAGATGAAGTACAGAAGTTTGCCACGTTACTGTGACTACTTGTGGTTTAGCATACGTTAAATAGAAGCTTTACTTACAGACTGAAGCTTCTTCTTAGCTGCTTTTGCCAATTCAGACAAATCTAGACTGCTATGAAAACAAGAAGTGATCACTATATCTACAATAATAAAGAAGTCAGTATGAACAGCAATTCTCCATCGCCAAGTTTCTCCATAAAAAACCAGTTCACTTTCATTTGACACTTCCTGGAATGTTACAAAGATTACACTTTGTTTCAAACTTTAAGGGCTTGTTTGCACATGGAAGTTAATCTGAAATAAGGCAGAGTGTAAACTAAGGCAGATTAACTATTCTTGATTAAATCCATGTGTGGATGCATGCTCTCCAGAATAAGAGCATCCACATACGGAGAAATATCGGGAATAGCTGCCCAAATAGAAGCCCTAAGAGTTTATCTTACTTTTCAGGTACATGTATGCAGTACTGTTGTAGTTGTGTTGGTCCCGCGATATTAGAGAGGCAAGGAGAGGTAATATCGTCTATAGGACCAACTTCTGTTGGTAAGAGAGAGAAGCTTTTGAGTTACACAGAGCTCTTCTTCAGGTCTGAGAAAGGTGCTTTGAGCACCACAGCTAAATAAAAAATGGAACAGATAGTTTAGTGTACGTTGTTAGCACATATTCTGAGCCTCAGGGACCATTCAAGGTGAAGTAGCCACCCCTGTAGTAGTCATAAGACAAAAAAGGGAGTTATAGATTGTTGTAAAACGCCATAAATCCAGCGTCTTTATTAAGACGATGATTTTTAGTGTCTAGCAAAGTTCTGAATGTAAGCTCCCAGGCTTGTCTTTTCAAAGGGTTGTGAAAGTTTACTTTGAGGATGAGGACAAGTAGGTCAATGATAGAGTGATCTCTTTGTGAAAAGGCTTCACTCACAAGGGATAGCATGTTTTTGTCTTTTATCATTTTCCTGGTTGAGTTCCTTCGAGAGTGTAGTGACTGTCTGGTTTCACCCACATAGCTGTTATTGGAGCATTTAGTGCCCTGGATGAGATACACCACATGTCGAGATAGGCATGTGTAGGATCCATGGATCTTGAAAGGTGCGTTGGGGGAGGTGTCAATCATTGTAGCAGTGGAGATATGGCTGCAAGTTTTGCATCTGTTGTTCTGGCAGGGTTTGGTGCTGCTTTGAGTTGGTGTGTCCTGATATGTGGGGAGCTTGCTTCTGATGATGAGGTTGGAGAGGTTGGGGGGTTGTTTGAAGGTTAGAAGAGGGGGTTCAGGAAAGATTTCTTACAGGATAGAGTCCCCATCAAGTATAGGCTGTAGTTCTTTGATGATACCCCATATGAGTTCCAGTGTGGGGTGGAAGGGGTTTTATTTCTGTATTGAAGCAAGTTCTCTCAGAGTCTCTGGGTGGCCTGTTCTATGATGCAATCTACTTCTCTGGTGGAGTGTCCTTGTTTGGTGACAGTGGTTTTGAGTGTGTTAAGGTATGTATCCCGGACTGTGGTATTTGAGTGCCTGGCTGTAGATAACAGATTTCTTAGTGTGTTTGGGGTGGTTCCTGGATTTATGAATGTAGGTGTGGTGGTCTGTGGGTTTCCTGTATGTAGTTGCTCCAGGACACACAGAATCAAGTGGCTACTAGCCATTCGGATTTCTATCTTGCACCTCTCAAGAGGCAGAATGTGTTAAAGGACACTGAAATGCTCTTAGAGGGAAGTTTAAAATAAATACTCTTCTGATCCTGCCCTAAAAAAATGTCCTGTGTCAACTAAAGAACAGCTGTAATAAACCCATAAGGATTATTTTACTTGACTGGTGGTACAGGCGGGTACCATCAGGTGGATAAATGTGTTAAAGCACCAGAGCCTCATCTCAAAGTCACCCACAAGACGTATTGTATTGTCTGACTGGCTATGAAGCAATCCTCTGCTATTAGCTTCCTGTCTCAAGATTGACACACAAATTGCAAATTTTGTGGTTAGAACAAAACCAGAACTTAATGCGGAAACCCCAGACCCAGAAAGTCGACAAATTGTGAGCCCATTGTATATTACTGGGGAGAATTCTCCCCAGTACAGACACAAAATCCTTCCAGTAGGACTCCTTCCAAGCAATTTTGTGAAGCAAAGATTCAAATAAGGCAGTTTGATGGAAGGCACAGGGTAAATTCCTAGAGGCAATTATCCTAGAGGAGGATAAAGAAGAAATGTCCAATGGAGCGGGCATTAGACAGTGCTGAAAGACCGAAGTTCTACTGCAGGCCGCATGACCTGATATGTGATCTTGAACAAGTCACTTCTCCTCTCTTTGCCTCAGTTTCACCCTACGTAAAATGGGGCTAACGATAGGAAAATTTCTTACCAATAGTTTCCTTTCTGCTAGCAGCATCTCCCACAATTCCTTGCATCTGAGCTGCTCTTCTCTCTCTGTAGCTCATGGAGGCAAATCAGAGTTTTGGAGCCACATTGCCATGCCCCTTCAGCATTTGCTTGTGTCCAGATGAACTATTTCCAAGGGTACGTCTACACGGACAGCGGCAAAGTTACCGCCACCAGATTGACCTATTGGAGCGATTGAGCGGTCAGTGAAGACCCACTCAGTCGATCCAGAAGTCGATGCTGGTAAACCACCCCCTCAAGTGGTGTAGCACTGCATCGATAGGAACGTGGCGCGGCGCAGTGCAGTGGAGATGCCGCGTAGAAGGGAAGCACAGCAGTCAACAGGAGTTACACAAGCTACTCTGTTGCCAGGGATCATGTGGAACATGCCCTAACATTCTGGAACTGGATCTCCAATGCCTCGTTCACTTCCACAATGCGTAGTCTAATCCACCTACCAACAGAGAAATGGAAGCTCTGAGTCCTTGCATGGAAGGATACAAACATGGCACCTGATCTCCTTGTGGACTCTATGTTTGAGGCAAATTTTCAGAGCCCTTCTGACATGTAAGGTGTGCCACTGCTCCTCGGTGGGATGCTGTGGGCTTGGACCAGATGAAGGTAGAACCACCTCTTGGGAACCCTGGAAGGAAGAGTTCACCTTTGGGACAAATTATTTCAGAGTTCTGAGCACCACCTTGACCTCATGAAACATGCAGTAAGGCTCCTGCACAAAGAGCATTGCCAGCTCCAACACGTGCCTGGAGGACGTGATGGCTATCAAAACAAGTTCTGATGGACAAATAAAATGCTACCACTGATGTCGGTGGTTTGAAGGGAGGGTTTGTCAGGGCTCTCAATATAAGTGGCAAGTCCCACTTGGGAAAATGAGGTTTAATTGCCAGTATGGGTAACTGGACTACCCTAAGGAATCTGGCTACCTGGGGGTTCTTTGGCAGAGAACCAGTGGATCATGAAAACATCACACTACTAAGGGCAGACACCTGATAAGCAATGGTATTCAGCTGGAGACCTTTGTCAACTCTTCTTGGAGAAAACCCAAGATAGCCAGAATTCCTGGATTTCTAGGGTTTGCTTCATGTTCCTGGCACCAGATGCAAAACTTGGTCCAGATAGAGGAGCTTTCAAGGTTGATACTGTTCTACGAGAAAGAAGTGTTCTGATGACTTTGGAGGACAGACTCTTTTATACTAGTGCTTCCCTTTCAATAGCCAGGCCGTTCGATGCAGCTGGTTCAGGTTCAGATGAAGCAGAAGGACCTTATGAGAGGATGCCCTGTCTCTTTGGGAGCTGTAGTGGCAATCCCAATTTCAGCCCTATCAAGTCTAAAATCCAGGATCTCATCATGCAATGTGGGTTTACCAATATTACTGTCGCCTGTTCTCATTTTTTTTTCTTAACCATCTTCCTTAATAATCGAAGAGTGGAAATGCACAGAAGCAGGTCCTTCAGCCATCAGTGCAATAGGGCATCTCTTCCCACGGATCTGGGGTCCTCTTCCCTAGTGAAGTACTCTAGTCTCTTCTCAGTCACATTGTTCGTGAGTAAGTCGGTTGGGGGCAGGCTGAACGATCAGACAATTAACTCTAAGCCATCTTCATTCAGGCACCACGCAGAGTTGTTCACCATGCACCTGCTGAGCCAGTTCGCCTTCTAGTTCAGATCTCCCCTTATGTGAGCTGCTCTGAGGGAGAGGAGAGACTGTTCTGCCCACTGCATGATTTGCATTGCTTCAACATGTAGCATTGGGCTTCTTGTTCCCCATTGATTGTTCTTGTATGCAACCATGACCGTATTGTTTGATAGTCAGGACGTGGTTCCCCTCCAGGCTGAACTGGATCCTTCATAGGATCAGCTTGAGCATTCTTAGTTCTAGGAGGTTTATGATGTGAGTGCTTTCCTCCAGGTTCCAAATGCCTTGAGCTATTTGAGACCCCAGGTGTGCTCCCCAGACCTCCAGGCTGGTGTCGGCTGTGAGGATCAGGGGATCTGGAAAACATATCGGCATGCCCTTGCAGACATTGCCTTGGGCTGATCACCATGTGCTGGAACCATCACTTGACTTTTCATATGTTTGGGGGAGTGGTCCCATACCTTTAAGATAAAGCCTTAAAGTCACCTGATGTGTGACTGCGCCATCAAGTGATCCCTATGCACGATACTAGAAGGCGTAGCGGTAGAAGGCTCAGGGCAATAGGGGTCTCCTGCAGTTTCAAGACCTCCTCACGTTGTTTTGGATCTTCTAGAACCTCCCTAGAAATGGAGATATCCTTGCTATCAAGGTATCTATGTCCACACCCAAGTGAATTATTTGGTTGGACACAATCAAAGAGCTTCTCTTGATGTTGATAAAACCATGCACCTGCAGGACATTCAAGGTCAGGAATGTGGCTCTGTGGGGCGCTGCTGGGGATAGTGCTCTAATTAAGATGGCATCCAGGAAGGGATACAGGTGGATCTCCTGTGATCTGAGCCTCGCTATGACTACCACTCACATCTTTGTAAAGACACAGGGAGGTGAAGACAAGCTGAATTAGGAAGGAGGGAGGGTGTTTATGAGCCCTATTTATTTTCCTAGGGTGCCCAGGACCCATTTTAGGACTTAGGGCAGATTTGTGGGGGTCACAGATCCCCCCCCCCCCAATCTGTTCTCCAGGGACCCTAGGGACATACCAGAGTTGGTTTACTGGGGTCCTCCTCATCAATGAAATCTCTCCCTCTTCTGCATATAGACTCCTAGTCCATTTTTCCCATGTTGGAGTTGCAGCTGCTCCACCAGTGAGCAGGGGATCCCACATGCTGCTCTGTCTCATCACCTTGGGACCTACCAGAGTTAGGATAGGAAGGTCCAATGCAGGCTGAGAGCAACTCACCATCTGCTGAACCTTGGAGGGCAGTACCACAGACTGAGCACTGTTTGGTTTTCATTTGATGCTTTTCAGGCTGCTCTGCCATATCTCAAGGGTGCAGAGGAGCTAGCAAGGAGGCACGGCAGCTAAAGCTCTGGAGGCACTCCAACACCTGGCTAAAAAACTGGCTGGGAGTAAGGGGGGTCAAGGAGGAGCTGGGAGGGAGATCACTGCTCACTGCTGCACCAAACTGTGTCAAAAAAGCCTTTCTTAAGCAGATATGAATGCAGGAGCTGCAAAACCTGTATGCATACTGCCACAGAGGCAGAGAAAAGAAGCTAGCACAGTGGTCCCCAAAGTTTTTAGGTCATGCCCTCCCCCCCCCCACTCCTGTCTGCACACACCCCCGCCTTCCCCCAGCTGAGGCTGGGAGTGGGGCCATGGTCAGGGCCGGTGGCTGCAGATGGAAGTGGGGTGCAGCGGCCAAGGGCTGGGGGCCAAGACTGGCAGCAGAGCTGGGGGCCAAACTGGGAACCGCGACCAGGGCCACAATTATGAGGTGGAGCTGGAGCAGAGTTTGGGGCAGAGCAGGGCTGGCCTGGGTCCTGCTGCGCCCTCCCTAAGGTGACACGCACCACAGACTGAAGAACTCTGAGCTAGCAGGAGATGAGGGGGCGTGGCCAGACCCCATGGCTTCAAAACTTTGATCCACCTCAGCAAGCTGCAGAGTAAGGAGAGCAATCCAGACATAAAAAAATGTGAAATGCTGGGCTGCAGAAACTCACCGTGCTTTGAGAGCTATGCATGAGGAGTCGTATGTAAGTACTAAGTATTACTATTCATGGATAAAGATCTTACTGCACCATGAAGTATTGTACAAACAATACTCATCACCTGTATATCTAACTGAAGATTAACTGATTTTAATTAAAGTTCTTTTTAAAGCAACTTTGTTACATCCATTAGTGTGTTTGCAAAGTAACTGAAGTCTACAATAGTTTACTTACAGCCGTCTTATTTCCAATTGCACAGCAATAAAAGAAAAATATATGGACTTTATTATGATATGGTAACATTTTATATTTCTTTTAAACAAACTTGACCTTTACATTCATAAGTTCTTACCACTAGCACAGCCAACACTATAAAAAGATTACTAGAAAATGCACATTTTCCTGCAAATGTAAGTCTTACAGAACTATTTCAGGATACTAGTTCAAGATTAATTACTGATATTATCAATCATTTGCTTTCCAACATTAATTTTGCATTTTCCTTCACATACTTAACTAAATGATAAATTTCACATCCTTTTACTTTTTTAGTTTTCCTCAGATGCTAAAGTTCTAAAGCAGAAAAACTCATATGATGGACCAAATGTGTCAAATAAAGAACACACACAGGATAGAGTGACAGGAGGGTTGAAAGATATTTCAATAGAAAATTCAAAAATGTAAAGTATTTAAAGTACTAGTTATTAATTATTTTGGTATTTATTCTAATACATGCTATTCAATCAGCAGTCTTACCTGTCTGCCATTTGAGGTATAATAAAATGCTGTCCATTTTTGTGATCTGAAATTGAGTTAAGCTAAATGTTAAAATATTTAAGATGTGTTTCAAACATTGTTACTGGCCTACAATTCTCAGTTTCATTAGACCATATAATAAATGTGTTTTATTAGTAGACTGCATCAAGGTGGTGAAGCACTGGAATGGGTTACCTAGAGAGGTGGTGGAATCTCCATCTTTAGAGGTTTTTACGCTGAGGCTTGACAAAGCCCTGGCTGGGATGATATAGCTGAGGTTAGTCCTGCTTTGAGCAGGAGGTTGGACTAGATACCTCCTGAGGTCCCTTCCAACTCTAATATTCTATGATTCTAAGTCACAGATCTTCGCTCTGCAAACTGCAGAAAGGGAATCTTTGCATTTGGCAAATGCAGGATGATCAGCCTCCCACATTAGGTTTCCTCCTAATTCCTAACAATGTCTTAAGCCCTGAAGCATAAGTCTTCTTCCAAAATTTGTTAGCATTAACTAAGAATGCTGGATAGTCTTGTTATCCATATACACATCCACTCCTTTTGTGAAATAATACTAAGACTTGGACGTCAGTGACATCCTGTGACCAGAAGTTCCACAGTTTAATTACATGTTGTGTGAAAAAGTATTTCCTTTTATCAGTTCTCAATTTGCCACATTCTGATTTCACTAAACTTCCCTTTGCTTTTGGATCATGAAACAGAGAGAAAAACTCATAATCTACTGTCTTCTGCCCATTCATCTTTATATAGTTTCATCATGTCTCCTCTTATTCATCTCCTTTCTAAAGTAAAGGATCCCAATCTCTTTTTGTGAGTTTTTTCCATGCCCCTAATAATGTCACCTTTCTCTGAACACCCTCTAATTCTGCAACATCCATTTTGAGATGGGGTGACCAGTACTACAGAGCATAGGTGAGGCCGCACCGCTGAATTATATAAAGACATTTTAATATTTTCCATATTATTCTCCATCCCATTCCTTATGTATTCTTACATCTTTAAAATAATAACAACTATTTGAAAAATAACACTTTTTGTACTTACCTGGTTTCCTGCCACAGAGATAGAATGCTAGTCTATCAGTAAGTTCATACTGTATTTCTACAAGGCGCTCAGCCAATTCATGGTGCCCTCCTTGTCTATAGACATAAAACAGAAAATGGCATTCATTTATGATTCACTAGTTATAAAATGTAAAGATTCTAAAATTGCTCAGAAAAGATTAAATTGTGAACACAACATCAGACCACTACTACATTTTCAATTGAGGATGTGTTTGAGATTTTGGGTCACAGAATCACAAGAGAATTTTCAAAAGTAAACACTAAAAGGGAATTATAGTTAGACTTCTCTGATCTGTTCGAAATTAGTTGCTGACAACTCAGGAATAGCTTCGATTATCTGCCTGCTAAAGAATCTGATTAACAACTTAACCAAAACATGCAGGATAGTCTTTTCTGCGCAGTTTTTGAGATGGTAAATCAACTTTGTCCAGTTTAGTACTGAAATAATAGCAGTGGCAAGAACTCTGGTATACGGTGTCTCATTCCCACAGAACACCTGTTCAGTCCTCGATGTCTCCTTATACATTAACTTACAAACAAACAAACAAATAAATCCATCCAAGCACTGAGAATACACTACTTCTGAATCTTGATGCTACTGGAATCGTCTGGAATACAGCCGTAGCTTGGTAGCTAGTCTGTGATTTTATACACAATGCATGTGAAGTCTTGCTTCAGTAACACAAATAAATAATACATTATTTGGGACCTGGCTCATGCCACTGGAGCTCCCTTGATATAAAAAGGAGGAAGCTGTCTGCAGTTCATTCTTTCCTAGGGAATTTGGAATTGAGTCCCCACCAGTCCTACAAAGCCCAGAGCCATTTAGCTGGTAGGGCAAAGCCCTTCTGAGACCCTGCAAAGCCAATCTGTTCTCTCGGACACTTGAAGAGAGATGGGTAAAAAATTGGAGATATTTTATTTGTTCTGTGTGCATTTATTTTATCCTGGGAAAAGCACTCATTTGAGGTTTAATTGTGAAATTAAATGTCAGGATACCCCGAGAACTTGGGAGAGGTGATCATTTATGATTTTATTTTAAATAATCAAGACAGACATCAAAACATCAAAGCCATTTACCTTGCATAGTCAACTGGAGTTTTTCCACTGGAGTCTTGTGTGCCAGGGTCAGCACCATAGACTGCTAACAACTCTGCCTGTAAAATCTGTCCTGCTTTGGCAGCAACATGAAGTGGGGTGTTTCCTTTCTCCTAAAAAGTCATTAAAAACCACATGCTTATATTTAATCAGCAGGTCTGAATACATGACAGATATAAAATGTATGTCAGCTGAAACCAAATATAACTATAATGACAGACTAAGAGTTGATTTAACACCAAGCTAACAAAAAAAAAAAAAAAAAAGGTTTTCATACAGGATGAAAAAAGTTGGCCTGAGCTCCTAAAGAGAGTAATCTCAAGCATGTCTCCAGATTCCCTGTCCTCACACTGGAATGGAGTTGCTGAAAAACAAAAAGGATTGTCTGTTAGTCTGGATATACAAAAACAGTAAGTCAAAGTCATCTTCACTGTAGCATTGCATATTTTATTTTCCAACAGTTTCTAATAAGGTGGATCAGTTAACTTTAGAGGCCTGTGCTTCTCCAACATCTACATATAACTTCCATCAGACACTGTTGAAAAGTACTTTAGTTCAGGTTAAGTGTGAATTCTTAATAAACAAAAATGCAGAACCATGGAGATACTAGTCATCTTTCATTTTATGTTATGATCAGAGTATGATCAGGTCTACTCAAATATCAATAGTATCTTGTGACAACAGCAAGCTGTTTTGTTCCAGTACACTAACTGCAAGGAAACAATACTTACTTTACTAAGGTCTTTGGCAGTAACACTATCGTCTTCTCGGCATGGCAAGCGATGAACAAATGCTAGCATTTGATATTTAGCTCTAATGAATTCCGCTTTGTTGGGACTACAAGAAGAAATCAAAGCAAAGGAGTTGCAAAATAAATGTTAGCTTTTTACAAATAAAATAATTGAAGCACACAGCATATTTTCATACAGAATGACATAACAAATGACAGAGTACGGCACTAGGAAATATTTTCATTATGTACACAATTCAATCCAGATTTTAATTCCCTATTGAAGGGTATTGTCATTGAAAGGAATATCAAAATAATTAGAGGTAGTAGGAAAATTATCTCCCTCTCCCAGTAAAAAACTTTGATGAAAAGAAAATGTTCTCTTTTTCTTCAATTTTTTTTTTGGGTGCGGGGGTCATAGCAAAACTGAAAATGTTTCAGTTTTGAGACAATAACCCTTAGAATTCCGGAAAAAATTTATGACCAATTCGAAAAGTAATATAATTACTACATTATGTTCAATTATCCTTGTTACAAGCTTAAAACCTGTCCTGAGATGTTATGAAAACCCTCAACTTCTACTGATTTCACTGAGAGCTGCTGGTGCTCAGCACCCCTCAGGATCAACAACAAACTAATATACAAAGTCAGATAAGAAACTATGCTTTTAAAACTAACTAGCTTGAGCTTCTGAAAGAAAATATTGATAAAAAATGGAAAAGACGATACTTGAGACATGTAAGAGAAGACTTAAAAAAAATCAATACCCAACAACTGGGACTACTGATGATGCATTAATACTATTGATGCACATGAAAATATCTAGTCACTCAGTTCTTCACTCATTTCTGCATAGTCTTTGAAACATACTTGAAGATCACCGAAGGATACTTTAGAGAACATTTAACATCTCCCCTTCTGTGAGCACAGATCAGGGGTTAAATCAGTGAATAAAGGTGAATAAATCTGAGAGAATTCAGTCTCATCAGCAACACTCTTCAATGTCCTTGATAAGACTTGATACAAGATAAGGTTCTTATTCATCTGTTGCTGCCCTGATCACAACTAGTCAAAAATAACTACATTTTTAGAAAGGGGCCCCTGAAGACAAAGAGTTTTATAAACATTTTACTTACTGCACTTTATCTTGTGGGTTAGCTTTGCGCCTTCCGCTCATAACAGATGCAGGATCCAACAAAGAATGTTCCCATATGGAATTAGCACCGTTATTATACAGTGTTTCAACCATCTGAAACGCAAAATGCGTACAACAGGCATTAAGTATTTTTATTACTCCCTGCACAGGCAGAATACTTGAGCGATGGTATTTTCCAAGTGGAAAGCATTTTTATCCTACTCCAGAAAGTTATGAAGGAAAAGAGGTTTTTTTACATTTTTATTAATATTAAGATGTAGTTGGTGTCAAACTTTATTTTGTTAAAAAGAGAGAGGGTTAGGATGATATTCTTTTGTTTAGAGTTTCCATTATAAATTTTAGATTGTACATGTCCCAAAGCCCAGTTAGCTTGCTGCAGCTCTTCCTGTTTTTAGTAAAGAGCCTCCCCCTCAATCTGAGTTAAAGAAGAGGTTCATCATATATGTTTAACTATCTTATTCATTTTATGGTTGTATGGCACTTAGAATACCTTGGGATGGGACTTAAAAATAAGTAGTTTCACAGATTATATCACAAGCAGGGAAGACAGCATTTACCTGAAGACAGAAACCTAGTGCTGCTTTATATTGCATTAATATAGGTAGAGCCACACTTTTACATTTGGGGACTGAAGACTTTGTTCCCAAGCTCATTTCCCCAAAGAGACCCAAACTCAGCCATGAAGGAGGGATGGGGCAGAACTCCTGGGGAGATCAGTCAGTCGGTTATCTTCCATGAAACTGGTCCATCATTCACTTGCCTTTTTCCCCCACAGGTTCTTTGTTTTGTTGTAGGGATGTAAGTTAAGATGCAAGTGGTTGTCTACTCAGACCTCCCTATCGTGTAGGAAGCATGGGTGGCTTCTCCCCACTCTGACTGAGAGTGGTCTTTTTAGGGGGTGCAGAAGGTGACACACACATGGCATGGTTTCTCCTTAGCTTTGGATCTTCTGCTGCTTAATGCAGCAGCTACCTGTCTCAGGAAGAGAGTGCAGTCTTCCGTACATATGAAGTAACACCAGAGCACAAAGCAGAGAGGTAGCGTGCATTTTGGGGTGGGGAAAGGGAGAAAAATCAAACACATAAAATCTAAACTTATTTTAAAATAAAATAGAATTTGCCTGACTCTTAACCTAACCCTCATTTTTATTTTACTTTCATGCACATTTACATAGTGAAAACTTTAGAATCCAGGCATGCTACAAAAGCAACATCTCGCTTTTTAAGTTATTCATCTAAATGTCTTTGGTTTGTGTTTTTTAATAAAACATGGACAGGCTCACATGGAGGTAAATCAGAACAGTAACACATTTGCATGTCTGTGTGCCCATGACTAGATGGATTTGCCTTAACAGTAGGTTTAAAACGTGGAGGTAACACTGACTTTAGTAATCTATTACAGCAAGTTAACAGACATCAACAAACCTATTTTAAAAAGAGCTTAATGGAGCAACACTCCCCAACAGAAAGTTTCATAATTAGATTTCTCTAAGAACTGTATTCTCCAACTCTCATCAGAAAGCAATCATCAGCTTTTACCTGCAGCAATGTTGGAGGCCACGGTGTGTGTTTAAGATGCCTCACTTGAGAGATATGACGTCCTAGACTCCGATGAACACTACAGCACTCATCACAAATGAGAATTCCCCTGTTTACTGATGCCCAACAGGGGTCTGGAAAAGACAAGTATCTTTATTACAATATGGTAGGCATCATGGTCCAGTGGATAGGGCACAGGACTGGGAATCAGGAGTCATGGGTTCTATTCCTGAATCTACCACTACTTACTTGCTATATGAACTTGGGCAAGTCACAAACTCCCTGGGCCTCAAGATGTTGGGGGAAGTATAGGTGTTGTGGTTAGACACTGGACTGGGACTCAGGAGATCTGGGTTCTGTTTCAAGTTCTGGCATTGACTTGCTGTAGGACCTTGAGAAAAAAAATCACTTACTCTGGCCCGTTTCCCATCTATAAAATCGAGAACAATATTTCCCTTTCTCAATAGGAATGTTGTGAGGCTACGTTCATGAGGGGCTGAGATATTACTGTGAGGAGTGCCATAAAAAAGCCTATGATTAACAACATGTCCATTTTCCTGTCTGTAAAAAGGGGATAATACATTTCCCATCTTTGTGAAGGGCTTGGAGATCTTTAGTTGCAAAATGGTATAAGCAACAAGTATCATTTTATTTATTGTTCAAAGTCTTAAGTCCTGCCTTATTAGATCTACAGCGTTTTCTTATGTATTTTTATTTGACTATACAAATAAGAGACACTATTTTTATAAGACAAAAGAGCAAGATACAGCTATGTTCATTTCAAGAACTGGCTAAAAAAATTACATGCCACATTGACTCAATTCTTTAGAATGCTACTTCTACGCTAAGCCAGTAATTTTCTAGTGTTATAGCACAGCATGTTTTTATCACCAATGGCTCTCCATAGTAAGACTAAGCCAATGACATCTGGGCAAGTCAATGAGATATGTCCAGTGTTCTACTATGGAATAGTCTTGACCATCATGGGTAGTAACAATGGCCCAGAGTATTGTGCACACCATTCTGGTACGTGAGAAAAACCAGACAAAAAGCATACCTCCGAAACCTTTACCCACTTACTAAAGGTGCATGTCACTTGAAACGCTAGTATTCCAATATGGTTTCTAAAGAAGACAATAACCCATTTCCCAATCTATAACCTGTACTTCTGATGTTGCAATTCCTATTTTTATAAGTTATTGGCTTATGGTAGTGTCCTACTAACGTGCCAGGCATTTTCAAGTCAAACAAGAAGCAATGGTCCCTGCCCTGAGGGGCTCATAAACTAACATATAAATAAATAGAGGTTGGGGGAATGCAAAATACACGCTTTCTTTTTTTACTGAATATACATGTCACTATTTTGAAGTGGATTATGTATTTTATATAATATGAAACTAGCTGCAATTTAGCCAGAGGACTCAGAGATGCTATTTGCTTTTAGTGGTAGCTCAAGCAGGATATGTTCAGTAAAACCAATACAATTATTTGCAGTTTTGCTAGTTTCACCACTAAAAATACATCTGTCTCAAGTTTTAAAAAAAGACTACTCCCAGGACATGTGCAGTGGGATCCTTCACTTACATCATATTTTCAAGATTATTGTGCGCTAAACAAGGTGTTTGTCTTCATAGTAAAATAATTAAACTAAGCTTTTTGATGCTAGTATTCACTTCAACATAAATCAGCAAAAACTGCAATATATTTTAAGTATTGAATATTTAAACAGAACATTTAAATTCCTAGTGCTTCTCCTCTCTTCAGAAACATTAGAAGTTTCCAAAATTTACAAAACTTCCTTTGTATATTGTTTATATAAAGTTTGTTTTAGATCAAAACCAAGATTCCTTTTGAATATAAGCTTGATTACTGAACTACTATTTCGCAGGAGCTCTTCTTTAATCCTATTGAGATCCAACCGGTTTCAGAGTTGTAGGAAGTCTTTAAGGCTCTGCTTGAGTTGGTACAAAGTTTCAAAAGACCAGAAACCAGCAAATGGGCAATTAGAACACAGATAGCTTTCAGAGAACTAATATTCTACCAACTATACAGAAACAAGTTTTTGCTCAAAATAGGAAAGGTTATGAAATGTAAACAGTTTAAAGAGAAAAGTCAATACGAGTCCGTAGATTCCTACTGCTATCCATATCTACACATCACTATAGCTTATAGTGATAGAATATTTCATATGTTGACATTTGAAATCAGTACACACACTAAACAAAATATACAGACATTGCATTTTACACAGATGTTATAATATCTGTGCTACTGAAGAACAATTTTTAATAGGGCACAGTTTACAGTACAAAGACTACATACATTCTTCTTGCTGACTATAGTAACTATTCTTATTGCTGTCACACCCAAAGGCCTTAATCAATTTCAGGCACTGTATAAACACATGGTAGGAGACAGTGCCTGCCCCAAAGAGCCTGCAATCTGATCTGAAACAAAATATTGCAAGTGGAAATAACAGGAGGAGAGAGTACAAGAGTAATGATACTGAGAAGGTAGTAGCCTTACTGAATAGTTCAGAGAGGGAATTCTATGCATTAAGAGTAGTGCGGACAAAAGCATGCAGAAGCTTGGCAAAGTGGAGGGAGTGATATAAGAAAAGACTTAAAAATCTGATGCAGTGGAAAACAGTAAAGTCAATCAAAGGATTCTCAGGGGATTGACACAATTAGAGTGATGTTCTTAGCTGCTGCTGCTGAGTGTTACAGAGACCAGAGAGAAGGTGGATATAATCATTAAGACATGAGATGCTAAGGATCTAAATGAGAATTATCAATTTGGACTGAAAGAAAACGTTTGATTTTTTTAAAGTGTTTGGGGAGGAAGCAGCAGGAGGAGTTAGACAAGGCCTGGATGTGTTAGGCAAGGAAGCAGAGAAGTCAAAGAAGCCCCCCAGATTACAGGCCTGAGTGACAGGAAGAATAATGGCATCTGACAGAGAGTAAGTGGGAGGTGGAGAAGGAAAGAGCTGAGGAGTTTCATTATATTCAGAGTTGCACTAATTTAAGTAAAGGTGTAGTTTTAAACAGATTTAGTTAGACTGTAGAAACGGCTGCATGAACCCTCTTAATTCAATTTAAACCTGGCTCACAGGAGGTCAGACTGGATCATAATGATCCCTTCTGGCTTTATAAACTATAATCTTAATCTGATTTAGTTAAACTCAAGTGGACTGGAGGGCAGTGATGTGAACATTGGGTAGGAAATGGTGAGTTAAGCTACATGGATATAAACCAGGCTTAAAAACTGAATTAATCAGTGTAAAATCCTGTGTGCACTGTTTAACTGAATCTTTTTTAAACAAGATATAAAGTTAAACTGGTGAAACTCTGAATATAGATAATGCCTTGTTTTAGCCACGGTCAAGTTCACATTGCTAGCAAATCTTCTTTGAACATCTTGCCACAGAGATCAGCAAAAATATGCTTGTAGGAACCCTACAGAGCAATTCAAAAAGAGAAGCATCATGTGACAGGCTTGCCACTAGTTACAGCCTGAGTTTGAAAAGTGAATTTGTAAAATGATGCAAAATAGGAAGTGTACTGCCAAAGCACATATGAAATCGTGTTATGTCAAAGAAGAACAAAAGACTTGCACTTTGCTATAGGATAAAAACTTTTATTTTAAGGCATTGAAGAGGCTAGAATGAACAACGATTAGTTACAAGGGAAAGGCAGGCCAGGAAAAAAAAAAGCTTACACAGAAGGATTACTGTGGTAGTAATTCTACTACAGTTTGCAGTGGTGACCATTTACTCCATCATGTCTAACATACTTAAGCAGTACAATGAAGCTTCATAATAGAATCATGGACATGATGCAACTGACAGTTTGGCAGATGTATCTGTGACATTAACCATTTGGTATCAGGCAGGGAAAAGCTGAGCACATCCATTCTGGAATCCTCATTCATGTTGAAAAATTCATTACAACTAAACCCCAATTATCTGAAACCTGGTCACCCAAGACTCTTCTGTGTGTTTTTGTTTTTACACACAAAGCCCCAATTTTATGAAGATTGTTAATATCCATGAGGCCAATTTGGCTCGGCAAGAATTCTTTAATAATCTGAAAATCAAAAAGGAATCCTACAAAAAAGTGGAAACATGGACAAATTGCTAAGGAGGAGTACAAAAGAGTAGCATGATCATGTAGGGACAAAATCAGAAAGGTTGAGGCACAGGATGAATTACACTTTAGCAAGGGACGTGTCATATAAAAGGAAATAAGAGGTTCTTTAAATGCATCAGGAACAACAGAAAGACAAAGGAAAGTGTAAGTCCTCTACTTAGTGGGGAAATAGAGTTAATAACTGATAACGTGAAGAAGGCAGGGCTGTTTATTATCTATTTTGCTTCAGTCTTCACTAAAAAGGTTAATGGTGACCAGATACTCAACACAATTAATATAAACAAGGGGAAAAGAACACAAGCCAAAATAGGGAAAAAAAGGTTAAAGAAAATATTTAGTTAAGTTAGATGTATTCAGGTCAGCAGGGCCTGATGAAATTCATCCTAGGGTACTTAAGGAACTAGCTGAAACAATCTCAGAAACGTTAACAAGTATCTTCTAGAAGTCATGAAGGAAAGATGAGGTCCAAGAGGACGGGAGAAGGGTAAGCCTTGTTCCCCTTTTTAAGACAGGTATTAAGAGGACCTGGGTAATTATAGACCAGTCAGCCTAACATCAACACCTAAAAGGATACTGGAACAAATTATTAAACAATCAATTTGTATGCACCTAGAGGATAATGAAATGATAAAAAATAGCCAGCATGGATCTGTCAAGAGCAAATCCTGCTGAGCCAACCTGATTTCCTTCTTGACTGGGTTACTGGCCTACAGGATGGGGGGGGGGGGGGGGGGGTGGCAGATACAATATATCTTGATTTTATTAAGGCTTCTGACAGTCCCACATGACATTATAATAAGCAAACTAGGGAAATGTGGTCTAGGTGAAATTACTACAAGGTGGGAGCACAAGTAGTTGAAAGACCATATTCAAAAAGTAGTTATCAATTAAAAAAGGTTGCTTTCAAACCGGGGGGAGGGGAAGCATACTGAGTGGGGTCCTGCAGGGGTCAGTCCTGGGTCCAGTACTATTTAAAATTTTCATTAATGACTTGGCTAATGGAGTGGAAGGTTTGCTTATAAAATCTGCAGAGGACAGCAAGCTGGAGGGTTGCAAGCACTTTGGAGGACAGAATTAGAATTCAAAACAACCATGACAATTGAAGAATTGAGCTGAAATCAACTATCTGAAATTCAGTAAATATAATTGCAGTTCTTCACTTAGGAAGGAAAAATCAAATGGGAAATAACAGGCTAGGTGGTGGTAAACTGCTGACAAGGATCTGGGGTTTACACAAATTGAATATGAGTCAACAATGTGATGCAGTTGCAAAAAAGGCTAATATCGGTCTGTAGAGTACTAAGAGGAGTGTCACATGTAAGACACAGGATATAATTATCCTGCTCTATTTAGCATTGGTGAGGCCTCAGCTGTAGCATTTTTTTCAATTCTGGGCACCACACTTTAAGAAAAAAGTGGACAAATTAGAGACAGTCCAGAGGAGAGCAACAATGATAAGAGGTTTAGAAAACCTTACCTATGAGGAAAGGTTAAAAACCTGGGCGTGTTTAGTCTTGAGAAACGACGACTGAGGGGGGATCTGATAAGTCTTCAAATACGTTATAAGATGTTATAAAGAGGATTGTGATCAATTGTTCTGCACATTTACTGAAGGTAGAACAAGAAGCAATGGTCTTAATCTGCAGCAAGGGAAATTTAGATTAGATATTAGGAAAAACTTTTTTGTAGGATTGGGCTGGATTTGATGACATCTCAAAGTCCCTTCCAGCCTTATATTAGAAAAATTGGGATGATCAGAGTTTCTGTATATTGCAGTCTAGTGATTAATTCCAGTCTTTTATCGGTCAGGCCAGTGATCTTCGAGAGTCACAGCATAAAACACAAATATAGTATGAATCACAGCAGCCTGAGAAGGAAGGACTATTTATAATGCTTCGGTAATCCTTAGAAAGAACTGTTACCGGGCAGATTTAAGTGAAAAACAAAAACAAAAAATACACCAGAAATTTTTAAATACAATATTTTAAAAACAGAACTTACAAATTATGGTCTCCCAGTTATCCACTAAGGCCATGATACTCCAAACACTTATGTATGTGTATAACTTTACTTGTGTGAGTAGTACTATTGAAGTTAATGGGACTGTTCATAAGTACAGTTTCACACACATTTGCATAATGATTTGCAGGATGGATGCCTAAAAGAGGCCCCAAAAAGACAACTTCAGGAGGCTAATTCAGATACAAAAACACTGGTCTAATGCAGGAATCCCCTCAAGCAAAACCAAGTAGAAACTCCCTAGTCTAGTTTTACTATTCAAGCTGAATAAACTGAAAAGAGTAAATTACAATGGAGGAAAGTAAAATCAATTTTGGAGACTCTTCAGTTTTAACAATTTTGGTAAGAAAGGTAAATAATTGAACATGTTAATTTTCTTTTGACCATGAATAAATATTTGAGTAGTTTTATTTAAAACACTGTAGCATTAAAATTGTGCAGGTATCAATCATCCCTTGCTACTGACAAAGTTCTAGTCTCTGAGAGTATGTTTACACTGCCCTGAGACACCCGAGCTTGCCTTGCCAGGCTCAGGCTAAGGGGCTGTTTAATTGCAGTGTAGATGTTTGGGCTCAGGGCTGCAGTTCAAGCTCCTGCATCCCAGAGCCCAGGCTGCAGCCTGAGCCCAATGTCTACACTGCAAATTAAGAGACCCTTAGACTGAGCTGGAGTCAGCTGGCCCAGGAGGATCCTAGAGCCTGGGCTCTAACCCAAGCCTGGGCATCTACACCACAACTAAACAGCTCCTTAGCCCAAATCAGCTGGCACAGGCCAGACAGAGGTTTTTAGCTGCAGTGTAGACATACCCTCAAAGTCATTCCTCATGCAAGCTCATGAGGAATTACCAAGCTCTGAGGTCAATGTAGTTCAACAACTGTAAACCGAAAGTAATGTTAGAAAAACAACATCTGTCAACAGATTCTTTTTATCTGATGGTAGTTTACTGTTTAAACCTACCTACAGAATTGCTTTATTCAACTGATAGATCAAATGTCTTGCAGCTAGACCAAAAAAATCTGAATTTGCAGAAATTAACATATTTCAAGGCAGCACAACAAATTTGTTATGATTTCTAAACTTCCTAGTAAGTATGGTACATTATGAACAATCTTATGCTAAAAGCAAATACTTCTGCCCTGAATGTTATTCTACTTGATTTGACAGAGCACAATTCTATTCTGTATATGTTTCAAAATTATAGGTTACTAATGCACACACAAAATAAAAAAAGCATGAAACGTATGTAAAGGGACACTGTGAAATACAATGCATACCCTTAAAAATGTGCAACATTTTAGTGGCATTCCTCATTAGAGTGATAGGGAGTATTGATGGAAATGGTAACATTTTCTACTCTTCTGAAAGATTTTAAATGCCTCCATCATCGTTTAAGGCTATATCTTAGTTTTACAAACCCCATCAACAAATTAAAACATTGCCCTGCACTATTTCTAATCCAGTCTTTGCAGGACAGCCATAATGAATGGACACGGACAATAAAATCCTGAACACATTGAGGCCCTATCCTGGGAAAACTGTACCTATTTTCTACTAATCCCACCAGATTATGTTTCTTGCTTATGCTCTGGTAACATTTGTATGGCTTGGCATGCCAATAATACACTGAACTGAATTGTCAGGAAGTGAAACTGACTATGAAATAAAGTCTTAAATTAGCATCCAAGCAGAGGAAAGCATAAAAAGGAACAGCAAACACAAAAAGTATATCAATTAAAAAATTATTCTATTTTAATATTCTGTGGCATCATAAACTATGTTTGGAAACATGTTTAAAAGCCTCCTTCTCTGGACAGTATTTCCTTAAATGGAAGTGCACACATGGATTTAGCAACGCAACACATTTTTTACATTATATTAGTATGCCAATTTACAAGATTTATCTCACTAAATATTTTTCTGCAAATTTTTTTAAACTTGTGATACGCTTTACACATCTCATAATTTGAGGTAACTTCTCCAGCAGACTTAGAAGTTTCCCTCTAGATCCTTAAAATAACTGTTGTCCCTTCTAAACACACACATTTCATTTTTACCCTCACATACTGCCTGCCTTGAAAGGCCACTCCTTTCCCCTCAGCTGTCCATCACCAGGGACATTACCACCAATCTTCCAGGCTCTCCAGCCCACAATCTGGGCGTCATCTTTGATTCAGCCCTCTTTCTAAACCCACACATCCAGACAATGCCTAAATCTTGCTGCTTACACGCATCCACATACTCCTAAAATCTGGCCCTACCTCTCTGTCCACAATACTAAAATTTTCATTCATATCTTCATCTGATCTTGATTACCTGCAAGTTCTTTCTCTCTGACCTTGTCTGCTGCAGTGTCACCTCCCACAATCTATTTAAATCACTGCTGCTAAAAATCTAAAAACATGTAATAAAAGTGACAGTCCTTGTTCAAAGAGCTTGTAATCTAAATGTTAGTAGCTGAGCCTCACATAAAAGTTTTGTTGACAATTTTGGTATTATTGTAACAACTCATATTTTAAACTTGAAACTGACAGTAAAGTGAAATTGTGAACTGAGATTTAAATAGCTCCCCCAATTATATATCCAAATAGCCACAGAAAGCTCACAAGGTGGTGGTCCAATATGCCCTTTCATTTCCTTTTCTGGAAATGTCACTGACTGAATGAGCTACAACCTCTTGTTTCTAGAGACAGTTCCTCAAGATGAAGAGACTTTAGCAAAGCATCATTTTAAAGTTTATAATTCTCGCTCTAGAGCATAACTGGAGAACTAAAGTGTCAAGAAATGAGACAGGAGCACTCATAAGCATCAACTTCATTTAAAGAAAACAATTTGCTTTTACCTAATAGTACTATATGTTGACATAAATAGGACATCCTTAACTCAGAAATTAGTTTTATAACATTACAGTTTGGGACTTTTAAGTTCATATTTTGGTAGGGCATGGAAAGAAGGTGGCCCTGTTCTACAACTGCAACTTTAAATGCTCTTAAAAGTTTTTTTGTAAGTGAATAAATAACTTATGTTTCTCTCAAGTCTGGATGGTGAATTGCCAGAATAACTCTTAATACTTTGCACTTCTACCATACCGTCCATTCATCCAAGGATTTAAAACTCATTACAAACACTGATGAGTTAAAGCCCATCAATGGTAGAGAACTATTATTATTATTCCCATTTCACAGAGAGGGGAGTGACACACCAAAGGTCACAAGAGAGCGAGTTAGCTAGCAGAACCCAGGTCTACTGATTTCTAGTCTTGTGATTTGGCCAGATGTCCCTTGCCCAAACTAGGAACTGTTTAAAACCATTTTCAGTGTACAACTGAGTTATCAAAAACCATTCCAGAAACCCAGTCTATATCACTATTTATATTCCAGTAGTGCGCAGGGGCCCCAGTTACTGTGCCCTGCACTCTATGAACCTGAAGACACAGACCCTGCTAAAAATACACCCCAGTTGTTTCAAAAGCCCATGTCCACACCAGAACATCAAACCACTCTCGCTGCGGCGACGCTTGACAACCTTGGCCACAGCCAGCCCCAGCCCGGGCAGGCGTGACCCTGGTTTTCAAACACAGGCACCTGGCGTGGTGTGCGGCCGGACGCGGGCAGGAGGCCGCGCCAGGGTGCAGCGGGGGGGGGACACGCTGGCCGTGGGGAGTGGAAACGGGGGCAGGCAGGCTGCAGCCCGGCACAGCACAGCACACTCCTTTCCCCACAGACGAAGGGGGCTGTTTCCTCGTCTGGAGAGCCGCGCTGCGCTGCCAGCTGTCAGCGGCCGGGACTGCACGGGGCTGGGCTCTCGCACTACTTCTGCACCGGGCTTCCTGTTTGCTGCCCGGCCCGGCCCGCCAGCCAGCGCCGCCAGGCCGGCCTCTTTCCGCTCGCTCCCCGCCGGCCCCCGCGGGGCTCGCCCCCCGCCCAGCGCCACAGGCTGCCCGGGCCGGGGCTCGCCGGCCACTCGGCCCCCCCGGGCCGGGGGGTTAGCGGCTGGCCCGGCCCGGCCCGGCCCGGCTCCAGGTGCAGCGCGGGGCGCACGGGCCCGCAGAGCCGCCGGGCGGGCGAAGGCGGGCACGGCTCGGCTCGGACGCCGGGGTCCCTAGGGGAAGGCGGCGCCCCCCCCCCCGAGAACGTCCTGAGGGAGGAGGCGCCGCAGGGCCGCCCATCCCCCTCCTCAGCCCCGGGCACTCCCCGCCTGCCCCCTTCCTACCCTGGGCGCTGCAGTCCGCGCAGACCTCGCTGCTCCTCAGCCGCTTCGACATGTCGGCGCGGGCGGCGACCGCCTACCTCAGCCTCGGGCGGGCAGGGAGGCGAGGGCCGCTTCTTCCCGCCGCTCTAACGGGTCCCAGTCCAGACACTGAGGAGGAGGCAAGACTCCCGCACCGCCGCCAGAGGGCCGCACCACGCAGGCGTACGCCAGCGCCGCCCGCTACGTCGCCAGCGCCATTCACCAAGCCCCACGCCGCGCTAGGCCGCAGAGAGACAGGGGGACTGTCACGTGACGGGGAAGCCGCCTAGGCGGCAGCCGCCATCTTAATTCCTGGCACGGACCAGACGCCTTCCAGGTCTACCGTATCCCTGGACATGCCAATGATAACCCATGCTTCCAAGGAAGCTCTGTGTGCTCTGAGCACAGTCTCTGACCATGCACCAGGCCAAGTCTCCAAGGCAAGGCTCCTTGTCCCCAAGGCACAGGGGCACCACCTCAGTGGCACCCTTGCTAGCATGGAGATAAATAGGCCGAGGGAATTGAAGTTAGTAAGGGCATGGGTGTCTGAGACCAGACTGGCGAATGGAAAAGGACAAGCTCACCCCCCTCATCTTTCCCTTCTCCTGGGTGATCTGTCTGCAGCAGGGAGTAGGCCGAGTGAACTGCAGTTAGGAAGGGTGTGGGTGTCTGAGACCAGACTGGTGAATGGAAAAGGCCAACTGAAGGCCAAGCTCACCCCCCTCACCTTTTCCCTCTCCTAGGTGCTGTGCCTGCCTTCCTAAGCAGGAGCACATAGTAAAGAGGGAGGAGAGCAAGGCAGGGAGGTTCTACTGTCTTAATTTGCCTTTGTCTACACAGCAGTGCCAAGCCCAACGGTTCAAATAGTATGTCAGACCCCAAAATCATGAGATTCAAAAAACAGCAATGATCTCTGGATTCTTTTTCTCTTCTGTTTTTTTGAGACGTTAGGGCTCACCTCGCTCACAATTTCAAGCTTTCCTCACTAGCCAGGAGGGCTAGAAACTAATTTGTTTCACAGAATGACAGTTGGGATTCTCATGTGTTCAGTTGTCTTCAAGAGCCGGGCCTTAAAGTACAATACCAAATATTTCACGACTTACAATAAAACTGTAAGTGTTGACAATGCTGGCACTGCTCCATTTCACCTGCCTGATCATTTGTTACCACCAGGTAGAAAGAAGGGTAGGGGATCCAACAGCCATCATGCTGTAGCATAGCAGCCAGTGAACGGGGGCTGGAAGGGGGAGGGGGAGATCTGCTTGCACATGTAGAAATCTGCACAACTGCCCATATAAGTATTAGCTGTCTCCCCCTCTGGCATCTAACTCCCTTTCTACTTACCGCTCTTGCAATCAGTAGTTATTTACTAATCTATCCATCAATCTAGCTCCATACTTACCTGTTTATCTAGCAGCATGCCCATTTATCTAGCCAGTTCGCTGTCTGTTGCCATCTTACTTTCAAGGCACCGAACAGTAAAGTATCTGAGTGCCATAAAAGGCTCCCTTGCTTTTCTCTGGAGCAAGGAGGCACCGGCCAGTGATGGAGACACAATACCACAGCCAATGGTCTACTCTGAACCAATGAGGCAAAAGGGCGGCGGGCTGCCCTCTTCCAAGATGGCACCCTGAGGGGTAGAAAGGAAGCTGCTGCTCTCTGACCCCCGCGTGTGTGGGCAGAAAGGACATCCTTGCTGCCCTCACCCAAGATGGCAGCCGAGACGGATTGGAGGATCACGCTGCCCTAACTTAAGATGGCGGCCGGGAGTCAGTGCGCGATACTACCCTCGCCCAAAATGGCGACTTCGGCCGCACGGAAGTGCTAGGGAAGGTCGCTCGCTCCCTCCCACTTGGCTAGGGAGCCTTCAGGCGAAACCAATGCCGTAGCGGGGGGGGGAAGAGCTCACGCGTAGTTATGCTCCGGGGATTTCCCACCTCAAGGCAATGGGCGAACCTGTGAGGTAGAAGGGTCCATCTGCCGGCCCGAGGGGAGGAGCGGTGAGGGGTGACTTCCCCCCGCCGCCGAGGGAGGAGGACCGGACCCCGGAGCGGCCTGGGGGGGGGGCCGTGAGCGTCCCCCGTTTCAGGAGCGTGGTGGTTTCTCCCGCCGCTTCCGTCCCTGATGTGAGACGTTCTAGGGGAGAATCAGAGATTCCCGGAAAGCGAGGGGCTGGGGTCAGGAGAGGGGAGAGGGCAGGGCAGGGCAGAGGCTGGGGCCTGGGGCCTGTGCGGGGGGGCAGCAGCTGAGGGGGCTGGGGGCCTGTGCGGGGGGGCAGCAGCTGAGGGGGCTGGGGCCTGTGGGGCGGGGGCTGGGTTTTGGCGGGGCTGTGTGGGGGGAGAAGCTGAGGGGGCTGGGGGCCCGTGGGGGGAAGGGCAGAAGCTGAGGGGGCTGGGGGCCCGTGGTGGGGGGAGGGGACCCAGAGAGTGAGGGGGGTGGGGCGCGGGTTGTGGGGGGAGCTGAGGTGGGTGGCCCCCGGAGGTGGTGGGTATCGGTGGGAAGGGAGTGGCGGGGTTGGATAAGGGCCCTGTGAGAGACGAAGAGGGGGAGATCAGTGGGGCAGGCCCGCCACAGGGAGGGATAGTGGCAGGATGAGCTCTCCGGGTGAGGCTAGCAGCAGGTTTCCTCTGCACGTCTTAGTCTGGAATAATGACTACAGAGAGCTGGATGCAGCGCTGGAAGGCAAGGTAAAGCGGATACCAGGCCAGCATATGGTGCAGTGACTGGTATAGGGGTTGTCCTCCTCTAAAACTGCCCATGGCAGGATACAGGACATGATGGGCTGATGATTAGATTCAGGATAGTAGAGATCATCTGCATGCATTTGTGTGTCCTGGGGATCTAGAAAGTAACCATCGCTTGGTTATATTTCTCTTTGTTCAGCTTTTTGGGCGGGGGGTTGTCTGTTTTTACATCTGTTTTTTTTTTTTGTGAAGGCACAGAGAATATACCCATTGTCATGCAACTTCTGAATATTAAATATCTGACTGTCTTTCAATAAAGCCAGTTTCAAGGCATTGAGACAGATACAGATGGATTGTAAACAACTCTGTAGCTGTCAGGAAAATTTTAGAAATCATTTGAAACAGGGCCAAAAGACAGGCAGATGTGACAGGCACTAATGCTTTTTGCCAGAAAAACAGCAAAGAAGTACCACTTAGCTGGGAGGGAAACCACTGCACAGAAAGGGTGTCAGCTATTGCCAAAGACAAACAAAAATTGTTCTTTATCAGACTGACACCCTCAGGCAGCCAACAGCCCATTGAAAATTGAAGGGTTTTATTTTTCTTTCCTCATGTTTTGTTGAGCTGTTATCTTCTCTACCCTAGCACTGATCTGGTGGTGGGATTACTGCTTTTCAAAGATAGTCAATGCAGTAATTTCCTTCCTTGTTAAAACACAAAGGAGTTATTTCAAGTGTAGTCCTCTGAGCTTCACTGGTTGCCTGAGCACATAGGAGCCCAGCTGCTTTGCATTTGCTAAGAATAATATAGAATTACAACTGTGATAGAAAATAGCTGATCCTCATGGCTCGTTGTAGAACAGAGAACACAAGAATCCAGCAGTCAGGCAACAGCCGTGGTAAAAGTAACAAGTGTTCAAAGAAAGGCAGTAGGAAATGCTTTCAAAAATCTGCATCAGAGCCCAAGCAACCAACAGTATAGCGTGCTAGTCAGACTCGGGTTACCAAGGTACTCTGGTGATAGCTGCTTCAGGAATACACAGATAGACCTTTGAGGTTCAGTAGTGCAGGCTACAAACTGGCAGAAGCATAGCCTGTTTGCTTGTATTGTGCCTGAGACAGTACTTGTTCAGCTAATGCTGCCTTCTGACACAAATCATGATGGTCATCCTCAGCTCCAGCTGTACGCTATGATACACTAGAATTTGCTGAAAGCATACCTTTGTTGTTTTTTGGAGAATCTTGGAATGCTGTTACTGTGTCTCTAATTCATATAATCTTCAGTCTGTACTAAGGAATTCTCTATACATTTTACTGAATCCTTGGTTGGAGTGTTTATCTCTCTCTCTTTTAAAGTTGTAACATTATTAAAATAGCCATTTGTAACTTAACAAAGATGGTTTTACTATCTCCATTTATTTTTATTGTCTGTATTCTAGTACCACCCACAGTGCATAAAGCCCTGCTTGTGCACACACATTGTCCTGTTCTGTGCCCCAAAGAGCTTACAATACAAGAAGGCAGGCAACATATGAAGGGCTGGAAAGACACATTTTATCAAGCCTGAAATGTCTCTCTTTTAAATGAGAGTTTTAAAATGCATTCTGGAAATACGCTTCCTCTTACATCTTCAAGACAAACTACTTGCTGGGTGTCTCAGATGCACTGTTGTAGGGATTGAAGGAAACTCTAGCCAGATACAGTCAATATGTGATGTGATAGATGGATATAATGTAGTTATAGGTTAATCATAGCAAAGAAATTGAGTTAAGATTGTTCCAAAGAAATGTGCTCTATTTTTTGTCACTGAAATAGGCATTGCAATGTTGGAGAAAGTAAAATGAAGATCATATGAGCTGCAGCATCTAATCACAGCACTGAGATGACGATGGTTTAACTCAGACTTTCTTTATGCTTTTTAGTTGGTGTTGTAAACTTAATGCTGTCAATAATCATGTTAACTTACTTTCCTTTCTTAGCCCACTATTGACTTTTCCCATTTTCCTTTAGTTATAGATGCTCTTCTGTTTCAAATCTCTAAAGCTAGTAGTGAAAAATATATGTAAGGTATGAGTACGTTGTGCTTGCATGTTTTGGATATTTGCCTTGTTTAGTTGCATTTCTTAGTGATTTGTAGAGAATGCACTCACTCTCCATTGCTCTGTGTATCAGTCAAGTTGATGCTTTTTTGTCATTTTCTTCCATATTCTCACCAAACAAAATACAAAATATGCAGTGTAAAGCCTGTCACCTGCTCTTGTGAATTTTTGCTGATTTAACGATATCTTCCATTATAGTGGCCACGTTAACGAGTGACTACCCATGGTACAAAATAAAAAGCATGGAGCTCTGTCTACTCCTTCTAAAAGAAACTGTTCATGAAGAATTGGGGGGGGAAATAATCTAGAACTTGGTTTGGTTTTGTTTGTCCCCCTCCCCTTTTCTTCCTCCTCACTTCCCTCCCCCTTTCCTGTCATGGTGACACTTACCTCCCTTCCCACAATCACTTTTATAGTGCCCAATTCTACTCCGGCTTGATTTCAGTAGGGAAGTATGATCAGGCTTTTAAAAAGGCAAATGGGCAATTCAGCAGTAATAGCAAAAATAAGTCATGTAAGATAAGTGGTTCCAAGCCATGAACTGTTTTGTAGGAATATTGAGTTATTATAGCTTATTGCTGAAAATCTTTGTTTTAACTGTCTTAAGTGTGTTCTGACGATTTACATTTGCTAGCACAGTTTCAGCATTAGCTAACTCTTGATTACTCACCAGGATGTTGATCAGCGTGACCCACGAGGTCGGACCTTGCTGCACCTTGCTGTTTCCTTGGGATATATAGAGTCTGCCAAAGTCCTCCTTCAACACAAGGCAGATGTCACCAAAGAGAATGCACAGGGATGGACAGGTAAGAGATGAGCTCAAAGGTAGTTGTGTATTAATAGCTTTCACCTTAAACATTGACAATTTAAAATCCGTCCATATAAATTTCACCTTAGGCCTATGTGATGTGGCTGCAGTGTTCACTTTGCTTTTGATAATATTAAACCTAGCCTGGGTTTGGGTGTCTTGCAGTTTTACATGAGGCTGTAAGCACAGGAGACCCAGAAATGGCACACCTGATTCTGCAGCATCGGGACTATCACCAAACATCTGCAACCCTTGGAGGGGTTCCTGAATTACTCCAAAAAATTAATGAGGTAATGCTTAGTGAGACCTGACCTGCATGCTATACTGGTCAGTTGCATCTGGAATAATTGTTAGTTTGGTTCCAGTTTACTTCAGTCAGCTACTTTAAAGTCAGGATGATGCATTATTCAGTTCAAAATTGTATCTATCAGCTCTATATAAACGTAGGGGAGACTATGGAGTTTTCTCTGTTTTTATTAAAAATCCCAGGTCTCAGAGTAGGATGGTTATTCTTTCTACGTCAAAGGCTGTGTTATGTGCTTCTGTAGTAAAATAACAAATGAAGAATAATTCAGTAGAAAACGATAGAGTTAGACTGTTGCAGAACAGTGTTTCACTCTGTGCCCATTAATTTCAATTAAATGAAAAATATCAGCACATTTAAATTCATACTTGTTGGTTTCATTGTGCTTATTATCAGGGGCATCTCAAAACCTCTACTTCCTCTTGTTTCTAAAATGTACATGTGATATGCTGTACTGAATGTTAATCTACTGTTCTCTCCCTCGGTGGTTCATTTGAAATACTTTGTTTCCACACTAGACTTCTGATTTTTATGTGGAAATGAAATGGGAATTCACTAGCTGGGGTAAGTTTGTTTTTTTTGGGGATTTTTTTTAATCTTTCTCACCTCTAAGTTTTAAGAATTGCTGAAATAAAAATAATGTTAGCAAAGAAACACTTGTAGAGCCCTTACTTTCTCCCAACCCATTTTTTTTCCTTCAACTCAAAGTCCTTTGTGTCTTGAAGATTCCTTCTGACCCACTTTGCCTTCTGCACAAACTACCCTTCCTGCAAATATCTGGGTTTTTTTTTTTTTTTAAAAAAGGAGCACTGTGATGAGGATTTTTCAAAGGACCGAGACATCCTTGGGAGACACATAAGTTAACATAGTGACCAAAGCAGTATGCATCAAGACATAAAATAGTCAGAAAACTTATTCCTTTACACTGCAAAATAGCATTGCAGGTGATTTCACTTTCTCCAAACCACTACATATTTAGTCATTGCATGAGGCAGGATACAAAATTGGATCAGGCCACTGGTCTGTTCCAGTGTTTCATTCCCTGCCATGTTCATCAATAAATCAAGAATCATCCTGATAGTCTCTCTGTACTTTATTATTTAGACATAGATTCATAGGTATTAAGGCTAGAAGGGAACATTATAATGATCTATTTTGCTCTCCTGCATAACACAGATCATAACATTTCACCAAGCAATTCCTGTATCAAGCCCATAACTTCTGGTTGAGTTTAGTCTTCCTATGCTTGTCCTCTTTTTGTTAAGGATTTTTATATTTGCACCTGTGCGTGTCATTTTGTTTCTTTTATAGTTCCACTAGTTTCCAGAGTGTGTCCAAATGATACCTGTCGCATTTGGAAAAGCGGTGCTAAGCTACGCGTTGATATCACATTATTGGGCTTTGAAAATATGAGCTGGGAACGAGGGAAACGTAGCTTAATTTTCAAGGGAGAAGGTAAATGCTTTCAAACATCTGATTTATTGATCATCAAATAGTACACAAATACAGTGAGAAAAATCCCAATGTTACTGAAAGGACACACACTGTAATTATAAGCTTTATTTTCACATGCTTTCACAGACTTATTTATACTGGGAAGTGCATTTTCTGGGATTTCAGATCGCTGGGTGAGGCAAAAGTGGTTGAATTTTCTGTTAAGAAAAATCTTCTGGAGCAAATATGAGTCATAAGAACATGCCTTTACCCTTTCCTCCCACCCCCAACAAAAAGCAGAAAGAAATCAACTGTATTTTTCTTCTTGGAGGCCTGAATCTTTATTATTAGAGTCTCTAATTCCACTATGCAAGATTATCAGAAAAATGACCTGTGCAGGCACACAGTCTGCTTGCAAATCCTTACAATGATGGTGGTAATCACTTAAAAAATTTGCCCTAGGCAAATGATTGATTAAAACTTTGCAAGGCAGCTTTAATCCTCATTTTAATCTATAGTGTGTGGCTTGGGTCTCTTCAAAACAAACCTTCAGTATGAAGTCTGTAGTCCATAAGATATATCCTTTCAACAGATACTGGAGGCTGGGCAGAATTAATTGAGATAAACCATGATGACAAAGTTGTCACAACAGAACGTTTTGAAATCTCCCAACAAATGAAGCGTCTGACCTTGGGCTCTATGACTCCAGAAAGAAAGGAGGTGGAAAGACGCCTTACATCTCCAATTATTAATACGTGCCTTGATACTAAAAATATTGCTTTTGAAAGGTAAGGTATTTAAGCTTCTCTTAATGAACAAATCCTCCGGAAATGAAATATGCAAGATTCATTATACTTGCAATATAGTTTTTAAAACCTTATATTACATATGTAAAAATAATATGGGGTGTAACCATAACTTCATATCTTGTTCTGTATAGACACTTTGACCTCTCAGCTCATTGCTTCCTGTTTTTGCAAACAATTTCCATTTGGTGTGGAGTCCATTTGCACCATAAGATATGGTTACCTATATTAGTAGGGACCATGTTATGTATTCTGATTTCAGATATGTAACAGTGGTTCCTAATAGGGTTTACAGCTTTTCTTGACTTATTCGTTCTACCCTGGCTTCAGCTCAATCATTTAAGTCTATAAGAATATCTCTACATATATTATCAATAGAGAAGACAGCGAACTACTTATAACCCTATTCCTCCTTTTGTTACATTAGTTTATCCAGGTATTTATTCTGCATGATCAAAGGAGCTCAAATGAGCCTTGCTTTCTCTAGGAAGCAACTCTACTGTGCTGCACATTTTTGGAGCATTCTGGAGTGCTATAAAGCAGTTGTTATAACTGTTGGAAGATGTGTGAAGGTTTTTTACTGCAAGGAGGAAGAGTTTGTCAAAACATGATGCAGAATTTTAGCCACTGAGGAACAGCAGTTATCAGAGCTCACTAATTGGTTTCAAAGATTTTTTTTTCCCCCCTTGAATACTAAGATGTACTTAAGGGGTAAAATTTTAAAGTGTTCCAGTTTTAAGATTTACTGACTTTCATTGGAACTTAAATTCCTAAGTTTCTAAATTGCTTTTGAAAATGGGACACAGGAGCATTTGAAAACATTACCTGATGTTTCATAGATCAGTGTTTCTTTGGCTCTACCAGTCCAGTTCTTCGATTGTCAGCCACATGTCGGTAGTTGAAATTAAGTTCAGCAAGTTAGTAGTGATTGTCTGGCTGTTCATTGTTCTGTGTGAAATGATGCAATGGTTTCCAGACACTCCCAACTCCTAGCTGGTAAGGCATTCACATCACAAGCGACAAGTCACACTTCATTGGTCTTACGCCAAAGTCTGAATGAGAGCAGAAATTAAAATACTCTGTCTTCATCCTATGTTGGAAAAGGCTGTTGGTGTTTTCAGGGACAGCTTACATTATTGATGCACCTTTTCTCTAGAGCTGTTATATCTGATACCTCTCAAATGCTATTCAGGTGAAATGTTGTTAAGAAAATCAGTGGCTTGGCGGTAAATATAAACCACAGATATATAGACAATCGTGGTGTTTAATCTTTATCAGAACTACGTCTGGATTTTGGGTCTGGAGGACAGAGAAAGCAGAAGGTGTTAATGGTTATGAAGCAAAGGTAAACATCAATTCTTTATAACTAAGATGCCTTATAGCTAATTGAATTGTAATTGTGATCTCCTGTATCCCCTGTGGTGCCTGAGAAAGGCAGAAGGGTATAACCATGAGAGAGTGCTCTCTCCGGAACCTGGAATTGAGCCCATTGTTTCTGCTGTATCTACATTCCTTTGCTGTCTATCGAGTAGCTGTGAAACCCACTAGCAAAGTGTCTCCATCTCCTCTAGTGACAGGTCTAGGAGTAGATAACCTTCTGCTCCCAGTTACTCCATTAAATCCATAGCACAGTCTGATACCATTTGAGCTAAAGATTCCAGCTCTGCTGATGACCAATATAGAGAGTCAATATATTTAAACATGAGGGAATCTTTTTTCCCCAATGTTAAGCTTTTCTAAAACTGAAATTGCATTACAAAAAGTTTTTAAAACCTTAAGGTTGCAAAGTCAAGCACTCAGAAGTTAGGAAATGCCAGAGTTATGGTCTCTGCAATCGTAATTTGTCCCTTTGTGCATATGCATGATGATTAGTCTATAAAATTACATGATGACATTTATTTTCTGTGAGATCTCTGCCTCATTCAGTGCACAAGATGGACTGGGCTCTGGGAATGAATCAGGGATGATGAATGATCTCCTTTTGTGAATAGAAAATCCTTGTTTCTGGTCTTGGCAAAGGCAGTCTTGCCCCACACACATTGGTTCAGAATGCTGCTGCAAAGATAATTTCCCAGCCCCTCAGTTTGACCATCTCGCCCCCATATGTTTGCACCCCCTCACCAACTCCTTTTCTCCTGCATCAAACATAAGCTACTTGTCTTCACTTTCGAGCCCTTTTCTGTCCTGTGCCCACCCCACCTGTCATCTCACTGCTGATCAGCCCATGGGATCAAAGGTACTATTGTCTCACCTGAGAGAGGTGGCAGGAGTCCAGGTAATGTACTAAAATGGTTTAAGTCCTTCCTGGAGGAAGCAACCAATGGGCAGGGATGGGAAACTGGAACCCTCCCTTGTGGAGCTGCACAAGGATCAATTCTCTCTCCAGTCCTATTCAGCATCTACATGCAGCCATTCAGTGATTTAGTCAGGCAACATGAACTCCAGGGCCAGCAATATGCAGGTAACCGAACTGTACCTTTCTTTCACCCTATGCCCATCCCAGTGAAACAAAGATGTTTTAGTGCTTGGATGAAATCAGCTCATGGACGAAGAACAGCTGGCTGAAGCTGAACGGCAGCAAGACAGAAGTTATGCTAGTGGGCAGAGGGAGGCGTTTTGAATGATTCACAGCCACAGTGCAGTCACTTTTGGTTGAAGGTACATACCCACAATAAATTAGTTCTGCTTTATAGCATAGGAGGCTCCTCGCTTCATCACTGATGTGAAGTTCTCACATGTCAGCATCTGCAAGTAACTGTTTCTACCATCTCCCATGGGCTAGGAGACTGGTGGACAGTGACCTGACCTCAGTTATTCAAGCCTTTGTCACCTCGTTTGGCCGATAGCCGCGCAATATACCTGCGCATGAAATTTTCAGTGCTTAGGAAGCTCCAGGTTGTACAAAACACTGCGGCATGTCTTCTCAGCAACACTGGCTATTGTCAACACATCATGCCCGTCCTTGGCGTCTTATAAAATATTCAGTCAAATTTAAGATCTTACCCTGAAAATAAGGCCACTCCTTGGGCTGGACTCAGGGTCTCTTAAAAATAACGAGAGCTCTGGGATGAAGACCACAGTTGACAACTCCACTTCTCTGGCACAATGTAACTTTCTACCATAAGGGTAAAATTCATCTGCAGGAGACAGAGATTTCTTGGGGTTGGTGCAAAACTGAGGAATGAACTGCCCCAGGAACTAAGGACCATCACAAACCTCACCATCTTCACTCTCCGTGCAAGGTGCATTTCTATGACTTTGCCGTCTCTGAAATAAATATAGCAGTAGGTGTGTGTAGTATAAAATAAAATCCCAAGCATAGTACTCCTCTGCACATACTCCTTCACCTAGGGAGAGGAGGAGGGACCAATTGTGTCTGTGATTAGTCACATTGCTGTAGGCACTCGGATATTATGGTGATGAGCATTATATAAGATCCTGTATAGAATAGAATCTATAGGACCTCGGCCCCATTTGTTGCTGAAGTTAAAAGCGGGTTCTGGTGAATGAGGGCAGGGAACTAACTACAAGAAAAGGAAAATATGGTCTCATGGCTAAAGCAGTTGAATGCCACCCTGGAAAATTGGATTCTATCCATGCCTCTGCCACAGAGTCCACAGCATCAGATAGGCAAGTCAAGTGAACAAAAATTTTCACTGGTAGTTGCTAATTGTTCCTCATTTTCGAATGCCTAACTTGATATCCGGGGGGGGGGAAGAGGGATAGTAATTTTTTTTTTATATTTGCAAAAAGAGCTGAGAACTCACAACTGTAACTGAGGTCAGTGGAAGAGGTGCTCTGAACATAGCACTTTGTAAGTACTCTTAGAAAATCAGGCCCTAGACTTCTGAAATTGAGCACTCAAAATGTGTTGACTTTTTTTTTTTTCCTGTGCTCTAGATCCCCATGTGTAAATGGGGATGATAATCACTCAGCTCACAGGGTTGTTAAGATAAATTCACTAATCTTTGTAAAGAACTAAGATACTACAACAAGAGCACCACAGAAGACACATTTTGAAATTCTAATTTACCTGTATTCAGTTACGGGTTTGGCAGGTGTGCGGTAAATAATGCAGTGGGCCACACGTTTAATGAGGATAAAAATAAGCAGGGAATAATTTCCCATTCAGTGAGCACTGTCCATCCTGTGGTGTGATAATGTAATTAAATTGTCTCATAATGTAAACACTCAAGGGGGGCAATTTAGAATTACCTTAATTCTGGCATATCTTAACTTCTGAGTGGTTGTTTGCACACTTATTGGTGGGTTGTCTGTTTGGTTTCTTTGTTAAAGTGTAATGACTTAAACCTATACAATTGACCCATGTAAAACTGAATTCATTTGAAGCTCTGGTATGGTCAAAAAATGGGCAATGTAAATGGAACCTCCTCACCCCACTGGTTGCTTGAAGTCAAACTAACAAAGTTTAAATCATATCAGTGCTGCAGAACCACTCCTGCACACCGGTGGGCGCCGGAGTTCCTTCTAGTTTTGCATAATCAGAAGAATCATCAACTAAATTCCATCTGCAGAATTTTATCAGTGGCTTCTTACACAGAACAAGCACAGTTTAAATTTTCTTCCCGGTCCCCCCTCCCTCAAAATTAGCATGTAAATGGGGGATCTGCACTTCTTCAGTTTAAAGTGCCCATCCAATCTTTCAACTGGAACAAACTTCATTAACAGGAGACCTGTCTGCAAGCACCTGAATCTTCTCCCGAGAGTTTCTGCAAGGGCTTGATCCAGTTCTCACTGAAGTCAAGGACAAAACACCTTTGACTTTTGCAGCTGTAGGATTGGGACTAAATGACTCCTGCTAGCTACTTTTCCTTTGTTAATGGATTCTTGGATAGATATTTTTATATTGATTCTAGCAGCTTGCCCAGCAGATGGCTGTCTAACTCAGCATTAGCATGAGACTCTGTCAAGGTAATGACGTAACAATACTGATGTGTAACATTTTCAGCACTTCATGGAAAAAACAGCTAAATAGGCAGCTCACACAATCATGTCTCACTGATTTCTGATATGTTAAAAATGAGCAGATTCTTGCTTCTCCCCTCTCCCCTGCCTCTTGGTTTAGATTTTTTTATCTTGTTGCTTTGGGTATCTTTAAAGATGCTGCTTTTCTGATCTTTTTTCATAGTTGTCAGTGGGCTCCAGTCTATGGCTGGAGCTGTTTGGTGCTATGGTAAAACACATGATAGATGATGATATATCTTTTTTAAAGGTCTACGCGGCAAACAATGTGAATGTAGTCACAAAAATCCGAACAGAACACTTGACAGAAGAAGAGAAAAAAAGATATAAAGGTAAATTTCTATAGGTTGTCTGAAACTAAATAGAACATTGCATTAAGATCTTTCCTGCAAAGAGGCAGGACGTACCTTTGTACACAACACATGCAGGGTGCAGAGTAACCAGGCAAGTTACTCTGACTTGCCTTGAACCTGCCCTATCGAATTCCAGCTACTAGGTGTACTTGAGCTGGCTTATTACTTGGCTCGCTGAAGTTCTAATGTACGTGTGAATGATTCTGTGTAGTTTTGATTCTTTCTATTGGAAAAAGGTGTTTTGAAAGTAGTGTCAGTTTTTCCTTTGAAGCCCGAAAAAATGGTGCCCCCCACCCTGGTTTCATTTTCTGTCCCTGCACATTCCCTGCCCTAAAAGCTTCTGTACCTTCGCTTCATACTTATTTTACCTTGGCTAAAACTATAAGATGTCTGCATCATTTTTTGTACACTTAATTCTGGGATGCATATTGAAATAATTGTAGACAGTGGAAGCAGGCCAGACAGTAACCTTGTATGTAACCCTGAGTGTGGTTTTCAGAAAGAGCCAGAAGTGAGGCATTGTAGACGATGGTAAATTTTAGATGCCCCTAATGTTAAGGTCCTTAAAATCATCATCCCTGTCGTCTTGTCTTTTACCCATTCTTATATTTTGGGCCTATCTAGCAAAGAGTTTGTAGAAAACCAGCCTCACCACAGTTGTCACCCACTGAATGAGCAGTGCAAACAAGGCCATCCTCTGTCCACCTTCTTCTCCCTGTGGAGCTAGGGCTTCCCTTGTCTCAGAGTCTGAGTGGATGCATTGCACTTCTGTGTTGTTTAACACTGTTAATGAGCCTATCCTCCCCCTCTTCTCTTCTCCCTCCCCCCACCAGCTGACAGGAATCCACTGGAATCTTTTCTGGGGACTGTGGAGCATGAATATGGTGCTCAGGTGAGTAAAATGCTTCTCTCTTCACTGACTTGAAAGCCAGTCACTGCCACATTGAGAAGTAACACTAATGAGTTGTGTATCTTATGGCAAACGTCATCAAAACTCTTTCTTCAATTATAGAAAGGTAGTTCAAACGCTGGGTTCTAGACTTACCCAGGAGAGTTTCAATCCCTCGGTGTCGTGTCCTCTCCCCCCCGGCCACTGGGAAAACTATTGCAGTAAGAGGGTAATTGTACTTTTTGAAGACGCTCAAGACTGGGGGAGGTTCACAGAATCTGGAAGGAAGTGTGGGAAATGGGGCTGCTGGAGTGAGGTGAGAATCTGAGGGTTTGCCAGGGGCTTCTGATTTTACCCTCCCCCCCCCCCCCCAAATAAATAAATAAAAGACTGGAACGTCAAATGTACTGAAACAGCAAGCTACAGACCTGCAGCAGCTTTGGACTGAAGGTGCGATGTTTCAGTGGGGACCCAGCAACACAAAGCAGTGACACGGGGGGTACAAATGCTGCTGCAGAAGCAGCACGTTAGCATATAACAATTTTGAGAAATGGGAGGTGCCCTTGGGTTCTGGGCAGAGTGTGAATTATTGATATAATCAAGCCTGTTTAAGAGAAGATGCTCTTACATCTGTACATGTTTAAAGATGAATAGGTAATGGATTCACCAGCTGATGGCTCTGCCATGGGTGCTGCTGAGGATCTTTCATGGGATGATTAGGTACTTGGCCTTCTTGGAATTTGAAGTTCCCAGCATAATACTGGTTTCTATGAATAACGTAGAGTTTAGGACTGCTTCATTTTATGTATGCAGTGTTGTTGTAGCCATGTCAGCCCCAGGATATTAGAGAGACAAGGTGGGTGAGGTAATATATTTTATTGGACCAGCTTTTGAGCCACACAGAGCGCTTCTTCATAGTTTCTAACTTTAAAGTATTAAATCCTCACACCATTGTAATTTGGCTACATTTTTGGGGATAGACTCCCCTGTCTTTATAAAGCATTGTGAGATCTGGAATCCGGATGAAGAGTGCTATATTAATGTCTAGATCTGTCTTTTAGTCCGTTGTATCTGTGTGGTTGTTTCACTACGGGCTTCACCTAAATTGAAAATGAACTGCTTTATGCAGTTGTCCTTTAGATTGCACCAGAATATGAGATACCATCTGAAGCTTTCTTTAGGAGGGGCTGATGGCTACCTATTACGTACTGTTTATTCTTACAGGACCTCACAACAGAGTGTGCCACAAGGAATAACCCTACAGCCATTACTCTGGAGGAATACTTTGACCCGAAGTTTGATCTGAAAGATAGGGACATAGGAAGACCCAAAGAAGTCACTATTAGAACACAGAAGTGAGAAACGTTAATGTATAATTTGAAATGGTCTTGTCTTAAACTCTCTCTCTTCCTATTTGATGTCTACCTGCTTTGAGTCTCCTCCAGTGTTTTGCTTTTAGAAATCATATTGTAAATTTCTAATACAATTCACTTTATTCAGTGAGCGGGGATTGAATTAAAGTTGGCATTTTCAAAAGCACTTAGTCTTGGCCTTGCTATGCTCCCTATGAAACCAGTGGGAGCAGACTTAGGCTAATGCTGAGCATTTCAGTAAAATCCCACCCTTAATACAAATGAATGGTGCCAATCTGTCAGAGGGTTCTGGAGGCTAAAGTTTGTCAGCAAGCCAGACGTAACGTGGAGAGAGTCAGTATTAACTGCTGCTGTGCTGTGCCTCAAGTCTGAGATGCACGTGCAGTTCAGTCTTGTGTGTGTGGCTGATCTTCAGCCTCTGAGACCTCCAACCAGGGTGACAGGTTGGAAGTTTGATTTCTGTGATGCACGTCTCTCTGCTGTGAACTGGACCTTCTCACTGAATGCAGTCTAAGCTGTTCTTAGATGGTGGTTATTCTTGGTCATTACTGCTTACGTGGGTTATAGTTCATCTAGGCCACTGGTTCAAAAAGCAGCTTTGTATCCCAGAATGCACCAGAACTGTATAATTCATTCTCCAACCCTAGTGATATTGTCATCAAATAACACTGTATGCATTTTGCTACATATGTAAGCGCAAAAGTGCAAACTCTTCTAATATCCTCTTGTGTATCTCACTGTCACAGGTTTAAAGCAACCTTGTGGATGTGTGAAGAATTCCCCCTCTCTCTCATGGAGCAGGTCACGCCAATCATTGATCTGATGGCCAGAGCGAGTGCTCATTTTGCTAGACTTAAAGACTTCATCACTTTGGAATTTCCACCTGGATTTCCTGTCAAAATTGGTACTGTTCAGCAATCTTTTGCATTTAGACTTTCTTCATTTCCATTTGCTTCTATTGGTGTTCTCCAACTACAGCACAACAGTTTAAAAACATGGACAAAAATTAAAATAGCTCATTTCCTAAAAATGCCACCTGTCTTCATACCCATCTCCCAATCAGAGACCCTGGGGAAAAATTGAGTCTTACCATGTATCCAGATGGTCCTTCAATCTAAGCTCTGAAGGACCAAGGGAAGTGAATTACATGGGCCAGGAACCTCACTAAGAACTAGCTATTGCTAGTCTCTTCTGTGCCTTTCATAACTGCAACTGCTCGAGTATCTCAAGAGACCACTACTCCTCCCAGAGCTGGGACCCAAATCACCGGGGCTTTATAGATCAAAATCAACATCTCAGACTTAACTCAGCTGACCACTGCAGGTCAAGAAGCGATGTGTGATTTGGTCTCTTCATGGAGCTGTTGCTTCATAAAGGGGCCACTGCTGCATTCTACACGAGCTGCAACTTGCAAAGGGCGTAAAGGTGTGTCCCTGTGAAGAGTCATTGCAGTGATCGGCAGCTGGTGAATGGGGGGAGGTGGATTGGCTGACTTCTCTATAAATGTAATGCTCGTCTCAAAACTTCATCTGCATGACGTTAAGGTTAGGACACAGACTAACACTGAGATTTGATTCTGTGATAAAGCGAGGTGCCGTTCATCGTGCAAGCTACATAACGTCTGTGAAATGTATCTTCTTAAGCATGTATAAAAACCATTGCTGCTGCTGTAACTGTGGGAATGTATGTGGCTCTGCTGTGTCTTACAGAAATCTTGTGCTACTTCCATTTACAGAAATTCCCTTGTTTCATGTGCTGAATGCGCGAATTACATTTGAAAATGTTAATGGCTGCAGGACAGCTGACGAAACTTCATCACAAACTGTTCAAGGTGCACAGTGTGACTTGGGTAAGAAGGTGTAAAGCTCTGGTGGGTTTATGCGACAGCGTTTTGTGTACTTGCTACCTATGGGATGCATAGAATAAAGCAAATCGTAGGCTGTATACAGAGCTGAACATGAAGAGACTACATACTGTAACTGATCTGGAAAGCCATATGTGTAGTGAAATATCGAAGTGTCTGCAGTGTGTATTCAGCAATCAGATGAACCCATTCTCACTTCAAAATCCCACTCAATCGCCTATTCAATGTTAACTTATTGGGTACCGGAGACTAGTGTTCTTGCTTTTATTGTTTATCTAAAACCTATGTATGTGAGAAGTACAACGATAAATCATTGTCAGCAATGGATTCGCTTCCATGCATGTATAGAAAGGGCTACCATGCGGAGGGTGTGCACGATAATGGGAAACATTGCATATACATAATGCATTGCTCTGTGGGCTTCTGACAAATTGTTCTGCTAGGAATCAGCAACCTTAGTGATAGATTGGCTGCACTTCAGTGTTTCTTAACTTTGGCAAACTTGCCTCTCTTGCTGTTGTCTATCAAAGTACAGTGTAGCCTGCTTAGTTCTTTGGTGCCACATGTTGGCTTTCCCTGCTAAAAAACTTGCTTCCACCATGTTCATCTATGTTCTATTTATTCCTGTACTTTGGCTGCTACATAGGCCTCTCAGCGCTGCATTCACGTAGGGTGTATGTATTGTGAGGTGGTTTGTGTGAACTTGTGCTCTTGTTTTGACTTATTAATATTAAATGAAAGTGGACTTTGGGAGTTGATTTTGTGGATTAACAAGCTGTAAGTGTACAGTACAATACATCTTTAACTATATTTTTAGCTTCTACAGCCTCTAACTTTGAGGTTGACCCGTCTGTGTTTGAGATCCCCAAATCTTACCACACTCAGGATGATGGTAGGAACGTGCGTGTGCAAGATGAAGATAATGAAATAATGCAGTTTGCTATTCAGCAGAGTTTGTTGGAGTCCAGTGGGAATAAAGTAAGTCTGTACTGCCAGCTGTTCAAAATTCTTTCTTTATCTAGAAAAAGTGTAATATGTCTCCTTTTCCCTCAGTCCCAGTTTTGATGTGGAAAGATTTGCCAGGCTTGTTTAAAATGAAGTACTTGTTCACCAAAGTAATTGTACACCTAATACAGAGTTAATTTCTTGATTGAGCTTTATATTATCTACCAAAGCGATATCTCTGTATTTTAACATGAGCTGCATATAGCAAGACATGTCTCTAAACTCATACCGAGGTAGTTATAGCTCTTACAGGAATGGATGACAGATCCCTATAGTATTGCAGTTTTCAAAAGAATCTTAACACAGAAAGTATTTGAAACTTTTCATAGCAAATATCAATAAGATATTCATGTACAACTTAGAAATTACTTTCAAATATGACTTGCATTGCTAATTCCCTAATCACTGTGGCATTTTCCCCCCAGGAAGCCTTAGGAATGCACTCCAATGGAGCAGTTGCTTATGCACAGGACTTTAATATACAGTATCAAAGGTAATTTCAATTTTCTAAAATTCTTAAACATGCTAGGCCAAATTTCTGGGCCAGTGTGTAAATACCTCCTCCAGTGACCCACAGGAATGCTGCACTTTCTATATACAAGTAGGAGAGCGCCCAGGCATATGAGGCAAGGTACTCCATAAGAATAGAAGCCCAGATCATTTACTTTGTGGTCCTGCTACTCTCCAAGAAGACCCTCAAATGAGTCTCCTTGTGTAGTAGAATACGGTCTTGCTAGCTCAGTCTGAGGATTGGAATTTGGGTTTCTTTGACCAGCCCTTTGATCATCCTCTAAACCAAAGATCCTTTACCTAGAGAACCTTCAGTTCTGGTCTTGCTTTCTTCTGCAACAGCTGCTAATGTGATCCCCCTAACAAGCTGCTTTGACCCTTATTTACCATTCGTAGGATGCTTAAGGAGAGTTTTTGTTTCTTCCCAAATGTAAGTTACATGTCCTTACTAATGTAGGAGCAAATTTTTAATGACCCTCTGAAAACAGGCTGCAGTATTTGTAGATTCTTCCTCTTGCAGATGCCAAGATGCATTTGTGCATGCATAAAGAATGGTATCACACCGCCTGCTTTGTACATACAGATGGCTGTGCTTATAAACTGAGTGCCCTTCCAGAGGCCTGAAAAGTCAGCCATCAGTGAGCTGATCTTTGATAGCCGGCTCTCAGGAGCTCTCAGAGAAAAATTGATTTCATGTTTGGAAACGTCATGACTACTACTCCTTCAAAGAACACAATCCTCTCTGTAACTCTCCTGGGCATTGCTTTCTTTCCCTTCAGCAAAGGGAGGTTATCTTGCAGTTGGAGAGTCACATCACTCGAAGTAAAATGGGATATGTTCCTCTCAGCTCTTGAAACTGTGTTTCTCTCTCATCAGGGCACTTCAGGAGAGCTATGTTATGAATTCAAGTAGTCCACCCTCTGGCACCCCAAGTGAGTCTTCCAGTTTTGATAAAGACTTGCAGCTTGCCATGGAGTTATCTGTCAGAGAGCAGCAGGAGCAGGAGAAACGGCGTCGTGAAGAGGAGGAGGAAGAATTTCAACGAGCTTTGCAGCGCTCTCTCACAGAAAAATAGACTCCTTCCGGGATGCTCTGAAATAAGTGACTACGTGTATAAGACACCGAGGGCTGCAGTAGCTAGGTGCCCGAGGACCACTCTTGGATTGCATAAGTAGAGGACATCCAAGCCACCTTTTAATTGTCATCTTTACCATAGAAATGCAGTCCAGAGATGCTACAGCTCTCCGCATGCAGTTCTCCATCTTGATCCAAGTGGCCTGGAGTATTGTGTGCAGACACCTGCAGTTTCTACGGACTGCAACCGCCATGATTAAAGATGCAGGCAGCTATAGAATTCCAAGATCTACATTTGGCTCCCAGGCCGTGCCTTGTTCAAAAATTTCATAAAGGGGAGGGAGAGAGAGAAATATATTAAAGAAGAACTGCAAACGTTGCCTGGGTTCTGTATTTTGGAGCACAGCGACATTTGAGAACCTGACACGTAGGGAGTTCAGAAGAGAAACTTCCTTATTACCTACCAAAGAGATATTAATCTATTCAGTCTTTTCTAATAACTGAATGCCAGTCACTGTTTTGTTTCCAATTAGGGAGGAGAATGTGTGAAGTAGTCTTTCACTCCAGCAAGTGTTTCTTTCCCATCAGATTTGGGTACACATGGCTTAAGGATATTTCCTCTTTTCTATTCCTGAGCATTTAAAGTGGTTGATTTTTAAACTTGAAGAGTTAACCCATGCTAGAGGTGCACTCAAGATTAAACGAATGCTCTCTGACCAAGGGCAAAAAAAATAGCTAATAGAAGTTTTTTACCTTAAAAAGGGACTACCTGTTAATTCAAATAAAAGGTTCTCGGTGATGATTCAAGACCAGCTAGCTCTCACAATCAGAGGGCAGCAGGAAAATACATAAATGAAATAGGTGCTTTTTAAAAAAAGATCAATTTACTTTTTTGTGAAAGAAATTTACACTTTACTTTGGAGATAGTGTGCTGAATTCATACAGAGATATTAGGTGAAATTTTCTTGTATGCCTGCTAGTAAATAAGTTCTACCATCTCAAAGGGAAATATTAATACTGCTTTTTAAAAGTCAAATGTACATCCTTCATGTGAATATGTATTTTTTTATCTAAATCTTTTTATTGATTTTTTTTTAAGACAAACCAATACAGTACAACTACACTCGTAAAGAATAGCATCGTTTGTGATACAGGAGTGTGTTTTAACCAAGGTCTCTCAGGTCTTCATTCATACTATATCGTTTTAGTTCTTTTGTCTGCATTTCAGTAAATGAACACAGCATGCATGCTGTGATTGTCAAATGCACTCCACCAGTACATACTGTACGTCCATAGGAAAGCCTTATTGCAGTGAAACAAATCACTAAGCAATTTTTCCTACTTCTTGCTGGCAGAAGTGCAATGAAACTTATGGTGCATGTGGTCTTATCCTGCATTTGATACTCAGGCAAAACCAAGGGCTTCCTCTGGCTCTGTGTGACATGCTATTAACCTGTATAATGGACATGATAGTAATCAGTAACGGTTGGTAATTTAGAACTCAAATTTCTACCGTATAATCATCCATTGTTTAATGTAGCAATCAGATTAAAATTCTTTGTATGCACACTTGTACCAATATAATGTGCCATTTAACTACACAGCTTGCATTTCATAGAACTATAATGTCACCCCTAAATAGTTTGTTTGGCATTAGCCACAACACTGTAAGTCACTTGCTTGCCCATAAGCAGCTATGCATTAGAATTATTGCTCCTCTCCTTGGAAAGAAAATTGCTGTAACTGTCACAGCTACCTAAAAGGGACGAAAGCCTTTTGTTGGGTTCTTGACAAGTTGTGAAGTAACAGATAAAATTATTCAGGTTTTTTTCCCTCAAGTGGAAATAAAGAGCATTTCAAGAGCATTTGTCTGGCATTCTCTTTACTAATAGATTAACAAGATCTCACCCTCCCAACAATGCATTTTTTGTGCTTTGGTCACCATAAACTAAATGTTCATTTGCTTCCTATTCTGTGAAGAATCCTTCCAAAGGGGAGTGGAAGCTGGGTTGGATAATACCAATTCATTCTGTTAAGCACGTTAATTGTATTCAAGGCAGAGCTGGCACCAATAACCACAGGTAAGGCTGCCAAATACTTTCCATAAGATGCTGTTGTCAGTTGCTTTACAACTGTAACCATTTGCACTGAAATTTACCATGTCTGGTGTCTGCCTCAAGCCAAATTACTTTATTTTCATTTTTTTAAGCTTCAGCACTGTTTGAGAACAAAGCTTGGGAGTGTGGGGGGGAGGGATGGAAACCTGTTAAAATCATTTAACTGAAAAGCTCTACTGCCTCCGTGCCCTGAAGCAGGGCTGTGTGCATTGCTTGGTGTTGGGAGGTGACATTTGCTGCTCCTCACAAAATCTGGCCCCATTGGCCCAGCTTATAAGCATCTGAAACGACAGCAATTCCCACATACTCAGTAGAGGCTTGTTATTGATTAGCAGCTACATTCTCTGCAGATTTATCAGCACCAAGCATGCTTGATTCCCACACAGCTTCTGCATGCTCATGGACTGGGCACGTGCCATCCCCAAAGAGCAACTGTGCACGCATTGTCCTGGGGCTGCAGGAATTAAGCAGGACTTCTGCTGCATTTACTCCTGCCAGTGACTGCAGTGGGACTGGACCCAAGAGCAAGGAGACTGAATGTCTCTTTTATGCTCTAAATGCTCTGTGCTGGGGTGCCCAGAGAATGTAGAGAATGAAACATCCTCACTGGAATGTAGGGGGAGGCTGAGCCAGGAGCTGGGATCAGTAGGGTTGGCGCACCAGACAGGATCTGATGAGGAAAAGACGGCCCTGGAGAACGGGCTGGACTGAAGGGTAGAACACCAGTGGTGTCAGTGCTCCTGGATTGATTGTAACACTCTGCTAGCCCTTAGCTGGGGCCACTTTCACAGTGACAATTTCCAGCAGCCCTTGCATGATTGTCAATCCTGCCCAGGAGAACCCCCTCTCCTTGGCTGCTCATCCCCAGGAAGCAGGAAAGGTAGCCAATCAGGGCTGCCTGCAAGAGGTGGGTCAGAGCTCTCTCAGGAGCCAGAGGAGTTCTGGGGTAGGAAAGGGAGCTGCTGACAGCCTGCGAGAAGGAGCAGAAACAGCCCTGCAGCTTTGCTCCCCCTGCCCCCAGCTGTGAACAAAGGGTCAGTCTGCTCTCTGCTCCGCCCCCTCCATCCTTGCAACAACAGGACAGAGAAGGGGAGGAGAGAGAACTTACTAGGACTTTTTGGGTTTGAGGAGAAGCTGGAGGTGCTGCACCGCGAGACAGTGCTTTCTACAATCTGTCACTTGATCTTCAGTTGGGTCTTCTGCTGAGAATTCAAATCTCCTTTCTCTGGCATTGTCACATATGCACATTGGGGGTTGGCAGGGGCAGTTCAAAAACTGAGACCAAAAAACACAATATATTTTATTTTTCACTCAGTTTCTGGGGGATCTGACTCAGGATTTTTGAACTTTCCAACTTTGGAAAGCGTATGATAAGAGAGGCAGGAAACTGCAGCGAGAAAAGACTCATGGCCACAAGAACTGAATGTCATGGTGAAGAACTGGTACTATCCCTTCTCTGGACGAAGTCCAAGGTTAACACTGGTTGTCTAGCTTGTTTTTCTGTTTTAATGACAGTGACTAATTAGTAAAGCATCAGCTGTATAACCTGGTCATGACATTCTCACCCTATGTTCCTAGGGTTTTGTTTTTTTAAATCCCAACTTCTATAAAAACTTTAAATTGTGCACATTAATGGTTTTATAACTCCTACCTTGAAGCACAGTAACTGAGATCTGATATTTAAGTTTTTTTACTTTTCTGTTTTTGATGCTGTACGTTTTGCTCCAATATGACATTTTCATATACAAAGCTATCAAATATGCAGGGTTGGTCTAAGTTAATTAAATAGTTTAAAACTGACACATAATCCATGCAGACATTTTCTGACATTTATGGGTAACTTTACACCTTCTGTTCTGAAATCCTTTGTACAGTACAAATATTTTCAGAGTAAAAGAGAAGCATTTGCACCCCTTACGAATATCATGCTTTTGTTTGAGTTCTGTAAGTATCCTTGTGTGTAAAGGTGATAGGAGCGCAGCAGTAACGTATTGCACACTATAGTTGATATTTACAGAAGCATTTTTTTTAAAGGGCAAATATTTTCCTTTTTAGAAATAGTTTGTAAGGTTCTCACCTTCCAGAGCTTATTTAGAAAGTACTTACCATTCTCTAAACAGCTATGAATCATTAAAGCTGTAACGAGTTTTTATGTATTATAAATCCAGATTAACTCTGATCTCTTAAAATTCACGCTGCAATTTGACAGCTATTGAATCTCCCTGTGATCTACAGTACGCCTATAAATGGCCCTGAAACTGAGATTAAATGTTAGGACAAATTGTTGGTGCTATTGAGCTGTAAGTTCAAGTACTTATGTGTATTTGGAATGTCTTTTGAACACAGTTTAATATGGACACTTTTCTGCTTGCTCTAGATATCCTGTAAGTAGCAATTCATATTTAAGCATGAAGATGAGAGTTCACTCTACAGTCAGGCAGCTAACCCAGTTTTATTTTCATCTGAATTGCTATTGTAATTTTTGATGACTGCAATAGGAAAGCACAGGGAACCGGACAAGTATTAGCAGGATCAACTGTAATACATTTAAGACCTTGATTCAGCAGGATATGGATAGGTACTTAAGCATGAATTTAGTACCATTGACTTCAGTGGCTTAAAGTTGGGTCTGTGCTTAAATGCCTTGCTGAATCAGGGGTGTAGTTCCTCAATTTATTCTGGTTGCAGACGTGACCAGGATACTGATCCGTTCAGCACAAGAATATTTCACATGAACAATTTAAAAGGACTAGCCCATCGAGGGGGAGGGCATGCACAGCACTGTATGTTGCACACGAGGAACAGAAAAATTCAGGAGCGGTGTTAAATTCTGAAACTGGAATTATTCAACTCTGACAGGGATAAACAGCACTAAAGACTCTCTCCTACCTCCACTGAAGTCAGACTGCCTTGGTATTCTGCAAATTCATAGTGCAAAAACAGCTGTAATGTCCAAACAGAAGGTCATGTTCCAGCAGCGGTTAGCAGCTAGTGACAGTATTTAACTGTATTTGCAATACATAAAGACAAGAAAGGAGAAGTCAAAAGCCCTGAACAGCACACTTGCTAACAAACTCAGGTGCACCGCTAGATTTCAAATAAGGCCTCTTCACTTACTGTGATATTCTTTAAGATACGATGTGGGTCATTCCCTAGACTTCAGTCTCCCCCCAACTCAGTATGAAACTAGCATGAGGACAGGCATGCTAAGGTTGGATAGGCCATGTATATGCCAATGTAGATGTGCCTATTGCCAACCTGAGAGTAGTTTTTGGAAAAGTCTGACTGACTCCTTTGATATACTCAAATTAGAGCATTAGTCTCTAAGTGCTCCCTGCTCCTCTGACCTGGATACAGTATTTCTTTATTTTCTGTCCTAGAATGCTGTTGGACAGCACACTTCCTCCAGGAGAAGTCCGCATTCAGGGCCCAGTGAAGTGTTCCTTGCAGTATTAATCTGCACGCTATGATAAATATCTTAACCGTCATGCAGGATTAAAGTCCTAGCCAATTTTTTTTAAAAAAGTAATTGCTCCTACAATTTTGCCATCAACAACTAAACTACCATTTGCTCTATTTAAAAAAAAAAAAAACTAAAAATTCCAGCTGTTGCTAGTTATCTTAATGTGGATTGCCACTGAAGGGAACATCACAGTTAGAACCAGGTTGTGAAAGAGAAGATAGTGGCTGCTCAGCTAATGGGCTTTTAAGCACTTCTATTATTCAATTTTCAGTAAGTCAGTTATCAGCTGGGTGCTATTTGTGAATGATACAGGGGAATAAACTCATCTTTATATCAACAGGATATAGGACAGGCACCTGAAAGTCACATTAATACTGATGGTAACTAAGTTTGTGGCAGTAGTCTGACCAATTACTAGGTGGAGGGAGACTTTACCATGCAGTGCTGCAGAGTATCCTGCTAGAAAAGTCTTCGCACTCGTTTTCTAATTTAGGGTGCGTCCCTGCAGACACTGAGAATCTGACTTGCGCAAGTGCTGAATACCTCGAACTCCAAATGCAGTCACGAGGGGCTGTAGGCGCTCAGCTCTGAAACTCATGCCCTAGCTGTTACAAGCCACCCCCAAGAGTGGACATTTTTGAGAATTTTGGCCACACTTTTGCTTGTTACAGCTAAAAAGCTCCTACGGCTTGTCTACATGGGGGCACTCAGGAAAGTGACGGAGTTCACTGAAGGTGTGAAGTTAATGTGCATAAATTAAAGGGCATTAAACCCTGGCAGGTCACTCATTCAGAAATAAGGTGGGCTTAGTTCACTGTGGCGTAAGTTACAGCAACCTAAGGCCACTTTAATTCTAAGTGTCCATACAGGAGCTTCCTACATTTCAACTTCTGCACACTCACTTCACATCTTCAGTCAGTCGGTCTTCACTTTCTTGAGTGTCCCTATGTAGATGAGCCCATAAGGTCCTCTCTGATAACCCTCAATCAGCCTTGGCTTGTCCCAGACAGGAGGACTGTCAGCAATGGCTGCAGGGCTGATTGCCAAGTCCTTTCACAGCGCTGTGGCAGAGTTTGGAAAAGTGCAGAATATCTGTACACAAACAACTGACTTGTTTGGTTAGCTTTTTACTTGTACAAGGGCCCAAGCTGGGAGTGGGGAATGTAAACAAGAATATCAGTGCAGGCAAGCAGATAGAGAAGTAGCTACTTCTCTATAACCTCGCATGCAGCTGCATTTTCCCCTCACTACCACGCTAATGAAGATGAACGTGTAATTTTAAGTGAGATGAAGACTCACAGGAAGAGGAGACAGTAGACAATTCGGCTGATACAATTTACAAAACAGAAACAAAGGAGCAGCGAGAAATAAAAAACTTACCACCAATTTACTCTCACTTTAACTCATATTTTACTTCAAGGCTGTGAATTGCAGTGTACAAACACGAGGGCATCATCTTATTACATTACAGACAAGGAGTCATCACTACTTTCAACAGCAGTCACATCACCCCTTTAAATAAAATGGAACCAGCAGAGGTTACATAAGCCGCAATAGAAGGTTGAAGACAACAGAAGAGCCGCAGGGAAATTTAAACAAACATTGTAAAATAAATTACAAGTGACAAAACAGTCCTTTGTTAAATATCAAACAAGAAAAATCCAGTTAACTACTTATACCAGTGCAAAATAAAATAGCAGCATTTATATGCAGTATGATTTGCCAGTGTAAACACTTTTACATACTATGCATATAACAGAGCTGCACATAAACTTACACACACAAGACTTCCACAAGAGTTTGAAAGTGACACTCTCTCTCTCATCAAAGCAGGCTCTCAGGCATGACTGACTTTCTGGGAAACATCTACAGGACTGAACTTAAAATGACTAACGGTGTAAACTTCATCTACTGAGCACAAGCCTATTACATAGCCAAGGACATGAACATTTGTTCACCCCTGTGACCTGCTCTACAAATAAACTTGGACTGGATTCCTAAAACCATCATGGCTATTTTGGTACAAGTGTGAGTGTGGACGCTTATTTCAGTATAAAAGCAGTTAAGTCAGTAACAAACCAACAAGCCCCCCAAATAACAAAATCAGTTTTAATTTGTACTTTTATTTCAGTTCAGATATGTGCATAGACCAGGCCTACAAAGCCAAGTGCATGGTTCTAGTGGATGTTTAAGCCCTCGCCTTTGTAATGATTTTCATAAAAATCACTGCCAGAAACCTAACAGAAGACTCCATGCTTGAGGAGAAAGTTACATTCCTTAAGACTGAAAAAACTATTGGATGCATCATAATCTAATGCACGTGCCTGCTTGCAAAATTATGATTTTTAGAACAGAAATCAAAAGTTATAAGCTTTCCATTTAACTATGTTACTGATGCCACCACACTGCAGTCCGAGTGGGTATTTGATAGACTAGATCTAGAAAACAACATTTGAGACAGTTGAAACAGGTACTCAGCCTTAATGCCAAAAATGGCATGTGAACCACTTTACCTAAAGCACATTGTGTTTCCATTTTAGGATCACTTAGAGGGGGTGTTTTAGGAATATTCATGATGAGGGTTACTTACTTGTGTCATATTCTCACTTGTGAGCTGAGTGCAGAATTCAGACACACCCCAAGGCTACATGGGGAAGCCTTCCTGTGGGCAACATCAAAGTAAAATACGACACATATTCCTAGTATTTGTCCTAACTCCGATAGGAAAGGCTAACTGAAGTTTACAGCTAACATTTTCAAACATGAGTGCTTAGGATTAGTCACCGACATAAGATTTGACAGACTGAGGCCACGTTTATTTAAGTGTCCAACTGTAGGCATCTACGTTTGAAGACATAGGTGTCTGTCAAGTTACAAATTGCTAGAGATCCGGAAGGAGATTATCTAATTCCAGCTATGGTGAGAGCAGCCACTCAATAGAGCAGTTGTTGGCATGCCTCTGCTAGGGAAACCACTGGTTACATTACATGTTAGAGGAAAAAAACACTTTCTCACAGTTGCTTTACTAAGCAGCCATAACTGTTTACAAGCCAGAAGTCAGACTACAAATCAGGCTGGTTTTACGATCACTGCAGAGCACAGGTGATTTTCCAGCACTGGGGTTTTGATCGTAAGATTTCCACAAGCAAAGCGACCGATCCAATCAGATTCTTCCCACTCTGCTACCGTCGTCGAATGGGCTTGTACACACAGACTGCCATCAGGATCATGGTGATCAACAGGATACTGAAGATGCTCCCCATGAGCACTGCAAGAGGGAAGAAATGCCATGTGTGGAATAGGGGGTAGGAACAAGTGGATATATGTTTATCTTCCTATTTAGTGCAGCATGTCTCAAACTGGTGACATCAAAGGTCCTGTTATGAACTTGCCAAGAGTCCCTAGATATCATCCAGGGCTTGATCCAATTCCCAATGAAGTCAGTTTTTCCCTTGTCTATACTGGGAGTTGGACCACACTGCTAATTTGTCTCTGCATTTCTGGCCAGACTTTCACTGTATTAAAGCTGCAGCTGCATCTGATCATTTGTACTCCCCCAATTTATGTTTGTGAAATGTATGACTGGTGCATTAAGCACTCTGTACATACCCCACCATCCACTTGCCCTGGAACACTTACTTGTACTTTTACCTCACTTGATAAGGCTATCAAACCTCCCGCTTATTTGAGTTAACCGGGAATAACGACCTGTGGTACTGAACGTGGATGGCCACAGGCAGGATTTTAGTACTTATTAATTCATACAATTTATGACCAGAAGGGACCATTATGATCCTCTCATCTGACCTGCATAACAAGCTGGAGATTTTTACGCAGCGATTCCTTCATCAAGACCAATCACTTATGGTTGATCTACAGCGTATCATTTAGAAAAGGCCAGTCCTGATGTAAAGACTTTCAGTGACAAAACCCACCCTTTATCCTAGATAAATTGTTCCAATGACTAATTACATTCACTAAATAAACAACCTGTACCTTGTTTCTAGCCTGAATATGTCCTGGTTCAGCTTCCAGTCATTGGATTTTATGCCTTTGTCTGCTAGAATGAAGAGCTCTCTACTATCAGAAATCTCCCCAGGTAGATAGTTGTAGATTGGGATCAAGTCACCCCTGAACCTTCCCTTTGATAAACTAAACAGATTGAGCTTTAGTCTCTTACGGCGATGCAGGTCTTCCAGACCTCGAATAATTCTTGCTGCGCTTTTCTGAGTGCTTTCCAGTTTGTCAACATCCTTTTGGAAGTGTTGATACCAGAACTGGACACACTCTCCCAGTAAAGGTCTCACTAATGCCAAATACATTTGTAATACCGTCTTCTGACACTCTCAATATTCCCCTGCTTATATAGCCAAGGATTACATTTGCTCTCCGATACCACATCACACTGCAAGCTCACGTTTAAGTGGTTACCTATCCACCATGACTTCTCCCCATCCCCAACCCGACAGTCCTTTTCTGATTCACAGGCCCTCTTTTTGTAAGCGTGGCCTGTATAGTTGGTTTCTTGGAGCCACTAAATGCAAGGTTGGGTATTAAAACACATGTTCAAGTGAGCCTCGTTTCCCATGCAATCCAGATGGCTCTGTAGACCATCAAGTAGACCAGACTTGCTCTTACAATTGTTTATTACTCCACTAATTTGTGTTATCTGCAGACTCTACCAACAATTATTTTATGCTTTCCTCCAGATCACTGCCACTGGTAAAAAATACTGAATAGCACCAGCTCAAGAACTGATTCCTAGTGGATCTCTCTAGAAACATCACCACTGGCTGTTGGTTCCCTCTATATGATTATTTTTTGAGAACTATAAATTAGCCGTTTTTAATCTATATAATAGGGATTTCATTTTATTACTGGATAATACCATTTTGTCATCCCGATATAGAAAATACCACCCCCTCCTTATCCATTCCCTCACACGTGCCTATGAAGCTTCACACAACATATGCTTAGTTCTCTTGCAGGCTCCAGCAGCAGTAGTTGAAAATTTACAGCCAACTTGTATTTTATCCTGCTAACATATTATCTCTCTTCCCTACTTGCTGCTCTCATTTTCAGATAGACTGTGAAAAAAGGGAACGTTTGATCGTCGCTATTAGACAATTTGTCACATGAAGAATATGTCCTTATCAACAGTGTATTTCTTAGAGATAACATTTCAAATGAAACTTCAAATTATTTCACTGGCATATGAAACACAAAGACGTCTGCTTTCAGAAACCTTTCATCTAATGTACACAACAGCCAGAGAGAGAAGAACAGACCAAAACTTGAGCAGTTAACATTCTTCGTATTCCACACTAGTTTGTTCACACTTTTCTAATTTTAATCTGATAACTAGATGAGACTTTCTACTCACACTTAACTGCTGTTTAAACTAGCAACAGGATGCGATGCTTATGCTAAACACTCACTGGTGTGGTTAAATAGGCCTGCCTTGTGGGGATCCCAAACTTGGGGAGATCAGTTTCCAAACCCAGTGACCCTTGCTGCCATCACCACCATCCCAAGGATGGTGAAAAGTACTGTATTTCCAGATCAGGGCCACCTGGGGCTGCCAGATCTGCCAAACATACAGACTGGGCAGCTGTAAAGCATAGACTGTTAGACGAATGCATCCATGTCTGTCTATATATACAGTCATCCATCAGCTATACTCAAGAAGCCACATTCTCTGCAGCAAACTGGACCTAAATTCTGTGGCAACTTCCAATATATATTTTAGAATGGAGGTTTTTATTGAATGAAACTAGAGTGTGAAAAAAATCCATCAGTACATCAGCTGAGTTATTTTTATTTTAAATTTAGTCCTATGCTATCTCCACATTTTCAGTTTTCAAAATGCCACATATATTTAGGTTCCAGAGTCCACACCTAATGAGATGAATGGGGCAGCTCACACCTCTCAAGGTTATAGTTTCAAGCCATCTTCAAACTCAGGAAGACAGCATTGTCTCCGCTTACCCCTCACTCACCTTTCTGAGGTCATTTTTGCAACAACCATGAGAGCTAGAAACAATTTTTTAAATGAAATCAAGGATTCTGGAGCACAGTCCTGCAGCAAGGGCTGAATTCTGCAGCCTTGGAATATGAGGAACCTTAACTAAATGGACACAAGTGAGTATGAGGGATAAAACCCAGAAACTTTGGCTCAGAAAACCTCAACCCAACTCAGATCTATTGGAGTTAAAGAAGAATTTCAGTTAATAGACATGTGATGGTGTTTGGGGTACCCAGGACTGCGAGTCTCCTTGTTATCCTCACTGCCTTGAGCAAGAGGCAGACCTGCTTGTGCTTAACGGGTGACAGCTCCCTGACACCACCAGCCTGCTAGTCACCTGAACAAAATCTCCTTTGGGCAATGCCAGCCGTTACTTTGCCTTGTATGTTAAGTAGGTGCACTCCAGTCCCTCAACCCCTTTGAGGCATTCCCCTCTAGTCCAGACCCTTCTCCACTGAACACTCACGGAAAAACCAAGTCTGCTGTCCCCATGGGAACAGTGTAACACCAGCCTGATTGATTCACTTCAGAATTGGATCTTAGCTTAATATCACAGCACTGAGATACATTTATATGAATGAAATCAAGGATAAATGTATTACCAAAGATTCAAGAGATAATGAGTAAGGATAATGGAAATGAAAAGGTTACATATAAGACAAAATCCAACACTCTTTCTAGAGAGACTAAACTTAACACACTAACCTACTGTATAAAGAAGCCCTAACTAACCCAAAGTCTTTTTCAATGTCTTCCACCAAGGTAAGCAGAGATCCTGCTTTCATGAATGTAAATGCACTCACCACTTACTCCTTTATCTTGCATCTAGAAAGTATTTTTTTGTCTTCTACTTATAACCCCAAAGTTCCTTGTCTGTACTCAGAGACAGCACAAAACCCCATTGCTTGTTTTTCCTAAGTCCTGCTTCTTCCTTGTTGATTTCATATATAGATGTGCAGCCACCATGTTGGCTTACAATGCTTAATTTACATGCTGACAAAGAATAAACATCTTTTGTCAGACAATCTGTTTGTCAACTCTGCCTTGATATAGACTTTTAAACACATTTTCAGTTTACATTCATAACTCCTGACATAGCATCTGTACATACATCTCATAATGACATTAATGACCAAAGTGACCCTGGCTCTCATTTAAGACCTTACATGACAGTCTTTGGTGAACCAGAACATACATACTAGAATCAGGATATTCATGTAACTCCCTTGCCGGTCGCCACTGAGGAAATCTTAGGGTAAAAACCCACAGTGGGTCTGCAAACACTAAAGGGAGAAGGTCTGTGGAGCATGTGCGCATTCCCCCCCACTCCCGAATCATAGAATATTAAAGATGGAAGAGACCTCAGGAGGTCATCTAATCCAACCCCCTGCTCAAAGCAGGACTAACCTCAGCTAAATCATCCCAGCCAGGGCTTTGTCAAGCTGCAGCTTAAAAACCTCTAAGGATGGAGATTCCACCACCTCCCTAGGTAACCCATTCCAGTGCTTCACCACCCTCCTAGCGGAAAACTTTTTCCGAATATCCAACCTAGACCTCCCCAACTGCAACTTGAGACCGTTGCTCCTTGTTCTGTCATCTACCACCACTGAGAACAGGCTAGCTCCACAAGGAAAGAGGGAATAGCAGAGACCAATCTCACAGAAGAGGAGAGGGGAGAAGAAAGCCCAACAGCAGCTCAGGGCTGTCCACTCCTTCCTACTCCACTGTGAAGAACGAGTCAGTCCTTGAGCTGCACGGAGAATAGAAATTTATATTTTGTGGAGTGTTTTGAGATTTTTGACATTTGTTTTCATTCCAGTTAGGACTAAAACCTGCAAATTTCCAAAATTCTCTGCGAAAGAAAACTCAAGAGAAAAAAAATAATTTAGTCCAAAGCAAAACGTTTTGCTTAGATTTTGGCTTTATTTTATATGTATAAGGGAACACAACATAAAAAAACAAAAACAAATCAATTTTTGAGAGGGGGAAAAGAAAATCCAAACATTTAATTCCCCCCAACGGTGTCGAAACATTTTGACGTTGTCAGAACTCCTCCCACCCCCCTTTTAATCTGCTCCATGAAATTTCTGCCCATTGACAGGAGTGGGCCAAGTGGTTGGACCCTGACACATCGCCCATCTCCAATGGGTCACGGCTCTCTCCTGGGGGTTTCCGACCCGCCCGCTACGGAGAGAACGAAATCCTTCCCCCGCCCCCCGGGTTCCTAGGCTTACCCAGGGGACAGCTCTGTGACCGGGCCCAGGCCAGGCCTGGCACCTGGGCGAGGGGACGGCAAAGGGCCTGGGTGCCATCGCGCCCTCACCCCACGCCAGCGCCCCACGTTGCTGGCTAGGCTGGTCCCAGGGAAGTGGGGACCCGGGTCCCCCTCTCTGGGGCCAGCCAAGGCAGGGTCCCCCCACCCCGGGGCCAGTCTAGCCAGGGTCCTCCCACCCCGGACCAGTCTAGCCAGGGTCCCCCCTTCTCTGGGGCCAGTCTAGCCAGGGTCCCAGGGCCGCCACCAGCGCACCTCCCCCGGGGGCACCCCACGGGCTTGCCAGAGCCCAGCAGGCGGCCGGAGAAGGCCGGGCCGCCCCACGCTAGGCCGGGGAGAGCGGGGCGCACAGCGGGAGAGGGGTGCAGGGCCGCTCGGCCAGTCAGAGAAAGGGACCCAGGCGTCCGGCCACCCCGCCTGAGGGGAGAGAGCAGCGAGGCACGCCCGGCCCGGGGTGGGGGTGCGGTGCGGGCTGGGCTCGGACCGAAGGCGCCTGAGAGGCGGGCGGTCAGGCGGGGGCCCGAGCGGGGCAGATGGGGCGGCCCGGCGGCGAGGGAGTGGCCCGGCCCGGCCCCTCCTTACCCAGGTTCTGTCTCCGCAGCACGGCGTAAGGCCGGCTCCGCTCCGCGGGCCCCGCCGCCCCGCCCGGCCCGGCCAACGCCAGCAGCAGGGCGAGCCCCCAGCCCGGCCCCGGCCGCCGCAGCAGCATCCTCCCGGCCCGGCCCGCCACCTCAGCCGCCAGCCCAGCCCGGCCCGCCGCGGATAAGCGGGGAGGCGGGGCGCAGTGAGGCGGGGCGGGGCGCCCGGCTGCCTGCCGCGCTCTGTCCTCGCTCCCTTCCCGCCTTTCTTTCCTTCCCCTGCCGGGCCGCCTTATCTCCCATGGCCCTTCATCTCCCCCCCGGGATCAGCCAGACTCCAGGCCGTGTGGGGGGCTCCTGGCTGCGGGTCGTTACTGGCACTCCCCAGTCTGTTATTTCGCAGGACCCCTGCCTCTGCCCAGTCACACGCTGGTTTCTGACCCCAGGCTGGAGGCCAGGCCTGTGGGTAGTCGGTGCCTGGCTACCTGGAGCTCCTTTTCTGTCAGTATTGGCCCCTGCCACTGTGGCCACCTCTCCCCGGGTCGGTTTTGCCAGTCAAACGCGCTGGCTTAAAGAGCCATGGGGAACCAGCGCACAAAGGAGATGGACGCAGCTGAAGCAAATTGATTTACAAACCCGAATGTATCTTCACTTGCCCAGCTCTAGTGGAAAAGCTAGTTGGTTGTAAGGAGACAGAGTGTCAAGCCTGATACCGATAAACCGGGGTTGCATCAAGGGAAGTTTTAAGCTTGTGTTAGTTACCTGATCTTTATAAAAGAAAGAAGAGAACCCTGTGAGGCAAGGAGCTAGTTTTCCTAGGCAGACTGTGTGTGTCCTAGGAAAACAGCAAGGAGATAGAAACCGCTCTTATATCGGTTGGAGACAGGGATAGGGACGCATTCAATTTCCTTTCTGTTCGTCTTTGTACCTCTTACACAGATAAAGGCAGACGAAGCAATAGTCCAAGTGCGTGTGTTCAGACAGGAGGTTGATAAAGTTTGAGTCCATATAGATTTCCAGGACTTTATAGTTTTATCCTGACTTTATTCTCCATTTCTAATTTCCTGTGTGTGAGTCATATCTTGATATTACTCAGGGCCTGAAGCAATCTGAGTGAACAGAAACACAGAGTGAAGATAGATGTCTTCTTTAACTTTACAACTAATCACCTCTGTCTCATCAGTTTATCTCTAACCTGTAAGACTGATAAAGGCCACAGAAGAGAGGGGATTAAAAGAGAAAGGCATGGATTTAATTTCTTGACTGCTCTGTCCAAGTAGAACAGATCTTTTGTGCAGTTGAAAACTCCAGCCCACACCTAGGTTGCATGCTACTGAACATTCACAGAAACTTAAGAACATAGGAATTGCGAGGCTGGTCAGAGTCAGGATCCATCTCGTCCAGCATTCTGTCTCTGACAGTGGCCAGCGCTAAGGTGTCAGAACCCTGCAGTAGCAACTATGGGATCATTTGCCCCCCATATTAGGTCTCCTCCTGATCTCAGATAACGATTGGTCTAAGCCATGAAGCAGGGGACCAAGTGCAACGCCCCTGCTGCGCAGAGGAAGGCAGGCTCTGGTAAGAACTGGGTTTGGTGGAAGTGGAGTTATGGGTATTTTGTGATGGACTCTGTAGAAACACCAATATACACAGAATCACTAGTAGAGGAGTTAAATCCACCCTCTGCCATTAAAATCAACATGTTCCGCAGATTAAGTACACTCTAAACAGGGCAGAGACTAGATTTAAGAATGTTTCCCACAGGGATGTATGTGTGGTCTAGGTGACAATATAACCCTACCCATTTGAAAAGTTGTTAGTTGTGACAGAGGTAGATACTAGTAGAGGAGGGCTTTTTCCAGTCCATACTTGCAGCTCCTTTGCAGCTGTGCTGATGTCTGGGTGCTGGGAACAAATAGGGAGATGTAGGCTGCAATGAGTGTTTTCTAGTTGAAATAGTGGTTTCCTGAAACACTGTCTGGTCCATTGAAAATACGTAATTATACAAACAGCGTGGGAAGGAGGGAAATAAATTCATAAGTAGCAAATAAAATGAAAAAAAATCTAGCCTTTATTTATAGAGCTTTCTGATACCATCCCGAGCTCATTAGCACGACTGTAAATCCAGACTAAGTGGAAAGGCTGGGCCAATTCTGCCTAAAACTATTGGAGTTGTAGGGGAGTGAGTCGGAGCAGAATTTTTCCTATTGACTTAATGGAATTGCTCTAGATTTATACCATAAGTAGACTCTGGCCCTATGTCTTTACATACATAAGCTAATGCATTAGTTAACATCTGGCATCAGCTGGAGACGGCTGAACCAAACACCCCTGAATTTAAGGTAAATCTGGATATACAGCCAAACTTTAGCAGTTGATCTAATCTATAGTGTCAATCAAAGGACCATAGGAATTTAAGAAAATGGATTCCCTACAGGCAAGTTTAAAAAAGGACTGTGTCCCTTGAAATCTGGGGTGGTCAAACCATGGCCACCAGGCCCAGTATCACCCAGGACATTCTGAATCTGCAGCCTCCCATCTCTCTAGTGTGGAGGTGCCCTGTGATTCTCAATCTTTGCAGTCTATTGTACCCCTTTCAGTAGTCTGATTTGTCTTGTGTACCCCAAGTTTCACCTCACTTAACAATTATTTGCTTACAAGATCTGGCCTAAAAATACATAAGTGTCACAGCACAGTTACTGAAAAATGGCTTACTTTTTCATTTTTACTATATAATTATAAAATAAATCGATTGGAATATAAATATTGTACTTACATTTCAGTGTATAACATATAGAGCAGTATAAACAAGTCATTGTCTATGAAATTTTAGGTTGTACTGACTTCACTAGTGTTTTTTATGTAGCCTATTGTAAAACTAGGCAAATATCTAGATTAGTTTATGTACCCCCTGGAAGACCTTTGTGTACCCCCAGGGATACATGTACCCCTGGTTGAGAAACATTGGTATAAACTACATGCTCTGACAGGGATAAACTCCTCAAATCAGACTAGAGTTTTACTTGCAGAAACTTGTAGTCCCAAAGGACACAGTCTGGACTACTCACCCCTTTGCCAGGGAACAGCATGATTAGGAGAAAGGCTGGTTATAAAATAACTAAAGCTAATCCCTTTATAATAGCATGAGGGACTTTTCCATTATACCATCCCTCTCCCCCTGCTATCTGTCTGGACTTTCTCTGATGATTCCTCATGCATTGGAAATGAGATCTTTCTGCGTTTTCTAAGAGGGCCTTGCTTTGGGAATCCTCCTGTTCTTGGCATCAGTTTCAGGCATGTTCTGTTTGTTGTCTTTCAGAAGAGATACTTGCTACAATCAATCTTATTAACAACGGACATCTGGGCTCATTCCACACGTTTCCCCTGAATTTACGCAGAAAAGCGTTAGCAAAGATGATCAGAGTCTACAGTTTGCAAAGCACATACGAGTAAGTAATGCTTACAGTAACAGTCATTTGCATTTTAAAAGATGTATTGTACTATAATCCCTCCATTTATTACCAAAATGATTCCACAGTAGCTGTAGGAAATGGGAGTCTACAGTTCATCAGGGTGAAAGCTGCAGAATGAGGCTTACAGCAACACAGCTATGTAAAATAAATTATGTTTTTAATAGGAAGGTTTGATCCCTCAAAAATTGTCTGTTCTGTTCATTCCCTCTGAAGCACCTGACATTGGCCTCTGTCGGAAGACAGGATACTGAGCTAGATGGCCCACTGGTCTGACCCAGCATGGCCATTCTTATGTTTCACTATGCAAGATTTTCATCTTTAAGATAATGTCCAGATATAAGGTAACAAAATAATACAGAAGTGTAGGAGACAGGTGGGTTACGTACACTTAATTAAGACATCATGAGCACAACTGTGTGCTCTAACACTGTTCAGCTTTGTTAAATGTATTCATTCTCTTGAGTTAAATAAAAATAAAGCAGGATGCTTTGAATTCAGTCGGAGTAGGGAAGCAGGTTACAAACGAGCCTCATAGATTGAAAAGTATGTCAGGGATAACAAAATCTTGTATGCAGAAGATATGCCAAAACATAAGAATCCATTACATTTCAAGAGAAGAATGAGGGGGGATTTGATAGTAGCCTTTAAATATCTGAAGGGGGGTTCCAGGGAGGATGGAGCTAGGCTGTTCTCAGTGGTGGCAGATGACAGAACAAGGAGCAATGGTCTCAAGTTGTAGTGGGGGAGGTCTATGTTGGCTATTAGGAAAAACTTTTTCACTAGGAGGGTGGTGAAGCACTGGAATGGGTTACCTAAGGATGTGGTGGAATCTCCATCCTTAGAGGTTTTCAAGGTGCCGCTTGACAAAGCCCTGGATGGGATGATTTAGTTGGGGTTGGTCCTGCTTTGAGCAGGGGGTTGGACTAGATAACCTCCTGAGGTCCCTTCCAGCCCTAATCTTCTATGATTCTATGATTACAGTGCAACAGCTGTAGTGATAAAAATGAGAGTTGGAAGGTGTTTAATGTGAACAAAAAGTTTTTGTAAAAGCTGAAAAAGTTGGTAGATTACATTAAAGGTGAACTGCAAACATTTAAAAAATTGTTTAAGATCCCAAATCGCTAATGCGGAACATGTGTACAATGTAGTTTATGAACCGAGTAGTGTGTATGTGTACCACTGCTCTCTACTGGATGGATTCAGAACGGCTCAACTGAGTGTCATAGATTCGATACTGCTACAAGCTGATGGAGATTTTCCTTTAGCCTAAGTTATAGAGGCCTATGCTTTTGGAGCAGGAGGATTCGAATTCTGTCCCCATTGTTATTGTGGAGTTTCAGACAGTCCCAACAGGTAGCAGAATGATAACCTTGAAGTCCTAGGTTTTGATAGGTTTTGTTATATTTGCCTTTTATAAAAGAAAATAGTTAAAGAGCATTCCGGTCTTTGCGTCCCACACTAAATCTGAGTCCAGTGTGTTGTCTCTTCTGCTGTAGCTGGTGATCTCCCAGTCACTTCCTGCAGTGTACAGAGAGCTCCTTTTAGGTAACTGGGATGTTATCAGTTGTTATAGGATAAAATGTGGAATCCTGAACTCAGGTCTTGGAAGGTAAATAAAAGAGGAAATGATCTTCAGCTGAGCTTTGGCTCAGCAGGGCACCAGACTGGGAGTCAGGATAGCTGGGATCTGTTCCTGACTCTGTCTAGACAAATCACTTCCCCTCTCTGTACCTCATCTGTAAAATGGGGATTATGATACTCTTTGTAAAATGATTTGAGATCTATGGAGAGAAGCATACTACACAGCTGCTAAGTATTAGTAGGCCGAGGACCGTTTAGTTAGCTGATCAAAGCTTTGGGATTCATCTTTAAATAGAATTTCCCTAATAGGCTTTCATTTTGGTAGGAGACTGTTTAAATACTAAGGCAGAGCAGCGACTGCAAGCTGGGTTTCAGATCTGTGATGGCCCAGTTTCCCTCTAACACAAAGTTTTTCCAGTGAAACACACGCAGACCAGTTGTGAGTCCAATCCACAGTAGAAGCTAATCACCTCTTTAATACGGTTACAAAAAACCCCAGCTAGGTATTCTAAGATCATCTGACTACATTTTGCTTTTATGAAAACAAAACTTCAGATTCTAGGTCCGTAACTAGGTTTATCTCATAACACTCAATGTCAAATTTATTTTCCACGTCACTCACATGTTAAATAAGCACTCATGGGTCTTTTGCACTCCACATTTAATATTTGAACAAGGAGACTGCAAGCCTTTCTAAATGATTCATGAGTTGTAATGTCAGACATAACAATCCTACTCTTGTAGAGCGTATTCACAGCTATGTGTCCCTTCGTTGTTAGGCCCAAAAAATTGAGGGTGTCATCTCAGAATGAGAATTAGCAATAAGGAATTCATCCCACATGTAGCTGAAATCCAAGTGGTTTTGAATTCAGAATCATCACTTTCAAACAAGTGAACAATGATAGGAGCTTATTTTGCTTTCCTGGCAATGGGTTATACTTGCTACTTCTGCTTTGTTTTCTCTTTGAAAGGGGACTTTGATATCAGAACAATGAGCCAAATACACACCCGGGTGCGCCTGCCATGGAAGTCTGACTGCCACATTCAAGGGGTGGTGTGTCAGGGGGCCAGCAAATGCATGTCGGTAGCAACGGAGTGTAACTTCTGCTGATTTGGCATACAGCATTTTGGGCCAAATTATGAACTTTGTTATCGTGATGTAAAACAAGAGCAGCTTGCCAGAAATCAGTAGAATTACTCTGGATGTACAACAGGGTAACTGAGGTCACCATCAAACCCTTTTTTTATCTTATGCTTTCCTGTGAGTTGTTTCTGCTGTTATACACCATGCTTCTGGGCCCCTTCAGCGTGTCAGTTGCTCTATTTTTACACACCTACCTATACTTTGATGCAAGTTACATTCCTCTAGTCTATGCTTTACCATCATTTTCTGGCCAATTTATGTCCAATATGGAACTTACCTTGCTGTTTGCCAGTTGAATTTGGCTCAGAATATTGTAAAATAAAAAGAAGAATATTTACACACACATCCATTTACTCTCCCCACCTGTCTGCACTTTCCCCCTACATGTGTGTGAAGAACAGATTCCTTCTTTGCAGTACACCATCTGCACCTCTCTGATCCAGCTGCCAGGTCACGGCGCAATGTTAATGAAATAGCAACCTAAAGTTGTGACTCCGCTGCAGAAGGGAGGAGGAGGAGGAGGGACAAACCCTTTCTCTAAACAAAAGATCTCCTTGATAACAAGAAGCACAGCTGGGAAAATCCTAAAGAGTGATGGGAGGGAAGTGGATCTGGGTTTAAATATAACACAGAATATAGTTCCAACTAATGGTTCTCCCCATGGCTACAGAGACTTCCAGGCATGGCAGTCCAAGCAGCTCTACTCTGTGGAATGCTCACATGAGCTGTAACAGAAAAGGAGGCTGAAGACCTGGTACCGGGCGTAGTTGTGCTTCCACAGGCAGTGGTTCTGTTGGGTTTGTTGTGCCTTCGGTTCAATCTGAACCACATCTGCTAATGCCGTAACTGACATTCAAGCAAAAGGTACAGATATGGAAGAAGTCGCTTTGGGTCATAAGGGAATTGGGAGCACAATCCACTTGATAAATGCGGTTGCCAAAGTAACATGGGAGATAGACTAGATCACCTTTTTGAGGTCCCTCCCTGCCCTATGTTTCTGTGATTCTATATCAATCAGGCTTCCACTCAGACTAGAATTTTATTTATAACTCAGACGCATTGAAAGCCCAATCCAGCTCTCAGTGCAGAAAGACTCTTCAATGGGAATTGGATCAGGCGCATTATTAAGACATGGACAGTACAGGCTTTTACTGAGTGCATATTTGTATACAGCCGCTATGGCAAGAGGACGTGGCCCACGGAAGGCAGATTAGGTGTGTGCTCCACACCTTGTGGCGAGCTTTGGCCAGTGTGTACAACTCTTAGGGAGAGAAACAAGGGAGCAATTTAAACAGTGATGGCAGCTTTTCTCTTCCCTGTCTTTTAGTTGGCTTTGTAAGTAACAGTAAAGCCAAACAGCAGTCTACACGACCCTTTGTGTGCGCCCAGAGGACTATGGCACCGATGACATACAGACTGAATCCGCTTGCTGGTCTCGTATAGTTTTCTCCGGTCGAATGCACACTGCTAGACGCTAGGAGATACAAGCAAAGAAAAAGCCATGGGTTACTTATGGCTCTGGTGGCTAATGTAACTGGTGCCATGTAGGGACAAAAGCTGGGTGGTTTCTCTGCCTCTGTCCCGTGCCATTGAAATGCCAGAAGCCTGGGCACATCCTAGTGATTCTCCCGTGGTTGATGGCACCATGGTGCCTGGTGCAATTTAAGCCAATCACAAGTCATGGCACGCCAGCTCAGAGGATGCGCTGTGCTCTCAGGTTAAGGCTGACGTGCCTCTCGCCAGGCATGACAGCCGCTGATGTAATTGTGCATCAGGCGCGGGAGCCCTGTGTGTGGCAGACGGGCTCTTTCCCGCCGCTGAGGAGGAATGAGGGACTTCGGAATTTATGAGGCTGCTCTCAAATTGGTCACTCCATTGGGATTGTGGGACTGAAGCCTGACAGAGGAACTGTTTGTCTCGTGCTTTTAGAAAGATTCAGGCTAATGTGATATAAACCCAGTGGTCCAAATTCACCCATTAAAGTCAATGGGGTTACATCTGGGAGGAATTGTGGGCATTGTAGACCAGGGATAACCATTAGAGACATATTCCAGATGGGGCCCCAGGATCTCCTAGCCAGGCCTAGATCAAGGCTTTAAAATGATCATTCCTGGTCTACGCTGGGCAGGCAAACAGTGCTAGCTCGAGCCAGTTTAAAACCAGCTCATCTGGCATGATTTAATCACCATGTGACCAAGGCCACGAGTGGAATTTCTCTACAGAGCTTCCAGACCCTGCCAGCCTGCCGAAGACTTGAGCCCTGATCTTTCAAACTGTGCTGGCTCCCGCGATATCTGACCCACACTGGATTGGAAAGCGTGACCCTCAGCAAGTCCTGACCTGTTTAAGAGATCCCGGAGTCCAGACCAGCTTGTACACCATGTAGAGAGGGATACAGATGAAGGATGATGCTCCAACGAGGTATCCCACAGAGATGCTCCACTCTGGGTAGTGCTGGTCAAACAGCACGAGAGGCGGCTGGTCCAGGAGAGAGCTGACTATGATAAACTGTTAACAGGTAACACAACCAGCATCAGGGGAGCTCATTCACAGAATAGCCCTGCAATTCACATGCACCACAGCCACCCCTCAACCAGTGTCAGTGGGTTCACACCAGGGACGAATCTGACCCCGTATCTCTTGCGAAGAGGGAACTGGTTAGTTAGGAAAATGTCAGCAGAAGACAAGGCTCTCCTAAGCAGCTAACTTGGCCTCTCTTACGTGTGTCGTGTGATGCTGTGCTGCATCACACAACGTGACAAATCATCGGTACAGTGGAAGAACATGGCTGTTTAAAGAGGTCGGTGGGTGGGCAGAATCCAGCTTGGACTCCCCCACCCACCCACCCGCAAGTGGAGCCTTCTGACGTGCCATATATACAGGGCCAGCTCCTCCAGCGTATGAGGACAAATTCATCCCTGCTTTAACCTCATTGCATTCCCAGGGGATCAGCGAGGATGGATTATTTGGCCCTTTGCTTTGTGTGTTTAATGTCTTCTTTTAGGTATATTTGCTACTGAGTTTAGTGCTGGTAACAGATCCTGGGCTGACAGCCCTGGAGACTGACTCACCGTCTTTCTCCTCAGAATAGGCCCAGCCCAGGCCGTGCCAGCTTCCTCATTCTGCCCCACCAGTGTCCCTCACCCTTAAGAAGAGTTCAGTGCAGCCAATGGCCTCCCTGCCTGCACTGCTAGTAAAAGGACCAGTGCTTGCCGGCTGTGAGGCTGGCTTTGTGATGTGGCCATCTGTCCACGGGAACTTGACCGAGGCCAGATTTATCCCATTCAGGCTGCCCCTTCACGGGTACCTGTGTTTTCATATCTGTCTGCTGTGCCACTCCCCCAGCTATGTTAATAGATAGCTGGCATTTTGGACGCAAGCTTCCTGCAGCCCTAGGAGCACTGCGACCAAAATTGGGGTACTTTGCAGACTGTCAGTGCCTCCTATTAAAGGGAAAAGGCTGGGGATCAAATTTAGAAATCCTAGTTAGTTAGTGTTTGCTGCTGGAGGAGAAGCTATGGTTTCAGTGTGATACTTCGCTACGTATAACGTGAACAGATATTGCTGTGCTGAGGGCACCACCAGAACATTTGCTGTAATCCGTCTCTCTCTCTCTTGCACACACATGTCTTCTGGAAGTCTAGGCGTTTGTTAAAAACTCCCCAGGGCAAAAAAGGAAGGTAAATACAGAATGGAGGGGCAGTAGCATTTGAGGGAATTTAGAAAGTTAGTGTGGCAGTAAATCACAGTGTGATAAAAAGCCATTTAAAACAACACCACTAGGTTTTTTCTGCCTGGTAATATTTGTTCATGTTTATACTAGGATCTCCTGCATAATTGCCTTCCTGTCTTGGACTAACTCTCCAGTTAAATCAAATCAGTGTACAACATCTCACCAATCTTACTGTAAATATAAGTTTATTGTGCAATCTAACTTAATGCCCTTATTTCTCTTCTGCTATTTATATTCTAATCTTTAAAGGCCAATCTGGATTTTAAACTGACATTTCCCAGAATGATATTCCTAACACTGATCCAGTTTATGGGGTTTTCATCAGCTGAAGAAAACTGCACTCCAGTTACATGTCTTATTGGTAAAATCAAATAATTTTCCTTCTGCCTTGATGACAATACTTTGCCCTTACAACCTAGAATCTCAAAGTGCTTAAAACATTAATTAATCCTCACAATCCCTCTCTCTGTTCAAGGTAGGTAATATGAATATCCTCCCCATTTTACAGATGGGGCATTCTTTGAAGTCCAATGAAAGGTTGGCACTTCAAAGGTGATGGATCCAGTACAAAGCATAGCACTGGAGTTGCATTTAAAATAGCAAACTTGGCAAGTTAAGCCACAGTGAAGCTGATACATTACAGTCTTTAGTGTCAACAGCTTTATTTTATAATGTGGACGTGATAAGGCCAAATTCACTGCTGGTGTAAGCAGGTGTGATTGTGTTGACTTTAACTGAATTGCAGCTGCCAGCTGTGAGCTTGGCCCATGGTACATAGATTATCAGCCTGAACATATATTGTAAGGTCTTTTCTTTGACAAATACACCGTCTCAGTGAGTACAGACAGCATGTCATCTTCCCTTTTGAATTTAAGAGTTTCCTATTGATTTCTTATTACCCAAAACAAAGGGGAGACTTTTCATAAACAGCCCTTCTTCCTGACACATCCAAGTGGTTTTCTCTACCACCATGAACTAGACAGGAGACTCTGAATGTGCATCTACAGGTCACAGGCTCAGGCAGGCTGCATGCAAAAGTTCAAGTGACCTGGAGAGGGACTTGCTTGATAGAAGGTAAAAGGAAAGTTGGAAACTTAATTTTTTGCTTGGGACAAAAATACTTACCGCTAAAAAGGCAGGGCTGATGGCAACCCAGCAGACCTTCCAAAATATCCCTGGGGTGAAGCCCAGCATGGCTTTGACATCGTTACAGAACATCTGAATTCCTGTATGAGGTTGTGGGGCAGGAAAATCATGGACATTGTATCACTGTTACAGCAGGGAGGAATCAGGAAGCACACCCAGAGGGCTTATTTAGAAAGAGTTTCATGAAAGTGCTTGGAACTGCAGCACTTGTAAGTTGCCATTATTGGTCCCAGACATTGAAAGAGTCATGCACATGTTTATCTTTATACATGAGGAGCCCATTGAAAGTCACTGGAACTTACTCATGTGCATAAGACTTTGCAGGATCATGACCATAGGTTATGCTGGTGCATAATACAAGCCTAATTATGGAGTGGGATTTTTTTTCTTCTTACCATAAAACCATGAGACAGCTATTGCTTCTAATAACACCACAGCCAGAATTGAGCAGCCGGCACCAAACTCCTCCAGGAGTTTTACAACATACGCCCCACCCTGGAATGACAAATGCAAACAGGCTGTAATTTTAGCAGCTCTTACGTGAGAAGTGAAATGCTTAACTGTAGCTACTTCTATTGCACCAGTTTTCTCAAATGTTCAATTCACACTGTGCAGTGGTGTTTATAAGCACCATGGGGTGCTTGGAAATGAAGGGGTTAAAAAGAAAATTAAGGAGACTTTTTAAAGACTTCTAAGGATGGAGATTTCACCACCTTCCTAGGCAACCCATTCCAGTGCTTCACCACCTTCCTAGTGAAAAACGTTTTCCTAATATCCAGCCTAGACCCCACTGCAACCTGAGACCATCGCTCCTTGTTCAGTCATGGAGCTGAAGTCCTCCAGGTGAGGTTGATTGAGGGAGTCAGTATAAAGGGAGTCTGCTGGGTTAAGTTAAGATGAGCTAGGCAGAAAAAAGAGGAGAGGAAAGCTCTATGTTGTTGCACACGCCACCACCACCAGCCCGCCCCGTAACAGCAACAAACTAGCATGGGCTCTGAAAAGGAGAAGGAGAACTCTTCAAACTATTAGAATGCATCAGCAAAATAGCAGATAATGGAGAGTCAGCTGATAAAACTTATTTGGACCTTCTCAAAGCCTTTGGCAAAGTCCCAAGCTAAAGGAAATTAATTAGGGTCTGGGTGAGGACTGTTGTTTAATGTATTTATTAATGATCTGGAACATGGGATAGAGAGCAGGGCAGCAAAACATGCAAGTGACTCAAAATTAACCAGGTTATTTGAGGGTGGAGAAGGTTGTGAAGAGCTCCAAAGAGACCTTTCCAAGACAGGTGAATGGGCAGTGCCGTTGCTGATGAAATTCAGTGTTGACAAATGCCCGGTCAGGATAATCTGAACTGCTCATTCATGTTGCTGGGCTGGATGTTAGCTGTAGCCAGTTTTCAAGGCTGAACTTTTCGCAAGGCCTGTGTGATAGGCCCGCAGAGGAAGGACGTAGCACCTAATGTGGCTCAGGCTTACTCACGTGTGTAAGGGTGGTGAGGGAGCCCAGAAAGCATATGGTGATGAGGCCAAGAACAAACAGCTCCCTTCGCTTTGCTAGGATGTGAGGGTATTCATCCATTACCGCCGTGATGACAGCCTCCAGCCCCCCAAACTGCAAAAGCAACCAGAGAAGACAGTGGGGTGAGCCAGAAAAATGAAGCGAAGAGTGAAATTCCACTCTTGGTGTAATCCCAGTAACATGTGTATTGTTTCATTAGCTTGACTGGTCTTTTCTGTGATTTATTCCCCTGTAACATAGAGTAGAATTTATTCCCCAAGTGTCTGATTTACAGTTTCCTGCACAGATGTTATCAGCTGTTGACAACGTAGGGAACACCCGGGGTTCGTTTTCAAATTTCTAAAAAAATCATGAAATCTTACAATAAATGTTCAAATGCAATTTCTAGAACACGAAAAACTTTTTGTTTTTGTTTTCGTGAAAACTTTTACACTTTTGTTTGTTCCCATTTTCCCAACCAGCTCTAACCAAGATCGATTTTTTTCTGGCATCTTGGGGGCTTGTAAGGACATGGATAGGCCAAGGAACACCAAGTAGCAGCAGGGCCTGAACCTGAGACATACTGAGCCCCTATTGCTCCCACAGCCTACAGAGAGTATTGCTCAGGACCCAATTCTAGTTCTTTTGAAGTCAATATTCAACTCCCATGGACTTTGGGGGGAAGCAGGATCGGGCCCTTACAGAACAGAGAGGGATCAAAACCTTGTTGAGTGCATCTGCACATGGGTCATATTTAGAGATGTATAGATGGGGTATTACCTTTGCTATCCCCTCCCACCTGTGCGCCCCCATTTTGATGGATTTATAGCAATGACCACAAGTCCCACCCCAAGGTAACTCTTCTGGGAGTGAGGTGCCTGGAACGTACAATGGTGCCTTTCTTGGGTCATTTTGCCCTCACCTGAAAGGAAAATAAAAGTACCTACCGTGCTGTCCAACCCCAGAGTTATCATCATAAGGAAGAATATGATGGCAAAGAAGGTAGAGCCCACCATATTTGCGATGGCTTCAGGGTAGGTGATAAAAAGGAGACTTGGACCTAGAAGGAAACATGAAGTTATTTCCTTCCATCCAATTGCTAAGGAAATAGTCTCTGTTATGAAAATCCCAGGGCTTCTGCCTTCTGCTCATGACGGCAGAAGCTGAACGAAGTAAGGTGATTTTCTGCCCATGCTGGAAAAACATGTAGGTGGAGTTTTTCAGAGGCATGAGTGGAAGTTAAGTGTCTCGCTCTCATTGAAAAGTGGTACGAATTCACTATCTAACTGCTCTCTGGGTCTGTGAAAATCTTGTCCTTACTCATACCTGCCAGACGTTACCAGTCTGGGGTTTCCCTTTCCGCACTGACGGGAATTCCATCATCTCCTGTAGCCATTTATTCCATTGCCCAATTGACCTCGCTCTTGGTTAGCCTAATCATTTCAACTTTGGCCATTACTGTACCTGCAGCCACCCGTAGTGGGTACCGCACGCAGTAACACCCTAACTTCACCCTGTTTGTTTGCTTGCAGAGGACCAAATTCTGCCCCTATTCACAGCTGCGTGACTCCAGTGCTTTGACGCTTCTAGGAAAGGCTCAGACCTGAGTCAGGGTGTGGAATCTGAACGTTCATGCAGCGATCACTGTCCTGACAAATGTTATTTAAGGCTGTGAGGTCTGTGAGAATTATCTTTCCTTATGAGAGATGGGGGCATTTCAGGCACTGAAGGGGGAAGTGACTTGCTCGAGGTCGCAGAGCAAAGCAAGAGACATAACGTGTATCTTGGTGCTCAGTACCCTGATTTAATTGCTAACCCCCCGTCCCTAATACATGGTTCCAGAGAGGCAGCTTGCTCATATCCAGAGCTGGCTGAGGCTGGAGGGGAAGGGTGCTGTTCCAAGGCTAACAATGTAAGGGAGGCAAACCTTTATCTTTTGCTACATCTTCCACCTCCACATCTCTCATTTCAGCCATGTAGCCCAGCACGGTGAAAATGACAAACCCTGACAGGAAGCTGGTCAGACAGTTCACTGTACTGGTGACAATGGCGTCTCTGGAAGGCAGAATGGGAGCGGGTGACTGGAAAGGGCAGGGTATTTCAAAAACTCTTTTTCCATTTGTATTTCTAACCCCAATACCTGCAGGCCCAAAGCCTTCCCCCTATCCCCACCCACCCCCAAACTGTAAAGAGGAAAAGCTTTACAAGTGAGATTCAGTTCGCTCACATCATTAGGCACAAGAGTGATTTCTTCCCATGGGGCTGAATGGCCAGGACCGCTGCATCTTCCAGCGCTGGAGACAGGAGTCATGTCTCGGGAGGACAACTCTGCTTGCTTAGGACTGAACAAAGAGTTGGGCAGAATTTCCCAAACGCTATGGGGCAGGTCACCTGACGGCGTAAGTGCTGGGATTTGCATTGCACTGGGGGAGTCCAACTGTTGGGACACTAAGGACAACTAGCCTGGAGTCAGAGGGCTGCACCTGCTTTGTGCAGAATGGAGTAGGGGTTTCACACAGTCAGAGTTGGGATCAGAGCTCCAGGCTCCCTGGCCATGTCCCAGGCCTGACCGCACCTGTCTCAGTGAGCTTTCCGCAGATCGCACATCTGGGAATTTGGATCCTGCAGTGAAAACTGGGCCGAGGTGGCCCTCGGTCCAGGTGGCAGCATGGTCTCCAGCTGGCCTTGCTGGATCTGTGACCAGTATGTGCAGAAACAGTGTGGAAACAGGTCCTTTCTGGAGGGCGGAGACAGTTCTAAGACCCCCCCAGCTGAGCAATACCAGGAAAACCCTCAGTGCCCTCTGGGAATTCGCTGGAAGGTGCTGACTGCCTGGAAGCAGCATTCCCAGGCTGTAGGGAAGTGGCTGCTGATAGCATCCCCCCAGTGCATGGGAGCAAGAGAGAAGCTGGCGGGCCTTGGCAGAGGCTCCCATCCCGCTGCTTGGCTTGACTGTCCTGCCCTGAAGTGGCTCAGGGTGCACTGCATGGCCATGGAGGACTGGCACTGTCAGGGGTATTCTTGCTCGGGCGGAGGCCCGGCCACCCTTCTGCGGGTGCAATTTGTGCCTCCCAAACTTGCACCTGCATCTTTGTACCCTGCAGAGATGAGCTAGGGACCCAGATCTGAGAACTCGCTCCTCTGGCTCTTCCATTTGCACCTGCCCTGAAGGAGTGAGGGGTCCAAGGACTTGGGATTCTCACCTGCAGGCAAAGAGGGGGTACAAGCTCCAGGCCTGCTGAAGGGAAGCTGCCCCACCGTAGCCAGTGCCGGGATGTGGATGAGCTTTCTGTATGATTGGCTGCACACAGGGGGCTCAGCTCACGTCCCTGTTCCTGGCTATTCCACTGGGGCAGAGTCTGCAATAAGCTTGGCTTGGTTTCTTACCGGTAACAGTTGTTGTTGAAATGGTTGTAACTGGCTAGAGCGAGAAGAACACCAAATCCAGGGCCCAAGGAGAAAAAGATCTGGGCAGCAGCATCAACCCAGACCTGGCAGAAGAAGCAGAGAAGCTGGTGAGAGTCAGGAGAGTGGGTGGATGCCAGGGTCCGTGACCTGGCCAGGAAGCCTATCTCCCAAACACACACCGGCCACCTCCTGCTCTCGAGACAGTGGCATGGGGTGTAAATCTGGGCATCTCAAATGCGTCAGTTCCCTTTGCTTTCTGTCTGACTCCAAAGCCAGGAGTGACTGAGTGCAGATCTAACCGTCTGTCTGTCTGTCTCTGAAATTTGTCTTTTTCCTAGTTTTGAAAGCGCAGAAAAATTCCAAGCTGGCCAGGGTGCCTGCGGCACTCCCCTTTACATGTGTGTCTTTGCTCTTGCAGGGCTCACCTACGCTGGGCAATTACATCACTCTGGAGCGTGATCCAGAGGTGTGGTGATAACTAACATGGTGTTAGATGCAACTATAGACAGGGTATCATGTCAGCAGGTCATGGTTAGCCCTAAGGATCAAACAGCTGCTCCAATGCTGAATGCTCTGGGCTGGATTCTTGTTTCCACTGTGGCCCCTCTGCGCCACTTCAGCAATGCCAACGGGTGTTATGTGTGTCAATGTACTAGATCCCAGGCAGCTCGGGGACCGGCTGTAACACAATGTGATGTCCCAGATCAGACGATCCCTTGGGTTGTGTGTCACATTGGTGACCCCTATTTAAATATCTTTTCCTGAATGCTGTTTCTTGCGTGTGGTTCCCTTGTTCCCCAATTCCTCCTGGAAAGACACCCCAGACACGGGGGAGTTGGGGAGACAGCTCTTTTAGGGTGAAGGGAAGCACCCTGGGGTAGTTGAGCAGCAGTGAACTTGAGCACGGACACCTAATTCAGTTGCAATCTAAGCGGAGAAACCTCTCCTGGCATCCAGCTACAAAGGGGCTTGGCTCACAGTTCCTGGAAGAAGCGATGGCTGTGTATCTGTTATGAAAGGTTTTAATTGGAAAGTATATCACTGATTACCTTGAATGAAAATTTTCAAGTGCAGCTCTAGAGTAATTACAGACAGGAAGTCTATTGTCAGGCCCGCTTTACAAAGATGGGGTGAAAACACAGCATAAATAAAACTCGACGGCAAATGAGATGGGTGATTCAATTAAAGATTTACATTTCCAAGAGCTTGTCCAGCGCGCCTCTATTTTCTGAAGGAATAATGAACCCATTACTCTCTGGTTCTCAGATCTGCGCTGGGCATCTCTGCCAAATGAATCTGCAAGCACTAACTGCTGGGGGGGTGGGGTGGGTGCTTTCTGAGATGGATGTAGCAGATGTACCATCGTGTGGGAGGATGGGAGATCCAGCAGGTGCAATTAATGTCACATTAAAGCACATTTAACACTGCTGCTAGCATCCTCTCCCGGCCTGGTTGCTCTGATCACATCAGCCTCTGCCTCTGAGTCCCCCTTCTCCACCGCATCGCGTTTCCAAAAGAAACGACGAAGGGTGGCTATGCCCATGGTCTATAAAATCATGGCTGGTGGGGAGAAAGTGAATTGGGAAGCATTATTTACCCCTCCGCATAACACAAGGAGCAGGGGTCACCTAATGAAATGAATAGGCAGCAGGTTTAAAACACACCTAAGGAATACTTCTTCACACAACCCACAGTCAACGTGTGGAACGTGTTGGTGGGAGATACTGTGAAAGCCAAAATTATAATTGCGTTCAAAAAAAGAAGTAGATACATTCATGGAGTATGGGTCCATCAGTGGCTATTAGCCAACATGGTCTGGGATGCAACCCCGTGCTCTGGGTGTCCCTAAACCTCTGAGTGCCAGCGACTGGGATGGATGGGACTGATCACTTGATAATTGCCCTGTTCTATTCCTTCCCTATGAAGCACCTAGCACTGGCCACTGTCGGAAGACAGGCTACGGGGCTGGATGGACCATTGGTCTGACCCAGTGTGGCCGTTGTTATGTTCTGATGTTCTTTGAGGCCCCTCATGACTTAGCCCTGTCCTGCAGCTCCAGCAGTGGAAGGGCAGCGGGATGAGGGCGCTGCCTGTTACCACAGTGTTGCACTCAGAGCAGGGCTAGGTGAGGTGGCAGAAAAAGGCCCATGGCCCTGCCTACACAACAGCTTCCAGCGTGGCTGGTGCCGGTGGAGATCCTACACATCTGCTTTTCCCTCATGTCGCCAAGACTGTTGAGTTTGGGCTGACGTGTGCGGAGCTCACCCTGTGTCTGTCCATGCTCTACCTGTCCTGGGATAGACAGGCAGAGGTCTTATGTCTCCAGGTTTGGTGAACCAGCCCTGTCGTCGCATAAATGGCTTTCAGTATAAAAGCGAAATGGAGCATTGAACCTGTCTTAGCTTGGCTTCCAGCCTCTCATATGGCTCCTCTGCACATTGCTAACCACCACACGCCCCGCGGCAATGGGTGCCCCAGCGCAGGGGAGAGGTCTGCATGGCGGTGGCTTACAGCAGTGCTCATGAGCTTCTCCCAGTTAGGTCTGAGATAGAAGACGATCCCTCTCCAAGCCCCTGGTAGCGTAGCTCCCCGGATCAGCAGTATAAGGAGGACGATGTAAGGCAGCGTTGCTGTCACCCACACCACCTGGAAAGCAGAGACCGGACAAGGGTATCAGCGACAGGAGAGGTGGACTCCAGCCGTGGCTCTAGGTCACATCCAGCAAAGAATATCAGTGCAAATATTCGCAGCGTCGTCACAGATGCTCTGTGGCAAAGGGCCGCCTGCCTGTGTGTGTGAGCTGGTGAGAGACGAGTGAACTCAGTCTCAGTAACCACTGCTTGGAATGATCATTCAGCTGAGGGGCAGAAGATGATTCTCCAAACCTCAGTGATGCTGTAGTCTGCCCCTGGCTTTTACTGATCAGTGGGGCCGTCAGCTTAGAACGGGTTCTCTCATTGCCTTTGGCAAACGTAGGAAAGGATTTCATACCTCCCAGGTGATGCCGCACTGCAGAGAAGGGCTGAGAGATACAGCTTGTGGGAGGGACCAAGTAACAGCTTGGGCAGGGAAATAGCTACCTGACCTCATTTAAGGATTGTCTACACTTACCTCGGAGATTCGGCAACAGTCGACCGGAGTTACGCAAGCTACGCAAAAGACGTGCGTAACTCCTGTCGACTTCTCTGCTTCTGTGCTGCGCGCTGTCTTCAATGCACTGCGCTGACGGGAACCTACTTGAGAAGGTGGCCTTAATACGTCGATTTCTGGATTGACTGAGCGGGTCTTCACTTGTGGGAGTGTATTATTTGTACCCTGACCTGATGGCTACCTAAGTGGACACTTACAGCAGGCCTGGTGCTGGACACCGGGTCAAGTGAGGCTGCCTACAGGGAGCTGGAAGGTGGCCACTTTCACTCAGGCGCCTCACTGGCGGCGAGTTCCCGGGACTTGGCCGCCATCCACTAGATAGTAGAAAGTATTCAAGGTCGTAAACAAGATAGTTGTGTGAGCTAAGATGCTACCAGTAATATGTAAGCTGTTCCCGTGTGAAGTAGGTGAAATCATATAATAGCCAATCAGAAATTGTGTGACCATTGTATGCAAAGATGATAAAAGGGTATATAAGCTGGAGAACAAGATGGAATAAACGATTCTGCTTGCAATCATATTGGTTGTTGTGCTTTATCCGTCCCGCATCCTCTGCCATCAGCAGTGGAATCCTCCCTCGTCCTCTGCTATCAGCATTGGAACCCAACATTCACTGACTGCTCAGTCCATCCGGAGAAGTCGATCTGACAGCAGCGAATTTGCTGCTGTCAGTGAAGACATAGCCTCAGTCTTTGCAAGCCTGAGAACTTACTTCTGTGCGTTCACATGTCTGACCTGGGGATAGGTGGGGGACGTTTGCTGCTCAGGCATTGTGCGTGCGGCGCTCATTCAGTGATAACAAGGGGAACGGAGGTTTGCCCTCATTCATTCTAACCACCACATTCTGCTCTATACACTTATTCTTATTTGTGCGCTGCCCCTTTGGCTCCAAGTGGCCACATTTCTGCCAAAACCTTTTTCACTGAACAATGCAGATTCGGCCACACTGCAATGTTTTGGGAACGTGGGTCAGTCTTGTTGAGTGGTTTCCATTAAAAAAACAGACACAGATTCTGAAAAAAGTCAACATTTTTCAGTTCAAAATGACTTTTTGTTTTAAAATTTCCTTCAATTTTGTGTTTTAATAATTAAAAAAACCCACCTTAAACGCCTGAAATCAAAATAAAACATTTCATTCAACCCAAAACAAGGTTTTTTTTAACTTTTTGATTCACTAAAAATGTCAAAATATTTAGTTGGAGGGGAATTAAATTTTTTATTTTAATTTTTTTACTTGCCATCGAACCAAAAAATCCGTTATTTGCACAGCGCTGCTTAGCACTACTGAGAATCAGGCCAGGAGGTATGCTATTTCCTTCTGTTTCCCAGTTCATTCTTCTGCAGACTGCTGTACAGCTTACAGAGAGAACACCACCCTTGCGACTGGCAGCATTGAAAGCAGGAGTGCCCAGTTTCAAGAGAACCTTAAATTCTTGAAAGGGACGGTATTTAGCCGTGGACTGCAGCAAGGAACGTTGTTGCAAGATTTGGGGCAGGGAGAACACGAGGCAGAAAGACTGCAGGAGAAAATCACCTGTACCTATGGACTCTCCCAAGAACGCAGCGCAGATATGAGCTACAATTTATTGGATGAATTTGGCCTTTTTTCCTTTATTTGCAAATCGCCAGGGATCAGATCCCAGAGGTCTGATGTGGGTTTGTGATTGAAATGACTCCCACATTTCATGGGTGAATAATCCCGGGACGGCAGACCTTTGGCAATGTGCAATTCCCACTCTGCCGGTGAGCCCCATCCGTGACAGGATATCACAAGCGCAGTGAATGCGCTGTTCCACACTCCTCTGCTGAGGTGCATGCTAGTGAGATGCAGAGTGCTGGGGTGGGGGAGGATCTACACGGCAGGGCCTGGGGATTTAATGTGCCAGGCTCTGCTTTAGCGGCATGATGCCTCTGTATGGAAACACAGTGTTCTTCCTCATTCAGACGCTGACAGGATGGCACAACAGGGGTCGGAGCCCTCGTTACCTTCCCTGAGGTTTTCACTCCTTTCCACAGGCTGAAGTAAACAATCGTGAAGATGAGAAAAAGGCAGAGGAGAAGCTGCCAGCGGATCCCACCTACGTCATACAGGCCACGGGATTTCTGAATCTCAAGGACCTTCCTCCTGTGGCAAAAAAAAAACAACCCCAACTTAGTGACTAGTAAAAGAAAGAGATGGGCATGCTGAGCCGTCGACAGCTGGGACACTCAGGGAATGGTCAGACCTGACACCCTGCTCCTTGCGTGCACAGTCCAGAATGCCCTGCCCAGAAGGACATTGCTGAGTTGTGTCAGACAGACCTGTTGGGAACACGGTTGAGTGGGTAAGGCCCAAACCAAGGCCCTGGGACCCCTACATGCTGCTCTTCACCCAGGCCCTGGCTTGCTGTGTATAACGGCCTCGGACTGGCAAATCACGCAACCACTCTCTGTCTCAGTTTCCCTGTATGTGAAATGAGGGTAATAATACGTATCCACCGCATGGAGCAGCAGGAGACATGTTTGTAAATCTTGCTGAGAGTCCCAAATGAGAACATAAAGCCGGGTTGTTATATGTGTGCATGAAATGGAAAGACGAAGTATCTCTCTCCCTGCTGCGCTGCACGGCAGGCTCTCATGTCTAGGTCCCGTGGCGATTGGATACCAACGAGAGAGAGATTTCCCCCTAATGCCTAATCCACTTACATGCACTTACGTGTAAAACTCTTCCGCTGGCGACTTGGAGAAGGCAGTCCAAGTCACATTGCTCTTTCCAAAGTAGTTGGTGCAGTTGGGGGTGTTCCAGGGATTGTCACAGCTTGTCCAGGGCAGGGTGCCCGAGAAGGAGGAGTAGAAATAGTACAGGGCCCAGGCGATGATGGTGTTGTAGTAGAAGGAAACGTACAGGGCGATGATGCAAATAGCAAAGCCAATGCCTGTGTGGAGAGAAGGGCGAAGTCTTTAGAGGAACTCAGCATGGGATCCTTGGCAGCCGGGCAATTTGTGCATATCAGTGCTATTCCACGTCAGTCATGGGATCATGGAGCATAACTCCATGGGACTGAGAGAGAGCAGGACACAGAGCCTGGATCCAGGGACCGCTGCTTTGTTCCCATGCGCTGCTTGTACAGTTGGTTGTGCCAGGCCACTTAATGGAGTTACACTTGGGATGAATTTGCCCTACTTCTTTCTGTGTTTTTCGATATTTTGGACACTGCTGCTTTAAGAGGCGCAGGGGAACAGGTTGGGGGAAGGGAAATGAGAAGTGGAAGGGGCCACGGGTCAGGGAATGGAGAGCGCGGACAGCCAGGTGCTATGTGTGTGCAGGGCCAGGGGGCAACGGGGGGCCGGAGTTGAGAAATGGAAGAGGTGTTATCTGTGAGCTGTGATGTTTCTGCAAATGCATCTCAGAAGGGGTGACAACCAGAAGGTGGCAGGACTCCAGCATATGTTGATTTCCTAAGTGCTGTCACCCCAGGGAGAGGGAGAGAAATGCCTCCTCGATGGATGGTAGCAGTGTTGGAGTTGCCATAGAGACCCACCCTCTCACTGCTTCCTTGGGCCAGGTTACTGCTTACAGATTTCACACAAGATTGTCAAAACCGACTAGAGATTTTGTGGGCTTCAACTTTAGGTGCTCAATTTGAGATAGATTAATTCCGAAAACCAGGTCCTTGTAAGGTGTCAGGTTTTGGCACCCAAAGTCTTTAGTTGTTTTTTAAAAATCTCAGCCTTTAATTTCATCCACCAGACAACGTGGTTTATTATTCAATAACTGCACCTTACTAATAAACATAAACAAGGCCAGACTGGGTCAGACCAATGGTCCATCTAGCCCAGTGTCCTGTCTGCCGACAGTGGCCAATGCCAGGTGCCTGGCAAACAGACGCCATGGACACTTCAAAACAATGAAGCAGTGTATTCATTACTCCTGAAGCTGGACTCCCAAGAACTCTGGGTTATGGCAGAAGGATAGCTCTTGTTATTGTGACTGAAATAAAATCATTATGTTAGAACTTTAGCAATTATTGTGCACGAGACTGTGGAACCAGTCGTGGACTGTGTGGAACAACCTTACCTGAGGTTGCCTGTGTGCTGTGACCATATTGCCTATGCTGCTGATCAACTTTGTCTCACTGCTTCCTCCTACTCCCACATCCGTCTGTGTCTACCTGCTGTCTTTTGCTTTATGCTTAGATTGTGACCTTGAGCAAGTCATACAATCTCTCTGTACCCGAGTTTCCCCGTGTGCAATGTGCCGCAGTCTCAATCTACCCGCCTGAGGTGTTGTAAAGCTTAATTCATATTTGCAAAGCACAGGGGGCCCGGTAGGTGGACAGTGCTACTGACGTGCTAAGTAGTCAGTGAGGATGGAGTGGAAAACCTCGGCAAGATGGCTATGTATGATGCAGTAATTTATGATGCCGTAATTTACTCAGATTTCTCTCAGTTTGGCGAAGCAGAGGAGACAGCACATTAATGCTACGTTAATGTTGAGTTTCCAGGGCTGGGGCAGGCATGTCTTACCTTTAAAGATGGGACAGATGTGTTTCCAGATGGTGATAGCTCCCGTCCTATGAAACTGTCCCAGGGCCAGCTCCATGTAGAAGAGAGGGACCCCTCCAAAGATGGCCATCAGAGTGTAAGGAATGAGAAAGGCCCCTGCAGAAAGAGAGGCAGAAGTGCCACTGAACATCATGGCATCGACAGCAGCAAAGGCAGACTCCCAAGCCATCCAGACAGGTGGGGAATAGCTATGGGAAACAGCATGTACAGGCTCCAGACCTGAGACACCGGTCCTGTCCCTCTCTGTACCCCAGGGTGGGCACGGGAGCCAAAATCCTGGCCCTCCTGAGGTCCGTGGGAGTTTCCCTATTGATTTCAGCAGATGCAGGATTTCACCCCGAAATGTCAGAAACAACGTTACAGCTCTGGCTTTGCCACTATCCCACCGATACAGGCCGGGGTGCACGAGAGCTTGGTATCCCCTCACGGTGGCATTGGAAGAGGCCTCTTCCTACACAGCCTACGTCAGCATCCAAACCCTGACAACAAGCGAGCCATTTATGGAGCAGGCCTGCCGGCAAACAGGTGGGCAGGTACCGATCCCCCAGCTCCCCGGGAAGCTGACGCTGGTGGACTTACACTAAGGGTGAATTCGGCCCGTCCTCCATGCAATATGGGGAAAGTAGCTGAGAGAGAGTTACTGAGTGGGCTCAGTGTCTGGGAGATGTACTGTAAATTCTCTACAACACAATCCGGATACGTGTGTGTGTGTGTGTGTGTAACTTAGCTAATGAATCAACATTTCCTCCCGACGGGCTGTGGAAACACACTGGCTTTTGCAAGTGGATGGGTGTTCTGAAGTTCACGTGCGATGGCATCATTACATAAAGCGGTCCCGTTTTAGCCCGGAACAGACGGATTGGCTGTACCACTGGGCAGTGCAGATGATCAGAAGGCAGGGAATGCGATATTAAGCACCTTTCAGGTTTTAAAGGCTCTACAGAGAAAATCCCAATGAATATGTATCATTATTCAATGAACTAAATAATTAATGCTGTAATTTGCATTATTCATAATGATGCAGTAATTACCAGGGCTAGACTTGTACCCACTGGATTCTTTCTAACTGGGACTGTTCTCTCTACTCATCAGAATAACTCGACTGGGATTAGCTAACTTAACCCCCACAGCTCCTCTTTCTGAGTGTCCTAGACCCAAGGAAATGGCTGTTTGATACTAACCCATGCCTGGGTGGGGTTTCCCTTTAGATGAATGGCCACTGGCCAAGGGTCGTGCCAGGAGATGTGGGCGTCACCAGAGCCCCTGTGAATGTGAGCAAGGGAAATCGACTCTTTCTCCTGAGGAAGGTACGTGCCTTGGCAGGCCTCTGCAAAGGTCTTAGGTTCATGCCTGGATCAGCATTCCAGAAACCTGGATACTTCTTGAAATTATCCACGCGCCCTGCAACTGCAGGCAGAGGGATCTCAGGCACTGGGCATCACCAGTTCCTGCTGGAAAGAGGCACAAGAACTGCCTCTCTCCCCATCATAACTTGGTTCTGGACTTGGCTGTAAAATGAGGACTGAATAGACACATATTCCAATGCGTCAGAGTGGAACTGCCCCCCAGAAAGGCTGCAGTGGAATCAGGTGCGTGCAAGCGAAGGCACTGAAGGAAAGTGACCTGGATCCCAAGGGAATTCATGGCTATTCTTCCCCTCCGTTGCCCCACTCCAGTGACACAGGCCGGGCTTGAGCGACCACAGCACCCAACCACAGGGACTGTGTCTTGCTCTACGCCTGTACAGCCCCGAGCACAAAGCACGGTTGCACTGTGAATGGTAGTGAGGATAACCTGTGGTCACAGGTGTAACCGATGAGGCTGTGTCCCAGTGGGGAGGAGAATGAAGGAAAGGTACCAACCTCTCCCTTTACAGTCCCAGGACTGGCCTGGCCATGCGGGCAATGGTGCAGAAGGGATATTGGACCTTGCTGTTATGGGCCGGCTCATACCATTTAGGCACAGCCCATAGCGAGGGGCAGCGCAGAGCTACATTGAGCAGGGGAAGCCTTGAACCCTGCAGATGCAGAATGCCTCCCAGAGCTCCCAGGCCTGCAAAGGCCGCACCTGTGTGGGATGCAGCTTCCTACGCCCCAGAAGGGTGTCGGGAGGGGTGGGGGAGCTCTGGCTCCGTCCCCTTTTAGAGCTCTGTGCAGATTACCTTGTGATGTCAAAAGCCTGACTTCGAAACTCAGTGTGTCGGGCACATGCGAGAGAATGGGAAAGGGAAATGGTTTGTAAATGGGGAGGCTGACAGCTCAACGGTACAGCACAAAGCAAACAAGCAGCATCCGGACAAAGTGCATTGGAGCCTCACCCTTCTTTCAGCTCTGCTGATCAGAGGCGTTCTTGGTAGCACAGGGAAGGATGCTTCCAAACCACACTTTCTCCCCTGACCGTGTCCTTTCAAGCATGAGCAAACCGCGGTGACTGAGCAGGAACAAAATGGCATCCCACATCCAAACACGAGCCGCTCACCATCTTTTGTAGAAGCCTCTGCAGCCTTTCCCCACAGGATTTCTGACTGCAGAGTCACTAAAGCGCCACTATCAGCCCCAGCAGTTTCAAAGTGTCCATTACTTGTAAGTCTTGATAGTGACCCGAAAGGAGCTGGTGCTATTTAGTGACTGGCTGTTTTCAGTGACTGTAACTCCACCCTTTACAGCTGTAGGTGGAGAGGCGCAAATGATTCTGCGTGCAATTAGGACCAGAACACCCCTCTTAAAGCAGCTAGAAGCTAGATTAACCAGCCTGTTGCTTGAAATGTTTATTTGATACCTGGCCAGGAGCAATAAAAACCCCCGACAAGCAGTGCTGCGGCAATCCATCTGCATCCTACTGGAGGTCAGCAGAAATGGTCTCATGAAATGCAATCAGAGGCATAGAATGACTGAGATCTGGTTCACTACAAGCTCTTTATGGAATCTGCTCATTTGCCAAGGAAGAGAACAAAAAGCCACACACCTCTCTGTACGAGGAAAGCAAAGGCTGAAAACTCCTGAGTGAAACAAGACAGGGCTAGCTGAAATTGCTTATAGCTACTTTCAGGGAGTGTTTTAAATACGAATAAAAAAAAAGAAAAGTGTTCACAGTGGACAGATTTTAAAAGTTTCCTCTTATTTTGCAGGTAACTTGTAGCACTCAGCTGCCACAACTTGCACAACACCTCGTTTTCTTCAGCAAGAGAAGCCCAGAAACTAGCTGTTATGAAAACAGAGGGTTGGTCTTGGAAGGAGAGCTTAAGGAATGGCCTTTTCGTGGGAGTGCAAATCATTCTGTAAGTTCTACTGCGTGACAAAAGCAGAATGTCTGCGAGCAAGCGCAGCCAATTAAAACACAATTACTTTTATTAATTTACTTTAGGATCATAAGTGAAAAACAAATCAGGTCCTATGGGCGCTCTCTCTCTTTCTCTCTCTTGCTCTTTGTGCTATTTCCTCTCTCTTTCCTTTATTAAACACACCCTGTGAATGTTCTGACAGTTTTATTAAATGCCTTTTACATTTATATTTACTTGACACGTTGATGTTCAGGCCAAACTGACCAGCTGGGAGCTAATGCCTGCTCTCAGTTTCACTGGGTTTAATCCAGAATAACTCCACGGATTTCAGTGCAGGTATTTTGGATCTACATGGCTGAAACTGAGATCAGAATCAGGCCTGCAGTGATTAGCGTGGGACTAATCATTTTATTCTTATTTGCCATGCATCGAGGTGTGATACCCAAATGCCCATGGCTTTTAGCAATTGAATCCACTGTGTCTTCTGCAAACAACACAGTCTTAATTTCCACATTATTACTTTCTTTAGAAGGACTTTTCTACTCTTGTTTATTTAAAACAGTTTGTTTGCTTATCAGTTGATGGAAACCTATTCTAAAATCAGTATTCTGGTTTGTCTTGAACTTTTGGGTAATTATTTCTATCAGGAAAAGATCATTCGGATGTTTAATTCATTGGTTGAACTTCTACTGAAATCTGTTTTATTTCATTCTGAAGGCAAGCACCATGGACAGCTCCGTAAGGGGCGATTTGGCTTTATTTTTAAAGCCTGGAACCGTGCTAGTCAGACACCCGTAACCTTGCACAGTAAATCTTAAAGCAAGGATGATTTGGACATTTGAAATTATGATCTTAAAATGAAAAGCATCACAAGTGATCAGTTTCACAAACTGGGAAGATTGCAAAGTTAGCAACAACCACGCAGTGTTTGATCTTTTTGGTCCCATTCGTCATTTTCAATTTTCTTTTTAAAAAACATATATATTAACCATAAAAGTTACTCTACCCCGCCCACATTCATAAATTCACACTTCTAATCCCATGAGGAGCAGTGTTGCTGGAAAGATATTTAAAATAAGAACAGGTATAACAGAAAACAGACAAATCCCAGAAGAAGTTTTGTCATTCAACAAATATGCTGGGGTCAGACAATAAAGGCTGTAAGACCCAACTAAACAAAAGAAAGAAAGAAATAATACATTTTTTAAAATTGAAAAATAAAAGCCATTTTATTTTCTTTAGAAGAGGGTTAAAAAATAAAGCTGTGTGCTTACCCCCTCCATTCTGATAACAGATATAAGGGAACCTCCAGACGTTGCCCAGATCTACAGCAAATCCAATCACCGATAAAAGGAAATCCATTTTTTTGCTCCACTTGTCCCGGGAATCTGTTTGGGTCATGAGCAACACAGGGTTGGCAGTGTGGCTGGGGGTTGTTTTTAGACCCTGCCTAGGAAGGCTATCAGCTTCAACTGGAGAGTTCTTCTCTGACATTCTGCCTCTGATGCAAATCCTGCTGGATTCAAGCTGAAGAAGTTTGAGAAGGGAAGGATTTATTTATTGCTGATGACAGATCCAAGGAGGGGAGGGTCACACTGACTTGGCTTCTCCACCTCCAGCCTGGAAATCCACACCAGGAAAGAGAAGTCATAAGAAAGACCCATCCTTTGATCAAAGGCAGGAGGGGGAGTGGAGAAAGCATTTCATTGAGAGCATGTATCTGAAATGCCTGGACCGACTTCATAGTGCTGGTTTTTAATGGGTTCTCTTTACAGGGGTTTTTTATCTGTGCCGGCGTATACATTGCTCTTGTGCTGGGTGAAGTGGTTACAAGGCAGAGTGTGAGATTTATCATCATCCTTGCTACTATGTCAGGTTGATTTGGAAGAATTCAGGTTAAGTGAAAATGTATTTTTAGGTTGGTAGCCTGACCACTGCACCCTACTTCAGATACTCTTGATTGTATCGTGGGCAGGGTTCCATAAAGACCATGGATGGGGTATCAGTACATAGACCTAGCGTTATTTATCCTGAGAAGCAACAGTTCTGCTTTGCTTTCACATTGTCTGATAAACAGCCATGGCTTCATCTTTTGTAGATTTTTTTAGAAAGCCACAGTCTCCTTACGTTGCTGGTAACGAACGAATTATCATGACTTCAAGGACTCTACAGTTTAGTCTTCTAGGGGAAATCTGTCCTAAGTTATGATTGACTTAAAATATCATTTTACTAGCTAGGATGCAAAAGGTACAAATGAGCTCAACCAAAATGCACTGTGTTTACTCAGATTACAAAAAAAACATTGGAGCCGTTATAAACCAGCAGGTGTGTATGTGTTTCTGATTCTTATAGTGAACTTTCAGAATTATCTATTTGCATTATCCTTTAAGGGTCTATCTATCTTTATGTTCTCCCTGTTTCTTTATTTAGCAAAGGGCTATGGGCTGCCACAAATCAACCATCTGAAAGTGAAACAATTTTTTTGCAGAGCAAATGTTATTAGGAAAGGGGTTGCGCTATAATGAAAGGTCATTACACTCTTGGAAATTTGATTGGCATAATGACGAATTTTATTACCAACATAAATTCTGTGCTTGGTTCAGTGCAGGGAAACATTGACACAGAGAAACAAATAATGAAGGGAGTATTTTGCGGAGAGAGAAATGGGATGTCTGGTGCAAGTGATTCTAAACTCTCCTATCACAATACAGAGCCTTTCTAGAAATATTACCATTGAAAGGAAAACAGGCTTTTTGGCATATTGATCATTTTTACCAGTTTACACTCTTGGGCCCAATCCTGTCGTCCTTACTCGGGCAAATTCACCACTTAAATCAATAGGAGTTTAGCTTGAGAAATGGCTGTGGTTCGACCCCTTACTTTCTGCAGCACAGAATGAGAACATCGGATTGCCAGTTCTTATATTTCTTACATTAGCTGGTCTAGCTCCTAAAAATATTCCTGGGCAATGGAGCTATGCTGATTTGCACCAGTTGAGGGCCTGGCCCTATATAATCTTTTGCTACAGCACAGAGGAGCAGTAGGTATATCTGCAGCTCCTCAGTAACCTTGGCTGCATTGTTATCTATATTTTGATTGCCTTTGTTCTTGTCTATCTGCCAGTTTAACCACTGATATTCCAACCTTGTCTGTTCCAGCATCTGCCTCGCTCTCTTCAGTCAGACTGTGGTCTCTTTTTGGGATTGCTATAGCAGCTGTACTTTTACAAAGGTGGGCCCCAGCCCCGGGCTACCTACACACCCAAAATGCCAGTGGAAATCAGTGGGAGCTTTTGGTACGCAGGGATTATCAGACTGGCCCCTAGAGAAGAGTGACAGCCCCGAGTCCCTCAAAGGACAAACCCTCTCACTACTTATTTATTTTCTAAGGAATCCAGGTTGTTCTCTGCCCCCTGCCTCACCTCCACTGTGGTACCCAGAAACGTCACACGACGACTGATATTTTTGTGCAATACATTGTTTTCTTTTACCATAACAGAACACGGTGCTGAGAGCTGATTAAAGCTTAACATGCTAGATCACTGAGCCCTTTATGTGAGAGACAACTGCCCCATGCACGCCACCAACAAACCAGCTGAGAAGGGGCACATCCAAGAAGAGGGTGGGCAGGTGGATAAGAAGCATAAAATCAGCTGGACTTCAGTGGCTCAGTTCTCTCCCAGAGGGAACCAGCCAAGCTCAGTAAAGGGCTGCTTGGAGGCCAAGGACCACGACTGCTGGAACCTGCAACCTTCCGGTGCAGTCACTCAAACCCTCCTCTTTTCCTCTGCCCTTTCTTCTGTGGCTGAAATGATGACGCCTGCGCTCCATGCAGAGGGAGGTGACTGCCCTGACCTGGCTTGATGTTTCACTCTGGGTTAGGTTGCCGTCTTAGCCCATGCTAGATGTTTGACCCTAGCAGGGAACTCTTCATCCATAATAGAACTTGAGGGGAGGAGAGGGGCAGAAGGGAGAGAAACTCAGATCACAGCATCTTTCATTGCCTGGGGACTTCTGTTCAAACACGGGGGACTGGATGCAGTTCTCTCCGTGCCCTGACCAGAAAGGGTTCCTTGGGTCACCTGCTCCAGTAGTGGCGAACAGAGCTCGCCACAGCACTTTCAGCTCCTACTTGCCCTGGGTTTCTCAGGAGAATTCTTCCTGGCCCCCTGGCTGGGCGGAGATGTTGTTATTATTATTATTACTATTTATTAGCTGTATTATGGTAAAGCCATGGATCCGGGCCTCGGCGTGCCAGGCGCTGCACAACACAGAACAAAGAGATGGTTCCAGCCCAAAGGAGTTCACAATCTAAATAATCCTACAGTCACATGAACCTTAAATCATCTGAAGTGGTCTGGAGTCTCTGCACCCACTATCCAGAGTGACAGCACCAGTGAGGTCTTGGAGTGTCTGCAAAAACCCCTTCTGGGTCAGCACAGCGGTCACTGTGCCCTCAGTGACATCACAACTAACTGTGCTCCGTTTACAAGTGAACAGCTGTTTTCCTGCGCTGTGCTCTGGGCTCTGAGAACCAAGCTGGGGTCTTTCCATCTGTATCACAGGTTCTACAGGGCCAATTAGACTTCAGTGACCTCTGTGCAGCTCTGCTGCCCTTCTTGGGCTTCCAAAGGGGTCACTGGAACGCTGCAAACTGCGGACATGCGGCACAGGGTGCAAGGGAATCCAGACCACGCTCTCATAGCGGGGCTGGCTCCTGAGGGCCCGCGGAGACAAAAAACAGCAATGCTTTTTGTCCTTCAGCTGAGTGGATCTAAGCATGAGCTCACTCTGGGACAGGTCTGTGGGCAGAACAACAATTTAAATGTAGGGCTGTTCCTAGCCCAAGGGGCTGGGAACAGAGCGGCAGGTGGGGTTCTGCAGGGAGCTCCTCCAGGAAGAAGCAGGTTGCCCAGTCTCCATGGTCCAGTCCGTCCGTGGCCCTCATGCTGACTGGAGTCCATTGTTGTGGCGATTTTATGTTCTGAGGATACTCGTCTGGTCAGCATTGGGCTGAGACCACCTGTGGGTTTCACATCGGCCATGGACCTGATATTGATGACCTGGGCTCATTAGTGACCGGCGGCAGGTTTAAAGCAGTGACTCGGTCACCGAGGGCCTGGACGTTCTCAGGGTGCTGTATGGTTTCTGGAGGGCCAGGGACGCAAGCAGCATTTGCAAAACAATCGGTGGGCCAGCGTGGCTTCTTCAGCTGACCCCAGCACAAGGGCGGCTCCAAAAGCTCCCCAGGCTCCAGCGCCGGCTTTTTTCAAGCACCTCTCATCTGTAATTAAGAGGAACTACAAAAGAGATCAAAATTGGAAATGTGGTTAGTTACCGGCAGGATTAACAGGTTTCCATGACTACGTGACGTCAGCTATTTTAAAAACTCCACCATTCTGAGGACACCTGCGCAGAGACCGACTCCAAAGGGACACAGCACTCCGTAGTGGTTGGCTCCATTAAAATTTGCTCATGGAGGGACGGAGAGATCGGGGAAAACTTTTCCCTGGAAGCTTTTTTATAAATTATTCACATCTATGCAAAATCTATTTAAAAGAGTCTAATGAAAATATGTCCGTATTAATGTGTGTCACGTGGCTGAAAACTGCTGCCCTGGCGCTCGTTTAACTAAAGCAATTCCGGGAGAATAAAAAATCTGTAAAGGAACCAATACATTTCAGTGAGTGCAAATAAACAGCCAAAAATTCAGCTGGTGTGAATCATCCCTAGCTCCATTGAAGTGAAGGGGGAGGCTGTGCTGATCTACACCAGCTGAACATCCAGCCCAAGGTCTGAAAAGCAGGGAAAGTTGTAGTATTTTGCTGTATACATACCACTGAAACCTGAAGTTGGTGGATATTTAGTGCGTGGTGCTCTGTCAGTCAGCATGGCGATAAGGAATTCCATGCCTTAGTCAGCCCTGGCTGCTGATTTATTGATTCTCCATTGATTGCCAGTGTCTATTCTGAACAAAAGGGATGTTACAGACGTGTCATTGCGCTGGGAAATAGGATCCCCTCCAGTCCCTGCCCACACCTGGCTGTGCGGGATCTTTCTCAGCACCCTGAGCTCCAGCGCTGGGCCCTGTCCCGTTTTAGTTGGCTCAGGGGATGGAGTTTCCACCATTTCCTTTGAGAGACTGACCTGCAAGCTAATAGTAGAGTGCACTCTTAGTGCCAGTGCAACCCTCTCCTCTGACCTAGGGAGACAGCGAGACTGTACAGAGCAGGACACGGTGTTACACAGAGTACATATCATGGGAGAAATGGTGTATGCCACACACACTCCATAAGGGCCTTAGCCAGCTCCCTTGGATGTGAATTCACTCCCATGAGAGTTGAACTGAGCCTAAATCTCCAAGAACAGGGTGAGTAAGAGAGACCTGGAAGCGAGGCCATTCTCCCTTTTCTATTTAACCAGGGTAGACCCTCTCTCCCTCCTGCACCTGTCTACGTCCCTCCCCTGTGCTCTCTCCACTTGACCTAGAGTTAGTTGGCAAGAATTTCTTCTGTAAATTGGATTTTACGACAGCAATACAGCTGGAGCAGGCTGTCACGGGTGACCAGGCCTCGTGTTCCCACTTTGCACAGCAGTGAATTTCACCCCGGGTGAATATGGAACGGGTGTGAGTGTAGCTGGAGCAAACTGATGAAAGGTCTGTGCTTACTTTTCTGGGCGCTGCTGTTGCCTTTGACGAGCAGGGCTGGAAACTGCTGAATTGAATGGGGGTTTTGCATCTTTCCTTAGAAATCAAGGTGAGAAGGCTGCTTTCCCATTTGGATCTATTCATATAGTGTCTGCTGCGGCAGCGCTGTTTAATCCTTTCAGTCTGAGATAGGATCTCAGAGGCGTAAGTGACGGAACAAAGAGAGCTGAATCCATGGTTTAAGGTGTGTGTTTTAAACCTATATTAAAATGTTTTCAAGAATTTTTAAAATAGGGAATGATTTTTTGTCTGGATTCAAACATTCTCCTGAAGTGGCTGCAAACTAAACCTGATAGCATTGTCTGGTGCCTGAAAGTGAAACTAACTGGAGACAAAAGTGAAACTATTGGCTTATTTTCACTGACTAAGCTAAGTGAGAAATAAAAATGAAACCTCGAGCATCAATGGTGAGCAGTTTCTGCCTTTCCTTCCGCTTGAAGAGGCTCTTACATGGAGACATACATTTGTTTTGTAAGATTTTTAACCGGAGAGAGCCCATTTAAAAACTCAGCACAGCTCAGCAAATTGCACCCCAGAGTAGTATCTACACAAAATGTTGGCGCTGTTCCTGTGAGACCCAACCTGGGGATGAATAATCTACCTTTTCCCAACATGTTCATTGTCAGTTTGATTTGCAGGCTTCTATTCCACCAGCCTGTTATCTTTGACAGATTCCACCTTGGGGATCTTTCTGTCAAATAAGCAACAAAATTCATAAAGCTCAACTCACCGACATCTCAAGTTCCTGACTTTCTCTCTGAACATTGTATCAGTCACCCATGCTGCTCTGCAGTTGCCCAGAAGCAACGCAGCTCTGGTTCCATCACATGACCCCATGCTCTCCAGAATTGGACTCACCCCGCCACTGTCAAATCAATGATGGGGAAGCTTTGAAATCCAAAGTCTTTAGAAACAGCAATTTGGCAAACTAATTGTAGGTACAAGAGGAGGCAAATTTGAACAGAGCATCAGATCAATATTTTGCTTCTTGCTCATTGAGGTTTTTCTCTATTATCTGACATTCCTTCAGAAACATTTCACGGGATAGGCTCCGGGAAATGCAAATAGGCTAGCACTCGACAGAAGATGCAACACCTGGATCCTTTCCCAAAGATGGTGGGGTGTTCAGAGCTGATGTTTTGGCTTGGCCTCCCTTTAGCAACAGGGCTGGCAGTGTCTGTAGCTATGACATCGTGAGGTCTTTGCTTTTTGAATGCTGTTTCTAAACATTTCTAAAAGCTCAGTCATTTCATGCTCTGAGTCACTGCAGCCTATTACAGTCAGATACACACAATGCTCTCTCCTGGAGACTTTACCTTAGTTCTTTCTTGTTATTATCCTTACTCTGAACAAAAGCCATTTTAGATTTAAGGTCTCCCCAAAGTTGGAGCATGTTTGGGCCCATTTCTAACAATATGGACCGGATCCTCCGCTGGTGTCTGTCTGACTGTCTATCTTAGGTACTTCTATGGAGCTACCCTGATTTACACCAGTGGAGGAACTGGCCCTAAAGACACATTTTAACCCCCTCTGGCATCCCCATTCACCCCTCTTGCTCTCTTCCCACCAGATACCAGCCTGAAAGGTCTTGCATTTCAGTGACTCTTCCTCTAACTGAGTAGGGCTGGAGATAGGTCTCACCCAAGACCCCAAAGTGCAACCTCCACACGGCAATGTGTTGCACTAGACAGAGTCCTCTGCATTCATTGGCTTAGCAAATCACTCTTCCTACCTGCTCACCCATGCGCTGAGCTGTCAAGCGATGAATTGCTGGGTTGATCCAACTTTGGGCAATTTAGTTTAAGCTGCAGAGACAGCAAAGGGCAGTTTAATTGATTTAGCATGATACCCGGAGATGTAACGTAATCACATTAAGAACAAAGCAGCTTGCTCTCATTTAAGCTCCCTAGCCTTCTGAAAATTAGAACCAATCACATCTCACCCGGAACACCTCAGTCTTCAACTCATCAATTTCTATGGGAGCTGGAAAGAAAAGACCAATGGCAAGATGCTGTGAGTTTGCCACGAGGATTTAGAGAGAGATTTTGCTTGCTTTCATTTTAACCAACAACTCTCTCAAAGGAGAGAGAGAGCCCCTTTCTTCCCAGGGAGAAAGAAGTTAGACAAAAAGAGGAAGGCAGCAAGGCTTGTGATGGAGCTGAGGCCCGGAGCTGACGAGCTACATGTTTAGGTATTTGTGACTATGTTCCCCTCCAGCGCCTGGATGTCTGAAAACAGGATAAAAGTCTCAATGCTGGCAACAGCTAATGGCGCGCCTCCTTCGTGTCACTGGGTGAAGATCTAAGTTTGGGAAGTGGAAGGTCCTGATGCTGCAGTCCAACAGGTGACCGTGAAGCCACTGATTTGTTACACTGTGTCTGGAGATACAGCCCTTCTGCTCTTACTGAGGGTGTGGTGTGTGGTGAGCATGGGGGAGAGTTTCACTGCCTGGTGAAGGCCCTGATGTATGGTGTAGTCACATCTTTAAGTCCCGAGGGTAGCATTTTTATTGTGCTTCAAGTGGCCATAACTGCATTCTGTAAGTGCATGCCCCAGACACGTCCTCCCAGCACCGGTGGTAGTAGCTGGAACATGTACAGCAGGGGTGCAGATGCACTGTACCCATTCCCTTCTTCTGGTACAGGCACTCGAGGGTCATTAGGCAAAATGTAAATCTAAATACCACAAAGTGATCGCTTCGTGCTAGAAGCTCAGAGCCTACTAAGGACATACAGCCAGCAGGCCCTGATTTCCCTGTGCGTGCACATCTGCATTGCTAAAGCACTCCTCTGGTGGGCAGGGGGCATTTGAAGGAAGAGTGAAGTCAACTGTGGAAGCTAATGGGAGTTCAGCTCATTACTTTATCTTCTGTAGTCAGGAGAGATGGGATAGATAAACCTGAGACCTGGTTCCGCACTCCTCACTCAGGTAAAACTGCCAGTGGCCTCCTGGAGCGTGGAAGGGGCCCCTAAGCAATTGTAAGAAGGGACAATTCTCCTAAGAATTCTAAAATAGGTGCATGAATGTGTATAGTGCAAGTTTGCTTTGAAACTTTGCCCAAATACAAAAGTTCTCCTGGGAAATAAATCCTTCCCCAGGGAATGATGATGGGTCATCGCTGCATAGCTTTAACAGGTGACTCCAACTTGTCCGTCCAATGTTAATTTGCCTGGAGTGAGGCAGAGAGATTGACAAGACTGAAGATTTCAGAAACAAAAATACATTGCACAAAAACTTCATGCTTAATTTACAAGAAATCGTGATCTTTCCACTCCTCTGGCTTCCATCCTGCCGGCGCTTCATCTTATTGTAACAGACTGCACATTTAAGTCGCTCCAAAGCGTGCCTGGTTGTAAATATTAGTCTTAACTTGATATATCTAAACAAAAACAGCATCGTCCCTGTTGGATCAGTCTTTTTAACATGTGTTATCGCCATGGAGTCAAACTAGGCAGTGCTTGTAAAGCACACTTCGTATGAAAAGTGCTATAAAAGCACGAGGGCGTCTTCTGAGGTATCACACAGAACTGCTGTTAATGTTCAGCAGTAAAGGGTGGGCTTTTCAAAAGGATTCAGCTGTCAGCCTCCCAGGGGCAGCTGCTGGGAGATGTTTCAAAACCCAGCCACTTCAGCTAGTGTCATGATAGGAGCTGAACTCTACTTAAGATCTGGCAATAAGCCTGGACTTTAGCATTATTGAGACACTGGGTGTCTCACCAAAGGACTCTATTGCTAGGAAAAAACCTGTAGCAAGACGAGGAGATGCCCCTGCTCTAGTGATAAGTCCTTTAGACACACAGCCAGACTAGGCAGATTAGATTATACAGAGTATTATACCCTTGTAAAAATACCCTGCTGTTTGGCTTGGGAAAGGACCACTGCTTTGCTCCAGGACATCCAAAGGTGCATACGTTTTTTTTTAACTGCCTGCTTGAAGGGGAGTCCACTGTTTTTCTCTGTGTGAGTCTATTACAGCGATGCTACCAAAGATGAGCCACTTCCTGGAGTCCATTGCATTGGCTGAGAAAGGACTGCTTGGTTTGGCCTGCGTGCAGAGCCTGACATGACACATGGCTGCACGCACGTCTCCAATAATAAATACTTTGACGGCTAAAGCTGAAAGAACTCATCCAGTTAGATTGACTCCGCAGAACTCGTGCTGCCTGCTCACTTTTAAAATCTCACTTAGCTCAGACAGTGCAACTGGACTTATCTGTGTCATCGTGGTTTAGGGCCAGGTTCCCTTCGTGGCAGACGCAGTGCACCTCACCCCCCTTGAGGCTGGTCAGTATCTTTATCTGCATTTTACAGGGGGGAAACTGAACCACAGAGATGAAGTGACTGCCCAAGATTGCCCTGTGAGTGAGTATATGGTAGAGTTGGAGGCTCCTGGGTCTATGCCTTTACCACAGGACTGTCCTTCCATTCCTGGCGGTGGCAAAGGCTGAGCCAGTCCTGTCGGCTCTAATGGCAGAGAATATGGTACTGAGAGTATCATCCTCGGAGCAGAAGAGGTTTATCCCAGATTAGTGCAGCGCAGGGATCTCAGGGTGACATTTCCAGGTTACCCCAGAAAACATGGCATGTTCTCAACCTCAGGACTGGATCTTTATGCAGAGCATTGACTCCACACTGCCCCAGCTGTGTCCTCAGGTCCCAGGGGAAACAGGCTTTTTCTGCTCTGGGTGATCAGCTTGGCTTCTTAGTGTTTGATGGAGCTTCTGTAGTGGGTGTTTAATGGGGCTTTGATGCTTTATTACTGTTCATTAACCTGTTTTAATTGTCTGTGCAGCACCTCGAGGCCTGCAGACATAAATAACTGGGAGGACAGTTCTTCACTGCAATAAAACACTTGCAGCTGGCTCAGCTCAGCTGCTCTGGCTCCTGGGGCTGGGCTGCAGGACTATAAAACAGCATGTGGACCTTCCGGCTTGGACTGGAGCCCAGGCTCTGGGACCTTCCCTCGTGGGACCTCAGAGCCCAGACTCCAGCCCAAACCGGATCATCCACACTGCAATTCTATAGCCCTGCACCCGAGCCCTGTAAGCCCAAGTTAGCTGAGCAGGGCCAGCCGCAGGTCTTTTATTGCCCTGTAGACTTACCATGAGAGTCAGGATCTCTCAGAGCTGTCCAGGTCAGCTTGTAGCAACCCGGGCTCATGGCAGGTTAGAGCATATGTTTGAATGGGAGGGGCAGCCATGGCCTTCTCCTGCTGACCTGGGACGTTGTCCAATAGGGTCAGGAAACATTGACCTGGACTGTGAGCCCCGTGGTGTCTGAGGTCTGCAATGCCTGTGTAATGCAGAGTTCTGTCCTCAGTCCGATCGGGTTTTGCTGGCCGCCATGGGCTCCTTTGGACAGTTCTGCATTTTTTTTTCATCTGAAACTATGCACTGAATTTGAATTGAATTTGCATCAGTTCAGTGCCCTGAAAAATGCATTTTGGAGCCAATTTACAATTCACCAGAAAGATTTTGTCCTGCTTTTGCTGACAATCCTGCATTCTGATGCCAGCAACAGAGTGTTCCATCATCTCAGGTGGCGAGGGGGGGGAGGGACGACAAGGGGTGGTGCATGATAAACACCCTTCATGGGAATATTGCAATCGCTTTGTGTCATCAGCTCAGTTCTCCTGACATCTGCTTCTTCCCAGATGGAACGTCTGGTGGTTTTGGTTCAGATAAAACAAGCTCAGATCTGTTTCTGCTCACCAGCTTGTTCTTCTCATCCCAATGGCTCATGTGATGTGCCCTGAATAGGAAAGGGTACACGGTCTGAGTCACTTATTAAATCTCTCCAACTCCATCAATACCAATTATTTTACACAAAGCAGAAAGTTTCTGTACTAAACCAAACACAATGGCGCCATCTTGTGATCAGAGACCCACTCTATTCTGAGGATTAAAGTGCTGATTTTCGCAGCCAGGTCACTAAGGCATTTCATTGGCCAAAAGATGCAGAATCCCACAAGAAGCAAGATAGTGAAATTAATGCAGCGGGTTAAGTCCTGCAGCACATTTTGAATCAGTGTAAAGTGTAAACTCCTTAGGGCAGAGTCTGCCTATGCCAGTAAGTTGCACAGTACTGAGCATGTCAGTAATTAGCGAGTACAAAAATAATAATCCTAATAATTAATAATGGAAGTTCTGGCATTGACTTTAGTGGCAACTGGATCTATCCCAGTGATTTTACCTCTTTTACCTTCCTAGCTTCAAAACCTTGTCCTGTTTCCCACCTTGAACCCAGTTTGCTTATCCTGTGACACCCCGAAAGCAGCTAACCTGATTGTCCCAGTTTGATGATCACCACCTCCATCAGTGGGACACCTAGTCTGACCATTATTTCTGTACCCGATGTTCAGAGTGAGTCATACCTATAAAAACACCCAGAAAAAAGACTCAGACCCCAGGTCTTGTCTCCTGCCCTTGGTTCTTGTTTAAAAACATAAAAATGAAAGAACCTGGAATAATTAAATTTAGGATCATAGGATGAATTGAGAGGATGTTCTTGTGCAGTGAAAGGATGTCCAGATGTTAAGTATTGCAAGCAGGGAGCTCTTATGTTCTTCAAGAGGGCTGAACAAAACTTGGGCGCTAATTTATTACATTAAAATAAATTAAACAGTCATCACATCCTGAATCTTAGACAGGCCCTGCATAATGACACCATTGTAATACATGCATGGGATGCTCTCTTTATTATGCTGGACCTTGGTTAGCAGCACACAGACAGCAAAACCCGACATATTCCAGCTAATTGGCCAGTAAGCAGTCTCTTGAAATGGATTACTTTTACAGAACCAAAGACAGGTTACACAGAACCTCTACCGGCCAGTGCATTACGTAAGCTATAGTTATGTCCTTCGGGTCCCTGGTTTTTTGTTAATTGCTTTTTGCAAAGACACATTCTCCTGGGACCACAGAGTGGTTTGTAGAGGGAGGTTGCAGTGAACTGTGGCTTCGTGCTCCATGCACATACTCTGCATGGTGATCAGCAAACCACATACCCAGAACACTAGGAATAAAACTCATGGACTTTGGCTTCATGGAAAACACAGGCCAGTTCCTGGTGAAGTGAAGGCGTGGCGGCTCTGAAAGGGAGAACAGCCATGCACAGGAGCAGGTCTAACATGTTCCAGCCGGCAGAGGGCACTGACACACACTCACAAGTCACAAAGGCTCTGATATAGGCATGAACTGATCTGACATGTTTCGCCCAGGCAGAAGCAAGCACATTTTAGACAAAGTGAGAGCAAAGCCTATCAAGGCAAACATTCATCTGATATGCCTCCGATTGGAAATAACTGTATGCTCTCGCTGTTTGGAGAGAAGCTCCCTTCAGTCTCACAATAGCTAAATCCTGGCAGAGAATAGACAGGAGGGGTTGATAGCTTTTTATCTGACAGGGCAAGGCCCCTCATTTTACCTGGGGTTAATTAGGACACAGATGGATTGCAGTTGGCAGATGGCTACCCGAGATCACAATCTCAGGGAGGAGACTTTGCTTTCAGCACGTCTGAAGGGCCTAGCAGTGTTTTTCCAAGCTGACAGAACGCTAAGGTCACAGCTATCAAAGGGAAGTATTGAGGAAGTTTCATAAATATGCCAAATAAATCCCAGCAGGTAGATTACAGCGAAAGGGAGCCCCGCTCAGGACCTGCGAGAATATGTGGTTACCTGCCTGGTGTTGCCAGCTGCTGCCAGTGTTCTCAGCCCTGGCATGGACAGAATTCAGTACACTAAATGAAGATCACATGGAGAGTGTGATAAATAGGGAATAACACTTTGCACTTATCTAGGATGTATCATCTGAAGGATCTCAATGTGCTTTGGAAACATGAATGAATGAATTCTAGGCCTCACAGCGCTATGCTGAAGCTGGCATTAACCTCATTTTTCAACCAGAGAAACTGAGGCCCAGCTGAGTGCTGCCTCACCAAGCTGCCAGCAGCCAGATGGCTGCAGCTTATTTGCATATGATGAAGTTAATTGCAGCTGCCCTCATCTTTAATGTGGTTTGTAGTTATTGGAAACTGAACTGCAGAGGAACAAAGAGCTTGTTTGTATGGAAATGTCCTTAAGAACAACCAATGAGGGAAGAGAAACACAGGAAATATGTTAATGAGATGGAGGCAGAAGTGTTTCTGTGTCATTTACGGTATTTCTGTGAAACATTTATCAGCGGTCTAGCCTTGTCCAAGCCATCACCACTTCCCTGCGCTTTACTTTCTTGGTGCAGGAAAGCAACGAGCTACTGCTATGGATTGGCATGGCATCACATGGGGCGATGCCACTTTGTGTCTGATAAGGATCCGGCCCACACATAATTTCCCAGACTATTGGCTCAAGACAGGATATTATCTCTGTTGGATGCAGCTCTTCAGCATTAAGGACGAGGGCTGCCACCCGCTGCCCTATAATTCAGCAGCCTTGTCCCCTGACCCTCGTTTCACTTCTATCTGGTGTAACACTGCTGAGGGGAATGGCTGCTCTGGTGTGAGCGGAAGATCATGGGCACCATGGCACGGCATTCAGATGAGCAATCCAAGCGAGAGGCACTGTGAATGGTCCACAAATGGTTTATAGGCTGAACCCTTGGTGATTGTTAGTATCCACTGGACCGCTTTGGGTAATTAGCAGGAGTAGTCAGGGCTGTATTATCCATTAGACACAATAATCACAGTGCCTAGGGCCTACGAAACTTGCAGGGCCTACGAAAAAAATTTTTATATATAATTTGTTATTTTTATTTAAAAAACTATTTATGAATAGCTTAAAATCAAATTAGTTATTTCGGTGGGGGGCCTACGAAGGCAAGCGTGCCTAGGGCCTCTGAAGGTCTTAAAATGGCCCTGGGGATAGTTGGCAATTAGCGGAAGAGCTAAACGGGCTGTTGCTTTCCTGCTGGTGTTTATGGCTTATTAAAGGCAGATCTGGGCCCAAGATGCTGGGTGAATAAGCTGGGGAGGGGAGTGAGCTGGGGGCCAGCCACCTCCATGGAGCAGCTGCAGATCCCCTTCCTAAACGACAGTGTCTGGCAGCGGGTTAGGACACCAGCCTAGGACTTAGGAAACCTGTTTAACTCCCGGCGTGACCTTGAACTAGTCTTTTAGGCCCAGATCCTTAAAGGCAGGTCAGTGTCTAACTCCCCTGAAATCAGCTGAGGGGCCTTTGCCGCTGTGCCTCAGGTCCCTGCCTGTAGCTGGGGATAATGCAATAGCCCTGAGCCCGTCCTCCCGGTGCGGGGGGGGGGCTTACTTATGGAGTGGCCAGAAACATAATGTAATCTGCTGGGGGCGGGTGTCTAAAGACCTGCAGGATGGTCAGCCTGCTGTCCGGCTCGAGACCAGCGTTCCCACTTCTGTGCTAATCCCAGTAACAAAATATTACCCCCCCTTCATCCCCCGTGTGAGCGCTAGAGACGGTCTGCCGGGGGGGGGGGGGGGTTGCTGTGGGTTTGCCTTGCGGGGGGGTGCGGCTTGTTTTGCATTTCTAAGGGGGTGACCCAGGGCTAGGTGTGGGGGGGGGGAGCCCCGGCCCTGACTCAGTGCGGCCCCCCCCAAGCCCTGCGCGGCTCGCGGCGGCGCCAAGCAGCGGCTGGGGGGGGGGAGGTCGGACAGACGGACCGACAGACGGACGGACGCCCGCCCTCCGGGAAGCCCCGGCCCGGCCCGGCCCTGCGCAGCGGGCTGGCTCCTCCTCCTCCTCCCGCCGGTCCCGGCGAGGGGGCGGTGTTGCCTGGCCCAGCCCAGCCCAGCCCGGCGCCCGGCTCCCTCCGGCCGCCGCAGACGGGGCGCAGGCCGGCGGAGCAGCGGGAGCATGGCGGCGGCGGCGGCGGCCCCGGCGGGTAGGGCGGGCGGCCCGGGCGGGGGGGTGCGGGCGGCGCGGCCGGGCGGCCCCGGGGCCACTAACGCGCCTCTCCCGCTTCTCCCCACAGAGGCGGAGACCCGCCAGCGGCTGCTGCGCACCGTCAAGAAGGAGGTGGGTGCGGCGGGGGGGGGGGGGGCGGCCAGATGTGCCGCGGGGGGGGCCCAGATGTGCCGGCGGGGGGGCGGCGAGGGAGGGAGGATGGACGCGCCGGTGAGCTGCGCACATCTGGATGCACCTGTTTATGGGGGGGAGGGGGTTACTACGGGCGGCTGCACATCTGGAGCGCGTGGTGTGTGTGTGTGGGGGGTGACTAAGGGATGCTCCAGATGTTGCTCTGGGGGGCGGGGCGGGGCTCGCATGGCTCTCTTTGGGGGGGCTGTCCTCTCCCCCCCCCACCTTGTTGATCTGTTTCTTGGTGGCTGCTGCAGGCTGTAAGCCGGGGGGGGGGGGCAGCTGGTGATTTGGGGGGTCTGGGGTTGATGTGAGGGTCCAGGATGGGATGAATATTTCTGGAGCAGCTCTGCCCTGCCCCTCCCCCCACCTGCCCCCGGCTGTGAGCCGGGGTCTCTGCTTGTGTCTGTGGGGAAGGCGACTAATCACCCCCCCCCAGTGCCAGGCAGGTGGAGGCGCCTGGGCCCCGAGCCAGCGGAGGCTGTGCAATGACCAGCTGGGCAGCCAGAAAAACCACCCTCCCCATCTCAGCCCTGTGGAATTTTCTGGCCTGGGCTGCAGTGCGTACCTGCGAGAGGAGAGTGTGTCTCCAGTCCTGCGCGATGGCACGAACCCGCCCCGCCGTCCCCCTGCGCCTGCCTGGGCCGTCAACCGCCGGACTCTTCCCCTACCTGCATTGTGAGGGAAGGGGGGTGCTTCAGCAGGGGGGATCACCGTCTCGCCCACCGCTCCGGGTTATCCCATTGCCACGGCCGTCCCTGCTGGCATGGACACAGCTTTGGTTTCATAACGTGATTCTGTGGGAGAAGGGAACATGAACACATCGCTTCTGCTGCTGAAAAGATACATGTCAAGCCTGACTGAATTTATTTCATTTTGAAAGCTGGCTGCTGGGTCACTGGCTCCTGTTACTGAGAGGGTTTAATGGCTATGTTGACACAAAAGAGCATATTGTCTGGGGAAGGGTCAGACTTATTCTGAAGGATTCTGACCTGATTTTTATAGCTGTCTGCAGGTAATGGAGGCAGCATGGCCTAGTGGTTAGAGTAGGGCACTGGGAATATGGATTCCTGGGGCCTAGTCCAGCCTCTCACCCACCATTTGTCATTGGGAGAGTGGCTTCAGTTGTATCTTTGTCTCACTTCTCCTGTCCCTCAGGGATGTTATAAGTTAATGGAACCTCAGATCTGAAAAGCACTATTAGATCTTCAGGGGCATGGTGCTGTACAAATGTGAAGCACTGTTTCCATTTACAAATCTTTAAGGATGTTGTTTATTGCTTGCATTGTGGTAGCATCAAGGACCCCAGCCATGGACCCAGGACTCCCCTGTACAAACCCAGAACAAAAAGACAGTCCGTGCCCCCAAGAGCTTCCATCGAAGTGCTGATAACCATTAAAGGCCATGCTTGGGTGATACACGGTTACACTGTTCAGGGGGTGTTTGGGGATATGGCTGCGTTAGCAGGCGTCCTGTAGCTAACCTGCCATGAGCTGCTTGGAAAGTTTGCCCCGGTCTCACTTTGACTCACCCGAGAGAGAGAGTTCCATGGGAAAGCTCACGCTTTGTCTCTCTAGTGGGCTCAGCATTACGTGGCGTCTCAGACGTGGCAGCAGTTTGTGCAAGCACAGCCTGGGAGCTTAGGACCCAGGTTCAGCCGTCTCAGTCCTTTCTTTTTCTAGATTGTAGACAGCGCCTTTGGGAAAGTTTATGGGCCCAATATTTACCCTGCTTAAAAAAGGAGGCAAGCTCTGTGTTGGGGACTGAGGATTCTCTCTTTGGCCCTGACCCAGGCCACTGCTGCACTTCATATCCTCGCCAGAGATGACGCTTTAGTTACCATCTTCCCAGCTGTTTCTGTTGTATCTGTTCAGTGAACTGCTGCTCCCCCGTTTCTTAGCATCCTCCACTTGCTTTGTAGCCCCCCGAATGGAATATATATTGCACAGACCATGCCTCTGGTGTTGTCCAGGCAGGGACCCTTCATCTTGTATTTTGACAGAGAGGAGCAGAATTATTTGTATTTTCTTAAATTGCACATGTATGATCCTGGTGTGTCACGGGGAAACAATCGGCATAGCACACTGGCTCCAATTAAAGACCCTTCCGAAAAGTCCAGTGGAAACAGAGCACGTTCATGGCTATAACTATATCTAATTTGAGCTCCAATGTGCGGCTTGTCTTGTCTTAAATGTTTCTGGCTGAGGGCTGGGTTGGTGAGCATTGCAGGGGACATGTAACAGTGCATATTTGTGCTATGTGAGTGCGTGTGCCCACAAGATGAGACAGCTAGAGGGCTAATATAGACCTGTCTGGCTTCATGGTCTCCCTTTTAACATATCTTGAACAGTCTCTCTTTCTGTTTCACTCTCCCACCCGCTCTTGTGCTGCAGGTGTATGCTCAGAGAGAGCGCAGTATATAAATCAAATTGCCCTCGTGCAGCATTTTTCATCCTCCGGCTTTGAAATCTTTTACCAGTGTGGGTAAGCGTTCTGAGCCCCATTTTACAGAGATGAATCCCGAGGTGGAGAGAAAGGAAGCGAGTGGCAGGACGTAGAGTAGAACTGAGGTCTGCCGACTCTCTGCTCTATCCACTGGTCATGCTGCGTTTTATAAGGTAACCCAGACACACAGTTTGAAAAGATTATTTCCAAACCACACAACAAATAGACCCGTTTGTGCCCTTCCACACCTTAAAATTCGTTGTGATGAAATACGTCTCATTGCCTTGACAACTGCTATTAAACTGGAAGAAGGGTCTGACAGTTATTTAACATCTGAAATAAAATTGACCTCTCGTTATTACAGTCCATCTGTGACTCCCTCCCATGAATTGGGGTTAACAGAAAGAGGAAGCAGTCTCTGAAAGGTCTGAGGTGGTAAAGGCAGGGGTGGTGATTAGCGAAGGAGATGAGTAATAATCAGTGCCCTGACTGAATAAGTTAAAACAGGGTCGGACAACGGGCATCACCTTCAGGTCTGCGAGTCTGTTCTCTTTTGGTTCTGACCCTGCCCTCATCACTGTAGCGTCTGAGTGCCTTTCAGTTGTACATGAAGTGAGGCGCCTCACATCTGTCGTGTGTTTCATTCTCTCCCCAGAGGAGCGCATTGTATTTTAAAACGTAGACATTCTTCTGCATGCGTTAGAGAAGGTAGGTTGAAGAAATGTGCCCTCTCCTTGGAGTAGAAGGTGGGGAGGTTTGTGAAGGTCCTTAGTTCCTGGGGGACTTGATGCCACAGTCTGGGATTACAGCTTCCTTTGGTGCCATTCTGTTGCGCAGATGAGCAGCCGTTTGATGCAGCATTTCAGCGGGTCCAGGTAAATTCAGCCAAAGATGAAGTCTGTGTCAAAGGAGAGAGAGGAAGAGGAGGTGGGGGGAAAAAAAGACGACATGGCCAAGTGAAATCGCCCTAGTCATTCCCCCCTCTCCCTGGATGCATGTATGTTAGTATGTGGCACAGTCTGATGTTTGCTTTTCATTTAACAGGCCTCAAACTTGCGCATTACTGTCATGTCCCTGTTCAATGTCTTCTGTGTGGCAGATATAGAAACATTCCAGAATTTCCTCCCACTCATCTACACTGGATTGCAAAACATTTTTTTTCTTTTGAATGCTTTGCATGGGATTTTCTGGCAGTACCTGAGCATGCCAGGCTCAGCGTCCGAATACCTGGCTTCTATTTGCTCAGAACACATAGTGGTGTTGGCAAAGGCATGAGGAAGATGAAGACATGTGGTGCCTGGTCTGACTCCCGGTGAAGTCAGTGGAGATCTGCCGCTGAGACTCTGATTCAGCAAGATGCAGTCTGGCGTGTACCTTGCTGATCCCAGGATCTGCATTTCTCTTCCCACTGTGCTTCTCCATTAGAAGTAAGAAAAATATGTGAGAAAATAGGAGTGTCTGGGTTATGCAGTTAATTATTTAGTGATGTTCCTGATAGCTAAAACAGGCAACCCCTTCTCCATTGTTGTCTGGAGCAGCATTGTGCTCTCTTCTGTCTCCCCAGCTCATTGGTTCTACTTCAGATATTTTTAACCTGATATTTCTTTTCTGAATTGATTTAACCCTTTTGGGTTAGGCCAGAAGACTAAGGCAATTCCCCATGGATAGCAGCACTGCAGGAATTTCCTCCCTTTGTTGCACCCCCCCAAGACTTTCTGCTTTAGCACAAATGCTAATTTTTGTTCTGCTGAATTAGGACTGGAGTCTCTTCTGCTCTGGGGTTTTTCGCCTCTGGGGTAGCAGATCTGGTGCAAACATCTAGTGTAGATGAGCTGCGCTGTTTGAAACTGGGGGAAGCCATGCTGATGGAAGCCATGATTTACACTGGCCATCCCTAGGGGTTTGCAGTGGGGCAGCTGCACAGGCATCCAAATCTCCCATGTAGACAGGGCCTGTCTAGAGAGCAAGCAGATATGTGGCACAAATCATTTGAAAATCTCTTAACTATCCAGTGCAGTATAACTTCCCATTGCAGCTTCCGTGCCTGCATGCCATGCTGCAGAACATCGCTGTTGTGTGTGGGTTTTTTTAAGAAGGTTTTTTTTTTTTTTACAGATGTGCATAGGAGCTGCACATTCCGGAAAAAAGTATGTGGCCTAAAGTGTTTTATGCTCTTATCGTCCCTTTTGTGAGATGTTTTGGGACCAAATGGATGGAAATAAATCAAGTTGATCCTGAAACTGCAAATGATTCCTGCTGTGTTATCAAGTTAGCAGACTTGGTCGGGAAATAGATCCTATTTGCCATGAAATATTATGAACCATTTTTTCTCCAAATTTTTCACGTTATTGTCAAAATGAAAAACGTTTGGTTGTCAATCACTAAAAAGTGTTCCGCTTGCAGGGCGGGTCCAGTTTTTCCATAAGTATCTGGAAAATTTCAACAAAAGCGACGTGTTCTTGCAAAAACTTTCACTTCATTGAAAAAACATTTTTTATTGATTTAAAAATTTTCAGTACGTTATTTTTCGCTCAGCTGTTGGTAGCAGCATTGCAGAGTGAGCCTCACACTTGAAAGGACACGGGATATGTGGGGCCCAGATCTTCACCACCATGTGCTGTCACTTCCACCAGTGCAAAGAGTAAAATGCTAGCAGATCAAAATGGTGCATTGGTTCACCAAGGAGAAGTGCAGAGTCCTCCACTTAGGACGGAAGAATCCCATGCACAGCTACAGACTGGGGACCGACGGATATGCTAGGCAGCAGTTCTGCAGAAAAGGACCTGGGGGTTACAGTGGATAAGAAACTGGATATGAGCCAGCAGTGTGTCCTTATTGCCAAGAAGGCTAATAGCATATTGGGCTGCATTAGTAGGAGCGTTGCCAGCAGATCGAGGGAAGTGATTATTCCCCTCTATTCGGCACTGGTGAGGCCGCATTTGGAGTATTGTGTCCAGTTTTGGGCACCCACTACAAAACAGATGTGGAGAAGTTGGAGAGAGTCCAGCGGAGGGCAACAAAAATGATTAGAAGGAGAAGGAGAAGGAGAAGGAGAGAAGGAGAGAGCTTAAGCATCAACCATTGTCAAGACAGAAACAAATACTGAGTTGATTCAGCTATGAGACCTGCTCAGACTTAACGAAGATGAGATTGAAATTCTGTAAACTTATAAGGAAAGTTCTTGATTATAAAGGAACGTTCAGATGTCTCCCTACTACACATACAAGTCGTTTAAAATGTGACTGCGTCAGAAGTAAACAAAAGACCTGAACATACAATTTCTTGGGCTGTCTGCATTGATCTCTGCTGAAAACAATATTTCTAATCACTAGGGGCCATTTTCTGTCTGTCTGAAGATGAAAGCATTTGCTTATAGCCACTTTCTCAGACTCCCGCAAACCTGGGGGGAAACTTTCATTACAAACCCAATTTTCTTGTCCCCTTCTCGTCTGGGTTCCCTTTGATAATGTTTCAGGGGGATCTCTGCTTCCCTTCCCTTCCCTTCCCAGTCCAGCCTTGAATTGGGGCTGCCGGAAATCATCCTCCTATGCTTGCGGCATCGGTCTGTTGCCGTGGAAATGCCTGCCCTGTCAAAAATTCAGCATTATGGCTTCAAAGTAAGACAGGTTGTGAAGGTGCACTTGCACACAGCGTCCGTATTTGGCAAATATGGCATTCATGAGACAACAGAATCAAAACAAGTGTCAGTGCAACGTTATCATTCTTTATTTCTGTGGTGCCGGTGGCGTGCTGCGAATTTCACTGAGACTGGGCTACCGCTGATCAAGCATTCGAACGTCAAGAAATCACCAAGGTTAAACCTCTTTCACGTGGTTTGGTCAAAACAACACCAACATCCAGGCAGGCGAGTTTGCATTTAATGAGGAAACCATGCACAGAACTTACTGCACATGTGCATTGTGCTCACATTTAATGTTGCATGTAGGAATCCTGGGCCGAATTCCTGCTTGGCGTAAGCAGGTGTTACTCCATTATCAAACTCAGAACTGGTGTAAACGTTTGCAGTTCCATTGCTATCACTGAGTTTGCAGCTGATTACTCCCGGTCTGAACCTACGTGTGCGACTCTGGAATTTCTTAACTCCTGAGCACTTGGTGGTTTTGTGTCCCCCGCTCGCCCTCTGCCTTAATGGTGCATTAGCATCAATCTTTGCATTTAGAGAGTGTGTGTGTGTGAGAGAAAAAAGGAAGCTGCTAGCTAATTGCCCCATTAAACACTGTGTTTTGGCTATGTCAAAAAATATACCATATTTCCTTAATGAACTCGAACTAGCAATACCTCCAGGTCATGTGAAGTGCTTGTCAGCTGGCATAAAGATCTGCAAATCCCTTGTGTGTCCCATGTGTCATGCACACATTAAATGCAAAGGTTGACGTTAATGCAACAGTAAGCCGAGGGGAAGAGGGACACACAACAGCCGAGTGCTGAGGAGTCAGGGAATTCCAGAGTTCCAGGTTCAGATCTGGAGTAATCCTGTGCAAAACCACTGACTGCAATGGGGTTTATATCCCACCAGCCAGAGGTGTTATGCTGTACTTAGTAAGTGGTGATAAATAATACTTCTAGAAAAGCCAAAGGTCTGAGTCAAGAGGATTCAAATTGATGGCTCAGTGGCTACTAGAATATCAAGCTGCTGCATATTTCCAAATGGCAATGTGGTTAAAGTGTCTGGTGCACTGAGTACAGTGCAAGGATGGGGTCTATGTCTGCTGAGGTAGGCCTGCTCATTTATGCACTGGATTTGTTACATGGCGTGGATGGAATTCCCCCTTCCCATCTAAAACCAGAATGCCCTGGTATTGGCTGGGTTCAGTGGCATAACTCCATTGAAATCCAGGGGCTGGATTCCCCGCTGGCGGAAGCAAGTGTCTGCGATGGAGTTGTGCCTAGCCATGAATGGGGCCGAACAGCGTTAATGTTTAGTGAGAGGAGATTTGGACCCTTTGTCTGGAAATTAATGGGCCCTGGGCTAATGCGATTCACGTCCGCTCCTGGGCAGGCCTCGGGGATTCACTGCCTCGCTGGTGCTGGAGTAGCCGCCTGGGCCAGTGTTCTTGGCTCGCTGGCTCTGCGTTATTTCCTCTGATTTGGAGCATTCCTTGGGTCTGTTAACTTGGACAGTTACTTTTTAAAATTAGTTTTTAAAAGCCGTGTTAAGTAGTCCTGCAGTAGAACCTCTCCAGCAGTGACACGGGGCTAGGGCAAGTAGAACCTCAGTGTTATGAACACCAGAGTTACGAACTGACCGGTCAACCACACACCTCGTTTGGAACTGGAAGAACACAATCCGGCAACAGCAGAGACCAAAAAAAGCAGCAAATACAGCACAGTGCTGTGTTAAACATAAACTGCTAAAAAAATGAAGGCAAAGCAGCATTTTTCTTCTGACTAGTAAAGTTTCAAAGCTGCATTGACTCAATGTTCCATTACAAACTTCTGAAAGAACAACCATAATGTTTTGTCGAGTGTTACGAACATTTCGGAGTTACGGAAAACCTCCATTCCTGACGTCTTCGTAACTCTGAGGTTCCACCGTATTTGTCTGGCCAAACAAAACCTTTTCAAGGTGTATTTTATTTTTCTGTGTTGTCTGCTCTGGGATTTTATTGTGAAGTCCTCATTCCATGAGTCATGGGATTGAAGTCAGAAAACCTGAACCCTAAAGGCAGATAAAAAGAACTAAACACTTTTAATTAAAAAACCAAACACTTCCCTCATGACTTTTTGGGGGTCTGACTCAGGAGTCTTGATTGTTGGGGTTGGCAGTGCTGTTTTCTCACTCACTAAATATGGGCGTCAGGGCTTCTTTTTCAAAGAAACTTATGAGTTTCCTTGTCACTGGAGCAAGAGAGAAATTAATTACAGCAGTGACTGCTCCCACTGACGCTGCTGCTATGGCTAACCCAGAATATTTATTCTGCAATATCTTGCGTCTATTAATATGCTCGTGGATTGGCTGTTTGAATATTCCCTTATCAGCAAAACACACTTTTCAATGTGTCATTGAGAATAATGGACTTGCAGGCAGCATCTGGAAGGATTTATTTGTTTGTTAAATATAAGGCAGAGAGGATGGGCCAAAATCTGATCTGTCTGGTGTAAATCTGGAGTAACCACTCTTACTTCAGTGGTGTTGTGCTGGACTTACGCTGGTGTAACAAAATAGAGTTTGTACCTGTGTGTCCATGTGGGTTTGTTTGTTTTTAAAATGACAGATCTGCTATTGCCTGCGTGTGAGCCTGGGAAACTGCCACCCGGTGCACATTTGAAATGTAATCCTAGTTCCAGTATGAAGCAGCGGGCACAAACAGCTCCTTAGTTATGGTGTCTGCCATGCACATGTGGTCTCACGTAGGGCCAGAGTCTCTGCTTGGTTTTAGTGGCATGATGCCGCTTTCCGCCAGCCAAGGATCGGTCTCATGGAACGCTGTTTTCACTCATGTCCGACTAAATCTGCAGGAAGTCCATTGAGCTGAGGGTAGAAACGGCGGGTTTACCCTAGCGTGACTGAGAGCAGCATTTTGCCTCTTGACTTTAGTGTAGCAAATGGCTGTTATTTCCTAGTCCCTGGAGTGCATGTGCCAGTGATAACTGTAGTCTGCTTGTCCAGCGAAGTGGTTCTTGCAGGTATCGCAGTAAATATGCTGAATTAGTTGGGAACAGTCCATTAGGGACCCAGCGGAAGTGTTGACTGGAGAGTCCATGCGTTTCTGGGTACAGCTGATGTGGTTGGGGTGGCAGCGTTCGAACAGACCAGTGCACGATTCTATCGGGTTGTTTATTTAATGGTCAGCTGGCCAACTCTCAAGCTGATAAGTGGCAGACTTTGGCTGCAGCTTTCAGGGTGTTTGAGAGGTCTGCTTGGCACCTGCCTGTGGAATAATCACTGTTCATTTACTGCCAAGGATATGAACCTGTAATTCAGAGCACCCACATCTTGATACTGTGCATGTTCTAAGGAAGGCGGATAAAACAGGATGTTGTGGTTCTGTTTTCTAAAGGAACCAGGTTAACAACTCGGCTGCCTTTGTCTCTGAAATGTAAAAGCAAATGTCGTGCTCATGAAAGGTGCTGGATTGACAGCCCTGGAGACTGACGTCCTGCATTGGTCTGCAGCGTGGCTACAGCATGGTCGTGTGCTGTGAACGCGCCTGTCAGTCATATTGTCTTGTCCACTGTCTGTCTGTGTCCATTTCTTGTCTCTTATCTTAGGTTGTCAGCTTCTTGGGGCCAGAGCTGTCTCTTGTTCTGTGTCTGTGCCGCGTCTAGCACCAGGGGGTCCTGGTCCATGAGTGGGGCTCCTAGGCCCTGTGATGATACAAATCATAAATAATTGTAAATGTTCACTTCCCTGCACTGCCCCGCCAGGGCCTCATTCCCTGACCCAGGGGGACTCCATGGCCATCTGTTCCTGGGTCTCTGCATAAGCTCTCTCCTATAGGGACATTTGTTGTGCAGGGTTTTGTGATGTCTTCAGTTGTCTACTAGGAATTGAACACAGGTTCTCAGCATTGGCCACCAATCAGTCTTCAGATGGGAAAGACTTATCTCGGCTGAATTCATGCCCCCTGTGGCCTGGAGGTGAGAGGTCTGTATCCCTGTGCCGGCTCCTGAGCCATCCAACCCCTCGAGGTTGAATGCTGACTGGTCAGTATGCTGAGGCCAAGTCTGAAGATGAACTGCTTGTGGCTATTTTGCACCAGTGTTCTGCATGCCCATCTCTGTAGCTCTGTGCTGCACTCCTGCAGCTGGGCTAGATTGCCAGCCCCTACATCGCTGGGCTTTTGCTGCAGGGTTTGTGCACCAAATTGGTCCTTCTTTGGGACTTCTGCTATTCTCTGACAGGTTAAATACTTTACACGTGAATTATTGCCATGCCCTTTGGTACTGCGTTAGTGATTAGGACCACAAGTGTCCCGTGGGAACATCTGAGTCGCAGATCAACCCGCTGAAGGTATGAATGTGAGCTATACTCTGGGCCAGAGTATCCTCTTGTGTATCCCAGCATGAATCGAGTAACCCCAGTGAAATTGCACTGGTGTGAAACCAGTGGAAGAGGGGAATTGAAGCCTCTCTTCTGATCGCATTTAGAGGTTGGCCGTGCTAACTTGGTTGCTGTTCCTTTGAGTCACGCCTTCCTGACACCTTCACAAAGAATTTAGAAGGTCAGACTTTACCCCTGGTTTCGGAGAACCCAGAATATGTTTCAAAGATGTAGACCATTACCTCTGTTAAAATAACAAGGTAAAAGCCAGGAGCGATTTCAGCTTTGAGTCCAGCGAACAGTGAAATAAATAGACATTTCAAAGGAGAGTGCTTGCTAGGACTCTGTCTACATTAGGCTGCAGGCGTCTTACCAGTACGTCTTCTATCCCTGGGTAATAAAAACCAGTCTTGCAGCCCTATCCCTGAGAAATACCAGTCAGATGACCATTGGCAAAACAGCTGCATTACCACCAGGTGAGCTGCGCTGCTGGTGAACTGTTCCAAGTCTTCCTAGAGGAGACGTGCCCACAGGTGTTTTCTTTTGGCTTCTCTCTCTCCCTGAAAATTCCTTAGCTGCTTACGGTACATGAAATTATAACCCAGTGCCATAGCCCGGGCAATGGCTGCATTCCTTCCATTGAACCGTACCTGGCACTTTTGCTGGGAAAGGATTGAAGCTCCGATTCCGCAAAGCATTTAAACGTGCTTAAAATTAAGCACATCCTCGTGTCTGATCTTAAGTGCTTTGCTGAATTGAGACCTGACTGAGGACTGCGAGATTGGGCCCTCTTGGCTTAAATTATGGCACCGAGGCTGGCAGTTAAAATGTCTCCAGGAACAACTCGTTAAATATATGATCAAAATCATGTGAAACAAAGATTGCAGTGGAAGTGAGAGTAAATACTGGCATATAAAGGAACACGAAAAGCAAACATACAAAAGCAAACCCAAGTTTAAAGCAGATACCATATTTGCTGTGGGCACAGACTTCAGGCGTGAAAGGTTATTGGAAAAAGGAACATAAGGGCTTTTTCTTCTTACAGTAAAGAACGGGAAACGACACTCTTTGGGTTGTGAACCCCATTGCAACTGCCAGAACAACTGGGAGAAGGCTATTTGTATTGATGTGGTAGGAAATACGAGAGGAAGAGGATATTAGAGCAGAGGGCGAGTGTGAATGATGTGAAAAGGGGAAACCAGAATCCACAGCTACCTAAAACAGGAGCCCAGGAAGACGGTTTGAAAGGAATTGGATGTTCAGATGAAATGGGGAATGGAAGTTGCTGTCTCCATAGTGAGAAGGGGATCAGAGAGGATAAAAAATGAGCCCAGGCTTCGCGTGTAAATGATGTGGCTCAGATGAATGACATTTATGTGCCAGAAACTTAATGGGTCTTAACTTTATTAAAAACCTTGTTTCAGAAGCTGGATGGTGCTGGGAGTTTGCTAGAGAACTAAGCTCCAGTGAACATCAGATTGCTTTTCCTGTAATCCCGCTGCATATCCCAAAACTAATTGGGCCCAGTTGGGCTTCAGCTCCGGAAAGGCTCCGGGCTATGGTAGAAGGAGCATTGCAGGTCAAGATTGAGGCGCACGGGCAGAGTTGTGTGTGGAGTAGCAGCGTTGCGGCAGAGCAGGGTTCTGGTGTGCTGGCATAGCTGTGCATGGCACAGAAGTTGGTGGTTTCGGGGGTGCTGCGGGTCAGGACCGAGGCGCTCTGGCAGTGGAGTGGGAACGTATGCATAGAATTTTGCAGTCCGATTCATGGCGTCAGGTAGCGCCGCTAGATCTTGATACTCATCAGTATTAAAAATCACTCGCAAATTAAAGGGAAAAAGTGGGCTCTTTATTAAATCAGAGACTTTATTGCCTTTTCATTCCCGTTTAAAGTGGAGTGACTCAGCAAGCACAGGGTATAATTATTACTGTGGAAATCTTCATTGGTTAGGCTGGTCTATAATTTCTGCTGGTGAGCAGCCTGGTGGTTATGGAAGACATGATTGTTTCCGCAGACCTGAGCAGGGCGTTACGTCAGCCTGCTGTGGACAGGAGGTGGCCCTGGAAGGCGGCTGTCCTGTTGACGTGTTTTTCATGGCTAGGGGTACGCTTAGAAACGGGAGACCCAGACGCATTCAGACAAGGGGCTTGGAATAAAAACCTTCCACAACTGCAAAATTGGAATAATTCCGACCGGTGGTTCTAGATTCCAAATAGCCTTCTGGTCTTTTCCAATGTCTCGCTTATTTGATACAACGCAGGCTTATTCTCTAGAGTTGTTCATACGGATTGTATCCCAGTGGCAAGGGCATTGGCTGGGGGCTTGGGAGACCAGGGCCCTATTCCCTGCTCAGCAACTGACCTTAAGAAAATCACTTTCCTTCTCTTTCCTCCTCGGTCTTGTCAGTCTTGTCTCACTGGTTTGTTCCTCGCTGTGTGTCCTGGGAAGCCCTGTGATCTCAGGGGACCTTTGGATGCTGCTCCATTACAAATCAAAGAAAAGATGCCAGTCGATGTGATTTGAAGTGAGATGGAGGGTCGGGGCTACAGAGATGCTAGGAGGCTGCTCCAGATAGCAGGGTGCTGCTGGTGTCGCTTTGTAATAGTGTCACTGGGCGTTCAGTTATGTTTCACTCCCTGTGTGCCATACGCCTCGGAAGAGCTGATTGCTGGGTGCCTGCCTGGCTGAGAGTTTGCCCATAGTAAGCAGATGGCTGTCGCCATCAGCATTTATATTTAGCTTAATGCACTGTAACCCGACTAACAAGAAGGTCCGAGGAAGAGGCTTCTGGGCTTGTCCCCTCCCATCCTTCTGGCCGTCTGGGAGTGGGAGAGGAACTGACCTCCTCTCTTTCAAAAGCTTCCAAGGAGACTCCTTCACTTGGTTGGTTTGTACCCCGGCGCCCTCTGATGCTGACTGATTGCAGCCGTGGAGATGGCCCCTCTGAGCTCAGCCGAGTCCTGTGAGGATCCTCGCAGATCACCGTCCCGCAGCCCTGCACCCAGAGCATGCTGTGGGTTTACCACTGAATTCATTCACGCTGGGAGTCTCCAAGGGGCCTGTGGGAGTTAGGCACCCAGCTCCCATTGAATGGGCTCCTTTGAGACTCCCAGCTCTTCGGGAGATGATCTCAGCTCCGTGGGCCTTCCTTTGTTCTTGCTCCTGAGGTTAGTGGGCTGAGGAAGGGCTGCAGAGCTTGGCCCTGTGTGCACGCACGGTTCCTGCTAGCCATGAGCCACTGCTGCATCTCTTAAGTCACCATCCACTGGGCCCTCTGTGGCCGGACCACAGATATTCTCCGCTGTTACTGTGTTGGTTTGGGATGGTATCTTTGGATCCTGACTACAGTGGTCACCACAGCTTCCTTCCATGAGATCCTGTTGTTCTGCCAGACCAAGTGGGGCAAAATTGCACCCTCCCCCATCATCGGTGTGCATCACATTGCTGCAAATGCAAAACTGGAGGCCAGGTTTTCAAAACCCGGTCCAGTGTGCACACAACTACCTATTTGGAGTCCCTCTGGGGTGACCGATAACCAGCCATGGCTGTTGCAGAGCTGCAGAGGTGGCAGTTTTGGTTGTGCCAAGTTCCCGGAGAGGCACAAAACTGTCCTGCTGGCATCATTCATCCTGTAACAATCTGGATATGCAGATTGAAAGGCGTAAAGGCAGCTCTGCTGGTGCTTGCACCAGGAGCTGGCCAGAGGAGGGGAGAAGGGTGTTAGAACTGGTCAGTAAATGCTGGAGTGCTTTTCCCACAGAAGATTTGTGAAAATGAAAATTTTATTTTGTAGAAATTTATCTCCATGTTTTCCCTTGTTTTCAGAAAGAAACAAAACCTGCTGTTTTTTGGTAACAAAGCTCTGGCTGTTTCGGCAGACGTTTTATGTTTATGTTTAAAAACAAAAAGCTCAATTTTTTTATGTCAAAAACAGGCTTCCTGAAGTAACTTCCATTTGATACAAATGTCAATTTTTTGGGTCAAAAATAGCATTTGAAAGAAAATTTCAGGCAGCTTGTATAATTAATTGAATGAACTGATTTTACTTATAGGCAAGGACTGACTATGTTTTATGGGTTTTAAGAACTTGAGTTTGAGTTTAAAAAAAAATCCGGATGAAAATATTGCAAGGGATTTTGTGGCTGTGGGGCTGAGACAATTCTGAAATTTGTGTTTGGCTGTTGAATAAAAGCTGCTGGCGATGAAGGTGGCTTCTCCAAAGACCTTTTTAAAAAGGCATTCCTGACTCAGCTGACGTGCGTTGTCTGTCGCATCTTTAATGCATGAGCCGCCTCCGTTAAGGGTCTCCAGTGATTTTTGTAAATAGCCAGAGAGTGCACAAGGCTTCTCACTAGCACTGGTGGGAGCTCAGATGCTTCCTTTGCCGAGGCTCAAAGAGCCCTTTGTCACAAGCTGGCAGTGTGGGAAATCCAAGGCAGTGGCTTTCTGACTCCCCAGCGGTGCAGCATCATTAGCAAGGAAGTGCTGAAGACGGCATCTGGCCAGAAAAATTGATTTTTCTATGAAATGGGATTTGAGGGGTGTATGTGTGCGTGCTTTGCTGTCTGCAGACATGGGCATGTAGTCCCTACCATAAGGGGCTTACTCTGTGGTGTAGACACGGACAGTATAGACTTGCAAAAGAGAAGATTTGTAGCAAAAATTCATTCTGCTGTTTGAATGGCGGGATGGCTGGCCTTGTGGTTAAGATGCTGGACTGGGACTCGGGGGATCTGGGTTGACTTTCTGAGTTGGCCACATGCTCCCTGTGTGACCTTGGGCAAGTCACCGAATGTCTCTCTGCCACCGTTCAGGGAGACCAGCCCTTCCTTTGTCTCTCTAGCCTGAGTGCGCTTTGAGAGAGGCACTCTCTCTTGCTGTGAGACTGCAGCGCCTGGCATGATGGCCCTGTCTTGGCTGGGCCCTTCAGGTGCTCTCGTAATGCTGCTGCTGATAAAGGAAGAACAGCTTCATATCTCTCTCCAGAGTGGCTGAAATCTGGAGCCAGCTCCTTCCCAACCTCCTCGGGCAATTGAAGTGTGAGGGAGAATGCAAGTGACCGGAACCTCTCTCGCTTTGTGCATTGCACCATCTGATCCCAACCGCCAGCCTTGCCGCCCCGCTTACCACCTCTTGGGAAGTAAATATTTCCCTGCTGGAGATGGGACCCTGATCTCTGCGGAATCTGTGTTTTTTTTTTTTGTTTTTTTTTTAAACCTTTCGCTGTCTTGAGTTGTGGAAAAATGTGGACTGTCAGGAGCCTTGAGGGGAGGTGAGACCTGGCCCCCAAGCAAACCAGGTCAATAGCTGTTTCCAGACACGTTCCTACAAAGCACAGCTCAGTCCCCGGTGATTTTATTGGTTTTTTTTATTAAGCGAAGCTCTCCCTTTGTGGACCCTGCTGGGTCTGAATTAGTGCCTGATTTTAGCCTCCAACCTGCACTCCTTTACAGGCGGTAGGCCCAGGTACACTGGTATGCTTTGATTGCACTGGCTCTTCATCACCTGAGTAGTGCAAAACCATCGGCACATATCAGTGTATCTGGCCCATTGGATAGGCAGGCTGCCAGCTTCCTTACTGCTTGATTGCTGGTGTGGCAATATGCAGGCTGCCTGCCTCCTAAGATCATGACTGTCCGGATACATGAGATGATGGGTGGGGGCGGGAGGGGGGGGAGGGAGGAGAAGGCGCTAAACAAGGGGCGTGACCCTGAATCTAACGCACAGACCAGTGCAGTTAAAAGCTCCAGTTCCTCCCACTGTGCATTATGTGGACTGAAAAGGACCGGTGTGGGACTAGATTATTGAGCAGACATAGTTACTGCCACCTTGCCCTGGAATAAGTTGTGCCCTTGATAGTCGCCAGCCATGAAACTGATAAGGTACCATGTGGCTTTTTCCCAGCGTCTTTCATCTGAATTGGAGGCCTGCCTGTGTAGTTCACACCCACTCCGGGTGGTGCTCTGTCTCCCTCGGCTGGTGGCTGGGCCATGGTGAGAGGAGGTTGAGTCTGCTGCAGCCTTGCTAAACAACATCACTGGTCCTAACCACATCAGCCACACCATAAGGGGCTCATTCATCTGCACATCTACTAACGTAATATATGCCATCATGTGCCAGCAATGCCCCTCTGCCATGTACATTGGCCAAACCGGACTGTCACTGCGCAAAAGAATAAATGGACACAAATCAGACATAAAAAATAACAACATCCATAAACCAGTGGGAGAACACTTCAATCTCCCAGGGCACACTATCACTGACCTGAAAGTTGCTGTACTTCTCCAAAAAAACTACAAAAATAGACTTCAAAGAGAAACTGCTGAGTTAGAAATGATCTGCAAACTTGACACATTCAAACTGGGTTTAAGCAGAGATTTGGAATGGCTCTCTCACTACAAGAGGTAAATTGCTTTGCTCACCCATTCTCACCTCCTACTCAATGACTGTCATTAGGCCCCAAGTACCCGGCTTTCATCCCCATTGTTCTCTTTGCACTTGTATATTTATATGATGCTCCTATGTTTCTCATTTCTACCTCTGCATCTGACGAAGTGAGCTGAGTCTCACGAAAGCTTATGCCTGCTAAAATTAAATGTGTTAGTCTTTAAAGTGCCACAGAACTCTCGTTGTTTTTGCTGTATACAGACTAACACAGCTACTCCTCTGGAACTCTTGCTAAACAGTGGGACCGTTAGCTCTGAAAGAAGAGTTTCCTGTGTTTCTATCCAGAGGTTGGCCCAGGTTCAATCCCGGCTGTTGCTGGTCCCCCAGGGACGTGTCATGCCTGCAAAATACAGCACTCTAAAATACCATGTGGGCTAGAATCCCCAGCCAAGTCAGAGGCCTCATTGCCCGAGGCACAGTATTACACCCATGCAGAAAAAACACTGGTTGCTGCAGGGAGCTTACAGATGACGCACACAGGCAGGCAAGAGGTGGCAGAAAGGAAGTGGCGTTATGGCAGGTGTCACTACGTGGTGCTGTTGCCCAGTCTTCCAAGACGTGTTACTTGCGCATTTCGGTCATGGCGAGACATGCTGTGTGGTGGTCTTGTTATGCTAGGCTCTGGGTGGAGGAGCTGTCCGTGCCGCAGGAGAGTTTGCTCTCTCCCTTGATCTCTTATTAGATGAGTTTCTTGAAGCAGGCTTGCTCCCTGGGAACCGGGCGTTGGTGCTGGGCTGAGATCTTTGGGAGGAAGGATTGCCTGCATGTGGGGTGACCACCTCTGTTCCAGGACAGACGCTGATGTGTGGATTAAGTGACGCTTAAAATGTACCCGGACAGTGCACCGCTGATTTCTTTTCGCTGGGCAGACCAATCCGCAAGGCCACAGACGTCTACAGCTGGGCCTAGAGACAACGGCAGTATTATCGCCACGTTACATAGGGGGAACTGAGACAACTGTTCAAGGTCATACAAGGAGTCTGGCAGATCCAGGTGCCCAGGTCTCTGGAGTCCCAGACCAGAGCCTTGTCCACATCAGCATCCTTCAGAGATTCCTGCTGAATTGATCTGGATGTGCCAGACCCATCTGAAAGCTGATGGTCTCTGCCAAGGCTTTTGTAGTCAGCCTTGTGCAGAATGTTGACCTTGTCTTCCAGGAATGCCCATCTGCGTGTCTGGATGTGGCTGAAGTGGGGTATTCAGATCCACAACACTTGAGGGGCAGGGCGCTAGACAAATAGAGAGCTGCGGCTGTGTCAGGTTTAAGTGCTGTTGCCTTCTAAAGGGTGGAAACTCGCTCTGTATTTGAACTGAACAGTGCGTGTTTCTGCGTGTCTGATGCTTCTGACGTCCCCATTTAGCTTATTATAAACTGTCCCACAGAGTTAGGAACATTGTCCAACGGCAGGAGAGGCTGCTTTGGGACACACGTGTAGAATCAATAGAACAGCCTGCTCATCCCTTATTGCAAAGGAAATTGTGAATGCAGATATAATTTATTATCGGAGGCAGATTGTTTGCAATAGTGTGTGGGGCAAGTTAGGTGGAAGAACCAAGCCAAGTGAAAGGGCAACAGTACGGGTAAATATTGGCTTAGACTCATAAAACTGGCAACTATTCATTTGCTCCTGATCCTTGCACCACAGCTGTTGTCTTAACTGCTGTCATGTTCAGTTTTATGGTGGAGGAGCACCGACAGCCGGGATTGCGGGAGTCAGGAACGGCACGGAGACAAGTGACTGGGACAACTTGGTTTGGGGTTTCATGGCTAGAGGTGACATGTGACCCTGGGAATTTTGTAGCAGATGGAGACAAAAGCCTGAATCCTTCTGTGTGGTCTAGCTATTAGAGATTGGGTGTTGTGGCTGAAACAGGCCCAGTACTGGCTCTCTGTACAGACTCATTTTGGAGTTCAGGTTAGAAACGTGCAGACAGTGGTCTCCAGTTGTCTGACCTGGGGCCTGTTTCCCTGCCTGCAGCCTGCGCCTTGCATACCCAGGCCCCGATTCTGTAAACATGCACATGCTTATTTTGAAGCAGATGAGCAGACTCACTGAAGTCAGTAGGACTACGCATGTGAAGGAAGTTAAGCAGGTGCTGAAGTGCTTGAGGGTCAGGGCCCAAGAGAGTAGCAATGGCAATGTATCTAGACTTGCTATAACTTGCATCAGAACCAGAATGGAAGATGAAGATCATGTACAGCACCATGCAGATATCTCATCTGAATATATCCTCACACCTGAGCAAATGAGTGTGGGGGAAAAAAGCCTAAAAATATGGTGCAGAAAACTAGTATGCAATAGGGCACTCAGGCAGGCAGTGTTTTGCTCTGCCATCCTAACAGTGAGTAAGAAGGGTTTTATTTGTACCATGTTTATGGAATCCAGTTATTCATTTCTCTGTAGGCATCTTGAGGTCTCAGTTGCTCGAAAGATTACCTCTTCCTTTGCAAAGTAGAGCCTTATTGATGGATGGGTGTATGTGTTACTGAGTAATCTCGTAGACTGCGTTGGTTAAAGATTTGGTCTCCTGAGGCATATTGACCAACATATAAAAGAGAGAAATAGGGACCATGGAAGGAATAGGATGGGATGAAAAAATAAGTTATTTTGCTCCATCTCTGGATGTTGGCTGTGTAGTGATCACTGGTTCACTTCAGCTGGACCAGTCATTTGGAAGAAGATGTAGTCCGCTTTAGTGGGCAGTATTTGCTGTTAGCATTTTGGGACAGAAATTAATGAAGGTCTTGAGCTTGTGTGGTATTTTTTTTTTTGTGTGTGTGTTACATGGTCTTTCGTGTGTGTGTGTGTGTGTGCGCGCGCGCGCGCGTGTGTGTGTGTGTGTGTGTGTGTGTGTGTGTGTGTGAGAGTGAGTGAGCGAGCCTGTTTCCTCATTTCAAAGGTTATCATTACTCTTTGCTTACAGCTGGTATGAGGGAGGGTGCTCCATTATGATGAAATATTTCATAAAAGTCTGTCAAGCTTTTCCTCCACCTGAATTTTACCTATGGCTAGATCAAAGGGCAGCAAACATCTCATTATCCTCAGGAGAGAGTTGCTTTAGCTAGATAGTGGGCATTCTCATCTGAAGGAAGCTCTTGACTTTGTATCTACAATATATAGATTAGCATAAAGATACTGCAATGCAAAATGTGTAGTGGAAGCTCAAGTGTTTTCTTCTGTAAATATTGGCTGACTGTGGGGTTTCTGTCCTGACTCATAGACTCTAAGGTCAGAAGGGACCATTATGATCATCTACTCTGATCTCCTGCACAACGCAGGCCACAGAACCTCACCCACCCGCTCCTGTAATAGACCCTGACCTATGACTGAGTTATTGAAGTCCTCAGATCATGGTTTAAAGACTTTAAGGTACAGAGAATCCACCAGCAAGTGACCCATGCCCCATGCTACAGAGGAAGGCAAAAAACCCCCAGAGCCTTTGCCAATCTGCCCTGGGGGAAAATTCCTTCCTGACCCCAAATATTGCGATCAGCTAAACCCTGAGCATGTGGGCGAGACTCACCAGCCAGACACGCAGAAAGAATTCTCTGTAATAACTCAGCACCGACCGCATCTAACATCCCTTCACAGGCCATTGACATATCTACCACCAATGGTACAGATACCACTGAGAGAGATCTGTTCTTACTCCCCCTCCCCTGGAATGTCACAACTGCACTTCTTCCAGCTTCATAAGAGAATCTGTTAGTCCAGTACAGTTCCTGTTACCGTGTTACAAACAGGCTCCAGCTGTAGTTTCCACCTCTAATTTCTCCAGTTAGGCAAGAGTCGCAAGTACAAGCCTGGCTAATATCCCGAAAATTGAAGGGTGTGTCCTCTCGGCTACCTCTCTTCATTTCTCATCCTAGTACGTCTTATCAGCCCCATTCTGGTCTCCTGGTACCACCTGCGCTATTGAGGCTTTGAACAAAACACTCGTCAAACAATGAAAGTGAAGTGCAGAATGAAGGTTATGCCTGGTCCAGTTTTGCTACCGCGCCATTTGGGGAGAGTAGACATGACTTCCACATCCAAGATCTTATTAACAAAGAGCTGGGCCCTGCCAGCAGTGCTGTGTCCCTGCGTGCATGTTTTGCAGTGGGTTTGACAATTATCATGCTAACTATGAGCCTCGTTCTGAGCAAGGGCCATTCAGAGACCCCAAGAGAAGAGAAAGTTACTCAGGAGAGAATCTGCATTAATCAAAGGGCTGTAAATCTCCTAGGCAGGCATCAATTAAAAACAGAAGAGGAGCCGAGAGAGCGGGAAGCAGGGTGTTTATACGCAAGGGGCCTGGATTCAAACCCAGGGAAGTGATGCTCATTGACCTAAGATCAGGCCCTTGGTTCCCAAGTGATGCACAGAAAATTTCAGAAGGTGCAAAGGACATTTGTCTCCTTAACTCACAGGGGGTGGGGTTGGGGGAGGAGACCACCGCAAATCGTTGTGAAGCCCTGCACACTAGCCACGCGGATAAGCATCGCAGCACGTGTTCCCCAGGAGGCTCATTCTCTCTGGATGGACAGATGGGATGCTCTGTGCCCTTCCTGTCCCTCGGGCCGATGTGCGTTGGTCGCTTCCAATCTGAGCTCGCCTGAGCCCCACACAGGCCCAGCGTGCGCTCGCGCCTCGTTCTTGGCAGTTGCTGACATCCGCAGTGCTGAGTGATGAAACTGAAAGTACGGAAACTGGTATGCACTGTGGGTTCAAGAAACGAATCTCCCCGCTTTTCAAGCTTCTTCCTGCCCTGGGTGTCATCTTGCAGCGCTGAGTCTCTGCCGTACACCGTAAAGCCTGATTTCATAAACTGTCAGTGCCCAGTTAGAATTGTCTCCTCATCCTCTCAGACCAGCCCTGACTGAAGGTGTAGCAGCAGCAGCATTGTTAGCATCTAGGTGCCCCAACCTTGATCCTCCTGGGCCCTGTTGTGTCAGGTGCTGTACCTACAGCTAGTAAGAGCCCCTGGCCCCAAAATCCTGACAATCTAAATAGAGAAGATGGCCAAAGGGCGGAAGAAAGCAAGATGATTCTCCCCCTCTTACAGATGGGAAACCAAGGCCCAGAGACACTGTCATGCAGGAGCTTTACCTCCAAGCTGGGAACTGAATCCAGGTTCCCTGACTGGTGTCTTAACCAGGAGACCACCCTTCCGGTTGTGGGAGGAGAACTAGAGCTGCTTTTGTCATGGACCAGGAGGTAGGCTGTCAGCGCCCAGAGGTCGAGTTGGAGCAGGAGTCAGAGTTCAGCCCAGGGTCAGAGTTGGAGTCAGTAGCCAGAGGTGGGGTATCAAGGCAGGGAGCAGGACCAGGGCAGGGAGACGGGTCCAATGTAGCAACCAGGAGTCACCTAGTTACTCAGACAACTTCCTGTGCCTCCTTCTGGCTTATATAGTGAGTCTGAGCAAATTGGAGAGGCCAGACCTCTCCTCCAATCAGGAGTTTTGTGGGCGGAGCCTCTGGTGAGCGAGAGTCCACCTGGCAGAGAACCTGGGCCGTACTCGTGAGCTGCTGAGTGCTGGCTGCAGTCCCAGGGCTGCCTGAGGATCCACAAAACTGGATTTGAGACCGTGATCCCTCAGCGCCTGGAAAGGGAGGAGTGCTAGCTATCCAGGGCTCGTGCCCTCCAAATAGCTTCTCACTTGTGTTATGTTCTCTGCGGAGAGTAACCGACTCAGTGTCAACCAATTTAAACCACGCCGGGACAGCTGAAATCATTCTTCACAGATCCTGCTTCCTCCTGGGTTCAAGAACAGCGTCTGTTAGTCACCAGGAACGCAAGAGATGGAGCCACGCTGAGAGATGACCCATTTTCTTCGAGAGAACGGGGTGGATTTGGTTTTACAGATTTGAATCAATCTCTGTATTCAGAAAGGACCTCCCTCTGTCAGCTGAGAATTATGCACAGTTGACCCTGGGTAACTCTTCTGAAGGAGTTTAATTTTCCAAATGGTTATCATTAAGTGTCTGGCATATGTAGGCTTTGCTCGGTTGAATCTTAAATAAAAATAAAAAAAAAGCTTCTTAAGAGACCATCACAGAGAGAAGGATGCTTATCTCTAAGTGGAGCATTTCATGCACACCAGAAGCACCACACAGTGAATTCTACTGTGTCAGAACACTCCAGGGTGAAGATGCTTTTGAGAAACTGGAACGAGAGAAAATTTGCAGCTTGGAAGTTAAGTTAAAAAGAAAATTTCAGACTTGACGGGCCAGATCCCCAGCTGAACCTTCATTGACTGCTATGGCGACTGACACCAGCTGGGGAGGTAAATCAGGGTTGCCATCAGCTGTATGAAAGAGATGGGAGCTCCTTTATGACTTGGCAGAGACAGACCTCCTTACCAGTTCCCCGGGTGAAGCGATGGCATGTGCTCCAGGCATATCCTGGGGATGCACGGTGATAGCCATTCCTGTAGTTGGCTGCATCAGCTGGCAGGGTTGACCTCTATCGACTGAGGGCTTGATGTGACATAATGTCACCGTTGCAAAGAAATGATGCGCCAGGAGGGCAAACCACCAACCTGGCAAGAGAATGCAAGACTTACAGCGTGAGACTGACTCTGGAACCTGTGCCAATTCACCCAGGATGACTTTTGTTTAATTAATAACACGTTGGGTTTCCTTGTTGCTTTCCAATAAGAGTCTCAAAGTGCATGACAAATATTAAGCTTTGCAATGCCCCTTTGAAGCAAGTCTGTGTTCTCCTCATTTAACAGTTGGGGAAACTGAGGCACAGAAAGGGGAATCAGGAGCATCAGTGGGGACAGAACCACTCTGGATTCCAAGCCCAGCACTCTGACACTGGGCTATTAACCCTAGTACTGGCTGAGGCCCTGTGATTTTGCTCCAAGGGCTATTTATTCACCTACAGTTCAAAGGGAAAAAATCCGTGAGTTTTGGTTTGTCGCCTTGAGCCCCAGCCTGTCGCGTTTTTGAACATTTATCCCCTAGATGTGAGCAGCAGGGGGCTAGGAATCCCTGCTGAGCCTGCTCTAGTGTAAGCTAAGCACAGGGAGAATGTTACCTGCAGTTGACTCTTTCATTGTTGTTTGAATGGCCAATAAACCAAACCTCAGGAAGCTGAGAATAAATGCAGAGTGCCCAGATTGCCTTCTGAAGGGGGTAGGAAGGACACCTGCCACCACTCTGTTCCTGGCTGTGCTCTGATTCATTAACGGATGATCGCTTTCTACAATGGCTTATTGCTGTACGTTGGGCTCCCACGGTGCATTGGAGACAGGTCTGCGGGATCTTCTGTTTCAGCCCCGAGACCACTGATCGCTGGGTGGTTTTCTTGCCCCAGTGGTGCTTGGTGAAGGTGAACTCTTGAGGAGATTGAGGGAACTGGAGGAAGCAAGTGCTGCACTGGAATGTGATCGGGCGGGCAGCTGTGTAAAAGCGACAGGGGACAGTGAAGTCCTGGGTTAAATTTATGGTCTGGGTCTTTTCTCGTTCTGCCAGCGTCAGTAGTTCTTGAAGCCTCTGGATCCATTAGGAGAAGCCAGTGCCCTAATCTGTGTGACTCGCTCATCTGCCCACGTGGCACGGTGCCGTGGGTCATGTTTTAGGCCTGACTCTTACATCTGACCTTCCATTTTGTACCTTCAAAATCTGCTCCTAATTATGCGGGGTCCTTTTTTATATCAAGCCCCTAATGTCCAACCTACTTGGCAAGTTCCCTTTAATTGAGTGAACTGAACAAAATGCCAGTAATATGTCACGGGCACCATAGACACAGTCACTCAGAGTTCAGCACTGATTACCTTGCTATGCAAATTACAGTCCTGCTTTAATTTGACGAGTGCTGATTCACTGAGGGCTGGCTTGATGGGTTGGTTCCAGGTTGTTCAGGCCAGCTGCATTGTATGAAATTTGTCAAATGCACATAAAACAGGAGTGCATAAAAAATCCCCATAAATGTATTAAAGCAGGATTAGGCCACCCTGATTGATTCTTTTGAACTGAATGTCATTCAGTTCCTGGATTTAATTTTCTGCTCTCTCTTCCCAGTCTAAGGCCTCTCAGAAAATGTAAATGAAGCAAAATCATTTGCCTGATTTTCTTTTTATAGCCTCGCTCTTTGAAGTGGCTTGCATGGAGCCTGGCCAGCCAATGGACTGGGTCTTTTCATGAGACCACACAACTGATGTGTGGCCATGTGGCCTGCTAGTGGCCATCAGAGAAGTAGGACAGCAGAGAAAGAGTCCCTTACTGAAAGGGAAATGATTCTTTGCCTTAGAAACTCAAACCCTTTAAATAGCTTTGTGTTCTCTTAGCCCTGTGATTTTGGCCCATGTCCTGGCTCGTGCAGAGGTTCACGGCTTCCCTTTGCTGGATGGAGCATGTCAGATCTGCTCCAGTGTACATCTGTCTGTCTGTAATTCTCTTGTTCTGGCCCAGTTATGGTGCATGTGAATAAAGGCTTTTTCCTCCCTTGTTCGACAGGTGAAGCAGATTATGGAGGAAGCTGTGACGAGGAAGTTTGTGCACGAGGATAGCAGCCACATCATCTCGTTCTGCGGTAAGTCTCCGAGGGCAGGGGTGGAAAAGAAGCAGACCAAGAGAGGTTGACAGCCCAGCTCTGTCTCCATGTCAGGCTACTGCTGCTTCGCAGCATAGTTCTGGCCTGAGAACTCCCCATTTGAGCTCCGTTCTTCTATGGCACATTGTGCTAAGACCAATGGGCGTCACAGGCCAAGAAATGAATACTTCTGTCAACAAAATTACCCCCTGGGAACATGGTCTATAATGGAAATGGATTGAGGACGTCAGAAGAGGGGACCCATGGATGTCATCTAGCTAGTTTTTAAAAACAGACAGGCGGACGAGGTCCTGGAGTACTTAGTATCTTTTATTCATTTATGAGTGGATTGAACAAGAGGCCCCGTTATGTGATATTTGAATATTGTTGTGTTGTGGAATATTAATATATGTAAATGAGAGCCCAGGGCTTGGGACGAGCACCTGCTTCCTATCTATAAATGTGTGGGGGTGGAAATGCTGGAATAGGAGAGCATGTGCAGTGAAGGTTTTAAATCCTTTTAAATTGTACCAGTGAGACTGTATGGGAGAGCTGTCTGTAGCCTCCTCTGCCGGTTTAGTTTTCGACATCTGGCCTTTGACACAGCGTCTGTGCTCAGTCTATTAATACCTGGCTTTTTCCCGGTGTAGTGACAATTTTGAGATTTGGAAAACATGTACCAGAATCAGCCAGTGAAAAGAAAAATCGGGCAACGTATAAAAAAGCTCCCCAGAGATTTTGCTTGGCCTGGGAGTGATAGGTGGGCCTGCCGAGGTGTTTGCAGCAGGAATTGTGGAATAGAAATTCTAAGGGATTTTAGGAGCATCCTCACCCATAGGAATTTTTTTGCTGCACATTCCAGTACAACAGTGGAACCAAGCTGCCTTGTTTTTGGTGCATTAACCCGTCCCGTTGAATGGTCCATCCTCAAATTCAAGAGATTGCGTGTCTGTATTCTAACTGCATGGTGCAAAAACCGACCAGGCAAAATGCAGTTTGGGAGACAAAATAATCCAGAGGGAGGAGACTGTCCAGCTGCAGACACCCACTAACGTGCACATTGCCCTTCAGACAGACAGAACTCATAGCCCCTTGCAATAGCCAGTGGCCAGGAAGCTCACTCCAGGAGCAGCCCTCACTCCTTCTTTGCTAGCTCTTCTGGCCTGGAGAGGTGTCCTGGTGATTGCATCAAACCAAAGACCTCTGCTGATAAGACTTTGTAGCAAATGTATTGACCTTTATTTGAAAGATGAAGGGGGGTGGGAGGATGGTTCCAGCATCATTGCTGCTGCTGATCATAAACTAACTTCAGTGATGTAAGAGGCAAAACTTTCCCTTCCCATTATTTCTCCTGTTTAATGGTTCTTTCTCTTATGACTGGATAGGGTGACCAGACAGCAAGTGTGAAAACCTGGGACAGTGGGTGGGGGGCAATAGGTAGGAGGCAAGACAAAGCCCCGAATATCGGCGTTGTCCGTATTAAATCGGGATTTCTGGTCACCCTGGGCCTGGAGCCTCTCCCTGCTGAGAATGCAAGTTTGTGGTTTCAGGCTACAGGGACCAAAGGGCAATCCTGCCAGTATCGACTGGCAAAGATGACGCCCTGGAATGGAGAGTGTTAGTGTGTGCCTGTCACCAGAGTGTCAAGGTGTCGTTTTGCAGGGACTCTTCCTCTCTGACACCCATGTGTCCTGGTTCAGGAATGATCCACCGCCTCTGTGGCCTGACCCTCTGGCCGGACCCCCTCTAGGGTGACAGTAAACAAAGTAATGGCCAGGTGGCTAAATTGAGTTAAGATTTAAAGTCCCTAATATATAAACTAGTCCGTCAGAGACCCAAGGTCAGTGTTGTCAAGGTTAGGCCCATTTCTGGGCCAGATTCCTTGGGTTAGGGCAGGGAGAGTCAGTGTCTTCCTTCCCTCTCCTGGCTTCACCCAGAATTGGCCCCAGGCCAGTAGAAGCTGCTGGCCTTTTTTATGTGCCCTGCTTGGCTCTGATTGGCCTGTTCCTGCTCCCAGCCCTTCTAGGTGCCGGAGGACCAACTCTCGCTGGTTCTGCCAGCAGTGGTTCATGGAAGGCCTCCTTAGGCAACCCCTGGAGGTCTGAATTCGCTGCTCTTCCCCTCCAGCAGGGCACCTCCTTAGGGTGTGGTGTGCCAAGGGGTGGGGCCTCTGGTGGGGGCCGCGAATGCCTGGTTCCCATCACAGAGGATTGGCTCCTTTAAGAGAAGCTGTTTGACAGACGTGTGTCCTAGCCAATGGCATAGCAGCAGCAGCAACCTGTGGGAATCCTGTGGGTGGAGTCAGCCTTTGAAGCCCCGCCCTCTGAGCTAAGATAAAACAAGCTGGGAGGGAATGCTCTTAAGGCTGTCTGGGAGGCAGGTCCTAGAGCTTCTTGGATTGTCCACTCCAAGGAGTGGTGCTAACAGCAGGGCCCAGAAATCTGATGGACAGCGGTAAGGTGCCCCTCTGGGGAAAGGGCAGACCTAGACACCAGGGACTGAATTCAGCCCACGTGTAAGTGGGTGCAACTCAGCAGGCACCGATGATGTCACGCCTCTTCAGGCAGGGCGGAATGCGAAGGTGACAAACCCTTCAAACAAACACGTCTAAGATTTATCTCTCTGTGCCCCAAAAGTTTTGCAACATTTCGGATGAAGTCCCAGCTTCCCCCCGCTACCTCTTCATCAGTCAGCATTGCTCGCTGGCTGAGTGCTCGTTGATGACACGGCAGAAGTGGGTCTGGAGGAGATGCCGCTGACCTCGGGCAACGTAAGAGCGAGAAACATAGGGTCTCTATCCTACTCTGGGCTAACAGTTGAACTGCATAGTAGCCACTTCCTCCAGACCCCTCTGCTTTGAATCTGATTGTGCTCCCTTCTTGCGAGGGGTCTGTGCAAAGCAGAGGCCTGTGTTGTGATAGCAGAATCTGTCCAGGATCCTGTCAGACGCTCCTGTTCTCAGGGGTTCCTGATTCTGCTCTCGGCCTGGCATGGAGGCCTGAGCCGTTGCCCTCTCTGTTTCTATCTGTGCTGGTGCATAGTCCACTGGATTCGGATTGTTTTGCGGGGCTCCCTAATCTCTCATCCAGTTGCCAGCTCTTCTGATGGCATGTGAGATGGGGTTTTCCTTTCTCCGTCCATCTGTTGGGAGTGTGGAATTGCCTCTTTTTAGGGGCATTTCTTTTTTTAAACGCATAATTATTACTGTTCTGGAAACCGCCCCCACCCCAGCATGGGTGCTATTTGTACTGGTGTTGCAGCAGCTTCCTGCCACTACCAGGAGGTCCCAGTGCCACATGGCGGCACCAGCACGCAGAGCCCTCAGGAAATCCTGCAGGGCAGCTCTGGGGCCAGACCCCACTGCACAAAGCTGGCACTGACTGTCTGGCTGTGCGTGGTTTGGTAATGTGTATGCATCTCATCCCTGGGCAGGGAGGGCTGGGGAATTCCCTGTCTCTACGCTGGCCCCTGGGGCATGCTCTGCGGACTCGGAGCAGGATGTTCTGTCCTAAAGAATGGTGCTGTCCTGCCTCAGACGCCTCGGTACAGACACAAAAGGTAGCCCTGCTCTTTGAGGGAAGCAGGGTTTTCCCGTCTGACTACAGCTGTGCACAGCGGTGCCTTGGGGAATCAGTGACTGCCTTTTCCCGGTGGCCCCGTCCCTGTTCCAGGCAGCATGCGTCTCTTGGAGAGCCACTAAAAAGGCGTCTCAACCCCCCCCTGAAGAAACTGCGTTCTCAGCCCACTCACTCTCTAATTCTGTCTCTCCAGAGCTCACGCTGCTCATCTCCTTCGTGGCTGTTTCTCTCTGCGGCAGGACTCCTGGCGCGGTGTCTATGGCAACGCACGCTGGCGAGACGCCAGCGCTGTGTAGCAACAGCCTCCAGCCCTGGGGTGTGATCGGTAAAGGTGTGGCTCAGCCCATCTCTGACTCCTTTGGCCTGGGCTCCAGGCAGTGCGAGGATGCCTCTCACAGGTCACTGATAAACAGGTGATGCGGGGCCTGCCTTCCCCCTTGTCATCAAAACATCACAAGCCGTTCATCTGTTCCAGCCGCCTGGCCGGACTCATGAAACGTGGGGAATGCAGGGGGATGGTGCGTGACTGCAAGCGTGTCATGGAAGCAGGACTCGGCACGGTCTGTGGGTTGCCGACAGTGGGAGGTGGGTTCAGTGCCCTCCGGCTTGGGCTGGGCCCTGAACTGAATTTAGCGCTGGCGTTGATGAAAGCCTTTTCCCAAGTCAGTGGGAGCGGCTTGCCGGCACACCTGAGCCACAAAATCAATTAATTACCGGGGGACAAAGAGTGGGAAAATAGGGAGGGGCGTGAGTCATAGCATAGGGCAGAACAAGGGATCCAGAGCAGGCCACTGAACAAGGAGCCAACCTATTTGAGCCCTGTAAAGATGGGTGGAGGGTTTCCATGGGACGTAAGTAGCTAACTCAGCAAAAAGCGAGGGGGGCGAGGAGGAGCACTACACAAGAACATGGCTCAGTTACTTGGGTGGGACAAAGAATGCAAAACCAGAAAGGGAATGCAAGGGCATTAAACCAAAGGCTCCAGACGAGGACGCACGCTGAGCAGAGACCCACACTGACAGCCCTGGAGACTGAATGGCAGAGCTAGCTGGGAATTTTAAGCTGGAGTGATTTTTTTTTTCCAATGGAAAATGCAGTTTCAACAGAATCTAAATTTTCCTTTGGGGGAAAATCAAGGTAAATATTTGGTTTGATTGGTTTGACTCAAATTGTAATGTTTGGGGGTTTTGTTGTTGAATTGACCTGAAACATGTTTTGTTTTGAATCAGTTCTACAAAACATTAAATTGCATTTCCCTAGCAGTGCGTTGCCTCATGGGAATTGTAGTTTGGAGCCCTCATCTTCTATAGGCCAGGCTTCTGAGAGGACTAACCTCCGATAATGTGACACTGATTCCCTCTGATCCAGCTGCATGGTATATGATGGTAATCACATGATTAGGGTTGCACCCTGGGAAATATGAAATAGCCTTGGAACCTGGCCCAGAGGGCAGGATAGGGCATCAGGCTCCCAAACTACTGTTCCCACGAGGCCACATGCCACAATGGGAAAATGCAGTTTTCACGTTCAGCTGCCTTGAAATGAAACATCTAAGTCATTTCAACAAACTGAAACATTTCAGTATCAGGAACGTTGAAACGTTTTGATGGGCTGTGCATGAACAAAATGTTTTTACACTTCCAGAGCGGAAGTCTTTGGAATATTTTGTTCTGGAAAAAAAATTGAAATTGCAACTTTTCATCCTGATTTGGGATGAAAACAAGTTTCCTGCCAGATGCAAATTCTGAATTTCAGAATGGTCCCAGCAGGGATGAATTTGAAGCCAGGGACAGAATGCCTTTGTTACTACTTCAAGAGTATCCCAATCCTTACAGCCCCTTTTGATCTCTTTCTTACCCCCCCCCATTATATGTTTGCTGTTCTCCTGTTACCCATGTGCGTGCACACAACTAGACATACATGGGAACACTCAATAAACACAGTAAATAAACAGAAATATAGTCCCACAGTGCATCTCTTGTATGCTCCCCTTTTGGCCTGGTGTCTCTCCACTTACCAGCATGAGATTCGACTGGCCCCAGTCGAGCACTGTGCCATTTCCGTAGCATGTCACATCCAGAGGTCCCTAAGCACTTCATAGCCATTCCCAGTGAGGTGAGCAGTAATTACCCCCCAATTGTCATGGGGACTTGTCCAGTGTCTCTCTTGTCTCTTGTCCGGAACGTTCCCTTCTGAGCCGCAGTGGGAGCTGAAAACCCTCTGTCCCTCTTTCCTTGCTTGTGCGCTGGGCAGAGGGGCAGATCCTTGCCGTGAGACTATGCTCCAGTGCTGGGAAAGCTGCATGTCAACTTCATCCATGTTTCACTGTTTGCTGTCACTCTTCTCCCTATGTGAGAGCCAGCCAGCCCCGCAGCCCTGCCCCAGGCCCAGCACTCCCTGCCGGGGGAGGTTTATCCTCTGCAAACTGCCAGGCTGGAATGAGACTCGGTGTACTAGGATGCGGCTCCCATGGCCAGATCTCTTCCCTCTAGGCTCTTGCAGATAGGAGGGTTGTTCTGGTAGCTGGGTCCGAGGGAAGCTACTTGGGTTTGAAGGACACAAATCATTGAAACACCGGGAATTAGTTTCTCCGGGAATTAGTCTTTTGCCCTGAACAAGGCCTGCTCCATGGCTCGGTTCTGGGATCTCCCCGCTGGAGAACGCTGGCCGTAGGGCGCAGAGGTGGCTATTTAACACCACCCTCACCTAGAGCAGCTGTGCCTTGAACTCGGGGAATGCAAAGGAGTCTTAAAACCATCACCCCACACTCCATCTCTTGAGCTGTGCTGTGCAGCAGGGGCAGCTGAGAATGGGGGTAGGGGTGGGGTGGCTGTATGCATTGAGTGATCTGCTAACTACCCAGTGCAGCCAGACCTGCTGAGACTGGGAGCTGCAGAGTCTCTTCCAGCTTGTGCATCCTCCAGAGGGTCGTTTACTAAGTTCCAGTCGCTTGCACCTTTGCACTGGAGCAGCATGAATGTCACCCAGGAAATAACTTGCCCTGCAGAGCCTCTGCCACTATTGATGGTGCACGGGATGGAAAAAACCCAGCGTGACTGGCAGATCCCAGGGTGAATCTGTTGGGCTGTCAGTTAAGGGGAAGGGGGGAAAACAGCCTTTTGCTTTTAACCTGAGCACAACTTGTGTGGGAATCCTGGACACAGCCAGTGCACAGAGGTGACCTACATGTCCAGTATGGTTTATAAAGCAGTGAAGTGGTGTCCTGGAGAGATAGATGGCTGGAGGATAGTGGTAGGAAAAGTGAATGGCGAGCTCTTGCTTTCAGAGACATTGCTTTGAACAGATACGCTTTCCAAAGCCTTTTCCTATGTGCTGGGCTCTCTGCAGAGTAGCTTTTGCCCCCATGTCACCAGAGCAGCTCAATGCCAATTCCTGCCTCAGGATACATGCACGGAAATCCTGGGGAATCCAGTGGGAAGCTGCGTGTGCAGGGCTGAGAGCCGAGCTATTCACTTGCTGGGCGTGGGGTGCCTAGCCAGGGGAGGTGTAGGCCAGCGGCTGTCTTAGAGACTTAACTCTCCATTTCTCCATTCTCAAGTCTCCATTTCTGGACCCATTGAGAAGGTACCTCGTTCTCTAGCTTGAACACTGGTTTTGTTGCAAAACACCTGAGCACTCACTCCAGGAAAACGGGTCAGGGGTTCAGAAGCACTGAGCCCCCCTCAGCTCCAGTCAAAGTTAGTCGACTCTGAGGCAGCGCAGCGTCCTGGGAGAGCAGGTCCTCTCTGGAGAGCAGCCCCACTGCACTCTCATCTTGCCAGGAAAGCAAAGCTCAGCCAGGGATTTGCCAGGCCATCAGCTGTGTCTCCTTCCTGGGAGAAAGGCAGTGCGCAATTTGACACCATTGGGTCAGGACTGAGGTATTTAGCCAAAGCTGTCAGGACAAGGATGTGGCTGGAACAGCACCGGGACAGGGGAAGCCCAAGGTCATTACCAAGGTGCGTTGGTGGAGCTGTGTGCAGGGAGCCCAGGAGTGGAGTAACAGGCGGTGCTGTGGGTCAGGATTGAGGTGCGTTGCCGTAGCTTTTGGGGATGCGAGGAACAGAATAACAGAGGAAGTGACAGGTCAAGTTGAAATGTCTGGAGGCCCAGGGCTAGAAGAGATGGGTGTCATGGTCCTGATGAGCACACATGATGCGCCAATTCCTGCGTTGTGGCTGTCACAATTGAATGGAGATTTTCCTACATATCTTGCTATCTGTAGAAACGAAAAAAGAAAGGCAACAGCACAGCCTCCATCCCTAGCTTTTGAAAGCAATTAGGATCCGTTCATTCACCATCTCCCGCTCTCCAGGACGCAAGGCAGGTGGGCGCATGTTCCAGTCCTGTGTATCTGCATGTCTTGTTAGCAGAGAGCGGCTCTGGGAGAGCAGAACAGGCTTCGAGGAGTGACGCTCTCTGCTTCCTGTACGGTACGAGGCTTCGCAGCCTGGAACTATTTATAGTATTCTGTGCCTTGGAGCTGAAGCATCCAGGCAAGGACAACGGCTATCACTGGCTATCTTAATGAGCCACGGTATTTTCCAATGGCTTCTGGCTGTCTGTTATTGCAAGTTAAATTTCAGCTCTGTGCAGATCCCTGAGTGCTGTGGTAGGAGTTGGCTTTATGAAGAACACGGTCTTCATACTAAGCAAAATGCTTTGCCCATGTCGGCATCCAGTTGTGTGCTGCTGCCCTTTTTCCTCTGCACGCTCTCCAGTTTGGATCTCAGGATCCGAGCCCTCTCAGTCCTTCTCTTACTTCAGTCCCTGTTAATGATGTCCCTGGCTGACAGAGAAGGGCAGCTGACTCCAGCAGCCCAGTCTTACCAGTCGTGGAGCCACAAGGTTTCGGGAAAATAAATGTATGTTGACACCTATCAAGTCTCTAGCTTTTGAAGGGAGCATAAGTGAGCACCCCCACTGATACACAGGTTTCTTTCGCTCCTAATGCCTGTGGAAATAGTTCTTCTTGGCACATTCCATATTTAGTATGAATACATTAAAATTACATTTACCCTGAATAGCTGAGCAAAGATTCCAGGCCAGATTCCTACCTGCTGTAACTCCGTCAAAGCCACAGTAGCATTTCACCAGGAATAAAAACTAGCCAAGTGTCTGGGCATTTTATGGGCAGAATGTGAATATTTTGTGTGTGTGTAGCTGCAGATTATGTTTTGTTTTGGGGGCGGTGGGTGGAATATGTAGCTGAAAATATATTTTTGATCGTACTTACCTTATTGCAAAACTTCATTTAAAGCGTGTGTGTGTGTGTGCGTGCGTGCGCGCGTGTGTGTGTGCGCGCGCGAGAGAGAGAGAGAGATGGCTATAAAGAGTGTTACTTTAAATTGTTTGGATGAATACAGGAGTGCCCGTCCCAAGCATTCAGCAATCATAAGCCAGGCCCAAACCATCATAAGACGTCTTTTAAAAGTGTTCTGTTGCGTTGATTAATGCTGGTTTTGACCCTTTAGGGTGCACTCAGGTCACATTTCCGAGCTTTCCTTCATACCCAGACGGGTAAAACCTTTTTTATCCTAACAAAAGCGGGGGGAGGGATTCTCACCCAAATCGGTGATTCCAGGAGCTCTGGGGCTTCACAAAAGACACCAAATGCCACAAGATTCACAGTGACAGTGTGTCGGCACCACGGATATGAAAACAATGGGACGGTGCTTTGTTGTGGGTTGTTTTTGTTTTTTTTTAAGCCCCCGTTTCAGTGGTGAGGACACCCTCTCATTGAATGGTTCCTGTGTGATCACAAACCGAGCCTGCTGGACGGGCAGAGCCAGCTCATCTGGGTCACGAGCGTTTGACGCCAAAGAGAGTTTCTCTTGTGGGGGAGGCGGGGCTGGTCATCAGGGGAAGGCTCCTCGCCCTCCCCAAAGCTTTGCATCCCGGTCGTGCAAGATGAGGGTGGGCCAGAAGGTGTCAGCCCAGGCCAGAGGTGTAAGAGCTGCATGGAAAGAGCTGTGCACAGGAAACGATTTGCCCGTGTGCAGACACAGGACGTGTTATTGGTCCCTGTGTCAGGGCATAACCTCCCTCACCTGCAGGGCTAGGGACAGAAGCTCAATTAGTCCTGCCCCGCACCTGGTGAGTGATGAATGGCCTCCCGGCCGGAGGGGTGGAGTAAGGCCTTATAAGTAGAGTGAGGGAGCTCTGTTGCGGGAGACGGGTCGCTCTGGCCCCAAGAGGCCCTGAGCTAGGTTTTAACGAGCAGGATACAACGGGGGTAGCGCACTACAGGAGCAGGTTAGGCTTGAGGTATGGCCGGTGAGGGTGCGAGGGCGAAGCCTGAGCAGGGCAGAAGGGGCATTCGTGTGAGATGTGTGAACTTTTGTGTGGGCTGGTTGTGCAGCCCCAGAAGGGGTTCTGGCTTCGCGGTGACTCGGGCAGGGAGCCGAGCCGTGGGACAGCTAGCGGGGAGTTGGGTGTCGGCGCAGGCTGAGGGAGGCTGGCGCAGGAGGGGGCATCTGAGACAGTTCCTCGCATCCAGGCACCAGGGACGCCCTACAGGGGAGACGTTCACTCGGAGCGCTCTGAAAATGCGTGTAGGTGGGGAGGGGTAGCCAGTCACGTCACTGAGGCGATGCAGGGGGCGGGCACGTATTTTGTGTGGAGCTTAACGAATTGATGCTGTTTACTCTCACGGATCTTAACGGGCCTGATTTCGAGTGATGGGCATTTCTGCACATCCACTCCACTGAAATCAGGGAGCAACAGAGAGCAGACCATGGCCCCCTGCACGCTGGCAATAACTTGTTTTCTCAGTGAGCAAAGCTGGCTCCTGGCATTAAAGAGCAAAGGGCTGCAGGAAAAAAAGGCAAAAGGCTCCCCCAGACCTTGTCATGCGATCTGAGATGCTCCAAGGAGTCAAAATCCCAGCTGCTAGCTTTATATTTCGGTGCAGCTCCTCTCCCTGGTGCTTTCCTGCCTATGGATGGTGTCTGTGTTACCTTAAGTCTTACAATCATAGAAATGTTGGGCTGGAAGGGACCCCGAGTGGTCAGCTAGTCCGTCTCCTGGCGCAGAGGCAGGACCAAGACAGGAAGTCAGCACATTCTCGCTTCATCACAAGGCCCAGAAGTTACCTTGAAATGGGTGTGTTTGCAGGCATAACTAACAGCCGTATTACCTCTATTGCTGTGTCAGACGTGCCGGTCTTTGGATCTTTCCTTGTTTTAGGCAGGGGACAAAATGTGAGTCTGATTCATCTTCAGGGAAGATTTCTGCTGTAGGGTGAGACCACGATGCTGCAGGAAACATCCGGCGCATCGAGTTAAAGGCCAGTTTGGTTCCTGGAGAGGCTGTTGGTGGGCTTGTGATGGGCTGGGTAACCATTTGGCTTTGTTGCAGCTGCTGTGGAAGCCTGCGTCCTGCATGGCCTGAGGCGGAGAGCAGCAGGATTCTTGCGCAGTAACAAGATAGCGGCCCTGTTCATGAAGGTGGGCAAGAGCTTCCCTCTGGCAGAAGATCTTTCTAAAAAGGTCCAAGATCTGGAGCAACTCACCGAGAACGCGTAAGTGTCATGCCCTGCTGCAGCGCCTCATGTGCTGCCTGGATGTATCCCTGCTGGGCTGCGACATGCAAACCTGGGGGGCTGAAACCTAGGCACCAGAATTCCTGTGCAGGCCTCTACCCAAGAGCCTGGTTTTCAGACGTGCTGAAGTCCGCGGGGGTGGGAGGTGCTTGGCACCTCTGCGGGGAGCTCACTGATTCAAGGCCTACTGTTAGGCCCCCGAGTATGAAAATCCTGGCCCTAGTGGAGTAGCTGGGGGCCAGGTTAGGAGGTACCGTGCCGGGTCTGTTAAGAGGCTGACTGGTTTCTGGGTTCTTGGTGGTGACAAAATCGGAAACTTTGCCCCAGAAGATGGTTATGAAGGATTTACAAAGATTGTGTTCAAAGCACTTAGGCTGGACTGAAGCGCGTGCTTTTTCTCAGCAAGGCACATGAGCCCCTTGGGTAGCTTTCAAAAGCGCCAAAGCCCCGGGTATGAAAAGTGACATAGGAGCCCAAATCCCATAGCCCTGCAATGAGAGGCAGGCCCTGTGGTGCCTGAGTCCCTTTGACAATGGAACTGGGAGACCGGTGTCGCTTGGGTGCTTGACTTCCATGGCATTTAAGGGCTTGCTTAGGGGTAGGCTTGGCCCAATTCGATTTTTATTTATTTTATAATTTCAGTGGATGGTATCAATGTTTATTTTAAAACATTTTTCTGTTCTTCTCGATTGACATTTTCAGGGTGGTGGGAAGGTATTGGGAGGGGGGTGGCAGACAATCATTTAATGACCGTAGACATTGAGATTCATAAAGTTAAAGCTTTATAACCATTGAAACACAAATCGTCAACATCACGTGCCCAAATACACAAAGCAAAGAGCTGTTGTCGGAAGACGAGATGCCGGGCTAGACGGACCATTGGTCCGACCCAGTCTGGCCATTCTTACGTTCTTAAATCAAACTCTATTAAGTTCTCCAACAGCATTTTTCTTTCTTTGCCTCTCTCTAAATTTTGACTATTATTGATGGAAATATTTTTTCATTGGTTTGTGTGTAGGGTGAAATTGATGTTTACCAACATGTACCGATTAAAAAAAAAATAAATCTAATCCTTCCAAGCCTACTTAGTTCTTTGTTGAATCAGGGCCTAACTCAGCAGCTCTTCTTGGGGTGCCTTTGTATTGTTTCTCAGTTCCATTTCCTTATAGCTGGTCATTAATTTAACATGGTCACTTCTAAAAACTCTGCCACAGGCCTCTCTGGAAAGGAGGAGTGCATATGGACCAGATGAAGGCATCTGTTACCCAGTGATGGTCTCTAGCACATGTGGACTTCCCTATGGCCACTCCTCATCAGACTTGCCAAGTCCTTGCTGCACATCCAGTCAGGGAGGGGCCAGCATGCCAGCCCTACATTAGTTGCTTTTTGAGGAGCAGGGAGCTCATTGCACCATTGCTTAACTTGCTGCTTTGGTTTGGAAAGTAAGTCTGTGATGTTGTGTTCTGCCTTGTGTCTCCGAAGGCGAAACCAGGTCCAAGGCATCCAGGAGAACGCACGCAAAGTACAGAAGTTGCCAAACCTGTCTCCCCAGGCCATCAAGCACCTGTGGATCCGTACTGCCCTCTTCGAAAAGGTCTTGGATAAAATCGTGCATTACTTGGTAGAAAACAGCAGGTGAGTGCTGGAGCAAGCCAGCTGTTTCCTTTTCGCTGTTCTCCCCGCAGCAACCATCGTAAAGCCGGTGTCCTGTCGACTGGGCTGGCCGTAGTGGTGGCTTAGCTTTCCTGTGCCATGCAACCCGCACAAAGCAATTTTTTTTTCTCTCTCAGCTCAGCACGTGGCCCAAGATCTGAAATTCTGAATGGGGTAGTTACAGGTTGTGACTCAGGGATCTCTATCAAGCTTGCTGAACTAGAGGTGGTTATGTGTGCTCCCTGTTTATTGCTAGGCCAGCAGGATTCACTTAGTCTTTAAGTCTGTCTCCTGCTGTCAGCGAGCGAGTGCCAGGTTTTGCCTGGGTATTGCTTGGGCTGGAAACCCTTGGCTCTGTTCCTGAAGGTATTCCTGAACAGTGGGGCTCCCAATGTTGTGGTTTGGGCCATGTGGGGGGCTGGTATGGATTGTGTCCGGTGCAGATGGAGACTGGAGGAGAATTGTCTCACTCTGGCGGAGCAGGATGGCCTGCGATGACCTTCAGTCCTTTCTCATCAGCACTAACAGATGCAGAAAGACACAGGCGGCACATCCAGGAACAGAAACAATAGGGAAATTTATAGCTAAAGGCGTCCTCTCTGTCAGCATTTCTGCCAGCGGCATGTTTTTTTTTCTTTACTTCTAGTAAATACTATGAGAAAGAGGCTCTCCTGATGGATCCTGTAGATGGACCAATTCTTGCATCCTTGTTGGGTAACTTTATCCTTTAACCTACTCTGAGCTGACTTTGCTGACAGATCCGTTCCCCCCCCCGCCACCTTCAGTTACATCATTTACATGCTCATAATACCCTCTTTTCATGAGAACTCAACGGACGTTTAATGGGTCTCACCACAGCTGGGATGGGCAGATGTTACTGCGTGAGTACTTTGAAAAAGAAACCTTGCCAAATTCTAAATAATGCCCAACTGATTGCAGCTGGACTATGCTGAACATCCACTGCTGTTGGTTCTCGTAGCCATTGAAACATTGACCTTCCATGTCTTCCATGTGCCCAAGTACCATTTTAAACAATGAAGACTTGGAAAGAATGCCGCCTGGGATCAGTAACCTAGGCTCTGGTTTACATGCCTGTAGCTGTTGATCTAGTCTTGGAATTCCCCGTGATATACCAGATAGTGTCCTGGTTGGCTGCTTGGTAGCCCCATAATCCAGCCTGAGCAAGGGCCAGTGCGCAACTTCGAATTGGGCTGTTCCTCTTGGAGTCACATTTGGGTTCCCAAAATGTCGGCGTTAAGTGTTCCCAATGGGGATCCAAGAGGGAAAACGTTGCCCTGTAATTCTGGCCTTTACTTGGTCTTTAAATATCATCCCTGTGCAGTGGGGCCTTGCGCATTGGAGTACACCAAGATGAAGACGGCTGATCACTTCTGGACTGACCCCTCCGCTGACGAACTTGTTCAGAGGCATCGGATTCATGGTTCGCACTGTCGCCAGGACTCTCCCACGAAGCGCCCTGCCCTCTGCGTGAGTGTTGGAGGCCAGCGAGGGTGGATTGCTTCTCGCACGGCTCCTGCCTCGGTGAGGGTGGGGGAGACATGCATGGTACTGAAGCTTCTTTAGTTAGCTTGCAGAGTGCGCTGAGATCCGCAAATGAAAGAAGCTAGAGAAGTGTAAATTAACAAGAACAGCAGGATCCAAACCTCAGCCTCTGGAGCTACGGGCTGCTTGGAGCAAGATGGAGCATTGCATCTTGGGAGCTGTGGTCTCTCTGGGTGGCAACTCCAAATTAAAAATGAAGGCAGCTGCAGTCTGCTGCATTTAGTGCAAACTAAGTGCAGCCCTGGGGCTTTCATTGGTTCAGGGCTGACTTTGACTAGTGTCAAACTGGTTATCTAGATGGTGCAAGAAAAAAAAAAAGGAGAGAGAAACCCAGTTCTTGCTGTGGTGTGTCTGAAACCTTCCTGGATGCTGGGCTTTGCTAGGGCGGGAGGAGGTGAAATCAGCTCACAAAACTGTCCTGGGCTGGTTCCTTCTAGATTCAGAAAAGGCATTCGAGTGGCAGCATGGATGACCGGCCGTCACTATCTGCCAGAGACTACGTGGAGTCCTTGCATCAGAATTCCAGAGCCACGCTGCTCTACGGCAAAAACAATGTCATGGTGCAGCCGGTAAGTAGTGTGTGTGTGTGCAAGGAGGGGGCTGAAGCATGTGAAACTCGGGGAAGGGATCAGCTGCTTTAAAGCTAAGTGGCTGTCCTGGCTGTACGAGCTAGGGGGTGTCCCCCGATTTTTGCTAAATGGAAGTAATTTCTCTCTGTTTTCTTTGTAAAGAGAGATGACATGGAGGCGATACCAGGGTATTTGTCTCTTCATCAGACTGCAGACATCATGACGTTAAAATGGACTCCCAACCAGCTGATGAACGGTTCTGTGGGAGACCTGGACTATGAGAAAAGGTGATTCGCTCTCTGTGCATGATCCTGTAGGCCGGAGAACAAGAGGGAAACGAACCATTCAAGGCCAAAATGTTGTGCTAGGTGCTTCTGAACGGCCTGCTTGAAAAACTACTGCTGGCAGTGGGGATCCTTCCACTGAGTTCAGCAGGGTTTGGATCAGGTCCCGAATGTTTAGCTGGTGTCTGATCATACGTGCTTTCTGAGAGGTGTAATGTAAACGGTGAAAAGCCCTAGTCTGAACCTCCTGGGCAATCCAGTTCAGTGATCTGGGTTGGTACCACTTTTTACCACAGCCTCATCAGGGAACGCTTACCTGAGCGGAACAGATCAATTGTCCCAGAGTTTAAACCAATAACAGAGAGCACAGGGCGGGGAGACCTTGCTAAGGGATCCATCTCCTCAAGGCCGCATTCAGCCAATCAAATCGGAGAGGCTGGTTATGCTGAAAGATGTGGAGCGATTTTGCTTTCTCGCCCTCCCAGTGGTTTCCCGGGGAGAGACCTGGAGGGCTCGTTGCAATATTTGGGGTGGCGGGGGAGGGTTGTTAATGCTGCTGATTGATTGGGAATTGCAAAGCGGATACGCAGGGAGTCTGAGCTGAGCAGCTTCCAGAATAACAGCGCTTGTGTAGTGACCGGATCGGACCAGAGATAAAGTGACTGAGGTGTGTTGGGGCCAAGGGAATGACATGGCTTTGAGGCAGGTGGTTCTTTCCCTCCATCTCTTTTAGAGCCTTGTCCTGCTGCCTGTCACTGGTGTGTCTGAGCACCTTCCACAGAAAATCAGTAGCAGAATCCCTGGTGGACTCCACATAGGCTCTGGCACGTCTCCCTTCATGGGGTCAGAACTCCCCTTGGGGCAGCGTTCGCCGAAGAAGTGGACAGCGGGCCCCTTTCTCTGGCATCTGCTATGTGCGTTGGTGCTGTTTTTCTCGTCAGCAACGCTCCCTTTTACACACCAATGCTAACAAACCATGCCAGGCCTTTATGAGCAGCTCAGAAAAGCCCCTTCCAATAAGCGCAACAGCTTGGATTGAACAGTAACCATTAGCAAAATTCCCAAGTGCTTTCAAGCATAGATCAGTTCTCCTGGAACAGAGCTTTGAGGCGGAGAATTGTCTAAATTAATAGTGCAGGAAACCCAGGCACAGAAAGAACTGAGCACTATACTCCCCTGGTTTGAGGTAAACGTCTGTGTAACTCATTTTCATTTTTGTCTATTCTCTGTACTTGTCTCTGGTTTTTGCCTTTGTTCCTTGCATCTTCACTCTCACCCCCGTGTGCTTCCGGGGGTCTCTCTCTGCTGCTGGGTGGGATGACTGGCACCCCGCTGTGTTGCTCTTCTCATCTCTGTATTGCTTTGCTGAGTTCTTGACCTGGTCCTCAGGCTAATTTCTAAAATTTCCCAGTGTCCAGGCAAGACAAGGAGAGAGAGAGGTCAAACCACAAAGTAAGTGTGTCTCCTTCGGGGCTTGTTTTGCAGTTATGCGCGTGCGCACACACACACACACACCCCTTTCTTTCTGTGCACCTGTCACACTACATTTCTGGAATGCCTATTGGTGCTGAAAACCTGGACTTTAAAATCAATATATATAAATACAATTACCTAGAACTTAAACAACTTTAGAGAGATTTCATCCTGCCAGGTTCTCCCTGGAAATCAAACTGCCCTCTCTGAGGCATTGTCTTGGGAGAAGAAAATGAAATGTTTCTTTAACGGACCCATCACAGGTTTTTTATTCCGTGTCCATTTCCTCTTGTGATCTCTCTGCCGGGGCTCTGCCCCCCGTGCCATTACCCTGCTGCTCTCAGGTCATGCTCCTGCACCGCCATCCTGCAGGTCTCGACTCGACATTCGTTCCATTTGTCCTTCAAAGCAACAGTGAGGAAAATTTGAAATGAAAAATTGTTCAGCCACTTTCAAGCAGTGTCGTTAGGAAAGGCAAAGCAGGACGCGGCTGCGCAGAAATCACCCTGTCCCCTGGTGTGAGGCCGGCGCTCAGCAGGCTGGTGGATCGTACCCCTGCACAGATGGCTCAGCGTCTCTCCTATCCTATTAGGCTTCCCTGGGTTGTCAGTGGTGAGCTGGCCTTGTGCTGCTCCCTCTGTGGAGGCGACGCTTACCGCCGAGGGCAGAGGAGGTGTTGAAGTTGTAGCTGTTGGGTGAGAGGAGGAAGGTGCTGCTCTGGCTTGGGGCGGGGAGTTGGATTCTGGCTTCCTCTGTTCAAGTGCCAAATTCAAACAACCCCGCGGGCAGAAAGCAGCGTGAAGACGTTAGGGAGCCGGGGCCTTTTCTGTGACCTGTCTGGGGTGATCAGTGGTGGTTCCGCCTCCCCATTCTCGGCCCCTTCGGCACATGGATTAAAAGGTGTAGCCGGTCGCTTGATGACCCTTGTGGTTTGCTCTTGAAAATATTCAAGAAACCAACTCACCAAGCTCAGCCAAATGTATTATCTAAAGACAAAGCAACACAGTACAGGGAAGAAAGAGTTAATACATCACCAGTCCTTCCCAGGAGGCAACTTCTCACAGTGCGTTCAGTTCCCCTGACACAGAAGGTGCTGCCCAAACGCCCCTTACCCTCGCCATCTTTTATAGCATGGCTGCGTACAGGCTGCGGTGCCCTCTCTCATGGCTTGAAGTTTAACTCTCCAGCCGGTGCCAGCTTTGCCTTGGATGCCTCTGTGTACTCTCCCGTCTTTCACTTGGATTATTAAATTCCAGACGCCGAGGGGCACAGAGATGGACCCGAACACACAGGCTTCATGCATCTCCCGTTATTTCCTTGTGCCACGTTGTACCTTTGCTTTGTAATGCTCGTCCATCCAGCTCTCGACGGTTTTTGTGTTTGCCTAAGTCCGGTGCGGAGCTGTGTGGGTCCCGGGGGGTCATGGGATATATGCCTCAGCATCAGTGAGCAAGAAGAAGCGGAGTACAATTTAGCATGATTACTCCCTCACCCCCCCACGCGCATAATACCAGCATGGAGGGAGGGGGTGTAACCTATATGCACTGGCTGACACACAACTGTTGGTTTCCCAGAATGGAGTCTCTATCCCGCAGAGAAGGGATTTGTTCAGGGTCGCTGCTCCGGGGCCCCAGACAGAGCAGGCCGCATTCCCCGCAGGCATGGCCGGTGCATGTGACCGTGTACTGGGAATGATGCCGAGGCGACCCCAGTCAGGCAGACCTCGGTTTAACACAGCTCGGTCTTGTTGCCCTGCTTTAGGGAACGCAGTGAGACGTGGCCCCAGGCATTTCTGCAGGGACGGTACCGCTGCCCCAAGCCGTTTCCATGGCAGGCGCTTTGCTGTCGGGCCCCTGCTGTTGCTCACATCCCCCATGTCCCTCTGTAGCTCCCGGTTGTGTCAGGGGGTTCTGGTGACTTGCAGGGCAAGATCCTCAGCTGACGTAAATGGGTGCAGCTCCCACTGGGTCTGTGCCCATTTACACTCGCAGAGGACTGGGCCTGGAGTCGTGCCAGTGAATGGCTTGGAAGGCACTGCGGAGTTGTGTGGCTGGATTGGCTGAAAGCCCATGGGGCGTAGGACTCTGCTGAGTGACCGAGGCATCTCTCCTCTCTCCTTCCAGTGTGTACTGGGACTACGCCATGACCATTCGCCTGGAGGAGATTGTCTACCTGCACTGCCACCAGCAGGGTAAGGGAGGTATTTGTGTGTCCTGCCGGTGGGCCCGGCTTTGTCTCTGCAGCTTTGGGCCGTCTACGCGCAGGGGGCGGCTGCACTCACTGCAGCAGGTCCCTGGAGAACGTGACGAGGGCAGCGCGCGCCCAGGATAGGTGCTGAAATGCTTCGTTTCTCGGGAGCCACAGGTTCAAATCCAAGCTTTGCACTCCCGAGGCAGATGAAGTGAGCCCTGTGCGTGGCTTTCCAGAGGGGACCTTAACAGCAGGGCCTGCCTGCTGTGCTGGGACGGCGAAGACTCTGGCAGGGGTTCTGGGACTGCAGCCTGTGGCTCCCGTGTAACCAGAGAGGAGAGAGCCCTTGTGGTTAAGGCAACGGGCAGGGTTGCAGGAGACCTTGCTTCCGGTGCGGGCTCAGCCGTAGACTCCCTGGGCATCATTCAGTCTCTGCGCTCCAGTCCTCACCTGTAAAATGTGAGCAGTAACATTCCCCGGGGCTCTCTGGTCTCTTCAGAACGTGCACGCTTTGGGGCAGGGCCTGTCTGTGTGCTGCGTGCACATGGCGTCACACAGCGGGGGCCTGATCCCAGTGGGGGGCCGAGCACTGTCCTAACAAATGGAATCAGTTTTTTGCCCCAGTGGCAAAAATTTGCCCTCTCGTCCCCAGGGCAGGATTTACACCTTACGCGCCCCAGGCACAGCACCTCCCGCGCCCCCCGGTTACAGCTGACCCTCGTGTTTTCTGCTGGGGGGGGAGGGGCTGGGGCAACCAGCTCGGGGGGGTGGGAATATGCTCCCTCCTGGGCTCCAGCTTCTGGCCTGGCCAGGGGGTAAGACCCCAGGAGAAAGGAGGAGGAGTAGGGGGCGGGGCCAGAGTTCCAGCACTTGTGCAGGACCCCCAAATTGGCTGGGGCCCCTGGGCATGAAGCTACTGGCCCGTGCGGTAACCGCCACTGTTTAGGTGTCTCTGGAACGCCGGCGCCCCTAGGCACGTGCCTACTGTGCCTCATTGGAAATCCGGCCCTGCTCGTCCATTATTCAGGGTGCAGCAAACCAGCTGCTCTCCACCGCAGAGGTGGCTGCGTTACAGTGGTGCCGTTTATATTTCATCTGCAAAGTGCTTTACCACCTTCTCTAGAAACATAGATTGTGGGGTAAGGTTCCCTCCCTCTTCTGAAACGAATGCAATGTGGGCTGACGGCGTTAGGTGACTCCTTTGATCTGCATCACTGATGCACGGTTTCCTGACCTGTGCGCCTCGTCTCACCTGTTCTGTACGGCGCCCCACCTGCTGGCCAGAAAACAGCAACAATAATCGTCATAAAGGCCCGAGTGCTAACAGCTATAATGTGCTCCTGCTAGAGATCACGTTTCCTGCCGAAGGTTCCCTGAATCACGGCATTCCCTTCGTTAGGGACAGACCTACGCCAGCTCGCCGCTAGTAAGTCAGGCCGGCACATTTATCATCGCAGAGGCCAGGCTTGCACTGCTGGGTTTTTTCCTGAATTCTTGTTAATCTCGGCTCATCTGATGGATCGTGGGTGTCGTTCAATATCCCTACCGACCCCTGGAGGTGTCGTAACATGCACACCAGTACCACAGCATACGTGGCTGCGGGCAGTTTTCCATGCATTCGGTGGGGGTGAATTTCTCCCTAGGGCAGAGCCTATGAGCGTAAGCGGGGATTTAGCGGCACACAGGCCTTCTGCCTGGGGTCAGTGTTTATTTCTCCCCCGGAAGCTCCTCTGGATGGCTCCAGCCTGCTGTGCCCTGCTTGGTGGGGTTACCTCCAGCCCGTTTTCCTAACTTCTGTGTTGTCTCTTCTCTGCTTTCGTTCCTGTTGCTAATAGTAGACAGCGGTGGGACCGTAGTTTTGGTGAGTCAAGACGGAATTCAGAGGCCTCCGCTTAGGTTCCCCAAAGGAGGGCACCTGCTGCAGTTTCTGTCCTGCCTAGAAAACGGCCTCCTTCCCCACGGACAGCTGGACCCACCTCTCTGGTCACAGAGGGGGAAGGTAGGAGCCTGGACTGAAGTGTGGTTTGGATACAGTGGCTCAGTAACTGCTCTGACCTCTCGCCCCCAAGGACATGGGCTCCTGGCTGGTGCGGGAGCTGCAGAGTGGCACCTGCCCAGAGTTAGTGGCAGCTACAATTTAAGAAAAATCCCAGGGTTTCAATCCCTCTGGAGTCAAGCACACAAGGATTGGACAGGAGTTGCATGCGATGGCATGATCTGCAACCCCCATAGAACAGAAGGCCATGCAGCAGAGTGTATCTCTGTGCATCCCCTGTAGAACTGTACCCTGCTAATGGACAGGTATTCTTGGGCCACAGACTGGGCTAATTGCAGGGCAGGCAAAAGCCTGATTTCTCACACGCGCACAGCCTAGCAACCACAGCTGTCAAGAAGGAACAGTCCCAACAGGAGCTTGCTGAATACAAGCAGTGTAAATGTGTTTCAGGCAAACACCCCATCCAGGCGGTTGTTGGTACCCGGGAGCAAATCATTTAGGGTAAAATGCACCCTGGGTTAGAAGGCCAGTCTCTGAGCTAGGCGCCACTTCAGCCTGGAGGGTTTAAGGAGGACCTGAATGATCCCTTCAGCTGGCCTTTTGGACAGGGATGCATTTCCCCGTTATTTAGTAAACTCACAGTGAGCAGACGCTGTCTGCTGTCTTAGGGCACTTGGCATTTTTCCTGGCGCGTGGGGGTCACATCGAACTAGCATAACACCAAGCAGGTTGCAGCTGCTCTTGCCTTAGCACACAGGATATTGCTGCCATTCAACAGTGGCCTACCAAGTGGTCTTAGCAGGCGACACCCCATCTCGAGGGAGGTAGCCTGCCATGTTGCATGCTGGGATCTACAGTCCCCATGCACCCATCTGTGTATGAAAGTTACGGTGGCCGGGGACTCTGCTGTGGAATTCTGTTTCAGAGACTCTGGTACAAGATCACATCATATCTCCGACCTCCGGGGTAAATGTTTCCTTTGGGTGAATGTAACTAAAGCAGGTGGGTCTGCCAGCCCAGGGAATGCCGAGGATGTATGAACGCCTAGCTCCATGGGATGGGGGGGTGTTCTTCCGTTAGACAACGTTTTCAGTGGCAAAGTGGCAGTTGTCCTGAATGTAAGCCCGTGACCTGGCTTTGTAAATAGCAGTGCGTGTTTATTTAGGGGAAGGTGTTTCCAAAGCTGAGAAAGCGAAGTCCCCAGGGCTCCTCCGAGTCAGCGTCTGACAAGGAAGACGATGAAGCTACGGACTACGTTTTCCGGATCATCTACGCCGGCATGCAGTCAGAGTTTGGTAGGTGCACTCAGTAATGACACGCAGCATGGCTCGTTGTCGGAGTGGGACTAGCCCGACACCAGCGCGGCTGGAAACGCACAGCCTACGGCCCTGCCGAAAACTGTTCCAGGGGAGGGTTGGTCTGTCCCTTTTCAATCCCAGTAGGGTTTTTTTTTAAACACCATATTTTGTTTTAGCTGTTAGCCGGGCAGAGGGCAGCAGCGACTCTTTTGCTCTGCTAGCTGCAGACAGGCCCAGGTGCCTGTACAATCGAGCTCCTGAATGCTGCAAAGAATCTTCCACAAATATTCCTTGGACTCCGGCCGTGAGTCTGCCCTGGCTGTGTTCACGAGCCTTTCTGGGGAGTCTCTCTGTGCAAGCAGGTGGCCGTGGATGTATTAATTGGGAATCCTGTTTATTTCTCCTCTGGCGCTGGTGCAAATCAGGAAACACTTCGCTAACCCCAATGGACCAGATCCTTGGCCTGGTCTAAATCCCTTCTGTGCTACTCCAGCAGCACAAAGAGGGGATAATGATGCCCTGTGAGAAAATTCACATTGTCTTAGCTGGCTTTGCCCCACTGGAGCAGGTGGGGATGATCCTATTGGATGGCCTGACACAGAAATGGATCATTAGATCTCGTTTGACCCCCTGTATAATGGAGGCCAGAGAGTTGCACCCAGTTACTCCTGTATCTTGTCCAATAACTTGTGTTTGGCTAAGGCGTAGAAGAACTATGACTAAGACTAAAACGAATGCTAGAGAATCCCCTTTCTGTAGCTTTCTTTTAAACTGTCCTATACAGTTCCACAGCGGGGCAGAGCTCTCTGTTAAATGAGCGGTTGACAGCCCCTCTGGCACGGGTGTCATCATCTGTCACATTAGATAGGCCTTTCCCCGAAGGCATGCAGGCTGAAATAGCTCTAACTCCTGCATGGCTTCTTTGTCCCCTCATTCATTGGTGCCTTTGCCCTGTCTCCTTATCTGTAGTTCCTGTTAACAGTCATTCTGGTCCTTTCCTTGCCTCTCCTGCAATCTCCATTGCCCTTGGGAGGGAGATGACCCAGAGGACTCCTGCTACGAGCAAGATTGTGGTGATCCCCAAACGGTCTCGGAGTCTCCCTTCCAGATCCCTCACCATGCCAGGGGCCGAACGGCATCCGCGTAATGTTGCTCTCACCCATGTTGCTTTCATTGCTTTGCTGCTTGGGCCATGTTGTCATTTGTGGATCCCCGCGTGCTGACCTCAGCCGACCCACTTGGGTTACATGCTTCCTGCAGCTGCGTTGAGTTGTAAGCGGGGAGAAGGCCTGGGTGAGGCATTCCTGGTATCCCTTCTCCTGCTGCACATCTCAAACAGAAGCAGCTGCTCAAGCATGCCAGGCAGGGAAGGCACAAGCTTCTCCCATCTGGAGGCCTGAATTCCTATCCTCTGAGCTCTGACGTGGAAATTAACTGGGTTGTCACTTCCTAATCGCAGTTTGTGCCCATCCCCAAGTCCCCCTTCGGTTTGGGTGGATGGGCCGTCTCTGTTCAAAAGAGACCCCAGACAGAAATGGCAGGGGTGCTTCAGGTCACGGGCGTGTGGAACAGCAGCGGGGCTGTCGGGAGGCTGGCTCCAGGACAGCTCAGCATGTGCAGGGCTCTCTGAATAGGGAGCTCAGACTCCTCTGCTTGGCCTATTGCAGAGAAACCGGAGACTAAATCTGCTCTCAGTTTAAAACCAAAACCCTTGCAAGTGACAGTTCAAAGTCCACCCAGAGATTTAACCACTGACAACATCCCGGGAGCTGTCTGCCTGCGCTGCTCTGGTTCACCTCTTGGAGCATCTTAATCCAGCTGTTTCTTCTTCATTCACGACTCTAATATTCTCCCTTTTCACATGTTCCCTGTGACTTCAGAGGCATTCCTGCATGCAAGGGATGGGTGAATTCTTTCCTTCCATCATCTTGCTCTCCTTCTGTGAGGGACTGCCCAGTGTATCCTGAAACAAGGATCCTTGATTGCACTTATCCTGAATGATTGGGCTTTTCCAGGTTTAATCCTGTGTTTGACTGGCCATCTCAGACTTGCTACCTGGGTCTTTTTCAGCATGCAGCAGTCCCAGGCGAGCTGACTGAATGCACCGGAGATTTAACTGGGTGACGTTTGTCACTTTCACCCTGGTTCTTTCCTTCCCTGCCATTGCGTCTCTACTCTGCAGTGGGATTGGCTGCCATCAGACCCATGTGGTTTACTACAGTCCGCTTGGGAAGACGATGGGTTATTGATCTCTCTAATCAGAATTTCTCTCTCTCTCTCTCTCTCTCATCTGGCGTGTGAGCCATCTGTCTCCTATTGCAATTGCTCAGTGATGTCTTTCCCTTCCCTCTCGCAGTCCCCCAGGACCTGGTAGACACACCAGGCAGTGGCCTGCCTTCCATGTGGCAACCTAGTGTGACCCGCAAGTCCTCCTGCTCCTCCTGCTCCCAGAACGGCTCCTCCGATGGTGGCCCGTCCAACGGCTGCAACCATGAAAGGTACAATCGGCGGAAGCCATGTTCATGTGGCTGGTCTGCCTGTCCTAACAGCGGGAATGCATGCGGAACCAAGCTGAGCTCCCCAGAGCACGTCAGCGTGATGATGAGAGAGACAATGGCACCCACTTCCCTGGTTCTTAAACCGAAAACCTTCTCTAAGTCAGACTCCAGGGCATGAGTTTTCCCGTCTCGGCTACTGCTTGCTGACTCGGAGCCTGGTTTTCAAATGGAGACGCCTTCCTAGTATGTATAAATCTCATACCGGCTGGCACTTAGGAATGGAAATGAGCCAATAAGGGCCAGTTGGGGGTTCCCATGTGTGGCTTGGACGGATGTTAGAACCGGGGAACCCTTGATTTGCAGTAGGGACCCAAAAGCGGTTTTGTTGCCCAAGTAGAACCGGAAAGGTCTTCAACTGGGAGTCCCAAATGGGCTCATCCTGTCCTGGGAGGGATTTGTCCAGAATGGGTTAATTGTAGTCCGCCAAAGGTAGGGCCTGAGATCCAAGCCAGGGACTCCCAGCTCCTGATCTCAGCTCTCCTAGCATTCCCATTGCAACTTCGGGCAGGTAGTGTAGGCTGGGATTTTCTGAGGAGACTAAGGGAGTTAATAGGAGTTGGGTGCCTAACTCCCATGGGCTCCTTGGCAAATCCCAGTTTTACTCTCTCTGCCTTAGTTTCCCCACCTGTAAATATTCATACTGATTGTAAATTGCCTTTTCCCCCCGCACAGTCAGCCCTCGTGGGGAAGTGTTTATCAGTCAGTGGTAGCAGACAGCTTAGCATGAACACAATATTTGATCAGTTACAAAAAAAACCCACCCAAAACCTGAGCTGTCTGGCTGCTTCTGCGGCAGCTGGACAAGCCTTCTGCCTCGTCCCTTCTCCTGCCATCCAGACTTGGCTTTCCTGCCTAGCAGAACAATTATCGCAGGGTAAACAAACCCCGGTAAAAAGTTAACCCCTTCCCCCTCCCTTTGGTCAGAGACGGAGAGCAGTTTGCCCGGTCATAGAATTACTGCGGAGAGCTGCATTTTCAGGTGTTTGTTTGTACAGGGGGAGCGTATCGGCAGTCGAGTGGGCCATGGCTGTGTGTGGTGGCAGGGGCAGTGATGGGGGGCCATTCCTCTCTTGTAGCTGATTGGTTTTCTTCTCTCTCGGCAGAACCCCGCTCAAGCTCCTGTGTGACAACATGAAATACCAGATCCTCTCCCGGGCTTTCTATGGCTGTGAGTGTTCTCTTTCTCCGTAGGGGCCTCTAAGATAGGACAGGCCAGATTCCCCTCTTGACTGCAGCCTGTCTTCGGTGGGCTTGTGACTGAGAGGAGAGTTGGCCCAGTAGAATCAGTCTGTTGCCGTATGCCATGCACGTGCAGACACCAGTGCTGTCAGCCACCTGCGTGCGCGTTGCGCGGGGAATGGAAGTTGGGGCCAGAATTTGGGTGGGCTGCCGGGGTGCCAGAACCACGGTCGTGCTGACCAGTAACGTCTCATTGTTTCCTGGGGCTCCCCCATCTGTCTGTGTATAAACTTGGATTGTAAGTTCTCTGGGGCAGGGACCGTCACTGTTCTGTGTTTGTACAGCACCTCACGCAGCGGGGTCCTGGTCCGTGACTGGGCTCCAAACACAGGCCTTGGCCCAGTGAGCTAACAATAGCAGCAGCACTTTCGCCTTCCTGGCAGTGAAATGTATTCAGCTGGGGGATGGTCTCCCAAAGGGGGAAAACCCCTTGTTTGTGCCTCTTAGACTGAGACTGGGAAAAGCACTGGAAGCCAGTGGCCCAGGGTGGACGGACTCGCTGGCGTTCCCAGGTCTCTTCTGTGCTTCCCTCTGTGTTTCTGGGGCTGCCCGAGTTCCTTGTTCTGAATGAATCCTTGCTTCCACCTGACCCAGGGCTGGCGTACTGCCGACATCTCTCCACCGTCCGAACCCACCTGTCTGCGCTGGTCAACCACAACATTGTGTCTCCCGACGTACCGTGCGACGCCAGCAGTGGGCTGACGGCAGAGATCTGGCAAAAATACCTGCAGGACAGCACGGTAGGGACCAGCATTCTAACAGGACCGGGAGACCGAGGCCTAGGCAAGAGTTACTGCCACTTGGCAAGAAAAAAACTTTTCCATGGTTCTCTTACCAAGGCTGATAGGCAGCATCATAAGCTCTTCTGGCAGAGACTCTGTACGTTAGCAGAGGGGCTGCATGTGCTTCTGTAAGGCGGAATGAACCATGCTGCTCAAGAACCACTGCGGCTGGGGTCTGGATTGTCCAGTTTCCGTCTGCTGTTTGCTGCTTGAGGTTCCTCAGACAGGGAGGGACTCATGGATGCACGACAAAAGCACAGCAGCGTTGCCCCAGGCTATCGCGTGGCTACAACACCTGACACCTGCCTAAGCCATTTTGATTTTTTTTTTTTGCTCTTTCATTCCCCTACTTTGCATTCGGTGTTTTGCACTTTGTTCCTCCATATTGTACCACTCGTACACGCGCCAATACTAATCATGAATTATGTGCTTTGCATCTGCGGCCCTTTCTGTCCAAGGATCTCACAACACTTGACAGGCACGGATGCACTGATTCAGGCATGCAGCCCCCTGAAGGGGAGCACAGTTATCACTGTTCCACAGATGCTGCAAGAGTGGCACCGAGGTCAAGTGGCATGCCCAAGGTTACATGTCGATTCTGTGCCAGAGCCCAGGAGCCCTATCTGCTAGACCTGTTGAAGCAGGAGCCTAGGAGTTAAGGGCCTGGCTCTCTGGCTCTGTCTCCAGCTCTTGCACTGACGTGCTGCAACTTGTCTACACCACGGCCAGTGGGGCAGCTCTGCCAGGAATAGCAGTGGCGGGATCGCTAGTGTAGACAGGGCACAGGCATTCTTATCACAGCAGGATTCAGTGATGCGGGGGCTGCCAGTGGGAGCTCTGCCCCAGTGTGCCTGCTGTGGAGCTGCATTGTTGGCAGTGCAAAAGAGTGAGAATGACCTCGAGTAGCCTTGGCCAGATGCCTTCCCCTTCTGCGGCGCATCTTCCGCCCGTGGACGTGGACGGCTACCGCTGCACCAGAGCCCTGCCAGCCTTGACAGGTGCCCTTCACAGCCAGCGTTTTCCAAAGCGTCCCCTCGCTTTGGGTGCCTGGGTTTTGTTTTTTGGGTGCCCGTTGTCCGGCTGAGCACTGTAGTTCAGGGCTTGGGGGTGCTTGGGAAAACTTCGGGCTCTGGGTGTCGGAGCTGGGCACCCAAAAGGAGTGCATGCTATTGAAAACGTTTGCAGCAGAGCTTAGAGATCCTTGCAGGGTGCTACAGAAGGGCAGGGATTGTTGTTGCAAATGCTAGCCAATTAGCTTCTGTCCTGTCCGTGGCCTTTCAGTAACTGGCTGAGCTCTCCCCGCAGAGTTACGAGGAGCAGGAGCTATTACGGTTCATCTACTTCGGCGGGATCCAGCACGAGATCAGGAAAGCCGTGTGGCCATTCCTCTTGGGCCACTATCACTTTGGGATGATGGAAGCGGAGAGGAGAGAGGTCAGTGCCTTGCTGGGTTGGCTGCTGCCAGGACAGTGACCTGGGTTTTGGAAGCCTTAGAGCATAGAGCTGCGTCTTTTGTGCCCGGTCTGCGGTGGCTGAAGGCATGCACCCCTGGCTCTGATTGTCTGGTGGCGCTGACGGGAGGGAAGGGCTGGGCCGAGATGGCAGCAGGCTTGGGGAGGTGCTGGGTGCAGCATGTGGGTTTGTGTTGGCTGGGATTCAGCAGTGTCTGGGGAAAGGTCTGAGTGCCGAGGTACCAGGCAGTGAAATGCTCCTGTCTGGCTGAAGGCTGATCACCTTTACGAGTACTTTGCCCAGCCGTTTGGCAGCTCCTCGGGGAGGGAAGAAGCTGGCTCGGAGTTTCTCCATCATTTGGAGTCTTGTTGGGGGAGATTCTCTGGCCTGCACCCCACAGGAGCTCAGACGAGATACAGTAAGGTCTCTTCTGGCCCTATGGTCTAGGAAGGCTGGTATTCGGCCTGTGCATGAAGCACTCACAGGGTGTGGAGAGCACGTGTGGTGTGGGGTCGTAGGCAGGGGCTGCCCGGCCCCAAATCGGAGTGTCCTGGCGGCTTCACACGCCCTCTCTGAACGCTGCAGGTTGATGATCAGATCCGGGCCTGCTACGAACAGATCATGGCGGAGTGGCTGGGCTGTGAGGCTATCGTCCGGCAAAGGGAGAAGGAATCCCACGCTGCGGCTCTGGCCAAGTGCTCTTCTGGGGCGAGCTTAGACTCCCACATTCAGAAGATGATGCACAGAGATTCGACAGTCAGCAACGAGGTGAGGCGACTGAGTGGGGCCCCTGGAACAAACACTCTCGCCCTCCCCCTACCGTGGGGTAGGGGGGGAGGGCTCATTTGCCCTGGTATTTTGCTGTTGGCCTCTTCACCTTTCTCTCTACCGTCCTCTCTATTTCTTTTCCTCTCCGATCATTGCTCACGATGACCCTCTCACTTCCCAGCTAGACAGAGGGAAGGAAGCCACTAGAGCTTCCCCTGGGATAGTGCTTGGGATGCGCTACAGACCACCGGGTCTGGATAGAGACCTCCGTCGTAAATACTACTGGGAACTGTGTGATTATGAGAGAGTTTAATTTCCCAGCTATTGACTGGAACACGAGTGCTAGTAATAATAATAGGGCTCAGATTTTCTCGGATGTGATAGCTGACAGATTTCTTCATCATGCATCTGACGAGGTGGGTTTCTGCCCACGAAAGCTTATGCCCAAATAAATGTGTTAGTCTTTAAGGTGCCACAGAACTCTCGCTGCTTCACCAAATAGCTGCTGAACCAACAAGCGGGATGCCATTTTAGACTTGGTACTGGTGAGTAGTGAGGGTCTCATAGAAGAACTGGTTGTAGGGGACAACCTTGGTTCAAGCGACCATGAGCTAATTCAGTTCAAACTAAATGGAAGGATAAACAACAATAGATCTGTGACGGGTCTTTGAATTCAAAAGCGCTAACTTTAAAACATTAAGAGAATTAGTTGGGGAAGTGGACTGGACTGAAGTACTCGTGGATCTAAAGGCAGAGGAGGCTTGGAATTAGTTCTTGCAACTTTGACTTGAAGTATCTGAAGCCTGCATCCCAAGGAAGGGGAAAAAAATTCATAGGCAAGAGTTGTAGACCAAGCTGGATGAGTAAGCGTCTCAGACAGGGGATTAAGAGAAAGCAGAAAGTCTACAAGGAGTGGAAGACGGGAGGGATCAGCAAGGAAAGCGACCTCTTGGAGGTCAGAACATGTAGAGATAAAGTGAAAAAGGCCAAAAGCCAAGTAGAGTTGGACCTTGCAAAGTAGTAAAAGGTTCTATAGCCATACAAACAGGAAGAGAACCAAGAACGAGGAAGTGGGACGGCTAAGCGCTGAGGATGGGGTGGAGGTTAAGGATAATCTAGGCATGGCCGAATATCTAAACAAATACTTTGCCTCCGTTTTTAATGAGGCTAATGAAGATTTTAGGGATAGTGGTAGGGTGGCTAATGGGAATGAGGATATGGAGGTAGAAATTACCACATCCGAGGTAGAAGCCAAACTCAAACTGCTTAATGGGATAAATCGGGGGGCTGGATAATCTCCATCCAAGGATATTAAAGGAATTGGCATGTGGAATGCAAGCCCATTAGCAAGATTTGTAATGAATCTGTGAACTCAGGGGCTGCACCATATGATTGAAGAATTGCTAACATAGTTCCTATTTTTAAGAAATGGGGAAAAAAGTGATCCAGGTAACTACAGGCCTGTTAGTTTGACCTCAGGAGTATGCAAGGTCTTGGAAAAAATTTGAAAGAGAAAGTAGTTAAGAACATCGGTAACGGTAACTGGGATAAAATACAACATGGTTTTACAAAAGGTGGATTGTGCCAGACCAAGATGGTCTCCATTTTTGAGAAGATAACAGATTTTTTAGACAAAGGGAATGCAGTGGATCTAATTTACCTGGATTTCAGTCAGGCGTTTGATACGGTTCCACCTGGTGAATTATTAGTTAAATTGGAAAAGATGGGGATTAATATGAAAATTGGAAGGTGGATAAAGGAACTGGTTAAAGGGGAGACTACAACAGGTCATATTGAAAGGTGAACTGTCAGGATGGAAGGAGGTTACTAGTGGAGTTTCTCAGGGATCTCTAAGTAGGGCCCATGCTACCAGATAGGATAGGAATGCCTGTCTCTGCCCCCCCGCCCTCCCTGGGCTTTGGCAAGTGAGCGTCAGATTAGGGTGACCCCTTACATTGTTCTGTTGCCCTTTACTCATGCAATGAGGATAACATTTCATTAGCCCTGTGTGAACTGTGACCCCACGCCAGCCAAAACTGAGCACTCTGGCCCAGCAGCTCTGTCTGCTGAACACCTAAACAGAGTAGGCGTGTCTATGCAAATGAGGTCTCCTGAAGTGTCCCGTCCCCCCACTTTGTCACGCGCTGTCGGGGGAAGCCCATTCAGACCCTGCTTACACAGACGTTCCTGGGGATGCGGAGAAGGGAAAGGAAATTTTGTAACGGAGAGCCAGATTCTCCCCTCACTCGCTCTGGTGTAAATCAGGAATAACTTCTGTGAAGTCAGTGGGAGTGACGCCCCGGTTGATCTGGGGTAAGAGGGAGGAGAATTGGGCTCGGGGGCTGTATGGCTCTATTCTGCCGGGGTCAGACGCTATGGAGATAGCTGACAGACGGGTCTCTGAAGACACGAAGTCTTCACTTGCATCCTTGTTCCTTTTCATCTCATTGCTGCTGACCCCAGCTTAGTTCCTTTGATTCCGCGCTGTGTCAGAGTGGTGAACCAGTCCCACAGGAACAGACGCCTGGGAAGGAAGCCGTTGGGGTCGGATAGGGACCTGCTGGGGAGGGTTGCTGGCATGGGACTGGCATGTGTCAAGGAAAATAAATCAACAGAACGAGCCCCAGGGACTGGAGGGCAGGATCTTGCCAAGGACACACAACCTTGAAAACAGAGGCGTGCAAGTGCCGTCAGTCCAGCTCTGTTCTCCGAGGAGGAAAACTGGCGCAGGGCATCAGTGCCAGGGTGTTGGTACGGGGCCAGCTGCCAGGAGTGGCAAAGACAGACCAGGGGACTGCAGTGCCTGCGGGAAGAGCTTTCTCTGCGGCAGAACAAGCTGACCTCATTCTCAGGGAGCAAAGCCCATCTCAAGCAAGGCCAAAAAAGACCCCTGGGTCAGGCCGTCTGAGCTCCAGCTGTGCTCCAGTGATAGTTTATCTGTCCTCCTGCTGACTGCATGCCTGCGTCTGTGCGAGCACTGATTGGTATAGAGATGGAGGCAGCTCTGTTACCCATAGACTGTGGGTGGGTGGCGTAGGGGATATGCAGGGAGTGCACAGCTGCTCTTGGCTGCTTGTAGGAGCTAAGGTGACACGTCTCTTGCACTCAGCCAGGTGCAAGTGGGCTGGGAATTCGGCGTTTACTGCATTTCCGTGAGTCATTCCTATCTCAGTGGTGCCTCCGTTATTTACATACGACCTCTCTGCCTGGTCCTGGGATGTGCACTGGGAGAGGCCTTGATAGATCCAGTAAGAGTGCAGGGTCACCCCTTCCCCACCTTAAATCTGAAAGCTACGGTTGCAAATTGCCCCTGCGATTATGGAGAAAGCAATCACCCCTTCCTCTCCCCTGGAGACCCCACCAACAAACACACCAAGGTAGGCACAGGCTGCAGATTCCTTAAACTTCACTGCAGCGTTACATACTATTAAGTTTCCCACCGACTGCATGAGTCAATTTGACATGCAGTTAAAACGGCACCTGGGTTACACACTACAGAATATAGCTGCGTTATGGACGTCAGAGGAGCAGGCTGACAGCTGAACTAAGGAGAACCATGGTAGTCGCTGGAAATGAGCTATTGTTCAACAGACAAAGCAGCAGCAAAGCAGAGTGCTTTGTCATTCATTGCACATCCATAGCAGAAAAGCACCCTGCCCCACTTCAGCTGGAAGCCAGAAAATGCCGTGCTTGCTCTTTTAGTTAGGTAAGCTGTGTCTACACTAGCACTGTTGTCAGTAGAACTGTTGTCGGCCTGAGGTGTGGAAAACACACCCCTGACCAATGTGGATAGCACGATGGCGGCGGGAGACCTCTCCTGTGCCATAGCGAGGGTCGCTCATTGGGGATGGTCGTAGAGCGGCTACTGGGAGACCTGGCAGCGGTACAGCTTGGCTGCTCTGGGGTCTCCAGTGTCGACGTGGCCTTCGTCTTGACAGAGTCTCTTTGAAAAATAGCGACACTTTACAACGAGCCCACGCTGTGCTTAGGTTGGGTTGGGTGGTTTCACTGCTTATGTAAACTAAGATGGGGTTAGTCAGTTCACTGCTGAGTCAGGATGGGATTAATGGACTCTGGCACTTCAGGAAAGCCCCAGAGGCCAGAAGAAAGCAGTTCATCTCCTCCGCAAATGTACGGCCTGGAACAATTGACCTGGGACGTCGTGGGTCGTTTTTTCTCCCTCTCTTGTAAGAAGGTACTGGTCACTGCTAAAGACAGGACGCTGAACTAGATGGACCCAACAACCTGGTCTAGTACGACAAGTCCCATGCCCCTGTGAATCTGCTGTTTCCCTGATTCAAATACTAGGATTATTCAGGTGCAGTTTTCCCGCCTGACCCTTGTGTGCAGACGTGTGTGCTTCCGACGCTGCCGCTGCCTTGGCTCCCCCCCGGGGTTCTGGGTGGGGACGGCGTCAGCCAGTGCTTTGCCTCTTGCACTGAACTCTTCTGCTCTTTTCTCTTGCAGTCTTCCCAAAGCTGTAGCTCTGGCAGACCCAACCACCCCCAGCTGCAGAGTGACTCCAGCTCCAGCACACAGGTAACCGGCCGCGCTTTGCAGGCTCTGCCCATTCCAGAGCGGCCACGTGCTCCTTTGTCTTGCTTTGATACAGCCAGCTTGATACACTAGTTTTCAACAAGCTTATCTTGGGGGGGGGGCAAAATACAGTACACTGAGCTCAATGTGGCTCACCCCGCTGCGGCCTGCATGCTAGTGTGAAGGCTGCGGAGATCAAGACGGAGCATTGCTTGATAGATGTAACATCCAGACCTCCTGCCTGGACTCGATGAAATGACGCTGGATGTTTGAAGCGGAGGACCTCAGTGTACACAATGCATGATGTGGCTTTGGTTGTCTGATCTGGCCCGGGCCATGGCAGAGACCCGCAGTTTGGTGTCGTCCAAAATAAAATTCAGCTGATCCTAGAAAACGTATTGGAGCATCCCGAATGGGTGCTGCAGATAGGCGGAGCTAGCATGAAGATGTGCTGGCCCTTCTGTGTGGAGAGAAACGTCCTCAGGGCTGTGGCTATACACAGAATGGAGCTGCTAAATGCTCTGCCTCCAGCTGGAATAGCTCTTAATTGGTGCCTGAATTTGGCTCCATATCTCATGCATAACCCTAAGGCGGTCAGCATGCTGCCCTTTAAATGGTTGTTAATGTGAAGTGAATGAGTCTAGGTTACTTCCAGAACTCCAGTCACCCGAGCATCTTGCTATGGGCTGTGCTTGAAGTTAGTGTGCTTTGAAATCCACGATGGAAGGCTTTGGCTGTCTTTGGTTAATGGGTTGGGAAAATCTGCTCTGGAAAATGACCATAAAAAGGCATTGTGAGCCTCTTGCTTGTCTGCGAGTGATTGTCGAATCCACGCAGCTTACAGGTAAAACCAGACTTTCTTCCAGCTGCCAGCCCTGCATGCTCTTCCTGGGCTCTGAGAGGCATGCAGGGCTCTTTCTAGCTCCCCCATTGTTATGCCTTCACTGACAGCCGTCCCGCCCCAGTGTCTGGTGTCTGTGCGGTTGCCCAGATGTAACTGATTTGGCAATGGGAACGTGGTTAAGTTGTGTTGAGGGTGTGCAAGCCAGACTAGGACGCAGGCTCTCTCTGGCGGCTGTGTTGTTGCTGAGGTAATGGGAGTCGGAAGCAGTAAAAGCTGCTCACAGGTTGACTCTGAATGTGTATAGGAAGCACCATGGCTGGGTAGGATGGTTTCCTCTTTATACGGTCGCTTTTCAGAGCAGAGCGTCACTTATCGCCCCCCCGGTTTGGAACCCAGGGATTGTGTTACCAGCCGCAGAGTTAGAGATTGTTGGTGAATGCAAAGGGCATTGGCCTGGGCTAAGGGGGGTTTCTGCTCTTCGTTTGCACAGGTGTTTGAATCGGTGGATGAGGTGGAACACCCCGAGGCAGACGCCCAACTTGAAGATGGCAAACTAGCCAAACTCCCCAATGGGACTATTGCCAATGGCACATGTTCCCCTGACTCTGGCCACCCCTCTTCCCAGAATTTCTACAGCATGTCAGGCTGTTCAGAGCACAGCTTCAGCACAGACGATAATGCAATGGAATCAAGCAAAATCGTGGCCTGTCCCCAAGTGCAACCCAGCGGGGCAGAGGCCCCGAAACCAGAGCACTCCGCCAACACGCTGTCAGAGGGTAAGCTGGCAGGGGAGGATCTGCAGGGTCTGGAGAGCCTGGAAGCTGAATGCCCCATCAATGGAAGCTTAGAAGTCTACATTCCAGTCAGCGGCAGCGCAGCTGGGGAGTTGCCTGACAACGAAGCGGTAGGCCTTTCCGTGGTGGATGTGGTGGAGAGCTGGGCTGAGAGCAAAGCTGGAAAGCACAGTTTGATGGGGAGTGAAGACAGTTTGTCTGAGGAACCAGAGATGGAGAGCTTGTACCCACAGCTGGATTCACTAGCTGTGGCTGACTTGACTAACAATGAAGTATCTCCTGTCTCCTCAACTGGGGTCACCTATTCTGTGAGTATTTGCTTAGGAATTTCCATCTTGGGCCAGGACCCAGCAATCTGTAGGTCCCTTTGCAAATGCATTTCACCCATTGCTCCGTGAGACTCACCATGTTAGTTCTGCAGTTGCATGCATGATGGCTCACTCCTTCACAACCAAACCTCTGAACAGAGTGCGGTGCACGGGGATTCGTTTGACTTCGCAGCGTTCCTTTGGGGATTTTTTTGGATGAATTCATCTGTATTATTTCGGTCCATGTTTCTGTAGCCAGAGCTGCTGGACATGTACACTGTGAACCTCCACCGCATCGAGAAGGACGTGCAGAGATGTGACCGTAATTTCTGGTACTTCACCCCGGCCAACCTTGAGAAGCTCCGCAACGTCATGTGCAGGTATCGCCCTGTGGGATTAGGGCAGGAGCTGACTCCGACATTTGGTCCTTTCACACAGATGGCCCTGTTCGGGAGTAGGGTAGGCAAACCACAGGTGGTGGCTGCAGTGTTGCTCCGAGCCCATTTGTTTTCTGTGTTATTTTTCCCATCTAGAAGTCTCCAGTGTCCTAGTGCAGCTCGTGATCAGGGTATTAAGGCAGGGGTTTGCGGCTAGTTTTTCTCATTTTCGTATGTGAAGACACAAGACCCCAGTCTCAGTAGCAGAGGAAGGATAGCAACGGCCTTTACGGCCTGTCGGTTACCTCAGGTCCGGCAGGGAACATCCTGTCTTGTGGCATGAATCCAGCCCGTTCCAGCTTGCTGCGTGGCTCAGAGTAGACGGGCAAAAGCAAAGGACACCTCTCTTCAGTGTGAGCAAGGTGTCAGCAGGGCCCATTGCCTCCCCACGTCCAGTGTCCCCCTGCGTAACACAGGGCAGCCCTCTTACTTTTCTGGTGATGCAGAGAACGTGTTTTAACAAGGATTCACCTACAGAACTCAAACCCTATGGGGGTGCAAATGCCAGGCATGTGTTATTGCAGACGGTACAGTGGTGAGGGCTGTAGGAGTACAAGGAGAGACACGCACAGCTGGGTGGATTTCTGGCTTCTGTTGGTTTGTCATCCATGGAGAGGTCATTGCAGATCCTCTCTCAGATCGCAGACCACTCCGGCTGTGCAGAGCCAGCCGCACCAGTGGCAGTGAAAGCTGAAGCGTTGATATTACACATCTCAACAATATGAGGAAAAGAAGTTATTTCGTGAGAGTTGTCGCTTTATCTCATGGCCAGGCTTAGAAGAGCTGGGCTGAGATGAGACCTGGTGCAGCCCGTGTCTGGAAAGCTAACAGAAGAGTTGGATCAGGGGGATGAAGTGATGATTTCCTTCTGCCACTAAGAGGTTTTTGAGGCCTTCTCTAGTGAATTTTGATTTACTACCAAATATGGCACGAGATCGTGGCCAGGCTAATTGCTGTCCAAGAGCCTTTGACCCAGAAAGGGAGAAACAAGTAGCAGCAGGAGACCTGCAGAGTTGGGCTTTCTTGTAGGCCAGAGAATAGACCAGGGGACAGGTGTGTGTGTGTGTGGCTTAAAAAAAAAAGAGAGAGACACAGAATTAGTACTCAACTCTTTGCTGTTTTCACCAGTGCCCCTGTCCTGCTTGGTCATGGTTTCATTTGCTCCTCAGCTGGTCCGTGCTGAATCAGGATCCTGACAGGTTGTGCAGCATGAATGTATTGGTCAGTGTATCCCTTCGCCGGCCAGGCATGAAGGGGAGTTACTCATTTACAGGCTAGCTGCACCGGGAACAAGTGAGCCCAGCCAATGGTAGGGTTAGCAGAGGAAAGTGAAGGCAGCTCCCTCGTCTCCTCACTGACTTACTCCTCTGGCCCTCGTACTGCTGCCCAGGCTGGGTGGGGTGATGAATGCTGCAGAGTCTGCGTGCTTAGCCGCAGGGGAAGCTGCAGTGTCACTCGAGCAGCACCCGCGACTGATGGCAGGTGGCGGTGATGGACTCTGAAAGGAGCCCTGCCCGGTCCGTCTCCAATGGACTATTGCATGCCATGGGGCGAGGGGTTGCAGGGTAGCGCGTGGCAATGAGATGTGTTCTTCAGGCTCTTCCAGAACTACAGACGGTGCCCTCTGCTCCAGCCCCGCAAGGGATAAAGGAGGACGCAGGCAGCTCTGCAAACCCCCTGGTTAATTAGAGCTGTGACCTTGTCCCTTTCCTGCAGGGGCCACATCTTCACTCAGTTTTACTTGGCCCCACTTGCCATTGATGTCGGCCGGGATGCCGTTCACACCTGTGTGGGGTGCCGCCCAGTCTGTCATGACCACACAAGGCACTGGGGAATCGAGCCCTTTGGCTGCAGGCTTCGGCCCCATGGAATCAGTGGGGCAGGTAGGCTGCAGCCAAGGACTCCACCCCATTGCCCGCAGGAAGGTGGGCGGCCCGGGACAAGCCTCCCTTCCTGCAGAGCCGCCTCCCCTAAGAGGCCTGACTCCTCTGGGGCGTTCACACCCCGTCTTCCCTGCTTTCTCCCACAGCTACATCTGGCAGCACATTGAGATCGGCTACGTGCAGGGAATGTGTGACCTGCTGGCACCTCTGCTGGTCATCCTGGACGATGGTGAGCGGGTGGGGTCACCCAGCTCCGGTGGGAGCGTTTCTCGGCGTGTTTAGGAGGGGAGGCATGGGGAGAGCTCGCTGGCTTGGCCAGACCCCCAGACTGGGAGTGTCCAGGCTGGTCTGGCTCTGGCAAGGTGCCGGGAGTCCACGAGGCTGCACGTCTCCATCTCCAGAACAGGGGTGGCACGAGAACTGGCCTGGCTTCCTCTGCGCAGCCTCCCTGTGCGCCTCAGCCAGGCCTGGAGAGAGTCCTCTGGGCGGCGTAGAGAAGCTCCATCTCCATGGCCCATTGCATCCTGGCGCACTCTGCTGTGGAGACTCAGCTGTGTGTGTGTGTGTGTGTGTGTGTGTGTGTGTGTGTGTGTGTGTGTGTGTGTGTGTGTGTGTGTGTGTGTGTGTGCGAGAGCGAGAGCGAGAGCGAGCGCGAGCGCACATGCAGGTGTCCCGTCTGTAATTTGCTGGTGAACGCGTCCGTGCACAGAGCCGTGACACGCTCCCTGTCTCTTACCCTGTGCAGAGGCTCTCGCATTCAGCTGTTTCACCGAGCTCATGAAAAGGATGAACCAGAATTTCCCCCACGGGGGAGCCATGGACACTCACTTCGCTAACATGAGGTCGCTGATCCAGGTATGATAAGGGGAGGGCAGCCTCTCAGACCAGCCGGAGAGAGGTTTTTCCCAGCCCCCTGTTGTGCTAGAGGGGCTGGGGGTTTGGAGGAGACCCCTGTGGGGGGGCTGTGGAGGAGCCTGTGGGAGAACGACAGCAGAGCAGCTTGAAGAGAAGGTCTGGGCGCGTGTGTGGGCTGCACGGGGGCAGGGCAGGAAGGCCGGCTGGGAGGACCAATGGTGCCCTTCAACACGCTAACGGGACCCCGGTCTCCCTTTGCTCTTTTTGGACAGATCTTGGACTCGGAGCTCTTTGAACTGATGCACCAGAACGGGGACTACACCCATTTCTACTTCTGCTACCGATGGTTTCTCCTGGATTTCAAGCGAGGTGTGTGGCATGACCTGGCCCTGTCCTCCAGGCCGCTGATGAGCAGACCACAGGAGGACAGTCCCAGGGTGCTTCTACTTAAGAACAGTGGCATCAGTTCAGATATTCCTTGGAGTGGGGGAGGGGGCAAATTCAGGGCCATGTTTGTCTCCGCTCACCCTCCCCCACCCCACAGGGACCCTGGCTCTCCCCTCCCTCTTTCCCACATAGCGCAGGAGTTGTCAGGAGTTGAGTTCTCAGCGCCCTCCCCTGCGCTTCACCCAACACACTCCCCGTGTCCTAGCTCGCAACGCCATTTGGCTCAGCCTCTGCCTTCCCCTCTCCCCTGGTCTGGATGGAGGGGCAGCTGGGCCAAGGTTCAGTGGCGGTGTGACCCCCCGTGTTAGGGCCACAACGCCACTCCCTGAGATTGGGCCTGGCCACCTCTCTCGAGGGACAGCCAGGTCAAATTTCAGCGGTGTTCAGACCACAAAGCTGGAGTGACGCCAGCAGATTTGACCCTTTTCTCTACAGGGCCACCACATCTCCATGCAAAACGCCCCAGTCCCCAAAGCGTTCACAGCTGAGGGGGCCAAAAACAAAACTCTTCTTTTTTAAAAACAAGTTTCAGCCGAGGGGCTTTGTGACACTCTCGTCTGGTGGTCTCTTCTTTCACCCCCCGGAGACCTTCACTCACACGTGGAAGAGACAATACGTTTGGCTTCCTCCCGGTCCCCATTGGATAGTTGTGCCCGTTTTGCAAAGCTACAGCGCAAGCCAGCACAGTGGGAGGTCCCTGTGTGGGCGGCCGTAGGTCTGGAATATCAGCGTGTTGGTGAGCGAGGGGGGTGAGCAGAGCTAACGCTAAACTTGGTGGTAACTGCGGTGGGACCGTCCCTTATTTGGCAGTAATGCATTCACAGAATTCTGCTGCGTTGCATTGTAATGTTTGAGCAGCCGTGTTCGCATGTCAGGACATGGTTTGGATTGGACAGCGTGTATAAGAGGTGTGATGACTTCCACAGAGTCAGACTTTAAGGCCAGAAGGGGCTGCATCCAGGAGCGGAGCTGGGTGGCACCCCCTCCCCGCTCTTCTGTGGGGGCTGGCCCAGGCCTCGCAATGCCCCCGGCCAAACGTTCCTGGGCACGCCCCACGGTTTGGGGACCACCGATCTAGTCTGACCTCCTGCAGAGAACTTCACCCAGTTACCTCTGTATTGAGACCAACATCTTGTGTTTGGCTAAAGCATCTTCCAGGAAGGCTGCCAGGCTGGAGCTGAAGACATGGAGAGATGGAGAATGCTCCCTTCTCCTGGGAGTGGGTTACAGCAGTTAATCACCCTCAATTCTCCATACCAAAAAATTGTGCCTTATTTCTCATTTGAATTTGGCTGGATGCAAAATCCCACCTTTGGCTTTTGTTCTGCCTTTCTCCACTAAAGTAAGACGACCTTTTACGCTGAGCCTGACTGTTCTGTCACCTGCACCCACGTAACTCCAACGGCTGGTGAAGTTACTCCTGATTTACACTGAGGTGAGATCAGAGTCAGGCCACACTTAGGTCGTTATGTCCCGGCAGGAGCCTCCTTCCTTTCCATCTATGAAAACAACTTTCTGTGTCAAATAAGCATCAGTCTGCAACAAAACCCCCTTTGAAAAATAATTTTGTGATCCTCCAAAGAAGGGAGCCTCCATTGTTGCTGGGAATTCTCCATAGACCCGCTCCAGGCCCCGAACCTGCCCTAAACGACCCCCTGGTTCAGCCATTGTTCTCTCTTTCATAGAGCTGGTGTATGACGACGTTTTCTCTGTCTGGGAGACAATCTGGGCAGCTGCACACGTCTCCTCTTCGCATTACGTCCTCTTTATAGCCCTGGCCGTGGTGGAAATGTACCGGGACATCATTCTGGAAAATAACATGGATTTTACAGATATCATCAAGTTCTTCAATGGTACGTCTTGTGTTTTGTTGGACTCCGTCTATGGCAGGTCCTCGGTCTTAGTCACTAATATTTGTGGTTAGGGTACATGCTAGTCTATCCTGATAACTAGCGTTTGTTGAAACGCAGTGGGGCAATATTGCTTATGAGGGACCGCGGGGCTGAGGTCCTGAGCAGAGGACTGCGAGCCGGCAACTTGTTGGTTCTGATCCTGACCCTGCGTCCGATGTGGCCTTAGGGCAGCTGCTTCACTGCTGCATGCCTCCGATTCGCCACTTGTAACATGGTTATGCTTCCCTCGAGAGAACAGTCCCCCAGGGATTCTTTTAGCTAATAATGATTCTCATAAATACTAAATATGGTGCTTCTGGACACAGCCATGATCAGGGGCCCTCCACTGCTCCGATAAGCTTCAGCTCCTTCCTAGAATGTGGCCCGGGCAGAGAGATGCAAACCTTTGAGGGGCTTTCATCTTTCCCAGGACTTGCAGCTCTTTGGTCCAGATACCTCCATCATTTGTTAATTACTTTTCCTTCCATGTTCCAGAAATGGCCGAGCGGCACAACACCAGACAGCTCCTGAAACTGGCCCGGGATCTCGTGCACAAAGTCCAGACGCTGATTGAGAATAAATGAAAGGCCTGGGAAGGGTGGGGTGCTCAGCGAGACGGCAGGGACTCCGGTCCAACGCTTCCTGCCCCGTCTCCTTTTTCTTTAAGTGCCACCCCTGTAACACAAATCTTGGTAGTTTGACACATGCTGCTCTGTAAGGTGAAGGTACCCTTATCTCTGCTCTCTGCTGTTGAGTTGAGCCATTAGGGGACAGGTCCCTTGGTTTAGTTCGTCAGCTCAGCATTCGTTTTCAGTGACTGACCAAAGATCTGTAAATCTGCACCTTATTTTTTGTTTTGTTTTAAACATTTCTACCTTGGAAGCAAATCTTGGGCAGACATTCCCTTGCCTTGCTTTGCCTTGGTGTTATTACTGCGGTTCTGGTTCCCGTCTTCAGCAGGAGCACTTTCCAGACAGCCCTCCCAAAGAGGCTGGGCTACAGGCAGGCTGTGCTGCTGCTGCTCCTCCTTGGGTCCGCCTTCGGATCTGCAGCTTGCACTGCAGGGGAATAAAGCACTTCCCTCCACATGGCCAGGAAACCAGGCTGCAGCAGCTGGTAAAAATAAGGCTGTTCTCAGCATTTGGTTTTGTAGTAGGAGTGTGAGGCTGTGCCTTCGGCAGAGAGAGACTCAGCAGGGAAATTCCTCCTTCGATCTCCATTAACACACCCGCTTCCTTGCTTAGAGCTGTGTTTTCCTCCCATTACCTAGGGTTTACAGCTGGCTCATCAGCCCAGGATCAGAGCACGTGGTGTTCTGATTCCGGCTGAGTTTCCAGGAGAGCTCCGCTGGAAAGTCTGGTTTCAGCTATGGGTCCTGAGCCCCGCAGAGTCAATGGAAGGACTCCAGTTGGACGTCAGTGGGCTTTGGATCAGGCCCACGTGGAGGGAAATAGACCAAGCTTAGTGTTCTCTGCTCTGGGTGTCCAGAGCGCTGCCATCCTGCCCTGCAATGGCGCTCTAGCATTGTGCTCCCCTGGGCACTGTGCATGCAGCACCTTGGGCAGCAGGAGAGCCATGGGAAGACTGAGCTGCAGTGAGCTTGGTGCGGTTAGTGCAGCCAAGAGTTTGGGTTTATTTTTCATCTCAGGTAAAAAAGTAGAAGAGGAAAAGAAGAAAAGTAGGTTGTGTTAGTGGGTTAGTTTCCACCTGCCCGGGAAGGTCATTTTCATAGCTAAGCCATTCTGTGGTTGGCATGAACATGTGCTCCTGGCAGCTGGGAAAATGCTTTGCGGTAGCTCTTTCAAGGGTACTTTCTCTCAGATTGTGCTGCAAAAATCTATGTTTGCCAAACATGAAACGTGTGATTAAATATGTTCTCTCTCCCTGTCCTCAGCTCCATCAGCAGGGCTCAGCCAGAGCCCTCTGTGCTGAGGGAGTGGTGTTCACCTGAAAGGGAAAGGGACCCAGAACACTCCTTTGTACTGACTGTATTTTGTATTTGTGTGTGGTGTGTCTCAGGCATTGCTTGCAGAATAAAGCCTGAAGAAAATAGTGCATGCTCCAGAAAACAGTTGCAGAGTATGGTGAGCCAGGCTGCAGTATGTGAACAAATCAGCTAATCCCTCTGAACTATAGGGATTCAGAGTCTGTAGCTACAAACCAGGGAAGGGCAGTGCCTGCTGAACCTGTTTGCTGGAGAAGAATACAGTGGGAGGTGAAAGCAGAGGAAAGCTGTCTTCTCTAATTTCTCATTTTGCCGGTTATTTATACTTTATCCACAGAAGCTAGGAAACCCTTTGAAGCAATTTCCTGCCCATTCTGGAGCAGATCTGTTGTATTAAACTCCAAAAAGAGCTTAATTTATTGGAATAAACCGTCTGCACTAGCATCTGAAATAGTCTGCATGGAAACTGAAGAATTTGGGCTTTAAACCTTCAGGTTTGAGTGTGCATCTCTCGAAAGCAAAGAGCAAATCTCCCGCCTACACTGGTGACCTCTTCCTGATCCTAGAGCGTGTAGCTTTTCAGATATTAGAACAGATAAATAATCTGAGCAGCCTTGTTCTAAAGGGGGAGGGGTCGAAGTGACACTTTTGCATAGGAAAATTAAGGAATAATAACCATTAGATAGGCATAAAAAGTAGTAACTCTGACACTAGCTTTCAAGATTTTATTTTTTTTAAACAGATAGCTGAGAATCCTGCACAATATCTGCTATCTGCATTATTTGAGTGTGTCTTCGGGCCCATCGATAGCAGTGTTTTTGAATAACTTCTAACAAAAAAGTATTTATTTATTCTATTGACTGTACATTACTGTGTGTCCTTGTATAATGAATTCAGTGAGTGTGACTCTTTATGCAAATGGAGATATATCTTTTCAATGTTGCAAACATATCTTGTAAATGTTTATCAGAAAATTGTGTCTATATATACAGGCTAGAGAAAAAAAGTGATTTAAGTGGGGTATTATTTTTTGAGGAAGGAAGAAATCTTTGCTTCTAAGAACTGCGTGGTTCTCTATAGCACCTACTCAATGATGTGCCAATCTGTCACTTTCCTTGTACTGTGAGAATTGTTTTGTTACATCAACAAAAAGCTCAATGCAGGTTAAGAAACCATTTGACCTCAGCTTTGCTTGGTTTAGCTCTGATTAAAAATTGTGGAATAGAAACACAGAAGTGAGGATTCTTTCCCTGATCCAACAACGCGATCACCACGCGTGGCCTCTTCACCAGTGATTTCATTTTCACCCCACTGATTTCTGTGGGGCTCTGCACAGGCTGGCCCCATTGCCTGGGTAGAAACGATTGCAGAATCAGGGCCTGATGTGTTCTACTGCCGCAAATTAGACTCCCCCAATAATTTAATATATAGGCTGCAAGAAACACTGCATCCGTTTTGCTCTAAGAATCTGAAAGTCCAACTGTGATCCCAGGATATTCTCAAGGAAAATAATGAAAAATATCCATAGAGAAAGCTTAAGGGATAAATTCTACTTTCGCTTTGAGTGTAAATCCAGAGTAACTCCGTTGTAGTCAGTGCACCAAATGTAACATTCGAATGGGCACTACCAGCCTATGTTAAAGCCAGTGAAACAAAATCTGCTCTCAGATACTCCGGTGTGAGTTGTGCATGCAAATCTCCCAGCAGAATTTGGCTAATAGCGTGTCTTATATTGAATGTTTTGCTCTTCGGATGCATTTCTTGTTCAGATACCTTGCCATGTTCCACAGTCACATGCACAGCTGTAGGCAGGTTGGCAGATCGGTGGAGTTGATAAATAGTGCATGTTAGAAAGTCAAGATGTACTGTAATCATGGCCGATTTCCATAGCTTTTGTCAATATGTGGTCCTAGCTCAGCTCTGCGTGTGTGTCCAAAGAATGTGTACTTGGAATTGCAAAGGCCCTGAAAAACTGTGGGATAGTTTGGATTTCATAGAGACAGAGCTCCTGGAAACTTGAGATTTTTCCAGCAGAACACGCAGAGGGCAGTAGCAGGGAAGGGGGCATTTGCTTGTCTGTCTGAAATAAAAAATTGTGAGAAAATTGATTCCAAAACCCAAATGTGAATTAGAATAACTCGTGACTGTCTGATGTCCCCACCCGTCAGTGGTTTTTGAAGTACCTTGATTTTTGTGAGCACCAGTCTTATGAACAGCCAGTTATCCAAACCATTGTTCCTGACAGGAAAAAATGGTCACATAATGAAAGAGAAGTCGCTGAAGAACGAGTCGACATCTGATGGCTCAATACATAGGAAATCTCTTTGGAGGGGTTTGGAGGACAAGAGGAAAGTGCTGCCGAGTACCGTGCTGCAGCATGAGCGCCCTACCACTGGACATTTGAGATGTTCCGTTTTAAACTCCTCAGTCCCGAACTAGCTTGTAAAAGAGGGGTGCTGTTGTAAATAAATGGGAACTGACCATACACGACTTCCAACTAACGTACACTGGGCCTGGTATGTCATGGGGCTTTAACTTGGCATGTGCACACTGCCCTCAAAGGGGTGACTGCACCATGTGCAGACGCAGCCGAGACAACTTTCATCTAGCCAGCTCGGGTGCCAGTAGCAGTACAGCTGGGGTAGCGCAGGCTAGTCACCTGAGTACATACCCGGGTGGGTGTGTGCGAGGGCAGTGAGCCTGCGCTGCTGCAGATTCACTGCTGTGAGTCCACAACAGCCTGCTGTTGCTCCATGTGCTGCTGCGATGACCTCTTCGGTTGTAGTGTAGATCTACCCTTCGATCCACTGGTATGCACACCGTTTTGTGCCAGTACACACATCCACTAGCATGCTCTGTGTGCATGAGTGCCAGTGCACAAACCGTAAGTGGAGGCCACCTTTTACGTCAGGCTTGTATTGTAACTTGTATCGAAATCCAGACAGAGAACGTCAAATGTATGTCAGTTCCCCCTGACATGGATTGGTGCTCTGCGAGCCTTTGTGTATCTGACGTCCCGCGCACAGTGAGTGAACTGCCCTTGTGGTCATTTAAACAGAAGGAGTTCGGAGGGGAGCCATTGTGCTATTTTCTTCACCTGTTTTGGGAAAGCGTTTGCTTGTGTGTTTAATAGAATGAAGGACGTGGTGAGACCAGGGGAATGCAAGCTCAGACTCCCAGGCTAAAAGTCTAGGGGTCAGAGTCTCTATAAAGCTGCCCAGAGTTACAAGAAGAGGATCTTGCTTGTCTAACTGTTGCACCTCTTTCTCTTCTTCCTCAGTCCTTTCCTTTCTGCCCGAGTGTGCGCCTGTGTCACAGAGGCCCTAGAAGTTAAGAATCACTTTGGGTTTTCTGGGAGGAGAACAGAGCCATCTAAGTTGTTTGTTTGCACAGCTTTCTTTTCTCATCTCTACAAGGGAGAGTTATGAACTGCCTTTTGGATACTGGGACAGAGCCCTTGGCAGGGAAATGTGGTAGACGATTATTGTGAGATGGGGCGAACTAGATGAGCCAGATGAATATTTTCCTTCCAGCTATTCCATATGGATACAATTTACCCCTGTGCCGCTAAAGTCCCATTTAAAGTCATGCGCTGACCCTCTCCAGAGAGGTGAGGTTTTTTGCTCTCTATACCGTAATTAGAACTATTTAGCTCTCAAATCACTTGCCTTGTATACAGTCTACTAAATATCCAAAACGAATTCCAACCCTGTTCCTTTCCTCAGGGGGTTGTTAATGGATTCTTTGCCTGCATTTGAGCTTTCTGCAGATGTGACCCTCCAAACCCTCTTGAGATCCATCTTTTGACGTGGTGTTTGTTCTTGAATGTGTTTTTATATGAGATGTTCTTGTTTTTTACTGTGTTGAAACTCTAAATGGCCTTTCTATAAACACTTTTCATATAGGTTGAGACTTTTCTTCACAAGACCAAGGTTGCATTGGAATGCTGCAGAGTGTTACTTTTATTCAAAGCCTTTTATTTTTTAGCAGCCTATGAACATTCACAATTTTGTTTTTGCTGTAGCTAAAGCCAGCAATAGAAGTACAGGCCTTAACGATAACTTTTACTGATGGCTTAAAAGCCATCTCAAGGGAAGCAATTATTCCTGGTGCTGTAGTATAGACAGCATAATTTTAGCTCTTCTGTTTGGGTAAAATTCACCTCTCGGTAGAAAACAGGCACAATCCACTTAAATCCCATTCAGAGGTATGTAGACCTTTGTGGGCCTAGGCCGAGGGGATTTCACTCCTACTGTAGTTTATTACTTGTTTTTTGGAATTCTTGCACCAGAACATCTTGACTTTCTTTTCTGTCCCCGCTTGCTCTCCAGTTGACTGATTCATTGAGTTAGGAGCTACTTTAGTGATAGTCTATAAAGGATACATAGCCCCATGTTCCAAGACCCTTGTCAGACACATGACATGATTTTATCTTACAAAAAATCAAGTGGCTTGAAAATATGCAGTGTGAATCGCTGCTCTGTTTTTCCTGTATTGTAGCTTTCCTGTTCAGCCAGTGATCGCTACTGAGCCAATTTCATCAGTGGGATAAAGGAGCGAGATTTTTTTACATTTGACAAATGTACTCAAGAAATAGCATCCTTGTGATTTATCTATCTGCTTTGGAATTTTAGCTAATACCAGCGGTTCTAGTAATGTTTCCTATATTTCTTGAGCACATATAGATACTGAAAGAGCACAATTTGTTATTTATGAAATGCAGGTTTTCTAGCAATATAGAAATTTGGTAAGCGTTGCTAGAACTAATAATTAAAACTCTGAAGTAGATAAAGATGGTGTTTACTTGTATAATATTGGACCTCTCCCGGATACCTTCCATTACATTGCCTCTTCTGTCTTCCTAGTTAGGGCACCCAAAGCACCGTCACTCTGTCCTGTAGTTACACCATGCACAAAACATACGTTAATGATTAAAATGTTTTTAGTTTTTCAGTCCCAGATTAGATTAAATGTATTTTTGAAGACACAGTAATGATTTTTTTCATCGTGTCACTACAGGACAGAGTTTGAGGTTGTTTGGGTGCCTAAACTGTGTGTTTCTATAGCTCAGCATATTCGGATTTCTTTTAAGCTTAACCTTAACTATAAATTTTGCCCTAAATTAGCGACGTACACTGTTTGGTTTTTGTCTGAGAGTTTCCTCTTAAAAAAAAGAATGAAAAATTCATTCATGAACACTGAATGAGAAGCCGAAAGAGACTTACAGTGTGATACTGCTAATGATTTCAAGATATTAATTATGACCCTTAAGTATTTTATTTTTACTTTTAGGGCCAGGCTTCCCAGTAGGTTCTAGCTGTGTTATGGGGCGCAGGAACAGCACTAGGTAGCCTGACTGTATCAGCTGGGTAAGCTGTATTTACAGCTGTTCTGCGCTGCCAGATCAGCACGAAATAACCAGAACTTATACCCCCAGCTTTTGGCCGCCTCCTGCCCTCCACGTTTCACCTCTGGTTCCCCCTCCCTCCTTCCCCCTGTGCCCTTTCTGTTGGGTGGATCTGGTGCAATGGATTGGTTTTGGAATGAAATAATTATGATTAATGGTAATTTTTTCTGTTGCTTTAACTTATGAAAAGTATCGTCTTCAGCAGGGGCTGGCACATAAAAGTATTTAGAAAAGCTCAAAGAATTGCCTGCTTTCAAAATGGCCTCCATCTCCCATTGTTTCCAATAGCTGTGAAGCCAGGCTGCTCTCAGAGTATAGACAGTGGTCCTCTCTGCACTATGAGGAGCTTGCTGATTGGAGGCAGTGGACATCTTTACTAAGGGCAGCATGTGAACTCACTCCCATTAAGAACACTAGGAGGTAGCAGCCATTTCAAAACAGGGCAGTTTTTCATGGCATTCTCTGTAGCAGAACTTTATCTCCAGCCCCTGCAGAGGGAGAGATTTTCAGTAATAGCTAAAAATAACCATTTATCTGAAAAATAAATAAAAACTTCAAATGTTAGCCTATGCACAAGTTCTCAGTGAGCTCTAACTATATGAGAAATTTGAAGAATCTGTGTTTCCTTACTGAGATGATTGAGGTTAAATAAAAAGATCTGACGGTGGATATTATATTTCTTAAGAGACTCCTTTTTACAAAATTAATTTACTCCTAAAATTAACAGATTTACTTGAAAATTCTCAGAAAATTAATTCTTCTCTGAGTAAGTGCTGAGTTTGGAGAGGGTAATCTGTATTTTTCATAAACAGAGGCTGTATCCCTGTTTTATGTACAAAATGCAACTCAACTTTCACTATGGACTCAGGATTGGCACCTATATAATTCTAAAACATATAGTACCAAGCTTAGTTTTTTGCTAAATTCAGTGGGGAATCTTAGAACATTTAGAACAAACATCTTATACATCCAGGAAATTAATGATAAACTTATCACAAGGATGTGTTGGAAAAAGAATTAAAATTAACAGGATTATGAATGTACTGTACGAACTGATGTTAAACCTTTATGTTGCCCTACAATGAATTGCTGCTTTTATACATAGGATGCCATTTTGGTCTCTGGGACTCACTCTATACGAAATTAATGAGCATTGTAGCTTTTATTATAACATTTGTAGAAGTGCTGCTAACGTCTGTCTTAGCATATTTCAACGTCACACTGGGGTATAATATTGGTTTTATATTTTACTCATGCGTTTAGTTTTCTTTGTAAATTGTTCGTTACTGTTGTTCAGAAAGACAAACTAAAACTATATTCTCTATGGTTAAATGTATTTTCAAATCAATAAAATCCTGGTTGTTGTTTATTGCTGTGCGATTACTGACTAAAAACATTAAGAAAGGAGTTGTGGAAAGTGTTATAACTCTTTTAGCCTGATTCTTCACTGTCCTGTGCCATCAGTTACATCTGTGCAAATGTTATCAGATGGAGTAATGTTTTACACACAGGATGCAGTCTTCCTATTTACAGGTATAAATGCTAATGCAGGATCAAGGCAGTGGAAAATCAGAACCCGTCTGTACTCATGACTCTCATTGACAAGGAAGTTTTTCATGGATCAAATGTACACTGTGGGTCTTGTTACTTACAAAGATCAATGCTTGAACTCAGTTCCTTTCCTTCAAAACCCCCCTGATAACTGTTTGAGTGTGTCAGAAAAGCTGCATACAGCTGAATCCTAATCAACCATCCGAAGATCTGAAATTTTCAGGAGGCTCAATAAAGCAGGAAAACATGTTGGGAGCTGGTTGGAAATGGAGGTTTGGATAACTGAGTCTTTTGCGTGGCACATGCACAGACCTAATTCTCTCCAGCAATGTCTTTCCAGCTTCTGCATTGGTTTAGGAGCTGGTTCAGAAGCATGGACAGAAAAGGTGACTGTGGAATAAGTCTTAGAAGTGCCTCCTCCTCAAACACTGAGAGACAATTACACATTGCTTGTAAAGTTCATCACTCTTGTGAGGAATCGGGTGGTTAGCAAAACATTTGTCATTCTCGCCCTGTGTTCTTCGTGAAAACCCAAAGACTGCTTTTGCTGGTAGAAAGCTGCTCATCTTGGACCTGAGTCACAGGATGGGAGTCTTGCCGCGAACTTTGGATCTGGCCCTTTGCGCACAAATACTAGTGAAGGAAAGATGGTGGATATCACTAGGCTCTTCTCTCTCTCCCTTGTCCCCTTTGGAAGACTAAGTAGGAGTCCTCCACTGGTGCAGTTGGGTCTATTCCCCTTTGCATTGTTACTCAGGGTGAAGGGCGGGAGAGAGAATGAAGAGGGAGGTTTTTAGCTCGTAGTTGTCCCGCATCACTGCATGAATGATGCATCCAGTTGCCAGTCCATCTGAGGCTTGCATGATATACTTGCTTAGGAAGATAGAGATACCATCTGATTAATGCTGAAGCAGAATTCAACTACCACATCATATCACCTGCTTTTGCATCTTGACATTGAATGACCTGGAGTAGGGTAGAATTATAAAGAACTTAAGCGTGTCTGATGTGTTTCGTTAGTAGCCGTATGTGAGTAATTCAAACTATTGGATGGAAATGTTTTATTTGACAAATGTGAAAATAAACAGTCGGTAAGGAATAGACACACACAAAATAATGCTGACAGGGACGGATGTTTAAATACAGCTTCTCTGGTGCATCTTGGAATTACAGCTCAGACTTAGAGTCTTTCCACAGCTCAGAATCTGAGCTAGGGATCCATGTGAATGCAGAGATATAAATAGAGATAAACAGTTACAGATGGTGAGGGTGCAGAACTAGGCTAGACACCAATCTCTAGGGAAGCATGTTACTAAAATGCATCCAATCGAAATTGTGATGCTCTAAGCTTTAAAAAATTGTATTTCACCCAGCTTCTGTATTGCCAACCTCTGTCCTGTCCTGCGTAGCCACCATTTGTGCCCTGGTCTCCTGCCAGCATCTCCGACCTTGGTGCATCCAGCACCTTGCACAATCAGGTCATTCCTCCCCTTGACTTTTAACAGGAGTTGAGGGCACTCAGCACTTCACAGGAGCAATCCAATATGCCTTATGCTTCTTGCTGTCCCACGCATTCATGCAGCTTCATCTGTCCCATAGCACCAGCAGCGCTGTTCTGAAGGTGGATTACAGCCTGACAGAATTAAACACCCACTCTTTACCTAGCAGCTCTTAGTCACTGCCTCTTCTCCTGCCTTTGTAGTGTTGACAGACTGGTGTGTCACTCAGTTATCATCCACTCCAGGCCTCCCACCTGGCCTTCCTGAGAGGATGTTTCCCAGCTAATAAAATACTCCAAACATTATTGACCAGAACATTCAACTACTTGCCTACTCAGATCTCTGGACCCCAAAAAGCTGAATACAAAGAGAGGCAGCCCTGAGTGTCTTTTAAAATGGTATTAGTGACAGACATCCCTAACACACAATTGCATGCATTACATACATTCTGCCTATAAACAGCCCGGTGCCACGGGAAATCAAATCAAAACAGAGCTCGCTGCTGCATCCTGACACATAACATCTTCAGAGATACTTGTTCTGGTGCCTCTTAATCAGTGTGTGTGTTTTTATGATGGGGAGGGCAGCAGCCCCAGAAACAAACCATTTTCAGGGCACATCTAGATATCGATAAAGAGTTTTCATTATCGCAGCACCAGAAAAAATGAACAGTCAACAAAACAACTCATTGTTTATACCAGCCCATACCAGAATATGATCCAAAAGGGAGACTCTCAAAAGACTCCCAATTGTCACTGTAACATTTTTGTTCCTAGTCTGGAAAGGACTTGTACAGTTCCTGTGTGTGAGAAACTAACACAGGCTTATCTTATCCAAGCTGCAATTAGCAGTAGAGCAAATTGTTTCAATCTGCAATGAGACATTTCTAGGTTTATTAAACTGTTGGCAAGGAAGTCTCCAGTGGGGGCAATGTCTGGGACTCTGAAAGTGCAATTCTTGCTTTAACTCTCTTATCTTTAGCTCTTTATCAGAGAGTGCATTTACTCTTTTGCATAGCGCAAAATATATTTACAACATTATGATTACTGCTAATTATATGCTGCATTGTGCTGTGCAATGTTTTCTCCAGGTTCCTCTCAGTATTTCACTAATACTCGGTTGTGAAATGTGATGGCTTCAGAGACGTGGTTTCCTCTTAATGAGGGGAATGGTGAGAAGTATTCTGACTAGATCTAAATATCTTCTGTCTGTGCTGCATGTCTGCTGCTCTGATAGCTCAGGGACTGAGATTTTCAGTTCCATGCAAATCCAGAGCTCCTCATGAGGTTTGGTGTTCCCGCAGCAGAACTGTTCACGCCGACCCAGTCAACTGCACCTTTGCTTCCTCAGCTGCACCTGTGTCAGGGCCTCATTTGCCTTTACTGCTGGGGGTGGTGCACAAGATGGAATGGGTCCAGCTTGACTCTTAGATCGGTGTGTGAGTTTGTGGAGGATGGCAATTAGGTGGGCTGAAAACCAGCTGGCTTGCTTGTAACCTGAGCACACATGATCTGGAATCACGAGACAAGAAGCAAGAACCCGCTTGATGCTGTTGTTGAAGTTTTCCATCAGAGGAGATTGTTTGATATCTCCAGAACTTCCTGCCTCTTCCCTCTGCTTTCAAGGTCCCACTGCTTTTTCTTTGACCCCCTCTCCTGGCAGGGACATCCCTCTCCCCATCCCACCAAAGCAAGGGTCTGCACAGCCTTTTGCACCAGTTTATCTATATAACATTACACCATAAATTGGTTCAGCTGTATGGCCATGTCATCTATGAGAGGGAAAAATATATTTTTAACTCAATGGCTGATGTGTTAAATATCATGTTAAAATTGTAGTGTAGATAGTTCTAGTTTCACACATGCTCTCCTTAAGGTTTACCTCAGCCTGCTAATGTATATTAAAACTAAAACTGACTTGTCTATACTACCATTTTTACATGTTAGCTAGTACTTATTAAAAAACACACCTTTTTCCTACTAAACACAGGGCCATTAGACTGACTATCTACACCTTGGTGCAATGAGTGTAGTGAGTGTGTGAAATGCCCTAGTGTAACCACAATTTGCACCCATGGAACACAATTTGTATAGGTGCAATTAAGCCTGGCAGGAAACAGAAATAAACTGTACAAGCGCAATTAGGAGTTCACACCAGCACAATTACACTGAGGGATAAAAATCCCAGTGTAGACAAGGCATGAGGCTGGCAGGGAGAAAGCTTTGATGTTCATTAAGAGATTTGTTCAGAAGCTTTTTTTCTACTAGAATTATCAGCGCTATGATTTCTCCCCCTCTGCCCCAGTAATTCTGGAGCATCCATCCCATAAAAATGAATTAGAAGCACAAATGGATGAGACGCTACTGCCAGCATACGTTAAGTTGCACAATGATTTCTGAAGCACAAGGAGGCAGGGTACTCCTTTTGCATAGTATTTCTTCAAAAAGTAAAAGCATTTCTATAACACTTCTGACAAATGAATTTGAATGACCTGACTGCGTTCTTTATTCATTGTGTAAACCATCAGATTGTTTTGGTTAATTATAACATACAAGAGGAGGTCCCAGTAATGCCTTACTTTGGGCTGGATTCTGGTACCTATACCCATGTTAGGTAATACCTATGCAATAAAGCCCTCTATTACAACCAACGCAGTAATTAATTTTTCCAAATGAAAAACATTATACCTACAGCACTTGATCAGCCTTATGTTTTCACTTTAGACCTCTGGCTTTATCTTCTGGTTCTTGGTTGCTGAATAGGAAGGAAAGTCTGACTATTTTGAGCATGCTGAATTTTTCCTCTGCTGAGAAACTGTCTTCGCAGCTATAAATCCAGGGCCTGATTCTGAGAGGTGCTGTGCATTTCCCGGGTGGTTCTGAGCATCTTCCATTCTCACTGAAGGTTGCTCCAAACCCTGTAGGATTAGGCCATTACAATGTGATAAACTAATGTCAGATGTTACTAATTATACCGTTTTGTGTACGTCTCTTACCCATTTCATTAAATCAGGAGCCACTCTTCTGTTTGCTTTGGGCCCAGCGCTGCTCCTATTGGTCAATGACAAAACTTCAGTGAGAGGAGGATTGGATCCCTATGCAAGGAAACCGGAGAGGCAGAAGAGAGTTAGCCTGCTGTGTTTTGATCTTAGATTGCATTTGGTGCAATGGCCTTATGTGCTCCACACTATGACTTGGCAGTGAGTACCCTGGATCTTTCTTTGCGTTCAGTGCCTGTTCCACTTGCTGACTGAGTGGGGAAGGGTATGTTGTGAGTAGACGTGCTCTGGGGAGCAGATGTGAAGTGTGGTGAGGAAGTTGGATTTTAACCCCAGTTTTCCTTTTATAAAGTCAACTTTAGTTTGATAACAGAGCTACCTCCTACTCCTTTTCAGAGTAGGATAGTAATGGATAAAGGGTATTTCTGTTACTGTCTGTGTGCCCTGGGACCCTGATTCTGTACACCCTTAGTAATCCTATTGGCTTCAGTGGGACCACTTACCGAGTAAGGGCCACAGGATTAGAGCCTAACTGTTCCACTCTTTAGGACCAAATTCTGGTTGAGGATCAACTTTAAAGACACCAGCATAAAATGGCAGACGTTTGTATACTGGGCTTATTCAGAGTTTTATTGTAGTTATCCTGCAATTGGTACTAGCATGCAGGGGGAAGAGGTGTGTCTGTTAATAACCTGAACAATGGACAGATTCCAGCATGTATGAAATGTGAGTTTTTGCTTTATGCATTTTGACGATTTTCAAAGGTAGCAAAAGAATACATGCTAGTGTGATAAAAATGAGTGAGCAGTAGAAGTTATTTCCAATAGAAATAGACTACCAGATTCAGATCTGAAGCTATGCTGGTATATGTCCAGAGTAATTCCATTGGCTTCTGTGGAGTTACGTCAGTTTTACATTACATAATTACATTTTAATCATACTGGTTAAAAACCCAAGCTTGTTTAAAGGGGAAGTGAAGGCAGATTTAAAATATAAATATATAAGAAATTGAAGAAAAGAGAAGTTGATAGTAATGAATTAAATCAAAAGCTAGGAATTATAGCAAATTGATTATAGAAACTAAAGGACACAAGGAGAAATCTGTAGCCAGAATTAAGGACAAAAAGAGTTTTTAAAGTTTATTAGAAACAAATAGAATCCTAACAATGGTATTGGTCCAGTACTAGATGGAAATGTAGGATTATCAATAATAATGCAGAAAAGGCCAAAGTGTTCAATAAATATTTCTGTTCTGTATTTGAGGAAAACTGATGCTGTAGTCGTATCATATGATGTCGATAACACTCTTTCCACTCAGCTAGTATCTCAGGAGGATGTTAAACAGCAGCTACTAAAGTCAGACATTTTAAAATCAGCAGGTCCAGATAACGTGCATTCAAGAATTTTAAAAGAGCTGGCTGAGGCGCTCGTTGGACCATAATATTGATTTTCAATAATTCTTGGAATACTGGGGATGTTCCAGAACAGTGGTTCTCAACCAGGGGTACACGCACCCTGGGAGGTACACAGAGGTCTTCCAGAGGGTACATCAAGTCATTTAGATTTGCCTAGTTTTACATAAAACTACAGGCTACATAAAAAGCACTAGCGGAGCTGGTACAAACTAAAATTTCATACAGACAACTTGTCTATACTGTTCTATATTACTATACACTGAACTGTAAGTACAATATTTATATTCCCAATGATTTATTTTATAATTATATGGTAAAAATGAGAAAGTAAGCAATTTTTCAGTAATAGTATGCTCTGACAGTTTTGTATTTTTACGTCTGATTTTATAAGCAAATAGTTTTTAAGTGAGGTGAAACTTGGGGTATGCAAGATAAATCAGGCTCTTGAAAGGGGCACAGTAGTCTGGAAAGGTTGAGAGCCACTCTTCCAGAAGTCAGTTAATGCTATGCTAATATTTAAAAAGAGTAAACAGATGACCTGGCTAACTATAGGCCGGTCAGTCTGACATCAGTCCCAGGAAGGATAATGGAGAGGCTGATCCAGTGCGTGACTAATAAAGAATTGTGGGGCGTGATCTAATGAATGCCAATCAACATGGGTTTATAGAAAAGAGACATCGTCAAACTAACTTTCTTTTTTTGATGAGTTTACAAGTTTGCTTGATTCAGGTGATAGTATCGATGTAATAGACGTCTCTCTGGTGTTTGACTTGGTACAGCACAACATTTTGATTAAAAATGATAGTATAAAACTAACATGGTGCACATTAAATGGAGTTAAAGACTGATTAACGGATGGGTCTCAAAATGTAATTGTAAATGGGGGATCCTCATTTATTGGATGCACTCCCAGTGGGTTCCCACAGGAATCAGTCCTTGATCCTCTGCTATTTAACACTGTTATCAGTTACGCTGGAATAAAACATAATCCTTGACATAGTTCACAAAAATTGGGATGGGGGGGGGGGGGGGTAAATGAAGACAAGGACCAGTTCACAGCAGTCTAGATTGCTTGGTAAACTGGAAGCAAGTAAACAATGTGTTTTAATGTGGCTAAATATACATGTATATAGTTAGGAACAAAGAATGTAGGCCATACTTACAGGATGGGGGACTCTATCCTGGGAAATAATGACTCTTAAAAAGACTTGAGGGTCGTGGTGGATAATTCACTGAACGTGAGCTGCCAGTGTGGTGATGTGGCCAAAAGAGCTAATGCATTCCTTGGATGTATAAACAGGGGCATCTCAAGTAACGGTAGAGAAGTTATTTTACCTTTGCATCTGGCACTGGTGTGACCACTGCTGGAATATTGTGTCCAGTTCTAGTATCCACACTTCAAGAAGGATGTTGTTAAACTGGAGAGGGTTCAGAGAAGAATTAAAGGATTAGAAAACCTGCCTTACAATGAACCCAGTCACCTTATTTTTATCTTAACAAAGAGAAGGTTAAGGGCAGACTTGATTACAATTTATAATACTTACATAGGGAACAAATACTTGATAATGAGCGCTTCAAACTAGCAGACAAAAATTTACACCTTATTCCTAGTCTGAATTTGTCTAGCTTTAACTTCCATCCATTGAATCATGTCTATCTACTGTGATTGTAATTAACCAGTGGAACAACTGACCAAGGATCATGGTGAATTCTTCATCACTGGCAACTTTTAAACCAAGATTGGATTGCTAAAAGACATGTTCTAGGAATTATTTTGGGGAAGGGCTCTAGCCTGTGTTATACAGGAGGGCAGATGAGATGATCACAAGGGTCCAATCTGGTCTTTGAATGTAGTGTAACCGTATCAGTATTTGGACCAGTCACTGGCAGGGCAGTACTTCGATCTATGACATCTGCAGTTAACATATTTCTCCACTGTAGGGCACTGATACACTACATGAGAGAAACAAGACTGGAGGAGTATCCTAGTTGAGAAATACAGTGTTTGATACTCAGTCCCAGTTCATGTTATTCATTTTATAACTTCATTTTGTGAAGCTCTCTTTTCAGGCAGTAAAGTCTGACAAAGTTGACAAAAACCAAACTGAAAACACTCAATTTACTGGATCTTTTGTGTGGTTATTGTGACAGCAGAAACATAGTTCACTGGAACAAGCAGTGCAAATGGTACATTGGTACAGCTTAAGCTGCTAAGACTTGTTCTTTCTTTTGATGGGAAATTCGATATTATTTTTAAAAAACAGAACCATACAGATTAATGAGTTCCCTTATTTGTATAAGGGGTAATATATTCTCCCCAGTTGTATAAAACTTGCATATAATTGCATTGAAGTTTCTGGTGAAATGACCAAGTATGCAAAGCTCATGTCTGTGTCTGTTGCGTCTTACAGTAGCCACTTGTTATTGCCACTCTGGGATGGAATTACGTCTTTACTTTACGTACAGTGGATGGAACTCAATATTTAACATTATCCAGGGATTACATTTAATTCCTAAGAGTCAAATACTCATTCCGGAAGAGAAGGGGTTTATGTAAAGAGCTGGGGTACCATGAGGGGAAGGAATCCTTTCTCACATGCCACACAATGACAGTGGAACTTTGCTCTACATCAGTGACTGCACTCCACCTATGGAAGGTGGGAGAATGCTGATGGCACTCCAGCCTGGCTCCAAGAGCTCTGTGAATTGGCTCCAGTTTTGCTCAACCACATGCGAAGTGCTCAGCTCCTCTGGGCAAGAGGTCAGCATCCTTCTTCCTCAGTGCTCCTGGAACTGTACTGATTCCCCTGTAGTCAGGTCCCCAGCAAAGCAACAAGGGCTAGGGGTGAGGGCAGGATTTGGGCCCTTGCCTTTAGACTGTAAGTTTGTAGTCTCCAAACTTTTTACCTTGCGTCCCCCCTTATTCCTGTCCGCAACTCGCCTCTCCTCCCAGCCATGGCTGGGAGGTGAGAGCAGGGCTAAGGCTGGAGTTGTGGCTGGCCGGGGGCCGAGGCTGCAGCTGGGAGTGGGTCTTTGGTGGAGAGCAGGAGCCCAGGCATGGTTGGGGCTGGAGGCTGGGGTTGGGCAGGTGAAGGGGATGTGGCTGGGCTGGCAGCTGAGTGTGGGGCTGAAGCAGAGTAGGGCTGGGTGGCACTCTCTCCCCATCCCCCCACTATTGGCGCTGGCCTGGGCCCCGGCTGTGCCCCCCGAACATTCTTGCCAGGGTGTGCCCCACAGTTTGGGAACCTCTGCTGTAAGCACTTCAGCACGGAGTCCTGCTTGTGTAATTTCACCTATCCTACAGTGCTGTGTACACCCCTGGATTATGTGTGGAGTTGGTGGCAGCAGTCTGCTGGATCTTGAAGCATCTGAGAAGCAAGGTCCTAAGGCTGAATTGAAGCTTTAAAAGTGCCATCTCTTTGGGCATTTTCATTTTCAAAGCTTCTAAAAATATGGCTGAGGCTTTCCCCTCAGATGGTGGGAAGCCCAGCAGGCACCCAGAAGTGAGTCTCAGCAGCTTCTTGAGACTATTTGCTTTTCCCTGAAATAGCTCTGAGTGGCATCCACTAAAATCATGAAATGACTTTGCAGCATTGGATATCCTGCTTGGCTAGGTCTCTGATGACTGGCTCTGTTGCTGGATGTAGCTGGATTTATGGAGGAAGATGCCATTGAGGCAGGCACCTGAATAATAGATCTGATTTAGTTGTACAGTAGCATCTAAAACCACCCCAAGTGACATCAGGCCCCTACTGGGCTAGGTGCTGTACATACACGTAGTAAAAGACAACCCTTCCTCACAGTCTTTAATCTGAAGAGTAAGAAAGTAGTAGTATCTTTATGTTAGAGAGAGGAAACTGAGGCACAGAGAAAACCCATGGCAGAGATGGGAACTGAAGTGTGATCTCCTGAGGCTGAGCCAAGTGCTTTAACCACACCAACAGCCTTCCTTGCTAGGATTTAATCTGTAATTACTTTAAATGAATCTTGGGTAACACTTCAGGGTCTTGCTAGGACTTGAGATCTGCACCTTTCCACCCAAACACCAGAGCACCTCTGCTGCCGCCATTTTCCTTTGAGTACAACAGCGTAATACAGGGCGTTAGATAACAGGTGAACGTGTAGTCCTAAATGTTCTGACACCTTGCGACAGCGACGATGATGTGACTTTGGGCGAGGAGTGAGGGATGAATTTGCCTCAGTGTCTCTGGGTTATGTGGCTCCTCCACGGGGGTAGGTACCCAGCTGTCTGCTGAGAAGAAAGGCTAACCACTGGCTCCAGATCTTTCAGTATCCTGCCTCTGCATCCTGAAGAGGTTGGACTCGCCCTTTATCTCCACACCTCACTGCAGACGTTTTCTGTTGACACAGGCTCATGCCCCTGTCCGTGTCACGGAGCCTCACTGCTACTTTGGACCCTGGTTAGCGAGCACCACCCCGTCCTTCACGGCAACGCCTCGTGTTTCCAGAGCTGCCTGCACGGCGTGACAGCAGGAGGCGCGGGGCGGGGTAGGGCAGATCCTCGGGGGAATCCCCGCGGGGACGGTTCTGAGGTGGCAACGGGCGTGTCTTTGGCAGGGGCCGTTCATGGGGCTTCAAAGAGCCTCACGGCCCCGCCGGCCCTGCCTCTGCCGGTCGAGTCGCTGGGAAAGGCCTTGGAGCCTCCCGCCGGCCTCCCGTGGAGAAAAGCGCGCCCCGGCGGCACGAGGGCCTGGCTCTGCCTCAGGCGGCCCCGCGCCCCCGCAGGGTGACCAGCCCCGGCCGGCGGGATTGGAGCGGGACGGCCCCCGTATCCGGGGGCTGTGACCCGGCAGCCGGCCCCGATTCGCCACACGTGCTGGCTGCTCCCCAGGGACGGTCCCGCCTAAGGAAACACCGCAGGAAACACCGGCCCCCAGACACAGGCCGGGCAGCCCCGCAGCTCAGGCGGCGCCTCGCCAGCAGGCCCCCGAGCACCGGGCCCGCCCCGCCCCGCCCCGCCCGTGTGAGGGGAGGGGGGGGGAACAGAGCCACTAGTAAGTAACCCCCCCACACCCCCGGTTAGCGAGAGCAGCCTCGAACTCACCGCGCCGCGCCACAGGTGGAGGAAGCCGGGCCCCGCCCCCTGCACGGGAACGCCCCGCTCGCCCGCCCTCCGCGGGCTTCTCCGCCTTGCCTAGGCCCAGCCGGGCTCGCGGTCACCATGGTAACAGAGGCGCTTCCCTGGGTCCCTCCCCGCGGGGCAGGCAGCAGGTTCGGCTGCGCGCTGGGGGAGGGGGAGGTTCGGCCGGGCGGGGCCGGCTCTCGGTGCGCCAGCGGGACAGCCTCCTCCCCCGCCAGCCCAGCAGGTTCGGCTGCGCCGTGCGCCCGGCGACAGCGGGAGGAGGGCAGAGGCGCCGAAGCGGCCGCACACCCAGGACGCAGGTGGGGGCTCCGCGGGGCGCGGGGGGGCCGCTTGGACCTTCCTCAGACGCGCTCCGGGGGGGAGGGGCCGCGCTGTCTCAGCTCCCCCGAGGGCGCCGTGGACCGGGACCCCCCCCCCCCAAAGGACAGGGTAGGGCGAGCACCCCGCCCCTCACCCCACGGAGCATCCCCCCCCGTTCCCGGGCCACCACGCCCCCTAACCTCCCTCAATCCCTGCCCCGGGGGCTCCCTGCCCCGCCCCCCTGACCTCCCTGAGCCCCCTTCCCGGGGCACCCCCCCCCCGAACCGGACTGTATCCCCACCCCGCCCCCCATCGGCTGGAACCCCCTCCTGAGGAGCACCCTGCCCCAGCCCCATTGCCAGGCGCACCCTGGCCCCCAGCCCCCCCCGAACCCCCTTTTTAAAACCACCTTTAAAATCCTGCGCCACGTGCCCTGGAGCCCCCCCCCCGGCTCGCGGCGCCTCGCTCGGGCCGGGGGCTGCAGCAGCGCCGAGCCCCGGCTGCGAAGGGCGCCGTGGCGACCCAGCGCCTCCGAGAAGCGGGGCCGCTCGCTGCGGCTCCAGCTGCCGCCGGGTTTGCAGATGCTGGGCCGGGACTTGTTGCCGAAGTTAGCTGGCAACTCCGCTCCCCCGGGGCTCTGAGCCCGGCTCGGCGGGGCTGGGGGAAGCCGCTGTGTGTGTAAATGGCTTTAGAGCTGCCCAGCGTCTGTCGGCGTGCCGAGCAGCGGAGCTTTGCTTTGTGTGTGTCTCGGAAACAAAACAGTCCGAGGAGCAGAGCCTTGCAATTGAATCCGTGGGCTGCGAATCGGTGGGTGGGTGCCTGTCCCCCCACCCCCGGTAGCTTTCAGCTCTCGCCTAGTGGCATTCCGGGATTTGTTACGCTGGGCACTTCTCCCGCCCCCTGTTGCAGTGCTAGTCTTTGCATAAAGATTTATAAACGCGCTGCTGCTGCTGCTTCCAGAGACTTTTCTTCCCTTGTTTTCGGTTGTTTTGGTGCTGGTTGTTATGGGCTCCATTTCTATGGGAATCATGCATCCCTTTTGACGGGATTAAACACTGGCTGCTTCGGAAAAGTGTAACGATCTCTAGTGGTAGCTACAGTAAGAGTCCTGCTCCCCCTCCCTGTTCCCTATTTCCTTTCCTCTCATTAGTTACCTGTCAACAGGACAAAGAATTGCCTATTTTGACTATCAGTTGGGTATCTTGGTTTAAAGGTTCTAACACTGGTTTTGTTTTTATTGTTTTCTTACTAAAAATAAAAATAATGCCCAAGGAAAACGTTAATGCTGTAACTTCCTTTTCTACTGCACGTGTCACTCCATAGTATTTCAATCTTATTAAAGTCTCCTGGGATAATTAAGGGACTCTGACATCCATAATTTGTTGTATAACACTTGAGATGGTTAGACTTGATTGGACTACATTTTTAATACAGTTGTGTATTCTCTTTCTCTTAGTTTATTTGTAAATTTGGTGTAGCTGGAAACAAATGCAGGGCTTCATGATTCCAATAGTGTGTGGCTGGAAATAGGTATTTTTTGGCTAAATTAGCCCATGTATTTGCAACTTTAGCAGAGCTAAATTGAAGTGTATAAAGGATCTGGATGGATAGAAAAGATTTAGATGCACCAAATAATGTCAAATATAACATTTATTTTATACCGGAATTGGAAAATCATGCAGTAATCCATATGTGATTACAAGGACATTATATAGTTAGGTATGCAGTATTTGAGCATAAGTAATCTGTTAAGAAGATCACATGGGGTCTGATTCTACTGTGGTGAAGTCCATGGAAGGCGTTCACTGGAATTAGGATCTAAGTGCTCTGAAATTGCAGGTTAAACATATCTGTTGAGATGAAAGTCCAAGTCTGTGAATTCACTTTTTTCCCTGCCTTATTTTATTATATTTATTTTTTAGTAATAAACTGCCTTTGTGGATCTAATTGCAGGTCTGTTACTGTACCTTCCTTTTCTGAGGAGCTAAGAAATTAATCCGGTGAACACAAGTATTGATTTGATATCTGTTTCTGATGCGTCATCTATGTGACTTTGACTTTTCAATGTGGAATGGAATTAAGGAAAACTGCGTTTGGCAGATGGTATGCTGCTAATATATGCCATCATGCAATGTGGTAACCAGTTCATATTCTTTTGGATTTGATTCTTCAAAGCATAATGATATAAATCTGTTCAAGATAATCTGCTGCATGTGACAATGTAAAATGTTAGTATCATGCTAAAGGAACTCTTACATATGGCCATTGATGTTCTGTCAAAACAGACTTCTTTCTGTGGCAACTGTGGCAATTTTCATGGCAAGCAAAGGAGGTAAACAATATTCTCAGGGTAACTGTGAAGTTAGATCAGCTGCTTCAGATATACCTTTTTTTTTTTTTTTAAAGGAATGGATATTGATGGGTTTTCCCCCACATTCAGAATAGAGATTTTTTTCTTTATGCCATAAAACGGGGAGGTTCACGCCTTTTTAAAGAAGAGTGGTTAAGGTATTTTTTGTACGTATTCTGGGACATAGTAAAGAAGTAGACAATGCATGGAAGAAATTGCTTGATTTAAAAAGATGGGAAGGAAAATCAATTGGCAGCTTAATCCAGTTATTTTTCTACAAATTCTCTAAGAACTGATAATGGTTATGGTAAAAATGTTACAGGATTTGTTTTAGTGTAGATTGAGCTAAAACTACTTATCCACAAAATAGAAACAAAGCTATAAAACTTTCCTTGCCTGGAATAATTTAATTGACAAGGTTGCTTTTTAGATAGAAAAAGGTAACCTGTGAAATAATTGTACCAAAGAAATAAGTTTTTTAGAAAGGGCAATTTTTGCCCTTCCAGAATACAGTATGAATTAAAATTATTTCATAGCTTGGTTCCCTAATCAAAGACTTCAGGTAATCAAGTCTGTTTTCCTCTGTGGTTGCCAGAGTTTACTGATTGAAGTAAATGCTTTTTGTGCTGCTACTAGTATTAGTTATGGTAATTTTATTGCGTTCATCACGTATTTTCTCTTCCTGCTAAGGATATTCCAGTTACTTCAAATAACATTGCCCACAATTTTCACCTCTCCATTTGTGCTATAAAAGAAGCAAATGCAGAAAAGAGTGACTGAGTTTTTAGAGATTTTTTTTTCTGGGTTATTGGTAAAAATCCTGAATACCATTATGAATAACATCATAGAAAATCTTTTTTTTTTTTTTTTTTTTTTTTTTTTTTAAATCTACAATTCATGGGAGAGCACTCAGCATGATGACTTATTTTTTATTTAGGCTAATTATATGATGAGTACTGAGTAAAGGTCCTTTTGCCTGTTTGACAACCCTGAAAGATTGTAGTCCATCCATGTGACAGATACAAGCCAGAGAATTGCCATACATGTTTCTCTCATCCTGCCTGGTCTGGGCCTTCGCAATAAACTAGTTACCAACAATCAGGAAAAATCAGACATGTAATTCTGCACCAATGCAACTCCTCTGGTAGTAGCGATGTTGAAAGCTGCATGTAGATGGCACAGACATTTTTACCACTGTCAGCCATATCTAACCCTGAGAAGGGAGTTAACTCTGCATGCTTTTTCAGTCCTGGGCATTTTTGCTGAGGATGCTGAAAACATGACATATTTGGGGATAGCTTGCTTTCTTCTGAATACAGGTTTTCTAAAGCTTCCAGTTCTGATTTGTGAATAACTTTTCTGCAAGGAGGAATGCCATAGAGAGGACTGTGCTTGAAAGATTTACCAGATGCCTATTAGTCAAAGGGCTACATGCTAGAGACTGATATGAAAAGTGAGGTGCAGGAGCCCATCAGCAGGCTCTAGATGGAATGTAGGTTACAAGTCCATTACTCCACCTCCCTGCTGCTGGAAGAGTTCTTCGATTCCTGCCTCGGCAGTGGTCATGGACTCTGCTCCATCTGGCATATCAGCCTGGCTAGTAGATAAATTTGAACCCATCCTGTCTCCTCCCTCTCCTTTCACATCAGCTTGGCTGCTGGAAAGGAGCAAGGAGCTTTCTCTCCCCACACTTCCAAGCCCCTTGGCTATTGCAATGAGGCATCATCACTGGTTTACATTTTTCTCAAGCTTACTTTTTGTGTGCTCATTGCCCAGGAATAACTTCAGTGGTGCTTTTTCTGGTAGCTTTCACAAGCATCATGAGAGTAAAACTAAGATGATTTTTGGCAGTTTTCCTGCTGCTCATGGGTTTTTAAATAATCATGAAATTTCCCAGAGTTTTGATAATTTCATTGTTAGGATGCTTGCAAAAGATGAGAGGGATTACAGGCACTAGAGCTCTCTGAAGACTCAGAAATACAGTAGTGCATAGTCAGAGCAGAAAGTTTTTCTTTGAGCATAAGGGTTAGAATAGCTTTTTTTCTAATATAGATCCTGCAGAAATTGATTGATTAGCCCTGCTCACTTGCCAGGGAAAGTTTTCCACTGGTGAAATGAACTTTTCAGGCGGATGAAGTCACACATTGTTTATTAACTCTTTAAAAATGTCATTAGTGTACAATAATGTAACTTTGAAAATAAGAGTTTGCATTCAGTTTCTCGAATGCCATTGTTCCTTCCTTATTTTCAAGATATCTTTTTGTGTAGAAGTGTTTCCTGCAGTGTGGTATGAGAATAGAACTGTTTGTAACCTGCACAAGTGAACCAGCCTTAAACCCAGAGTCAGCAAAGACTTAAGCAAGAGCTTCAGTTTATACATTTTGAGTAGTTGCAATGAAGTTAATAGGTATGTAAGACTTTGCAGGACTGGGGCCATAAGAATTCATGGGCCTGAACTGGAGTGTGTAGTCAAGGCAGGTACTTTTTTGTGTACTTTCAAGAAGCTGCTGTTGAAGTTGGACTTGTATTTATTGATCTTGAGAGAGAGCTTCAATTGGTGTAAATTGCTGTAGATTCATTGAAGTTCAGGGAGCTAAGACAATTTACATTGGTTGAGGATCTGACCCCTGCTGTTTGTTTCTGTCAGTTTTTGTTAAAAATGATTTAGATGATAGCTAAAACTGCAAATAAGGTAAATACTAGTTTCCTTCCCTTAACATTCCTTAAAATGGAATATCAAGTTAATGTAAAGGCAATTCAGAGATGTATTGTAAATGTTTAATACAAGTTGGCATTGTTTTTCTTTCACTTCTATAGTACTGTAAACGTACATGATGCTTTATGAATGAATGAATGAATGGAGATATTAGTTGTCCTATCTATTTTTGTTACTGTCTACTCTAAATTGGTTTCCTGGAGTGGATAAAGATTTTTTTGGCTTACTGTTTAATAATGAACTACTGCCAGGAGCACTAAACCCTACTTTGCAATCAGACAGATCTTCACAAAATGAAAGCACAGAATGAAAGTACAGTGTATTCAAAATTCAGTTGTAGAAGCATGAATGAAAGGAAAAGCTACTTGAAAGTGCAAGCCTAGACATGAAACTCAGGGTGGTAGGCTGTGAATGTGTTCTTCACTGTTGCTTTTGTTTTGACACATGAGAGTGATCACACTATGAGAATGTTGTAATATCTTGGATATTTGTTTTGTATATACGGACAATACAAAACCATGCTGTGGAAAAAGCCACAAAAATCATGGATTTTTTGCTATTGTCTCCGAGATCTAAGCTTTTTGTATTCAAATGAAGTTTCTAGCCTCTCCGGTCTCAAAGATGGTCTTGGCAGTGTAAACTAATGCATGATTGTCTTGCTGAGTTGCAGTCAGAGAAACTGAAACAATAGCATCAAGCGATCTGTGAACTTCCCTCAGCAACTAATTCAAATTAATCTGGAATTCTAGTTGCAGCCTTATGAGTGTCGACAGTTTTAACCACCTAATTGCGGGACGATGTACCAGGTACATGTGCAGGTGCAGATGTATGTGCTGACTTGTCCTGCAATTTTATGAGAAATAGCTGCTGGATCAGCACTTGCACATTCTAGTATCAGTGGAGACAGTTAAATGAGCATGGACAGCTGGCTCTGATTGCAGTTTTCATGCAAATGGCAACGCGCAATAAAACACTAATGTTGATTCAGGGTGGCGGGGAGGGAGTGGCTTCCTTTAATACTTTTAATCTTTTATATAGGTTAGTGAATACCACATACATCAGAATGCTACTCACTTGGAGAGTGACCCATTTAATTCTATGCTGAACTAGTAACAAACCAAATGATCTGAATGCTTTCTTTTGGAGTCATATATCAGTAAGGTTTCAACAGTGGATAGCAAAAGGAAGTGAGGGCCTAACTGGAGTTAGTTGTTAGCTGCAACACTTCATGATGCAGACAGGTGAATTGAATGCTATTCCATGAGGCATTTGGATGCAGTATTGTCTACACATTTGATTGTGTTTATCTGAGCTATGAACCTATTTTCTCCCACCTGTACAAGAAGACCTGGATGTTAATAGAATGACTGATATGTTTTAATGCCCTGCCTGAGCTACGAAAGAAGGAAATGTATAACTTTTTTTGACCTTCTGTGATTAGAGGGTAAACTTTGTTGATAGGACCTCAAAATCTGTTCACTAGGAGAAAATTGTTACATTTAAATAGCTGAGATAGGTTGAGTCACTTGAGACTAGGCCATAGATTTATTACGAACTTCATGAAATGCACTTCTGTGAATAGCAGAATCCTTGTATTTCTCTAACTCCTCAAATCCAGTTGTCTGATCAGATTGCTTCAGAATGAGTTCTGCGTGGGTTGAAAATGTGTGTTACTGGAAGCTAAACTTCTAAAAGTGACTCCCTAAATTGTCCCGGGTAGCTTTCAAGGGATAGTGGTAACTTGAATTTTTAAAAATTGAATAATTGAAAAAAATCCAGGTTTTCTGTTAGAACCATCCTTAAATAACAGGTCTAAAGATTTTAAAATTCCTTTGAAACAAAATTTTAACAAGGGTTTTTCTGCTCTTCTTCTGATCTTTCTCAGGATATTTTCAGCAGGGGAAACTTAACTGATTAGAGGCATGAAACTGATGAGATACAGAGATGTCATATGTACAAAGTGAGGGAAAATATAGAAATGTTTTTCACATAATAGTTTGTTATAGTGATCTGAGGTGTTACTTGCTAGCATAATAGGTACACTATTTTCTGATACGTTTGATTATTTTTTTCCAAGTTTATATTGCCCCTTTTACTGTCTGAACTTGACTCCATAGGTAGAAACACAGAATCCTGTGCTATTGGAGATCTGGGATTCCATGTGCCCCAGCAATACATACCATTAATTATTTTATTTGGCAGCTCACAAGATACAGGATCTTACAATGCCAATTAACTGATTTACAGAAAAGCTACTTTATATAATTTATAGAGATTTTTTAAAAAACAGTACTGTTATGCTGATGATGAAGAACCTGGCTTGTGGATGCATATGATTACTATAATAAAAATGTGTCTGATTCCTTAAAGATAATCTTTAAAAGTATATGCATTAACAAAGTAAAGAAGCTGGTGTGAGAAAGTTTTATTTTGTTAGGATGACATGCATAACTCACTTGAGGCTTTGATCCTAATTTATTTTAATCATAATACAAATTTTACATTATTCTCTATTGTACATTCTCATGATATGAAACGATTAAACAGCAACTAACCTAGAATCCCCTCTATTGCTATTTTAAAATTATGTTAAGATTGGGAAATGACATTGAACATTAGTCAGTTTTTTAACCTGTCTGGAGTGTTTGTTTTAAAATGTTAGTTTTTCTTTTTTTTGTACTGTACGTGAATCACTTTCCCCATGTGCACTGTACACTCTTTAATTAAGTGAGCGTCTATACATTATTTTATAGTAAGCATATTAATAGAAATTCTGTGATATACAGGAAAAATTAGATTCACTCAAAAGATTCCAGAAAAGTGGCTTTTTGGCATAATCCAGGTTGGATTTTATAGGTTGGATTTCATCAGTGGTGTTTTTTATGTTGATACATGCACCTAGACATATGGGGTGAAATCCTGGCTCCACTGAAGCCATAGCAAAATTCTGATTGATTTCAGTGGGACCTAGGATTTTACTCGTGGTACCTGTTATCAGGAGCAAGCTCAAATTTTTCATTTTTGGCTCATGACAAATCTATAATGAATGTTTCTGAAACCGGATATATTGAACATTGAAAATTTCTTGCACTTAATCAATATAGTAACCTGTTTCAATCTCGATTTATAATAAATTTGTTACAGCACATAGAAAAAATTGAAACTGTAAATTTCAGGAGCTTAATCATTAGAGTGGGTGCACTGAAAACTATCAATCTTCAGGTGGAGAAAAATGAGCATACGTTAATTAAACTTCTGTAATTCATCTACACAGTAAGCATCTTATACATCAGTGCTTCTCAACCAGGGGCATGCGTGCTTCCGGAGGTACAAGGAGGTCTTCTGGTGGTACATCAGCTCATCTAGATATTTGCCTAATTTTTACAACAGGCTAAATAAAAAGCACTAGCGAAGTCAGTGCAAAACTAAAATTTCATACAGACAATGACTTATTTATACTGCTCTATATACTATACACTGAAATGCAAGTATAAAATTTATATTCCAATTGATTTATTTTATAATTATATGCTAAAAATGAGAATGTAAGCAAATTTTCAGTAATAGTGTGCTATGACACTTTTGTATTTTTATGTCTGATTTTGTAAGCAAGTCATTTTTAAGAGAGGTGAAACTTGGGGTACACAAGGCAAATCAGATTCCTGAAAGGGGTGCAGTAGTCCGGAAGAGTTGAGAGCCACTGTCATGTATGGTTACAGTTTTTGTATGCCTCTTATTGTGCTTGTCTTCACTGCAGAGTTAATTCAAGTTACAACTTCAATGTTGCCCCTAGCTTGAGTCCTGTCCATACATACAAACCAGTAACTCAAGAGTAGTGGTACTTTTTACTTCAGTTGATTGATCTGTCAGAGGGTATAGGCTATAGCTTGCGTTTTCACAGCTCAACTGATAATGCCTTCATTCTGTGTAGCTTGACTTTTAGGGCTTGTCTAAACATGAAAGTTAATCCAGAATAAGATAGGGTATGACTTTAAAGCATATTAACTATTCCCAATTAACTCCATGTGTGGACACTCTTATTTTGAAGTAAAATGCTTTGTTTTAAATTAGTTTAATCAACTTCTGAAGTGGATTTAGCTAATTTGGAATAAAACACGTTTATTGTGGGATAAGAGTGTCCACACATAGAGTTGGAAATATCTCCCCATGTGGAAAAGCCCTTATTTTGCAGTGTGACTGCTCTCACTCAAGCTAGGCTAATCAAGAGGAGTTAAGGTGAATGTAGATAACTCTGCAGTAAGATATAGCCATGGGGTGTAAAAGAGGGTGTGTGTGTGTGTGTGTGTGTGTGTGTGTGTGTGTGTGTGTGTGTGTGTGTGTGTGTGTGTATAAGAAATCAGCAATAGAGTTTTCATTTGGTTTTAACTCTTACTGTTTAAACAATAACAGAAGTGATATACCATGTATGATGCATTATCTTGTTTATTATCTAGTTAATTACAAACTATAAAGGAAGCTGTTGGTTTTCAGACACCTTGACAATTTTTTACATCTATCTGGAAATAGCTTTTTAATATAAAAGCCACTTAGTTGCTGAGGATGAAGAATTGCCACTGTTTTGGTGAGACACATCAAAACTATAAGAACATTTGAGTGTGCTGCAGCATTTAACAAATGAAATGTACTTTCATTGATGCAAACAATACTGCTGTTGCAGACAAAGAAAACTCTTCTTCTGTGATTATTTTTCCACAATGGCTGCTTTTCTAGTCCCAGTGTTGATCAACTGTTTGCTTCTGTGCATTTCAATAAGGGGTCTTGATCTGTATTCAGATGAACAATCTAATTCTGTTTTTGTAGATAATTGCTTCATACCCTCATGAAATACAAATCTGAAAATATAAACTTATTCAATTCTCAGGAATTTTAAATGCCACTATGTATTTAGTGTCTTTGAGATTTTTTGTTAATCATCTTCTTTCTAGCAATGATAAACTCAAACTTTGACTTGGATTCAAGACTATGGGTACTTTTACAAGTCACTTTTAGCATTAATGGCTTTCAGAAGGGGTTGAGTTGGGGCAAACCTTAGGAGGGATGTTTATATGCCTCACATTAACTCACCAAAACAAAGCTTTAGAGTGACTTGCCCGTCTGATCCTTAATAAATGCATTTGTAGCTGCCCAGCTATAATATATTTTACACATGGGCTGAACTTTTGGCTAACATAGCTGTATTGGATTTACTCGGGAACCTTCACATTTCTTCTTGGAACAAAATGGACACAGGTTTTGTTTTATAATTGCCTTTCATGCTAAGAGTCTACAGCCCAGCTGGTTTGCTCTTTTTCTGGTGTATTTTACAAGAAATACCATTTTTATTATGTGCCGTCAAATGATAGAACCTGAATCATTTTAGTACTCGTTGGATATTTAATGTAGGTTTAAATGTAGGTTTAGGTTTTTAATTAGCATTCTATTTAAAATACATTTACTAATACCATCCTCTTCTTCACGCACACACACTAATATATACATGAAATATTTCCTTTCATGTTACATTCAGCCTCACAGCAACAGTTACTACAAAAAATAATAATGCTTTGTACATAACTGATGATAATATAATATGCATGTTCTTATTTTACCGTATTACACACACAAAACATTGTTTGAATTTGGAGAGTGGGTGGAGTCATACAATACTTAGTTTAATATTAAACTATATAATTTAAGAGGATTAACAAATTAATAACAAGATGTGTATGTTGTATTTAAAGGTAGCTGCCCACTCTTTAGCATTCGCTGCATGTAGATGATGGGAGTTTAAATGAACTTATCTGATTATAGATCTGCAGTTTGTTTGTTACACTTCTAAATAGAATTTTACCTAGGAGAAAACTGATCTTTATTCACAACTATTCCACAGTCACCAAGGGTTGTGGAACAGGTTTTTGCACCCAACTGATTTATTCACAGTAAACTTGACTGGGCCATGGAAGTTTTTCTTGTCCTAGCAGTCTTCTTCAGCCACCTGAAACCACAAGTTTCAACATATGGTTTGGTCAATGACAGGTCAGCTTTGCTAATGCATCTCAGCTTTGCATGAATCTTTACAAGAATGTCAGGGAAATAGACTTGTGTGAGGTGAGCATTATGTTAATGCTGCTGTTATACTTACTGAATTGCTCTTCCATTTGCTTCTGCTGTGTTTGCAGATTCTATTTGACCCTTTGTTCCAGACTAAGAGCATTTAGGGTTGGTTTTCGACAGGGTATGGGAGAATGTACAGCAGTAAGAAACCCGATAGTGTACTGTGTGGCACTGGTATTTAGTTGCATTTTCTGGAAGGCTGGATAAGGTAATGCCCAAATCTTGGTCAGCCAAAGGGCACTCTGAAGGGCCAAAGCGCTCTTCATTGCTCTCTAACGAAAGGATGTTGATCATTTTGTGGTGCATAAGCATCTGATTAAGCACCTTAGTCAAAGTGTATCACTGTAAGTTGAACTGTATCAGCAATTTAGCTCCAATGTGTTTAAGTGTAAATTAAAAGTTTTTAAATTAAATACAGTTGAAGTCTGTTTGTCTGAATTTTGACTAACTGAAAATCCTGATTATCTGAATGAGGAGTGTGTTCCCTGTGCTCATTTGTGTAATCCAGGTTTTCAGTCCCTGAGGGTGGAGAGAGGAAGAGGGGAGTAGATGCAAGTGACCTCTGTAGTACTGCTTGAGTGGAGGGAGTTGGGAGAAAGATGTGGGAGACCTATGGCAGCAAGTGTTGACTCCCTTCAGGGCCTGTACTGTCCCTGCCTCCCGCTGCCTGTGCCCAGCTCCTGCTCTCACTGGGAGCTCTTCTGTGAGGACAGCCATGCTACCTGACTCCAGCTCTGCCCTGGGCTCCCAGCAGCTCTGGGCTCTGTGCTCCAGCTGCAGTGTCTTCTTCTCTGAGGGCTGGTGAATGCTCTGTAGCCAGGGAGTGGAGGGGCCAGAGATGGGTTGGAGGACCACCCTTACAGTGGATCCCCCAGCCGGGAGCAGGAAGGAAGAGCTGACAGCCTGCGGGACAAACGGAAGACCCTGCAGGCTGGATCTGGCTTGCTGGCTGCCAGTTGAAGAACACTACTTTTATTTGTCATTACCATACAGCAAAGAGTTTGCAGGCCTGTTTGTGTTTATTCTTTTGAATCAAATATGGTTTTGAATAGTGTCAGACAGTCCTATGATAACATGCATGAGAAGCAAGACTTCAAAAAGATGGTACTGAAGGGGTGGAATTGAAGCCCTGTTAAGATCAAGTATACATTATCCTCTCAAAGGAACCTTGTGGGATAGAATGGGATTGATTAACAATTGCTGTGGAGACTGAAGGACTCAGTTACTGCCTAGTTTGTGTTGTGTTCACACAATACTGATTACATTGTGGAAGTATATTATATTGTGAAAACAGGACTTGAATGCTTTTTTTTAATCTCTGCTCTCCTACTCTAAGATGCATGACTTTATTAAATCATCTCCTAAACAGCTTGTACAAGAAACCTTTATAGAGCATTTGTGTGACATACATATATAGAACCTAAGAGTTGTCCTGTTAAGGCAGCACACTTTTTCCATGCATTCCTTGTGAGGCACTTGTACAAAGCAAGTAAAGAGTTGTTTCCAATGAGCCCTATGACTCAAGTGAAGCTGTTACCAGGGAGAAATGGCGAGCAGCCAACAAGGTCTAACTGTGGATATCTGTGGGCAAGGTGATGTTCATTGTGCTTTCCGACAGGCCTTCAGCTAAGGGTTCCATTGTATATCACTTTGCTGCATTCCTGGTTTTGCAACTAGTGTGTCCTGACTGGAAGAGATAAAGAATTTGCTTAATAAATTCCTTGCTTGATCTTCCCTCATTCATGCAATCAAACTGTCAGCTGACCCATGCTGAGCTGTTACTTCAGCCCTGTAGGGGAACATCATCACTGTTGTGCTACTGCAAATGTTACTGGCTGACAGTGAGACCAAAGGCTTCATCTCTGAGCGTTAGGTGAGATTTTGTGGGTTATTTTTTAAGTATTTAATGCAGTTGTCTCTCTCAGAGCCTTGCATTAAAATTGTTAATCCAGAGCTTCACCTCCACTGTATTCCCTTCCTCCAAAGCTTTTCTGCCATCTTTGACTTAGTTTAAACTGATGTGAAAGTGGGCCTTTTAATCTGTATTTTCTTCTACATTTTAAATGTTTCCTTAATTTCTGATGGGCACAAAGAGACTGGCTTGCTCTCTCTCCCACTAAAATCTTGAGTGGGCACTGGTTTTGTATCCCTTTCCAATTGGGACATCATTTGGAAAATCAAAAATAGATAAAATTGCTATCAAGTAGAGTTTGATTTTAAACTTTTCTGATGGTAAAAAATATTTTACAGGTTTGCTCTATGTAAGATAAGAAACAGCTCTCACTGGACAGGGAAATGTGGAAGTAAACATCAAATAGCAAGTTGGAAGAACATTATCCCTTAGAACCCAGTCTGTAAATGCCTTTTATTGAAACACTGGCCAACAAAAATAAAACCGGTGTAGTGTCAGCCCTCCCTTGAATATGGGTGTATGCCTCAGCTGAACATGCTCACCCAGAGCCCATATGTCGTTACTGGGCCATTACCATGATACTCATGGTAAATGAATTTCCAAGACCTGGTCTACATTACATGGTTTGGTCGACTTAAGGCAGCTTACGTCAATCTAACTGTGGATGTGTGTCACTTAAATTTGGCTCCTGCTGATGTAGGTGTCCTGATAATATAATACCACCACCTCCCCAAACGATAGAGTCACAGTTGATGTGGTGAGAGTGTAGACACTGCATTGCTTACATTGACTGTTAGTGGCCTCCAGCAGCTGTCCCACAATGCTCCAAAATGACCGCTCTGGTCACCGTTGTGAAGTCTGCTGCCCAGGGGTCAAGTAGACAGGAAGCCCTCCCTCCCCTTTAAAGTCCCACAAATTTTTGAAATTCCTTTTCCTGGTTGCCCGTCTTGGCGAGCACACATAGGAGCTCTCTATTGTTGAGTGTAACGGCCCAGCTGACCATACTGGCTGCATGATCCAGTCATGCTCTTGCCTGGAGTAGACAGGAGTTACTGGATCTCCTGGACATGTGGGGAGAAGAGGTTGTGCAGGCACAGCTCCAAACCAGCCATAGAAATGTGGACATCTATGAGCAGATTGCTCAAGGGATTCCGGAGAACGGCTACAACAGGGACCAGTGCTAATGCTGTGTGAAAGCCAATGAGCTGCGACAGGCTTACCATAAGGCCAGGGAGGCCAACAATCAATCCGGAGCCAAGCCACAGACCTGCTGCTTTTACGAAGAACGGCATGCCATCTTCAGTGGAGAAGTATGGGGGATAAGTGAGTGGGGAATTTGGCTGCGCAGTGAGCCAAGACCTGTTTTTGACTCCTACGCAGTCCATCCAGGCCTGACAGTTGAGCGCAGATGAGCTTGATGCAGGGAGAGAACCTCTAGTACGTATGCAGTTTGCTTTGAAATTACAGGGAAGGTACCCCCAAGGTAGTAGGACACATTTTTTTGATTTACTCATTTTTACTTGTGCTAAAAGAAGTAGTGAAACTACCAAGAGAGGTAGAGTTGCTATCTGCTTTTCATTCACCTCTCGAGTTAGGTAGCAGGGGCCACGTAAGCCGTTTGTCTATGTGCATCAGGAAGTCCCATAAATCATCTGTAGAATTCTTGATAAAAATGTCATGGAGATACTCTGCAATCCTCTGCCGAATGTTTCTGGGGAGGGCTGCCTTATTTCTTCTGCTGCAGTCGGACACTTTCCCACACCACTCAGTGATTACTTTAGCAGACACCATTGCAGTACACAGACTAGCAGCATATGGGCCCAGGCGGCATAGCGACTCCATCAACAGCTGTGCTCTCTCTGCCTCTGTTACCCTCAGGAGTGAGAGCTCAGCTGAAATCACCACTGCCTGTAGAAAACTCTGCCAGTATTCAGTTCTATTGCCCCCTACAACTAGAACCATACAAGTGAGCTATTCCCTCCTCATTTCCCCAACCCCTGCAGGGCCATACTCACCATGGCTGGTGCTGTATTTGAGGAGTAAGGGGAGAGTGAGTTCAGCATCTTAAATTTCTATTTCTATCATGAATACACTGACAGTGGTACCTCTGTGTGTTGGCTGCATTTGTTGCCATTGCGGCCTTCAGGGTCTTCCCCTGCACACCCATGGAACACCTGAGCCAGATAAAGAAGAGAAAGAAGAGGACTTGGGATGACCTATTCCAGAAGATCCTGCAAGCCAGTGCTGCATCATAGAACAAGCACAGGGCCTGTAGGATCACCCGTGGAAACAGCATGGAGGAGGATTGAGTGGAGATAAGAAAGGCGCAGGTAAAGGAGAGGGACAAGCAGCAGGACATGCTTTCACTTCCTAGACAGCAAAGAGAAATGCTGCAGACTCAGGTGGACTTGCAGATTCAACAATCTGTGCTTGATTTTCTCTGCAGCCAATAGAGAATTCAATATCGGGAGCTCCACATACCCCCCCTTAACATTCCATGTGGCAGCAGCGGTTCGTGTGCTACCCTTACCACTCCACCCAGGGGGGGAGGTAGGAACGGGACACATTAAAGACAATCACAGCTTCACATACATTTACCTGTGAAAGCCACAGTTGTTGTGTGTGTACCAGAAATGGAAATGACTGTTCTTTCCCCTTCATCGGTTCTGTTCCCTTAATTTATTAAGTTTTACATTTTTTTTAGTTGCCTGATTCATGTTACAGAATAAAATTCTATTTTTTGGAACAAAATTAATCTTTCTTCGTTCACAATGTGTGCTGGCTGGTGCTGAGCAGGTCTGACAGTGACCAATTTCTTGTTGTTGCACTGTCACAGAACCCGTAGCATCATTCGCAAACAATATTAATAGGTGCATTGACAATGTTATGTTTCTACATACATTCAGTACACACAGCAATCACTGCAAAATTCAGACTGGGCCACAAAAGAGCAAGGCCAGGTAGAGCACACTACAGCGACACACACTACTCTGGCTCACTATTTAAAATGGTCTTTCAAAGCTTGCCTGAGCCTTATAGTTTTGATACCGGTGCTCCTGGCGAGGACATGCACTGCTGACACAAGGAGCCAATTGTGTGCACACACAAGTGATGTAATAACTGTGGCAGCTGTATGCTGACGTAGCTTAGGTCGACATAATTTTGTAGTGTCGACATAGACTTGGCAATGAGAAGAAAGTGTTGCCAAAGTTCTGAATCTTTGTTCCATGGACACATTGCTAAAATTCTGCATGTTGAAAAATCTGGCTTAGGCTACTGATGCTCTCAAAGAATCACTCCAGAATTATGTTGTTAATAGCATTTCATGTTTTAAAAAACGGGGTGTGTAATAGATTCTATCCCTAGAATAGCAAACCCAAAATGGTGCCTGTGTCAGTGCTGAATGGATGCTGTCAGGTTAAAAATCTGTCTCTCCTCCTCCCCAATTTTAAAACCTACTTCCATGACACTGAGACTAAGAAGGGCATGATTCTAGAATGTTTGGTATATTCTTTTGGGCAATTCTGTGAGAAAATATGTGCAGGACAAGAACTTCCTTAGACATTAACTCTGGTTATCTTCAGTAGGAACGAAATTAGGCCAGTGTTGAGTGTGTTTGAAAATGCACACTAAAATTGAAAATTGTTGGTGTACTTTTATGATTTATTGCTTGGTAACTTTTTTGCATTTCACTCTGCTTGAACAGAGCTAAATGGATGTGGTGTTTTAAAATTCCCTTTCCTGTGTACGGGATTAGATCAGTTATACAGCTTCTGAGCTGTAAAGAGTACATCTCTTTAAGCTCCTTTCTCTATCAACGTAAATCATGGTAAATTAAAGTGGTTAATATACCTTTTTACTTGTGTTACTAATAAAACTTTAAGAAACAAAAATTGATTTAAAAAAAAAATCCCTTCAAGTAATTGTCATTCGTTCTCTCCCTTCCTCTTTCATGTTTTAACTTTGACTCTGAAATCCAATAACATTTTTTTAGCTGTCATTTTCTGGTTCTCCGTGCTACAATTTTTTAATTTCATGCCTTGCTGGGGAATATTTATTTGTTTAAAAACTTTTATAAAAGCTTTTTTTTTTTACCAAATGTAGATTTAGGGTAAAATTTAAAGTGATAGTTTCTCTTTAAAATAACATTTCTGTTAAATTACGTACAATTTTTTAGGTTTTGCATGCTTAAATAAAGGCTCGACCTGAGTCTGTATATAGACTGACATCTTTAAATGAAAAAACTGGCCAGGTTATTTCATCCTTTTTCTCTTCCCACTCTCAAGTGTATTTGGGGGAAAGGTAATTGTTTTCACAGTAATAAAGCTGTACATTCTAGTTAATGTAGTAAGCAATAATGCACAACAGACCATGTGGTTATGCTGATTAATGCTGTGCCTTTGAGGACTAAGTTGGTGAATGGGGTTAATGCTCTGACCTTGCACCACTGGAGTCTTCAGTTTAAATGTGCCTTTGTTCACAAATGAAAAGGAGTGTGGCGGCCTCTGTTTTAATCCTTAATGGATACTAAGAACATTGTTATGATCCAGTGTTATATCTTATAGTTACCTCTTGGGAAATGGGCACATTTACTTTCTTTGCGTGGGTCACTGCTAAGAATGACAAACAATTAAGAGAAAATGCGTGAAAGAGACAGACACACACACACACATACACATACAGAATTTTATGAAGTGGGTGATTGCAATGGTGAAAGGTCTCTAACAGATTATTAATTTTATGCTTATGTGGAAAACTAGTTATGAGCGATTGAAGGAGGAACAGATTCCCTTATCAGTGTAGCAGCAGGTGTATTGTATAAAGCCACTCTCTACCTGACAGCCTTACCTCTTGGGACAGGTTTAGCAGTGCATGATAAGGAGGGAGTGTCACAGCAGCACTCATCTGCAGTAATATGTCCTCCCTGAATGAGTGCTGTGATGGAAGAGAGATCCAAGAGCTGTTTTACAATTGGTCACAGTGTGACAGGAAATACTGAAGAAATTAATTTCAAATAAATTAGTTTTTTCCAAAACAGAAAATAGTATGAGATGATCCAGAGAAAGCTAAATGCTATCAAATATCAACTATTTTTTGCTTTTGTAATCATCTTTTTGGCTCAGAATATTTAAAGACCCTTTTCACAAGACCAGTCATTTCTGATCAATGGGGGAGAGTATATAATTCCGAGTGTGCTGTAAACATTGCCTAAATACTTGACTCTTAATGGTTGCCAACAATTAGTAGAAACCACACCCACTGCTACTTCTATTTCTATCATCTCTTGCTTTTTACGGGTGGTTATGGGTCCAAATACAGTAAAAGCCAGAGTGCTCAAATTCCTCTTGCAGTGTATTGTCAAAAATATCCACATTTGGGTGTACTGATGCATAAGAGGAAGTTTCTTGCAGAGCTGAGGACTGTCTTCTGAGAATACTCTGCCATCTGGTCCCTGGAGGCCAGCATTGGGGATAGATGCTAATTTTAAGAAAACAATACAGAAAGGCTAGCCAACTAAAAATAAGGTGAGCACACCCAAAAAAAGTTGTCAGAGGAAGTAAACATTCCGAACAGTGTAATAACATAACTTTTTTATTAACTAGGTGAAAGAACAAATGAAGCGCAGCATGTGCCAGTGGCTTGGTCCTAAATCTTTTCTCAGTGCATGGAATTTTTACTTTTCAAAAGTATTTTTGGGTGGAAGGGGGAGGTGAGGTTTGCTGATAAACATTCGGTTTTAGAATTAATTTTTTGTCAGCTGCTGGTTGCAAACACAAAACTGATATATTGTAAATGCTCCTCTTTTCTTACAGGGGATGAATACATCTTAGTGCAGCATTTCAGAAGAGATTTTTTTTTTAAATGTGGAGTGTAGCAGGTGTCACAGTTACAGGACTAGCTATGTCTCTTCTTTGACCTCCTTAGGGTGCAGTACCACAGGTATGAGGCCTCATGCCTTTATCTTCCTCAGATGAAACCCTGTGATTATCCCACTCTTAGACCAGGTCCCAGGATATAGCACTCTGTGGATTATCTATGTTTACCCCCACTGATGTGACTGAGTTCAGTACCTGCAATTCTTCCTTTTAGGATCTGGGATGAGTGGTGAAAAGAGCAACCCAAGACAGCCTTCTTAAAACAAAGTATTGTTTAATCTTAACAATAGGAACAAAGCATAACACATGAAAAATGGTTTTTAAAACAACAAAAGGCCTACATATGTCACTCTTAGTTAGAGTCTAACCGTCCTCCTCATAGGGACCCTGGTATGTCTAACTAGTGAAGAGAAGATCACTGATACAGAGTGATCTGGATCACTTAGTAAGCTGAGGACAAGTAAACAATATGCATTTTATTATGTCTAAATGTAAATGTGTACATCAAGGAACAAAGAAAGTAGGCCATATTACCGAATGGGGGACTCTATCCTGGGAAACTGACTGAATAAAATTTTAGGGGTCATCGTGGAAAATCAACTGAACATGGTCTCCCAGTGTGACGCTGTGTCCCAGGTTAATGCAATCCTTGGATGCATAGACAGGAGACTCTCAAGTAGGAATAGAGAGATTATTTTACCTCTGTATTTGGCACTGGTGTGATTGCTGCTGAAATGCTGTGTCCAATTCTGGGGTCCACAATTCAAGAAAGATGTTGATGAATTAGAGAGGGTTCAGAGAAGAGTCACAAAAATGATTAAAGGATTAGAAAATCACCTTACAATGATAAACTCAAGGAGCTCAATCTATTTAGCTTAACAAAGAAGGAGTAAGGGGTGACTTGATTACATTCTATAAATACCTACATGGGGAACATATTTATTAATAGGCTCTTCAGTCTGGCAGAGAAAAGTATAACATGATCCAATGGCTGGAAGTTGGAAACAGATAAATTCAGACGGGAAATGGGACATCCATTTTTAACAGTAAGAGTAATTAACCATTGAAACAATTTACTAAGGGTCATGTTGGATTCTCCATCCCTGGCAATTTGTAAATCAACATGGGATGTTTTTCTAAAAGTCATGCTCTAGGAATTATTTTGGGGGAAGTTCTATGTCCTGTGTTATACAGGGGGTCAGACTAGATGATCACAGTGGTCTCTTCTGGCTTTGGAATCTATGAAACTTTACTTAGATCTCCGACCACTGGAGTCGGCATTCACTTCTGCTTCAAATCTGTCTCCCTCCATGAGGGTCTCTCTTTTAGTCACTCAGAGATCCTTTTCCCCAATTTCACGGGGTTGGATCTCCCTATTGTCACAAGTTTGGAAATGCCAGCATCCTCTTGCTCCTTCCAGCCCCTCACACTTTGACAAACTGGTCCAGTGAGCTCAGTTAGTGGCCCTTCAAAGGGAATGGGCCTGGCATTGTCCTTTAAGTATTGACATATGGATTGCTATCTGAAGGTATATTTTTCTGCACATGTATAGCCAATCCTTTCTTGAATTAACCCCTTGCATTCCTACAGTAGCCTCCCCTTACGACAATCAGACCAATGTAGAACACATAGCAGTCATAAACTGTTGCAGGCAAGTCCAAGTCTATCAGAAAAGGATAGCAGTTGGGCTCTTCCTCCTAAAGAGAGTTTATTTAAGTCAGGTCACAAACCCATTTTAGTGGCACTGGAAATCCTGTTAGATCTCGAGGAAGAAGATTAGGAGGGGATTACTAGCTTTGTTCTGTCTCTGTCCCTCCTGACACAGAAGCACCTGCCAAGGACAGAAGGGAGCAGAAAAGGTTTTCCTATACGTTAGGATAATTTCTGTAATAATAGTTCCAAGAGGGCTCTGCTGATACCTAATCATTCTTTTCCTCCAGTTCCTTCCTTGGACCCAGTGCAGTGTGTGATGTGCCCCTTCCATTGAAGGAGTATGTATATTCTCAATTTGCAAAATAACACTTTCATCTTCATAGTTTCTTAAGCAGCTGAAGGTCTAGACCCAGTAGTAGAATTAGATTTGTGTTTTTGCAGCTGCCATATCAGGTATGTGCTAAGATCAAAAGCCTTTCTTGCCATCAAAAGCAGTTAAAGTACTCAAGTCTAGAGCCAGGTTCTTTTAAGCAGTTGCTGGCATCAAACAAAAATTATTAGGCTGTGAAGAGGCTTAAAAATAATGACTATCTCCATGCTACCTATCTTATCCAGGGATGCCAGCAGGGAGTGATTTAAATCAAGGCAAATTAAATCACCAAGTGGAAATCCTCAATTTAAATAATAATTTTTAATCAAAATTGCCATTTGTACTTCAGTTATTTTCTAAAGAAAAGTTGTTTAACCAGTATGGTAGCTATGTTGGTCCCAGGATATTAGCTAGGCAAGGTGGGTGAGGTAATACCTTTTATTGGACCTACCTCTGTTGGTGAGAGAGAGACAAGCTTTCAGGGTACTCTGACCTCTTCCTCAGGTCTGGGAAAGGCACTCAGCCTGTCACAGCTAAATACAAGATCACGCAGTTTAGCATAGGTAGTTAGCACATATTCCAATGGATGATTTGAAGGTGAAGTGGCCCATTAACAACCCTGTAGACATAGGAGGAGACAAAGGGGGTTAGTGGGTTACAGACTGTTATAAGAAGCCATAAATCCAGTGTCTGTCTTAACCATAATTTTTAGTGTCAGCACTAAAATATGGCTTATTACAACAGTTTGTAACCCACTAGCCCCATCTGTTATCCTTGTCTATAGATGGGTTAACTGGCTACTTCACCTTGAATGGTCCCTTGGAATATGTGCTAGCTGCTTATGCTAAACTGGTCTTGTATTTAGCTGTGACACTGAGTACCTTTCCCAGACCTGAGGAAGAATTCCGTGTAGCTTGAAAGCTTGTGTCTCTCACCAACAGAAGTTGGTCCAATAAAAGATATGATCGCACCCAGCTTGTGTCGTTGATATAACCATTAAGACATGTTGATTTACATGTAAATAGAGCCTTTACACTAGGTTTGGTTCATCATTTTTCTACCTGGGAGGGCACACTATAACTATATACATATTATTTAAACAATTATATGGCATAGTATTTTCAGATTCGTATCCATTAATTGTACACTTTTAGTATGTTACAAAAGGGTGAATGATATATTATTTATTAGATAAGTGACTTTTTGCTCATGATTGTTCACATTAAAGATCTCAAGATACCATTGTTCTCGTGTCAGTTTTATATTTACTTCTGCCTCTTGTTGGGGAGCTGTAGGCTTCGCTGTAGTTGACTGATGCACTGGAATTTTCAGAAGGTAAGCTTTCAGGTAGAAAACTCTCACTTAATCTTGCAAATGAGATTTAAATATATAGAGAAAGGAAAAACTTTGCCTTTGCTTTAGCTATGGTTTTGCTAAGTGTTTAAAATGAGTATTTACTGAATCTCTCTATTTCAATCCCATACTTACTCTGGAATTTTGGGGATTATGATGTTAGTTTAGCCTTCCGTATTCTATGACCGTCTATAATTATTTCAGTTCAGATTTAGGGTGTTTGTAGTGATAAGTACTGATGGCACAAGTTGCTATGCAGTGTAATGTGTGCTAGTGCTATTTTTGGTTGGTAGATTGTAGAGTTCTGAAGTGTGCACCTGCTTATTAAAATCACAAAGGCAATCAATGATTCATAAGGATACTGACACTAAATATTATAGCCAAGTCTTGCTTGCCCCCATGAAACTTCAAAGTTGAACAGTAAAGACAGGAACCAGGCACAAGTTGCAGGTGTATGGATTCAGTGAGGGACCGGGCTGCTCTTTATAATGGAAAATTGGGTTCATGCATCATAAGAATGAATTTCCACATGATTAATGTAGGAAAAATAATCTATTCATCAACACTTTGGAAGGGGAGAGAGAGAGATTTATTTTTATTAGTGAGGGGGTGGAGCTGAGGCAGGTATAAAAGACTGGTACCATTTTCATCCTGCTAAGGTCCACAGATCCTTTACAATGGGTACATGCCTGGATGCAGCTTAGGAGCAGAACCAGACCTGTCAATCACTGGCAGCAGAGATGTTCCTGGTTCCTAAAGTTCCCAGCTAGACCTTCCTACTGCATAGCTTTTCTGTGAAAATTGCAAACTTTTTATTTTGAATTTGACTAATATTTCACTTTAATAATGGTCCATCTAATTCCCAGCAGTGTTTCAGAGCTGCATTTTATTTCTTGGGAAAATGGTCTCCATTTCACTTCCCCTTCTGAGATGTTTGCAGCAATAGGGACCCCTGCAAACTTCAGGGAGTGAGCTAGACAAAGAAAAACTAGAGGCTAAAGGACAGACCTGTCTCCTGGCTTCTCTACTTATTGAGTGTCTCACTGGAGTGCTCAGTTGGCTCTGTAAGCTGAGTGCAGTTGCCCCCGGGGTTCCCTTTCTCAGACAGGAATAGAGGTAGGCAGGGGTGGAATAGCCATCTTCGGGGGCAAGCCTCCCTTCTCTCTGCATGGCAGACAAAACCAGAAGGGCACTGCACTAGATGACAAATCATGCCTAAGCTCCTAGAGTCTGCTGTAGCAGAGGGCTGTGGGCTCAGTTGCTTTCTCCCCTGATGTTGTGGATGGAGGGTACTGGACATGAGATGAACACTGCCAATGTCAGAGTGTGTAGGAAGTGGCTTTTGGTCCCAAGCTTCCTCCCCCTACTTCCATTTCTGAACAGAGGGTAGGCTCTTTCAGGCAGAGTACTGACGATGCTCGAGAGGCCTGCAGTTGGCCTAGATAAGCTATAGCTATTTTCCCCTTCTCATGTTCCCTGAGAAGACTCCATAATAGAGAAATGGGGATTTTCCTCCCATACATAAAAGATTAGGAAAGTATTGGGCTTTTCTCCCTTGCTGCCACTGTGGGTCACCACATCCTAATGCCCAGCTATTGTTCCCAGCTACTGCTGCTGCAGGATGTCGTGCCTCGCCCTTCCCCTCCATCTCCACCCTGCAGCAGCTGTCCATGGAGGGGACAGCCCAGATGTGGAAGAACAAGCAGGGAGTAAGGGGCCTCTTGGACCACCATTTACTGCTTTCTAGCCTCCCTGGCCTTCATTTTATAACACCGCAAAGTTCCCCAGTGTTCCAAATTCAACTTCGTGTCACTACTGAAGGCAATATGGTTATATTCTGTGGTGGTGATTGTGATGTATGATTAAAATATGACTATGCATCTCATTGCTACCGCTGTTATATAATTGCAACATATCTTATATAAAGTATGTTATGTAAGGTATTGGAAAGGTTACAACCTATCAAATATAATTATCCTGTTTATGTGCATGTATCATCTTTGTAGCTGAAGTTATAAATATGATTATCCATTTGGATTTCAAATGTGTTTGCTCCTGGGGTAACAGTTTGTATCCAGTCTATCTACATTGTGAATGAACAATGCCAGTTGATGGCCCATCAAAGGACACTTAATTCTCAGAATGGGCCAGAGAAGTGAGTTTTCCTGTGGACGTTTTAGCTAGAATATAGGTAATGTCTGCTCCTGTGAGTCAACAAAGAATGCAGCATGTGACCCTGGACTCCATCTTGTGCCTGTAAATTTCCACAAGGTAAAACAAGGAGCATCCACCCACGTGGCAGAAGGTATATAAGGTCCTAGAAACATCTCCATTTTGTATTCATTCCTGCTACTTACCTCTGGATCAACTTCTCTACATCTGAAGCTTTGCACAAAGGACTGACGGATAGTGGATGTGCTTCAGAGGAAATGAATAAGCCAGCAAACACCAATACTGCTAAGAATCTAATCTATATGGACTTTGAAATCATATGTATGTGTTTGATTGCTTTGATCATTTAACATCTCCCTTCTCATTTGTTTCTTTTTTTTTTTTTTAATAGTAAACCTTTAGTTTTAGATACCACACTGCCAGCCAATCCTTTAGTATTTTGGGTAAGATCCAAACTAATTGATCTGGTAATGAGGCTGACCATTTGGGGATCAGAAGAACATTTTGTAAATGGAATAGAGTTTTAAGTAGCTTATCTCTCTACTAGACCTAGTTGCTGATTGGGAGCCAGAGACTGAAATGCAATAAACAGGGCTGTGTATGTCTTTTTTGAGGGGCTTCCTGATAACCAGTGTGGGGAAGCAGGAGCATGGTTTGTGACTGGTGGGTGAATCTAACTTCAGTGCTAGCCACCAGTTTTGGGAGAATCTGCTTTCCTTTTTGCAGCCTGCTCTTCCTTGGCCTTTTCAGGTGGGCCACCCTAGGCAAATACAAGTCACAGTGAGCAATTCAGTTTTTCAGGTACAAAAAACCCCCAAAACATTCCCCATTAACAGGAGTGGCCCCCTCACAATGTAGAACCTTTGTCGGCAGCCAAGTCCAGGCAGGCATCTCTTAGTCCCCATGCCCTGGGCATGAAAGTTCTCAGATGGCATCAGCCCAATAACAAAAATAAATAAAAATTGTGTCATTTGACACCCTCCACAAGCTTTCACAAACATTGCTAACATGGGTGGATGGTATTGCAAGTATATTCCCTCTAAATCTAAAAATCCCATAGACTAAAGGCTTCTCCCTGAAAAAGAAGTGGGGCACATCCATTTCATGCAGTATGTAGCGCCTTCTTCATAAAGATTGGGTGCACAGGCAAATCAGTTCACAGCTCTTACTGCTACAGTGGAATGTTTTATGGAAGGCTGAGGTTAATCAGAGTCACTGGAACAGAAGGTTTACAATTCAGGCTCCTGCCACACCCTATACAAAGGAATACAGTTCATGTTGTAAATTGAAGCCGTTCCTGAAGTGCAACAGAGAATGCTTTTTTGCAAGTGGTAACCAGAACATATCCAGGGTGCTCAGGCAAGGTCAGTAGCTGCTCTTCTGCTTCAGAGCAACGTGCATGACACTGAACCAGCCCTATCTGGAGTTAGACACCTGACTGATGCCCATTTTTTCAGTTTAAGAGCAAATTGCTACCTACAGTTTTGGCCATGATCAGGTCACTGGACATTGTCCAGCTGTGTAGAGCTATGCAAGTCTGACAGATAACGTGACATTTGGATTAAAAAATTAGCACTATACAATATCAAGAAAGCGCAGGCTGAATGGATTAAGAACTGACTAACTGACAGATCTCCAATAGTAGTCATCAATGGGGAATTATCAACGAGTGGGGAAGTTTCTAGTGGGTTTCTTCAGGAATTGGTGGTAGGCCCAATACTGTTCAACAATTTAATCAATGCTGGAAGTAAATATAAAATCACTGCTGATAAAATAGTTTGGCTGAGTGGCAACTCAACATGAGCTCCCACTGCAATGGCAAAAAGGGTTTATGGGATCCTTTGATCTATAAACGGGGGAGCAATGAGTAGGAATAAGGAGGTGATTTTTATCTCTGCATACAGCATGGTGAGACCAATACTGGAATAAAGCATCTGGTCCTGCTGTCCACATTTTTTAAAAGGATGTTTGAAAAATTGGAGTGCAAAAAAGAGGCACAAAAATGATTGAAGGGCTGGAGAAAATGCCATACAATGCTACCCTTAAAAAAGCTTAATCAGTTCAGTTTATCAAACAGATTGAGAAGTATCTTGGTTACAGTGTATATATACCTTCTTAGGGAGTAAATATGCTGGTTGTGTAGGGGATAGGACTTCGGGTTCATAGAGCACTATGGAATACCTTCTCCGATTATTGAGCAGATTAGACATCTCCAGTTAGGAAGAGTACCAGATTCTTCAGTTTAAGACTGGGAGATCTTGTTAGGCAGGCTTTAAACTAGTTAGGGCAGGAGGGGAGGAAGTCTTCTCTTCAACAAAAAGCCCCAAAAACAAATGAAAAAAAGACATACATTGTTGTAAACTGAAGATATAATACAAGGCAGCAACTGGCATTATGCAACTCAGAAAGGAGACTAGAAGTAATATATTAAAACCTATGTAAACAAATGGAAGGATTATGGGAAATAAGTAAGAAGTAGAAATGAAACGAAATAATGGATTGATTTTGTGGGATTAAACCTGTTGGGATGATTTTTATAAATGGAATGTCAACATTGATGGTGAAATCTACATGGGACAGAGAGATACAGAAGTGGGAGTAGATACTTGCATTTTTAATATTTTTTCATAAATAATTTCCTCCAACCTTCTAATCTTTTTTGTCTCTTCTCTTAACTCTCTTGATTTGTGGATGCCCTTTTACAAGCTGTCTAAAGTATATATTTTTTATAATTACCTTTTTTGCTCATACATGCCTTTAAAGGAAAGAAAAGCTTTTCTCTCTCACCAACAGAAGTTGGTCCAATAAAAGATATTCCTTTCCCGCCTTGGCTGTCTCATATCCTGGGACCAACACTGCATAGTTGAAGGAAGGTGTTTGTTTGCAGTTTAGTGTTTTTCTTTTAAATTAAATTACAAATATTTTCTTCAAAGAATATTTAGTAGCTGTGATAAACCTGGTGTAGCCTGGTGGTCTCCAAATTGTGATTAGTTTATAGGCTCGATCAGATATGCCGCACTACCACTATATTCAAGAAGGAATTTTCAACCTTAATTTTAAATGTTTTTGCATTTGAGGGACTAAGTTAGGCTCTGAATGTTGTTTAGCTGTAGTGCATTGTAGTTTTAATGTTATCTGTTTAGCTACTTTACTTTTATAACTCTGGGTTAAAACATTTAAATGATTAAAACCCTGGGTTTTAAAATGTAAAGTGTGAGGGTTTATTTGGGTAACAAGATACTAGTTTCATAATTAGAGGTCTAGTTGAACATATTCTCATTCTTTATGTTCACGTGCAGATTTGAGTGATATTTAAACAATGTGCCATAGTCATAGATTTGCGCAGGCAATAGCAATGACAGCTTTACATGTGCTTGTAAAAGCTACTATTAATAGAACTGGCATGCTGTTTAACAAGATAATAATCTTGTTCTCCAGTGAGGGGAAACCTGAGGGTGGAGTAGTTTATCCTCAAAAAGGAACCAGATTATTATTTTTTTTTTGTAAGAAAGTGCACCACCGTTTTATTGCTGTTAGGTTCCACATAGACATATGGGAAAAACAGAAGAAAACTGAAGCTTTCAAATTGTAGAAATACTTGGAAAATTATTAGCAAACAGTGTTTAACTGGCTGAAAGTGTTTTGTGGGTTTTGGAATGTAACTTTTTTTTTTTTATAAACACCAGTTATATTGATTAGTAGGTAAAATGCTTTTTATGTGTATGGTTATATTGAAGTTGGTGCTATAAATCTGGATTTGGGACAGTCTGGGTTTTATTTACTTATTAGCTGATTACTAGGTGCTATTTGTGAGTAACATTTTTTGGAAATGTTTTAAAATTAAGGCTAGTGTGAGAGGGATTTAATTAACCCAGTTCTTGCCATGGAAGAGATCAGAACAGTTGAACTTGTTGAGTGCCAATTTTAGTATAATTGATGTATCCTATTTCAGTGAATGAGTAATATAATAACAACATGATTGAGGCTCAAATTTAAGTAGAAAATGTCTATATGTTTAATGAATTAATTCAGATTGCTTGACTTAAATTAATTTGTAGAATATTTATTTTGTCTGATTGTACTAATAATTTAGGTCACATGTTGTAATATGTTCACATTTATGGCTTTAAAACTGTCCACACCCTGAGATTGTTGTCCTTTGTGTCTTTCACATAACCTTGGCGATTGGTTCTAAATAAGAATTAACTGACGGGATCCCATCAGCAATTTGCTGGAGGTGATGTAGAAGGATGAGTTGGCTAAATAAAATAAGGAGATTGTGGAGACAGTATGTTTAACATTCCTGTCTTTAAAGTGAGTGAAAAAGAAAGCAACTGCTACTTTAAAAATGCCTAAGGTTAAAATAATGTGTATTTAATGGTGCAAATCTTTCATAGAAAGAATGAAGTAAGTAAATCTGTTTCATGTTTTGCCTTTGTTTCTTCGTTACATTGGTTTTAATCAGATTAGCTTTAATGTTTACTCAGTTTTGAGAGGCTTTTTACTTTTGTCCTTTTTTCATTTTGAAATATTTTCTGTTATAGAAGTGACATCGTTTCCTTGAGATTGTTATTTGATCACCCTTTACACTTCAGAACCTTACAAAAATGAGCAGAACTTTTCTCTGTTCTGAAATGCAGATAGTATTCATTGTATTAGGGGCCTACTTATTCAGAAATAAGGCAGGCAGCTGGCAGGAACCATATGATTCATGGTAGAAAAATTCTTGTGTAGTCTTATGTTCCTCTTGTCCACCAGCTGCGCACAGCATTCCCACTAATGTAAATAGGAGTTGTGTGTGGACAGTGAGAGGTATATGGCATGCAGAATGCACCTTGTGGCAGGTTCCTCATAATAGTTCCTCTGGTATAAGGCCTCAATACGGCCAAAGGCAGATCTTGTAGTGTGCAAGTAAAAATAGCACTGTAAAAATGTGCTGTTGAGTGAATAACTGTATTTTTATTTCTAATGAGCAATGTCGAAGTGCATTTTTGAAGATAAGCTCCTAATATGAAAACCATCTTAAAAACTGTTTATTAAACCATCTAAGAGCTAGATTTATTACAGTTGCAGGTTAATCATATGGTTATATTTTAATTTGTGCATCATAAAACAGTTTTTAATCTGAACTCTGACAGGATTCAGACTTTAGTCTCCTGCCTATTCATTGCTAGCAGTTTGCATTTCCTGGCTCTGTCTTTGCTTTGGGACTGGAGCTTGATGATTTTATCAAGGGGATTAAGAAATCACCAGAAAAAGAACTAGGAACTTGAATGTTGAGTTGGAGGGTAATTATTCTGTAAAAATTACAGAAGATGAGGAAAACCTGAATCACTGGCAAAGTTTTGAGTCCCATTTTTATATTGACCTGTTTTTGTCTCTGATCTCAGTTATGGTGTTCTTACTATATTTCATTAAATCTCTACATGACAAATATTTCTTTAGTTTAGTTTGCATATCCAACTCAGCACACCCAGAAACTATCCTTAGTATTTTGTTCTGCTGGCAGAGCTTGTGTATGGACTGGAATCAGACCCTCAGGTCTGGGTAAGCTTGTGCAAAAAAAATGGTTTTTTTTGGATACTCTGCTTCCCATTGACACAGCTCTGAACATGCAGATCATTCTGGGTATGTTATGCAAACGAGTAGATTAAGAATCCCTCCTCCCCATTTACTACAAAACCCTTAGGCCATGTCTACACTAGAAAGTTTTGTCGACAGTAGTTATACCGGTGATAAAAAAAGTGCTATAATTACAGCGTGCACACCTGTCCACACAGCACTTATTTTATTGCAATAGAGCATCCACACATAGCACTGTGGTATCGGCAGTGAGAGCAGTGCATGATGGGATAGCTGCCAACTCGGCAGCTTCTGTCGCTCGGAATTCTGGGATGGGAGCGCAGAGCACCTTGGATGCTGGCTCAATGTCCCATGGTGCAATGCATTTCCGTGCCGTCATTCATTGTGTTGCCTGTAGCGACTCACGCCTTTTTTCAATGGCTCTCCACTGTTTCCTGCGCACCCGCCATCTGAATCTGAAAAGATGGATCCTGCGCTACTCTTCACTGTTGCTTTCAGCATTCCTAATACATCGCAGCCAGGTGTGCAATATATCATGAGCTCCTAGTCGGAACAGGAATCCGAGGAGCCTGACCTGCTGAGTGACATGCAGACAAACAGCTCCACATTACTGCTCCTTGATCAGCTGGGATTGCATGGACGACTCTCCTCAAATGCTGATCAGGTCCAGCAGCTCTAGTGTGCTCCAAACGGGAGAGTGTTTGCTGCGTGGAGCTGCCATGGTCACCTGGGAAGATGAGATGCAATATCTCCACGCCGACCAAGTAGGAAGAGGAACAAAAATTTCAAAACTTCCTGCAACTGTAAAGAGGGAGGGGTGGGTGGCTGCAGAGCAGCGGAGTGCAAGCCGATGTCCAGAGTGGTCAGGATTGGCATTGTGGGACATTTCTGGAGGCCGTTTAATAAACAGACAGCAATGTCTACACAGATGCTTTTGCGACAGAAATTTGGCGAAAAAGGCTCTATGCCTCTCATCTCGGTGGTTTTATTTTGTCGACAAAACAGTCATTGTAGTGTGTACACCAGGAATGTTTTGTCGACAAAAGCTGACTTTTTTGTCAACAAAACTTCCTAGCGTTTTACACAAGGCCTCACTTTTTCTTTTCTCATATCAATGAGCTATTGAACTTCAGCAGTTTCTCTATACATTTTTCCTTTTAAAGTCTAATGAATATAGCTGGGTGGGAAATGGTTTTTCCTTCCCATGAAAATTTTCAAGATTTCAAAGATCTTTCCTGTTCCATATTGGGACAAAACCAAGGCCTTTCAAATTTTTTCCTGGAAAACCAGAGGGAGACAGATTAGCCAGTACACTGGTGGTTCAAGAACTCCCCTGGGATGTGGAAGAGCAAGGCTCAAGTCCCTTCTCTGCCTGATTCAGGTCTCCTCTGTGCCAGATGAGTTTCTTAACCACTGAGCTATTCTGCAATAGAGGTTTTTCTTCCCCACCGCCTAATTCCATCCTGCACGATAAACTTTCTTGACAAAAGTTTTGTAGAAATGAAAGTATTGCTTAGGAACAGTGATAAATAAGTTTGTGTTTAAGTATGCTGATGGATTGGCTGCTGTCCTCTGTGATAGATTGATTTGCAAATTTGGAAAGCATAACCGGGTTAGCTAGTTATGAAATACATTAAAATTATCCTATTATCACAGAACAAATGCTTTCAATGAAAGGGAATGATACATTGTAGATGAAGGTAAATGGCTAGGTCTATGGTAAATTATTTAATTACTTTTGATTACCTTCTAAACTAAATTACATGAGGTGCTGTAACTTTGAAAGATCTGAAACTAGCTGGTTAGTTTGTACAGAGCTGGATAGTTCATGGAGAACAATAAAACCCTAGGAACCAAGTAAGATATTTCAAAATTAAGAAATAAATGCCAATAAGAATCTCTTGCTTTTATATTCAGCAATTTTTATTTTAAAAAAATCACAAGCCTGATAAATAGATGTTGATCATGTTGCTTCCAAGCATAGGGTGCCTTTTTCAGCAGCTGTTTCTCATTTTTTTTCAAAATTTTTTTTTTGTATTAAGCCAAGTATCCCTCCCTGCAGGGTATCCGAGTAATAAGAATTTCAAGCCCTGGAAGTTGACTTGGCTAGATTAGGTTTATGGGCTTTTACAAAGATCATGTTCTTCAGCATAAAGAGAACAAAAATAATCAAGAGTAGTGAAATCAGAGTGTAAGAATGTTGGCCAGAAAATAGATCTAAACAATAATCATGAGCACTGTGTTCTGCATGTGTGTTCCCTGACAACCCATCTCTCCATGTATTCTGGTGAGGATAAAGCATTATTCCTCTTAAACAGCAGTAACCACCCACACTCCCAAATAAAATACCCACTGTATTGTATATGCAATTCACATACATAAAACTATAAATTGAGAAACAGCACTGTAAAAGACCTTGTAATGCCACATTTGGAATATTGTCTCTTCAGGTCACCCTTATTGTGGAAATTATTACCACTAAACTGACTTTTTAAATAATTCTCTGCTCTTCAAATAATCTTTTCAGTATTTGCAAGATGCAGATATATGATTCAGACTTGGACTATGTTCCTTAGAAAAAAGGAGAACAAGGAGGATTTCACTGAGATCTATAAGATCCTGAAAGGAACAGATTGATTCTGATAAGCTGCTTGAGGTAGTTACTATTTTGAAAGCAAGAGGTCATGGACTCAACTTGAGGAAGGGACTAGCATAGTGTATGAATAGTTTAGGCAGAATTTCCTCATACACAAGCTGGTTGGAATATGAAACAAACTGCCAAAGTTAACAGAATAAACTAACTTGGCTGAGAGCTGAAGGAATGTTTGGAATAGTAGGAAACTCTGGATATAGATACTCACTGGATTTTTGGGACAAGATTTAATATGATGGATGGATATATTTTATTTCCTAGTTCTCTCTACTTTTTTTCTTTCTGTGTGCCCTATTTAGAGGTGTTATATTGGTTCTTTTATTAAATGCTAGCTTTCAAATGTATCAAGTAGTGGCTTAATGTGCTGTCATTTTATAGGAGAGAGAGAGTTCTAGAAGGAGATTATCTCAGGAATCTCACCTGAAATCAATGTGAAGGTTTGCTACAGATTAAGGGTAGACTATGGACTTGATGTACTAATTAAACTTTGAGCTAGCATCATTATTTATTATATGTTCTGCAATTTGACATATTCAGCAACACCCAGTGAGAAAATGTTTTCTCCATTAGGGCCCTTGCTATTTCAGACATATATTTCCCTTCCTTCACAACCCTGCTTTTTTCCCTTGTCCGTATCTTTTTGCATGTGCCCTCTTTTCTTTCTTCTGCACTTCATTCTCAGCAGCAATTCCCTCTTTGGCTTCATTCCTGTGCCCTTCATTCACTGTATTATAGAATCATAGAATCATAGAATATTAGAGTTGGAAGGGACCTCAGGAGGTCATCTAGTCCAACCCCCTGCTCAAAGCAGGACTAACCTCTGCTATATCATCCCAACCAGGGCTTTGTCAAGCCGCAGCTTAAAAACCTCTAAGGATGGAGATTCCACCACCTCCCTAGGTAACCCATTCCAGTGCTTCACCACCCTCCTAGTAAAAAACTTTTTCCTAATGTCCAACCTAGACCTCCCTCCCTGCAACTTGAGACCGTTGCTCCTTGTTCTGTCATCTGCCACCACCGAGAACAGCCTTCCTCCCTAGAACCCCCTTTCAGGTAGTTAAAGGCTTCATTCCTGCAGACTAAACAAGCCCTTCATTCACTGTATTCATTTTTGGTGCTCTCTCCATGATGAAATGGACACAATATTCTAAATGAGGCCTCACCAATGTCATTTCAATGAAATGTAATGCTGTCATTTCAAGTATTATCATTGGATTTTGAGTTAATACTCAAATGAGGTTAATGGGAGTGGAATAGTTCACAGCTCTGAGTCATTGTTTCAAATTGTCTGCAAACTCAGGAAGGCAATGTTGCTTTGATTACACTCATTTTGTTTACATAACATTTTCAAGGGTTGCAGTGCCAAAAAAGGTATTGCATTCTGCAGAATCTAAAAATACCAGGTGGGTCAGGAAAATACTCACAATTTGACTGACACCTTTGCTGTAGATACTGTCTGAATGTAGATGGAAGGATGGTAGCAGAAAGGAGACTTCACTCATGCAACTTTCTGTAGCTGGCAATAGAGTTTGCAGACTCCTTCTGAAGAGACAGAATTTGATAGCCTTAAGAGGAGCAAAGAATTTTGCAGTGACTTTAAATATGAACCTGCAGGCTTTGACCTGCTAAATAAGTTTAAATACACATTTTACTTTAGCTTAAAAATGTTTTAATATAAATGGAAAATGTATAGGTTACATATTGCTACTAAAATTCCCGTTTACTGCTGATTGCCTTTCCAAGACAATAGGTTGTAAAATTGAAGGCAATACTTGTTGGCTTCAGTAGCTGTATAGTTGTCTTGTTAGGCGGTAACTTGGAAATATAGTTCAGGCCAGTGGTTCCCAACGTGGGGTTTGGGTCCTCCATGGTTTATGCGGGATCCAACCCTTGAGTCAGGGCTGGAACACACCAGATGGCATTTTGGCACTTTTGCCACATGGGGGATGCATTTTTTTCCTCAAAATGGCATCCTCTATACAACGCGACTGTGCATACACCATGCATGAAAGGTCATGCTGGCTGACATTGGGTCTTCTGGTAGTACTAGAAATGAAAGGAGTCCAGGACACTTAGTAAGATGTCAAAGGGGTCCTTGGGAAAGAAATCTGGGAACCATTGGCTTAGACTCTGTCTACACCACAAGTGCTACCGCAGCACAGCTGCAGTGCTGCAACTACGCCTTTGTAATGCTTGTAGTGTAGATGCTCCCTTCGTTGTTGGAAGAAGTTTTACATTGATGTAGTTAATCCACCTCTTCCATCGACCAAGCTGCGTCCATAATGGTGGTTGGGTTGACCTAATTATGGCCCTCAGGGAGCAAAATTTTTCACAGTCCTGAGCGATATAACTAGGTTGATCATAATTTTTGAAAGTAGGCCTGGCCTTAGTCAAAGTAAAAAGTCCCATTTTGATTAAAAATTAGCCTTTTGAGGGAGAAAGTTCACACTGCAGACACTTTTTTCACAGAAATGAGATTTGGAATAGAAAGTAAATTACTGTAATTGAGATAAGAGTAATGCAAAGCCCAGTATTTAATCAGAGATTAAATCTGCAAACAACACATAAAAATTTGGTTTTGGTCTAACTTTAACCCAACATCCATCCTTATGTGGTCACCACGTTCTTTCTATTTGTTCTGTTTGTGTCACATACTTTAAGTTTAAAATATTGATGTTATAATGTTCTTGCGTGTAAGTTCTATGTTTACTGTAATTTGCAGCCACAATTATTGAAATCAACAAATTATTTGAAATAAATTGGAAAATTGAATCTTGTGACTTCATATTTTAGACCCAGAAGTCAGCTCGTTAAATTGAAAAGCTAACGTTTTTGACTGAATGTATAGTATATGCTCTGCCAGACTAGATTGTGAACGTCCTCTGTTTATTCACAGGTCGGGGTAATACAGACCACTGAAGTGATCATATTTTCATATACTTCATGTGATAGAAGGAAACTACTCTCTTCAGAATGAAAAGTGTTTTAGTTTACATGTTTTTTCAGTTACATCTCTATAAGCAGACAATGCAAACTAGGGTAAGTTCTATCAAAACTTGGGACTTTGATGTAGAACACATTTACTTAATATAATTTAATTGTCAGTTCTCTTAACTAATAACAGCCAAATAAAATTTTAAGAATCTGTTCACTCTTGTGCTCATTATGTTTTTTTTTTTTTATGTTAAATATGCATTTCCATGCTAACCCATCAGATGACTTAAGAAAAGAAGGGTTGAGGCTGTGATATTGGAATGCAGTTCTTTTTCAACCAAGTTTCTTGATGTTAATTTTAATATTTCAATTCTTGAAGAAATTTACTTAATTTACAGGAATTTGTAGTTCTGTCTGGCAGCCCTAATAGGATTAGCACTGTATTCTCTGAGTTTTAGATATCAATTACTACCGCTGTTACTCAATTAGAAGAAGAAAATAGTAAAATACATTATGTTCTCCCTACTGTTTGGAAGCAGTTCATTCCATTGTATGTTGCATACTGTCAACTAGATAGCTGAAGTGCCAAAATATTTAGAAATTTTTAATTCTAACACATTTAATGTTTAAAATTTAAATTATATTTTAAAATTATTCTATTTATAATTCTAAACTAGAATTTGAGTGAATTTCTACTTTGCTGTCCATGCTGACTGCATATATTAACACTTACTCTTACTTTTTTTATAGCTTGTTCTTCCTAATTGGATTTTTCCAGTTCTGTTGGATGTTTAACTACAGCTATGGCAACAAGAGTGGAGATCAACTCTGCTCTAACATCCTTAACAACAATACCTGACTTAAATGAAATTACAAGTGAGGATAAATCACATCACACATATATCAACCCTCTTTCGAATGCAAGTAATAAGGCTAGTGAACCTAATCCTTCAGCACCAATAATTCTTGAAGAAAAAAACAAACTTGGGAGCACTTGGAGACCAGCAACTATGCCTACTCCTGGATTAAGGCCCAGGCTTTCTCCAAAGCCATATTCTAAAGACAAATCTTCAGATACTTTTGCAATTGTGAAACCTCCTATTACAACTCTCAAACCAAGTAATTTTGTCCCCAAGTCCTCTGTGTATGGAAAGCCTACTGAAGAAATTACATCTGCTAAGGTGTTAAGTGGGATTGTCCCTCCATTAGTAGATCAAAAATTAATTGAAAATGAAAATAAAGGCACCAATGATTTAGTCACAAATATGGCCTTTTATTCCAGTCCCAGTAAAAATACTGTGATTCTTTTTGAAACAGCTAGCACTGAGAAATCCAGGGTAAACTTAACACCAGGTGAAAGGCCTGTTGATGAGCACAGAACACTTGGCACTATACAAACAAAAGAGTGGCAATGTAATGCAAAGCCTGAGATATCACCACAGCCATCAGTGACTTCCAGAAAACCTGAAGGTGGTCTTCATAGGCAAATATCTCTTTCATCAGACAACAGATCAGTCTCCTGGAATCCTCACAAATCTGATGGAAAAAAAGATACCTGTGAAGATCCTATAGGTGAGAGAACCAGGGATGTTGTAAAATATGCCAACAGTGAAGTTGGTTTATCAACTAAAGTGGAACGAAAGCCAAAATATAGACCAGTATCTGCTATTTTTCTGGAATCATTAAAAGATCAAAAGCATAGCAATTTGGAAGTCTCTAAAGAAAAATCTCCTACAGAGAAATCATGGGTTAGAAAACCAAGGCCTTTGTCCATGGATCTGACTGCCAAATTTGAAAATAATGACTTTTCTCTGTGCAAGAAAACTGATGAAAGCAAGGAGAATGTACCAGTAATTCACTTCACTGACACAGGCTGTCAGGAACAGCCTGAAATGAGGCCTAGAGCCGAATTAATAGAATTGAATAAAGGTGATCTTTCTAAATCAAATTTGAAATGTAATAATCAGGACGTTGACTCTCTTGGTGTTAAAAGCAAACCCAGTGGGCAAAACCAGAAAGTCTTTCCAAAAGATTTAGACTTTTTCAACCTGAACTTTACAAAAGACTTGATACAGATCTCTGTGAAAGATAAAAAATACCCTTGGGAAACTAAACAGAAATCTAAAGATGAACAAATTGAGAAAAAAATGGACATTGTAACGAACTTACATGGATCAGAAAAGAACAAGGAGATGGCTAATAACAAAATCAAAACAATTAAAGACAGGGAAATATTAGATCAAATGGAAATTTCCAGAGTTTTAGCCATTGAAAACACTACAGATTCCTCAAAAAAAGAAAACAAGACCATGAGGGGGAACGTGAAAAAACATATCAGTTTGTTTGCTGGCTCAGAAAACAGCATTACGCCAATGGATACCGAGCCTCTCCCAGCAGCTGCTGAAAGGGAAAACAGAAATGTGAACATCCAAGAGAGAATCAGAGAACTGACAGCAGAAAATGCAGATGTTAAACCAGGAAATCTACACAGATCACTTACGTCACGACCACTTTCTTCAGACTTAACAAAGAAGTAAGTTACAGAAGAGAAGTTAAATGTTCTACTCTTCAAGTTTTCAATTATTACAAATAAAATAAATTGGATATCACAGTTCCTCACTTGTAATCTTCAAACAGTTTTTCTTCATAGAATTCTCCTTAATCTGTTGCTCATAATACATTTATTATGAGAGTAATCTTGCAAAAAATCTTGCAAAAATATGCGGTCAGTAATATCAACTCTAGCATGCTAGCTTAGCAATCTCTCTCTCTGCTGCTTGAGTTTTATTTACATGTTTTGAAATTCTGGTATGAGTAGTACAGCTCACACTGTCATGTATTTCCAAAGCTGCAAGAGATAACCTGAGTCTTCATTTGTTTACTGTGCTCTTTTCACTTCCACTGTGTTAGAGTTACTATTTGCTTTTATTTTATTTTCAAAATACTACTAAAACATATTTTGCATTTGGGACAAATTAGGGCAGACGTTTACCAGTGTCACCTTAGTGACACTATAAACTGTCACGTTTTCCGACAGAGAAATTTATTTCACCTTCATATCAAGGTCCACAGATCCATGATTCTGTATCTTCTGCGGGAAGTACCAGGGTGGCAGGTGAGAGCTGCCACTTGCAGGGCAGGGCTTGGCTTACGCGCTCTCCAGCTGATGTCTTGCCTGTTTAGTGCTGGTAGGCACTGCAGAGATCCATGGAATAGAATACTATTTGAAATAATAATAATAATAATAAAGAAAACACGCTTTTGAGCTTTAGATGTACAAAGTGATCCCAGTTTGGCATAGACTTTATTTTGATGGATCCGGGTGCATTTCTTCTTCATGATGAGTCCTACTGTTTGGTGCATGCCTCTTTACATCTTGTCAGGCCAGTCCACCAAGAAGTGGAAGTCAAAAACCTATAGATCTTGCTTTGCTCCCCTTATAGAGTGCTTGTAATATTTTTGGGAGAGAATATCTTATTGGCTTTATATGCTCAAATTTTCAAGTGGTAGTTTAACAAAAAAAAAAAATTTAACATACGTATTCCAAGCTGAAATTTGTTTTTCAGCATAAAATTTGATTTTTTTATGGTGATTACCTATGGTGATTTGTTTTTATGTGGGTAAAATGCACTAGGGGTGGGAATGGTGTGGCAAAGTCAACATGCCAGAGCCCAAGGTCAAAATTCCAAATCAGTTCCTCTCAAATGGTCCAGATTCAGTAGAAAACCAAAAAAACCCAGTGATTCAAATAGTCTAAAGAAAAAAGTGCAGTATTAGCCACAAGTACTTGCCTCAGTAAATGCAGCATAAACTAGGGTAATGGAGGAAATATTTCCAGATGCTATTGATGTGAACATTGGAGATGGTATAATTTTTCAGAAGAATTTGGTCCTCAGATACTGCAGTGATGGGTGTGGGATAAGAACCTGAACAGAATAGAATTTAATGCAACTGTAAATCTTCTGCAAAAGGCAGTGAGAACTTCAACCCATTTTTCAGTTGTCTACTCAATCATGTCCTAAATTCTAGATATAGTTTGTTTTCTATCTTGGGGGAAAATATATATAGCTTGTTAATTGTAGAGAAGGCTGGGGCTTTGTTTGCCAAAAGCTTAGTTATACACAAATCATCAAATCAAGATGAGATTTGTACTGTGAAAAAATGTGATTTCTCCAATAGCATTTATAAGAAATTAATTTATTTTAAAAGATATTAAATGAAATAATACATCAATCATTGTGCATTTGAAAAATGTGCATATTGGGCAACTAACTAAAGTTGTTTGTCTTCCATACATAAAAGGAATAACAAATCTTTGCAACAGGTTTTCAAGTCCAGCATCAACCAATGAAATGAAACCTGAGAAACCTACTGAATTGAATAGTGACTTTACCAGTGAAACACAAGAAAATGAACAGGTAAGAAAGTGTCACTAACAGACTTGTATTCAGAATTTATATAGCACTATGCTATGTCACATATGGCTATATAAAGCAATGAGTTAGAAATTGGCATTGTGAGTGTAAGAACAGCATAATCCTAATAGGTTTACTTTAGTAATTCCTTCTTCAGGCCACCCTGGTAATGTACAGTATACAGAAATAATGTACATGTTTGGTTAATATATATGTGTAATAACTTTATGCATATTAATGTTTTATGAGATTTCTGAACCATCCTTTATTCAGGCAAGCTTTTTTCTCGCTACAATTACGTTGTTGCATTTTTGTGATTAGACCCTTCTTAATTCTTTCTAAACATAGCATGAGTGTAGTGAGTTTCTAAGTCCTGGCCATGTCATTATATAAAACATGCTTTGCATTTTATGCCAACCCCTGCTGTAACATTTAATTCTAATGGTCTACGACAGCACAATGCTACATAAAGAATCTAGGTCTTATTCCAAAAACTTTTAAAAATTGATGAATATATACAATAACTTAGTTTCTAAGCATAATACTTAAGTGGTGCAAAACATAACGTTTCTGCTTAAAACTGTAAAATCGTTTATATGAAGATTTAATATTGTTTATTTTAGGCATATTTTTCCTTAGTCCCCAGATGTGTCTGTATGATTATTTTTTTTCTTCTTGACTTATTTGGTCCTGGTTACAACACATTCCTACTTTAAAGAAAAACACCAATTTGGTATAAGATTCTAATGAGTTAATTTTGAAGAAGAGTAATTGAAGAATGGACAAAAATCCAAACTTTACTTTGTCATAACTCTTTTGGTTAATGAGAAACTGCTCTCTTCACAAGTTGACCAAGGACTGATAAATTTGCTTTGCCCATTAGAAAACTCAGGAAATCAGAAAGTTCAAAAGATTTATAAATGTTATGCAGTATTAATTTTTAAAAAAAAGTTTATCTGAAAATTTGGAGGAGCATTTTTTTCAGTGCTTTCTTAGGGCAGAAAGATTTCTTCTACTTATCATTATCATGTGCTGCCACAGTGAATATTACTAAAATGTAGCATTTATTGTAACAAAAGCTACAGTTAGTGAATATAGATACTGGAAGTGTCAGACCTCCCTAAAACTGTTTAGAAAATACACATGTGCACTCCCAAATCTGTTTTTATCTAACTTAGTTTTCCTTTAACACTATTCTGCTTCCTCCAGTGGTTCAGATTGCGAAATGTGTTCAGAACTGCTTGCTCCCCACACCCAGTATCCACTGTTCTTCATTATTTCCTCAAACTGCAATTCCTGATTATTTTATTTTTTATTTATAAACATTACTAAAGTGCTCATTGCCATAGTATCTCAATGACTCTCAAACAAGAATGAGTTAATCCTTGCCACACCTTGAGGACAGCATTATTATTTTCCTCTTACAGAGAAAAATTAAGGCACAAAAGATTGTGATTTGACCATGGTTATACAGGGAGTCAGTGGCAGACCTGAGGATGGAAGCCAGATCTCCTGACTCCTAGTCCTGTGGCATAAGCAGACCATCTTTCTTCCCCTTAATTCCTTCTACTGGCAAGTTCTGACTATCATTTATGAGCCTTCCATCTCTTACTGGTCTATGTCCAAGACTTCTGAGGTCTCTTGTATGACCGTATGGAGTACTAGCCATTTAGTCATTCAGCTAGCCAGTAATAATACCATCTCTTTTGGTAAAAGCTGGCTTTTACAAAATACAGTATGAGTATTCATGTTCTACTGTATTTTATGTGTAGTGCCTTTTGTGGAGCATAACTTGGCTGTAAATAACCACTGTAGATACCATAAAAGTCTGAACCTAGGAACAATTCATGCATTTAATTTTCTTTTGTTATATTAAAAATAATCAAATGGTAAGAGATTCTGATATAATGAGGGCTTATGCTGGGGTTTGCAAGTTTCAAGTTTGCCTTAGATCAATATTTGAATCTGTTTGTTAGTTTGTTTGGGGGGAGAATGGGGAGGGAGGAGAGAGAGAGTGCATGCAAACAAATACGTACTAGGTAGTACGATTTTGCAGTTCGTTTTATTTTAAAATAAATTTCTGACTGTTGACTTCTTTTGTTTAAGAGTAAGGAGATGAAGCCTCCTCCTGGAACCGACTGTAGTGAGACCTGTGCTATTGGGAATCAGTGGAAACCACGACAGACAATATCAGACAAAGCTGGTCAGATTGAAAGAAAAGGAAGCTTTCTTAGAGAGAGGCCAAATTTCTCTTTTCAGAGTGAAAATTCTATGCCAGCCACAAGTAACTTTGAAAGAAAACTAAAACCCACCACTTCTGCAGAAAAGACCCATTTTAAAACTGTCCGAGCCGTCATGTTTGATCACAATGTTCAGAGGCATAATGTTGTTGCTGGTCACCCTGGAATTGATGCTGCACAAAAGTTGACTAAGGAATTTGAAGGCAAATATGATGTAGTGACTTTGTTAGGGCATAATAGAAGATCTTGCGTGGAAAAAGAACTAGAGGAGAAAACTAGTTCAAAGATAGAGTACCACAGTCAGTCTGATGTATCAGGTTATGTCGCAGATGCAGAAAAATGTGGAAAAACAATTTTTCTAAATGAAGACAAGAAAATTGCTCATGCAGTTCCAGTGGAAAAATATTCTTCATGTGAGAAATGTGAAAAACCCACTCCTAAGCATGTAGAGGACTCTCTAATTTACCAACGAATAGAGCCAAGATATGAAATCCTTCAGACGTTTGGTGAAAGAGCACTTAGTGAAGCTATTACAGTAGTTCCGGAAGATAAGGCTGTGACACTCAGAACTAGAAAATCATCTATGAAAGAGAAGAGAAATCTTGATGGGAATGTCTTACGTGCTGATCAGCTGGGTGAGCTAGATAAGAAAACTGACCCATTGAAAGAGACTAGTTTTATTTCAGAAACTAAAGAGATATTGGAAACTTCTACAAAAAAGTTTACTTTTAGAAAACCTAAAGATATTTTCCACAGCACATGTACTTTCCAGGAACAGATTACAGAGTCAAATAAAAATCAGACTGAACAGGTGTTTATAACGGAGAAAACATCTTGCTCTGCAAACAAAAGTAAGGATTTGGGGATAGCAAATGAAAAAATGACAAAACTGCATCCTGAAATGCAAAAAGAAAAGAATGAAATCTCTTGCACAGATAAAACAGAGAGCTCTAACGTGTCCAAATACTTTCCTGAGAGGGCTGGTATAAAACCAGTTAGGACAGAGAGCTATGAATCCAGGGCTAACTTGGGTCAAGACATTATTTCAACCGGTGCCAATAAACACAGAGGTCAGAGTTCAGTGCCTGGAAGTAGCCAATTGTATAAACCCTCCATGGAGCAGCATTTTAGCACAGAAATAATAACTACTGATAAAGAGAAATCCAGAGTCTTTGGATTAAGGAAATATCCAGACTCAAATTGTGTAAGAAAAGATTTAGGTTTAGATGTTGCAGCCCTTGAAAATGAAGGTGACAAACTCCGATTAGTAGAACCAGAAGAAAAAGTCAGAAGAACCAGTAGTAGCGTTTCTGACCTTAAAATTTCAGAAAGATGGAGAAGGAAGACCTTACCTCAGGACTCTAGCAAGTTCGAAGAAGCTAGCTCACTTACCCAAGAAAGTATCAAAAGGCTGAGTAGAACAGATTCGTTGCAATTTGATGAAGGGGCAATAAAGAAAAGTAAAAGACGCAAAGATGGGATAGACTCAAAGGAGGTGAACCAAGCAGTTTCAGGCAGTCCTGATGATTACTTGAAGAAGCAGGTTTCTCCCTTTGAACCAAAGGCAACCTATTTTGCAGTTACGTATCAGATTCCTGATAACAAAAAAGAGAAAAGCTCTGTAAGTAATGCAAATGAAAATAGCCAGATCACTACAGTGGTTGAAAGTACATCAATTAATCTGAACTCTGGTTCTTCCAGAAGGTCCAATCCTACATCTCACCAATCCTATACAAATGTGTTAAGTACACATTGTAAAGATAGCTCACGAGACGCATGTGTTAACAAGAACTGGGTTAAAGAGGAAGAGCAAGATATTCTAAGTTTAAAAAAAAAAAGTGTCTTAAATAATTATCCAGTGCTTGGGAAGGATGATAATAGGAGGCCTTGTGAGAAAGGGCTGGATCATGCTAAAGAGAAAATTATAGATGTTGATGCTTTCCTCTTTAAACGGGGCCTGGAAAATACTATTCAAACTGATCTTAAAAGTAGTGGAGGAAAAATCTCCTCCTACCATGAGCCAAAATCCATGCTACACCTTAAGCATTTACAGAAAGATAGTGAGCTATTTACACAAAAGAAGTGTGGGGAAAACAGTCATGATGTATTCCAAGTAAAACCTGAAGATAGGTATCGATCTAGAGTTCTTGATATTGATGCCCTTATGGCAGAATATAAAGAGGAATCCGTGAAGGCCAGTAACATTCAAGAAAAAAAAGATGACCAGTTTTCTGAAGATCAAAGTATGTTTCATTGGGAGAAGTCAAAGTACAAAAGACATGTGGCTGATAAAACTCCATACAGCTATAGCTGGAAAGATTGGAAGGAATTGGATCAACCTATTAGTAGCACTGAACAAGATACCTGTGCAGAAGAACACCGCAGGCCTGAGAGCTTAACTTTACATGGAAACAGCAAAGAGAAGCTGGAGTCCTGCAGCCAAGAATGGAGTAAGCAGAAGTCCAAAGATAGAAAATTCAGTCCTCCCCATTGGGGAAAGCCTAGTTCACTTTCAGACAAACTTATAAATTCACCTGCTGACTCTATTGGTACCCGAAAAAAAACGTTCATTATTGATGAGGATCCAGGGAAGAATTTAATATTGAGGCACCAAAGTGCAACGTACACAAATAACAAGGTACAGCCTGCAAATCCTATTAGTGTGGACCAAAAACTGGAAGTCAGTTCGGCTTCTAATTCCTCCCCCAATGTTGGTGGTGGCTTATTACAGAAGAAATTATTCACAAAACAGCAGTTCACAGAGATGTCTGTGGATGACGGACACAAAAATGTAATGAAGAGCACTGTAAATAAGAACAAAGAGAATGCAAACACCTCACATGAGAGTGACTTTTTCAATATAAAGAGCAAAGCAGAGTGGAATGATTATACATCTGGTTTTGGAAATGCACTGCCAGATTTAAAACGATCATACTCAGAAAAGAGCCGACCTGCTAAAGCAAGAGGCAGCATGCCTCTGAAGCAAGAAGCAAAGGAAAGAAGGGACCAGCACCAATTCAGGCAAAGCTTCCCACTGGAAAGCGAAGAAACCAGCCTGCAAAAGAGGAATGTATCTCAACAGGAGTCTTTCTCCCATGAAGATAAAAAGGTATTTACAAGGCAATATCTGTTATAAGTTGAAAACGATGAAGACATTTTGTCATGATTGCTCTCCATCTTGCTGCTTCTGTGTTAGAGCCAGACGCTTAGCTGGTGTTAATCAGCTTAGCTCTGTTGGCATTGGTACCAACGCAGGTGTATGCAATGTAATGCAAGTATTTAGGGAGTATCTCCTTTAGGAGCCAATACGGTAACCGATATGTAGCGCCTTTTAAAAAGTGGCAAATTACTTATTGGCAGTTTTAAACTACAACTTTCTTTTGATGTAGAAGTATTGTTTAAAAATTGTATTCTTAATGCTGTGGGCACTATTTGTTAAATTTTTATGTAGACAAATTTATAAGTCAGTGAATGTAATTTGTTTTGAATTGGCATTTTGTTACGCAGGCTTTCAACTGGGCTGGAGTTTTTGGTTTCTGAAGGGAAAGTTTTTCAATACGTGATTTGGTACTTTCGCTTCCCCAGTCTTCTCTCCAGCTACCACTTTTATAGTCTGTTGTGCTCTAAGTGCTCACAGTGGGAAATCTGCTAAGGATTTTCTTAACAAAATGAGGAGTTAATACGCATCACACACCCATGCAGGGGTGCTGCAGGTGCAGTAGCACCACTTGGCTTGAAATGGTTTCCATCATATACAGAATATACATTTTTGTTCAATGGTTTTCAGCTCTCCCACTGTAAAAAATGTTCCAACGCTGCTGTGTCCATGTAGATATTACACAGAGTAAAGTTTTTCTGCTTCAGTGAGAGTCTTGCTTGCTTGTCTGCTTTGTGAACCAAATGAGCTTTCTGTGTAGTTCTCATATTTGATGTAAACAAACATTTTAAGTGGTAGTTTTCATGTACTCCTTTGAAACAGGACTCTGAAAAGGAATGGAACAAGCAGAATTTTGACAGATCAGGTGGAAAAGACAGGACTGTAGTTCCTATCCAGAGAAGAAGCCATAGCTTTTATAAGGACCGAAGAGCACATCACTGGACGGTAGGCTATTATTTCTTTGCATATTCCACTCATAATCAATTTTTTGTGAAACTGAAATTGAGTAGTTGTGATGGAAGGTATCATGACTTCATAGAAGTAGGAGCAAATGCACTTGTAACTTCCTATGCAATTTTACTTCAGGATAATGCTATTTTTCTCCTGAGTTATTTTACTACTTTCATGTTTGTGTTAAATCATGAAGTATATGTAATCTGCATAATTAATTCCTTCCTAGATTTTAAAGGGACTTTAAAACAACTTTTACACCAAATTTCTAATAAAACCTTGGATTGTTAAAAGTAAATTGGATTTTTAAAATTCTTCCACCAGTTACTCTTTGGCCCTGTTTGCCTTTTATTTCTCATCATGGACAATGAAAATCAATTAAGTAACTATTTCTAGTAAGATTTTATTTCAGATTCTGAGTGATAGAATATTGATTTTTAAACACTACAGGGGAGTTTTGTTCAAAACCATTTTGTTGGAGTTTTAAAAACAAAACTTGTGGAAACATTTCTGTTAGTCTTAGATTTTTAAGACCTGTTTTTACAAAATTAAATTTGGGATCACATTGAAGTTGAATGTCTGTTAAAAATAAAATGTAATTTGACACATACTATACTATCAATATAAAATTATTATAAAGTACATGTAATGTAACGCAAAGTATCCATATTTGTCAACCATCTCAAGAGCATATATGTAAGCACTGAAATGATGGAAGCAGTTTGAAATAAAAAAGAAAATGAAAAATTAGAATACAGGAAGAAGAATGTACACAATGTAAAAATCCAGCTGACTGCTAAATTTATATTTCCATTGCTTCATAAATTACTTTTTACCAGTGACTCCTGCATTATTTTAACATAATACAGCAACTAACCCTCTGAAATAGCACTGACAATATATATATATATATATATATTTTTTTTTTTTTACAAATCTGCTTTTTCCAGAAGTTTGCTACTTGACTATCTTTTTAAATTATAACTGGCTAAAAAAAGTTGAGATGTTCTGCCTAAGGACATCATTGTGCAATGTTCTGTTTGGCAAATGAACAGCCATGGGTTCTCATGTAGCCAGATGCATCTTGCACCTTATTTTCCTTTCTTGAATCATTTTCTGATACCATGTTGTAGGGACTTGCCTCTCTGCAGAACTAAGTAAAGTGCCAGGTGACATGCACAAATGTGAAATTCTGTTTTGCTCAGCTGATCAAAATAGTTTTTATTTGAAATTCCCCTATATGTACTTACTCTGAACTTTGCTTTTTAATTGTATCAGATGTTTAGAATTGTTCTTCATAGTTTCTTATGGCATAGTAAGAATATGTTCTTTTACATCTTTCCCTCACTGTTTCTTGATAAATTTAATAAAAAGTCATGGCAGTTATAAATACCCATGTTTAATAACTGTCAAAAATAGATTGATTTTTAAAATGAGATGCTTCCCCACTGTACATCAGGCCACCCACTGCTTCTTAGTGCAACAAATGCAGGATCCATCAAGAAAACTATAAATCAACCTGCGTCCCATGCCCAGTCAGCACACAGCGGCAGCCCATGTGACATCCTCAGGGCCATATAAGTAGTATTGGATGCAGCACACAATGGCAAATAGGTTGAGAACCACTGCTATAAATCCACCTGATTCCACAATTTTAGGGAGCTTAATTCTCTAAATATTCTTGGTTCCCATTATATTCTCCAAGATCTCATCTGCATCATCATCATGCAGCCCTTGATCCAATTTTGTATGCAATGTTGAACCCTTTTAAAATAAAATGTAAGGTCTGTTCAGTTTTCCCTTTGGCATCTGAAGTCCCTACGGCTTCCAAATGAAATTCCAAGTTATATACCCGCAGGTGAAATTCCGCCCATGCAGGTGGCCAGCACAAGGCCAATGTAGTGTTCAAATCCCATTTAAGGCAATATAAAGATCTGAGGACTTCAGTACCTCAGCCAGAGGTTAGGGCCTGTTGCAGGAGTGTGTGGTGAAATTCTGTGGTCAGCAATGTGCAGGAGGTCAGGCTAGATGATCATAATGGTCCCTTCTGGCCTTAAAATCTGAGAGTCTAAATTTTGTGTAAGTTTTGTGCGGGCCCTTTGCAGAGAGTTGAGTTTCACCCATATGATACCAGATTATAAAAATTTAAGCATAGGGTTGTAGTTGTGCTGTGAACTTTGCAAAACCGTCTGTTTCAGAGAACAGCTCCTGCAAAATCTTGGTGTCCCTGTCCCATTGCTCAATCACTTTTGTGTATTTCTCCTAACGAAGATGATGGTCCTGAGACCTTTGTGCTTGGCATCTTTGTTAATCTTCGTCTTAATTAAGCTGATTCCTTTTTCCTTGTTTTTAATGTGTTGTCATGATGTTTTGTTTTAAGCATGAAATTCTTCCTTCTTCCCCAAGCAAGCTCAAGTAAAGAAGCTATCAATAGCTACGTGTACGTTGTTGGGGAGAAACTCCTCATCCCTCCAGCTCCCAATACCACCATGTCAGGGGGAGGTTACAGGCTAAGGCACCTCTCTGTGAACATGATGTGAAGGTCATCAGTTACTGAATTCAGATAACCATGGATCCAGCATCCTTCCTTTGCTCATAAATTCAACTCTGCTTTCTGTAGCCTACATGCAGCTGGCACAAAAGCAACTGCCATGACATGTAGGAGTTGCAGAGGCTTGTGTTGGGATTGGTCAAGTATCTGATATCTTCTGAATTGTCTGGCTTTGCGAGAGTCTCCAGGAATGAGGTTTTTTCTAGTTGGCTGTTGGCTCCACCTAGAGAAGTAGCTTTAAGGTCGCTTTACAGCATTGCATTCTTCCCAAGTGAGTAAAAGCACCTTTTTGATACTAAGATTATAGAAGGTATCATAAAATGTAATTACTCAGTTGATGAACTGTGACCTTGCCTGCATTTCTCTTTAATGAAAAGTTGCTTATTGCAATTAAAGAAAGGGGAAATTTCTTGGTTAGACACGTTGCACCTTCAGATGTCTTTTGCATTTTTCCTTAATGAAAATCTTAGATTTTACAATAGATTTAGTTTTGTTGAGCCATATGCTTTCTTTTTCTAAGAGTGAATGGCTCTGAGAAATGTTTTTGCTCTGAGAAATGGCTCTGTAAACATGGTATAATGAGTCCATGTTTATTTTCACTTCCATATTAAATGTGCTTACTTCACAAATAAACTGATTTCTAATTGCCAGCCCTCAATCTGTGATCTGAAAATGAAGCATTGTCCCTTTTTGTGCTTAATTGCCTGTTAGTGAAGGTTGTGCAGGCTAAATTCCACCCTAAGTGACACCTGCAAAATCCCATTGTTCTCAGTAGGCTTGCACAAGTGTAACCAATGGGAATTTAGTAAAGAATCTACACAATCTCTTATCTGTCTTGGTTCTTTGGGGCTAACAGGAGTGAAATCTGATTTGCTATTAAAGTAAGGTATAGCTCTACTCTCCAGAAGCCGATCTGTTGAGAAAGAGGTTCTTCTTACATTTCAGAACAGAACTCTGCTTTAAATACTTTTATTCAGGGAATAGTACAGACAAACACCACCACTTTTAAAATAGGGGCTGAAAATGTTAGGTTTAATTTTTTTTGCATAAATCCTCTAGATTCCTAGTTGTGTCAAGAGTCACAACTGTCTTAAGAATGCTTCTCCATAATCTTACAAGGCCAAATCATAAGTTCCTTTCTTAAGTAAGCTCCTATTTAAAGTCAATAGGAGTTAGTCTGCTGGGCTGGTGTGATGAAGTGGAGATATTTTGGGGGTTTTCTCTGAATGCTGTGTGGTGTGCCTCCGTTTCCCCATATGTTCATGTATGTTGGTGATGGGACCTGGGTGTGTGATCATTTCAGAGACCACTAGAGGGCAGATGGGCCTGCCCCAGCCACACACATGCAAACTTAGCTACCTTGCCTGGGAAGGAGACAAAGGACTGGGGAGGGGTTAGGGAACGGGTCTGGAGATGGCTGGGGGAAAGAGGCCAGTCCCCAGTGGGAGGCTGATGGGGAGGGAGCCTGAGAATGGGGCTGTCCAGGTAGTTGCTGTTGTAACTCCTAGTTAAGGCTGGTAGCTAGCAAAGTCTTCCTACGCTATGAACCTGAGAACAAATAAACCTTTCTGACTTTCACGCTGGCTGTGAATTGCTGCTGACTGCAGGGTGGGGTGCATGGCCCTTTGGGGGTGGAGGAACGTGCCAGAACCCAACCAAGAGGGGGGTTCTGCTGGAGGAGCTCCAGGCGAAGCAGGAGTGCTGAACACTGCGGGGCCAGAGTCAGGAGGCTGCGGCGCTGGTGTGTGGAGACCCAAGAGGCAGACTCCGAAGCACTAGAGTCCTGACTGGCTCTGCCCAAGTAGTTCAAGGACACAGTCTCTGTGGGACTCCATCACAGCTGGTAAGGACTTTAGGATTTGGCCCCCAAAATATACTTTATCTGGAAACAGTTAGCATCTTAGGGTCAGTCTGCACTGCAGTTAGACACCCTTGGTCGGCCTGTGCTGGCTGACTTGGGCTAAAGGGCTGTTAAACTGCAGTATAGATGTACGGGCTCAGGCTGGAGTCCAGGCTCTGGGGCCCAAACATCTGCACTGCAATTAAACAGTCCGTTAGCCTGAGCCCCGCGAGCCTGAGCCAGCTGGCACAGGCTAGCCGCGGGTTTTTAATTGCAGTGTATGCATATCCGTAAGGATCCTGATTATGTTGTGATGAAGGAGAAAGGAGCACTTGTTCAGATCCATCCCGAGAGTACTTTACTTGTCCAATGTCTCAAACCAGCAATGTGTTCATAGTGATACTTGCCTTTTACAACACAAACCCCAAAGCCCTTGGAATCTTTTCCCCATAAACTGCAAGTGTTCCACTATGTTCTGTGATAACGAAGGACTGGAAAAGTTTATAAATAACAAAGAGAAGCCTTTGCTTATTTTTTAAAAAGGTAATTGAGTACAACACTGGGCTTGAAAAATAGTCTGAGTTACTGAACTTTTATAGTGATCCTTACTTTGAAAAAGTTTGTTGAATAACTGTAAATAATGTCTTGAAAGGCTGAAAAATGCAAATAGTTTGTAATTCACTAGGGTAATGGATATGTGCCTTTTTGAGAAAAAGAAAGCCCATCTCATGACCCTCTCTTTCATAATCTGATGTTTGCATACCTGCACTCTTAGGTAAAGATGTGAGGAGATGCAAGCTTTCAAAGTCATACCACTTACGTAGGTAAAACATGAACAAAAGCTGCTATCATTTGATATTGTGAACTATACTCAGAAAATTAGATCCCAGTATTCATTGATCCTATTTGTATAACAACCCCCTCATGTGGTGACAAAATGCATCACATCTATTCTAAGGTCCCAGTTTATTTGTGTTGGCATCTGTTTGACTCTTTCTGACCACTGAGACAACTAAAAATCATTATCTGGATTCTTTCATATTATATTTTTAATGAAGAAAGAAGCCAAACTTAAATTACTTCTCATTTCTCATTATGTCTTTGAAAAGGAACTTTTTAATATGAATGCCAGAAAACTGCAAAATGAAGTCTTAAATGTTACAATGTGAGTCTCCTACAGAACTTTATAAAATGGGCAAGGAAGTGTCTTCAGTAATTGCTTTAGGCACTGCTTTTGAGGAGAGGGTTGGGGGTGGTTGCTGGCATCTTAAAATGCTGGGGGGCGCAGAAGAATTTTGGAAATATATGTATTTAAACAAAAAAGCAGGGCAGATTTTTGTTCTGCTAACCTTGGTGGTGTCATAATAGTCTTACTGTTTAAACTCTTTAAACATTTGGTTTACAGAGTAATTGGGTGAAATATAATGGCCTGTGTCAGACTAGATGGTCTAATGGTCTCTTTTGGCATTAAACTCTATGAATATATTGTGTATGCTTTTCACAACATTCTGCTACTGCTACTTGAACCTGAGGATCTTCAACTTATATTATTTCCACTTTTGGACCCTCCTGAAGTGAGAAATGTCAAAGGTTTTTTTCTTGTGCATTAGTTTTGTAATAGCAGGATGTCTCAGTCATTCCCTCTGGTGGACAAAACACCTGTTCAGTTTTAGCTTTGAACTGCAATGAATAACACAATTTCTCCAGGGTTTGTGTTAACCTTGTTCATCATGTCACTTTTTGTTCAAGTGCTAAGGAAATACATGTCTGCTAACTTTGTTGATAGTAACTTCTTCCTTGTTTTACTTAGTGTCTCCATGTGGCTTGTCTCCTTGTGTTTTTTCAAATACATCTCTAAAATTATAGCTTGAATAATTGTTATTCAAATAACAAATATCACAGGATCTTTTTCAGGGGATAAGGCAACAAGCCACATTTATTGTGAATACAAAAATTTGGTAAATAGTATCAATAATGTAAATACCAGGAAAACAGTATCAACATTGTAACAATATCAATATTGTGCTTTACTTAGTGATTGCAAATACAGAGATTCTTGCTAATAAAGTATACTTCATTGACACAGGTTTCAATTGGTACTTTCATTCATACTCATAAACACAGACAGGCATCCACAGACAGGGAGACAGACAAACATACATAGGGGTCTCACAGATGTTATAGTTACCAGCCTCTTGGTGCTCGTGGTAGTCACTGGCCAGGTGACTGTAGCACGAGGGTGAGGAGCAAGGTTCTGTCGATGCGCATCGGTACTCCTGGGTGGTGTGGTGATGTAGACCCGAACCTCTAGCCTTCATCTTTCTGTCCTATTTTATAGGAAAAAGATCTCATGTAAGTCTATGGGTTTTTGCTCTGTCATGCTACATCTGCATTTGGTGTGATCCTTAATCACCCACATTGTTGCAAGCCTGATCAGATTTTGTCCTTTGAAGTTGGCTGACTCCAAAGTCAGGGTGGACTCCTCTTTGGCCAGTTAAGTGATAAAAGTTGTTATCTTCACTCCTTTCTTCCTCCCTCAAACGTTTGAGATGAGGCTGGTGTCGTCTTCATCATTTTTTGACATCTCTTACTTAGACCAATTGTTCAATCACGTTTCCTGTCTACACCCACCTCAATTGCTCAGCAGTTTACAGTCCAATCACTCAGTGCAAACTCCTAGCTGAAGAACTCACATGTCTTTTAAAGCAAGCATTATTTCATTTTTGCAAGTGTCTTTCACAATTAGGTAGGTATATGTAATTACATTTCACAGTGTGGCTTCTCATACTTAAGCACATGTAAAATAGGATTTTTACAAGTATTCTGAAAGTGGATAAAATCAACAGATAAAATTGTTAGTGGAGTGGTTTTATAAATAATCTTAAAACAAATAGAATTATTCAAAGTAAAGACAGACTTAAATTATTACTAAATAATAGGATTGGGAACTATGTCAAACTGGAATATAGGGTTTAGAGAGAATAGCTTGGACAAAAATCTGAGATCTCTGGTTCCACTGATATGCAGTAAAAGAATATTTTAAAAAGACTGAAGTGAACATTTCAAAGGGTAGGATAATAAGAGTCAGTTGAAGTTTTAGCTTTTGATTAAAGGTACAGTATCTGATTAAAGGTACTTTGATTAAAGGTACAGTGTGCTATGGGGGGTCACTTAGCTTGCAGAAAAGTCAGTTTCTGGTGATATGTTTATGTTGTCTTATAGGGATTCCTCCAAGTTGCTTTATTTCTGGTAATTTAATGTGTACAGTGCATAAACGACAAGGATTGTGATATACAACAGAGCAAATAGTTTCCTTTATAACTCTTGTTCAGAATACTCTGAACCCTTCTGTTTTCATATTCCTTTGATGTCAGTATAGGTTTGTGATCCTATACCTTGCTGTAGAGTGGCTTGTTATTTTTTGGGATACAACTGTTACATACACAATCAAATCTTAAATACAGCCAGTTACTGCGGTTTTCTTAGCACTAAAACTCCCATCTGTATTCTAACAAAGCATGGATTTTTTCTTTCTCTTCCTCTTGGATCTATCTCGTGGTTGGTAAATACAGGCCAAATAATTTACTATATTGGAACAAATGAAATAATTTTAGGATTTAGAAAAGTTCTACTAAGAGGATAAGCGAAAGAGTCTAATGTAATGGGATAAACAATTTTCCATCTGTATTTCTTTAGCCACTTCCCCAACCCTGTTTTCAAGATTAATTCTTCATTAACTCAAATTTTATACACAGATTTCTTAAATCCTGTGTTTGACACAGTGGTGTACATGACAGTACCTAGAGGTCTAAAAACGTTTTATATGTTGTGGATATTAGATATTTGCTTACAATTTACTTTCTTTTTGCTACTTCATTCTTAGCATAAAACTAGGATTTTTGGATTATGGAACTGGCTGCAAATCTATCAGTCTCCATTGGCAAGTGCCTTTCCACAAATACCCAGGATGTTTAGCTTAACTTCAAGTTTTAAAGTGCAGTAGGGCTCTCCTTTTTTAGATTTTTGAATGTAAAGTGAAGGACCTTGAGTCCTTAATCCCCTGTTTGTTTGCTTATAAAGTATGTAAAGTGAATTTAATTATACTTGCCTACGTTGCAGGGATGTAGTAAGGCTTAAAGTTTGTTAAGCACTTTGAGATCTTCTGAAAGATGCGCTATAACTGCAAAGTATTACAATAAACCATTTGAATGTCAGAAGGGCTTCAAATGTGCTTTCTCAAGTACTGTCTTTCATACCTTGTAATTATTCCATCAGTGCCGACAGGAGTCCCGACTTTAACAATCAGAGTTTGTGGCCTAATTAATCATCAGTACAACTCAGTTCATCTGATGGATCTAGAAGTCTGCTGTATTTCAGCCCAGAAAAGTAATTGCTGTTGTCATTTAGGAGTTAACAGCCTGGTAGTCTGGACAGCTTCAGTGCAACTAATAACTTACAGTCAAACCACTAGCTACACAATGTGCATGTAAAAGCAGAAGCAGGATGTGGGAGGAGTCTGAAGATGGTACTGAGGCTGGCCATATGTAGTCATTCTTTGAATTATTGGTATATTTTTATTATCTCATTCATAGTCGGTTTTACAGTCCATTGCCAATAAAATGTGATGTCCAAAGTGAAATGATTAAAGAAATCACTTACTTGAGACTCTAATATACAGGTAGGGATGAGTCAGTTAGTTTTAAAAAAGTCATGAACTGACCTGAATCAGTTCTGAATCTAGCAGAGTTTTTGGGTATGTACTTTGGGGAAGAGGGTGTGCATTTTAGAAATGGAACAGATGAGCTCATAGTTCAGGTTGTTATGGATATCCCTGCCAGTTCTAATCCTGGCCAATAAAGTTCTCTCCTGTGTTCCCTCTAGGAGAGCCATTTCTCCCTTCCCTTTATTGTATCAGATATTTAATTTCAGATCTCTAATCTCTCTGCACTGCCCTTTTTCTCTCCCAGACTGCTCGGAATCAAATGCATTCTGGAGGCAGCAAGCTCAGCACCTTGGGCTAAAAGAGCAGTTTGCATCAGCCTTGCAAAATCAGAATAACTTACCAGCTCAGCCACAAAAATGCTCGTGTGTTCTTATGGTGGTAATGAAAAAACTAGTGAGATTTTACTTACCCCTCCACAGTCAAAGTGTCCTAAGCGAAGAGGTGAGTAGACTTTTGCAGGGCTGTCTAATACTACGCTTAGTGATCCCTCTACTCCACCTCTCTGGATAATGGAGTATCAGTAATTCTGCCTGGAGAGGGCCTTGAAGGAAGAGAAAAGGGGAGCTGAGAATTCCCTCCTCATTCAGGCTTCTGTCTATTGGCTCCCCTACCTACTTTAAAAAAGAGCATAAGGTATATATGTAGAAAACTATTGGGAAAGAATTGTTCCTGGTTTAGCTGTTCTCTGACTTCACTCAGTCAGTTTAGTGGGGAGAAAGTGCTTACCATTTACTCTTGCATATCTAGAACTAGTGACTGAAAATGCTGATTAATAACTTCTAGCATCCAGTTTTTTCCCCTGTTTTGATAGCATTGGCTTGCTGATGCCAGCAGTGATCCAGTAGTATGTAAAAAGATACATTGTGGAATCTGAGTGCTCAGTTTTTCTCATTCACAAAAAGCATTTTTATATTAAAATCATGGTCTTCTCTAATGTGCATGTTACACAGCACAGGGAAAATAAGGTCAGCGAGGAATCCAAAGGAATCCAAACCACTACTCTGGCATTAATAGCATTTTATAACCTGAGCCCTTAAACTGCATGCGTTGAGTTTTTTCCCCTTAAAAGTGAAGGTTTTATTCTTGTGGGGAGAAATCCAAACTACAGTTACTAACACTAGGCTAACACTTGTGCTGTGAGTTAAAGATATCAGAAAAGTCTGAGCAGTCAGGTGATGTCATCTATGTGACTGACTTCAGTAGCTCAGCTGCTGCCTAAAAGTAGCTACTATGCTTAAAGGGACAGTGCTCCATACAGTACCTTATATCCTGTTAAGCAGACCTTGTAAATTATTCATGTTGCCTTTAACGTGTTTGGTCTGCTTTTAACTTCTATTGGAGGAAGGGAAGCCTCACTCTCTGAGTAGACAGAAACCAACAAAGATGGTGTTACAGTAACTATATTCTTTGGAAGAATGGAGTATTTTTACTGTCCAAGATTGTTAAAGTCACTTCAGTACCTGTGGGTGAGTGGATTTTTTAGTTTAAATGTTTGGTGCTTAGTTGGACATTATAATTTAAGTTTCCAGAAACTTCCCGTACATACACTAAATTGTAGAGAACAGTTACTTTTCAGATAGACTGGAAAGTAACATTTCATGTTCCGGGGGAGATCCCTGTTTGTTTTATTTGAAAATTTGGTTTCCTAATTGGAAATTTAAGGATATAATAAGACATTATATACAAATTTAATTATTCTGCAGTTGCTTTAGTAATTGGAATGTACCTCCTGTTTACATCTCACATTGAAACCATCAGAAAGAACATAGTTTTGCTTATTGAATATTCATAAACATTCCTTCCTTCTTACTCAAAAGCTATCTATAAATGCCTAAAAATATTGCATAGAAAGGTATTCTTTTCTAACTGCCGAGTGGCTACTGCCCAGTATTTAAATGTTCTGGCCAATGCTGCTGTGTTTAGAATTGCACTTGACCATTATTTTGATAGGTTCTTCTCTGTGACGCCATTAAGGCCTAAATTCACTTTCTTTCTCTCATTAAACATCTATTCAATCACATTTTAATAGTCTATTTTTACTGTGGTATTCTACTTACCTTAAATGGCTTGTTCTTGCTCTTTGATTCTAACTGTTAATCTAAATTGTTTTACCTTTTTACAAATTTGACAGTGTTTGAACAACAGGAATTAATTATTGAGATAAGTCTGTTACTCAAGTTCAGAGGAAAGCAAATTCTAACACAACATTGAGGTTTGGTTTTTTCCCCCACTTATACTAATATATTAGCAAACAGACTAGTATGCTTAATCAGAGTTAGTCCCTTAGACCATCACCTTTTTCATTTGTTTTTTAGATTGGTGTGCTTGGCATTTTCTTCATTAAGCTAATGACGTTTTCAGCTGTAGGATCTAAATATGTTAATAAAGATACTGATCTGTTAAACCTCTGAATGTTTGTTGCTTATTGGGTTAAAGTTTGTTTAGTAATTGGCAGCAGAGAATTTGCTTCCCCCATTTAGGGTTTAATTCAGCAATCCCTCTTATGCTTGCTGAGTAGCACTTGCCCACGTGAGTAGCTGAGTGGGGATTACCTGTTGTAAGGAAGTGCTTTGCAACTGAATAAGTAAGTAAAGATGGCAAAAGTGGGCCTCTTCTGTGTGAAGCACTAATCACAAGCTTGTTACTGATAGGCATTGCTACACAATACTGCATGCTCCAATCCTACTTTGGTTTAGTACTTTAGTTGTATAATTATAGATTCTTAAAAATCAAACATCGTTTAAATTGCATGTTTAAAAAAGCTGGATGAGTATAATAGGCTTTTTGTATGTGGGTGAAGATCCTTTATAGCTATAATTTATGGCAAACTAATGGATTTGTTTGAATGGCTTTGCTTTTGCAAACATGCAGTGCGCTGCACAAAATAGTGTAATAAAATAAATCTGATTTTTGGGTAATCCAAGAAGTGGGGGAGAGCTTTCATAACATGCAACTTAAGTTTGCAGTAAAACAGATCTCCATTGTATTTTCAGGGTATGTCTGAGTTACCATAGATATCTTGCATCTTTTTTAACACATACTTTGATAATTTATTAGGTTATGCTCTGTTAAGAACAGATATTTGATATATGACTGATTTCTTTAAGCAATTTAATGTAGTGAATTTCAAGATGATGTTTTGTCAGAAGTCTTTCCTCCTATGTGATTTATTACACACTGTAATCATACAACCCTTTACACCTATTTAATTGCTAAAGAATTATACTTTTGTTTTTGATTATTGCTAAACATCTAATGCAGGTCATGATAATTTCTAACATAGTTCTTCTACTGACGTTACAGGTGAAGGCTACTAAAGAGATAATGTGTCAGTTCCTTTTGTATATAATCAAGAGTAACCGGAGATGTCTGAATTATTTGTAAAGCTTTGTGTCGTTATTTAATCCATTTTAGGGAACTGATATAACTTATTCAGAAGGTAGACCTACTTTAAGAAGTTGTAACTTTTATTTTTTAAATCATTATATAATTACATATTTTAAAAGTACAATTTTAAGTTACTGGCAGTTTCTCCCACTGTGTGTGTTTGGTGTAGTTATTTCTGGTTGATGGCAGAATCATCCTTACTGAGTGTTCTGTGGATGTAAGAATTGTGAAATGCAGTGTGTCTAATCACTGCTTCCCCTCTCTTTCACTTTCTAATAGGGAGTTTGTTTGTTGTTTTGATGATGTGTGGGAAAGCTGTCAGGAATTCATTTTACATTTTTTCTGAAGGTAGCAAGGTCCACGGTCACATGGGGTACTTGGAGGGATGATTGGTTGGCCAGCCACCAAGAAACTGTCTCCAAATATGCTCATGAAATGTAGTATGTCTGACAACTCTAAGTTCCTGAGGAGCATAGCTAATGTGGGAGGTGGTGATCCCAAAGAGAAACAATCTCTTATGTACGGTAAAACCTGCCTTAGAGACCATCTATGAAGAGAGACCACCTGTTACGAGTGACTGCTTGCAGAGGCCATGGAACACCACTGCTCTCTGGTGTGCAGATCTTTGAAGAGAGACCCCCTCTTACAAGTGACCACTTTTGCTAACTCCCATGGGTGGTCGCTCTTGGCAGCTTTTGCTGTTTCTTGGTCCAAATCCATGCAGAGTGTTGAAGATTAAAACATGAATTTGAGTTGGTGTTTAACGGGGAGCCAGTGTAGTGAGCGGAGCATGTGCTCTCGGTGACCTGTATAGCTTAGGCTTGGTCTACACTAGAAACTGATGTCAGTATAACTATGTCACTTGGGTGTGGATTTTCCACACCCCTGAGTGACATAATTATATCAGCCTGACTCCCAGTGTAGACAGCACTATGTCGACAGGAGGGCCGAACAGAGGGAAGTGAGGTCCACCTTCCAGGCCAGGGTACAGTGTAAGGCTAACTAAGCAAAAACAATCTAACAGGTTACGTAACTGTTATGCATGTAGGCTTAGATTTACTTGTTAAAATATTTTTTAGTTTGAAAAGACTGTTCTGTGTCACTGCAAACACGTTTGGGTTGCACAGCTCCGACGAGGGATCCAGGCTCCTTTGGCCCTGCTGAAGGAGCCGCAGTGAGAAAGGTGATGAAGTCGTGGAGTCATGGGGCTCCCCTGTGAGAAAAATGGAGACCCAGGGCTTTTCACTAAGAGGGATACATCCCAGAAAGACTGTATGAAGGTTGGAGGCAGAGCATGCTCTGTGACTCCATGATAGTTGCAAAACCAAAAAGTGAATCGACTGAAAACACTGGATAGAAATTTCCCAAAGGCTTTCCCTGCTCCTATGGATGGAGGGCGATAATGTGGCCATGTTGACTCTTATATAAACAGAAGTCGTATGAAATTTTAGTTTGTCCTGATTTTGCTATTGCTTTTTATATAGCCTGTTGTAAAACTGGGCAAAATCTGGATGAGTTGATGAACCCCCTGGAAGACCTCTGCATATCCCCGAGTGCAGATGTACCCTTGGTTGAGAACCATTGGTATAGAGCATATTGTCTCTGCTTAACCCTAAATAGCCTTGGATTCTCCTACAAGAGGGACAGTCTCTCCACCTATGCACAGCTGCCACCACTTGAAAGCAGAAGTCCTCATCTGGAGCTTTCTTGGTACATAAAAGGGAGTTATTGGCAGAGTGTTCTCTGAGAGCCCCTTGGCTTTGGAATTCACTCTCGTGTCACTGTCCCCAGTTTGACCAGAATAGCATGAATTTGACGACTTTCTGGACACGCTGCCTAGTTCATCTCTTTTAAATAGCTGGGTTTTTTGGGCGGGGGGCTACTCTAAGAATCTTAAGAGTGGGGGAGATTTTATTCTTGCTGGCTGGTGGTTTCCTGTGGATGCGGTTTTATTTTTTGTTAGCTGTACTTTAGGTGACAGGTTAACTGGAGGCTGAGATAGGAGACTGAAATTTAAGTCTAATACATGATCAATATCCCTATATCAAGGCAGTACAATTGGCATTAGTAAGGCAGTAGTGCCAACAGAAGTAAGCCTCCCCTCACTTAAATACGATTAAATGAACTGTCACACAAACTAAATTTTTAGGAGCTATTTAACTGCTGCTGACTTTAATTTGTGTAAAATGCATCTTCCGAAGCTTAGCTGGTGATTAAAATGGTGGTGTGGACGGAAGTGCAATCCTTGTAAAACATCCAAGTCATTGCTAAAAATAAAAATAGTTTTTTGTTTAGCACTTCTTTAAAGATTAAGAAAACCAGTTTTCTGTTTAGAACACAAGAGAGCGCTGTTATGCTACAGTAACTAATGTCATTGCTGGCAGGTTTCCACTCATTGTCTATTTTAATTAGAGAATTTGCACAAGTAAAAATGGAAGATTACGACTTTTTGCTATAATTGGGAGCACTATTAAGTATAATTTCCTGTAAACTTTTTATAAGAAACAGCAAATGTGACATTTTGTGTAATTCAGAATGACAATTTTTACATTGAATAAGGTATAGTTGTAAACTAGAATGCTTAATAGAATGACCAAGAGGGAGAGAAAGTATCTGTCCTTGTTTCTTTTCTTTTTCCAGTGTTCTAGGATTAGAAAACAAAAAAAATTAAGAGCACACTTCTTATCATGAAACAAATTTTTAAAAATTGAATTATTTGACCATATTTTTATATACCAAGTACAAAGGTAACTTAACTGTCTTCCTCAGCTAAGAGTTTGATCTAAACTTGTTTTGACTCTGTTTCTGCTTTCCCAGGCAGTTGTCTGTGCCATTAATGCTGGGAGACAGCCAAGTTCCCACTATTGTTTCTATTCTCCCGGCAGATTTGCGACTTGTTAATACAGCCAGTACATGTTTACTGTACTGAAAGGAAATGGCATTTTAGAGAGCAACTTGTGCGTGGTGAAAGTAGTTCTTTGTATTAGACTTTCCTCAAAATATGATGACAAAAGTTCATAATGTAATGCAACGTTGCCCTTAAAAAGTAACTTCAGCAGATCTTGGAGCCTTGAGTGCAGTTTGCAAAAACAGACTAGTTTATGAATAAATGAAACTGCGCTTTTCATGAAGCATGGCAGAGGTTAATAAACGTTAAGCTATATTCCTATAGAGATAGTATAGCTTGCTTTTATATATCTAGCTAAAGATATTTATCTATATCTCTATATCTATCTTATATTATTTTTATATTTATATATATAAATCACAGTTCATAATAGGTAATCAAATACTTTACAAATTTTGTAAATACAGAAAAGGCATTAATGCAGCTGCATCTGAAGTAGCACATGGTATCTGCTTCATACTGCTTAACATGACTACCTTAGAGTTTAGGAAAGGAAATAAAACCTATCCAATTGAAAATGCTTGAGGAATTTCAGAAAGCAAAATAGCCTTCTACACTGGTATTGGGCCCAGACGTCAGAGCAAACTGTATGACTTTTAAGATAAGTACAAACTTAGGCACTTTTGAAAACTTACCTATCTACTCCAGCCAGTTTTTCTCCATATAACGAGTCTTTCTTTAAAACGTTTGTATTTATAGAGCTTTTCCCCAGCACTGGTGAGTATTCCCTGGGCAGAGGCTGTATATGTGTATGAGAGAGTGATACCAAATTCTTCAGCCAGATGGCAATAAAAAGTTCCACTTCTTGTCTTGATATCAAGGTTTAGTGCATCTTAAATAATGCATTTAAATTTTATTTTTTTTTGGCTGACTAGTTTTCAGTAATTATGTCCAAACCATCCCATAACATATACTATTCCAATATAATGTGCAAGACTATTTTTTATCTTTCATTGCTTGAGGTTAAGCCCTGATTGTGTCATAGAAATAAACATGAATTGTCAATATTTCTTGAGAAAAGGATAGGCTGTTTTCCAATACATTGAAATTAACATTTACTGTATGCACACTGGTGTTGATTTACAGTGTGATAAACAACCAGTAGTTATAGCAGGGCAATACATTGTATGAAATTTCACTTTGAAGCTGTACATCCTGATGGAAAATAATTATTTGAAATAGGTAGGAGGATTATGCAGGTTGCATGAGTTGTATTGGCTTTTTTCTTTTTGGTCCATTATTCAAGCTGTAATCATATCTGTCCAAAGGACTGACCCATACAGTGTCTACTTATCTGTCTACAAAGGGGAGTGTCCAGTTCTTATAGTGACTTACAAACTACCTGCTCACTGCTTGTATTGACTGTTTTTGTGCTGAAATGCAGCAATTGTTTGACAGTGCACATTAACATTACTAAACATTTCAGGGCAGGAAGTGATAACTTAGATAAACCAAAACCACACCATGGAATTTTAGGATGATAGAGTGTAATAAACCAAACTGGAATTTGCTCTGGGTGTCGGATTTAACATTCCTTCAATTGCAGAAAATTGTCAAGGGATTTTTAATGAGTGTTAGTACCTGGGCCTGAATTAGCAATAATAGTTGATTCATATCAATTAACTTGAGGTTACACTACTGTATTTTGAATTCCTGTCCTTTTTTTTGCTTATTGAGATTGACTGTTAGCCTCACAGTGTATAGCAAATCATTTTAGTAGCTTCTCCTTTGTCTTCAGTTGTTGTTATAAACAGAAGTAACGTGTTCCCACATACACTGCTATTTCATTTTTCCATTCATCATTAGCCTTCCTTAAGATGGAGGAGGAAGAGGATTCTTTAATCTTAGTTCCACGTTCTGCCCTCAGAAAAACAAATGTGCTCAACCCCTGTTGTAATCAATGAGAGTGCTTTCATGTAGCTGAGAGCAGATTTGGCCTTCAACACGCTTTTGTATAGGTTCTTTATGCAAATAGCTTCCTTTCAAAGCATGTAAATCTTGTATTGTATTTCTTGTTGACGTATGTTGATGTATCTCAACCTGTGAGTTATTTATAAATTTCCATCTTAGTCTCTTTATGTTGAATCAAGATGAGTTAATGCTCTGTGATTTTTCTGAATAATACGAAAGGGAGACCTTGAAAATGTTCAAATCTGATTTGTTTTTTCTCCCTTGACGTTCCAGCCCACTATTCTTGGGAGAGGTTGGATTTAGCAAAGCACAGTACCAATATAGCAAACTCCCACCTACACAAACAGCAATCTCTCTGAAACAATGTATTTCAAAATGTGATTCTAACTTTAGATATATTAAATATAAACTTTTCGGAAATGATCTTCTGTTGCATCTACGGGTCTGACATTTAAAGCCAATAAGGCCAAAACTACCAGTTCACTAATCTTTCTTTTGGTAATTGAAATGAATTCCATGCAATGATGTCACCAAGGAGGGCAACAATAAAATGGGAGTGGAACTCCATCTATGAAATTAGGGTAACTCTAACTTAATAGAAATCTGAAAGCAAATGCAGACCCTGCTTTGCCACAGACTTCCTGTATGAGTTTGGGCAAGTCATTTAGTATCTTTGTGCCTCAGTTTCCCATCTGTAAAATCTGGGGATAATAGCACTTTACAACCTGGCAGGATTGTATGAGGATAAATAAAGATTGTGAGGAGCTGAGGATACTATGGTGATGGGGACTTTTATTTTATCTTAACAGTTATCTGAAGGAAATGACAGTATTTCAGTCTTCATTGACATCAGCTACCTGTATATATGTAATTTCCAGTGTTTTTTTCCCCCCTTTTAGATGTTTGGATTTTCTGTTTTTAAGTGCTTATTCTTAGAATATCTAGTTCAACTTCTGCTCAGTTCAGGTCATCCTTTCTTATTATATTTGTTTATTATTATTGCACTGAAAAGTTTGTGAGGTTCCCCAATGTACAAATGAGGCTACTTGGTCCTTGCCTCAGAGTTAACATATGAAATGAAGGCAGAAAGTAATGAAGTGGCAACAAAACAGTAGAGTGTTTGAAGAGGGAGAGTGACAGGGATAAGATTATGTGGATGTTGAGCAAAAACTTGTGTATGGTATGGTGGAGCAGAAATTTGAAAAGCTAACCTTTTTTTAGGTGCAAGTGGAAATAAATAAATGTCATTGTCTGAACTCCTATTTTATTTTCTTTCTACCAGTTCATGGTTAGTTTTCTTTTGCACTTTTAAAAACATTGTGATTCCAGGGGAAGATTTTTTTTTTCCTGTTCAGAAACATCAAGAAATGTTTTTTGACAGATTCTTCAGGGGAGTTGCTAAACACCACATGTCTTTGGTTGCATGAGATTTGGCCAGTGTGAGGTGTAATGTGTTATAATCTTAATCTGCAGACAGGATAGACTAATAAACCTATATTTGGTCAGAGATGTCTACTTGCAGTTTACAGATTTTGATGTAAATATATCTGCCATATGCTCTGTTTACAACTCAGAAAAAAAATTATATTTTTCTTGGAATTCATATTTTTGGGATTATATCTGGTACTGTGGCTCATAGACTTTAAGATCAGAGGGGACCATCATGAACTTCTACTGTGACCTCCTGCACATTGCAGGCCACAGAGCCTCACCCATGCATTCCTGTAATAGACTCATAACCTCTGGCTGAATTACTGAAGTCCTCAAATCATGGCTGACAGGATGGATCCCTTGATGATTGCCTGTTCTATTCATTCCCTCCGAAGCACCTGGCATTGGCCATGGTCGGAAGACAAGATATTGGGCTAGATGGACCATTGGTCTGACCCAGTATGGCTGTACTTATGTTCTTATTTAAAGACCTGAAGTTACAGAGAATCCACCAATTAAATGCTTTCGTGAAGAATCACTAACCTTACATATTCAAAAATTTGGATTAAAGCTTCTTACTCTTAAGATTAATTAAGATTTCAGTTTGTAAGAAAGGGAGATAAACCATGTAAAAATATTGATACTTTTATAATAATTTTAAAAATCAGAGTGAAAGATATGGCAAGAGTTTAACAGTAATTTATGGCAAAATCTTATTTCAGTAGTATGTCAGTCTGTTTTATCTCTTGGATTGGAAGTGGAATGAGCAGGTATGCACTCTCTCATTAACTCGATGTCACAAGAGTGAGCAGTGCTGCCTAGCCCGTTTTGTGGTCACAAACATACACAGTCTGTTTCTTTTTCACTACCTGTACCTTTTAATCCTCAAGAACAGATGGAACCTTTCACCAGCTTTCTTCCCTCTCTTGTTTACCCTCTAAGCTTCTCCCCTTGTTTCCTGGTCCTCCCAATTATATATCCTCCCTATTTCTAAGCCCATTAGCTCAACAGTTGCCATCAAATGTCAGTAATCCACCCAGTAACAGGGTGGTTGATTCCAAATAAGCCTGCAGGCTTCTCTGTGCTGCAGCAACATCTGTGATCAGGTTGCTGCACCCAGTGTCACACCTACCGGGTCCTCAAAGCATGTTAGTGGGATTTTTCTCTTCTGAGCAAAAGCAGCCTCTTGCAAAGTAATATTAATATTAACAAGAAGATAAAGTATGTATATAAAGTGTATTATTGCTAATGTAAATTTTATATTCCACCTTTATTTAATTTAACCATATACAAATGTGAGTGTTCTGTGTCCTTCCTGTGGGAATGTGCTGATCTAGCTAATTACATAAATCTTTGAAGGTGAAATCTTCTTAAAATTCATTGTGAACAAGTTTGAAATCTAGCAGTAAGATTTTTAGGAAATAACTATGGCTTTGGAGCAGACACTTGACATTTGATGCTGGGTGGATGTGTCAGAGGTGCGCCTTTTGCTGAACCCATGAAAATCTGCCCAAATTGGGCCAACCTTCAGAGATTTTAGCTGTTAAGCTCTAGCATGTGCAAACTGCAATTTTTTTCAATGGCAAGGGTCCTGTGGAAAAAAATAGTATGTGATCATGTAAATAAAGACTGCATCATCATTCATAAGCACAAGGGGGCTGAATTACGGTTGCACAGCTAACCTTAACTGTGGCATTTCCTAACTTTTGAGTACTTGCCTTTTCAACCTTAATAACGTTCTTTTAATATAGGCTCCCCCCCCCCCCACACACACACACACTACCTTGCCTCGTCACCATGATATTTAAGTATGTTTGGGGCTTTGGAAGGGAGGTAGGTAAGCCCCAGAATGCTCAGGGCTCTGTTCCCTGCTGACTAAGAGCTATTAGGGGGCAATTAGGAGCAGCTGAGGCCAATTAAGGACCAGCCAGGTGCTTCATAAAAACCCTCTGCTCCAAACAGACAGGGCAGGAGCTGGAGGAGTAGGAGTGTTGTGCTGTGCTGTGGGTAGGAGTGCTGAGTTGTGTGGAGGAGCAGACTGGAGTGCAGAGTTCTGTGGAGGAGCAGACAGGAGTCTGGAGGAAGGTACTGGGCTCAAGAAGCCAGGAGGACAGAAGGAGGGGGAAATTAGTCCAGGGGAAAAAGACGGCAGCTGTGAACATGGTGCCAGCAGCACATAGCTGCTACTCATAGGGCCCCTGGGCTGGGACCCGGAGGAGCGGCTGGGCCCAGGTCCCTACCCCATCCTCAGGGGGATAGGGTGACTGGAGACGCCCTGACCCACTACAAAAGGCAAGAGCGTGAGACCCACTAGGGTGAAGCTGGCCGTTTGCCACAATATACAGAGTAAGGGTAGATGTGTACCACACATTCAAGGCTTATGTGGCGGCATGCCCTTGTGGACTGGAAGGTTCTCAGTTTAGATGTCTGTTGTGTGTGACCACTGCTTTCTATGCAAAACATTGTTCATTTATTGAAGGATGGCCCATGTGCTTACTGTTTGTTTCTTTATTTATCAGTATTGGAAGTTCCCAAAAGCCTCTGATAAGTTCAAGATCCCTTTGTATGTGGTCCCTGCCCTAAGAACTAAAAAATAATTTGAAACAAGATTGAATACATGAGTGTAACAAACCAGTGAAGGGAAGCGGTGAAAAAAGACCACATTGTGTAGCTGTTGCACAGCTCTATAATTGCAGATCACACTCCTCTTCATTCTCACTAGCATGTGCATTCTTGGACAAAACAGTTAATAGTGGGCGAGCTGACTAAATCTGAGCTACAGTTGAAATATTTACAGTTAAAATAGGATTTCACAAAATCCAAAGGGGCCTGGAGACTTCATAAGGAGTGTTTGATCTGAGTGGATTTTGGTCAACAAGTTTGGGACCAGTGGAAAAAAAAAATGCAAGGCTAAATTTTGTCTGGATACTTCACCCTCTTATGAACAAACTTCCGTACATTCATCTTAATAGCTAGATGAATACAGAGCAGTTAAGCAATAAGTATGCTTTACACGGACAACAAAACTTGTTAACTTTTTTGGCAAGTGTAGGCAAGTTAGACTATTCAGCCTTCAAAGCAACAGGTGTTATTTCATTACAAATATATTCCCGTAATTAAAACGAGGAATGACATTTCCTATTAACATTTTCTAAGTTATGTCAACCAAACTTCTGTTGGAATGTTCTATCTCATATTGGCCAAGTTAGAGTAAATGTACACTTCAGTGCATTCAAAACTTCTTAACAAAATACCCACGTTTCCAATTCTGGGATTTAAATATCAGCATTTTCGCAATTGAAGTAGTTAATTTAAAATTCAGTGAGGTGTTCCTCAAAATGTTGTATTCTAGAATGTTCTTCTGACATACGGTTTGTATTTAAATTCCTTGACTTGTGGCGGTGGTTGTTTGTATTTTATATCATAGTGTTCACAAGTGTGCAAGATATACTTCACAAAAACACTAAGATATGTCTTGGCCTCAAAGATCTCATAATTTAAACAATGGATTTAACAGGCAAGTAAGGTCACAAAATACATCAGGAAGGGTGGTGGTTACTGGGTGGTGATGGGAGGGAAGCAGCAGGAGTAGTTGCAGATCACAAAACACAGAGCAAAGTGTTTGACAGCCAGAGAAGAGTATTCTCAGTTGAGGGAATCCTGTTTATGGAATGAACTTCCCGAGGAGATTAGATGAATCCAGAATCTGACTCTCTTTAGGAAATGCTGTAAAAGTCCTTCTTACTTTTTCCACCATGGCCCAAATGACATTCACATTATCAGCTTCCACTGTTATTTGTTCTGCCAAAATAAATAAATCCTACCTGGAGTTAAGATAGAAATGTTTTCCAAGAATTCCCTGTTTTTGACATAAATAGGCTTCTTTTGTAAATGAGTTTACTGAAAGTCAAACATTGAATGTTTTATCAAATAATATTTCATCTGAACAGCTTCCCCTTAGAATATCATATGCACAGAAATTAAACTTAGTTGGAAAATTGTTTCAGAAAGTTTTGAAAAGAAGGAAAGTGGAAAAACATTCAGGCAACAGGATTTTTAAAGGAAAAAGTTCTCATTTCTTTACAGAAATTCATGCCCTGAATCTTAAGTGAATTTAGCATTCGTGAGAAGTGTTGAATTGTCAACCAAGGACACTGAAATTCTGTAATATTGATGTATTTTGGCAACAGTTTGCTAATTTGTGATGGTGGATTGTTTTGTGATGTGGATTGTGGACAACTTCTTACTAAACATAGGATAATCCCATTTCACATAGGCTGACATGCATTTCTTTAGCAAGTTGGGGGGAAAAGGAGATGATTGCTGGGCCCATTGTCTGACCATTTGTTTTCTTGCTATTCCCTTACGGTGTGTGTAACTGTAGAGTTGCACTTCTAAAATAGGGAGATGATGATGCATACCACTCTGGCTGCACATTGTTGGATCATTTCATTTTTTAAAAAATATTTTGGAAAGGTGGGAAAGGGAAGGGAGAGCTCTTCAAATATAGAAACAGTTCTGGTGCTTGTGCATCGAAGGTCCTTATCAGTTTTAACATTTTAACTCTGGATATTCTTAATCGTTAATCTTACTGTGACTCATAGTGATTCTCATTGTGTGCTGGGGAATGTTGCTGGTTTTGTCCATTCTTTCCTTAATTACTATTCTCTTGCCACTCCTTGTTCCTTCTATTGTCCTCTGATTTCCAGCAGATAACCATGAAAATATGCCTAATCACAGTGAGTTATGGCAGCCAAACCTGGGTGGTGAGCACAGGAGCCTCTTTACCACAGTCGGTGTGGAAAGTCACCAATGTCTTACTTGTAATTGCTCCTCTGTAGTGAGGAGTTCGCTTGATGCTCTTCTATCCCTTTACTTAGCAGGGGGTTCTTCCCCTTCTTCCCCCCCTCTCCCCGCTTTCTTTACGCATAAATGCAACGCAATCTCAACCTGCATCAAGGAGACCTCTTTGGAACGCTCTCTCTTCTCCCAAAAGTGACAGTTTAGTGGTCACTGGTGCAAAGGATAAAACCCTCCTTCTGCCCTCACTGCACCTGAGGAATTGTTGATTTGTGGGCATTCTCCACGTCTGCGTACCCTGGGAGAAAATGGTACTTGGGATTCAAATGCCCTTTCCCATGTACAGAGCTGGCCTTATCGGTGGACGATGTGGGTGACTGCCCAGGGCATTGTGGTAGGTGGGGGCGGGGGGAACTGTGGTCAAGAGGATACAGAAGGGCTGTGCCCACCTGGCAGGTGGGGGGAGGGGATAAAGCGGACTCGGGGGCAAGAGCTAGACACTCACACACATCACCTCTCCACCCTCCCAGCAGCATGACACCTGAAGCACTGCTGCCGTACTTAAAGGGCAACAAGGAAGGTTTGCCCAGGGTGCCATTTTCCCTAAGGTCGGCCCTGCCCATGAACTGTGTTGTGCTACCAAATGATAGCTAGGCATACCCAGTGATGGCTATAGCTAATGCCTCTAAAGTATGGTTAATGACCACCCCAGTTCTTATCCCAGCTCCTGCTGCTAACAGGGGTGCCTGGTCTGAAGTGGTATTTTGTATGTGGACACTAATAAGAACTGGACCTCTTCAGATGAACACATAACAATTTTTTGGCCACTGATGTTCTGGGATTGATTTTGAGCTAATGATTATGAAAGAAAATGTCTTGTAACCTATTACAAATCATGTGACCAATCAGACCCCAAATTCGTGTTCCTGTACTACAATAATTCCATTATATAGGGTTTTTTTGCTATTATGATAAATTTTTCCTCAAGTGTTAGAGGAAAATGCATTCTGGTAATCTGGATAAACATGTTAAAGTATTTGAGTGTAAGCTACCACTGTTTACATTTTTAAATATAAGCCATTTCCTGTACCTTTTGAAAAGCTTTATCATGATCATTTAAAAACCCATTACATTCTCTTTTGAAATGCTAATACCTTAGGGAGTATTATTGCATCCCTCAAAACAACTATTTAAAAAATATAATTAGAAAGCTAGTTTTTTATGAAATATTTCCCCACCTTTCCTTTTCAGCTATTTATTTGTATAAATATCTAGACATGCAAGATTTCTGAACATTGATTCATAACCTGTTGCCAACACACTCTCTCCTCATCCACTGGTCACTTAGGTGCTGGCTGTAGAATATAATAAAAATGAACAAACAAAACACATGGAGGAGAAAAGCCCGAGTCATTGATGGAAACTGCTGACTCTGTTTTGTAATTGAATGCAAAAAAAAAAAAAAAAGATACATGCATTAGTGTAATGTATTCAGCCTTTTTTCCATTTTAAGGAAAGTAAACTATATTTAAAATGGCACTGATGAGCATCATTAAAAACAAAAAACACAAATCTAAAATCTTCAATTTCAGTATGAAACTAAATAGGAATAGAAAACAAGCATTTTGTTTAAACATTACCAGAGATAATCACTGTTTCAGTTTACACAAGAGATTCCATTGCACGTAGGTGCTGAACAAAGTCTTTGCACTCCAATTCTGACCTGAAAACACCATTGCTGTTCCACTTCCTGCCTTTCTTGAGCAGGCGTTGCCACTTGTTTTGTGTGGCAGATGTAGACAAGGAGATTTTGTGTGTGTCCTATGTTGTGTATATTTAGTGTTTGTTGCATTCGAGAAAAGATCTTCCAACTTTTGGCTATGCTGACCTCTCTGGATTCCTTCTTCTGGATGAGCAAGCTAGTGTAAACAACTGAAGATAGGACAAACACAGGGAGCAAGAGCACACTGATAATTAGCCTAGATGGGAGGGTAATTCCTTTTGTGTCAGTGTAACCTGGAATACTGCATAACAGTCAGAATTCTATTTGGAGAAAGAAAATAGTCAAGTGCAGAGTCCTGAAAGTGCAGGAGCACAGACAATGTTTCCAGTAAGTTTTTTTTTAATTGCTTGGGCCTAAGTGTAGCCACTTGGGCTAACTTTAACAGCAAGCAAAGATAGTCCTGAAAATTGTAACAGAGCAGCTACTTGCAGGAAGTATTGCTCCATGGACTGACTGGTCAAGGTAAAACCCTTTTTTATTTGATCGGTGAGTCATCTGATAAAAAATCATGAAAGTACATCAGACATTACATTGCCATCAGTGGAGAGAACTTCTGTAATTCTACAGCAAAAACAACGAGAGTCCAATTTGTCAGTCTTTAAGGTGCTACAGGAATCTTGTTGTTTTTGCTGTATACAGACTAACACTAATTCTACAGAGAGCCTAGTTCCCCATCAGTGAAATGGGATTGCAATCAACATTTGGAGACATTTATATTACTGGCACCCATAGCCTGATAAACCATGGTGTATTTATTTAATTTGGCCAAAACAGCTTCCCCTAACCTAGGGGGTTCTGAGACTTCTACTCAGTGGTCCTGGTTTTTGTAGCTTGTCAGGTTCAGGAAAAAACAGAGCATTATAACCAACGAGGGAGTTTAATTATTCTAAAGAAACTGAGTAATACATCTGATGCACAGGAAAAACATCATACATTGGCCAGAAGCCCTCATTTTATTATGCATTAACCTAGTTCGTTCAGAGTTTTGGGTTTTGCCTTTTTTTTTTTATTTTTTAAAAGCAGTTTAGGCCTTTTGGTGTGGACTGAAAAACTGAACTCTTGAACTATGTTTCTCCAGCAGTTCTTCAAGTTTTACTATTGTGAAAGGATATATGCACATGTGGGACTAGCAGTTGGGGTCAGAGGTAGGAGGAATGGTCCATAACAAATAAAAATGAGGCTGTGAAAAGAAGGAGATCTATTCACAAATAGCAGGCCATTTGAAAGTTTCTAAAATACCTGGAGTCGTATTTTATTTGTCAGAATACTGAAGTAATTTTTAATTCATATAACAACTTAAAAGAAGAGAGGCGAATATTAACATTATGGGATGTTAACGTTATTAAATCTAAACTGGGGCAATGAGTTCTTGACAGTTCCTTCGTACATGTGGAGTGCAAAGTATCTCATAGACATGGAAGAGCAGAGAGCCAGAAATAAGGGGCAACTCAAAACACCTTAGGGATTTGAAGCATATGTAACAAACCGGCTATAGTGTGTGCCAAATGCAAAGTGAACCAAGAACTGTGCTGCAAAGTCTGGCAGTGTTCTAATTGTTTTTAAATAGTCTGCAGTCTCAAAAGCAACTGGTTAAACTAAGCACCATTACTAATGAAAGAGAACCAGAATCAGTTTGGAATGCAAGATCACTGCAGCCTTACAAGGGCAGATTTAGGTCTTTAACAGTTTCTGGAGCCAGAGGGTAATGTAGTCAAAGACGCAAACGGAGCCAAGATAGAACGGATCTTTGCCAATATTTCAGCACAAAATTACAGTTTGGAGACAGGCTGATACCTTGGAAAATGCTTAGAAGTAGATACATAATTAATAATAAATTAATTGCTTAGCCACTACAGTTTAGCTCACTTACAGAGCTGATGGCGAAATTCTGGGTTATGACCAGGGAAACAACAGGGGAATGAATGGTTTTAATTCTGTGTTTACCTTTACACATGCTACAAAAGCTGAGTGTCTGAGTTCCACCAGCCATATTTTTGGTATATTTCATCACATGCTGTGCTGTACACAGGCCTGTTCTTATCTGACCTTCCAACTCTGTGTAAGCATTAACATAATTGCCTGTATTTGAAGGCGTGTAAAGCAAGAACCGAGATTAGAAAGCAGCTCTTGGAAAAATTTAATTTAAATATCTAGAATTTTGTTTGCATGGTGGGGAGAAAAAGTGTGGATTATTATTTCTTTGCACTCAGTTGTATTTGTGAGTTGTAGGTGGAATAAATGTTAAAAGAAAAATGGATATCCAACAATGTCTGAATAATACAGTCACTTGCATTACTCTGCTAAATTAGTCATACTGTGCTATTTAGAAATGCGTGTTCGTGGAAAGTGTTTGCTGGAATTGCAGGTCCTTGACAAATCCAGGGTGATTGGAACATGAGATAATCACTTGTATTTTTTTCAAGGGGAGAAGATCATCCTATGCAGTACTTCTCGTTGTATGGGAACAACTTCTTACTTAACTAAAGAGACTTCTAGACTGAAATGTTTGGAGGCTGAAAGCTTGACATTCTCAGAAGATTTATAGAGTGGCAAGCACTGTACTTTAGAAAAAAAGCTTTAGAGAGAGCTTGTTTGGGTTGACCAAAGGGGAAGTAAACAAAGTATGCACGTAACCAAAGCGTTGTCTTTAACTGAATTTAGAAGCACACATAAGGAATTACTAGTACAACATATTTTGGAAGGCCCTGAATCTGTAAAAGCAATTCACTGTATCTCTCCTATGTTCAGAAGATCCCTTCCGTGTCCACACACTTTTATGGTATCCCATTCTCATAATTTAATTCCATATATTATTAGCTTTACTGTGAAGATGTTTTTTCATCTTCTCCTAAATTTCGTTTTTAATAATGGCCTGCATGCTGCCTGCACATATGAAGTATTTGCTTGGATCAGTGTTTTTCATAACTTAAACATAAATGGTCACCCCATATCTCTTCCAGTATGGAAAATCGCAGCTTTCAGAATCCTCTTCATTTATATCTTTGAAGCCTTATTGCATTTTGGTTGGCCGTTGCAGTGGAGTCCTTTCAAGATCAACTGCATCTTTTTGCTAACTGGACTGAGAGAGGAAAGCCATCCATGTAGGAAGGTAAACACTGCCAGGATCAGTCCCGTTGCTGACAGTGGCAGGTGGCAGATGTTTCTGAGTAAGGTGTTATGCTTCCTCTCCATATAATGCATTATAGGTTAGATCTCACAAGAATACTCTAACCAGGGTCATATTTACTCATATACCGAAATCCTCCTGCAACTGATCTATCTGCATTAGTCCTCATTACTTATTGTTACTGGTTAAGATGAACATGGTGCAGGGAGGGAGAGTGAAACTAACCTCTGAATCATGGCTTAATTTTAAATTTAAACACAAGCACAGAGTACACTTTGTGCTTCATGTGCTGCTTGAGATTGAATTCCCTTTTTTTCTAATTTTTAAAGTATAAATAAGATACTGTTTCTACTTAAGTTCTGCAGACTATTTCCACAGTTTCAGAACACCATTCTATTAAAAGACTGCCGTTTCATTCTCACTGTATGTGTTTGCTTATAGATAGGAATAGATTCTCTTGTACATCAGCTATTTTTAACTAAGGCTAATAAGCGAGTAAACATTCTCATATGTAATGATAGTATGAATTATAGAGGTGTCCGGAAATAGATAAATATGACCTGTTGTGTTCTGTGCATAAAACGTTTATGAAGGTAATGCATTTTTTAAAATTAAACAGAGCAAAAGAGGTTCTCTATGATTTTGGTTTCTAGATAGAGAATCTTATAAAATTGTTGCTTCCATAATGAAAGTAATGTGATACTCAGAGAAAATATGTTGAGCTTTTCGGAGTGTGTAAAGTACTCCTAGATACTACTAAGGTACAAGAGCTAAAATGGATGTCTCTTCCCCACCAGTGAGAAAGTCCTCCCAAGAATGCTCAAGGAATTTAAATTATATCACAAATGGATAGTTAGCACCTTTTAATGACGTGAGTGAGGTGATTCACTGCAATATCTTTAATTTACCCCTTTTTATGTGAGTTTTGTATATCTCGATCTTCTTAAAGTTTATTTAATAGTAATTATACTATAGACTTAAAAACTAACAGCTGTACAGCAAACAGATAATGATAGAGTCTTGGAAACAGTTACATATATACTTTAAAGGAATTTTATGAACAAGTTATAGCAGCTTCAGTTGCTTGCACTGGGAATATTTCCTGTCAACATGCAGTTGTCCGATTAAGACATTTTACTTAGTTTTGCTTTGATTACATTCTGGTAATTAGTTCATGGATATGTGGGAGTATTACACTAGTATGTCTAGTAATGTATTCATATCACACAGTCAAAAGATTCTAAATGCAGTGTTGCAGATAGACTGTCTCAAATTAGCAATTGCACTGGTTTCTAAAGACAAATGCAGCAAAATGTGCATAATAGCTTATTAATTTTTAAAGCATTTAATATAAAACAGAATGGACCAGATTCCCTAGAGAGTTTACAGCTCCTTTGTCACATAGGCAGCAGGAAGGGCCACAAATGACTAACAGATTTCCTCTGGCATAGGGAATTTCTCTTCTGGGCACTACTGAGCTGGATCTCAGTCTGCGCACCTGCATCCCTTCCTACGCTGGCAGAGATGGCTTGTCAGGGGCTTGGTGTAGTTCAGCACCGCTATGCCAATCCTTCATTGGTGTAGGAATGATTAAGTACCCTCCATCAGTGGTACAGCAGAGGTGCCCAACAGCAATTTTAAGTTGGTTTAGGCTCCAGCTGAACTACAGAATTGGGGAGTTGAAGGAGGAACCAGCTCCTGATGGGGCCCTCCCACCTTCCTGCATCACCTAGGGTTTTGATCCAGGAGAGAAACTTGTCCAATATCCACAACACTTTTGTACTTTAGTATTTAGATTAAACATCATGAAAATGTGTAGTGATAGTGTAAGGTTCCTGCATTGTGTACAGCAATCTACATAGTATTTATAGTTCTATATTTATATGACACAGTTAAAACTAGTTTGCTTGTTACTTTTGAAATGGCAGTAATACACATTAGCCCCTAACAATTGTGTGTGCAGTTAAAAAGAAAAACTCTTAACTTGTGGTTAGACTGAGTGTACATACACATGTAATTTGTTTTTTAAGATAAGAAAAAATTATGTAAATGTAGGAATACTCTTTCTCTATAGGTGGAGTTGTCTTTCAAAACTCAGAAATAGTATTAGACCCTTGTGATGAGAACATACTTAAAAACAAAACATACAGTATTTGCTGTGTTAAGGAATGGTCTCCATGATGTGTGGACTTACTTTTGTTAATTCAGTTTTATTTTGGTTGATGCTTAAAAGTAATCAGTGTTTATGAACTGCTTTGGGAAGTCTGTGATGTAAAATAATGTATTAAGTGCAGTTACCATATGTAAGTTACTAATTATATCAGGATTGCAATTCAGTAATAGATCTCAGTTCACACAAAACAATGACCCTCAGACAGAACTTTTCACTACTCCTTGTGAAGTCTGTACACTTACAAATATAAACTAATGCCTTCAGGAGGAATTTAAGGCGATTAGTCACACAGTGATCGTAACTTGAGTATCCTTTCATGCCAACAGTTATAGGAATAGCCTGGGCGCTTTGGCATCCACACAATCATCGAGTTCTAGGCGCTCTCAGAAGAGAGGGCTGGTAAATGACCAGAGCACTGAAGTTTTGTCTCTAAAATATGGTTTTTAAAAAATTAAAAGGAAGGTTGAAAGGGAAGAGAGCAAGGAAAGCATATAACTAAAATGAATGAATATCTTTGAGCCAGCTTTTCCGGATAGACAGACACACTTTATTTGTAAAAGGCACCAATCATGTAGTGCTGATGCTGCCTTTATGTACCTTTCATGCTCATGATCTAAACTTTGATGTTAGGTCCTTTATCTAATATTAAAGTCATAATCTAAGATCTTAACTGATTCCTAGCAAGATATATGCTATTGTATTACCCTATTGTACATGAGATAAGCATTGTTAATTAACATGATATAGTTAGAATAATCCTCAGACATTACTAGCCCTTTTGCATATTGGGACTGAAGTAGATGGAAACCCACATGGCAACACTCACTTTTCCTTTTCTGTTGTTTAAAATGAGCTCTGATTGTTAATGTGTTCTGAAGCTTGCTCTACAAATATTTTTTCAATTGTTTTTAAAATGGCTAAGATCATGTTAGGATTTTCTAATATCTTACTTTTTAGTTTATGAATGTCTTTTACAGAGTGATACCAAAAGTGATGTTAGTTCAGAATATGGAAATTAATTGAACCCCAAAGTAAGGCTGTATTATTAAAGCATCCTGGTGTTTGAGCTTCCTAGTTAACTAGAAGAGGCAGATAAAAGAATGATTTTTATAGTGCTGATTGTCACAAAGTCATCCATAACCAAATTGAACTAGAAGGGGCAAGCCACGTTTAAGGAGTCCGGTGTGGTAAGCCTCTATTTACCTATTTATTAAAGAACTTCACAAAAATAGTTAGAATTTTAAACAATGTTTTAATATGATTTGAGTTATTCTCAGTCATACTCATTACAATTGATCGTGTCTGGTACTTATTTTTAACGGTAAAATTTGTGCACTTGTTTAACGTTACAGAAATCTAAAATCTACTGAACATCTTGCTCTAGAAGATTTGGGTATTCATTTGTTTTCCATGAGATACGTGGTACAATCTTGGCCCTGTTGAATTCAATGTCAAAACTCTTATTGACTTCAGTAGTGCCTGGTTTTCACTCTTATTATTTGTTTAAGAATAAACATTCCTCTACCTACTGCTGATAACACCAACAGATTTTGAATGATGAACTTGGGGGTTTTGAAAATGGCTTGTATGTACAGAACCTCTGCTTTGTTATGAAACATATTAAAGCAGGCTGTCTAAGAACTTGATTTACTGAAATTTTTAATGCCACAGAACCCTGCATAGGAATGTAAAGGCAACATGTGTGCAAATAAATTACTTTTGCAGTTCTTGCGGCGACAATGTGAAAATCAGTGCATATATAGATTTACCAATTCAAACCTAAAATATTGCCATTGTCCCCAAGTAAATATAATGATTATATTCCATACAAAGTGGGCCATAAACGTATTGTGAAAATCCCTGTGATGGGACAGGTTTAATACTAGGAACTGCTTGACATGACTGGATGCAAGTGACTTGATGAAATGCGGTTTCAGTACTGCATGTTTTAAAGAAGGAGAAATTCTATTTCTCCCATTCTCACGTTGGTTCCTTTTGGAGCATTGTGTTGTGGTTTCTTACATATTTTTCTTACAGAGCCCTAAATAGTATATTTCTGTTGTGAAACAGCCCTCTGGAAGCCATGTCAGGAAAATAATCAGAAGCTGCTTGTTTATCAGTTAAATATGCATTTCATAATCTTCCTGGAAGGACTGTAGCAGAGAGAGAGAGAGATTTCATGCTACAAACAAAAAACAAGGGAACTTTAAAGTTAACACTCATTCCTTATCTTAATACTCATACCTTTCCTCTTCATGGTGAATTACAGTTATAGTCTTAACTTTGAAGCCTTTGAACCTGGTGTTTTTCAGTTTGAGAGAACCATAGTATTCCTTACATATATAGTTATTTCTGCAATAGTTTTGAACTGACTATTTCCAGAATTTCCATCTTGGGTAATGAACATTTGACTTCCCAATGTTATGTGCTGTCGTTGATTGTGAAAATCTGACACTGATAAGCCATTACATGGATAAATTGGGGATATTTCACATGCATTTGACATGGTCAACAAAATTTGTTCCATGTACTCTTATTGGTCTCTCAATTTTTTTCTGGAATTACAGTGGAAATTAGCACACACATGACACCTCACTTCAAACATCCAAAGGCTCTACTGTCCTAAAAAGTCACTAGATCGGTGTTTTGGTACTTGTTTTGTTTAAAAGTGAAATCCAGGGTTTTCTTGGTTTGCATTTTCTAACCCCTTGGAACTGATGACCTCCAAATCTGTATGATGAGTACTAGTGTACCTCCTTTGATGTCAGGATTTTTGAGAATCTTCAGAAGTATGTGTGGGAATGTCAAATGAGGAAACTTACTTTGTTTTTGTCTAACTAGAAATTTGTGTAACCGTTAAAATAACTAAAATTAAACTTAAAATGTTATTTCCCATCTAATTCATATAGAAAACTATAAACTGATGAATAAATCTTTGAAGCTTTTCTTTGGAGTTAGTGGTTATCTGTTATATCAGTGTTTCACATTATAAGACAGGTCATTAAACAAAAAGTAGTTTTTCAAATTTGTAAACAAAAATAGTGTGTGGCCAATACTCTAGAATTCTTAAGATGTACACTGCATTTATAATGCGATCTCCATTTATAACTTTCTGCCGCTAGGCTGTTGCATTTTAATCTGGCGGTTTGCTAAAATGCCCATTCACGAAGACGTCTCTGTCGCGGTTCCAGGGAAGGGTTAAAACCAGGAAGTACACGTGACATATGCAAACTATGAATCATTCCAATAGATCTGTTCAACTCTCTCCTGCCTGCCCAGGCAGCAGGCAGATGCTGTTCCCTTGGTTGCCATGGTAATCCTGCCTGTACTGTATTAAAGCCCAGCCCAGATCCTTCTTTAGGCAGACCTCTGCGGCTGTTTCACCTAGCTCATTGTTTTTTCTCTAGAGGAGGAGGACAGAAAGGGAAGGAAAGGAGTGAACAGAATAGGATACCAAAGGCTGCAGCAGTTTTTCATCTGGTTATAGCCTCTTGAGCCTTATTCAGGGAGAATTCAGAGCGCGGCAAGCTCTTGATTTGTAAGATTCAGATGAGCTTGCAGGCAGCTGTGTTAGCCCACAGCATCTTCAGAGTGTATTTCCGAGTGGTATAGAGAGAGGAACGATTGTGTGTAGCAACTTGTGATGGGGTGGAGAAAGTCTCTCTGCTGACGACTTGGACAGCAGTTTATCATTCCCTGCTACATTCCTCCGTTCTGAAGCCCCCTTCCAAGAGGAGGACTGATGTCATTCAGAAGATCTTTTGGCAGACTCTGAGCAACCAGCAAGTCCAGTCTTGAAGGCAGCAGACTTAACACAGTTCCCCTTCAGCTTCATTTTTCCTGACTATCTTGGGATTTATGTGCCTCCTGAAATGAAAATCTCCTAAAATGGTTCTGAGGATTAAGTGTGACCTGTGAGAAGGGGATTCTGTGATCACTGATACCTGGCTTCATAGTAAAAGACCTGGATTTATTGGTGAGAAGACCTCCTCACTTTGTCCTGTGGATGGATTGTATGAAAGTATCGCAATTCCATGAGACGTACTGTTGCCTGAAAACCTGCCAGGCCAGAAGAATACAATTCTTTCTAGAATTCTAATATTAAAAAATATACAGATATCCTGGCTTTAAAAGGAGCTGCATTTTTTCCTGTTCTGCAATGAGAAAGTAAGAGAACAATTCTATGCTTATAAATAGACTGTTTTCAAGTAACTATGTTCAGGAGTTAAACCTTAATTTTTTTTTGTTTTTTACATAGCTGATAAATATCAAATTTATTTTGCTGGGGCTCTTTGGTAATTGGAAATCTGATTTGCAAGCAAGAAGAAATTTCATTTTATTTCTTTTTTACTTGAGAAATACCAACCTCCACCTCACATACCTTCTGTTATTTAAAAATACTGACGTCAATGTTTTAGTCTAGTGCTATTTATTTACACTAGACTCAGTCGAAAATATTTTATAGACAGACTGTTTTGCAGAAAAACAATCAGGGCTGAAAGGAGTTGAGAGAATTAAAAAGAATAAATTGACATTGAATATTGATTCCCTCTCGATTTTTTTTTTTTCCTGGAACAATGGATTACCTTGGAGACAAACTGACAGTGGCACAAACTCACATGACCCAGTGGATGGGGACAGTGCGTAGATCCTTACAGGAGGCACTAAATTTAGTCACAACTGCAGTTGCTCATGAACGGACTAGCGGGGAGGGTGGAAGCAGAACTCCCTTCAAGAGAACCTCCTCCTTCAGGCACTTTGCATCCCGAAGCAGAGAATCATTTCGAAGGTTTTCAGTGCGGAGTCAGCAGAGGTTCTCCTCCCTGAGGAAGAGGCAGGCCAGTTCAGAGCCACCAGACCTTGTAAGCAATGCCCTCTTTTTAGCTCTCCAAAGGTATATAACTTACAATAAAAATTGAGGTATTTCATTGCAGCACCGTGGCCAGGAACACTGATCTGTGTCATGTCAGCTTTTCAGTCTATAAATATCTTCCAAAACATTTCTAATGCTGCCTCTTTGTAAATGAGCTGGATTTTTTTCTCTAGTGCAAATAGAAATTTCCATTAACTTTCATTGGTCAAAGTTAATTGACACAAGGTTTTGACAAAAACTAACTTTGGTGTTCTTTTAAAACTAACACAGGACAAAGATCTATTCTGCAATTGACAAAAGTTGGTCTGACACTGCTTTATATTTGGTATTCTGTTGGGGAACACATTGGCCCAATGTAACTTCTTCCTTTATCTGTACAATTGTTCTTTTCATTTTTAATAACGTTTTAGTGGAAATTATTAATGTAGATGGTTAAAAAGAATCAAGATGCTGTCACCTTGCAGCTAATTGTAAGCTGATAATATTGTCCATCAAAGGACTAAAAGCATGTTTATTCTTACAGAGTAATTAATATTGGAGTATTATGAAATACAGAATTTATGACCCACACTGGAATCTGCAAGCCTGGTGGAGCTGTAAGCAGCACATCATTTAATGAGGCATGTGAGGATGGTCTGGCTTGCTCTCTGTACACTCTGACTTCGTGCCACATGGAACGGTTTTTTGATTAAATGTCTTTTTCTTTCTGGGGGTTATCTTCAGAAGAACACACACTTTCTTGTTAAATAACTAGCGTGACAAAGTGATAAAAGAAATGCACACTGCATAGGGAAGAATTTTTTATGCATATGAGGGGGTAAGAATTCCGCAGGCCAAATAAAAGCCCAGTTGGAGGACACTCTGAAGAGGTCTGAGGATTGGGGACCCTGCTCTTGTTCCTGCCTGACAGCTTTCTGCCAGGCTTAGTTGACAAATCCCTATCAAATGTTTGGGCAAAAGGTAAACCTCTGTAGTTCTTTATCTGTATCTATTGAAATGCATTGTAAAGCCACAATTTTGCAGGTAGTTCCAACTGCAGTTTTCCTAAAAGGAAATGGAATACATACAGCTCATTCTGATAGGTAAATGAGCCAAGTCCCTCTTAAACATTTTTTTCATTGGGAAGGAATTTAATACATGGCTACAAACATTTTAAAGAATAGTTTAACAAATGGTAAAGCAGCCTTCTAATTTAGGGCTTTCTTTTGCACCATTGAAAGCCCAATGTTTTGCCCTTGACTTCAGTGGGAGCAGGATCAAACCCTTGATTTCCAGTTACTCAATTAACCATGAATGGCACTTTCATGTGAACTTGTTTAGAATTCTTTTTACAAAGCAATATGCCTTCATAAACCTAGAGGCATGGATGGATTTGATGGGAGCTAATTAGGATTTCTTCATTGTGTGCTTCGGGTAAAGCATGTGTTCCTCAGAAAGGTGTGGCATTTACACACAAAATATTTCTAATATTTCATCAGCAATAAAACTTAAAACACTTGCTTGGCCTGACTTGCTGTTCATCTACTCTTTGGCAGCTCAGCTAAAGAAGCTGAAAAAATATATTGTCAAAGAAGCACAAAGACTGGAAGAGGCAAGTTTATTTGGAAACAAATGTCATTGGAGAGGTGGAGGGAGGAGGGGAAGAACCCTATGGGAATTTGTGACACTACACATTTATTAGAGTTGTCAAAATGAAAAACAATTTAACATTTTTGTCATGCAAAAATGATACAAATACATTCTTTCAGAAATAGAAAGGAATGGAGTCTGCCTCTTGTCATTCAGAAGTGACACATCAAAACTTCCCATTGCTTACAGTGTAGAAAATCTTCTTGATAAGTAGGGTGGCCTCTGAACTTACTGCTCATGCTGGCGCCAGAGCCACTTTAGGTCTGAATCATGCAAACATTTATGCATGTGTTTAACTTTTGTGAATAGTTTAACTGAAATAAAATCAATATTTTCAGAGTTTGCACAATGGTTAAGGAATGAGACCTTAACGTTGTACTATGGTGCAATTTAACCATAATAGCCTAGGAATATAGGGTCTTAGAACTACTTTAGAAGACTTGTTTTATATGTCGTTGTCGTCCTAAAACAATTTTGAAGAAGAAAAGCCCCTACGTAATGGATTATATTCAGTATGATTCAGTATCTAGCAGTACTTTCACAGCAATGTTACCTTTCTGATTTGGACTGAAATTGAAGTTTGTTTTTAGTTAGTCCATGGAATCACGTATAGATTTGTATTAAATACTAATGTTGTTAAAATTGTGTGTAATCCATTGTAAATGGGTTGGCTGTTAATCATTTTTACAATGTAATGTAAGTTTGCTGTTGATACTTTTTGTGGCGTACTTTCAAATGACAATGAAGTTAAGCTTTTGCTTACTTGTTTGTAAGCCGCCCACTAGTGAGTTATACCTAATTCTTTCTAGATGGAGTTGATTTCCTGTGTTCCACTGAAGTACAGTGCTGATTGTATTCTCAGTGTTGTACGAGACACTAAGATACTTGCAAAACTCAAGGTGAACTTTACTGCTGAAATTACAGTTGATCTAAGCATAGCCTGTCCCGAATGCTCCAAAAAAGTACTCTGGGTAAAGTGGAAGTGGAAAAAGTTACTACTGCATTGTCTAACTTGTATGCACTCCTTCCCCTTTTGGCCACTCCTTCAATGAAATTCTCTGAAACTTCCTAACAGAAAATGTATTAAAATATATTACAGTGCATTAGGAGATGACACATGCTTTTTCTTGCTGTGTGAGTCGCCTCGTTACCACTTTGAAGAATTTTAATATTTAGTAATCTTTCAAGTGCATCGTACTTACAGCATTAGACTGGTTGTTTTCCATAGTTTTTATTTGCCATATTTGCTAATTATTTTGTACTGAAATCAGTTATTTCTCTTTTATCTCCTACGTAACCCTCCAGAAGTGTTTTCCATGCAGAGTTTGTAACACAAAATTCCATGGCCACAGACTGATGTTACAAACACCTCATGATAGGCCAGATCTTTGCCAGCCATAGGGCAGCTTCACGATACTCGATCTAAAGTAGGCTTACTTGTCTCTTAAAGGATTTTTTAGCCTAGGGCAATCCACAGGCGGGGCAGAGTCTCAGTAGTATTTCCTATACTACCCTCTTTGTGCAGTTGGTGTAGGCTATGTGGCCAGGCCAAGAGCTCATACACGTGTTATTGCAGTAGTGCTAAATTGCACTAGAGATCTAACCCAGCACAGAGGAGTTCCAAGATCAGGGAGTGGAAGGGTGATTTAAAGTAACCTTCATATCCTTGCCCTCCATGCTTCAGTTCTTGGCCTCAGCTGAGGATCAGGGCCAGTAATTTCTTTCTGGATCTTGCAGAAGCAGATACTGAGCTATGAGAGTGAAAAACTAGAGTAGGAGCTCAGGGAATACACACCATGATCCACTAACAACATTTTTTTTTGTATAAATGTTAGGTTCTTCTATTGCGAAATCTCCCCCCACTCTCTTGTCACTCTATGTTTATACCCCTTCAAAATTTCAGGGTTAGTATTTTTGTCAGCACAAACTTCCTGACATGAGCCAAACTCTTGACATGCTTTGCTGTCTCTAGCTGCCCAGTGAAGAGGTTCCATTGCAGGTTCCTCAGGAAGGAAGTCTGGAAGGAAATGGCTCATTGAAAATCTAGTGATTTAGTTTGTCAGAGTACAATACCTTACACATTGGAGTCCAGTTTGCACTTTACAGCAATCACTTCTAACCTCAAGATGATATCATCTCAAAACTTTATTTCTAAAATAAAAACCAGAGGAATAGATGGCCTTATGTGAGACCACTTTTGGGTAGCATGAATTTGAATCAACAGAATATATATAGATTTAAATACATTTTTTTTTTTTGGTATTTATTTTTATGAACTGTTGCTAGTGCCAGGTCAGTCAAGTGATATAAGGAGCCCAAATATGTTTTTAATGTATTTATATTGCCATAGTGCCATACGTGCCACAGGTGTGGGCCAGGACCCCGTTGCGGCAGGCGCTGTACAAACAGAACAAAAAGATGGCCCCTACGTTCCAATCCAAGAACCCTTAAATGACTGTACCTTTATCATAGCTAAGGCTGCTCTGTCAGAACCAGTTTATACCAAGCTATAAACAACGCAAACTGTAATGCAAGATTATGGTTGTAAATATACTGTTTTGGTTTTATTCAGCAGAAAGCATTTTTAAGACTTTGAGCGACTTTTTTCCTGTAATACTTTTATTATTTGTTTGGTCTTTGTTTATAACAAAACAAGCAGTCACAGGTGTCTTGTTTCCTTTCTTTGCAAGCCTCTCCCACTGTGGGGGAAAAACATTGGGTTGTCCCATTCTTTCATAAAAATCTTGGCGGAAATACTGCCAATGTTTCTAGGCCTAAACTGTGTTGCTTATGAAATGTTCCTTGGAATGTCAAAAGACAGGTTCCCCTTTTTGGAGGAATAAACAAAGCTGAGAGTGTAAACCAGAAGTATCTCTATTGGAAATCTCTTCTTGAAGAATTGCATTGTCTTAATTTTATGTGAGATAATTTTCAAACAAAAAATAGAAACTGCAAAACTTGGCTGTAGTCACTTGGATCTCAAATCATTGTTTTGTTAATGCACTGGTTTTTGTCTGTAGACATAAAAATTATCCCTAGATACCCACAAGTTAGCGATAATCAGCAAGTTAATTTCCTGTAGGCATCATGGTAATAATAAAAGGACAAAATTACATTTTGTGTGTGTGTGTGAAATTTTATATATATATGTATGTTTTGTTGGCTTGGCTGCAGATCTTGCCAAAAGTGAATAGAATTGCACTTCAGTGACTACCTTTCCTCCATGAGAGGTTCTGAAGATGGGTGTGGCTCTTGTCTGCCTCAGTGGCTCTTTCATATGGTGTGCCATCTTCTTGCTCAATGTATACGTGAGGTCATAAAATGAGGGCGGCTTAGGTTCCATTGCCAGATATGATGTTACTCAATTCTTAATTCTCTTCTACATTCGCACATTGCAGTTTCTCTGCTTTTCCCGGTACTTGGCTCAAATTGAGACTTGAATGAGAGCAAGCATGGCTGCTGCTATGTTTGTACTAGTATGTGAAAACATCTTGAGGTTGTTGCAAGGATTATACTCTCACAAGTTAACAGTGTACAGATGCTTCTTCAACACCACCTGCTCTTGGATTTGTAGGCTGTTGTGGTGACTTGAAGCATTTTAGTTAACTGTGTCCTGCTAGGCAGTTTATGGCTGGGTGCATTTCAAGGTGTTTTTGGTCTGTGTGATTTGTGTCTAGGTAACCTTTAAAGCAACAGTTCAGTATCCCTGCGTGCCACCTCAGAAGTTGATTTACTGGTGGGCTTCAGCTAACAGTTCTTAGGTGTGAATCCTTGGATCAGGGTATACTTCTTGGCAGTGACATGTCTTTGGAATTTGCTCTTCTCCTGGGCATGTCAAAGGCAGATTGTATTGACCCTTCAGAACATAAAAGCACATCTTTTTACCTCTGTCTCCGGCCTTAGGAAAGGATTATGGTGGGATATGTTAAGATTTTTTTTTAAGACGTTCAGTTTGACAGTGGTCAATATGTTTTGTTAAATGTGTACATGCTTCCTTAGCCTTAGTGATATTTTAGCGCGCACACCGGTGAACTTTCATAGATTTTAAGGCCAGAAGGGACCATTGTGATAATATAGTCTGATTTCCTGTATAACACAGGCCATGGAATTTCCCCAAAATAATTCCTAGAGCAGATATTTCATAAAAAAAAAACCAATCTTGATTTTAAAAATTGTTAGTGTTGGAGAATCCACTCATTGGACCTTATCTACTTTCACTTGTTACTGATCTGAGCAGGATTTGTATGGGTGACTTAAAAGTAAAAGCATTATAATTACATATTGCATTACAAAACTCTTGAGCAATCCAATCACCCTGTGATCTATTTTGTTAAAAAATGGGTGCTAGATATGTAAACATACATTTGCTCTTGAATGAATGGTCATATTCTGGCCATGTATGGTTGTTGGGCCAAGCCTGCTAGAAGACTGCAGTCTGTTATGTTCTTCAGTTGGATCTTTTTTTTCCAGGGAGCCCTTTAGTTATAAAATGGATAACACATTTCCATTTGATCCCTAATTTTCTTGTGTGTTGTAAAACCAAATGATTTTTAACTTCTGAGTTGCTATTCCAGTTAACCTTTTCAAATGTAATGCTTCAAAGTGTGTTTTTTCCCCCCCTGCTTTATAATTGAAGTATTCCAGGCCACACACAAAGCTGATGGGGTCTGAATGCTCACCATGAGCATCTGGATTTAGTATATTAATCTTATAATACTTTTTATATGAAGATACGATGGAAAAACTAGGCGTTAAAGCAAACACTACTATAGAGTTCTTTTTGGTTGGGGTTACTTCATGAAAATGTAGTTAAGAAAATAATAGGTTTTAAAAATACAACAGAAGTAAGTGTGGGGCCAAGGTGTGTGTGCGCGTGTGCGTGCGTGTGCGGTCCTATAAGTATTTCTAATCTACCAATTTCATGAGATGTAACTGTGTCCCATGTTATCTTCTGGTTACTGCAGTATCTTTCCTAACTACCTCTGCTAAACTTTTTAAGATTGAAGCATTAGAAGTAAATATATTTATCAAAGGTTAAATATATTATTTGCCAAATCTTTATGGAATATGTGTTTAGAGACATTTCATACATTTGTTTACAATGTGAAAAAGTCTTTTACCTCTAAATATGCTTAAATCTTTTATAATTAACAGGTGGATTTATACCTTTGTGAAAATGGCAAGTTTAACTAGCTATTCAACACATTCCCAAAATATTGTTGAGTGGGAGTGGCTGAGTTACAGAGATTTGCTATAGTGGTGCAGTTTAAGGTGTTTCTGTTTACACAAGTACATATCATGGCCATAAAGCCACCCCTTAGTCAAACATTGGCTCCTTTTAAAACCTCAAAGTGACATCCTGGAGAAGATAAATCACTGGCAAAGAGCACATTTGTAGGGATTCTGTTTGGCTGAAAAGAATTAAATGCCTAAACCTGTTATCCTTTCTTACTTATTTTGTTAGTAGTTCAGAATATGTTAAACTTGTAAGATGCATGTATATGACCTCATGCAGTGGAATATGAAATGAAAAGGGACCTTCTGACAACTGTATACTAGAAAAAGATTCAAATTGGATATTTTAAGTCTGGCTCGAAAGTGGCAAAGGCGTTTTGGGAATGCCCCCAACCCTGGAAAAGCCCCCATCGTGCACCAGCTCCTTCTGATTAGCACATGGTGATGGTGGAGGCAGTAAGAAGCGAGGTGGAATTTTCAACCTCCAGGTCTGGAAAAAATCAGCTCACCAATGGAAGCTTATGCTTCCTTCTCCTCCACTTAAAAAAAACCAAAAACAAGTTGTAAGTGGAGCACCAACTCCTCCTCTTTTTATATTAAGTCTGTCTGGCACCATGGTGCTCCTGTGCTGAGCTAGTGATGGGCAGGAACATCACAGTTACGGCAGCATCCCTAGGGAGGATGCATGGCATAGGTCTCAGCAAAACACCCTTTGGGGCCAGTGATGTGCAGTGGGCAGTTTGGAGCATGTATGTAGCACCCATTCTCTATTCCCTTTACGTAGGCAATACTTATTAAATATATGGTTTGGTTTTCCAGGGATATTAGCCCACTGTTCTGTACTGTGTGATTAAAACGAGGTACACCAACTTGCTATGATTTAACTCAAGGAGCACTGAATTATTTGAACGCTTTTATGTCCTCTATAGGGAAACTCTCTGTTTCATGCACTAGTTTACCTTTTTTTTTTTTTTTTTTTTTTTTTTTGAAGGCGGGGGGGAGTATTTTTTTCTTGTTCCCCCAAAAAACTAATAAATAAAAACAAATTATCCTGAGTGGTTTTTTCTGTGCATAATTACTTTATTATGGAATTATTGATCACCTATAGTAATTGTATCTACTTACAATATGGTATTTAATGAATTTTCTGTATACCAATAAAATATTCACCCAAAGAACAGCAATGAATCATTCTTGAGTTTAAAATATTTTCTTTCACTCTTGTTAATGAGTGCAACTTAATTTCTAAATTTGCAGAGAAACGTTGCAAGGCAGAGTATAACACAGTTGTAGACAGTATGCTTTTTAGAATGAGTCAGTTGTCTGTCTTTTCTATGAAAATAAATGGACCTTTACAATGACAAAGTAGATTTGTTGAGTTTAATTAATGGGTGCACAAGAACCAACACACAAGCAATTCAGGGTTTTTCATTCTTAATAACTTCTTCCTTTTGTTTATCAGGCCAGGAACATAGCTGGCAGTGTACGGTAGGGCCATAAGGAAAGTAGTACCCTAGGACTTTTTTATTAGACTTGGTTTTTCTAGTTCTGTTAACAGGAAGAATCAGGTGGAAGATGTTTAGTTCTGGTTTTTTTTGAGAGCAACTGAATCTAGGACAGTAATAAATACTCTTAGTAATTTTAATAGGTTCTTATTACAGCATAAACACTTAATGACACTTGAACAAAGAAATGCCTTTACACTTAGTTATCTAGGTCTCATTCCTCTTGTATTTTGGAAAAAAAAAGCAGAAAATGATGTATGGTTAGCTGCGAGACCTAAATAAATAAATTAAATTAAACACACATTAATCGAAATACATTTTATTCTGACTGCAGTAATATTTTTGTAATAAAAATAATTTTATTTCTTGTTTCATTGAATATTTATGCCTATTTCATTTGCTTATATCCTCTGCATGGATTGACATTTGTTTCTATTTCCTCAACTTTGTGTACTTTTAGAATTTTTTTCAAGATGTTTGATTTTTATGTGTGCATGTAATTTTGAAAGAAAGAACTTGCAATTTATGAAATAAGTATTTGATATTTGGTTGGTGTCAGGAACTTTCACTAATGATACACTTGTCAAACTTCATCCTATTTTAAGCATAAAGAGATCTGTCAGGAAAAATGTTTGATCAATTAGTGTGTCTAATTGGAGACATTTAACTTTATACTTGAATCTTTAATGTAAAATACCATAGCTTGAAGATGTTGCTCCCAAGCATATGGGTGTTTAGTGCAAGTAAACATATTTCCTTCCTAACGTTACAGCATAAAATAAGACTGCTTAATCCAGTTAAGAGAGTAAGAGGAGTCTGCTCTCCTCTTTATGCCAACTCCCATTAGTGTTAATGAGAGCTGCACATGCATGGCAGGGGGAATAGACCTCTGAATCTTTCGTGAAGGAATAATATAGTGATATTCTGTTTAAATTCCTTTGAGATAGACACTGTGGTGCCCACCCAGTTCCACACAAAGTTCCAATCCTGCTGGACTTGTGCTTTTCCCTTCACATATGTATTTCCCTCATCCTCTACCCAATAATGAGAGTTGGGAACTTCTGGGAAGCTCTTACTATAACTCCTAGGGTAAAACTCGGGGGTCAGTGATAAGGGTTTTCTCAACTGAGGTTTGTTCACGTTTGGAGTTCACTCCCTTTCAGAGTTTAGCAGAGTACTAGTGCATTAATAACATTATCACTTGTATTGGGGTAGCCAGTAAAGGCTCCAGTTGGGGATCAGAGCCTATTGCGCTGGGCATTGCACATATTGAATGACCCGTTTTTGGTTTTTTCATAGTTTTATGTAATTAATGTGCTTCAATTTTGTAAGTAGGTTGAGCTGCAATGACGATAGGGGCTACATAAATGAATATAATCTCATTAAAAAAACCCAAAAAACCTCCTCCTGCAAAACTGGTTGGCAGTTGCAATCTACCTTCCGCCACTTATTGTTCTCTTTACATGTTTGTTTGAACTGGTCACTTCAGCTTATCGGCAAAGTTTGCTTGCTAGTGATGTCTCTGTGGTGTTTGTGTAAGGGAATTGACATCCAGCTCCTAAACTATGTACAGTTGGAGCTGAAGTGCGGGCTCCATTCTTTAAAATATTAAAGGCTGATCACTCAAAATATAATGCAGCAAAATTCATCTTTTCTGATAAAGGGCCAGATTCTGCCACTTTACTCATGTTGAGGCTTGCCTTACTCTTGATTTTGACAGGACTTCTTCCTGTCTAAGGTACCAGTCAACATAAGTAAAAGTGACAGAATCTGTCACAAGAACGTATCTTTACACCAGCACTTACGTACTAAAAATGGTTTCTGTGACTCCATTCAGAACTCCCTTTAATGTTTCTTCTTCTTACATAGCATCTCTGTTAGTGGAGGCTGTACAGTCCTCTGCTAGTCTCTTTGCAGATGAACAGTCATTTTGATCCATCCAGGATATTATATCGTCCATCCAATATCTTCTTTTTCTGCCTCACATACTTCTGCCATCGGCGTTCCGTTCCAGTGCCCATAAACATGCATCACCCCCTGAAACTCTTAAAATGTGTCCTGCATATTGAATAATTCATTTAATAAGATCTCTGACTAGCATTTGCTAAGTTTCAGGCTCACCAGTACATTTTCATTAGTTATGTAGTCCATCCATGATATTTTCAGAATTATTCTGTAATACCATAACTTAAAGGACTGTAGTTTCTTTATTATCGATTGTTTGAATGTCCATGTTTCACAGCTGTAATTTAACGCAGACCAAATGTAAGTTTTTGAAAGTCAAAATTTAGCCTTCAGATTTATGTCCTTTCTCATCAAATGTTTATTCTTCTGAAATGTCTGTTTCACTCTAGCTATACTCTGGTGCTGACTTCAGTATCCATTTTCCATCTTTGTAATGATGCTTCATAAATAGCAATGATTTCTCACTTGCTGTATGGCTTGGTCGTTCTCTGGACTTTTGCATATTTTCCTAGTATCCTTGCATAGGACCATAGTTTTTGTCTTGTCCATATTGTTCGCCATATTCATATATAATCTCCACTAACTTCATCAGACCTTTTGAATTAGCCAACATCACTGTGTCAGCTGCATAGCAAATGTTATTCACCCTTTTCCATTCATCTTTAATATTTAAAACTAGTAAAACATGAATGTTTTGAAATGCAGGTGAGCTCATAGCCTCTTCAGAGAATAAACAAATGTACCAAATTCGTAAAGCTACATATAGTGATTTAATCTAAACTCCATACTAGTACACACTCATACTAGTACACACGAACCACATTTTGGTAAAGTTAGGTAACAGAATATGAATTCTTTAGAAACAATAGAATTGTTGATAAAACGGACTCAGTTTCATACTGAAGAAGTTACCAAAGCTTGCCTTTGCTTTGTGTGTGTTCTGCCTTTTATTTATGGTGTTTTAAGAAATCCAAGTAAGTCTGTGCTATTTAAAGTGATAACTTCCCCAGGAATAGCGACTTCCTCCCATTGCAAGGAATTGTGATAAATTGTAGAGGAATATTCTGCAGAAGTATTGAAGATGGAGTTAATGGGGAATAATAAACCTCTCTTAATTTGTGGTGTTTAAACAAGAATAGATAAGATCCTCCTCCCTAATGTATGTGCTGTGTGTATATTTAATAAAGATCTTTACTGCACTAGAGTGCAAAGAAAAACTGATTTATAGCAATAGACTGTTTAATTCTCTCATGTGTCAAACATTTCCTACTGTTCCCAATATTCTGCTCAGTTTTCCTATCCATAATTGATTTGGGGAAGTATTCTAATATTCTGTTCATTTGGCTCAGACAACGTATCTTTTTAGAATTGGATTCTATTTCCTCATCATTCTCAGTATCAGCCTTTACTTCTGTCTCCAGCCCTGCACTAAAATCACATGATTTTTCTATTAAAATATAGGGAATTTTCTTTGCAGGTCTAAGCAACTCCTTTTTCAGGGTATACCAGTTGAAGATGGCAATCTATATGAAGCCTTTGAAATATATACTGCAATGGAAAGGTAGATAATACATAATTATAAGCACAATTGCAAAGATATTAATTGGGTCCCATTCCATTGAGTTAACCAGCTTCTTGATAAACCTAAGTTCCCATGGAGTCATTTGGCCAGAGCTTCTGCTATAGCCAAGATCAGCTTGGCACAGTAATCAACTCCCTGATTCTCTTCTTGGTCTTGGTGCAGGTTACAGCAGCAGACTCCCAAGGAACTCTCCACCCACTGGTCTTATACCAGGTCTAGGAGGAACATGGCATAGGAAAAATGGAGCTACACAGGTTGGGGATTCCCCAACACAAGGGAAATGCTCAGCAAAAGAAGTGCAGGTAGTTTTCACTCTGTTTGTATCACCCGATCATTGTAAAAGGAGTGTGTGTGGTGGGTGGAGTGAGGAATCTGCCTCACTATTCCTAAAGGATTCAACAGTGCTGAGCACCTTGCAGAATCAAGCCCAAATTAGAAAGGCAGTGTGGGATAATGGAGAAGGCATTGAACTGGGAAACAGAAACTGAATTCTATTCCCAGCTCTGCCATTAACTGCTGTTTAAACTTGGGCAAGTCACTTCACTTCTCTGTCTGTTGTGTCTATTTGGTTTGTAAGCTCTTTGGGGCAGGGACTGTCTTTCCCTTATGTATTTACACTGCCTAAAACAGTGGGGCATTGATCGCAGCTGGGGTCTTTGGGCACTGCTTTAATACAAATAAATAATACAGTGAAATTTGTTAACAAGGTATTGTTTAGGGCCTTGGCACAGCTGGATTTTCAGTTAAGGTACAAATATTCCTACCCTGGCAATACAGTATCTGTAGGTTTTCCAGGGTTATATATTAGTGTTGTACAATACAATGTGCCTAGTTTCTAAGACTATCTAAATAAGCTAGTAAGTTAAATGTTTTCAACCTTAACTTTCGTTTTATTGCTTTCCACAATTTAAGGTCTATCATTAATTTTGCTTAAATGTGTTTTTCATTTTAATTCCAATCAACTTATTTTAATATAGTGACTTTCAAATTAAATAAATACCAACCAAAAAGCTATGTACTACAGACAGCTTGAGTGGCTTACAGATCTTCTATCAGAATCCTTGCAACATTTCAACAGTGTTCACTGGGCAATGTTCTTCCCACATCAACTGCTACGTTGTTTGTTTTTTAAAGTTTCTACACAACATTGCCAGAAGTGTGTGCAAATTAATGTTGAATACAATGCCCCATTTATGTGAATGGTGCCAATGCCTTGTTTAGCACAGTTGGAATGTGTAGGGAAGTTGTGAGGGGTACACAGTGGTCAATACTACTCTTTTCACATACTGAAAGGTGCAATCAAATGGAGTTCCAGTTTTTTGCTTTGGCTTAATTTTCCTTTTGCTACTGCTACATAAAGTCAAGTCCCATTGAAATCACTGGGTGCAAGGGCATATCAATTTCAGTTGGATTTATTATGAAACACAGTGCTGAAGCACAATACATTTTATCCTGATTCAAGTTGGTTTTCATATTAACAAGGTTTTAGGAAGGCTAATAAACAGCTTAATGGGTGTATTATGATTTTTGTTTAAAAACCAAAGGAGCAATAACACTAACAGTACAATGGTTTGAGATCATTTGATTTAAAATATTGAGTTAGAGCATATATCCCACACAATTAGATTAAATCATCCCCCATTTTAAAGGGACACTAATGCAAACAAAAGTCCTTGCAATGAAGAGTAGCTATAGTGTATGTCCATTGTCTAGTTTTTGCAGCATCGTCAATCTAGGCAGTTTCTCCTGAAATCAATTAATTGGTTCACAGACCCCAGAAGGTTTTGCTAAGTAGCTAGGCTTCTCTGTCTGACTTCTCTGTCTTCGTTTCTGATCAACTCTGGGTCATCCAGTGGTGCAGGAGGTAGCCTTCTCCCTCCCTTCTTATGACCTGTTCTACTTTCCCTCTTTCCTCCCCACTTCTTCTCAGAAAAGGGGATCTAGCAACCCCAAGGGCCTATTGTTTTTACAGATGTAAAGTTTCAGAAGCACTGAGATCACTCCTTCCTGACTGAAATATTTCAGATTGTGTTTTGGGGTTGGCGAAAAGTTTAGGGTTCTTTACTCAGTCCAGGTATCCCCAAGTGCTAGCTCTTCTCAACATTTCATTTTACAATCAAGTCATTTTGATCTAGTGGCTGAGACTAAACCTGTGACACCGTGGTCATTTTGTCTATAAATATAAGTCCACTGTATTTTGATTTTACTGTTACTTCTTTGAGAAAAAATATTAGAATTCAGGCTCATGCCTGAATCTGTGCACGATACTCAGCACAATATCATTTGAAAAGACTGAGACACTAAACCAGTTACCGCTAAAAATAACTCCCATGCTTTATAAAGGAAATGTTGGCAGACCTTTAACACAAGCGACTCTCCTGGTTGCTGCTTATCATACGCCAGTGGGTGGAGAGAAAAAAATGTGTACAGCTCTGACAGTCTTTTGGTTGCATAGCAACAGTGGAACTGTAATGGTTGATATTATAATTTGTCAGAATGCTTTACACCATGGGATTTGGTGGAGATTTAGTAGCATGTGGAAACATTCGCTGTTTACAGGTCTAGGGGTATTTCAGGATAATCCCATATCTCTTTAGGGTTTGTAATAGTTCACCACCAATGCATAAAAATAAATAAAACCATTATTCTTAATATTCTAAGACAGAGACCTGGGCAATTGTAATACGCCAATATCTTCAGACATTCATATCCCAAATGTGCTCCTGAAATGGCAGTTCCCATTTACCACTTCAAAACTGCTAGTTCTCTGAAGTTTAGCTACAACTCAGCAGGGGTCTGAGTTGGATAGAAAGCTTTACAGTACTAAATAAATCTGTTTCTGTGGTGGTGGTGGTGGAGAGGGTCAGCATACAGTAGGTCTTTAGGTTGTTAAAGGGTTGTGATTAAATGAAATTGTTTTTGTCATTGGTCTTGGTGTTAAAGGTTTGGTTAAAATTACATTATTGTACCATTCTACTAAATCTTTGATCTGTCAGATTTTAATCATACCTAATCTTTAGTCTACAGTTAATCACCTTTTGAAGATGAATTATAAGAATGAAAAGGACACTGTAGTTTTTTAAAATATAGTTTCCCAATTGATTTATTCTTCCTGGTTTGTAAAATTTTTGTAAGACTTGAAAAGTTACTGTGCCAAATAGAGGAAGTCAACATGGACAGAAAAATGCTGCATCTTCCTGAGTATCTAGTGCTGTAGGAGCCAATATGGAAGCCTTTTAATTTTTGTCATCAAATGAGGTCAGCAAGAATATGCACAGTTCTAGGAACTGTTTATCTGCTGCTGCAGTGTCAGGGGTGTGGTGGAGAGTGTCCGCGCGCGGGTGGGGTGGGTTGGGAGCTTGCATATATGTGGGATGTTGCCCTAAAACAGCCACTACTTTTCAAACTTAATTTTAACACTGGGTTGGTGGATTTTCTTGCTAGATCTCTAGGAAACCATTGAAACGGTGGTGTTAAATTATGATAAATTCCTTTTGCACAGTACTAGCCCATCAAATAGAGAGTATATATAAAAAAAAATAAATTTCTGATTCCTTGAGAATTTGACCTTCAACCTACTGTATATGTGTTTAGTGTGTATGTACAAAATTATCTGGGTTGTAATATCTAATATAGATTGTAAGGCCCTTCTGTTTTATACAGCTGTACTCTTGGCATTTCAACTAATAGTTTTGCTACTGATCCAAAAGTACAATTACATTTCAGTACTAAATAACTATGTCCCTCTCTTCCCCTCCCTTCCACCAACTCGAGGAGTACATTAACAAAGAGAGATTCAAGCCTTAGTGGATCATCATGGAAAATTCACAGGTGTTAGTGTGCCTAAGATGGCTAGCAAAAGTGTGTGTTGGAAGGTTTTAAAAATCTGGACTTTTCAAGAGAAAGTAAAGGGAAATGAACTCTGTTCCCACGGAACACCTGTGTTGCTCTTCTGAGATTCTCAAGGATCCTGCAATATATGTTTTTGCTATGGCTAATGAAAATTTCTTCCTGACCACACACATAGTGAGCGAGATGGATTCAGCTATGCACTCAGCTGGTACAAGATTGTGGTGGAGTTTGCCTTTGGGAAAATGAAAGCAAGGTGACCATTCAGTGACTAATGTATAGCAAGTGTCATATATGCCTGCTGCATTTTTTCTTAAGAAAGTAAAGGGGAAGCTTTCAGTGAACAGTGTTATATCCAAACTATGTACAAACAACCAACCTTTGCTTGTTATCAGACACACAGATGAACACAATTTGTTGGGGAAGAGTCAACATGGCTTTTGTAAAGGAAATCATACTTCACCAATCTATTAGAATTCTTTGAGGGGATCAACAACATTAGGAGAAGTGTGATCCAGTGGATCTAGTGTACTTAGACTTTCAGTAAGTCTTTCGCAAGGTCCCTCACCAAAGGCTCTTGTAGTTGGCAATTTGTCATGTAATGTTGTGATTCTGGGTTTTTTATGTATTAAAATATCCTTTATTAATTATCCAGTTCTCTTTGTATGGTGAGGAAGTTTGAGGAGTGAATTATTGTGCTAGTAGGCTTTTCAGAAGATGCATTTGTACTCTGGATAGTTTTACAGTGCATTAATGCTCATGGTGAGAGAGTTTGAGGGGACAGTATCACTGACATGCACAATACACAGTCTTTGTTTTCAAGAATAAATGTTAAACACACAAGGATAGTAGCAGGGGTGGTCGTAGGTTGTGTTTTCTCACTCTACCTGCCCTTTGAGGAGCGTATGTAAGTTTCGTGTGACACCAGAAAGTAGAACATTAAGTACTAAGGAAAACTATATACCTAAATAACACTGGTAAAATGTTAGTGTGTGGTGGTGTTGTAACTGTGTCAGTTCCAGGATGTTATAGAGACAAGGTAGGGGAAGCAATATCTTTTATTGGACCACCTTCTGTTGGTGAGAGATACAAGCTTTTGAGCTGCTCAGAGCTCTTCCTCAGGTCACTGGTAAAATGATACATAATGTTGATTGTGAGTACAATAAATATACATTGTTGCATCTAGTTTGGCATCATCCTTATTCATTTGGGTCAGGATTTCTTTTCTAGAATTCTCGATCTGAATCTCTGTTCCACTATTGCAGTTGTGTGCTGGAGAGACAGCCAGCTCTCCATTTTCAGTGTAACTTTTCAGATGGGCAGAGAATGTATTCGCATCCTGCACTATAAAATAAGTTCCTTCCGTTTATACTGTATGCTAACAGGTTGATTTAAGGGTGAAGAGTCCACTCTAATAAAACTGCAAGGTTACGCCCAAATAGATTTATTAGTCTTTCAGGTGTCACAGGACTCTTGCTGTTTTGCTAAAAACTGACTAACACGGCCACCCCTCTGGAACTGACACTAAATAGTGAATTTACTTCTCCGTTTAGACTCTTGGGTAACAATGTTTTTATATATTTTTAGGATACTTTCTCCATCTCTTTGTCCTTTCGCAGGCATGTAGATCAAAAGGGCAAATGTGCAATTGGCACACCTCTTTTGATTTGTAAATAAGACACATCATGTTGCCTGCACTAAATCAGGATTTTCCCATCTTCTACAGTACCGCCAGCAGCATTGCATACTGCGTGTTGTTTCGCTGAATACAGTGCTGGCCAGCAGAACTTTTGCCACAGTATGTAGCAGCTAGCTGCTGATTTCTGAGTGCGTTAAAAGGCTTTCCAATGATTCACTGAGATTTCATTCTGCATATATAATTCCAGTAATAAGAAGGCAGATTGAGTTGCTCCTCTCTGGACTGATGACAAAAAGCCTATTCCGTGTGTGTACATAATTGCTCCCATTAATTTTATGCTAGCAGATTTTTGTGTTTAATTTTTGCTGGTATTGCATGCTGTGGGTGTCACTTTGGCTGTTTTGTTGTGTGTTGGTCCCTTCTGCAGTCAGATATTTTTGCAACTAACTGCACAGATTCCGACTCATGAGATCCATCTCAATCAATATTTCATTTATGCTATGTCTTTATTCCACATCAGTGTAAACAAGGTGTTTTGGCTTTATTGTGCTTATTTAAAATGCCTGTCTCTTTTTCCTCCAGGTAGTGTCTGCTTTAGTGGGTACAGAAGAGAATTTCTTTCTGTTCCAGATTGTCAAGAGAGAGTCTGTGCATCACTTTCAGGGATTGGAAATTACAATGATGATAAATCCTGGACTTATGCCCAAAACAGCACTCTTAGATGGAAGTAATAAAAGAGGCCCAATTGTATTATGAGATCTGATATTTCAAGAAACATCAGAAATAGAAACAAATGCAAGTCTTCTGATTACCTAGCTTTATTTCACTTAAACTTTGAAATGTTTTTCATGATCACTGTCATGAAAATATGTGGAGCTGTAAACCAGAGAACTCCAGAATCTAAATGCTGTGTAGAGCATTATGTCAAGCTCCACTGGTAGAGGGAGACTGTTAAAATCATGTGGAGAACCCCCCCCCCAAGCTATGACTAAGATGTTTAGTTGGGGAGACATTTCTTAGGGTGACCAGATAGCAAGGGTGAAAAATCGGGACGGGGATGGGAGGTAATAGGCGCCTATATAAGAAAAAGCCCTCAATATAGGGACTGTCCCTATAAAATCATGACATCTGGTCACCCTAACTTTTCTTGACCAGCAAACTTTTATAAGCACTGATTTCGGACTGTCAGTCAGAAAATCCTTAATCCCTGTTCATTTCTCTTATGCATGGAAGAGAAGTTAGACCCTTCTATTGTGCTTTTCTTTTACGTTTCAGTTTTCTCTCCATCGTGAGTACCCTGTCTGTGTAGGGAATGACCGCACCCGACCTCTCTCTACATGTCTTATCTGCAGTCCTTTAATTCTCCTTTCTGAAATGTAGACTTGGGTTCTTTAATACAAGGATGTATAGGAAGAAAAGTGGACCTTAGCTTTGTTGCTTCAATTGGCCAGGTTGATAATTCCTAACATATTCTTCAGGAAGGAGCTTTCTGATGGCAATTTCTAATGTTAATACAACTTTTGCAGCTGTCAATAATGTAAGCGGGAGTGGGTTGGTTGTTCTGAGACTTTCAGGAAATCCTTGTGATCAGTGGTGTTTATATACATAAAGTAATATAATGGTTATTTTTCTCATTTGGAGCAAGCTTTTGCTCCTTTTTGAGAGGAGATTTATGCACCATTTGGCAGTGGGGTAAGGAAATCATACTTTCAGTTAGGCTTATCAAGAATAGAGAATGAAAACTTCATTTTACTGTCTGCATTAGTCTGTAACTGCTACAAACATGCAGTATACATATATTTTATAGACTAGTTACATTCTCTTTTTCCCCATGCATGGTATAAGTCCGTTAGCTTGTGAACAGGAGAGTTCTTCTGGCATGCCTTCCTTTTGCATTGGGGTATACCCTAAGCATTTCTTACGAAATAGAGTTAGGGCCCTTTTGGTTTCTTGATGTGTCTTAATATGGTTTTTTCTCCAAAAAAGATTGCTGATGCAGAAAGTTATAATGCTGAAATATGTTTTGACATTGGCCTCCGGGGGAGCCATGCTGAGATAGTTTAAACAGGGCAAACTGCAAAGAATGGGTCAGGCAAAGCCCAAAATACTGATGGTTTTTCTTCCATAAGATAGACCAAGCCAGCAACAAACAGCTTCTGATGACTTCAGCGGTCATTCAGTAGACAAAAATACAGTTTCCTTTAAAACTATCCAGCCCTTTGGCTAGTGCCCAGACAGCCAAGTCAAATATGATGGGGATTACAGAAAATCTTCATCCATCATATGTAAAAAGGTTCTACCAATCCCAAAGGATCGGACACGTTACCAAACAGGTCAATGAATAGTTCAGATCTTCCCCAAATACACGCTTAAAGCTAATGCTTATTAACTAAACTAATATTTATTTTAAAAAAGGAAAGAACGTAAAAGGTCACTATACATATATGGATGAAAATAAAGCTCTTAGGTCAGTTTCAAAGTAGAGATGATAGCTGAGTTGCAAAGTCCTTAAATTGCAAAGTTTTTGAACTTACCCAAACAGCTTGGGGGTCATCAGTCCTTTTAGAGTTTTTTTGTAAGAAATCCAGTCCGGAGAAATGAAGACTAAATAGTGAATGTGCAGAGTTTGGTCTAATTCTCCCATGAGAACTAGCAGGGTGATTCTAGGCTTGTCCTTGGATCCCAGTCTTGCAATCCAAACTTGGACAGATTTAAGATAAGGATCAGTCCTCTAGAGTCTTTTATAGATCCATGCAGACTGATGGACACCGTCTTGACAGCGGGTCCCTTGAGCTATTAATAGATGATTGCTTGTAGCTTTGAAGTATCATCGCCTGTGTTCTGAGCACACTGGTCAGTAGTTACATTAGCACAAGGTAATTGGTCATTTACAACCATTTACAGGTATTTACTTCTTAAACTTCAAAGAGAAATGAAAACAATAGTATTGTTACATTAAAATTCCATCGAAATGTTCATATGTTCTTTTTGAACTCTTAATCAATAGAACAGTGATAGACCCGAAAGCAGTTGATCCATATTGCTAACCTCTAACAAGACGTATGTAAACAACATCAAATCACTATCAACAATACACTTGCATATCAAAGCTCTAGCCACTTATGAGGAATGACCCTCACTACCATTGTCTTTTCCTATACTATGTCTCTAAAGGTCAGTTTTTGGCCATGCAATTTGTAAAGTTGCTTGGTTCTTTTTGGCCCAGCATCACAATGTATATTCGAGTACTCTGTGATTTGATGCCTTAATATGTCAGAGGGGAAAGTTTGCATTCTCGCACACTTATTTTCTCTATTCTGTCTCTTTAAAATTTTCAGGGAGTGACCTGAGATTCTTTGTATAGCTCATATTCTTTGTCTATAGTAATAAGTAATTCTAAGAAAAATATGAAGGTCAGGAAAAATACAGAATTAAGTATATAGTCTACTCATTTTATATAGTATTCATGCCTGAGGCCTCTGAGCAATTAACTGAAATATATGCATCTGTAGTTTTAAGGGAATTAGTATGGTGTTTGGCTGGTATTAGAATGATTGTTATTAAAGTCAGCATTTGCTGGCAGATTCTATATAGTGTGGAAGTTGAGAGAAAATAGTGTTTAACTTAACTCCACACTGGTATCTGAGAGTGACATTTTCTTCTAAATTTAAAATAAGGAGAGATCAGTGATAACTGTTGGCAAATATTGAATTTTTAATGGCTTCTTCTGTGTGTCATTTATTGTGTGTAAACAAAACTGGGGAAGTCAGAAAAAGCAAACATTAGAAACAAATGGTGGGATTCTCAGAGATACCTAAGGACTCAGCTGTCCAATTCTGAGTGAGGCCTAACTACTTCAATCTCCCTTGGCAAATCTGAAACACAGTTGGATCTTTCTAGGGAGAGGAAGATGGAAGAGAGTGACAAAGATGGTGTGCACGATGAAATATTCACACAGTAAATTACTTTCTCCTGGGATTTTGGTACTTCCTACTTCCAGATCTGCTTAGAATATGGGTGTGCCAGAGGCTCATAAAAAATGAATTATAATGACACTGAGGTTTTTCAAACATAAAAATGAGGTTTATTGGTTTTTGTTTATCTGTGTTGTTTGGAACCTCCTTAATTTTCAGAGCAATATAATATTCTGTGTCCTGTCTTCTCTCTTTGAACTTTGATGGTTGGTTTTTAAGGGAAATGTCTTTATTTGTAATCTTTTCTGTCAGGAATTCATTGCATGGTAATTGGCACACCTGGTTTCAATGGGGATTACTCACATGAGTCAGCGTTTACCAAATAAGGGCTCCGCAATCTGGCCCTAAACACGTGTATAACATGTAACCTTACTCTGAGATGTTAGTCAGTTTGAATTCTTATCTTTTCCCCATAGATAAGGTGTAGAAATGTTTCAGGATTTAGCTACTGTAGGACACTTTATTATTACATTAGCTTGAATATTAGTAATCCACTACCATTTCACTTCTTTATACCACCAGATTCTCAGAGTTTAGATGGATGTTGAGGCGGGGGGAATTCAAGAGAACCACTAAAATTGTTCTTTACATAATCTAAGTTAAAAGCAAAACCAAACATTATCTTACAGTCTGACACACATCTTCTTTGTTACCATGGGAAAGTCTAGAAAACTTCAGGAACATCAAAGAGCAGTTAAAATTTTAACCCAAACTGGTGAATGTGTGTCTGTCAGTATGTTGGAGTTAGAAACCTGGTAAGAACTATTGAATCTTCAGTAGAGCAACAAATGCAGTGGACTGACCTCATCATGTGTTCCATTTAAATATTTGGTTGTTTTAACTGTTCTGAACAAATATTTTCTTCTAGAAGAACCTCTTTAGTATCAGATATACTTACTTGCCATTTCCTTTCTCCTTTTTGAATTTCCCACTTTGTTTCCTGAGCTTCTCTGCATATACCATTCTGTTAAGGGCATACAGGAGCTTAGAAGAAACTTGAAACATGAGGGCAGTAAGAGAAGAAAAACTATAGGCAATATAATGCACCCAAGCTTATAGAGAAAATATATTTCAGTCTTACTGAATGAAAAACATTATCTGCTTCATTACAAATAAGATAAACTCATCAGTGTTTATCTGACCACTTTCTTTTACACTATTCTGGCTGTACATGAAGGAAGATTTTGAAATAAACATATAAGAGCTATTAATTTTTTTTTAAAGGTTAGGGTCCTTTTTGTTCCTGTAAAATGAAAAATCACTGTCAGTTGTATAGTTCAAAAAAGTCTTCATCTGACACGCTAAATATTTGTAAGTTAATGCACACTTTATAAATACAATGCTTTCTAGACTTGTCTCTTTACCTGAGAGAACTGCTTTCTGAAAAAGGAAAATATTAGAGTACCTCACGGGTTCTGGGTGTTGATTCGCGAAGAGGTTCATCAGAAAGAAGGCATGTTAAAGAAATGGTGCACACAGAATGGTTTTGTTCATTTCTCCAACTATAGCACTTTCTATTTGCTATAGAAACTTTATTAACAAAGATTATTCTTGTTTCTGTGACAGGAAGGTTGGTTTAGTGTAAGATGCTCCTTTATACTGAATCCCGTGACAGTTTTACTACTGGGTTCTCCTGTAAATATCTGTTGAACTACATGGTGGGCTGGTAAGATTGCCATATACTGCAGCTCTGGCTCTTAATACAACTGCAACTATCCTGATGAACTCCACATAGTCTTGTGTAGAAAACGGTATAAGGTGATAAAAAGTCTCTGTGTACTGATTACATAAGTGTTTTGTTTTAACATGTAATATGAGAACACAATTCGATTTATATAGCAAACACCAAGCAGAAAAACAGCTGAGCTAGCAGGAGAAGTGGGAAGGAAAGTAAGAAGAGGACTTTGCACTTGTAAACTGCTTTGAAAGCACCATCATAAAGATGATGATACCATTTTACAGCTGGTCAAACACAGGAAAAGAGAAGTGAACCGACTTGCCCATGGTTACAGAGCTAGTGGGTGACGGCAGAGAATAGAACCCAGAAGTGTTAGCTCAGCCCCCTGTTCTGATTAGAACATGAAGCTGCAGAGATGGTATTGTAGTAACTGAAACACGTTAGCCGGATTAAGAGGAAATACCCTTTGGCTTCTATGAAACTGCTGCTGAAGTGCCTGATCTAGGACAGGAGAAGAACATTCCCTATTATTAAATTTGAAAAATTAATACATTCCTGAAGACTGAATACTTGCAGCGTGGGCTGAAAAGGTGTAGCAGCTCAAGATCTTAATCTGCTTCATGCAGCAAGAAAGTAATTGCTATCATAATGCTGTTGAATAGGCTGTGGGGACACTTGAACAAAGAGGAGCAGGAAGCTGTTCAGTTTCATACTACATACTGCATGTTGCACTGCAGACTAAAACCAGACATTTGACTCGGTATCTAGGGATGGTGCATTGAAATAGTTGAAACTTTAGAGCAACTGTACAACCTTTTTCAACTCCTGTCATGAGCGTGTTGAGCGTGAGTTGGTTGTGACTAGGGATAGAGCGAAGGTGAATTCTTTGCATGGGGCTGGCTAGGAGGAGATTGATGGCTTTGGTGGAAAGTATCTGACGAATTATGGAAGTGCTGTTTAAGGAGTTGTGGGATGTTAGAATGCAGAATGAAACTAGTCTGTAGATGTTGCAGCTGTCTGGTGAGACAGAGTGAGTTGTTAACATGGAGGAATGATCGGGGCATGTTCTGTGCAAGGGCAGCAGCTGTAGGGAAACTGACTTCAATATGGAAGTAGAGAGAGTGGTTATCCTGTAGCATCACTTTGCAGAGAGAAAACAATCTTGTGTAATATGTATGTGGGGGAATCTCCTCAGTAGAGGAAAAATCAGACCAATATGGAAACAGATCCATGCACCCTCCACAAAATGGAAAATAGCAGAATGCAAGTGAATTCTTGGGAGACAAAACAGATGATTAGAAAACTGGAAATATGATGTGGCGTTTATCTGAGGAAATCTGAATGCTATGGAGAGGAGATTCTGAAACTGGTCCATGGAGCACTTGCTGGTTGCTGCTGGCTCTCCCTCTTATTTCTGGCTGCTAAATTGTGTTAAGATAGCTAAAAGTATGTAGTACTTTTGTGTAGCAGGGGCGTTTAGCAATCTCAATCTTCTCACACAGAGTGAGCATGCTCAGTAACATTTGCTGAAACCGCTACCCTCACTCTGCGCCTCTCCTTCGCTTCCCTCTTCCCCCCAACTATTGGCAGGTACGGATCATCTCTAGCTGTGGCTCCACAAATACACAAGAATCAGTTGCCCTGTCCTCAGAATAGACAAGAGAGCTCCACTGATTTGTGTAGCGTACATCTATTTGGTGGTCAGATGACAGAGAGAGTGAAAAATAGTGCAAAAAAGTACATTATGGGATGAAGCAGAGAGAATTGTGGGAGTTTGGGGTCAAATTCCCACAATCTCTCACAAGAGTAGTGGTATCCCACAATACATTGCAAAAATTTCCCACAATGTTGTGTGCCAGCTGCTGGGATGCCGATACATGGTGCCACACATCTTTTGTTGATACAGCCGGATGCTGTGAGACATACAGCATTGGCAAAAGCAGCCAAATATGAACATACTGTGCCAAAGTAGCTATGTTGGCAGCAGTAGGAACTTTTGCTGGTACAATTTTCCGGTATAGACAAGTCCTAACAGGCAGAAAATCATGCAGGTACCCTCTTCAGAGGTTACATAGTGAAGCAAATAGCATGGAACTGAACACTACCCTAACAAGAGAAAATATGTTTGTTTGGTGTTTGGGATAATAAATGCAAGAAGGAGCCAATGTGTCTGTACATGATACATAATTTCTAGCTTCAATGGATGACTCAGTCCCACTGGGAGACAGAAGGTACTAGAGTGCTGTACTTTGGAGTAGGATGTTATAGTTGTGAATTTACATCTGTCTGCTGCAAATCCAGGATGTCAGCAGCATCAAATATGACCCATTTCTCCCCTCCAAAAAAGAGGATTGATTTATCCATAGTTTGTCACTTATATCTATCTGTAATACAACCTGCTAGCTTCACTAGATAGTAGTTTAAAAATGAAAGATGAGAAATACAATGCAGAAAGGCAAGGATATTCAAAGCTATATCTACTACCACCCTTCTAATTCATTCCACTGTATCTAGGCTTTAATCTGGTTTTCTTTTTACCAAAGGCCTTCTAATATCTGGCTTTATCTACACTGCTATTACTGGGAAAAGGCTCTGCCCTTAATTCTGATGGGGGGATTCTCCATTTTACATCCCCATTGTGTTGCTCAAGTGGGGCAAAGGGACAGAACTGGAGCTGAGAATCCAGCCCAGTGTGTTTTTACCCTGTTGCTGAATGTCCACCATGTACCTAAACAAATGATACGCATGGCTGACATTAAGACTCTGGTTCCTGCCTCCACCTTGGAGAAAATATTTGTTTGTGTTTCTTTTGTTTGTTTTTTACCATCCAAGAAAAAGAGATGGGAGGCAGTGAAATAGGAAGCCTCAGTTATGAATGTGTCTGCCTTTTCCATCATGAATATTAAGTTTCATTACATTTGTTTGTTTGTTTAACAGCATTACAAGTATCATAGACTTAGCAAATTGACGAAATGTAAAAACAAAGCAAATATTTGCCAGTGTTGTGACTTTCAGCTGAAAAATAACCGGTCTATCTGGCAGTTTATAGGAATTCCGAGAAATGCTTACTGAAAATGAATGTAAGACTATTTTTACACTCCTTCTGCTTTCCATAACACACCATTCAAAGCACCTCACACGACTAGCTTTAAGTTGGGTACTTATAGCAAGCTAATCAAATGGTAAAAGAACCCTTTGCTGTCATTTAGTACATTTTAGTATCCAGAATAACATTCAGTTTATACTATACAGCTTATAGAACCTTTGGCAAGTCACTTCACCTCCCTGTGCCTTAGGTTTTCCCACCCATAAATGGAGATAATCATACTTTTTATAAAGCACTTTGAGAACTATGGATGAAAAGTGTTGTGTAAGATATTTATAAATATTATTTATTACAAGCACGACTGTTAAAATACATTGTTAAGGTTGAAAAGTCAAGCTCAAGAAGTTAGGAGATGCCAGAGTTAAGGTTGCCCATGCAACCATAATTCAGTTGTCTTGTGTGCATGAATTGTGCTTTATGATAGTCTTTAATACATGAAGACATACTATGTTCTTCACCTTATTCAGTGCACTGGATGGATGGTGCTCACTTAATGAGCAGCTTGTCCATATTCTGATTGTTCAGTGTGTGACACTAGACTATTCTTTTTTATGGGGCTCAGCACTAGAGCATCTGAGTACTTTACAAGCAGTAATGAATTTATTTTCACAACATCCCTGAGGCAGACACCCCGCATGGAAAACGTCAGCTTGAATGGTTAAAGTTTGTCAAAGTTATAAGCAAGTGAAAACAGAGTCCTGGAAAGGTAATTGTCAGGCAATCTTGAATGGATGTGTTGCCAGCCCTGCCTGTCACATTGCATTCATTATATTATATAGCATAGCTTCCAAAGACATTCGTGAGAATCTTCTGCCTCACCGAAGGCACAAACCATTTTCTGTGTATGACACTGAGTGTACAGCTCACACACAAGTGCATCTTTGGATGTGTTGATTTTTACAGTTTTCATTATGGCCGTTGACTAGTTCTATATTGATTCCTGTAGTGCAAACTACATTCTTTTAATGCGAAAGATCCAGCCACTCGCAGCTGGTTTTGCATTCCCACCGCTGCTTTTCTTTTCATGCCTGTTGTGTTCTTGACTGTTCTGCAAGCAGTTATAAAACTCCTTTCCCCTTCCGTCTCATCACTTACACATAGTACATTTTAAAATTTTCTGTGGGGTTAGTTGTGACTGGACAGCCCAGTCTTCTGTAGAAGTGAACCAATGAGCCATACATCTTCATAAATGTTTTGTCACCTATAAAACTATTTTTCCTGCCTTATTCAATGCACTATACTATTTTATATGGTATTTGCTGAGCATGCTCAAAAAGTAAAGAGCGTGTTTGCTGGTTGTGTTCAGCAGCTAACTGTCCAAGTGACAGAGTTAAGTTGTTTCTGGGGATTGGTAATGGCAAGGTGGGCCTTTCACTTCTACTCACTGGTTCAAATCCTACTGAGACTTTTGGTAACTGAAAATCATAACCATCATCTGGCTTTTTGTTGGCCCATGTAAAATGAGTTAGGGGGTCTTTATCCAGCTCATTCCAGACAGGTGTCCACAACACAGCCCCCATGTTTGGCACTGACTGGCAACTTTCATGGAGACTGAATTATCCTTCTGCTCCTAGGGATGGCCCCTGCACATCAAGCTGGGGTCATGTCAGTGAGGCTATGTCAAGAAACTGTTCTCTATCACTTCTGTTGCCAGACAGAGCTTGGGGCTCCAGGGCTGTCACACTGATACCTTTCACTGGTGGTAGTTTGCTGTGAAGTTTAAAAAAAAGACAGCTGTTTCACAGTTATAACACTGCGAGCCTACTCCACGCTGTAGCCTGCAAAACGTAACGTATTAGAGAGTCCATTCTCCCCTTTGTAGCTTAGTGAAAACTACAGAACAGTGTTAACAAGGCTTTTGTTTTAAAACCATTTACATTCTGTGTCTCAGGTGGAATGGGTCATTCACATGACTCCTGCTTGAGTTTTGGGTGAGTAGTGCTGGATCTCTTATGAATCACTGATTTGGTAGGATGCTGCTCAATAATTTCTCACCCTATGGAGCATCCATATCACTTCTTCCTAAGGCATATGCTCCATTCACTTTAATAAGATAAAACACTCACCTATTCTTTAGGGCACTTTCTGCGCTGATGGAGGGAGGAGCAAAATGAGTCTCTTACGTCTCTTGTTTCTGATTTCTGTGATCAAATGTTGTAGGAACAATAAATGGAAAATATGACTAAGAAACAGTATTCTCACCACTTGTATAACTTCACATTGAAAATTAACCACTTTGAGATGAGACATAATGTCACAATGCAGATGTAAAATGTCAGCGTGTAATGACTTCTGACACCGGGGGTTGGTGCAGAAATGAAAAGGAGAAAAAGTGGTTGGAGTGACTTGTTGAGGCTCAGTTGGAAATGTCGTTTCACATTAGATACTATTGCTGTGTTTCACACAGTTACAAATGACACTTTAAAAGAAAACGGCAGTTCGTTTTTAATGACATAGGGAAGGAGAGTGTAAAGGCTGAAGAAAACTCACTCCTGGGTAATACTGTGTATGGTACATTTTCTCTCCCTCAGAGGATTGTTAGCTTTCAGTGTTCTTGTGGATTTATAATGAAAAAGTTAAAAGATAATAAAATAGCAATCCAGTGTTTAAAAGGCACGCTGACAAGTAAATTAGACTCCAAATAGAACCTCTTAAAATAGTTCTAATCATATGAGGGAAAGGCTATGGATTCAGAATCTATTCCAAAAACTGTACTCTGTAAAAACAATAGACTCTTGTGGGGACCTACACAGCAAGCTTTTTGCTTCCTTTTTTGGCTTTGCTGCAGCAGTTAATTAACAAACATCATTTTCTAAGCTGTGCACATTCCTACTGACCTAATCATGATGCTCCTGTAGAAACAAGGAGCTGGATCAAATGGAGCTACATGAAATGATTCTGCTGCATTATAAACAAAAGTGAGGAATGAGCGAGGAGGAGAGCAATGTTTGCCAAACATGTGCAATTGTCAGGCAAGAGAATTTTATTTTGAGGCGCTCCTATAATATTTTCATATGGCCAAAATACTTCCATAGAAAAAGCTGGAAGTGAAAACAAACTACACAATTTCTGTTACTCCCTCAGTAGAGGTGTGTGTTTACATGATGCCCTCCCTCCAAAAGTATTTGCTAACTAATGTTAAAATAGAAGAGGTATTAACTGTAACCATCTATCCTCGAGTTAATCAAACAAAATAATCATTTACTGCTTCAGGCCCCAATTATTTGCCATGAAAATGAAGCATCCCTTTCATAAAGACCCTACTAGTTTTGTGTGTTTATAGATTAAAGACATTTTATTACAGTAGTTAAACTCTGTTTCTGTGCATAAGTTTACTCCCCTTCAACTTTAGACTTTTATGGAGTTGAAAGCTTCTGGCATAAAATAACTCAGTACACTGTTTAAGCAAACTGATAAAGGAATAATGTTAAACTTTTACTCTATTGTGTTGCAGGATCAACTGAGGCAGTGTTTTGCCAGACAACCCCCAGAGGCCAAGGACACAGACACACTTGTGCAGGAGGCTGACAGTCAATATGGTACCTGGAATGAGCAGCGCCACAGTGGGGACAGGTAGGACTGAGGAAGGCTGACTGTGTTGTCCCCAGCGGTTTGGCTGGGTACTGTCTGTTATATTTTTCCTTTCTGATATGTTTTCCTCTAACTTACAATGCAGTAGACTGTTTCTGAGGATATGTCTACACCAGTGCTGGAAGGTGTCATTTCCAGCGCAAGTAGACATACTGCACTAGCTTTGACTGAGTTGGCACACTAAAAATAGAAGCATAGCCACAGCAGGAGAGACTAGCCATCTGAGTGCATATCTGTGGTCTCAGATGAGTCGTACATGGTGACTGGTCCATCCTGCTGCGTGTGCCACTGCAATTATGCTTCTGCTTTTACAAGTGATAGCTAGCATGGGGACGTCTGCTTGAGCTGGAAATTACACCTTGCAGCTCTCGTGTAGACGTGTCCTGAGATATTCTGAGAAATCCAATTATTTCTTTTTCCTTAAAATGCTGTGAGCTGTTACTGTAAAAATAGCGTTATGGAGTTCCATGTTTGTCTGAATGATGTATCCCTCATATGTGCTTGGTTTATAAGCAGAAAAACCTCTTTTCAGAAACTATCCCAGCAAACTGCAGCTGGGGTCAGAAATTTGAGCTGTGTTCCTTCTTGCTCATGCACGATCCTCAGTTGTATAGCTAACAAACAGTAAAGATCCTGCAACTGGAACTAAATGACCGATTCTGTTGGTGCATAAGCCAGGATAGAACCTAGTTTATACTCTTTGCATACAGAAGAAAAAAGCATTAAAAACATGGCCTCATTTAGTAGATCAAACAGTGATGATTGAATTCATGTAGAGAGCGGATTTGTTGAGCAATATAGTGCCATTTTTATGGACTTGCTTTACAGACCACAACCAGACTTCAGTGTTGCAAATTAGATAGGTGATGACCTAGTAGTGTGATGCACGTGCTTCTGTCACTGTTTTTGTGGAGGTGCTATATACCTTGAAATACATCCATAGATTTTGTAGAGTTTAAAGGCCAGAAGGGGAACCATTAGATTAAATAGTCTGACCAACTGTATGTCACAGGCCATTAAACTTTGCCCAGAAACGTCTGTGCTGAGCCCAATTACATGAAAACATTTCAGTTTTCAGGAGACCAAACTGTTGTGTGCCATATGCGAAGAACAGGAAAGACTGAGGTGCCAAGAATGCTCATGGCCTCTGCGATGGCAGGGAATTGATTAGTGAGATATGTCCAGCTATTCCTTGCAGGTGGTCCATACCCCCTGCTGCAGAGAAAGGTGAAACACCTCCAGTTTGACCAGCAGGAAAATTCCTTTCCGCTTCTAAAGATGACCCACACAGTGGGGGAGTGATTAAATAATGAAGAGGACAGATCACTGATTCAGAGCAAACTGGATCACCTGGTAAAGTGGGCACAAACAAACAATATTCATTTTAATATGGCTTAATGTAAATGTTTATATCTAGGACCAAAGAAGGTAGGCCATACTTACGTGGTGGGGTACTCTACCCTAGGAAGCAGTGACGCTTAAAAAGATCAGGAGCTAATCAGCTAAAATAAGCTCCCAATGTAACTGGCCAAAAGAGCTAATGTGATCTGGGATGTATAAGCAGGGGAATCTTGAGTACCATAGAAGTTATTTTACTTCTATGTTTGGCTCTGGTACAACTGCTGCTAGAATACTGTGTCCAGTTCCAGTGTCCACAGTTCAAGATGGATGTTGATAAATTGGAGAGGGTTCAGAGAAGAGCCATGAGAATGATTAAAGGATCAGAAAACCTGCCTTAAAGTGATAGATTCAAAGAGCTCCATCTCTTTAGCTTAACAAAGAGAAGGTTAAGGAGTGACTTGATCACAGTCTAGAAGTGTCTACGTGGGGAACAAATATTTAATAATGGGGTCTTCAGTCTAGCAGAGAAAGATGTAACAATCCAAAGGCTGGAAGTTGTCGCTAGACAAATTAAGACTGGAAATAAGGCTCAAATTTACAACAGTGAGAATAATTAGCCATTGGCTCAATTTCCTAAGAATTGTGGTGGATTCTCCATCACTGACCATTTTAAAATGAAGATCGGATGTTTTTCAAAAAGACCCACTCTATGAATTATTTTGGGGAAGTTCTGTGGCCTGTGTTATACAAGAGGTCAGACTAGACTAGAAAATCACAATGATCTCTTTGGGCTTGGAATCTATGAACCTATGAAATGTGGTGATTTGTTTGACCTTGAGCATGGGAGCAAGACATCTAAGAAAGAGGATTCTGTGAACCACCTCAGCACCCTGGTCTACCCCATCTCCATCTGTGACCAATTTCAGATGCTTCAGAGGAAGGCAAAGAAACAGCCAAATCCTAGAATACATCTGGCCAATTGTGCATTGAGAGGGTAGCTGGGGGAATCCTTCCTGACCCGGTAGGTAATGGGCTGAAGACCTGAAGCATGAGATTTGATTATCATCGTCTTAAGGCAGAGTTTCAAGTGTTATGATCGTTTTGAGGGCAATGTAGGCACTCCTGTTCTCCCCAGGGCCCATGAAAGAAGGGGATTAACAGGGTTTAGGTATTGTCTTGGTCTCAGATAAGTCTGTCAGTTTTTGTGTAATATCTTAAATGCTAAACACAATGTAGAAATGACAGCTTTAACTCTGTCTTACTGCAGTTCTAACGTCACTTGTGTTCAGAATATGTTTTGCTTTTGCTAGATGTATAATATAAATATATTATGCTTGCTAAGGCTGGGTAGCTTTATGGTTGATGGGCTTGAAGGCCTAATGGGCTGACAAAATGATATGCCAACATCTGAATCTCTTCAGTAAGTTAAACTTTAAGTATTTTACAGCCGCCTTCTCTGTGAAATCAGTTTCCAACAACAAAGGCATCTTCCTTTCAGATTCGAAAGCAAGACCATTTGAACATTTATTTCAAAGCTGGATTGTGGCTGTGTTTAACCTCTGATAGAAAAGGAGGCCACTTTAAAAATGCTAATTTATGTAGCCATTGAACTGTCAAGCCTTGAATGCTGGGGTGTTTTCCCCCTATAGCAAATGTTGAGATCACACCCTAAAGGAGAACAAGAAGTGAAGGGAAATGCCTTAGTGGGGGCCTAGGCATTTCAGGCATTTGGCTGCCCTCTTGTAGGCGGATTCCATCATTCGCTGCAGGGGGAACACAGATGCCTGAACTCAGGACTCAGCAGGTAAACGGAGGAGCTGATTTTTCAAATACCGAATTTGCTTAGAAGATGTCAAGCTACATGTGTGTTCTGTTCATGATTTAGATCTTACTTGTGTGCAGTAGAGCTGGGAGGAGGTATGTGGCGGGGAAGGTATGGTGGAAACTTTGGCTGTTTGTCTTTTAGTAGAAACATGCAGTACTATGGAACCTGAGAGTTAAAAATATTCTAACCGTGCAGTGTAATTAAGAAATGAGGTTTCCTAGTCTTGTGGCGGTAATCTGCTTCACTCTTAATAACAATGCTTGTGTAGTTTAACTAGGAGCCTCTGCTCTTAAAGGCAAAGTGTTTCAGCTTTAAACCGTTCGCTTGCCTCACTGGTCACTACTCTCTCTCAAATCGCTCTCAGCTAGCTGATTTGGACCGTGGGCCTGTTTACAGCCATCCTTACACGTTCAGACTGTTTGTTCCTGACGAAGACCTGCTCTCCTGGGGCTTGTTCTGACCATTTTTCTTGGTTGTGTTTTACTTCAGACGTACTTTGCACACCCTTCCAAACGTTCAAGCTGTATTTGTATAAAACCTAACTTTACACCGTACTGTGTGTGCAAAAACGTATTGTGCGTCATGTGAGTCACCAGCTAACTTGGTCTTCTCTGTTTGGGATTTAATGGCTTTATTTAAATTCTTGGCTAGTTCCCTGCCCCTACTATGCCTCTTTTAGACCCCTCCTCCTGCATACAGGGAGAGAATGCCCCAGGGGAACCTCATAGTGCTGCTGGGAGCAGGGAGACTGGCCTGAACTGCAGGGCAGCCCTTTGATGGCTGTGTGGACAAAGCTGCTCCAATGCACACTGAGGACTGGCCTCCAGAACAGCTCAGGGTATGGGAGAAAGATGGAGAAAAGGCCATCTGTGTGCATCCACTACCCTGCTGCCTCCTGTGCTGCGCCTCCGGATGTGCTTAGATATCCTGCGTGCCCACAAAGTTCTTCTTGAGGAAAAAGGAGATTCTTAAATCCTATCCGTTGTGAGACTGAGGGGTGGAAAATTATGGCGTGCGTGTTAAAGGGCATCACATTTCAGAGGGGCTGATGAATGGAGCTAGAAGGCTTGCCTTGTTTCTTCCTTGCAGTTAGAAGGTCTCTGTATTTGAGCTGGCATTTGAGCTCTGCATTTGTAGGTTGGGTGTGTGACTCCCAACCTCGCCTAGTTCAGGAACTTGCTGGATGTTTTGTTTATTTTTGAGGTGGGTAAGCTTTCAAGACTCGAGGGTTTTGCACTAAGGCGTAGTGATGAGTTACGTGGGTAGCTGCATTGCAACACCAAGCGTTTGACTATAGAGAGCAGCTATAGTTATTTGGGATGCAGATTATGGCCGGGGGCTGTGTATTCAATGGCACAATGGAACCAAAGTCTGCAGCAAGACACCCTAAATTCCTCAGCACTGTTAACTTACTCTGGCCCAGAAACATACCTTTCATTCCCAGGCTGGACCTCAACTACATCCTGACACCTGTGGCACAGTTTAAAATATTCATATTTGAACAATGATTCTTTTTGAGAATAGGATTTTTACTGTATTCTCCGGGCAGCCTGGCTTCCCAGGCCTTGGCCACCCCAGTGTTGTCCAGGTGGTCCAACTTGGAACATTTCATCTGGGGCAGCCAGTATCAACAGCTCATCTCCTCAGCTCCCTGGACCTCAGCTGCAATGTTCTTCTCCAGGCAGACCAGCTTGGCAGCCTACACTTCTGGTTCCCCCCCACATCTTGTCTGCAAACTGAGCTCCAGCTGTCGGGCCCCAAGGAGCGGTGCAGGAATCATACAGTGTAATCTAACGACCTGCTACTGGGGAAAGTCAGAGCGCAGGAGGCTGCTGCTTCAGGTTGGTCCTGGCAAGGCAGGAAGACAGAAAATAAAATGGTGGGCGCCTGGCTGCAGCAAAATGGTGAATTCTGTGTCAATAATGCTGAAATTCGTAGTATCTTGAGGAAAAGCTAGTTTCTGTGGCTACTGAATCATGGAGTCCATGAGTATGTTTACACTGCAAAGTAACACCCACAGCTGACTGGAGCTCGTGGGGCTTGGATTGTGGGGCTATGAAAATGGCAGTGTAGATGTTCCGGCGTGGGCTGGGGCCTTGGCTTTGAGATTCTGGAAGTGGGGAAGGTCCCAAAGCCCAGGTTCCAGCCCAAGTCTCAACTTCTACACTGCAATTTGATAGCCACGCGGGCCATTGCAGTCTAGACATACTCCATGGAGCCCTAATTCACATGACTGAGGCAGAGTTCTGAAAGAGCTATTGTTTTAGTCCTTTTCACTGCATTGATTTATGCTCTGTTCCTATTTTCAAGGTTATCGCCCCAAACTTAAGAGCTAGGAACATAATTTTTCAAATGAAAGCTGAGATTCTGAAGCACAATTCTGAGGCAAGAGGGGAATTGGAGGCTAAATCAGTAATTGCGGAACCACAAATACACTGGGGCCATGTTTATGGGCACTCTTCACCAGGAGAGAGGAAGCAGAAATTCTCTCCCAGTAGAGCTTAGACACTGCTTGAGCTTCCATAAGAATCTCACTTGTAATGCAGTTTAGCAGATAGTGAATTAAAATGGGTGGTGATGGTTCAGTTTGGGGTGTTATTCAGGTTTGCTCTTTTTAAAAGGAGACATTTTTGTATAAACCTTTCCAAGTTCTTCAGCGAGTTATCCCTATCTTTCTTCACAGTAATTATTTTACAATGATGATAGTCTTCAGAGAGGCAAATTCAGTCTATTCTATACAAGAGTACATAGTAATTACATAATGGAATGGTATTGTTCTGATTTTAGACTAGGTGACATTTTGATATTTTAGCCATTTCCTTGGACTATTGGAAAGTTTTAGAAAATAAACTGACTGTAATCCAGTATCAGTAAGCTACAAGGGCCATGAATTTGCCTTTTGTATCCTGTCACTGAAATCTTTAAATGGAAATTATTTTGCATCGTATATGGCTATTTATTTGCAGCATGTAGATACAGAGAGTTGACTCTGGCTTTTTAATAGATTTCAAAGATATTAAAGTTAAAACAGTGCAGGATGTCTCCAGTATTACACTTCCAGACTCTGGTATTATGCAGTCTCCCACATTGAGTAAAGCAGCATATTCTCTGCAGCAATTTAGCACTGCCTTTCTGGGACTGTTTACATTAACATTGAAAATAAAACGTTGAACTTTCCTGTTCACATTTATATGGTGCCTGTTCTGCTTATATTTGGGTGCACTTTGTATGACGTAATGTTGGGATTATTCTTTAGAGGAACAGACATTCCTTGTGAAAGGCATATATTGAGCACTGATGGTATTTTAATAATTGTGTGATGTACAAAATATGCAAACATACAGGATTTTAGCCCAAAGAAGTTGCAGTCTATTCTAAATGCCATGGTAGACCAGATGCACTGGGAGGAGATGGCTTAGATTTTATTTTCTGATTTGGCTCCTTTACCTCATGTGTTGGGGAGGAAAGAATGGCATAATAGATTCTCGTGCTCTAGTTCTCTTTGTCATTTTCGTATTGATTAGCTGTGCCACAACATTTAGAATGCAATGATATTGTAATTGTGTCGGAGCTCTAACAGGGACTCTATTCAAAAGTTTGTGAGGAGGAAGCCACCTATTAGTATCAATCCAAAGAGAGCAGCTGTTGACTCAAAATATTTTCACTTTTAAAAGCTGCATACACCTACATCAGTTTCGGTCCAAGGGGGTGGTAAGGGAGAGCCTTTCCGAAGACTTACAATCAGAAAGGATTTGTAAAGGTATAGCTTAAATTGCACAAAAGGTGCTATGTCCCAGAATTCCCTAGGCACATTTCTGCATTCTTCCACACTGAATGAATCTAGAAGGCCTAAAGTTGCAGATACCAACCATCTTTCCCAATAAAGAATACTAGACAAAGGTCCCTTTGGAGCTCATTAGCACCATTTCTTAATTGGCTGGGAGGAGGACCGCTGTTGAGGGAAACAAGAAACATTTCTTCTGCTTATCTGCAGGAAATTGTCTGTGCAGTATTACCAGTCCCTGCCAACCTGGAAATTAAGACATTTGCTGTTGCTTGATTAAAAAAACCCTATTTTTTCCAACAATACGTTCTTGAGTGTTTTCCTTTCAAGATTATCACTGTCAATCACACCAAGTACTGAGTGCTGCTCTTCAAAAATGTGCTCACGTGTGTATGTGTCTGTATATAAAATACACATGCGCACTCAAGTTTTAAGATTTGTGTTTCTTAAAATAAGTTTAGCTAGAATCTTCTCAAAAGCAGATACTGAATCAGAAAAGACTCTTAGCAGAAACGAGTCTGAGCCATGAGTGCTTCATTAAAGAACCAACAAAACCACCACACAAGCCTTGCCAGGTTATGAAACTGCTTTATTTCCATCTTTGTCTTCCCTCTCCCCTCAAATGCTGCACCAAGCCTGCGTCCTCTAATGGTTCTGCAGAATAACTGACCAATTTAGTCTGCTTGTCTGGACATGGAGTGATTCCTCTCCTAGCTAAGTCAGGGGTTGGAGTAGGGGGATGTTTTCCAGGACTGAATGACTGCTGTTAATGGTCACCTACCAGTCTTCAAAATCTCAGTATTGGCTATTAAAGAATATCTCTTTTTTTAAAATGTGCCTTTAAAGACTTTCCTATTCCAATTCTAGGTTCTGATGCCATCTGCTGCGCAACATGAGTAACTTCATACCATGGTTTTAAAAAACAGTTACTGGTGGGGATGGGATAAGGTGAATGATTGACTGAAATACCTCAGAATGAAGTGGAGAGGTTTTTCTTTAGTGGAATGGTTGGAGAGGCAAAATGCTCCTTAATGTTAAACTGGAGTGAAAACCATTTGAAAACAGAGTGGAAACAAAGTAAATTGAAACTCTGTGAAACTGTGTAATGAGCATGGAATGCCACAGCATGTGATTGTAGCATATTGCCACAGTGAATGTGCACAGCTTGAAATCTGTGGCCCTTCCTCTCTGATGCAGACCTCCCGTTAGTGATCCACACCTTTTAAATCTTGAGGCTAGTTCTTTGTGTGCTGTATTTAGGGGCTACACTTTAAAAGAATCCAGAATCTGAGCTAGCACAGAACCTCCTGTTAGCACATATCCTGAGTGGGGTGAACAGTGATGAGTAGAGATAACACTGGTGTGCTGTGCCCTGCACTGCCTATCCGCCACTCCCAGGTGTCGTTCAAATTGTTGCTTACAATTGCTTAATTCCACAGTATTTTAGGAATGGTTTAATCTAGTGATTCCCCTCTGTCCCACCATGGCAACTGCAGGCCAGTGTTGCTTTCATTTTCCTGAGTGGCTAATCTTTTGATGGTTGCCTATATAGGGATTGACCCCTAAGTATTTCTCTGCCTAAGTCGAGCCTTAGGTAACAAATATAATTGCAGATAGGAAAGACACAATATAAATCCTAATTTAAGATGTTTGAGCTTCGTCCTCCCAGTCACAGAATAGCATCTTCCGTGACACTCCCGTCAGGGCAGATGGGAAGTGCTGACCTTTGGTCAGGCCAGTGGCTCAGGCAGCTAAGAATCAGAGAACATTTAATTCCACTTTACTGCTGGCAATATTTCACTTCCCTCTGAGTCAGGAGTAGCTGAACTCCTCACAGCCCAGCTCTTCACTGCCCCTTCAAAGAGACTACTAAATACCGAGGAAACACTACATTGTAATTCAAGGGGCTGGCCCACCAGAGCTAAAGATCATCGCAGATCTCACCACTATCTGCTCTAAGTGCAAGGCACATTTCTTTGACCTTATCTTCTGTAACGTGAGGGGTGAGGGTGTAAAAATTCCCGAACAAAGCACTCCTTCTCTGCACACACTTGTCACCTTGGGGAGAGGATGAGAGAACAAACACGTGACATGTTAGGCACATCATTTAATGAACCTCTGGAAGGCACTCAGATACGGCAGTTATGAGGGCCGTGTAACAGACTAGGGCTTACTGCTCTGTGTTTGTATGCATACAGATACGTCATACTCAAAGGAATAAAGAAAATGCTTTCGACAGCTTCATGCTCCTGAGGTGTATAGGCAGGGCGTGAGCCTTCTGATTGTTTTCTTTTCAAATGTGCTGCAGTTCTACTCCATCTGGTTTGTCCCTTTTGTGCATCTAATATGGAACCTGGTTTAGGATCTCCGGAGAGTTTGCTTAATTCCACAGAACCTATTAACAGATATTTGTTTAAAGTGGACATTTGCTATAAACAAAATTATGCTTTGAGCTGAAATTTTACATTTATCTGCATGTATTCTATCTGTCTAGTTCTAATACTTACAAAAAAAAGGTCTACACTACAAAAAAAAGGTAAGTTCTTAACTCAGATTAGCCTACCTGTATTAGCCGACTCAGGTTAAAATAGCAGTGAAGACCAGGCAATTTGGCTTGTAACTCTGATTAGCAGGCCAAGTGTAACTGGGCAGTCTGGGATTGAATTTAAATTGCTAATCCAAGGTAGAAGCAGAGTTGCTGTGTCTTTACTGCTATTTTAAATTAAGAACACACATTTTTGTGCAGTGTAGACGAATCCTAAGTGAAGCCATTGGTGGTGAAAAAGTCTTTGCAATGAAAATGATTCACCCTTCTCTGCTGGTCTGTAGTGTCTCTAAATGATACATTTGTTACATCTAGATGTGGTTTCAGCTTTTGCTGTGAATGATTAAAGGCCACATCCTGTCTGTCATCTGTGACAGTGTAAAGACCAGGCCCAGTGGGACTGTTGCAGCTTCTTTGCAAAAAGCATGGCAGGATTTGGAAGTCCACAACACCTGTATCCTGTGACGCTTTGCAAAGTTTTATTACAGTGCAGCACTCCAGGGGGTTGTAACGCTGAGGTGGGACTGGGGCCAATGGATCTGTGGTTTATGGATCCATTTGCCATTCTCCCCCACTGCCATTGGGGCTAGTACAAGTTTGGGGCTGCAGTTGTCGCCATAATAGTTGCTCTGGGCCCATTGAAGAGGACTTCTCACTTCAACATCCGTGCATTATCCCTGTGACTCAGGCCACACACTAGTTCCAGAACTGTATAGTCTGTCCTGCTGCATATCCCATCCTGTGTGTGTGGTACATCATGATTGCATTCTAAGTATGTATGATTAAAATATACTTGCATGTATGTTCGTTCATGCAGCGTGCTGCTTCAGACTTCATTCTCTTGTGTTGCAGCTTTGTGCCAGAGTCTCCTTCCTCAGAAAGCAATGTTATTTCAACAAGAAAGCAGCCACCAAATAGCCGGCTGTCTTCTCTCTCTTCGCAAACGGAACCTGCCTCCGTGATCGATCAGCGCGATTCCTCCAAAGATGAAAGGAGCACAAGTTTGGACCATTCCAGCACTGACCTTGATTCAGCTGAGGGTATTGAGGTACCCCCTCCATCAGATAACTACCTTGAGGAGAAAACCACTGACTTCTCCTTCATTGATGTAAGTCACCATAGAGGGAAGGTGGTTTGTTTGTAAGTATGTTACCTATACCGTTGGCATAGCATTTCACTATGTCTTCGCCCAATTTTATGTTCAACCTTGTGTTATGCTGCTTTATCCATTAAGGCTTCCTCGCTGACTCCTTGTGTGAAAAGTTCAAGATAAATTGCAATGAAAGTTCTTCTGACTTCCCTTCTCATTAGGTCTGTGTAAATTCCATTAAAAGAGTCCAAAGGAATGATGGCCATGAATAAGCCCTGCTGTTGGTTTGTTAATGCTTCACTTCAACTGGCCATTTTTCACTGTGCTCCTAGGTGATGTGCTGTGAAAAAAAGTTTAAAGGCTCTGGAAATGGAAACCATGCATTTCAGAGACAACATAGTTAAGTGATACAAATTGCTAGTGCTCACCATGCTGTGAGAAATGCAAATTTAAGCTACAGATATTGGGGTTTAATACTACTTTTCTAATTTACAGTGGGACCATCTTTCTGCAGTCCTTTTAAGATCATATTACTAAAATGATGTTAGTTTAAAGAGAACAGAAATTGAGAATCCTCTGAATTACACAGGAATGTTGGTAATATAATTCCTAGTCATGCACAATGTACTCAGCTTGGTACTATACCAGAGCATACCTACAGATAATGTGGATTTCAGTTTTCAGGTGCAGTCTCTGGGAAGTAAAAATTTATCTTGAATAAGAGTTGCTCTTCTTTTATGATTTGTCAGCTCGTGGCAGATTCTGTATAGAAGGCTTGTTGCAGTCTCTTCCCCCAGCCTCCCCCACACAGTAACCCCCCTTGTTCTGTAGTAGAATTTACAGCTCAGGGGAAGGTGGAATGTAGTGTTGTAGAAGCTGCTACAATGCATCTATTTATGTATTAGTGTAGCTGACCTGAATAGCAGTAGTATAGCTGGACAGCAGACTGCACTGTAATATGTATGAAGGAGGCAAGCACTTTCTCTTCCCGTAACTAAGCATAGAGAAGTCTGTATCCTGGGCTGCAATGCAGCTGTTTCACATCTTACTGCTAGTGGATTCTGGATGCAGGATACCTTATAGTGGCCTCTGATAGGACCACAAATCATAGCTGCGAGTGTCATTTCAAAACCGTGATGACTTCAAGCATAGCGGTAGAAGTATAGACGGCCCTGATGCTGTTTTGGTGAATGGTTAGTTTCTGAACTGAGACCTTCTAAAATATTTGTTTTAAAATACAATCATTCAGTGGGGCATGGAGGGCCCAGGGCCTGTGCGGAAAGACTGCATCAACAATGAACAACTGCAGTGATCTTTGCTCTGCAGTAATCCAGTCACTTTTCCTTTGTGCATGGAGACGGCATTGTTTTAAATAATTGATCATCTCTTTTTTGCCGAAGGCCATGATATTTAACTTTCAGTCTTTTTGTTGCCGGCAAATGGTTTGACATTTCTGAGGATGGGGATCAGTCAACTGGGAAATTATAGCAGATTGTCAGAGGGAGAAAGAGTTTCATAATCATTTTAGGGTTTTGTAAATCTCTGCCTTCTGACTGGCTGATGGCCCTTTTCACCTAGTCAGAGCGCACAGATTATCATCGTTTGGTTATTGAAAAATAACTCAGACACCCAGAACCAAGCAGAGTTCAGAGAACTGTTCAAATAGGAAACCACTGTAGTTCCATACCTGTTGTTGTACAGCATCTCAGCACTCTGAATACATTTGATGTAACTGAAATCTAAAATAAGTATGATGATGATAAAAGCAAAACTAGTCTTAATTAAACTGAAATAATGTTATGCTTAAAAATAAGACCTGAAGTAGTTATGGAGTGAACTGCTCCATTTTCAGGATAATTGAAATTCCTGCATTTGATGGTATCATTTTTCTTTTTAAAAGCAAACCTCTGTCCTGGATTCCAGTGTCCTGAAAACCCGTGTTCAGCTCAGCAAAAGAATTCGCCACCGGGCACCTAGCTCCCATTCTCTCAGGAGGAGCAGACGGATAGAGTCTGACAACAAACTCTCTGTGATGGAGAGTACTGACAGCACCTGGATGTTTAAAGACTCCACAGGTATCCCTCTCTGTCCTGTGAAATAATTAGTCATGGTGCAGCTGGGTTGGAGATATATTATGTCCTCTGTAGAATCTTGTCTCCTTTTCGTTGCGTTATTGTCTCTATGGGTACTCCACTGTAGGTGTCCACGCGCCTGCGCATCTTCAGTCAGAGACTTTTGTCAGCAGTGTATGCCGATCCATGCTTGTGTCCTGCACATCCTTGTGCTCCAGTCCGAGGGGATATAGGGAGGGATGAACCCACCACCACTCCAGTTCCTTCTCAACTGCCTGTGGCTAGAGATATCCACTGACTTCGCATACCTACCTTGTTTTTTCCTTCTTATTCCCATTATTTCATTAATGCTGTTCATATATTTTACTTTGTTGTTTTATATTTTCTTTCCCCAGCACAAGTTCTGTGCCTTAATGGGTCCCCTCCTTTGTTTTGCAGTCAGGGCCCCCTGCCCTTGCCCCCTGTTCATCTGCAGCCTTGGGTGTGCCCCAAACCCTGGGCTCCAAATCCTGACAGACCTGACACAGGTCCTTGCTCCTCAACAATGGGCATTCCAGTTGTCTCAGAGAATCTCACATCCCATCAAAGAGCAAGTCTGCTTTGGCTTCAAGAGCAAATCCGGGAAGCTGAGGTGGCTGCAGTTGCTCCTTATTGAGCGTTCTGTTTGAGACCCGCCACCACTCCAGAGTCCAAATCTTCCTCTACACCTTCCCCTTTCCCACCCTCATCCCTGTATACTGGGGTCAGCCTCTCAGGCTACTCCAATGATTTTTTCCAGCTCCGGTGAGCAGAGATCAAGTGGCAGCTTGTAAACCTTCTTAAAAGAAAAAAGACCTCAATCCCCTCATGGGGAGTCTGAGAGAAGGGAGAAGTTGCCCCGGAGACCTTGCCTCCCGGTATGGTAATGTTGAGTCTTGTGGTTCCTCCGGTTGGAACCTGTAAAAAAGGCTTCTAGCACATTGTGTACCAAGAAATCTTACAGCAAGCAGCCCTGTTCAGCACCATCATTGGTACCCTACTTGGAGCGCTCCAATCAGAGAGACTCCTTGAAGAAAGCATCTTTGACCTCTTCCTCGGACCATCCCATCCGTCCATCTCCAGTACCACTCACCGCAGCTCAACCTGAGGGTCAGTGCCTAAGATCTCTGGCACTGATTAGATTCCTCTCTCAGGAGGCTCTCTAAGTGTCAGTAGAGCCCAAATTCCCTCTGTGACCCGTGCGTGCCTAGGGTGGCCCACCTGAAAATGCCAAGTCAAGGCAGGCTGCAAAAGGAGAGCAGATTCTCCCAAACTGGTGGTGCACAGAGTCCCCAGCCAGTCAGAAACAGTGCTTCTGATCCCATACCAGTTATCAGCAAGCTAAAAACGAGAAGCTACACAGCCCCCTTTACTGCATTTCAGTCTCTGGCCCCCAATTAGCAGCTAGGTCCAGTAAAGAGAGAAGTTATTAAAACTCTATGTTCCCTTTACCAGAAATGTTCTCCTGATCCCTCAAGGGTCAGCCACGTAACCAGATCAATGTGAGTTTGGATCTTACACAGAATACTAGTCACTTGCCCCTTCCAAACCTTTCAATTGTGCTCCCTCCCCACTCCCCCCAACAGTGGTGTGTCACCTCTGGGTCCACCCTTCCCTATATACTCTTGGACCAGAGCATGAGGATGTGTAGGGAACAGGCGTGAACACTGCTGACAGAAATCTCTGAACTAAGGTGGACTGGCGTGCTCACTCTGAAGTGGAGCACCCATACGGACGAAACTTCTCAAAGAACTCCATTTACTGCACCAGTAAGTAATCTCTCCGTATGCTACTAGTGAATCATGAATGTGGCTACTTCCCCACTGTCATGGTCACCTACGTCAGTTCTTCCCCTCCATACAGCAGTGGGGAGGGGGAGTTCCTGGGACATGTGCTGTAGGTTGGAGGAGCCTTGGAAAGCCACGCTGTTCAGGGGATACAGTCAGCCAGGGTGAAGGAGGGCAGCGGTGCAGATTTCTGTTGCCTCTGGCAGGTCATGTCAGTTATGAAGGCTTCACAATTGAGCTTCCAGCTTGTTCCATGAGAGGAGGGGACCAACTCCTCCTCCCTGTCTCCTGATGGAAGAATTGATGGGTGGGATTTTCAAAAGCACCTACATAATTTAGGAACACAAGTCTCACTGACAATCAGTGGGACCTCTCATGCTAAGTCACTGAGGCACCTTTGAAAATCTCTCCCTAAAAGAGCGCTGTGTGCATTAAAACTTGGACTCTGCTCCTCTGTGTAAGGTATGCCTGCATATGTTAGAGTGAGGTCTTAACCTTGAGTATTGTGGCAATTTGGTTTAATAACAGAGGCCTTTGTTCTGTAAATTCAATTTGCTTTTTGACTAAGTGCACAAAAAACACCCTAAGCCACTACACTCCCATGTTGTTATTTAGTCAAAAAATCTCAAGGCTAGCAAATGCACACTTTCCCACTTACAACAAAACAATGAGATCTTCCAACCAGATGGGCTTAATGTTGATTTTAGCCTATGGTAAATAAATTCTGGGTGCTGAGTTATTGCTATGTTTTAAAAGAGAAAAAGCTATAATAAAAGTGTTGAAATTATAGCAAGGCACACAGTGATGATGGTATTGCAAGTTCTCATTTCTTAGAGTTAAAATAACTGAACTACTAAGATCTGCTGTTTCATCCATCTTGCGTTTCCTCCAGAGTTATCAGTTTACAAATCCTTTTAAAGGTGAGAGGCCACGCCTGTAAATGATGGATTGCTGTGAGCCGCACATTGTAGGATTATTCAAACATGACTGTTTCAGTAATATGTATATTTTAGTGTTGTGCTTTCAAACTCCTTCCTAAAATATTTCATTAGTTTAAAATAGCACAGACACGTAAGTCAGTGTTTCTGGGGTGCCTTCCCTCGCATATTATAGCTATAAACCATCTGTGTGAATTTATAAGAGCAATTATAATTATTCAGGTTCTGTGAATACATTATAGATGTAGTTGCATAGAACATTATATAGCTGCCAAAAGGGATCTTATCAATAGCTAATGGGTTGAAGAGAGCTCATTAAGGTTAACTCAACTGTTCTAAGTCCAACCGACAGAAGTGTTTATAAATTGTCCCCTTCCAAGCCCACTAAATCAGTTCTTGGCCCTTTGTGTTCGTCAGAGTAGAAAATGAAATGTATCAAGTTTTGAAAACTCTGCTTCCTCACAGAACTGCCTGAACAGCTCATCACAGGTACCTATAACCAACTCTATTCTGGGCTGGTCGTACATAGGCACCATGGTAATAAGTGCTGTATCTGCCTTTGCTAGTTACTGGTATTCCCTGATGAGGAATTAGTAGTGTTGCGACTGGCACATTGAGTTGCTGACTGGCCTCTCATTTTCATGGGGACACATTAAAGAGAAGCAGTTTTGGGGCCTGCCATCACTGCAGTATCTTAAGGCTCAGTGGAGTGGAGAAAAGAGTGCACAATCAAACCTTCTGCTGATTTCTCTTTGAAGGAGATGAAGAGCAAGTGGTCCCAGCTCATTGCATGTTTGAGTGTGCTGGCTGCTTTGTTCTCATGTTAGTAGTAAGTAGCTGCCCTTGCATGCCTTATTAGTGATCTGACTAAATAAAAAATTACGTGTTTTTTAAGACATTGAATCAGAAACGGTAACATTACAAGGCTACGGCTGCTTCTGTTTCAAGCTGAGACCTATGATGATCATTGTGTAAAGCCAAAATGTAGTAAAGAATTTCCAGGAGGCCAGTGAATGTGAGTGAACTGTGCTATTGTAAACTTAACCATTACACACACGTGCTTTTATCCTTTAATGTATAAACTGAGCCATTCAGAAGCAATAGGTGAATTAATTTAAGGATACAATTCTGCCATTTTACAGCCCTAATAAACAGTGTCTCTACCATTAGGTATTTATAATGTTTCCGTCCCCGTGGTATGAGTACTAAATCATGTCAAATGGCTTCCACTGAGTCTTCATGATTCTACTGCATAGCATTTTTACTCTGTGTATACTGTTACGTAGGAAGAGGGAGATGAGGTCAAGGAATGGACAGAGTTTGCTGACCAACTTGCTTTGTTTCTGTTTGGATGTGTCTGGTGTGAAATAACATCTGGTTATTGTAATTTTTTGTTAGAAGAGAAATCTACAAAACAGGAAGAGTCTGATGAGGAAGAAAAAATACATCAAATTGAGAGATCCTCAGCTGCACAACCTCAGAGGCTTCCTGTTTTTCCAGGCATGGACCACTCTGTTCTCAAGGTGAAGATAGGCAGATCATACTAGATCAGATCACGGGGTTCATCTAATCCAGTATCCTATGATAGACAGTGGCCACCATCAGATGTTCTCCAAGGAAGATGCAAGAATCCAGAAAGAGCAATTTATACAATAAACTTTTCAGAGGAGATACGTTGATGATCTGTTAGATGGCCTAAGACGCGCACAGAAATGTTGTACATGGCTTTTTCACTCATTGACCCGATATCATTGATAGAAATATTGGCAGTGGTTTGAAAGGAGATTTAATGTCATAAGAGTTCCATTTTTTTTTTCAAAACAGCTCAGATTTATGGTAAATTCCATTATTAATGTATACAGTTTATGGATTTCAGACTTGTGCTTTCTGCTGCTTCATAAACCAGGGAACTCATTCGAGTGATCTGATTGTCCTCCAAGCAAATCTAAAAGCTGCTTTTTAAAAAAACCCTTTTTTCTAGGCTCAGCTTCGGAAAAGACAAGAGCCGGAGAGTCCCAGTGAAATACATTCTGCACAGCTGTCTAAATCTCAATTCCAGCAAGGAGCTTCTGGTGGCAGGCTACTGCCCTCTAGTGCCGAGAAGGAGAACAGGTGAGAGAGCTTTTTAAATATCAGCAAGCAGTAAATTCAGAGACCTGTTCATTTCCTTGCTAGGAACCAGGAAGGAAATGGCTTATTTTTCTTTTGTTTCTGTAATGAGGTATTGTCACTGTAGGATAAAGTTTATTTTGCTGTGTCCTTAGGTCAGAAGAAATGTCTCCTCAATGGCTGAAAGAGCTGAAATCGAAGAAAAGGCAGAGCCAGTACGAGAATCAGGTTTGAGAAGGTACAGTACATCAAAACTACACGTGTTACTATGTAGAATTTGGGTCTGCCCGCTTTGCTGTAAAACCTCTTGTTTTTTCATCCAAAGGAGATTCTTAACTGAAGGAGAAAGTAACATGCTGTTACCTTTAGCCTTTGTAGCCTAGCAGAAGCAGTGTATGTTTGGGTATTCCCACCCTATTCCTACAGGATGTGGGTAAGCTCTTGCTGTGACTGGTACAGCCATGTGGCTCGACATGCAGCAAATACATATTTGCAGTGCTCAAGCCCCTTAAAGCTGATGCGAATGATCTGAAGCTGTGAATGGAAAATCTATTCCGAACTTGCTCTGCAAGCATAGAGTATAAACAGATTGTATGTAACTGTGCAATCCATGAGCAAGACCGTAAAATATTTTCATAGTGAAACAAATCAGATTTCATTGGAATTTACTGTACAGTTTATCCAATTTCCCACCCTTTATTTGTTTTCTTGCCTTATTTACTAGCCCAGATGAAGGCTCTGTTAACTTCTCGGCAGGCAATTCTTTTGTAACACTTACCATCCTGCCAATTTTACCACAATATATAGAGTCCTGCCACTAAGCAACTGTGGTTTTGTCATTGGTTAACTGGTACGTCCTGCAGATGGATATTTAAACCAGTGGAGCACTTAGTTTCAGTGATGCTCTTAATAGTTCATATGAAATTTAATAACACAGAATAACTTACGACTGCTGCTGCTGCACCAGCAACATGCAGAGAGCATGATTGATGGTGCACATGTCACAGAGACGCGAGAGTCCCACGGGTGGTGGGGTTAGGTAATTTATGAACAATGTCATACTGCAGCTATTCGAACGGCTTCTGGTTTTTTTTCTTTCCAGATACTGATTATGACTAGGAGAAGATACAGAAGTATAACAGAAGCCTTAACTCACCTGAACCTAAAATTCACACATTATGCTGCTGCTGTTTGCTTCCTGCCTCGACTGCTACGTGCATGGTGCCTTTCTGTTTTGTGGAGAAATCTGCTTAATATTCATAGACAAATACAAATCTGTATCTTCTCAGATAGAGAAGAATATAGTCACTTGAGAACTACTTGAAGTAAGATGGCGTGGTATAGTTAGCACTTCAGAAGGTCTTGCCAGACGGTAGGAAATACTGCACGTCAGAAAAGTCCTTTTGCCTTCGAACAAAGATCACATCTCTGCAGAATTAAGCTATGTTTAGCACCTGAAGCATCTGAATGCTGGTAATGTGTGTCAGGCGTAAAGGCTAGGGTTTGTATTTGTTTATGAAAAGAACAAAATTTTAAAACAAATTCATCTTTCTTGTGAACTATTTAGAATGAAGTTTGTGGAAGAGAGAGTGAAAGTACAAATCATGTTTACTGCCATATTGAAAAAGGAAATTTGACTGATATTTTGTAAAGGTATTTTTGATTGGCTTATGCTTACACATGATCCGCTGATCAGGCAGATCAATATGATTTTTAGATTGAGCATAATATCAATTTTTCATTCTTTAAATGGGATTGTATGGACTGTCGGCATGTAGTGTAATTGCATCATTAGAATGTCATGTTCTTAGGAAGATAAAGCAATAATGTCAACCAGTTATCTTTAAAAAGAGATGTAAATATTGTTTTTATTACTAAAAAGGAAGAGACAAGGAAGGATGTATAGCCTTGTCAATGTGAGGGTTCCAGGTAATTGTTGAATGTCATTTTAGAAGCACCTCAGATTGTCCCACTTGATATTTTTATTAGTTACTCTGTAAATATCAGTTTTAAGTGTTTATTTTTATGCTGATTTTGTGGGATAAACTAAATGCAATCTCTAACTTCTCGAATGTTTATCAAATGATCTATACATTTTACTTTGTTAAGACTAAATGGTGGTATGTTAGCCATGTAGATAATACTAACATCACAACACAGGTGTGTCAGTCAACTTAGAAAAGTTTTGGTGTTTTTGGATACAGATTCTGCAATCTGTAAGATATTTTTTTAACCAAGATGTCCATTTATAAGTAAATTATGAATTTAAAATACATATTAATTAGTTTCTTTTCCCCAAATAAGTGCTCTTTTCAGAAAATCTTTACAAATATACACTAGCATTGTACAGCAGGCACCCCGTGACTCCGGTAGAGAGAGTAAGTGACATGCAAAGGAGAATTGAATCCAAGTTGCTGAGCTCTGTCTATTCTGCTATTCTTGTAACCTTCTGTGGCAAACTGTTTGAGCCTGCACACTCAAACGTGATGAAGCTGTGCACAGTTGCATTGTGGGGGCAAAACACAGAGTTTGCTGTCTACAGCACTGCAGTTCTTGTCTCCCGCTGAAAGTTTATTTAAATTCAATATTAAAAATCAAGCACCAGCACTTGGCACTCATTTTCCCCTTTTCTGATCAGCAGTTCAGAAGTCTTGATTTATGTGCTACTACCACAACAGTGCACCTGCTAACCAAAGGATCATGCCCAGTCTGCCACCCATCAAGCTTTTAGCTGCCATAAACCATGTGCCAATACTTGTCATAAAGAAGTCACAAATGAGGTGATTTCACTCCCAGCCCATACTTGAATAAATAACCGCAATAGGTCAAGAGATAAGTCCAGTATGCCCTTTTCCCTTTTAATATTGGAGTTCTAACAGCAGCACCCCTTATTTTATAGAACTACAAATGAATATTTTTCCATTTCAAAATAAAAATGTCTTTGCTCAGTTCTTTGCCCTGCTCCGTGTAAGAAAGGTGACAATGCCAGAGACACTGCTTTCAAAGTTTCTTCTGCCACAGGTCAGTGAATTCTCAGATATTACTGCCAAATGGAGTCACACTTCTGCCCTCTTTCATGTGGAGAAACCGCACCTCCCCTCTCCTTTTAAGGGCAGGGGGGAGAAGTTTCCAGATGAGCGCAGTTGTCCAAACTATTAAAGAGACACTGTTGACTAATTTTTAAAACCATTTGTATATATTTTCTGCCCATTGTTTATGTGGTGTGGGACCTGTTTTTATTTTGGAAATGTAACTTTTATGCAAGCCTTGTATTTTTCTGCATTTGTAATGCATCATCCAGCTTGTCTTGTCCGTTGTGCACCAGATGTTCTTGATGGTATTGACATGTACAATTTGAACAGTATTTTATTTTTAGATATGACAGAAGAATGTTGGTCACTTTTAATTTCCCTCGCTAAGTATGTGGGTGGCTTTTAAAAAAAAAGTAATTTGGAACTCAGATAAATTTCCCTGTGACCATAAGAATACTTAGAGAGGTTTAATTTTAGGGTTGTACAACTTGACAGTGTCTCTTTAATGACAGTAAGAGTGTTTTGTTCCTGATGCAACAAAATAAAAGCCACAAACTCTTTAGATTGTTAGCTGCAGTGTTTTTGCTGAGTATTCTGGTAAACTGAGGGGTTTGGTTTTGCATATTGCAAAGCCCTTTGAATGAGTGTGTGTTTCCACTTCTGGTTGGACAATGCACTGAAATTTACTGTATTTAGTAATTTTATTGCTACTGAGAAATGTTTAATCTTAAATATATCTGATTAAATATATCTTTAGAATGAGGTTGAGTGGGATAGTGTTTTTCCTGAACTTTTATTTCTTTGTATTATATGTGAATTAAATAGCTATTTCCTCTTGGGACTCCAGGTTCCCACCATGTAATTATTGACACGTCTATAAATATTTATTACATATATGATAACATGCTTTAAAACTCCTTTCTTTAGAATAATTTCAGTTTAATTTCAAATAATGCTTATGAAACTTTTTACTATTTTACTTTAACAATCACATATTATAATTTGCTGTTAATATGAGTCAGGAATGAGCTCCTAGCTGCAGCATGTTCTTCATGTATGATTTGTTTGCATTAATAACTACTAGAAGCTATTCTAAGAGTAAGTTTTAACTCTTAACTGACTTTTACTTGAACTCACTTTGTAAGTCTGATGGATGGAGATAGCTGATGTTTGGCATTTGCCATTGAATACAAGGTGCTTTTGCAGAAAGATTTTGATCTTTTCATTTAAGATCATCAGAGTTTTATCTGCTTTTCATCCCACAGCTGCATTAGTAGATCAATATTTTCAAAAAATAAATATAAATCAGGCTGTGCCTGGAACTTGGAAATACATTGCTAATGCCCCTTATTTCACTGAAATTAGGAAACTCCTCTCCCAGAACTTTAATCCACTTATGTTTTAGGATCAGTAGAAGCCTCTAAATTTCATATTCACTGGAATCTCCAATTGGCATTTTCTCCTGCTTTATTCATTTTGCAAATTCACCTTGTTTATGGCTGTGTGTCTTGAGGTTAGTACATGCTAAGTCAGTGTTTGTATTGGTTTTGGATTACCTGCTGTACACAAAGATGCTAAATATTTGCTTTCCATTTGAAACTTTTTAACACGGTCATGCAGGATTAAAAAAATTGCTTCTTGCTTCCACAGATATTTAGCTTTCCACTCTCTGATATTTTCATTTTGATCACCTAGTATTTGCTCGCAAACTACCAGAAGCATTGTATGTCAGAGGCTGCCGGCTACTGATTCACAAATGTTTGTTTGCAAATTTTTGTTTAACCATACTATTCAGAGCAGCATTATCAGTTAGTTTGTAATTAATTTTACATGTTTGCACATGGACTTAATATGGCTGCAAAGTGTAGGACAGTACATTGTGGATGCAGTTTGATGTAAAGATGCTACGTGGCGAGCCCTGCGGTCCCAAAAGATCACAGTAGAGATCCGAACAATTCTAAGATAAGTTTGTTATAAAGAGTTTGGAATTCTTTAAAAATCTAGGCACGCAGTGACGTTAGTCCTCTTCTTTACACTTTGCATCCTGACTGTGTACAGGGCTATGCCCAATATCACCAAAGGATGTAGTGTAAACTGAGCATAATTGGCTTTTGAAGGGTCTGGAACCAAAAGAGTTGATCAATCCAAACTGCCATTGGTCCAAATGTCAAAGATGTTACTGTTCTGTGATGCTAGAAATGTGTTTTAGAAGGAACACATTGCTTGTGTATATAGGATAAGAGAAGGAGTTCTGTGGGGGTCTCCTGTGTAGAATAATTGGCATGAATTAGGCATGATCTGTTTTGTAAAATATAATGGAAGTCAATGAAATATAATTATTTGGGAGATGCAGTTATGTTCAGTATGGCTGTTCTGTGCGTGGTAAAGGGTCACTGCTAACTTACTGAAATTTGCTTTTCTTGGAATAGGCCAAACGGGGCAGTTCCATAGAACGTTAAATCTCTGTCAATCTACTTTGGCCCAGTGTCTCTTACTGCCATAAAAATACCTTTCCGTGTCAGCGATGTACTAAACGTTGTTCAGCCCGGCTCAGCTGTAACTGAACAGTTGATCCAGACTCCTGCAATTGTACAGTTCAAGCAGTTAAATTGTAAGGGATAACACCCGCAATCTCAGGAGGAAAAGAATGTAGTTGACAATGCTGAGCATCTTTAAATTCTTTTGCACAGATTCATATTTAAGACATGAAACCATTTCAGTTTTTGGAGGTAAATTTTCTTTTCTAATATTCTTGAATTTAAGTAATACAATAAACAGTATAAAACAAGCCAACGTGTCTTTGTGGGGCAGGTGTATTTATATGCTAACGTGTTCAATCAGGGATGATCTGTGAATGTGGAACTCTGCACTTTCTTGAAAATTCTTTTGCCTCCTATTTGCCCTTCATACAAACCATTCCTTGCTGGTTTGCCATTGCAGTCTCTGTTTAACTGAAGAGGCTGTATTGTTCAAAGTTACTCTTCAGGACATAGCGTTAGCAGATCACCTCCTCAAACCCATGTCAGTGACACTCAGATACTACAGTGATGAGGGTCGTATAAGTACCTGTGTAGGTAAGGCAAATTCTGTCCTCTGGTACGTGTGTGATGCTCTCTCTGGGTGAGATGCTCTCACTCTAGGCCAATATCTGAAGGCAGCATTTGGCCTTTAAACATTAGGTTCGAAAGGGTCTCAGTTGTTCCTACATGTTAATTCTGGGCCCCTATTTTCTGCAAAATCTCTCCTCTTCTCTTAGCAGCTGACAGCCCAACCCGGCAGTTAAGATGCTAACAATGTGTTGCTAATTCGCCCCCTCACTCCTGCTTGGACAAAGATCCAAATCCAGATTTGGTGTAAGGTTTTGTCTTCACTAGGAAACAAGGTATGTTCTGAACTCAAGTTTGCTAACTTGCGGTCCAGTCCCATTGAAGTCAAGGCTGTTTGCTGGTTTTCATGTGAATTCACTTGCTGGCTACAAACTGCCTTGTCGTCACTAGAATTTTACTTCGTGACCTAGAGTTTTCACTGGAGTTAAGAACATGCCTTTCCCCCTCAAGTGAAGACCAAGCTTCTGTGGCTGCAGCCACATTGACATCTGTGGAGGGCTTCCCTTCTGCGGTAGGTTTGAATTTGAACCAATGAGCACAATATTCTGAGTCCTCTGTCATCCAGAATGCCAGAATCTAAGGATGTCTGGTCAACTGCAGGTTCTTGATTGCAATGACACAGGGCAGGGGGTGGTGAGCCACATGTGAAATGCTTCAATTCCGGGGTGTGATTGGAAAGACTTTCTCAAATCAGTGTCTTTTCCCTGAAGCACTTCAAACCACTCTTTGGTCTGTCCCCCCGTGGATCCCACCCCTGAATTGAAAGTATTTTTACCAAAATACCTGTTGAAATGATTTTTTCATCCTATTGATGAGATTTGGAGGGAAGGGGGAAGGGGAAGGTCATGTGGGTTATGGATTTTCTTCTTACCATATTGAACGTGCTGACTGTATCAAGCCTGTTTAAAGTAGCTATTGTACAGATACAAACTTTTCTATCATTCCACATAGCCTTATACAACATGTAAATATGGGTCACACAATGAATAAATATGTTGTGCTATAGCAAATATTTTGTACTACATAGTTTCCTAAGTAATACAGATATTCTGTCAGTTGTGTATCTACTTGTATGACTGAAGAGTTGCCAGATATTTAGAAAACATTATATTTTCTAACCGTTTGCTGTGAGCATTTCTCAGAGGGATTTAAGAAGCTGACAGCAAGAGGAAATTGAGTTCTGTTAAGAAAAAAAATCAATATAATATATGATCCTTACCCTCCGAGGTGTTTTACGACTGCCTTATCTATGTGCGTGTTCCAGGATCTTGGAAAATGAAGCAGGATTTTTGGGCACTTTAACCATTGCAAAAATAAATGTAAGTGAAAGTGTTACCACAAAAGTGAATATGTGGGAAAATACCTCTGTTTTTAAAGTAAAAAAGATAAAATTACAGTATCTTATTTGGTAAAAGATACAAATGAATCCCATTCCAGTCCCTCCCAAATACCTGTTCTGCACAGAAGTGATTTTATATTTTACAACTGAGCGTTTTCATATTAATAGAAAAGCAGATGAAAATGTGAAAAGGAACTGCAATAAAAGTGAACTACAGTAAACTGCTGTCTATGGTGGATCTTTGCATGTACAAAATGTGTTGCATTGAAACAAGGACAATAAATTAGAGTACAAAACTTGGGTGCCAGTTGTATTTAATGGATGGTTTTGCTTTGCTAAGACATTTTAACTATCCCAGCATACCACAATTCCCATCATAGCAGTTCTCCCATTAAATCCGGTCGTGATTTAACCTCACACACAACCCAAGTTTATCCTTGCATGTGGTTGCCTGTTGCCTGATATTGAAAATAGAAATGACAGAAGCACCTTGGAAATGGTAACTTCCCCTTCCCCTCCCGCTTTTAGGTGCTAAGACACGATGATGACTGGCAGCAAAAATTGTAAGAGTTGTCAGATTGCTGGGGAAGGGTGTAAGGCAACAGTCCGTCAACGCTGGGTAACGGGGGAGATGTGTCCCTTTGGCACCATGAAGCCCTGTGTCCTTACAGCCATGCTGGGCTTTGCTCTCTATTTTAACTGGGCTCAGGCCAGCCAGTGAGACGCAGTGTTCGCCTGTGAATAAGAACATGAACCAAAGCTGCTTAGCCGGAGCGTGGTGGTCATGTGTAGCCACAGGACTCCAGACACCAAAATGAGGCTGTTCTAGGTCTGTAGCAACACGTCATATAATGCCATAGCTGTGCTTTGCAGATGGGCTCCAGAACACTTCTGTGCCTTCAGGTAGTGCCCCAAGACCCCTAATGAGAGTGGGGCCCCCGTGTGCCAGCCATCATGCAGGGGTGTAGATAGACAGCCTCTTTCTTGAAGAGCTTGTGATCTAAATAGGCAGGAAGGAGAACAGGCGTAGAGAAGGAAAGTGACTGACTCAAGGCCAGCCTGCAGATCAGTGTCAGAGCAGGGTCTCCTGAGTCCCAATCCAGTGCCCTATCCACTGGACAACACTGCTTCAAAATACCCTGCAATACTTTGTGATGAAGAGCCAGAAGTACAACAGAGCCAACGTGGGCTGGAGTCCCCAGGCCTAGCCTCGCCCTGGAGCCTGAAGCATACTGTAACCATGTTGCATGATTTTTGCCTTGCACCGTCCTGGGCTTTAGCTGAAACAGTTGAATAAATTGCAGCAGAGTTTTCCGGAGAATCTGGCAGGAGCAACGGGAAGGTGCCGATGTGACGTTCAGTATTAGTCTGCTGCAAATTGAGTGGGACGTTTTAAAGAGAAACCGGAAAGAAATGTGAATAATGTTTCCACAGTCCGCCGCAAGCCCTTGCTATTGAGGAGAAATGGAATGGATGGAATTCAGCAGACATATCTGCTGCGTCAGCATCAAAATAATGTGCTGCTCTGTTCAGAAAGCACCCATAAATAGTGCTGCCTCCTGATCCTGCTCTGCCACAGCCGAAACGTTGCAGACGAGGTAGAGGCAGCATCTCTGCTTGCATTGGAATGGGTGTTTAGCAATTAGCACGGGAGTTTTAGAAACGGTCTTTTCGCATCCAGGAGATTTCGTTAAAATTTGGGAGAAATGAAACCATCGGGTTTTAATTAACCAGGACGCTAGCTGGACTCACTCTCCCTGCCCACTGGCCCCTCTCTGCCTTGTTAAATTAAAACTACTGCACAAAGAGGGCAATGGGGCAAGTGGGTGGCAGGAACAGTTAACCAGCTGCGTCACACTCCGATCTGAAGCTGTGACTTAAGATGCTCAGAGAAGCCAATGGACGCATCTGTCCGGGTTCCTATATTAGCACTCATCACCGAGGGCTACGCGGGGCCCAGCAGTTTGACCCCCAGGGTGGGTTTGTGCATTGTAGGTTCTGACTACGGTTGAGGTTGCTTTTTGCACAAGCAGAGGGAGAAGCGTTAACCGGCGCCTATGGCTGGAAGCAGCTAGACCAATTCTAACTGGAAATAAGAGGTGGAGAGGTAACAGTGAGTTCACCCGGCAAAACGGCTTCCCAGGGGGCTGTGGTGACAGATTCTCCCTGTTAGATCTTTGGCGAGGATATCGTTTTAATTCACTCATAGGCTGTCAGCTCGATGCAGCGATCACTGGGCGTGGGTCTCTGGCCTGTGTTATGCAGGAGGCCGGACGGGATGGTCTGAATGGGCCCCTCTGGTCTTGCTATCAGTGGGTTTATGAATCCAGTGCCCAGAGAGGCGCTAGTCGGAGTTCGTTACCACACCCTCGATGTTTGTTTTCCCACTGGAAGCCAGGAGATGCCGCAGGAGCCGAATTAGTCCTAACACAATTGTACAGCTGTTGGCAGAGTGGCCGTGTTAACGTTTTCACTTTGGGATCTTCTAGGCAGGATGGCTGAACTGCAGAGTGCCCCTGAGCAGTCGGCTGCTGAGGAAAGTCCTGGCGAAACAGCTGGCAATTACAAGGTACAAAAGCGGTGGCCAGTCCCTGGCTAACGTTACGTCTTGCTCCAGATCACCCGGGAAGTGTAATGGGCGCCCGAGGGGACTCGCGCTTACTGACTTTAAATGCTGTCGCGTGGGTGGGTAAAAAGTGAGCAGCCTGGAGCCTTAACAGGCCGGCAGCGTTTTAGCATTCCCCGGTTCTGTGATCACGCTCTTCCTTGATTGCCAGAGCTGAGCTTTCCAGCCTCCCAGCCTCACAGAGAGAAGCTTTGTTTTGATGCGCTGCTGGTCCCTCTGCCAGGAAAGGGGAGATGCTTTCTGTGGTGTCTGTCAAGTCCAAAGAATCCCCTGGCCATCTACTGACTGGTGCAGCTGCTTGGCTTTTTTATCCGATCTTGTCTGGGTCAGGGTGACCTCTGTTACCGCTCCCCTTCCCACGGGCGCCTGGGTCAGCCCAGGCTATGTCAGCAGAGGGGTAACAGCGGCACCTCTCTTTTCAGATCACCGTCTACGAGCTGGAGAATTTCCAAGGCAAGAAGCGCGAGTTGACAAAGGAAAGTCCAAATGTGACCGAGGAAGCGCTGGAGAAAGTGGGATCGATCCAGGTAGAATCAGGCCCGTAAGTACAGAGAGCAGGCGGATGAGCCCCACAGAGGTAGCGGGGGCAGAGCCCTTCGAATGCAGGAGGGGAGAGGGCACGGTCAGCCCCCCACGAAGGAGCAGGGTGAGTCTCTTGCTAACAGGGCCCTTGTTCTCCACCCTTCAGAAGAGTCTGGGAAACACCGCCCGGTTCTGGGTGAAGGAGCACGTGGCTGGGCTGCCCCGGGCAGCAGGAGGCTTGGCTGGGCTGTGAAGTTCCCACTCTCCCAGCCCTGTGCCAGGGGCCGACCCTAGGAGGCAGGAAGGCCGTGCAGGCGTGGGACGCTCTGTGTGTTCACTGCATCCCTCTGCTGCCGGGAGAATCCTCCCCTGTGGGGGGGGGACGTGCTACGCACCCTCTGAAAGACCCGGCCCCCATCCCTGCCAGCGGCCTGCGGGGGGGGGTCCCGTGGTCTGCGCACGGCCCGGCGCTGACTGGCCTCTCCCTGCAGGTGGCTTGGGTTCGAGTGCCAGGCCTTCTGCGGCGAGCAGTTTGTGCTGGAGAAAGGAGCCTACCCGCGCTGGGACTCCTGGTCCAACAGCCACAGCAGCGACAGCCTGATGTCCGTCCGCCCCCTGCTGATTGTGAGTGCCCTGCCGCAGAGCTGGGATGGGGGGGAGCCACGCAGACCCCTCTCAGGCGAGCCGGGGGCCCCGTGGAGGCCTGGCAGGGGGCAGTGGCTGGGAGTGTCACGCTGCAATGAGGGGACATGGCAGAGGCTGGGTGTGGGGCAGTACCCGGGGTTTGTCCTGGCCTGGGGCACCACGGTTCTCAGCGAGGTGTGCGCTCCCACCCCAGGGCTATTTCGTGTTCGCTTCAAACCATTCCCTCTCCTTCTCCCTCCTGCCCAAAGCCTGGGGAAGGATCCCCCATTTCTGACTCCATTCCTCTAGACAGCTCAGCTCTAGACAGCGTGAGCTAAGGGGGCTCGGACCTGCCTCCCGCCCGTGTCCCGCACGGGTGCACACGTCAGATGGAAGGGGGAGTGTCCATCGCTCCCCTGCATTCCTTTGCTCCCGGCTCCCGTCAGCAAGCGAAGCCTGGGCTCTCTTCAGGTAGCGTCAGGCTGGCCTGGATTCCCCCAGGACACTCCCGGGTGCTGTGGCGTGTGCAATTCGTCCGCGCCCAGAAACGAGCCCTTTCCGAAGGCCCGTCTCAGCGAGGCCGTCCACGGCGCCGTGCTCAGGGTGGGGAAGTCTGTCCCTCCTGTTCCCTCCGGTTGGTGCTGGCTGTGGGTAGAGGCGCTGGGTAGGGTGACCAGAGAGCAAGTGTGAACCATCGGGACTGTTTTTTTTTGGGGTGGAGCAGGTGGGTAATAGCTGCATAGATAAGACAAAGCCCCTGACCTGGGCACGTCTGGTCCCCCTAACGCTGGGTCATGCAGGGTCACCTGGACCCTGCGGCTCCCGTGACGTCAGCACAAGGTGAGCGTGGCGTGGCTTGGCTCACGTCTCCATGCGGCCTGGGCCCGTCTCCACGCCAGGGGCCCCGGGACAGGTTCCTCTCGCTGGGGAGGGTAGGCAGGGCAGCGGGAGGGCAGCTCGTTTGCGGGATGTTCCCACTGCAGGACAGCCCCGACCACAAGATCCACCTGTTCGAAAACAGCGGCTACCAGGGGAGGAAGATGGAGATCGTCGATGACGACGTGCCGAGCCTCTGGGCTCACGGCTTCCAGGACCGCGTGGCCAGCGTCAAAGCGCTGAGCGGAACGTAAGGGCGGAGACCTCCCGGGCCAGTCCCCGGCTCCCGGGCAGCATGGGTGCGGTGCTGGCACCATGTTAGGATGTCACCCGGCTGGCTGCCGGATGTACAATGCTCAGAGACACCCCCTGTCCCAGACATGATACAGGAGGCGGGGGGAGGCAAGGCAAGGCAGAGTGGGGGGGTCCGGCAGGAGAGGAACACGTGGTTACACAGATGAGTGCTTGGGAACGTGGGCCGGGTTCAATAAACAATGAAATAAAGGCCTGCAGCCCCCGCGTGAGGCTGTGGGGCGCCCGATACAAACTGGAGCCAACTCAGTGAGCAGGGTCTGAAAACCCTCCCTCGCCCCCAGAACGCCGGAAATCAGCCGTCTCTTGGCGCCAGGAGACTTGACAGAGCGTCTCCTTCAGGGCCTTGTCTACAGCCGGGTTTTGCAGTGCAATAACTGTCCGTTAGGGCTGTGGTTTTTCTAGCCAACAACCCCAGCGTGGGCCCAGGAATACGGGCCCTGGGTGCCTGCACCCCGAGACTTGGTCCGCGCCTGGGAGGGGAGTCACGCAGCATTGCTTGTTTCTGCGTCGGCTGCGGGTACGAGCCCGAATGACCCCGGGAAAGCAGGACCCTGTGCCCTGGGCTGGCTGGGTTTCCCCCAGGGGATAGAAGGGTTGTCCGGTGCTGGGCTGTCTCACCTTGGGCACCCAGACTTCGGCTGCCATGTCGCCACCTTCCCCACACACAGGCCGGCCCCACGAACCCTCCGGACTGGAGTGAGGGGGGTGAGAGCTCGTCACGGGGTGGGGGTACATCCGCTGGGGGCCGTCGGGGGCGGGCGGGGTGTGAAAGTCACTTCTTGCCTGGAGCTGGGGGCCGTGGCTGGGCCCGGGTCGCTGCAGGGGTGCCCGGGACAGCAGGAGGCGCACGTGGCCAGCGCCCGGCCGAGGGGGGAACGGCTCTTGGCGGTAGCGGCTGGACGGGGATGCAAAGATCAGCCTCGCCTGAGATGGGGCGGGCGGGAGATGGACCTGACCTGTGTCGCAGGTCCCGGCCTCCCCTTGGGCCCGATCTCGCGCCGTCGTTAGCGCCGGGATGGGGAACGGCTCCAGGCCATCGGGGCGTGACGCTGCTACCCTAAACCATCCCCTGGCCTGAGCTGTGGACAGGTTCCCAGGGCTTGCTGCAGGCCCTGGGTGCGCGGTCTGCCTGGGGCGACGGGAGATCAGGGAGCGGCCCGGGCCCCTGGTGCCGTGGTGTGAAATAAAGGGCTGGCCCCACTGGCCTGCGGGGACCCAGGTGCGGCAGCGCTGGAGGGGGGGCTGCAGAGGAGACACTATCGCAGCCCTGGCCCTGCTACAGCTGCCGCGGGGCGTCACAGGCCCCCGTTGGCCAGGCAGCTCGGTCCCTTTAGCAGGTTCGGGCCTGGGCATCCTGCGGTGCTGAGGCTTTTGTGTTCCCCCCTCCCCACAGGTGGGTGGGCTACGAGTTCCCCGGCTACCGGGGCCGCCAGTACGTCTTCGAGAAGGGCGAGTACCAGCACTGGAACGAGTGGGACGCCCGCCAGCCCCAGCTCCAGTCCGTGCGCCGCGTCCGGGACCAGCGCTGGCACCGACGCGGCTGCTTCGACAGCAGCTGAAGGAGACGCCAGCGGCCGCCACGGGCCCCCGGAACAGGAAGCTGAAGTGATTCGGTGCCTGGGCCTGTGTGTCAAAACCTTCTCAATAAAGCTGGGAGCTGACGGCTGCTGTGGCCTGGCCTGTCCTGGCGTTGTGTGTGTGTGTGCGCGTGAGGTGCCCGGCGGCTGCGTCCTGGGGGCACCGAGAGCTCGGTGCCATGGGCGGGGCGGGGGGTGGGCCTGCTGGGCTGGACCTCATGGCACGGCACCGGGGTTCCCAGCCGGCGGGCGCGACTGCCCTGCCCTGCCCAAGCGGGAGGGGGCCTGGCTGGGTGGGAGGGGGCAGGGTGACCAGATGGCCGATTTCACAGGGACGGGCCCAGTGTTTGGGGCTTTTTTCTTATATAGGCACTTACGCCCTCCCCCCTCCTCCTGATCTTTCACACTTGCTGTGTGGGTCCCACTCAGAACTGCCTTCGCCCCACTTGCCCCGAATGTGGGGTCCCTGCGGCCCCAGACAAATCCCTGCTGCTTGGTCCCAATCATTGACCGGAGTGGGACCCCCCTTAACGGCACTGCCCCGAACCTCCCTTCCCTCTGTGAGGCCAGGCAAGCAGAGACCTCCATTGCATCCTAAGGAAGGACGGAGCAGCTGGCTGGGCGTCTAGACGCTGACCGGCCCCACTGCCGCGCAGGGCGCCCAGCAAGAAGCTACAGAATGACCGGGAGAAAAGAGCCGTCCCCACAGGGTGTTACGTGAAGGCTGCAGGGCTCCAGGCATAAACACCCCCCAGCCGCGGCCTCGCGGAGCTGACGCTGCCGGCGTGCGAAGTGGGCTGGCCAGCAGAGTGCCTGCTGTTTGCCATGCCTCCGCACGGGCAGGCCGGCTGTGCCAGGGGACATGACCGTGGGCGTCTCCTTGCAGCGCCACGCCTGGCAGAACCTTGCCTGGCACGTGACGTTAGAGCGGGAGCTCTGGGCAAAAACTCAGACTGCAGAGAGCCAGGTGTGCCCCACACCCAGCACGTCCCCCTGCAGTCGGCGGTTGGGCCGGTCCCTGAGGGGAGGCTGGTTGTGTTGTCACAGCCTCTCGAGGTGGGCTAGTCGCTGCCCCGGATGGCCGAGTGACACTGAATTGTCTTGGAGCATAAACCACATTGGCACTGCTGTGTCTGACCACGAAACGACTGTGCTGGCAGGCGACAGCCGCGGTGGTGAAGACAGGCGCTCTTGTGGGCTTTGCGGTGCTCAGTGACTGAGTCCGCACCTGGGTGCAGAGGACGGGGAGGGGCAAGAACTGCAATTTCCCGACACTTCAGTCTCCGCTGCTTGCATTTAAAATGAGGCCAGGATGTTTCAGGAGTTGCCTGCCTCTCCAGTGCAGCTTGGCTGAGGTGCGCTGCCTGGGGGACACCAGCGGGGCCAGAAAGGAGCCGGGCCGGGTGACCGACATACTCCCTGAGCACAGGCTGCTGTCGCAAGGGCAGCTAGACCCCGCTGAAGGACGTCGCAGTGTGGTTGTGCCCCCCCTCCAGAGCAGGGAGCGCCTTTTGTAGAGACGTGCTTCCGGCTGGATGGCTGTGGAGGCCTTCAGGAGGAGTGATGGACACAATCCCGTGGGCCCTCTAGTCACCTGCCTTCACTGCTTCGCTGGCTCCTAAATTCTTAGCCCTGGATTTGCAGGAGGACCCGCTGTACTGAGTGAGAAGACTGAGCTCCTGCGCCTAGGGACACAGAAAAGCAAACTCCTGCCGAGCGCACTGGTGGAGAGGAAGGGAGAACATGCAGGGCAGAAAGAGATGAGGATGAGCCTGTTTACAAAAGAAAAGCATTGTGTGTGTTGTGTGGTGTTGCAGCGCTCGGTGGACAAAGATCTTGCTGCTACAACATCAGTGTCTTCATCCTGCGTTTCCTCCTCCCCATTTCTGGTTCCCCACTTCCTGCAGGCCCGTTAGTTATAAGAAGCATTTAAAAAAAACAAACAAACCAGCTCTGATTTTTTAATCCGCTGCCCCCGTGTATCCGTTGTACGGCGGTGTTACGAACAGCCGCTGCGGGGCTGTACTTCTCTGTAAGGCCGTCAGTCCCAGTGTGCTTCACCCACACTATGGCGCTAGTGCTGGTGATATGTAGCCACCTCGGAGGCAGAGGGAAAAGCTGTCCTCCTGTCCTCCGCAGAGCCGATTCGAATCGTCCTTGCACGGTGGTTCTGTAGCAGTGTGACTCAATGGCGCTACTCCAGATTTACACCAGGGTAACTGAGCTCAGCATCTGGTCTGTGGTTTTGTTTTGCCTCCTGGGCCAGGAAGCACTGGGACGCACTCTAGCTCTACACCTCAGTCTCCTCCTTGGCCGAACAGCCAGGACACCACAGCAAGCCTTGCCTCGCTCGCACGCGTTAGACGTGCCAGGTTTAAAGCATTGCAGATGCAGTTTTCCCTTTCGGCTGAACGCAAAGCCTTTGGCAGAGCAGCTGTTTACTGTTTATGGGAAAGGCCCGGCTCGTTAGTGCACACGCAGCCCGCTGACTTCAGCTGGTTGCTGACTGGGGGGCCGGGACAGTGGGGCTAAAGGCTCTGGCTCCAGAAGCCCTGAAGCGCAGCTGGCTGCTGCATTATTTGAAAGTGCTAGTCTGGGTCCTGGCATGCATTCGGCTGATGCAGGCAAACTCCAAATCTCTTTGCCAACAAACTCAGCCACTCGGAAAGTGACAGCTAATGAAATAATTCTACAGCGGGGGGTTAGCGAGACAATGGCTGCTGGGGAACAGCTGACCTCGGCGTTCACTCAGCTTTTATCCAGCATGCTCGCTTTGTGTCCTGCTTTAGCCAGTTTGTCAATAGTTTTGGCACCATTCTTCTGAGCTCAGTATAAATTCTGTCTCTCAGCCCCGGCCCCTTCACTGGCTCAAGTGGGTACTGGTATTACTGGTAAGAATTTTCTCTTTATTGTCCTTTGTTTTTGGGTTTGGTTTTTGTCTCCACTGCAATCCAAAGCCATGTGGCCTGAAGCATACCCCCAGAGCATTCATGCAATAAAGCGCTGCCCAGCAGTGTAGGCGGGTGTGTGCGTCCAACAGGGTGAATACGAGAGGATATCGATGTTTTGGTAGCATACCGCGACTGATTTCAGTTCGGCAGTAGAAGCAGGGCAGCAGCCTGACCCTTGTGTGGTGGCGGTGTCGCAGGTATAACTTGTTTCATATCATTTCGATCCTACTCAAATGGGATGGGTTTGAAAATTCCTCAGCTTTGCCCGTTACTGGGTGCACATTCCCTTTAAGGGAGACGATGCAGAATGGCGCAGAGAAGGACGCTCTGCTGCTCCGTCCTGCACAGCGATGCTGTGTGCAACTCCCCATAAGCAGCAGGTCTGCACTGGTGCCATCTGGGGCAGCAGGGATTCATCTTTCCCTGACACGCAGGCCAGGCTTCTTGGCAGGTTGGACTGGGTCACCCTTGGGTTTAAATTGCTGGGGTGGGTGGTGGAAAAAGTGTCACAAACTTGAACTGCTTAAACTTGAACTGCTTTAGCAAAGCCCTTGTGTAGGGAGACTCCGTGCAGCTCACCCCTCCTGTGTTGTTGCTAGTGCTAAAATTCGGAGAGCCTCACGCCAGCTTTCCTCAGGCCAACAGCAAGTAGAGTCCCACTGATTTCACTGGGAGTTCTGCCTGTGGAAGGACTGGCCAGCAGCCGTGAAGGGTCTTTGAGCAGAACTCCCCACTGGAGACTTGGCCTAACGCTTGGCGCTGCAATAGGGGCCTGGAGAAGGATTGGGTCCCAAGCCAGGCGAGTCAGTGCAGGGAGCGCCACCTTCGTTACGCTGCTGAAGACGTGTGTCTGAAGATCACAGGACTCCAGCCGTTGTGGTGAGACGGGTGGAGAGTCCGATAGGGTGAAGCCATTCCTCTCCAGCCCACGCCCCAGGGTCCCACTGCCCTGCCGTGGGACTCCAAGGCATGGCTGGTTTGCACGTTGTTGTGCAAGCTCTAATTCTGTTGCTAAAGAACAAATGATCGGAAAAGGCACTTGCCTCTCCTGCGCACACAGGGAGCCCCAGTTTGTAGTGCTTTCCTCCCACCGTGGTCCCTTTGCATCTGGTTTGTACCGTCCCTCCCCGTCGGATGAAGCATTGTGCTCTGTGCAACCCCGCAGCTTCAGTACAAATTCCAGCCCTCGGGATACAGTGATACAGTTCAAATGGATGAAGGCATCACCTGCCCCACTTCTGGCCCTGCCCCACCCAGGTCCAAGGGAAGTGGTGCTTAGACAAAGCGCCGAGAAACCCCCCAATGTAGGTAATTTCACTGGGTTCTTCTGCTGTTATGGGTCAGTGAAGTGAAGGGAGAGGCGAGCCGCTGAGTACTTGCCTGGTTGCTTTGGCCGGGTGCCAGGGGTGGGTGAAGTACACGGACCCCAATAGAATCCCGGTTCGAACAATCAGCACCAATTTGTAACTGTTTGAGTTTCCCCCCCACAAGAACCAGGCCCTCGTTGCACAATGGCTTCCGACCACCAGACGCCAGCCTCGAAGCAACAGCAGAGCAGCTCCAAGGTCAGTGTGCGCGTCGCGTGCGGGCGGGCGGTGGGGTGCATGCGCTCTGCGAGGGCTGGGTCCGCACAGCGAGCGGCTCCTAAGAAGTGTGAACAACTGTACAAATGAAAGTGCGTGTGTGTGTGTGCGCGTGTGTCTGCGTTACCCCAACGCCATGGGTGCCCAGAGGTGCTCATCTCTTTGCGGCAGTAGCTGGGCTCGGAGCGGCTGAGCTGCTTCCAGCGCCTTTCCCTGCTCAGCAGCTGCTTGCCCTTGTACCTAAAAAACCCCTCTGCCTTCCACACAGCAGCGAGGAACGTTTGCTGACTGTGCAGCTGGGAGGCTGGGCAGCGCCTTCGGAGCCCCCAGGGCCATCCCATAACCAGCTGCTTAGCGAGCAGCACCAAATACCGTCCCCTTCGCCCAGCCCGAGTACCTCCTCCAGACGGCAAGAATCCAGAGGCTGTGGGACGAAATGCAGAGGCTTCCCCACTCCAGCTGCTTCCAGTTGTGTATAAGCAGCTTCCCAAACCCAAACCCTTCCCAGTGTTGTTGGGTCCTTGCAATAAAGCAGGAGAGCAAATGACCTATTTAGCTGCCATTCATGGGGCAGGGCAGAACCCCCAAGGGAAACACCATTAATGCTGCAACTTATCCTTGAATCAGCCAAAGCATCAGTGTAAGCAGCAGCAGCAGCGCTGTGCAAAAAGTAATGTCCAAACCTGCCTGTCCGTAAGGAAATGAGAGAATGCCCCACGATTAGCTCTCTTTGAGCCAGTGACTGTGTCACTGTTGGTCAGGCGTTTCCTTTGATCTGTACTGTGATGGAGCCAATGTGTTGTCGCCAGGAGAAATACCAGGAAGGGGTATTTTTCAGGAGTTTTTGAGGAGAGTGGGGGAGTGAGGTGGTGTCCCAGCTACTCCGTGCGGCTAATTCTTGTGATTTTATTACGAGTCTCACAGTGTTTGGTGTTTATCTTTAAGGCCCCAGCTCCTGGAGTCATGTTATTATGTGTGACTCACAGCTTTCATTTAAAAACAAAGTTTCTGGCCCTCACAGAACAGGGAAAATGTGACTCTGAAAAGTCCAGAATCCGGGAGGCCAAGAAAATGAACCCAAATCTGTTGTTTTTCAAAACCTTATGATTTCTGACAACTTCAGGCTGCCCGTGCTGACTCAGGGTACGTCTACCCTGCAATTAGACACCCGTGGCTGGCCGGTGCCAGCTGACTTGGACTAAGAGGCTGTTTAGTTGTGGTGTAGACGATCGGGCTCCGACTGGAAGCTGGGTTCTAGGGCCCTCCCACCTTATAGGATCCTAGAGACAATTAACCAGCCCCTTAGCCCGAGACAGCTGGCACGGGCCAGCCACGGGTGTCTAACGGCAGTGTAGACATACCCTCTGGGAATTCAGGTGTTAGAAAAGGGATCAAGTCCTGTATGTTGGAGGGGGAAAGCCCTGACCTCATATTACCTTCATCTTGGGACAAGGGGCTAAGTTTGGGAACTCTTTGACTTCTCTCAGAATCGGGGTGACAACCCTGCCCATGTGCTCGAATCAGCAGCATCCTCCCCTCGCTCGGGGCCTGATCTGCCCCCTTCGGAAGCGGGTGGAAAGACGGTCATTGCCGTCAATGGCGCTGGATCGGCCCTCATCCTGTTCCGTGCGCAGACACACCAGATTTTCCTCCCTCCGCTCCACTGACCCACAAATCCGTGCTGAGCTGACAGAACCTGGCTCCCTGGGTGGTGTGTCACTAAGCGACAGCCCCTGTTTGTTTTGCCAGGGCTCAGGTAGCATTGGGAAGTCAAGGTTGCTCCAGTCGGAGCGACCTCGATCTGTGGTTCGAAGGCAAAGTGCTGAGGTGGCACCGCCGCGTTTTAAAACGCAGCCACGGTCGGGCGTGTCGCTGTGAAATAAGTGCTCAGCCCCGGGCAGCTGGGCGCTGGGAGGCCAGGGGTGAGGGCGGGAATTCAGAGAAGAGCTGCAAAAATGACGAAGGCCCACGGTACCTGGGCTAAGCGATGCCCGGGCTGAGTTCAGTAAGGATGATGGAGCTGGACCAGGGCCGAATTTGGCCCAATGTTTATAGCTGTGGCTACATCGTGACCAAAGCTGCAGGGACCAAGGGGCGAGGGTTCTTCTGGGTAGTTTGGAACGCCGAGAAATGGAAGGAACCGAAGGCCAGGATGGGCATCCAGAGACCTGCAGTGGGCTGGGAGTCAGACCCGCCGACGGGGGGCGATTGCCCAGGGCCCGGGCCATTTTAAAAGGGGCCCAGGCCGTGGGTGGCGGGTGAAGCTTCCCCTCAGGGATGCCGCGGCTAGCTCCCCGTCCTGCCTCTTCTGCCCGTGGCCCCGCCCACAATCCAGCTCCGCCCCTGGCCCCGCTCTGCTCCGCCCACTCGCGGCCACGTCCCTCCCCACCAGCCCCCCTCCCTGCTCGGCCCCCCCTCCTTTCTTCCACACACCCCTTTTCCCACTTGGCCTCCCTGCAGCCCCCTCCCCACTCAGCCCCCCCAACTGTCTGTCGCTCGCCACGTGGGTCCCTCCTCTCCTGCCCCGCTCGCCCCACTCGGCCTCATCCCAGGGTGTGGAAGAGAGGAGTGGTGGTGAGCGATGAGGGGAGGGGGCAGGCCCCTGGGCCTAGGGTGGAGTCGGGGAGTCACCCAGGACTTTCCAAGTAGCCTGGGCAAAACACTTGAAGCTGCAGGGGAGACGCTTGCCCTGGCCAAGGGAGATGGGCTGCATGGACTGGTAGATCTCACCGGGTGCTACCAGCATCTGTGTGCCTGTGCCAGAGTCATTCGACACTGGAGAATAGAGACCACACGACAACGGTCCTGCCCTGAGCCCTGCGTTGGGGGGAGGATGGACGACAGGCCATCAGCGCCTCTTTTCTAAGCTGCTCTTCTTCTCTCTCTCTCTCTTTCTCGGGTGTTAGATTGTCGTCTTCGAGCAAGAGAATTTCCAGGGTCGCTGCCATGAACTGAATGCAGCTTGTTCCAATCTGAAGGAGGCCGGAATGGAGAAAGTTGGCTCCATCCTAGTGCACTCTGGACCGTACGTATCTCGCACGTAGGCCGCTGGGAATGAAAGCGATTGGGTGAGCCTGGGCCAGTGTTTGTGTCCGGCAGGGGTGGTTGTGATGGTGACTTAGAAACAGCGGTTCAGCATCGGTGTAAAACAAGATAAAATGACAACGTGAATCACTGCGATGGATATTGGCTCCCCCTGCGTTTCCCAGCCTGGAAAAGTCCCAGCAATTGACCTCTGGGTGGCGTTATGAAAAAAGACCCCCTTGAAATTGACACACACTGGGCAGACTCTGCTCTCATTGACGCCCAGGTGACTGCATTCACTCCAGTGCTCACACTCTGGTTTTATGCCAGGGTACTTAAGAGCAGGATTTAGCTAATTATCTCATAGGTATGTCTACACTGCAGCTGGGCGTGGGCTTCCTGGAGCGGGGAGACAGAGATGCACTAGCGCCCCTCAAGTCGACAGGCTGAAAACAGCAGCATAACCAGGGCAGCACAGGGGCAGCTTGGGCTAGGTGCCTGCGTAAATGCCGCCACCCTGTGCTCCCATGGTCACACTGCTGGGTTTGGAGCGCTAGCATGTGTCTTTCTACCTGTGCTGGGAAGCTGCAGTGCAGACGTGGCCTCTGGGTCTGCAGGTCCAGGGGATCCCTGGAACGGATTTCCGTGGGTCACACAGCAGCTGATGGCCATTCAGTGTGGCATCCAGGCCCTGCTGGAGTGTGGACACGTGTGTGTGTGTGTGTGAGTGTGCACACAATTCAGTCTATTTATAGCAACCTGGCTTGGCTTTGTGCTGTAGTTGGCCAAATGTACTGTTTTTTGCAGCGAGTCGTTTTCGTGCCCTGATCGTTTTGTCATTTCCCTCTGTGATCGGTGGCCTAGGCGCTGCCATGAGCTGAGTGTGACACGTCCGAGTTCAGCATCCCATGCCGGGCCACCCAGCCTGCTGCCAGCCATAGGGCAAGTGTAGATGTAGAGACACGGGCTCACCAGCAGGCATGAGGCTCTGTAACCTGCTTAATAAAAACCCAGGTCAGGGCACAAACCCCTGCGTAACCCTCTTGACTGCTGCTCCGACAAGTTCAGTCCAGGGATCAGGGCAGTCCTATGGCCTGGAGATCACACCTTCGGTGCCCAGGATCTCCTGCCTTGCAGGGTGACCTCCACTAACACTGAGCTTCTGCAGTACAGACCCATCCCCCTGCTTCTTATAAGAGAGGAGGAATTCGAAGGCTCCGTAACATCGACATTAATCTTGCTCCATCAACTCAATTTCCTTCCCTTTCAGGGTAGGGAATGTGGTGCCGGCACTGCCTCGCGATTGCACAGCTCTTTGGAATCCTTCGGCTTTCTGTGTTAATATACAAACCCCGCTGCACGCTCGGGGTGGCTGTCGGCGTCTCTGTCTCCGGCCAGAATCAGGAAAGACTTTGTGAAGAGAGGGGTCTCTTTGGAAAAACAACCTCGCCAGGAGCCACACAGAGAGCCCCCTCCCTTGCTCTTTCCTGGCGATTCAGCCATCTCCCTCCCAAACAGGAACGATGAAGCGGAGCCGCTTTCCTCCCAGGACAGGCTCCTTCTCTGCGTCATCGGGAGCCGGCTGCTGCCCGAATCCGGGGCTTGGGAACAGAGTTCCTTTTCCAAAGTCACAGCCCTGAGGCCAACCAATGGGAATAAGTGTGATGGCTACAAGACAGGCGCACGCCCACTGCCGGTGGAGCTCTGTACTCAGGAGCGGCTGGCTGGCAGCTCTCGTGCGCTCTGCCAGGAGCGCACACAGGGCTCGTTTGTGGGTCAAGGACAGCATCTCCATAAATCTGCAGACAACACCCCTGCTCTGTAGGTCCCCCTGCACAGGCTCTGCCTTGTCTGTGGGAGCCAGGATACAGTGGTCTGGCTGCCCTCACTGGCTCCTTCCTGCTGGTGGTGCTGGGTCTGTGGAAGCCCATGCTCTGTGGCTGCCAGAATTTGGCCCGTGGGATCGAAGTAACAATATGCAATGAGTTACACCAATCAGCAGAGTCACAGGTGCCTGGCATGCTTAAGAGGAGAGATTTGCAGGCTGGATCGTACCTAGACTTACCCCTGACTAGCATTTTAACATAGAGAACAAGTGCACTTCAGTATCTTGGTAACACTGCACTGTGTTCGGTCTTTCAAGTACATTATTTCTACGTAGCTGGAATAATAGTCCCCAACGACCAGGGAATGACATCCTCTGAATTTGCATATATCTGCAGCTAGTCTCTCTGGTAGAGGTGTTTGTACATTGTATGGCTCAGCATCGTTTTTGAAGTTGATTTGGATTCCCAAAGTCCAATATCACCCAATATTCCATGGAGTTGTTCCACCTTTCTCAGTAGGCCTATCATGACTGCCACTGAAAAGGTTTTTGGTCTTTGAGCCTCTGATCCCTTACACTACGAATGTAAAGTTTCTGGTTTCGTACGTTTTTTCCATGGTGAATTGGCTCATGCAATTCAGAATGCCTCCAGGACTAGTCAGAGCGGTGTCAGGTGACTTAGCTCTGAGGGGGGTTAAAAGTGAGTCCCTTCTGAGATGACTGTGATGTCGGGTCCTGAGTCAATAGTCTTGCCAGGTTTATTCAGTTTCACTATCCTGGCAGGTTCTGTGTCATCACAAGTGCTAGATCCCAGAAACAATGACTCTGGATTGTCTGTAATACGGCTCAACTCCCTGACTGCTTTGGTGTGGCAAACAACTGCAAAATGTCCATGTTTCATGCATTCGTTACACCGTGTGTCTCTGGCTGGGCATGCGTCATCTCTTGGGATGTGACTTTTTCCACACCTTGTGCATGTGAGCTGGAATTTGTTCCTCTTAGCCTGGGAATTCTCTGCTCGCCTCAGTGGTCTTCTAATAATTACTTTTATCACTCAGGCTGCATCTGTTAACAGCTTCTAAGATAGCTTCTTGTATCTCAAAGTTTGGCAAGTTGCTCTTGGTTTTGCTGTCTCACAAGCTCAAATGGCTTTGCTTTCTATATAGCTGTGGCTAGGGTTAAAACTCTCTTCAGTTGTAGCTGCTGTGACAGGTTTTTATCTGTTAACCCAATAACCAGCCTGTCTCTGATATTTTCACATTTTGCATTTCCAAAAATCACAGTTTCAGCCAATGTATGGCAAGCTCTTATTAAAACATTCAACTTTTTTGCTGGGTTTTTGAATTCTTTGGTTAAAAACATGATGTTTCATAAATCACATTTCTCCAAGGTATAAAATATACATCAAACATAGCCAGAACCCTTTCATAGTCATCTTCATGACTGTCTACGGTAAAGTCAAAAGATTTAAAGATATGCTCTGTCTACTTCCCTCCAGCATAAATTAAAGAAGATACCTGTATATCTCCAGTTTCTTTGTGGAAGTTGGTAGCAGTACAAAATCTTGCAAAATGTTGTTACCTCTGTCAATGTTGAAGGTTGGTCAAAGCTGAAGTTCTCTGGGGCATTGAAGAGTGGCATGTTAATGAGATCCTGCAACCTTTGTTGCTTTGTGTTTGCAACTGCTGTAGCTGTTTTTCTTCTGTTTCTGTTCTTAGTTTTCTTCTGACACCATGTAATGCTCCTGTACAAGACACGGACTGGCTACAGAGCTTGCTTATACACACCAGATATATTCATTATATGATCCTTTAATGGCCTGGTGGGTATAGTTAAGGTTAGCTTAAATAAGCTATTTTACACACATTGCCACTTAGTGGCAGAACAGTATAATACCAGTTAGCATTTAATTTAGAGACTAGTGCGGCACAGCCAGTATTGTAAATAAATACCCAGGAAACCAATATGCTTCCTCCATGCAAACAGCAAAAGAGACGTTTCTCTGGCTGTCTGCTGAGGAACTTGGGGCTGGTTTGCAAATGGAGGTTTCTGGAACATTCTCCAATGTTTGTACTTTGTTCTTTTCCAGATGGGTTGGCTACGAACAGGCAAACTGCAAAGGGGAGCAGTTTGTGTTTGAAAAGGGCGAGTATCCCCGCTGGGATTCCTGGACCAACAGCCGGAGGAGTGACACCATAGGTGCCCTGAGACCCATCAAAGTGGTGAGAGCACTTGTGTCAGACCCCAGTCAGTATAAACTGGTCAGGCAAAGACCTGGTCACGAGCCACTTCAGGGCTCCCCTCAGACTGAGAGCTGGAGGAGGAGTCGAAATCGTGGCCAAAACCAGCTGTTCTGGACGTTTCAAATGGGCAAGTCCCATGTGTCCTCAAATGCCTGCTGCTCCCTCATTCTCCCAATTCGTAAATCTACCTGTCCACAGATCTCCACTGAGAAGTTGTATGTCCATAGGAAAACAGGAAATGTCCTACCAGATCAGACCAGGGGCCCTCTAGGCTATCAGCCAGGGCCAGATGTTTCCGAGGAAGGCATGAGGGAACCGTAGAATGGATAGTGATGGGGCCATCTGCCACTACAGAACTGCGTTGGTAATCGGCTAAGGATGATTACTATACGCAGTCAGCATTCCCCCCTCCTGTGAGCAGGCAAAGCTCCTCTTGACTAGGCTGACCTGGGCCCACTCTCTGTGCAAGTCTCTGGAGACTTGAGCGCTCTTCTCAGACTCCCTGATAACTCCCCTGGAAGGTGCCCTGCCCCACTGCTAACCCTGACACAGCATCGCTCCTCTCTTCAGGATAGCCAGGAACACAAGATCGTCCTCTATGAAAACCCCAGCTTCACCGGCAAGAAGATTGAGATCATAGATGACGATGTGCCCAGCTTCCACGCTCATGGCTACCAGGAGAAAGTGTCATCTGTCCGGGTGCAAAGTGGCACGTAAGTACCTGGCATGGATCCACACAACTCTGTTGGGATCTGGGCACTGGAGTCTCCTTTTCCCTGCGCTTGGAATCTAGGAAGTGAGGAACAAAATCAATGATTGCATCAAGTTCTGTCCCCACAGCTCGGATTGTCTCCAGTTTAAGGCATCACCCTAACAACATGCTAAGGCGCGGGGTTAGACTCCGGGCACAACTGCTCGTCCTGCAGTCGCCATCTCTGCTGCTCTTGCCCTCTGCTCTGGGCCTGGAGGGGATGGAGCTGGAGCTGAGCAGGAGAAAACATGTTGCTAGATGGGGCTGGAAAACATCCAACCGTTTGTCCTGACGCATGGAGCCTCCTGAGGCCAGTCAGGAGTGTGAGGAGATCGAGGATCAAGTGCCCTAGCTGGAGCGGGCCGGAGGGAAGCACCCAAGGCAGTGACTGCTCTGGGTTCAAGAAACCCTTTCACTCAGAGGCTTTGCATCAAACTTAAATGGCTCCAAAGCAGAGGGCAGTGCTGGCTCACACAGCGGCACTGGCGAGAGCCCTCAGGGCATGTCCCCTTTCCCTGGCCAGGCCAGGGACAGATTCAGTTCTCCACCCGCAGGGCAGAGCAGTGCAGGTTGCCTGTGTGGGAAGGGAGATGGGGTGTTGTCCGGGTGGGTTTCCCTGCCGCCTGGGATCTCCCGGTCTCTGACTTGGCTGCATGTTCCGTTCCCTTTGTAGGTGGGTTGGGTACCAGTACCCCGGCTACAGGGGCTACCAGTACCTGTTTGAAAAAGGGGACTACAAGGACAGCTCAGAGTTTGGTGCCCAGCACCCCCAGATCCAATCCGTCAGGCGCATCCGGGATATGCAGTGGCATCAGCGAGGGGCCTTTCACCCCACCAACTGAGGCCCCTCTCCGCTCCTGAGCGCCTGGAGGAGGAAGGGAACCAGAGCCAGCTTTTATGTGACCTGCTGCTGTTTTCCAATGGCCTTGCTCTGTTCCCTGCCCCGGAGTGACCGCTGCTGCTCTGCTGCTGCTGCTGCTGAAGCAACCGAATAAAGCTTTGAGTTTCAAACTCTCGAGTCTGGTCCCTTTTTTCTCGGGGGTGTGTGTGTGTGAAGACACAGGAAGTAAATCTCTGGTTGTTCTGGGGGACATGCCAGTTCTGAGCTCCACCGGGCCCACGTGCTCCCCTGAGCCTGCCACGGTTCCGGCCCCAAAGCCCTGAAATGGATCTGGCTCAGAGTGGTACAGGAACGTGGCTGCTTCTGTGTTCTTGTGCGTTCGAGTTGGAAAAGGGTGTGACACCACTAGATCGACCCTGGAGCATCTCCCTGATAGCAAGGGCCATAGATCTGATGGCCAGGGTTGGAAGACAGGACAGATGCATCCTGGGCCATTGACATCAGGGGCTGCCCCTAGGAGGAATTTTGCCCCACCAGTCACTTTGCATTAAAGAACACTATTTGGTTGAGAGAACTAACCCCTTGAATGGTTCCGTCAGGAAGTGTGACCAGTGGCTTTTCCTGTGAATCGTGTAGCATCACTCCTCCTTGCTTGTGTTCCTCTGGGGTGTTGTACATCCTGGAGGCAGTCTCAGTTCAGTTTGTGTCTCACTGTCTCCGTGTGTTAATGATTATATGTCCGTTATCAAACACAATTAAGCTTCTAAACAACCAAAAGGGGGAAAAAGGCCTTTTTTCAGACCTAACCGTGTGTCCAATTAAAGTGCAGAGATTGACTTTTGCAGCAGAGTTAATACCCACAAATACATCCCATGCCTGAGCCAAGCAGCTCCTGGCGGATGGACTAGCTAAAGCAAGAAGACTGGCCTCAGGACTCCTGGGTTCTGGTTCTGGTTCTGCCACTGACCTGCTATCTGACCTCAGACAAATGACAATCTTGGTGGGCCTTTCTCATCTGCCATCTGTCACAGGACCAAAATAATAATGACCTGCCTCACAGGGATGCGGTGAGACTTTGCTGAAGACTGTGGAGGCATCTGTAGAAGTGCAGAGTAGTTTTAAATATCTAAGAACTATAAATGCTCTCAGTAGTTCCTCCTGGACAAAGTATCATCCCGGTATGCGTTGAAATAACCCATGTCCCCTGGGAGTTGTGTGGGACAAGGTGCTGGGTAGCCAGGCCCCTGCTAGCTGCATTTTAGTCTGATGCTTTACAATCTCTTTTTAGGGTAACCGTTCTGTGCAGATACTCTCGGTGGCCACTGTGTGTCACCACCGCCTCACCCAATGCTGTTTAAATTGCCGTTGCCATGTAGATGTTTGAGAGAGCCTGTCCCATGTCAGCTCTGTGTCCCAGGGTCCCGACACCAGCGACTGACGGCAGAGTTTGGGCTAGGGTTTTACTTGCTGCCTTCCCCCAATGGAAGGGGACTCCCAGAGAGCTGGGGGTGAACTGGTTGAGCTGGGGGACGAAAGGGAGCCGCCTCAGATGGTTGCTGCGTTTCCACACCAACAAGTGACAATCTCCATGCGAGACCTGCGCGCTGGAAAAGGTGAAAGCAGGACCCCCCCGGGAAAGCACCAGGGTCTAAAAAGAATTAAGGCAACACGTTGCCATAGCTTGAATCACTCCTAAAATACCAGAATATTCTTCCAGTAACTGGAACCCAGCCGGTCCCATTCAGAGGTTGTCTGAGACCCCTCCAACCCGAGCTATTCACACCCACTCTGCTGATGTGTAAATTGGTGTCATTTACACACTGAGCAGCCAGAAGAAGAGGCTAAGCTGAAGCAGATCCCACTCCGCTCTAAAATCCACCTCCTAACAGCTACTACTGCTCCCACGGCAGACAAATTGCACCCACTTGCACTGTCTTTAGCCATCAGCCATATGGTGTAAGTTTAATTTACATTGCCTCTGAATGCAGCCCTCTGTCTCTTAGGTGTGTGTGGGGGTGGGAGCTGCTGAGCAGACATTCATGATATCCTAGTGATCAGGGAGCCATCGCTGCACACATCCTGCCCCATTTGTTCTCTAAAGGCTGAATTCCTGGTATGTGCAGTAGGTGTCACGAACTCACTCGCTCCTGTGCGTGGATCTGAATTCTGAACACGCGTAGTTGTAGGATTCTGGCATATGCCCTGCGGTGCAGATACGTTCATGGCAGGAGGGTGTTTGTAACCTACGACAAACTGGTCAATTGTCCTTGAAGCCAAAATGGCCAGAAACTTGTCTCTGCCAATGAGGCAAAAATGACCAATGAACGCTTGTGAAAGGGCCGTCCCTGTATCCTGCGTGTTGGTGGCCAATGTCAAATCAGTGCCGGGAAAGTCTGAACACTGTCTGAAACAACCAAAGCCGTCCTCATATCAACCATCTGAAAACCAATGTTTGAGCTTTATCTGAATTGTGCCAGCCGGGAAGCTTTGAAAAGAAAGATGTGACCATATGTTTTTGTTCTCAGCCGCCCTGATGGGTTGCTCTGGCCAAGGGGTGGGTGATGGACATTGCAGGTTGGCGGGTGATTAATGAGTGACTTAACAGCATCTGATTCCATACTGGCTGTGGACATCTTACCATCATCGCAGAGTACGCTCCCACCAACACCATGGCCAAGGATGAAGCTGCAGATAGTTTTTACCAGCAACGGCAGGCAATGCTTAATGAAACCCTGCTTTTAATGAGAGGATAGGAAAGGATAACAGCACCTGGGCATGTACATAGGAGACGTTTGGTCTCTGGCAGAAGAACAGGACCAGGCAGTGACTGCTGGAATTTGTATCTGCCAATGACATAGAATCATAGGTCTGGAGGGACCTCGAGAGGTCATCTAGTCCAGTCCCCTGCACTCATGGCAGGGCTAAGGAATATCTAGACCATCCCTGACAGGTGTTTGTCTAACCTGCTCTTAAAAATCTTCAACGATGGAGATTCCACAATTTATTCCAGTGCTTAGCCACCCTGACAGTGAGGAAGTTTTTCCTAATGTCCAATCCTAACTTCTCTTGCTTGCTTGCTTCTTGTCCTGTCCTCAGAGGTTAAGAAGAACAATTTTGCTCCCTCATCCTTGTAACAACCTTTTATGTACTTGAAAGCTGTTATCATGGCCCCCTCAGTCTCCTCTTCTCCAGGCTAAACAAACCCAGTTTTTTCAGTCTTGCCTCATAGGTCATGTTTTCTAGACCTTTAATCATTTTTGTTGCTCTTCTCTGGACTTTCTCCAATTTGTCCACATCTTTCCTGAAATGTGGCACCCAAAATTGGACACAATATTCCAGTGGACTGACAGTTTCGATTCTCATCATCTTCGTTCACTGCTTCATGTTAAGGGGCGGGAGAAGATCAGCAATGAGGATGCTGCCTCCCTCAGAACTGGGTAGGTTCTGGTGGTTTTCTTGGGATGGACGTATTATAAGTATGGAAGCTCAATGAATTACAAAGCACGTTTACCACTACATAGTCAAGGATCATGTGAGCCAACAAAAGCTCCAGCAGTGCAATAAGATCACCAATGACGGACACAGATTGAGCCTCCAACCAGACCGTCTTAAGAACCGAGACAGAGATTGATCCAGGAGGCATTTGATCTGCAAGGGGAGGCTATGTGCCGCTGGGATTTGCCATGATGATGATGATATCCTGTGCACAGTATCGTAGCAAAATCCAGTCTATCAGGGTTTGCAAATAGCCAGTCTCCTTAGAATCTGCTTATCTTGTGCTGTTTTTCTTAATTCAGTAAAACATCTGTTTCACGTGAAATAACAAAATCTGACTTTAAATGACTCCTCTGCCACCACACACCCAACGAAACCACTGAGGCTGCTCACACCGAATCCTTCATTGTCTAGTAAATTGGGGGGGATCAAGAGTATCACTGCGCGTGCTGTAACTGGCCCCAGCCCTGCTGCCCTTCTCAGGGAGAGACGGATTGGTTCTTAAGGGAGAACTGAGGCCACAATCCCCCGTTCAGTTCTTACCAGCTTGCTGTCTGCTTATCGTCACATTGCTGGAGAGGGCATCAGTTTATTTGTTACGCCCGTGCTGCCAGACACACAGGAGAATCTGACACGGGCGCCAGACAGATGCAGGCAATAACGTTAGCCAGCCGAGATTTCTCACCTCCCTTCCAGATGAAGTTTTCAGCTGTCTGACTGCAGGAGATAACTGTCACTTGCTGGCAGTGTCGTTGGTTCACTCAGGAAAAGCTGGCATGTTCCGACCTCCACATCAAAACGGGCGCTGGGCAAAGCGAGGGCGTTTCTACATTCATCCCAGGCAGCGGCGTCGGCGAGGCTCACCTCTGTTTGCTTTCAGTCTCCCACGCCCCTTTCCATGGCTTCTCCAGGCAGCTCCCTGGGAAAGGAAGAACTTCCCAAGGCCAGGCCCTGTCCTGCCTTTCCCCACCTCATGAGCCCAACACTCACTAACCCACCTCAGCCCAGTGCCCTCCCTGGCCCAGTTTTTAGACGGGATGAGATGTGAACGCCTTGAAAGGATGTAGGGCTTCTTTCATCCTGTGCGCCCCGCGGGGCAGGGACTGCCCCAGTACCCAGGCCCTGTGTGGCATCTAGCAGGTGGCTGGTGCTTTACGAATACGAGCGACTGACGAATCCATCCCAGGGGCTCTGTGGGGCTGGGAGACTCTGCAGTCAGGGGCTTGGTGTGTCCTGAGACGCCTCCTGCCTGGCTCGGACCAGCCACGCACAGCTCGGCTAGAAGAGATGGCCAGACCATGCACTTTGTGCAGCTATCGGCAGGACCCGCCCGGGGTGGAGCAGGAGGTCAGGACTGAGGTGTAGCCTCTTGGAGGGGTCGGAGAAGAACCAAGGAGGGATGAAAAGTTTCTCACAAGAGCTGCCAGAAACGCCCTGAGGTTGGGAGCATTGCGCCCGCTTCCTGGGGCACCAGAAACACGACACTGCCACCACCTGCCCCGCCGGCATCGGCTCCAGGTGTAACCAAACAGCTGCCAGGCCAGGACGGGACTGCCCGGCCGTGGGAGGAGGGGAGCACAGACCCTGTGCAGATGGCACCACTGGCGGGTACAGGGCAGGCAGGGGCCATAGCCTGGCTCTTGCCTGCCTCTCCTAGGCCTACATCAGCTGTTGTTAAATGAAATGAACACAGCTCTGATCGCGGCGCTGCACATGGCTCGCCAGAAATGACACTTTCCTGCCGTGTGTCTCCTCAGGCTTCCCCAGCTGGACTCGAAGCTCCCTGCGTTTGAGAGCAGATGGCCAGCATGCTACAGAGGCGCCACTGCGGCGCTTGGCCGTTCGCTCCTTTATCGCATTTCTCAGTCACGCTTTTTAAGGGCAGGTGTTGCCATGTGGGGCGGGGGCTGGTTCTCTGTTCTTTGCATGCGCACAATGGACAGGGCCTGCTCAGAGACAGGGTGACTCGTGGGGGACTAAGAGAACGAAGGCGCTTTCCCTCTGGGATAAGAGGCACGTGAGCCGGAGGAAGCCGGAGGTGGGAGCCAAGGGAGTGTGTAATGCTGTGTGTTGGTTCAGCAGGAAACTGGCATCAACAGCTCTGGGAAGGCACTCGCTGGAGGAATCTCCCGTGGCTCATTTTGCTGTGTCATTTTGTTTCCCTGCCTCCTGAGATGTCTCTATTTGCATGCTTGCTCATCCCCTTCCAGCTGAAATGCAAGGTGCTGGGGTGGATCCAGAGGGGACAAGCCACTGGGGGACACTTAAGAAAGGGGACAGGACAGTCATTGATCAGTCCAAACCAGGAGTCCCCCGTTATTGGTAAATCCACTGTTTCATACTCAGCAGCACCTGTGCTTTTCACGGGCTTGCGTTTATCGCGTCGCACCAGCGTGCTTGGCCCCTGTGGCCTGTCGGAATTTGCAGCGTAGGCATAGTTTGACTTCTATATTCGGGGGGGCCAGCTCCAGTGAGGCCAATGGGTCCCCCTGGGGCGTAGGGGTGGCACGTTCTGCATCTGCCAGAGGCTTGCCATTTGGGGAGGCAATGGCTCCCATCTCCGTCCCCCCAAACGACGCCCATGGTTTGCAGATGTGAGTAACCGCCACTGGCGTAGTAAGCAAAAATGACATTATACTTTGCAAGGGAAAAGATCCAGCTGGTTCCCAGGGGCTGGTTGTGGCTGGTTAGCTGCAGTGAGCCCTGTAGTACTTTGTCCAGAAGAGATTGAAATGGCCCCAGAAATGGGAGCTGCCACCCCAGCTCTCAGAAAATGATTCTGTAATAACTACTACTGTGTCTTTGTCCTGGCGTGTGAAGCATTCGGGTTCGTGGCAGGGCTCACACCCGCCTGCAGCCGTTCCCTCTGCGTTCTACTCCGCTGGACTAAAGCTCAGGGAACAAAGAGACCGGCTTGGCTTACATGTTTGATTGTGAGATTCTGGCACAAATGACAGTGAAACCGGGAATGCCAAGGAAATCCCGGCGCACGATCCTCTCCACCTCCTGTTGGTGTGTGCGTAGAATTGTCGTGGGGTCCTGGTTTCTGCCCCGTGAACTCAGGCAGCTGTTAGGTCTTGGGGCTGGTCCCCTCGTGCCTCAGAACCACTGCGTGCTGTACAAACAAACAGTTTTGGAGCTGCCCAACGGAACAGGGCTGTGTCATGAGCGAATCATTGGCCAAATGTTGCTTTGAAATGTCAGCTGCTCTTTCAGTCAGTCATACACTGGCACGTCCCTGTCTCGCTCTGGGCTTCGTAGAACTGGGTTTGTAGGAAAATTCGTGAATTTCTCTAAAAAGGAAGAACCAAAATTATCCCAGAGCTGAAGCTTTCTGCCGGAAGGAGAGACCGTAAAGTGGAGTTTTGCATGGAAACAGTGGCACGCGCTCCGTTGTGGTGAGGGTGGAGCCCATTGCTCCAGCTTGTCTTTTCAGGTATGAACTGGAGGTGCCTTTATCACTTCAACTGGTAGAAAACGACCTGTCCCCTGAACACAGGCTGTCACAATGGAAGCAGGGCTGGGATGAAGAAATCTGCTGCTACTGCGTCTCCTCTGTGCTGAGCCCAGCCCCAATGATCGGAAAACGAAGAGATGCACCGTGAACAAACCGCTGGCGAGTCGAATAGGGTGTGTCTGAGGAGGAAGGGGAGGCAGTAGGTGGACTAACTCAGAGGGGATGGTGTGAATCCACCACCCTTGTTCTGTGAGTCCCTTCCCTTCAGACAAACTCCCTTAGACCGACCTGCAGCCGATAACACGTTTGCAGAGGAGTCCCAGCTGATGGCACGGGCCCACTGAGCGTCTGATTCTCCACTGCCAGTGTCTCCATTTACCCCGCGCGACAACAACCCCGTTCTCAGCTGGCAGCCTTGGCTTGCCCTGGCCCTCCGCCCTGCTCTGCGGTGTGTCACCGTCGGCTGGCAGAGATGCCCCTGTGCTGCCGTGCTGTACACTTAGGCAGCTCGCCTCTGTGAGCGCGCGTGCCGCTCTAGCCATCTCAACCCGAGCCTCTTGAATTATTGAACGGATGGAGGCGGTGCGGCAGAGCTAATGAGCTGCCGGCTCCTCTGCTGCCAAGTGTACCCAGGAGTGGCTCTTGCACACAGCTGGGGTTCTTGTTATTTATTTTCTGTGCTAGCAGAAGCTCCCCGGGGAGCATGTTCCTCCCTCCCCAGGGCTGATCCCAGCTGGCCCGCACACCACAACAGTCTTGTCTCTACCTGCCACAAAGCAAGGACCTGAGCAGGGATGGCAGGGGGGGTCTCAGCGGGGGTGTGACTGGCTGCACACCCAACCCCCTGGGATTCCCATTGCTAAGGCTGAGACCCATCTGACCCCCCTGCTTGGGCTTGATAATATCAGTGAGATGAAAAGACAGGCCCTGGCACGGCTACACGGCAGGCTGCTGGGGCAGGGCTCGCCGCTCGCAGTCCATCACTGCCTGCCCCGGCGGGCTTGGCTGAGCAGATCCCAACCTGTTGCTGGTGCAGACCCTCCTCCTCTGTTTGTGCAAACCCCTTCAGCCCTCCCGGAGAGAAACATGTCCCCTCTCTGGGGCTGACCATGCGGCCTGCGCTGCCTCCGCCTGCCGGGGGGAGGGAGCCTGCTGTCATAGCAACGAGAGACAGGATGGGGAAGTGCTCCCCTCCAGCTGTAGGGCGCCATCTTGTTTGCTGCTCCAGGTGGCTGTTGCTGGGTGACCTTGGCCGCCGTGGCAACGGCAGCGATGCTCTGCCCAGGTGTCCGTACGGCCCCTTCCGATTTTCCTGACCCAGGACAATCACACACCCGCTGGGAGGAGGCAGGACTCGACTTTTACTGAGGGTGCCGGGCCGGGCTAGGACTGACGCTGGCACCGCAGCAGAAGAGGGCTAGGCAACGGCATGACGCCCATGCTGTGCTTGTCCTCCTCCGGCTGGCCCTGAGCCTTGGTGAGCTGTGTGCTCCGGGCACAGCTCTCCCCCTCCCATGGGCCACATGAGGTGACGGGCACGGGCCCTGAGATCACCCGCCCCCCGGCACCTCCCATTTCAGAGCGAGCCCAAAGTGCTAATGGCGGGGCAATTTCCCGGCTTGCTCCCGTGTCCCCGGCACAGCCCTGAGTGTGAGAGCACCTGGCCTGAGCGGCACGACCCCCTGAGTTTCCTGCACGTACATTCTGGGCAGATGGACGAACTTTGGGGCTTCGAGGTGTTGTCAGAGGCCCGACCTCCCCTTGGGCCTGCACCGTTCTCACCCCATAATGTAAACCTGGGGGATTGGTCCGTGGCCCCTTCAGCCTGACCCCATGGGCCTTTTGCCACAGAGCATTACGCCGAGGGCTTTAGGGAGCCGCTTCCAATCACTGCCCCTGGGTGTTGGACAGACGATGCGAGGAGCTGGGCGTGGGAGGCCAGCACATCAGCCTCCCCTCTGCCTGTGAACGAACACCCCTCCCCATCGCTTCCACGACACAAAAGCAAGGCGTTGGGACTGGCTGGGCCTGTGACAGCACTCAGCTCTCCCGGAAGTAGTGAGAGGTTGTGTCACTGCCTCGATGCTGCGTCTGTAGCAGCGAACACGGCCTGGTCTGGGATTGCTGTTTTCCTGATGTGAACTGCAATGTGCTGAGCCTGGTTGTTTTTCTCCCCCTCTGCTTTTGCTCCTCCTGAGCACGTTTAGCCACAGTTAACTGTAACCCGCAAAGGCAGGCCTGTGAAGGGGAATAACACCAGATCTCCAGGCAGTTCTTGTTTTCTTGTGGGGCCTGGGCAAGTCCCAGCAGCTGCTTCTTGCCACCTGCCCTGTGACGGGGCGTCTCCTCTCCTACAGCTTGTTCAATACTTCACAGCCCGAGCGCTGCAGCTTTCCCTGGGAGCTGCTGCACAGGACAGACGCAGCGGCATACCTGAGACCCAGACACATTATTATTTCCTCCTTTCTGCTTTCAGCTCACAGCATTCAAGCACACTGGCCCTGTGGCTTTCTCTGTGACTCCTCAGTGACCCGGCTTTGCTGCATGCTGAGGTCAGTCGCCTTTGTGCTATGTCCCATCCCCCCCAAGCAAGAAGTTCAAATCTGTCCTTCCTGGCCATTCCCTCAGGGCTCCCTTTTACTGTGGAATAGCTGCCTCCCAGCGCGCTGGCTATTATTACTCCCATCTGTGGGGAGCGCTCAGAAATCCTCGCTGCAAATGGTACGAGAATGTTCAGTAAGGAAACCCCGCCTGCCTGGAGCTAGGCAAAGAACAATAGCCGCTGACATCAGTTTTACAGGTCATAATCAACAGGCAGGCTTGTCACCTGCCTTCCCAGGGAGTAAAACACAGCCTCTCCGCACCCTTTAACCCACCACTGCTGTGTCAGCGAGGCTACGATCATGAGTAGCCGGCCAGAGCCCGGAAGCTCAGAGTAGCTGGGTTGCAGTCAGTGGAGGCACGGTGGATTTACAGCAGCGAGAATCTGGCCTGCTGGCTTGGCTTTCTTCACAGCTCGTTTACACTCATCTTGCAGCAACCTTTTTGTCCCATTCCCCTCCCTCCCCGCAGAACGTACTGTTGGGCACTTTTTTAAGACCAGATTTTTTTAAATGCAAGAGTACATTTGATGCTCGTGAAAGGGAGTGTGACTAACAGGATGGCTCTGAGCCTGCCCTGGTGCTGACAGGCGTTGTACAAGGATTCTCCCCACAACTTTGCCAATGCAACTCAGGCCTGACCTGCAGCACCCTGCTCATCCAGTCTTAGCCCCGAGCTCTGCCAGAGGGCTGGTCTGCACCAAGCCTCTCTTCCAGACGTCTGCAGAACTCTGCTGATGCACCTGAATCCTCACCTGCAGTACCTAGTCCAGGGATGGGAGCCTGATATAGCTGTGCCAATGCACCTGTGTTTTGGCCTGCGGTATCCTCTGCTAGTCCGGGCTGAGTTCTCTGCAGCCGTAAAAAGGCATTGGGTCCTTTTCAGACTCCATACAAGGCTTCGTTTGAGTTTTCACTGAAGACTTAAGTTGGCTCGTATTTAATTCAAGCTGATTCATTCACTCCGAGTGACTGATTCCTGTTACGGCTGCAAACGGCAGCGTCCACCTATGACAGAACTGAGAGCGAAATGTGTGGCAGAGCCTTAATATTTTAGTTGTGTCTATTATTAACCAGGCACGTTAGGGGCGTTGTTCAGCGCGTTTGGCTGACAAGGTGCATTTGAAGCGAGACTCTCCATAGCTCTCCTGTGTTCTCTGTGAAGAGGAGTTAGTCCATCCAGCTTAGAGTTCAGGTTTTTACATGTTAGTACCATGGGCAAAAGTGGCTGAGGCACTGAAGCATCGTCTCACTGAAAGTCAATGGGCAGGAGGACAGACGGAGGTTTAAGCAGCCTGAAGTGCAGGCGAGATGTCTGGGGGTCTCTATTTCCCCAGGACAACGTATCTGGGGCGTGTCACATTGGTGAGCCTGGCTGGGCTCTGACAGTCCGGCAGAATGATGTGCATTCACCATACGTCCGTTCCGGCCCCTGCTGAAATCAGATGGCCTCTAGGATCTAAACGAACATGGTCTTCCAGCTCTTTCATGAAGCGACATTGGCTTCTGCCTCTTGCCCACTCTCCCTGCTGAAAGAGACGAGGGAATTAGGTCCCCACTAAAGAAAGAGACGTTCCCTGACTAGGTCTGTTGTAGCAAAGGGATCTCTTCAGCTGCTGATAGCAAGCGTCCACACCATCTGCCTCTCCTGAAGCAGTTCCCTGATGTGGTGGTAAACAACGCTGCATGAGGGCTTTTATGTTGTTGTTCTTGTCCAAGTAACTGAGTTTCCAGAAGCTGCAGCCTGTTCTAGGCTCGGCCCGGGAATGCAGGAGCACCCTCCTGGCTCAGCAGGGAAATGGCACATGCCCATACAAAAATCACTGATCTTTGGCAAAAGCCTGGGTTTCATTTCCTTACGTACCATCCCAACCAGTGCCTCAGACTCCCTGCTTTGCCTGCCATGTCCCTCTCCCTCTCCAAAGAGGGCTCAAGCCATGTGTATTCTAACCCTACTCCCATGTCTGTCACTTGCCCGGCAATAACAACTTCCCAGCGATCCATAGTGGCTCCAATGAGTTCCATCTGGCTTTCGATGCAGAGGTCTAGGAACGAAGCCAAGACATGTTGCCCCTAATGACACATGTCACTGAGTCTTTTAGCAGCAGATGGGGTTTCGTGTATTTCCCTGGCGAGCCTCATAGTATCACCGCTGCTTTTCTATTACTGGGAGTGAGAACCACTCAGAGGAGAGTTTTCCTCGCCCATATGGCGGGGCTTCTAAACAGACATGGATAACAAATGTTGTGCCATCTGCCCTTAACTCAGGGAATCCATTAGTTATGCCCACCCGGGAAGGCTTGCCCTATCTTCCAAGGCTTTCTATAGCAAACGACCTACACAAAGAGGCAAATTCAAGTCTGGGTTACACTAGGAAAGATCAGAAAAGGCCTGATCTCTGTGACACTTGTCACTCTCAAAAACCTTCCAGTGGCACCAGGTAACTTCACCCAAGACTAGGTGCTGGGCACAGAGGGGTATCCTGCGCTGAAGGCTGTCTCCTGTTATCTGCACTGGGGGGTAGCTAGGATCCTCAGTCAGGACCAAAGCCCCATATGCCAAGCACTGTGTAAACGTGGTGAGAGCGACTCCCTGGCCTAAAGCACTAACAACCTGACCCAGTGCCAGAGAGAAGAGCAAACGCTCTTGGTTGTGCACTACCATTCAAGCATGCGTCTCCCAGTACCCAGCACTTTACTGCCTACGCGCTGTCTCCATAAAGCACGTCATCTAGGGCGGCTGGGTTACTCTTGCTTCCTTGTTCCATGTTCACTGAACCTGCTACAATCAGAGCAGCTCAGAGCACAGGTGTGTGTGCCATCTTCATCATTTACAGGCAAAGGACAGGGCGGGTCTGCCTGAGATTAGCATCACCTGTGGCTTGGCTCACACCTTGAGTGGCCTCCTCAGACGGTCTCGGGATGGGACCCAGGTTTGTCTCCTGACTCTGTCCGCTCCAGACACCAGCTGACACCAATCGCTCCTTTACAGTGCTGTCAAGCCCTTTGTGATGGATCTTGGTTTAATTCACGACGGTACAAACAGGCAACTGGAACGGCCCCGCCAGGAACCCCCTCTCAGCACACGGTGTAACTGGTCTGCGGGCTGCGTCCGAGACGTCTGCCTGGAGTTGGAAAATCGAAAGTGATCTTGTGTCGTCATTCATCAGATCCGGCTCCACGGCCGAGAGTTTCAAACCAGACTTCTGCTGCTGGCGCCTGCTGCCTCACCTGGGGCGGGTGTGGGCACGGGGTGCCATTCCGCCTCTGCCCTGGCGACAGGCAGCTTTGAGACTGGCTGAAGGGGCAGCAGCCATTGCATGCAGTGGCCAGCTTGCTCTCTGCAGTCTTCTGTCTGCTCACCACGACACAGCCGCCCAGTTTCCAGCAGTGTGCGGCCCTCAGCACGCTGCCTGATCATCTGCCTCCAGGGCACGGGCCATGTGCGGCACGTTATTGGAGATAGCAAAATGGCCAAATACTCTGACTCTGATGCTGCTTCTCCTGACCTGCTCATCCTTGCCTGTGGCCTGGCGTGTGCCAAGTGTCTCTAGATCTGCCAGCTAGCGAGAGAGAGAGAGAGAGAGAGAAATCCAGTGGCCTTGGCTGTCCCACAATCAGTCAGCTTGGCTTACCAGTGCAGCAGGGCAAGCTCACCTGCATCCATCTACCCCGAAAGGAAGATCCTTCCCTGCCCACCGGAGCAGCCCCGTGGAGTGTTTGTTGGCTCTGGATACCTCCTGGAGGTCCGACCCAGGGATGTCTTCTGGACAGGAGTTTCTCCGGTGAGGAGTTTCCAGTTATTTTCATTCTAAGGACTTCTCTGGGGTTTGTTTCTTAACTTTGCTCCGCCCCGCCCGATGGTTCATGCCAGCGCATGCCACGTTCCAGGCCGATTTACTTGTATTTCAGTGTAGATCCAGGTGACTGTTCAATGTGTCAGAGCGTAGTTGGTGTTGCAATGTCATGAAAGCTAGTGGGACGTTACTTGCGTTGTTCTTATCTGTATCCCATGACAGTGTAATGGCGAATCTCTACATTGGGTATACACTGAATAGCCTCTCCAGTGACGGGGCCAGGCACTCTGGCTGAAAGGGAAAGAGAGACCATTTTGTGGCGTGGGCTTGGTGAAGGGCTGATGCAGTTAACAAGGTGGAGCCAGGGGCTGAGAGCTTTCCTCCTCCCTAGCCCCACACACACACTGGTTTGCAGGCTCAGCTCGAGAGCATCCTCTGCCTGAAGTCATCGCTGAAGCGTCTCTAGCGTAAATCTCTGCCAGGAGCCCCTGCTCCTTTGGCTCACTGGTGCGTAGTGGAGCTGTGTGAGCTGATGTCTGGAACTCACCTGGCTGGAAGCTGCTAGAGAAGCACACACCTCTGCTGTCTGTGCAGTGAGGGTCGCACTTTGTTGCAGGAGCAGCTTGCCCGGCTGCGGCACCACTGCCTCTGCGAACACTCCCTGGGCTACTGCTCGCCTTCACCATCCTTGCCCATGTGGAAAGAGGGGTGGTTACCCTAACTGTCACGGGCTCAGCTGGCACAGATCAGCTCACTAGCCCCGCCTGCTCGTTAGCATGATGGCTGCCCAGTGGGTGCCGCTGACATCTCTTTCAAATCATGGATATTATCGATGGGCTGTTGGCACCGCCTATAATTAAGGTTGCCCGACACTTTCTGGTACAAGAGTCTGTTTTCAGTTGCCTATAACTGCCAGACTTTTGAATGAGTCAGCGGTGTGCCCCTGTTGCCAAGAAGGCTAACGGCACGTTGGGCTGCATTAGTAGGAGCATTGCCAGCAGATGGAGGGAAGTGATTATTCCCCTCTGTTCAGCACTGGTGAGGCCACATCTGGAGAACTGTGTCCAGTTTTGGGCCCCCCACTACAGGAGGGATGTGGACAAATTGGAGAGAGTCCATTGGAGGGCAACAAAAATGATTAGGGGGCTGGAGCACATGACTTATGAGGAGAGGCTGAGGGAACTAGGCTTGTTTAGTCTGCAGAAGAGAAGAGTGAGGGCGGATTTGATGGCAGCCTTTAACTACCTGTAGGAGGGTTAAAGGTGCAGCCTCTCAGAGCAAGGCTCAGCTGAAGCCATCGCTGGGTTCCAGGGACATGTGCATTTCAGCAACTTTTTGCTCAAAAGCACAAGCGCTCCCTCCTGCGCTTATTGTGATGATGCCATCTGCCACTCCCTGCTCCTCCAGCTTGCTTCCTGCCTTTCCTGCCCCCTGCGATGGTGCCTAGCTGGGTGACAAAACTAGGTAAAACTGTGCCCCACACGCCCACCCTATGTCTCTGAGTTTCCTCCCATCCAATAGGCTTCCCCGTCCAAAGCTCATTAATGCTGCACCGTCCATCTGATCTGGGCGGGCTTGCTAACAGAGCAATGGACTGTTGTCAGCGACAATAGATACTGACGTCAATCCACTTGTATACATTGCAGAAGACACACACCTCTCCATTTTGGTGGGAGTCTTCACTGTCAGGGCAATAGCTCAAGAATAAAACTATTCCTGAGACCCTCAAGACTATATCATTCTTTTCACCAGGCAGCCAGGACAAGAAGTGACCCTGTGATTTTCAAAAACCATCATCTCCTCCTTTCACGGCAATTTTACAAGGTTGCCATTTTCTTTTCATCACATTGCTGAAGGCTCTGTTGTACTTGCAGACCCATCGGGTGTTCAGGTGAGGGGCAAGTATTAGTGGCGGTGTCATTGGGTGATCCCCCAGGCGCCTGTTTCCCCACTGCAAATTAACCCTGGGCAGCTGTTAAAATCCCAGATTTGCCAGTTGAAGATGTGCAGGAAAGGATTTTGTCATCTAGCAAGAGAAATGCAAGAACCACCTGTGTAAGAATTATGCAGAGATAAACATTATAAAAAACCCACCGACGTGTGTCCCTTTCCAACAATAGCTGCGATTTTTGATGCCTTTTAATGTACCAGTCACTGCCTGCCAATACATCCCTCTCTGACACATCAGGGAAGCCACGTTGCTTAAGACATATTCCTTCAGATGCTTGGCAGACTCAAGAGGACATTCTAAAACAGTGCCGCTTTCCCTTACCTTTGGATCCTTCCCACATTTGATCGGCAGCATAAACAGCAAGATGACGCAACAAAATCAAGTGCATCAAGGGGAAACAAATATTTGCCATGTATGTTTGGACTACATAATCTGTGCTTCTGATTTTTTCCATTTGCCCTGTCACTTTTTTAATAGTTTCCATTCAAAGCACTGGCCTTTGCTTTTTACTTGAGAAGTGCACTAGTAGGAGATTGCATCAGGTAGAGGATGGATTGTCTCTCTGGATGGGAAAGCAAGTTTAATTAAAAGAAAGGTGACGATACCAATGTATTCACACAGGCTTTCCTATTGTCTATGGCAAAGCAGTGTCTCTTGAGCCTAAACTCACTGCATTTGTGTGAATGTTGCTTTGTGCCATATCATGTTAAAAGGCTGGGATACATACCAAGCCAAGGTTAGAAAAATAATTGGATAAAAGCAATAATTTAAAAAATATGAACGGCTTCTTCCAACCGTACTGGGGACAGTTTATCTGGTGTTCAGCGTAGGCACTTTAGACATTAAATGCACCAGGGAACAGACCTTTTCACCTGACAGTGCTGCCAATTCTCACCATTTTATTACAAGTCTCACAATATTTGGTGTTTTTCTTAAAGCTCATGACTATGGAATCATGTGAGAATCTCAGGGGTTGTTTTTTTTTTTAAAGCAAGTTTCTAGCCCTCCAGTTTGCAGAGAAAAGATTGAAAATGTGACCTCTGATGGCTCAAAAGCCAGATGGCAGGAAAAGGAACCCAAAATGTATTAGTATTTAAAAACAATAAGGAATGATTTTTAAACACTCGGCGATACTCATCTCATCTGCCTGGGACAGTGATTGCTGCCTTTCACCTCTGCAGAACTAGAATCGCGAGTCAAGAGTGGACAAATTGTGTCTCATCCCAGTGCCCCTGTTTCTGCTCCACACAAATCACTATAATTGAATTCCTGCTTCAGAGAGGCTCAGGGCTCGAGAGAGCAGAGGAGTTAATTAGCTGAGCTGAGTGTGGCTGGGAAAATTGGTCATGGCCCGCCTGTACTATGAAATTCATGCCCACATTCTGGGGGTGAGCAGAAGGTGCTCAGTGTTGGTTGGCATCTTTATGGTGAAATAAGGGTTCCGTTATCTGGGCTTGCTGCCGTTTCTCAGGAAGTCATCATTTTTTCTCTCTTTAAGGAAAGTGATGTGAGAAAATGAGGCGGGGAAATCCAGAGAAATCTGAGTGAGGGTTTGCAGAGTAAGACTCTACACATGTTGGGGATTCACAACTGAGGGCGCAAGGAAAGGCTCAACAAAGAATATGTGGACATTATTAGAAACAATGTCAAAATGCCACCCTGCCCTGGCAAGCATCTATTCAGAGCTCAGTGTTTTGTTTTTTTATAAAATCACCTTTGTTTATGGTTCTGGTTTTTTTTTTTTTAATACTCGTGTGAAAAGTGTTTTTCAAATACAGTAATTTTCCATGTCATGCTTTGAATGCTGCAGCTCAAACACAGGATTAAAAATGAAAGGGAAATGAGCCATGACTAATCACTGCTGGAGCTTGGGGAGACGACCCATTGCCTTCTTTGGAGCTAGTGACACACTGAAGTGCAATGTCTCCTGCCCTTTGCGGGACAGGCCAGGTCAGCAGAGCATGCCTTTAATATTTATAGCGTGGTGTATTGTTAAATCCTGGCCAAAATCCGAACGAGTGACCCAAAGGACACTTGAGCACACCTCTTTGCCAACAGTTTTGCTGCAGTAACGGGAGCAGGGATTACTAGATTTGGTGCAGGTTTTAGACTGGCGTGTCAGGCTTTAGTTGTTCTCTCTCTTTCCATATTCACTCCTATTATTAGTATTAAGGGGAAAAAAGCGAGAAATCCTTACAACTGGCTGGCCTTATGTTAATAAATAAGCTCCCAGGCGGGAGAAATGCTAATTAAGAAATGGCTCTTCTTCAAAGACCAGAACTGGAAATAGCCACATGGCGACGTGATGGGATTCAAATGCATGAGAGGATTATGACAGTTGTGTACGGCAGCGGTTCCCAACCTTTTCTCTGCCATGCCACACCTTGATACCTTCAATTATTTTGTGGCACGCCTCCATAGAGTCTCCAAATGAAGGCATGAATATTCATGAGCCAGTCCAGAACTCTTCAAGTCGTTTTTCAAAACATTCTGTGGCGCACCCGCTCAGGCCTGATGGCGCAGCCGTGTGCACGGCGCACCGGTTGGGAAACACTGGTGTATGGGCTTAGCGACGCTGCTCCCGCTCCAGGCACTACAGTCAGTCTTTGAGCGGGGGAGTGGCGTCCACCCCCAGCCAGCGCCTGCTTATGAAACCGTGAGTACGAAAACCAAAATACTTTATTCATCTGAGAGCCCAATGGTACATACAGTGAAACAATAACCCGACTGTACCCCCCAAGACTCTGCATTCAAGAGCCCTCCAGCACGTATGACTTTCAGAGAGCTCTGATGAATCTACTTGCTGGAAAATAAATGATTAATCAAGCAGTGTTCTTCTCTTTCCAGGCAGATTTGATGGGGAAACACCAGAGCTGGCTAAAAGGAAACTATTTCACTAAAATTCATGAGTTGAGTTGTTGTTTTTAACCAAAAGCCAATGTAAGACTGGACTCCAACTTCACTGACGCAGTGCTAAGTAATGACCATTGTGAGTTGTCATCTGCAATTAGTAACTGCTTGTCCAGACTTTGTGGTCGTGCATTAGTAAGAACTGCTTTATTAGCCAAGCCTATTTCACGCCGATGCTCAGTGCTGCAGCTGGGAAGAGGATGGTGAGCAGCGATCCGGCACCTTGGCAGGACGAAGGCATAACAATCGCCAGTGGCTGGGAGCTGAGGCTGGAAAAACACAAACTGGAAAGGAGGCGCAGTCTTGTAACAGCGCAATCAGTTAACCACAGGAGCAGCTTCCTGAGGGATGCGGTAGCGTCTCCGTTGCATGCAGTCAATGAGCCGATCTCAGCTGGCGTCCATTAAACCCCGCCCAGCGCCCCTTTTTAAAGTCAGTGGAGCCAGCTGAGGCCTGGGCCCATGGTTAACATGTGTTACATTTACTGTGGCGGGGCCCTATGGCCCTGGGCACTGCAAGACCCCTGCTCCCGGCAGAGATGCCCTCCCCAGAGAGCTTCCAGGCCAGGCCGAGCAGACAGACACGGGGTGGGGGAATGGGATGGCAGAAAATGGCGGTGGGGTGACTTTTTTGGGAGGGGATTCGCTGGAGGCGAGGCAGTGGGAGGGGGGTGGATGAGAAGAGAGGGGCTGAGGGGCAGGAGGAGCGACGGGGAGGGTCTCTGAGGGAGGAAGTTGGAGACAGTGTCCAACCAAAGCTGGAGAAAACACTGTACTGTGAAGCCATCACCTGTGTGCCATGGTCCCTGCCCCAGCTGCGTCTGTGCCTGATCTGACGCCCTTGTTTTGTTTGGCTCCCGGGGCTGGCTCAGGGCCGAGTGACCGCTGCTGTGTGGTCTCCCCTGCACAGTTCTGGGTGTGAGTGGCGCTGGGGGCAGGGCTGGTGCTGGCTGGGCCCCATCTTTCCCCCTCTCCTCAAGGCTGTGATACCTTCCAGTCGAGAGTGGCTCGGCTCTTCCAAAGAGATTGTCTCTAACCTGACCACAAGTCATTGGGCTGGATGCAGGAAACTCGTGGCGGGCCCGGTATTAGTGCAGAGGTCAGTCAATGGCCTGGTTTAGCCTGGTTAAATCTGAGACTCTGGGCTGGAATGGGGAACCTGGGCCCTGGGACCCACACCTGCCGCTAGCTAGGATCTGTGCTTCGTGTCTTCCAGCTGGAAGGTTATTTTCCCTCTATCACCTTTTCCTTCAGAGCAAGACTTGTCTCCCTCACCGCCCGGCTCCTGGTGTCTGACAGTCCGTGGCTGGATGCTTAGAGGACCCTTTGCCAATGGGCTGTCCCCCATTTCATGGCCAGATTCTCTGAGCGTGTAAGACACACGCAACCCCAAACTCCAAGAAGGCTCCTCTTCTGGGCAGGCTGAGGGGCTCGCGGGGGAGCTGAGGAGACGCCCCCCTCTCCTTCAGCCAAGTGGAGCTGTACGACGTCCTGCCTTCACGGCCACACTTTACAGACCTAAGTCAGTGTGTTTTTGTTTAGAGCCCCTGAAGCCATTTGTAATGATATAATTGACTGAACTGTCTGTCTAGTGCAGAGCACATGAAGGGCAGGCTCCGTGGCTGTCACAGGGTGCTAGGAATGGCTTATAAACACAGCAGGTGGTGTTGCTGGCCCCCCAGGCTAATGTTTATTCCTCCGCTGTTGGCAAAGCCCAGCAGCTGATAACCAGCTGTGTGCGTGGGGGCGGCAGGGGCTAGCCCGAGAACACTTAAAACTCATTTATACAGCACTGGAAGGACGCTGCCTGCTGTGCAAACCAAGAGCGCGAGGTGCTCTGAGCCTGGGACGCGAGTGAGGGATGGTGAGGGTGAGATGCTGCTGGTGAGACGACCGGGGGGGGGAGAGTTCCTGGCTGATGGGAAAACGGAAAGGCGAGCGAGGCGGTGTAGTGTGCAGGGAGATGGAGCATGGAGCTCGTCCAGGCAGCAGGAATGACAGTGCAAAGGCAGGAGTCAGGGAAGGACGTGAACGGAGCAGGAGGGGGAGAGAGGCTGGGAGGGTAAAGGGATGAGAGCAGACATCTCTGAAGGGCTGAGGCTATATGCAGGGGCTGCTGCTGCAGGGGCTGTCTACACTAGCCTTCTATTCCTAACGTTTCCCATGGCTGGAGCTGCACTGCTGGGGGTGTCAACCATTGTGTCACTAACCCTGCTCAGAGCAGGTTGGAATGACCCTGCTTGAATCGCTGGCGCCCCGTCTACACTAGTGCTCTCACCACTGCTGCTGCCGGGAGAGGCCCTGGAGAGGAGATTCTGGGTCCCGGTGTTGTCAGGGGAGCACGAGCCGTGGCGTTGCCTGTCCTCTGTGGGGCAGGTCTGCGTAGGGGATGGGTTAGCTGGCTCGTGGTGATGTACTAATTAATGGACATACTTTGGCTTTCAGATTATTGGCTATCCCTGACCTAGACCCATGGGACTGATTCTGATCTCACAGCGGATTTACACCAGGATCACTCCTGCGGGAGTCGCTTCTGATTTACACTGGTGTAAGTATGCCCAGACTATGACCCATTACTCCTAGTGAGAGCTCTGCTTCTGTGGCAGCTACCACCTTTCAGATGGGAAGAGACGGTTTCTAACCCACTGGGGGAGAAACAACCTTACTCGTTTGAAGATGCAGCTTGACAGGTTCACGAACGGGATTATCTGGCGATAGCAGGGCCTGAACACAACGCCCCAGGAGGCCCTTGGCAGGGCCGTGTCCTGTGCAAATCCCAAGGTATGGCGATGTGTGGGCACGAAGATTCCCCCAGCTCTTTGCGCCGCTGTCGTGATCGCGGTGTCCTGGCCAAACTCCTGTTTGGAGTAACGTGGCTTGAGCAAGTTAGTGTGCTTTTGAAAGCTCCTACGCCCCGGCTCCCACCGCAGGTGGCTGCGGCTCGTCGGGTGGGTGCCGTGAGGTGTATTTATTACAAGGGATGTTCATGGGCCAGTTCTGTCGTCCTTGCCCATGTGCAATTCCGACTGATTTCAAAGGGAGTTTTACACACGCGATGGCTGCAGAATCAAGGTCAGAGGTGCAGGTTTAAAACTTTCGACTGAGATTTTTCAAAGGAGCCTGGAGTATTTAGATGCTCAAATCCCATTGAACTGGGTGTCATATTCCCCTAGGCCCCATCTTCTGCAATATGATCAAACTGCTGCTCTCACACCTTAATCCAGACTGATCCCAAGCAAGAAAATATCTCCTTTCCTCTGGACAAGGGGCCAGGTCCTCCTGGATTTTCTCTCCCTTACACTTCTACAGCCGGCAATTAAATCCTAACCACAGAAAGCAAACTCCAAATGACCTATCCGTTGTGCTAGCGCATTCTGACCTCATATTAGTGCCACTGTCTTAGTCAAGAAAATAGCAGCTGGGGCGGATAATTGGAGTAAGGGCAGCCAAGACCATTATATAATTTTAGGCTGTAAAAATAAACTGTAGGATTTCACACTGAATGTCAACACGAGAAGCAAAGAAACAGTCTTCCAGCAGTGTAAGCTCTCGGGCCGCAGAAATGCCAATTAAGGAACATCTGTTGCTCATAGTCCAGGAGGACTAGAAGTAACCACATAGCACACTAATGGGATTAAAATAGAGCGCTGGATTATATTAGTGCAGCAAAGATCAGCTGCTGCGGATGTTCTTATGAAATCAGTGCAAAAGTGAAAAACAAAATTTCCTTCTTCAGGATGGAAGCTGGGCATTTCGTTACAATTTTGTCTTAGAATCTGGATTTCATGTAACAGCTGCGGGAAGGAGCCACATTTTTTTCAATATGCTGCTAAATGTTCAGATAAAAGAGTTTGTGCTGAGTCGAGGAAAGCCATTTTTTGGAAGAAACTGGCCGATGTGCTGGTATTTGCACAGCCTGTGGGTTACAGCAGGTCACCAATTGGCATTAACTAGATTTCTAGAGGCCAGTAAAATGGGTCAGACCTTCTCCTACTCCTATAGCTGTGGGGCCCTAGCGAAGTCCCCATGGATACCAGGTATGTAACTGTGCACAGCACATGGCCCAGCCGGGACCATTCACTTGAGGCTTTAATAAGCCTTCTAGTGAGGGAAATACATGGCACTGTAGGGTACGTCCCAGGACCAATCCTGCCTAGCATCTCCTCTGAGGTGCTGCAGGTGCATCCGGTGGGTGCTGAGAGCACACACCACTCACAACTTTAGTCTGCTTCAGCAAAGGTTAAAACTTGGCATAGCAGAAAGTGTGGGGAGAACTTTTTAAGGCAAAGAAATGCAGGGAAGGGACAAGGACGAAAACTAGGGGGAAACCAGCACCCTCCAGCATTTGATTCTTGTCTCTTATGAGCCTTGTCTGTGGCGCTTGGAAAATGACTCAACCCTGCCAGCCTACACTCAGAACCACCGAAGTCCAGGCAAGTGATCCTGTGAGTCAGGGCTGCTCGGATGAGTGAGGGTTTGTAGGCTTGAGTCCTAGGTGCTGATATCCACCATTGTGCAGGTTTTCATAGCAATGGAAAACGCCTCCAGTCACCCCTGCCTGTGAGCTGAGCAGACAACAGACGCATTCTTTAAAAATCGATCCATAAAAATGGCCTGTTGTTTTGGGATGCTCATAGGTCCCAAGGCAGACGTTGTGTCTATGTAACCTCTATTTAAGGAGTCTAGTAACAAAGCCATGCATCATAAGAACAGAGCTGTTATGATAGCAACCTCCCCGTCAAATGATGCATTCCAGCTGGAGGACAGAATCCCTTCTTTGGCAGCATGAAAATGGAATTCTGCTCACTACTGTCTTGTAAAAATATCTTGATTTAAAGGCAAATGAATTCAAATTAAAACCGAATTCTTGCTATGCATTCTGCCTTGAATTAGACCCCAGGCAACTCCAATGAGTTAAAAGCCAATGATGGTCCGCAGGACTTGTAATTTACACCAGAGACTTTAGGTGTGGCATATTTAATCATTTCTTTTTTCACATTTTACAGATGTATAGAAATGCCGGACAAGTCTCTCTTTTGGTGAGAGGAAGGGAGAGGCAAATCCATAACTGGAATACGGAATAACCAGGCAAGAATTTGTCTTTACATTGGTAACAAAAAAATAAAAATAAAAAACTTTTGCTGGCTTTTGTATTCCTGTTCGATTAGAGCACTCCAAAGGTTCGTAATAAACTAGATATGGGAAATGATTGATCAGAAATCATCTTGCCATCCCATGCCCCAGCTGCAAAAAAAATCCCGTCACTTTCACCCACACATGATTTTCCATGTCTTTACCTCTTGCGTAAGTATTTTAAGTTTCATTTGGATGTCCCACCCTCATACCTGTCTCAAAATGTAATTGTAAATGGGGAATCATGACTGAGTGGGTGTGTTTCTAGTGGGGTCCCACAGGGATTGGTTCTTGGTCCTATGCTATTTAATATTTTTTATTAATGACCTGGAAGAAACCAGAAAATCATCATTGGTAAAGCTTGTGGATGATACAAAAATTGGGGAGCAGTAAATAAGGTAGAGGGCAGGTCACTGATAGCCATACTTACAGGATGGGGAGCAGTGACACTGAAAAAGTGATAGACCGATGGGGTGCAATCTGTTTAGCTTAACAAAGGGAGGGTTAAGGGGTGACTTGATTCCGTCTATAAGTACTTCCATGGGAAACAAATACTTGATAATGGGCTCTTCGGTCTATCACAAAAAGGTGTAACATGATTCAATGGCTGGAAGTTGAAGCTAGACAAATTCAGACTGGAAATAAGGAGTACATTTTTAACAGTGAAATAATTTACCAGGGGTTGTGGTTCCATCCCCGGCAATTTTAAAATCAAGATTGGATGTTTTTCTAAAAGATCTGCTCTAGGAATTACTTCGGGGCAGTTCTCTGGCCTGTGTTACACAGGCGGTCAGCCTAGACGATCACCATGGTCCCTTCTGGCCTTGGAATCTCTGACTGGGTTACAGCTTTTCCCAACATTTCCAGTTCAACCGCCACTCAGTAGAACGCCCAAGATTGGAATACAAGGGGCATGTTAGGATTCAGGTGCAACGGCAGAGCTGTGGTAGTGGCCCGAGACTGGAATAGCACAAGGTGCTGCAGGTCAGGATTGAGGTTCCATGGTACAGTTGTGTGTGTGTACGTGGGGACTGAAATAGCAGGGCCGGTGCAGGTCACACTTCAGGGTCATGGCCTGAGCTATGCGAAGGGCCAGGACTGGAGCAGCTCGGATTGGGTGCTGCAACTTCAGTGGCTGAGCTGCATGGGAACGCGCATGAGGGGCGTGCTGTTGTTGGGTTACAGTGAAAATGCATTGATTATTTGTTTCAGCAATGCGCTAGTTTCTGTACAAACCCAGGGGGGTTCCAGGCCCAGTCCCTCACTTTCACTAGCTTTGCATTCACATGCTCTTTAGAAAGCCAGGCTGCGTCTGAAGGAAGGCAATGCATGTCAGGACATGGTTCTCAGTTCTGTTTCCTGTTTGACATTGTGTTTCTGCAAGGTTACTGCAATCTACTTCTCAGTAAGGGTGTTTTTCAGCAAGAATTTTGAAAGGCTATTTGAAAAATAACAGGGCGGTGTCAGATGCTTCTAAGAGAGGCATTCGGAGGGTCCCAGGAAAGAACATTAATTAAATTACTCAATTTGCTTTCGAATCATTCAGTTTTGAGGTTGCAGAGGCACTTACTCTGAACTCTGAGTGTCAATTTAGGTGCAGCCTTTCTGGAACCGCTAATGACAAACTCAGTGCCACAGTTTGGAAATGCAGCTACACAAATCTGCATGGCACTTTGGGTGTGAAAGACTTTCCTGAGCAATGGTTTGAGAACCTACCTCTGTATACACCCGACTGTCATTTCTGCAGCTGAGTCATGTGGATTTGCTCTGTAAGGTGTTGAACACCCTCCCCGCTCCCTGATGTCTATCTTCCAGTGGTGATATGAATATGAGTATGAGGGCTGCTTTTACTCCTGCCTAGAGCATATAATGATTCCTGAAGCCTCTGGGTATACGTGGTTGTGTGCATTCTGGCTGCAGAATCAATCCACGCATGAATGCGGAGAGGTTGTACTGTGTAAGGAAACAAGCGTTTCTCCTGAGTGGCCCCGAGGTTTCAGGGCAGAGAGATGGTAAGCAGCTAAGACAGGGAGATTTCCAGAAGATTATGTCAGAAGGCAAAGTCCATCATCTGACTAGACAAGCCCCAAATGAGAAGGCTTATTGCAGTATCAAACAAGGGGGGGGGAAGGGAGGAGTGCTTTAACTGTTTAACTGCTTTTAAAAATAGACACACCACTCTTCTGAAAGGAAAGCCTATGCAGTGGCTTCTACATAAAGGCTGCAGGAATGCCTGTCTGACCTCTGCTTTCCCCGGTTCCCGCTCTACCTAACCACCATGCTACCAATGGCATGAAGCGGGTGTTTGGCTTTTCCATAACCATGCTTTGAATGTCAGGGTTCTGGCACAGTTTCCAGGCAGCACGACGCTGGCAGCAGCGTTTGCCCAGGCGAAGGGCGGCATGGCATGAGGATAAAATGAGGACTAGCAGCCAAGAGATAAAGAGTGTTTGCAAGAAGTTTGTTCAGCATCAAACTGGTATCTGAGAAGTGCACAGCAGTTTCAGCCTAACCAGTGGGAACCATGTGGTAACAGAGCATGCTGCCACACTCTGTCTACTTCCCTCTCCTCTCTAAGGTGATTATTAGCAAAGCACCTAATCATGGTTGTTTATAACCTCCCTTGGAATCAGAAAGGAGGGGGAATGGGTTGGGTAAGGAGCTGTGATACAGAAAGATATAGCTCCTGCTAACAGAGCCATGTGTGAAAGAATCACCCATTCCAAAAAACACAGTTCGTTGCATACAGCAAACCATGTAAAGACAGTGGTATTTGGTGTCCATTTGAATACATTTATGGTAGGGCCAAATCTCGGTCTCCAAGAAACTGAGAGATGATTTCCATTGGCATCACTGGGGTGAGGTTTTGTCCTTTAATAGACAATTTCTGGAGAAGAAAAGATAGCATGTGTGTAATACCCGAAACTCGACACTGTGTATCTTATCTTGGTGTTTGGTTCCCAGTCTCGGAATTTCAGCCAAGCTGCACCCAACAGTGAGGAAAACAGGAAGTTAAACAAACAGTCCATGTATATATTTTTTAAAACAATCTACCACTGGGCACGCTGCTCCTAGCCTTTAAGGCAGTTATTTTGTGCATTCTGTCCTTAAAGTTTATGCAGAGAGATTATAACGGGGAAAAAGAGTGGTAGCAGTGTTTTAATCTTGGTTGTCAATAATATTTTTATCGTTGCTTTTTCAGTGCAAAATCCGTCCTGGACTCGACTTTAGCTAGAATCCAGCACAGCACTGAACATTTGAACCCTGAGAGAGACTCAAGTAAAGTGATGCATACAGCTCTAATGGTCCTTATTCAGCCTTGCTTATGTGTGTGGCCCAGAGCTGGTAGAGAGCTCAGGGCATGGCATAACTGAATAGCTGTCTCTTAGTTGCTTAACTCACCCCCTGCCTTTTTAAAAAAAACTGTATAGGGGCATTTCAGTTCTCAGTAGATAGATATCGTGTTTGTTCAGCAAATGCCATCCGTAACATCTGACCACAAGATCAGTGGTTGGCCAAACCTTTTCCACAGCAGAATAACAGGAACGAAGCCATGCCCTCTGATACGGTCTGCACAGATTGTGCAATCCCTCCTTACTTGGGAAAGAGGTCAATTTGCAAAAGTTGCTGCAGCACGTCTACCATATGTAGGGCCAGTTTATATCCATAATAGACCGCTCCCGATTAAGAGCCAAGTACTAGTTCCAGCAGTTTGAACTGGGCAATCAGGCAGAGTTTGCAGGATTGCTGAAGTATCTGGAAGAAATTAGAGGGAAAGAAAACAAGGGGATATGAGAAAAGCTACAGTAAGGCTGCAGTTCAGCAAAGCATTTAAGCACAAACTCTGAGCTAATTATTAGTGTGCAGGGGTATACAACATAAACTAAACACACCGTGAAATTTCATACTGCCTTACCTGTGAGAGAGATTTTTAATGGTTTCAACCTCCCTTTTTCCCAGCCCACATTTGTGCTGAATTTCCCCTTCGTTGCATCCAGGGCATTGCATAGCACCAGTGTCTACAGTAGCTTATTTAGGTCTGATTCAGCAAAGCACTTTAAACCTGGGCTTTGCAGAAGTGGGATGGACTTTAGCACATGATAAAGGTTAAGCATGTGTTTACATACTTTGTTAAATTGGAGCCTAAATGAAGCACTATGCACAGCAGTAATGTGACATGCAAGTCAAATGCCATTACAAATAGCGCACAGATAAAAGGTAGTGTGACATTGCATTATGTTTCCTTTGTATAGTATAAGCCTATGCAACAATGGTAATAAATACCTTGCACTCTTCTGCTTCCTGCCTGCCTCCAGACCATTCATTTCCCCTCCATGCCACCAAAGCAGATAGGAACACTCTCTCCCTCTCACATGTGACATCAGAGCTCTCTGTCCACGTTCCATAACCAGAGGATGGCATCTGTGTCAATGGAGGCGAGGCGCTGTAGATCGCCATCCAGCCACTCTTCCGCCAGATGAGTTATTGTCTGCAACGCTGCCCCACAGTCCCAGCGTGGTGAGGAAACCGGGCCAAGCTGGTGCATAGTGGTGGCAACCGTGGATGAGCCAAAGAGCGGGCTGGTGAGCCTGCTCCAGGGTTTACGATCATATGGACAAGGAAGCAGATGCAGTGATGGACTCCTGAATGTCCTTAGTGTGTTGTTAGACTCACTGCCCCACCAGTGCCCCCACTCTGTAACTCTGCATTCTCCACTCCCTAGCCATGTTGATCATTTGTGGATGGTATTAGGCCATTTGTGCTCTTGCCCAAGGGTGGGTGAGCTGCCGTGGCAAAGGAATGCCGTGCAATCAGCCGTCGTCTCGCATCCCTGTCTGCACCAGTCTGCTGCAAAGACACATGACTCCATCTTCGTTCAGCAAACTGGAGCGTCGTGGATGGAACGTGACATGTAAGTGTACAGAACTGTTACTAATATTAGCCACATAGCAAGGGGGAGCTTGGTCATGCTGAGTAGCACTTTACTCGCCCATTAGTCTAACTGGAATCGAGGGAGAAAGAGACTACGCAACCCGAGTGAAGGAATCACAGTCTGCCTTTCTTATGAGCCGGTATGTGTCCAGACTGCACTTATCCAACCGCAGCTGCTGCTGAAGTGTTGTGAGCATTTGATTTAAAAAAAAAAAAAAAGTCAACTTCAAAGCCGAGGCTGCTATCGTGTTGATTTGGGTGTCCATCGCTTACTAACGGCATGGAAAGATCACACCACCCCGCCATTGTAAAGAAAGGAACCCATCCTTCACGAGCCAGCCCCTGATTCTCCTTTCACACTAATGCAATTTCACTGGAGTTGATTTCTTTATATTGATTTCTTTATACTGATTTATACTGATGCCCGGGAGAAGTACCTCAGCACCCCGTTCTGTTCTCTAGCCCTTTGGTGACCACTCATTCGTAGCAACAGAACGCAGCTATCTAGTGAACAGACAGAATCCTCTTAGCTGGAAGCTAGTTAGCTAAAGCTACTGAGTCCCATTTTTAAAGAGATAAGCCCAGTATTTAACCGTCTTTGCTATATGGAGCTGTCACAAACAGACACACCACCTCAGGGAGAGCATGTTAAGCAGGTCGACCCATCTGACAGTTTAAGGACAAAGAGGAGTTACCCTCCACCATCAATATTTTGAGTTATGAAGCAATTAGCATTAGCTCACAACTGCTCATGTCAAATACATCCTCCGTGTCTGGGCTGTCTGACGTGGGACTTTGTTTAAGGGGAAATCTGACATCATTCTGAATGTACACAGAACTCACTCCATGGAAGGAATTCAGACCACTTGACAGTCATTTTGTGCTCTTGGAAACTCAAACCAAATTAATGTGTAAAAAAATAGTTTATCAGGGAGTTGTGTTATTAGAGATAATTTAGGCGAGTGCCGTTTGCAGAGAGACCCGTATAGAACAGTGTGATGGGGGGACACTCATGTCTTGAGCGCCTCCTGCTGCTGAGTGTGGTACTGCAGTCCTTTTCCCAATCCTGCCACCCCTGCAGGTTATCGACCTCGTTTGGCAGGTCTTCAGTGGCTCAGCCCTCTGACCGGGTCACTCAATCAAAATGAACCCCATCCAGGGTAACAAAAGTCCAACTACACGATCTGCCCTCACCATGTCCTTCCCTTTGCTTGGGCCTCCAAATAAACCTTGTCCCCTTCTTGTGTTTGCAGCACTTCAGTGGTGGGGGAGCCTGGGCCAGCCCATTGCTCTGGGTTCCAGCAGACAGCTACTGCGCACTGCAAGTCATTACTGCTATTTCCCTGGGCCTCTTCTCACCTGGCCCCTTTATCTTCACCCCTTAACTTTGGGTTGATGTTCTCAGGTGTTCTCTCTCCCAGCTTAAACAAACTCAGCCAGACCCAAACTCTAGTTGTCCCTCGAGCACTTGTGGCCAGAGATGAGCCCCGGCTATAGAAAAGTTAAAAAAAAAATCTATACAAGGAGACAGATCTCTCTGGAATTCTGTAGGGCCTGATCATCCCCTCTCATGGTAGTCCCTCAGGCCAGGACACAAGGGATGAGATCCCTCCCACCACATCATCCCCTTAGTCTCCAGTGGAAACGGTGGTGGGACCTACCTCCACATCTTGTGACCCCCCCCACTGGTTCTGTCCCCAGCAGCGGTCTTCTCCCATCCCTGGGCTGCCTGATCACTTGGCTGCTGTATCCTTTTCCTCCATTCTTCGTCTGGTTTCGGGGGTGTTGAATTTTAGATTGGAAGGTGATTGGGGGAGGGACCACATTTGCCCACAACCTGTGTTGTTGGTAGATCCCCCTGCTCCTGGTTGGGGCCTTGGGTGCAACTGCAGTATTAATAAATTATCCTCATCATCTGCATATCAGGCTGAGAAAGGCAGTAATTAGGGATGAGAGGCACACGCTTCTTCCAAAAATACATCCTTTATTTTAGGAGTCAGATGCTGCAGTCTTGGCTGGCTCCCTGCAAAGCTCAGGTCTCGTGGAATGTGCTTCCCCTTTCTCTCTCTGGGTTAGAGGGAGAAGGATTAAAACAAAGACATCTTTGTGTCCTCTCTGCAAAGTGCAAATACACTAGACATATTTTTCCACGCTGTGGGTGAATTCCTGCAGTCCTTATTCTAGATTTCAGTTTTTTTGCCTGAATGAGGCTCAGATCCTTGGCCCTGTGGATGTCCTTGGAAACGGTAAGGAAGGGAGAAGCAGAGCTGCGTTGCTACCACTCAGTAGCAGACAATAGCTCTTTGTAAAGACAAGGGATGCATCAGCTTCCATTTTACAGAGAGAATTTTTTCCTTCACTGAAAATGACAGCCAGGTAGAAAAATGAGCAATGTCGTTGCATGGTTTCTGGGGCAGGCAGTGAGGTGCAGATTTCATTCTTATTCTGTACGTGCTCACTCGGGGGACGGGCATTTTCCCATTTAAATTAAAAATGCATGCATCCAACTAAGTAGAAAAGAGGGCAGTGAAAGTATCGCAGAGCAGGAGGCAGTTAGAGAGAAGCCTGGCTACACTTCTCTCTCGCCCTCCATCTCTGTGGACCGAGATTTTCCCTCTCCTCTTCTCCATGGTAACATGCAGGTGGGAAAGCAATAGGTGGGAGAAGGAGAAGCTGAAAAGAGGCAGCCTCTGTAGACACCCCGGTCTCTTTGGTTTCCACACGAGGCTCTTTTCTCTTGCAAGACATTGGTAGTAAAGCAGGGCGCCCAGAAGTCTGACTAGGGCCACTGAGCAGCGATACAGCAGCAGCAGCATCCGTTGCCTGCTTGCACTTATAGAAACACCTAGGGATTTTGATCTATTTTTAATGCCCACTGTCTAGGCAATCCGGGGCCTTATCCCAAGGCTGAGCTACCGGGATAAGAAAGTGATGACTTTGGAGGTGAGGAAACCTTGGTTCTCATTGCCATTTTCACTGGGGGATTCAAAACCCCAGCCTGGCCTCCCACGTGGCTGGCAGCAATGCAAATAGCAGCAGCCAAAGCAGGAGAGCCCCCTGCAAGCAGCAACAACCCACGAGAGGCAAGGACAACACGACACACGCTTCCTGCAAATCTCTCCCAGGCGATTGGTGCTGATTCGAGCCACTATTTAGCAGCCAGGGGCCATTGTCCATTTTGGGGAGTAGGCACAGTGTGGCGGGTTGGTGTTAGTTAGTGTCTTTTATTATCCGTACTATTACAGGGAGGAAGAAGAGCGCTGTCAAGGACCAGGACTCTGTTGTTAAGTTCTGGTTGTGTGCGAGCAGTCCTGCCGCCGCCTTCCAGAACATGCTGAAAACCATTTCTTGTCGATATGGTTCTGCCCCCTGCATGTCAGTATGTCAGTGGTGTCTTTCTCTGAATGTGACAAGGCACATTTGGCTTCTCTTGCTGTTTATTTCCTTGTCGTCGCCGTCTTTGGGATGGCTGGTGGAGAGCAGCGCCTGAAATTGACCGACCCAGATGGCTACATCAGGAGTGGCAGAATTTATTGCAGTGGATGCTGCCTTCATATTTATAAATTGAGCAATGGGTGGTGATAGGTTTGATGGTCTGTCGTGGGAGAGCCACCCTTGCATGCTGTGGAGTCCTTGATTTTTCCGTTTGTGCTTTAAATGTCTGCATCTGCCGTGGTTGCTTCGGCTTCGGTTCAGAGTTGAACAAGATGTCTGTGGGGGGTCAAACCCAGGAACCTTCTGCGTGGGATCTGGCACAAGGTGCTTATTTTTAAAGCCTTGGTTAGCCCAATCTGCTTTCCAAACCTCCTTCTGATTGTATGAGGCTAAGTGAATATTCCCAGAAAGGCTTGTGGGACTTAAGGCATTGGGAGGGGGTGTTGTCGAGGTCTTGGTGGATAGGAAGACATCTGTTTTCCTGGATTTGCTGAGCTTCGCGGAGTGTCACAGCAGTTCAGTATATCGGCAGGGGAATGATGTTAGACAGGACAGGTAGCCATGGTATTGGAGTCGGCTTAAGGGTTCCAGTGATGCACCGCATCACTGAATTCAGCTAGTATTGTTCCATAATTTGGAGGTCCTCAGTTAATGCTTCCTCAGTGTCGTGGGAGTTTGGCGCTTGGATTGTCATAGCAAGATCATCTGCATCGCCAAATTTTCATGATTTAGTTGGAGGCATGTTACTAATGCAAATATTACAAAAGGTCGGTTTGAGTACAGAACCTTGTGGGAGCCCGTTGTTTATGGCACAGGGTGAGCTGGTCTTATTACCCAGGCAGGCACCCCCGTAGGCGTCTATTACTCAGCATAGTCCACAGCAGGTGAAGTGTTTGCTAGCAAGGTATACTTTTTGCACATTTCAGCAGCAGGCCCTTAATCCATACAGTGTCAAACGCAGCTGACAGGTCGACAAATGCCGCACCAGTCTTTGGTTTTTTCTGATAGCCAGTCTCAATGTGAGTTGTGAGTGTCTGAACTTGGTCACAGCAGGTGTTTTGGCTGGAGACCTGCCTGTTTGACAGGGATAGTTGGCTCAGTAAAAGGATGTATTCTTTTGAGGCTGATATGTTCAAGAAGTTTGTAGGCCGTGCATAGTAGAGAAATCGGCCTATAGCTTCCTGCTTCATCAATGGGCTGCCCAGGCTTTGGAAGGGCAATTACCATTGCCTCATAGCCATAGTTCAGGGATCCGTACTGTCCTCACGGTAGCAGAGTACAATGTTGCTAGCCATTGAAGTCCTTTGGGGCTGATATGGTGGAGAAATTCCTTTTTAATGTCCTCATCATCCGCTTGTGACATTCCTGGTAATTCTGAGGCCATGTCTGGAGTATTGACTTCCCGTAAGTAAGCAGCTGGAACAGAGAAAATCTTCAAGCTCGTGCTGTGTATGCAATGGGACGTTGGTATGTTAAAAAGCAAGGGAAGAAAAATAACTAGGAAGTATTTCACATGTAAGGTAACCAGAATTGTTCCCAAGGAGAATATTTTAATAGGGGCAAATCCACTTGGCAGCTGAGATGATTGTCAGATATGGTGTACCAATCACAGACTCTGTGGTATTTATTCTTGGAGAGCAGACATTTGGTGCAAAATGAAGAGTGCCCTTCCTCCAATTTATCTTTCAGTTTAATTAATCAATCTTGGATGTCTGCTGTACATTTCCAGAGCCTCCATTGCGTATAAAATGTCCCATGATCTTTCATTGGTCACACACGGTTTTTGCATATTTGTGATGTGATCTTACAAGGTGCCATAAATGCCTTCTAGATACACTAGCTTTAAGCTCCAGTCATACGTCATTTACCCTTCATAAGAGGATGTGACAGGAACTGAATTACCTTGTGTCATTTCAGTATTGGCACAACTCCCAGGTTTTCATCTGTCCATGAAATGTTATCAGTGAATTATTCAGTTATTGATTTTCTTCCTTTATTAAGTTGTATGCAAGCCAGACTGTAGAATTCTGTATGTTCTATAATTCCCTCTTGACTTTTGTTGGTCTAATCAGGACATACAATGAAAAAGCTTCTTCAGCGCCAGCCAAGATTAGCTCCCTTACATAATGCTTAGTTTTTATTATGGTGCCTCTAATTGTGTAATAAAGCAAACAAAAACAATTAAGATTTCTGCTACTGTTACATTATTTATGTCTTCAGTACAGATCCGGCAGGTCAGTGATGAATGGAATGGCTGGATGATGCTTGAGTTTTAGTGTTATGCTGGTTTCATTTAAAACAACTACAGAGTTTTTAGAAAGGTTCAGGGCGAGACCCTCACTCCTGCTCTGGCTCCTTTATGCCAAGTCAAAAGGGATGGAGCAGCGTAAATGGGCCCTAGAAAAGTCTCCCTCCCCCTAGTGAAGACATGGAGAACAGCTGAAAGGCTGCCTTCCTAGGACCTCCTTGCAAGTCCTGGGGTAGGGGTCAGGCTAGAGGTGGGGCAGGGAGGGCCGTGTTGGGACAAGGCAGATTGGAGAGGCTGCCATAAGATGCTCCCTCCCCTGGGCTCTCTCAGAGCAGCCCAAGAACAGGAAGGTATAAAAGTGGCTTAAATCTGCCATTGCCCTCCTCCCCCTGGCAGCTAGTTCTGGGCTGCGCCTCTTAGATTTCACCCTGAGTATCTTACAGCGCCAGGAAGCACACCTATGTCTGCAGAAGGTACTGTGGGCCGGATTCTTTGGTGTAGCCAAACTGCAGAGTGTAGCTCAGGGGTGTCTGTGTGCATGCGCATGCAATGCTGCTTAAAGTTCTCCCTGAGCCTGCTGCTGCTCTGTGCAGGCCAGCCCCCCTATTTAGCGTCAGAGTGGCCCGAGGGGGGGCTCTCATCTATACCAGGCTGCAGTGACTACACGCCTGAAAAGGCAGCTGGGGATCAGCCCAGTATCTGTCCTGCACTCTTTTCTCAGGGAAAATTTCTATTTTACAAGCCTCTAGAAATAGTCGGTCAGTGATGGTTCTTCCAGGTGCCAGGATATTTTTGGCTGTAGAATGGGAAAGCGTGGGGAATGGATAACTTTGAACTCCATCTTCAATGCATTGCCAGATCACAGAGGCATGTACTTTTCAGCAGACAGCCGTCCTTAATTCTCATTTTACAGTTCAATGTTTTTAAATTAATTGCGTTTAATCAATACTTTTCACATTCCATCATTTTGCTCATTGCACGTTATTTGACTTTCAGCTAAACTCTTTAAAACTCTGTCGAAAAGCAATTTTCAGAGAGCTTTAAGTTTGATTCTAAAGATGAGTAAGCAATAGACCTGTCTGGAGGATGGCAATTCCATTTTGCAATGACTTTCGAGGGTTCGAAATTTGTTTTAGTTCCACATTGGAATGAAAATAAAAGTTTTGGAATGTTTAAACGACAACAGAATCGTGTTGAAATGTCCATTTCGCACCAGAACCTGAGCTCTTCAATTCAGGAAGGAAGGAGAGGGCGTGTGTGGCCTGGTATGCTATCAGCGCAGGTTCACGTCCTAGCTCGGCCTCATTCAAAGTAATCGGGGATGAAGAACTGTGTACTGATTCAGGGACTTGAACCTCGCTGTCCCACATCCCACGACAGCGCACGAATCACCAGGCTATGGAGCCTGATATTTTCTGTGCTCTTCCCTTACTTCATCAAAACTGATACGTCTCAGCAAAATGTCATTTCGCTGAAAATGTCCTGACCACGCCTGGCAAGCAATGGAGATTGACTGCCGAGGAAAACCTAATGCACGTAGCTGTTGTGATTGAAAAGCCTCAGCCGTTGCTGCTACTGTGGGTTGATTAGACTTGTGGCCCAAATCACAGCGATTCATTTTGATGTCAGGTTTCTGCTGCCCTGGATCAATGGTTCTCAACCTTTCCAGACGACTGTCGTCGTCGTTGGTCCCTTGAGTCGAGGATGATGCCCGTCAGGCTTGGTGGGTCTTCAGATGACTAAGGAGCCCGATTCTGGATGCACACGTTCTTTGGCAATGGGGGCATGTTGTTACAGGGGGCAGTGGAATTCGCAGTCCTGAGTTAGTCTCCTCCTCCTTCCTCCGCCGCCGCCATTCTCCCTCCGTGTTGAGTCGCTGGGCCTGGAAATGGCACACGCCTTGATGAAGCAGGTTACGCCACACCGAGCGGTCAGCAGCTTGCTTCTCCCAGTTGTTAATGTCTATGCCTCCTGGTTTATAAGGCCAGCGTGCCGACCACCCTCCTCTACTTCAGTGAAACCTGGACTATCTACTGAGACCACATCAAGACCCTTGTGGGCTTCCCCCAGCGATGTCTGCGTCAAATCTTGGGAACCAAATGGGAGGACAGCCGGACTAGCACGAGCGTCCTCCAAGAAGCTGCGTCCACCAGCATTGAAGCCTTGCTCTTGAGGAATCAACTCCGACGGACGGGTCGTGTCCAGATGCCCGAGAATCGCCTCGCTCACCAGGTTCTCTTCTCCCAGCTCTCCCCTGGCCAATGCTCAAAGTGCGGCCAAAGGAAATGGTATAAAGACACACTTAAGGTCGCCCTCAAGCACGGAGGCATAGACTTTAACAACTGGGAGGAGCAAGACTTCTGTAACCCTTGCAGGAGTGTGATTGCAGCCCTGGGCAGGAGGGGCTCAGGCTTCAGCTTCAGCATGTCTCTTAGCTTCATGGGTCCCCTGCTTGCCACCCCTTAATGCCGCCCTGCACTTGCGATCCCCCCTAAACCTATCCCACGATCCCCTGGGGGTTGCCATCCTCAGGCTGATCTAGCGGAACACTGATCTCGTACATAGAGCAGTATAAACATGTAATTGTATGAAATGTTAGTTTGTACCGGCTTTGCTAGTGTTTTTTATGTAGCCTGTTGTAAAACTAGGCAAATAGATGAGTTGATGTACCCCCAGAAGACCTCTGTGCCCTGGTTGAGAACCACTGCACTAGATCAAGAACAATGTGAAATTCCTTGACAGTGGAAAAAGTGCTGGATTTTTTTCACATGATTAAGATGTTTACATTTCTCTGTGTAAATAACTTGCAACTGTGTGTGTGAAAGGATATCCAGGGAAATAAATAGTGGAGTCTGTCTTAAAAGCCTCGTTGTTGTTGTAGCCATGTGAGCGCTGTGTAAGCTCAAACGTTTTTCTCTCTGACCAACAAAAGTTGATCCAATAACGATATTACCTCACCCACCTTTTAAAAGTCTAGCAGTATTTCCAAAGAATGGAACTGTTCTCTGATTAATAATCATAAAAGAAGCGAGATACATTTTATGAAAATAAAGAAAGTCTCTCTAAGTTGGAGCCATTTAAAGCTGGCCAATTTGTGCTCAGAAATTTACTCAAATCTCTAAATAATGCAGGAATTCCTGCCTCACATGACACTTCTTTGACTTATGCATAACAGAGAGTGGATTTTTGAAATCGCCAGTATTGTGCAGAAAAAATAAGTGAACAATCTAGTCAGTAAATTTAGCTTCTTTGTCCATCCCTGAATTATTATCAAGCAGATTATGATTTTTTGGAATGTATTAATCATTTTAAATTATGGAATAATTTCTATAAGTAATCCTTGTCCTAGAGAACATTCATGACAGATTCACTCTATAAGTGTTTGTACTATTTAGATTTGTCCAAAATGTAAGTGACATGGCTTCGGTTTTGCTCACTGACTGGAGGACCATAACTCTTAGAAAAAGTTTCCAATGTGAATAGTTTGAAATACAAATTTTATTTCTGCAAATATTCCTTAAAGGGTATTGCTTCTGTGAACATCCCAGACAATGAAATCCTCCTCTAGCAAAAGGGACATTTACACAGTCACAGCAAATTCTCTTTTTTCACTTTTTCATTTTGTTTCAAAACAGAAAATGTTTGAAGGCTGAAGAAGTTACTAAAGTTACCATGAGAAAAGGCATTTGGACTTTGCCTGGAATCACTGAACCCAATAAATTTAAATCTGCTTTGTGTGAAATCCTGATCTTGGAAGCACCGCTGCATTGCAAGTGAAGCAAGAAATAACCCACCAATAGGTTAAGGGTTTACAGAGATTTACCAAGACTTTTTGCAACATATATGACTCCCTGCAAGGCGTGTCGATATTCAACAACTGTGACAGAAGGCTTTCTAGTAGCTGTTAGAAATCTGCTCTCACGCAGTAGTAAGGCTCATCTTAGAAAATAGTTTCAACCGTTAGAGCTTTTAACCTGTATGTTCTCAAAAAATAAAGCTGACAAGTAATAGTAGGCACTAATGTACCACAGCAAGGGGCATGGCATAAAAACTCAGGTAGATTTGATACATCTTGCAAAAACGCTTGATGTTTCCAAGTGCCAATTCTAATCATTTTATTAGCTGGTCTGGATGGTGCTGGCTGCAGGGTGGATGGGGTCAACAGAACACACAGTTCATTCCTTGTACATCTGACAAGAAATGTTGCCATTTCCCCCAGTAGTTAAATAAGGCATTGAAAACTTGCTTCTTACAATTAAAGATTGCATTACCTCCCAGAAGTCAGAGTGACAGGTGGTAACAACCTTGTTACTTTGCATATTCTCACAAAAAAGAAAATGTTAGCTGTTCCCAGTTTCCCAGGCTGGTTACTTCTATATCAATTCAAATGTTTTTATGCTCATTTAAACTATAGAATTAATTGTCAGAGTTATACTTATATAGACTACAGTGTCTTATACAGAGTACAGTATGTTCAACAGTTCAAACAATTTGGCTTTAGGGGAAAAATACATGGTTTGGAAAACTGTGCATAATAATGAACTCAGTCAGTTGTGTTAAAAAACATATTCCAACATAAATTGCAAAATATTAAAACAATGGTTTAGGAGCCAGCTGCTCAGTTTTATAAGTGTGATAATTAGAGAGAAATACCGCCTCCCCCCTCCTCGGCTAATTGTATAAATTGATCAGTCTGTAACCTGAATTACGTACGCTGAGTGAAGGGAACAAATACGCATCATGTAAAAGTGAATATCTGAGTTCGTGCAGTGTGTTGTGAATATTAACTTCCTTAGCATGCAGAAAAGAGAAAATCTTCAGTATATTAAGAAACAGGCAGGCATTGTCTTTGAGGAAGGTGGTGCACTTTAAACATAGTGATTCAAGTCAATGAACTACATCCCCCTGAGAGAGAACCTGGGCTTTAATCAATAATCTTGAAGAATGATTTTGCAGAAACTCTGCCTTTGAGGTTGGATGGAAAGGCTTCCATTGACTTCACTGGGGGTTGGATCCGGATCAGAGGGCAAAAATTTCCAAAGGGTCTAAGTTATCTGGCAGCCTACGTCCTATCTTCAAAAGTGACATAGTCACTTAGGAGTCCAAGTCTTATTGAAAGTGAATGGGATTTAAGCGCTTGAGTGCCTGTCATTTTTTAAAATTTCTGCTACCTCACCTCAAAATTTGGATAAACAGAACTGTTCCATCTTTTGTCAAGTGTTGCACAGAAAAGGAATGCAAAAAATTATACTCCACAATGGCGATGTTTGGTTAGGAATTCTATTCATTTTGATTCACTTGAACAAAATCATGACATTTCTGAAGTAATGATATACAATGCATCCTAAACAGGAGATATAGATAGTTCCTGAGCCGAAGCCCATGGAAAGACTCCCATTGATTTATAGAGGCTTTGGATCAGGCCTATAGCAAATATAATGCAATAAACATATTACCAGACAAATAAGTGCTCCAGCAAATGTGGATATATACAGGAAGGGAGTAATGGCTCTACCATAATGTTGTATGCTCCAGTAAAGCTACTACAGCCAGCTCCCCAGGTGGTATAAATCAGTGTCACTCCACTAAAGCCAGTGGAGCTATGCCTGTTTACATTAGGATCTGAGGATATGTGCCCAAGTGTTTTACAAGATGATTAGTACTGCAGAATACTTTGTGTGCTTGACAATCTATCCAGGAGGGCAGAGTAATACATACTAATATTGCCATCAGATGAATTGGATTAATTATTTCTTTATGCCTTATCTTAATGAAAATACCATTATTGTAATTGCACTCAGTTTCAAAAGAGTGCTTATTTCCTCCTGGAATATTAAGCGAAACCAGAATGCTTAAGGTCATTTACCAGCTACTGAGTGAAACATGAAAGGCTCTATTGCACCCAGCACTGGCTCCTTGATTCTCTATCCTTGCCACAGCCCCAGGGCTCCTCTAGTTTACACCAGCTGGCTATAAACCCCTATGGTGCCACATCTCCAACATGCCTGTCCCTGCCCATCTTGCTTCTCCTGTACCAGGGGAGGCAGGAAGGGAAATGAAGGAGCTGGCTCTGTTGACTCTATGCCTGCAGGTAACCCCGCCACACATGGGGTATCCCCATCCCAGGACTCACTCACAGGGAGTCTCTGCTCCATTTTCACTGCTTCGATGGCTAAAAGGGAGCAGAGTGAACCAGAAAATCTGGCCCACAATGCTGAGAAAGTGTAAAAAGGTCTAGAGTGGTTACCGGAAGTTGGAATTCAGCTCCCCACTCTTTGGAAAAAATGGTGCACCTCTGTTGTGAATCTGGCAGCTTTAGAGAGAGCTAGATAGTATTCTTGAAATTTGATTTCAGCCTCTGAATTTCCCAATTATACAGGAAGACCTAGGGACAAAACTGAGGCTCAAACTTTTAAATTATGATTGTACTTAACAGTACAACTCGTGCCATGGATAGAAAATCATTGGTATGCTTTTTGTCAGATTTGACGTCTGCTTAATATTGTTTGGTGTATTATTTAATTCAAATTGTTCATTAGACAGGGAGAGTGAAGAAGCTCAGCAATCAGAGAACACAAACCCTGAGAGAATCCTGGGCACACTGCTAGTGTACTACTGCCCAGCTATGGACATGTGTGATAACCTCCAGTTTTATGTACCGCATCCTTGCTATTTGTCATTGTACAGCCTTGGAGAAAATGCAACATAGTTAGGGCAACAAAGCTGATACCTGACTCTGAATCTAATGAGGAAAGATAAAGACAATTGTGGAAAAACTGGATATTATGAGGTGACATCAGAATTTCACAAAATTATGGAAAGGAAAATGTCTGTAGAAATGGCTTTATTAATAAGGGAATTAAGAGATGTACCCTAAAATTGAAGGGCCACACTCTCTCTTACCTATGAGTTTCCTCCTACAAAGGGCAGGAATTTTCATGAGTTTCAACTCTGTTCTTAATCTCTCTCTCTCCAGGACAGCATTTTTAGTTAAACTATTACAACATAAATGTTCGATGGTTTAATGACACTGTTGGATAGCCCAACTATATTTTCTAAGAAATAATACAGACTCATCATGATGGCAACTTGCTGAAAAAAGGAATTTGCAATAGTCCCTCAGAGTGCAAAGATAAAGAACGCAAAGTAGTCTTCCTAGAGGAGTCTCAAGGACTAAGTTATTCAAAAAGAAAATTGGGTTAATACTTAGAGATGCAGAGTAGAGGAACTCTAGTACTTCTTCAGGAGGCTGGATTTGGTGGGCACTAACATCCCATTTTTCCTAGTATTCTCACTGAGCGTACGTCTGCACTATTCTATTATGAAGATCACTTTGGGGGCAAAAAGTCTAACACTTGGTGCTAAAATTTCTTAAAGAACCAATTAATTTTAACTCATAAGCTAATTAAAAAATGTACCTGTAACTTCTCAAAATGATCATTCTATACTGATAGACTGTGCCAGAACTTTGAGGATTCATTGTGTTTTTCGTACATAACAGAAAGATTGAAACCCTGCTTTATGTCTTCCCTTAATGAAGTATTAGACAGACAGACACATACACACAAGAATCATGCAACTAAAAAGACATGTTAACTTCATCACTCAGACATTTTCACTCATTTGTACATTGCCTGTTTAGATTGTTAGCTTTCTGGGGAAGGGACCTTGTCTTCTTCTGTGTCTCTGAATCAACTGTTCTGTTCAGGTTATTACAATACCCCTATTCCCATCATCATAGTATCTGAGTGGCTTCCAGCAACACATTAATAGATGTGACTAGCATTTATAATGTCTGGTGCTCTTTTCTCCTTTTTTCTCTCCCAGGAGAGAATTATGTGAGGTTTGTTTTTTTTTTTTTTTTTTTAAAACAGTTTTAAAAAAATGTTATTTGATTTCCACTAGCACATTATTTATGCTATGTACATAATAATGATGATGATGATTACTACCGATAATAGGTCTGAACTTTTCATCTATAAAACCTTTTCCAGGAAGCATCCATTACAGAAACAGAACAAATGTCTCTTTCTGTCATCTGATGTACAAAACTGAATGTGTAAGGTTTGAGTCTCCCTACCCTCTTATCTTTTGTACATTGAGAGAAGGTGGGTATATCCCATCCTATCAATTTTCCATGATTATAGGGGTAGGTTGGGGTGTGTGTTGTTAGAACTTCCTGTCTTCTATATTTCAGATTTTTATTAATTATACATAATAATCATTAGCATTTACTTAGTTCTTTACATCCTCACAGCACTTTACAGACATTCATTTATGCAGCCTCACAAACACTCAGTATGTGAGGTAGGTAAGTATGGATTTCACTCCATTGGGTTTGATCCATGTTTTGTGACCAAATAGGATTTTTTCTCTCAGCTTTCAGCCATGTGAGAGACAGCAGCCTTCGTCATTATTTTCATTATCAGAAGGTAGAGAAGGTGGCAAAGTGTAACCTTCTCTGTTTGGCAGTTTTTGCAGATAAAAGACCAATAATCAGAGCCCTTGTGATCAAAAGCTCAATGAAATCATGAAGGAGAGTATCGTTCTAGAAACATTCTTCATGACTCTCCAACAGAGGGAGGTCTTTCATGCAGCTATCAGCTATAATCAAGTTGTTCTCTAACAGTATTTCCCATGAAGATCTCTCGATGAAGACCTCCAGTCATTTGCTTGCTGTCTTTACAGTGGGCAGCAAAGTTAACACCTGTGATAATTAAAGGTAAATACTGTTTACTATTCTTTAGACCAAAAGTATGGTTCATTTCTGTGCATTAATACAACTCGTAACTGTTAGAGATGTTTTCAAAGTAACATCCAGCAATAATTTCTCTAATATTAACACTCCACAATTTTGAGTTATTTTCAATGTTATCATGCACAGAAGTGGTGAGTGTGTACTTACTATCTGAATGTCTGTCTAGAAGCCTGACAAGACTAGAATGAACCGTCTCTAGTGATGCTGTGCACAGTTAATGATGACTTTGACACGGTGAATATCCAGTTGAGGATATTACCTGAAAAGTCACCTTTGCCTTGGCGATCTGCGCAAATGCCATTCTCTGAGGTGGAGAATTTCAAATAAAAAATGAAAACGGCAAACACTATAAATCTGAATACCAGAGGGCAGCCAGAATGTCTTGGCTGCAGCAGCGGCATGCAAAAATTCTACCCTCAGCCCAAGTGAGGCCATGGGACACGTGTAAAATGATTGAACTGTGTGTCTCTATACTGGCATTCAGACAACTCCACTGACAGACTTTAATGCAGATGCATCAACAATGCACAAGTTTATCTTCATGCATAACCACAGCTAACGACTGCACACATGCACTGGTGTGTATATGTAAATACGCACACACGCTTCCTCTTATGTATGTCCATGCTCAAGCGCAGTAACTTTGGTTTCTATATAGTTATACATATACAGAAAGGAGTATTAAGAAAAGGTTTCCTTTTTAGGGAAATTTGACACAGTGTCATTGTTACTATTTGTGTTCTATTACTTTAGATGACATGTGGTGAAGGAGAAGCTACTCTATGTGACTTGCCAATTATATTAATTCCCCTTTTCTTTATTGCAAAACAGCAGCCTCTGAAGTTACTAAAAAAACAACAAGCACAGCTTACTCTGCACAGCAGAGCAAACCAATAGGAGGCAAAGCGCAAAAAGTAGATGAAAGTGGAAGCAAACCCTCTGAGGCAATGATGGACTCCCCGGGGGTCTGCCAGGACAAAGTGGAGGAAAAGCCATCCCTGCGCCTGCTGCTACCACAAAACCTGTTAGCACTGGACGTGTGTGTGTGTGTGTGTGTGTGTGTGTGTGTACGTACACGTACACGTACACGTACACGACAGCAGTGTGAACCCGTAGCCTAAAGGACAAAATAGTAGTTTTCTATCCCTTCATGGCTCCAAAAAACAGGTTTCACAGAGACAGGTATAGTGACTCTAACTTCACTAAGGCACAGTTTAGGTCTCTATGTTCTATTTTATGTGTTTATTTCAATTTCCACTGGTGCAATAAAGAGCATCTATCTGAGAGTCCTTGACAATCTTTTAAAAATAAATGCTTAAAATGAATTGATTCTATCAATTACTTCCAGATCACTGCACCCCAGAAGCCACCATAAATATAACTAAAATGTAATAATCCCTCTAAGAGAATCTAAACAAGACTATCCCCATCACCACTACATAAGAATGGCCACACTGGGTCAGATCAAAGGTCCATCTAGCCCAGTATCCTGTCTTCTGACAGTGGCCAATGCCAGATACTTCAGAGTAAATGAGCAGAACAGGGCAATTATCAAGTGATCCACCCCTGTCGTCCAGTACCAGCTGCTGATAATAAGATACTTAGGGACACCCGGAGCATGGGGTTGCATCCTTGACCATCCAGGCTAATAGCCAATGATGGACCTACCCTCCATGAACTTATCTAATTCTTTTTTGAACCCAGTTATAGTTTTGGCCTTCACAACATCCCCCAGCAATGAGTTCCTCAGGTTGACTGTGCGTTGTGTGAAGAAATACTTTGTTATGTTTGTTTTGAACTTGCTGACTATTAATTTCATTAGGTGACCCCTGGTTCTTGTGTTATGTGAAGGAGTAAATAATAATTTCTCCACACTATTTCTGATTTTATAGACCTCTATCATATCCCCCCTTAGTCTTCTCTTTTCTGAGCTGAATAGTCCCAGTCTTTTTAATCTTTCCTTGTATGGAAATCCATATCAGGTTCCATACAGGTTCCATATCCCTAATCATTTTTGTTGCCCTTCTCTGTATCTTTTACAATTCTAATATATCTTTCTCAGATGAGGTAACCAGAACTGCATGCAGTATTTGAGGCGTGAGTGTACCATGGATTTATACAATGGTATTATGATATTTTCTGTTTTATAATCTATTCCCTTTTCTAATGGTTCCTAACTTTGTTAGCTTTTTTGGCTGCTGCTGCACATTGAACAGATGTTTTCAGAGAACTATCCAGGATGACTCCAAGAATTTTCTTGAGCGGTTACAGCTAATTTAGAATCCATCATTTTGTATGTTAGTTGGGATTATTTCCCCCCCCCCCCCAATATGCATTACTTTCCACTTATCAACAATGAATTTCATCACAATCATTTTGTTGCCCAGTCTCGTGAGATTCCTTTATAACTCTTCTCGGTCACCCTTGGATTTAAGTTGCTTGAGTAATTTAGTATCACTTGCAAAACTTTACCACTTCATTGTTCACCCTCTTTTCCATGTCATTTATGAATATGTTGAACAGCACAGGTCCCAGTACAGAACCAAGGAGGACCCCACTATTTACCATTTTCCTTTGTGAAAACTATCATTTATTCCTACTCTTTGTTTCCTATCTTTTAACCAGTTACTGATCCATGAGAGGACCTTCCCTTTTATCCTATGACTGCTTACTTTGCTTAAGAAGACTTTCTGAAAGTCCAAGTACAGTATTATCTGAATCATCCTTGTTCACATGCTTGTTGACACTCAAAGAATTCTGACAGATTGGTGAGGCATGATTTCCCTTTACAAACCCATGTTGACTCTACCTAGCTGCACCCATCTTCTGTTAGTTTCAGAAAGTGTAATCTGAGTTTATTTGGAACAATTTTCAGTGTGAGGGTGGGAAAATGAATCTTAAAGATGGTAGGATCTCATTTAATATTAAATGTCTTTTCAGTGCTGATACTAGTTCTGTGTTCACTAAATTTTGGATTTTAAAACCCAACCTCTTTATTCTGGTCTTAATTTTGAGCATTGCATACCATTATAAAATTATATACTGCACTTGTAGAACTGTAGCATGTTTAAAGTTATTGTTTTCCCGAAATGTTGCAGAAATCTTAACATCTAAACTAGACCTTGATCTTAATAGTGATAATGCTGATTTACTTGTAATCTGTAGATACACCAACTCATATTCTGGTATGCTGAATTCTAAACCATTTACATTCAAATCTCAGAATGTATCACTATTTTTTAAAAGAGATTGGAAAGTTCTCTAAAAACTAGGCTGAGTAGGAGCAGACAGTTTATTTAACTGATCAGTCACCTCAAATATACTGCTCTGTGGTGCTGTTGTTCTAGTATGTTATTTCTATTTTTAACATACATTTGCTGTACAACAGTTTGGGGTATTTTAGACAAAAAGGTAGAAAAGTCTTTATTATTGTTGTAATCGCCATAATTTCACCATGTTTGATCTTTAGCCATAGGGCCAGTCTACCCCTTTTAACCAGAGTCCTTCATTTCCATGTACACAATTGCATTCAGATTTTGTTAATCTGTGCTTGGTGAACCTATATGAATATCCAAGAGATTTATGCAGTAACTAGTCTAATTACAGCATAGTATGTACTTAATGTACACTACCTTGGCACAATTAAAATATACAAAATACTTTTATATTGCCAAGATCTGATTTTATAACAAATATATATGTTCAATATAAATCATGAAAAGAACAGCATTTCTCACAATAAAATTTATTTTTATGTTCTACTTATTGCTACAGTGAACATAAGCGTCAATAAAACCTGAAAGCATTCAAAAGAAAACAAGTTTAACTGGTTTTTAGCATTAGCTATTATCGGAAGTGACTTCACACACATTGTCACAAAGAATCTTTTTAAGTATACATTTCAATTATATCTAAATAATAATGGCAAAAGCACCATATGAGAATAAAAAGGAGAATGTTATGAACCATAAGTGGTATTGAGTTAGCCATTATTATAATCAACATCATTTTAAGTAATCTTTTTCTAAAAAAACCAAATTTTTTTTTGTCAAGCAGTATTATTAGGCTGACATGAATGAGTTGCTTTTTGGTTTTTTCCCCCTATATATGATTACATGGTGGTTTTGGTGTTTAGCAACAGCATCAAGCCAGGTCAGTTGTGTGGCTGATAAATTGGAATACATTTTCCTATTTTACTAACTTTGCTTCATTAGGCCTTGCAGGTGCTTAACTTCATGCAGGTGAATAGTCCAACTGAAGACAATGGGGCTAATGTGGTGTTTCAGGATAAACACAAGTTTAGTCTGTTTGCTGGGTTGGGATAAGAGTGCTCAGCACTTTTCAGGAGTGAGCCTGTGAAGCATATTTGTATGTAACACACAGCTGCTGGCATCCAGGTTAATGTTTTTGCCCTTGATATGCTGGTATCCAGGTTTAAGGGCTTTTTACCCTAATAACCACAAAAATAAGAACCCATGTTAAGTCATTAACATAGATTAGAGTAGAAGGAAGAGCTGGGCTTGGTTTGAGTCTAAGGATTTATGGAAAACAAATTACAGTTCTCACCAGATCCAGCTTTCAATGCCAGCTCAATGGACTAAGGAGAATTAAAACACTACTTTTAAAATTTTATCGAGATTAAATAGATCATTTAAATAATCTGAAATACAGTTTATCTAGCTTTAATCAAATCATTAACTTCTATATAGAAGTAGTGGAAAAGGGGGCACCTATAAAGAACTCAAAACCAGCTTCATTTAAAATTTCAAACCTGTCATGTAGCCAATTATCTGACATGTTTGAAGAAATGTAGCTTAAAAGGAACAAAGATATACTATATTTAAAAACTGCGTATCTGCTCAGCTGCATCAGGGATCCACTACATTTGAACAATGCACACAGATGAGAAGCTCCAGATATAATGTGTTTATTGCAATATTTGAATATATATACTGTAAATATGTAAATGCATTTGAAACTCAGGTTGTAGATAAAAATAAAAGCATAGTTTGTTTATTTCAATGTGCAATCATGTAATCCTCACTTTGCCATTTATTTCTATGTGAAAGAATTTCAGATATATGCATATATTTCAATATGCAATAAATCTTCTTTCATTTAAAATATGAGGATATTAAATGTATATAAAAACAAAACAAAAATGAATGCAATTTTATAGCAGAGATTTATATACACACTAGAGGCAGGACATTAAAGTCATGCTTACTAATGCAAACATAACATGTTCATTGCACAAATACATATAGAAGGCCAAATTCTGTCTCTGGATTTATATGTTTAGAATCTCATTGACTTCAATGGGATTTACACATGAGTATTTCAGAGCAGAATATTTATCCTTAAAGGTGAGCTGTAAAGCAAAAGAAAAGGAGTATGTTGTATTTGTAGCCATTATTGCTTCTTTATGATGTGTAAAGACAGCCTCAAAGAATTTGTCTGCTTTTTTTTTTCTTTTTAAACTAACAGAAATATCTGGTCTTGATGTTTTTTGGTAGCGCACTACAGAACTAGTGGGATATTAACATCACAATAGACTGAAACCTGAGCTGCAGGCTTCCTAGCCCTCAATCGTAGGAGAGGGGGATGTGTAGACAGATTGTTAGTCCCCAATCCTGCAATCTGATGTTTGGGAGCGAATCCTGCACCCTTGCAGAGCCACAGTGAAATCAATCTATTGTAGTGTTGGTATTCCATCCCCTTTTTATGTCTTCCAGCAAAACTCGGGGAAGTCAAGATTTGATATTCCTGATATTTCTAAGAAAAAATGAAAAAAATCTTTGGTGACTGGTGGAAAACTTTAAAAATCATTAATTAATCATTAATCCTTAGTTTATGATAAGTAAAGAACACAATTTAAATGTTTTCCTTGGACATTTATCTGCATAACACAGCTGAATACAAAAATACAACATGTAAGTAATGGGGACCATGACTTGAATTGTGTTAAAATGTTGCATCGGTCTGTAATTCATAGTACATTTGACTGTATGTTATTGATCTGGCAGCCGGTGAAGGAATCACACCGTCTAGGTCTCAGCATTCCCCAGTACAGCCCGTCCCAGAGAACTGTCTGCACCCAGCATGCAGTCAGCTCAGCCGAGCGGGGGGAAAGTCCGGGTCCGGATTTTTGCACGAGCCACCGTGTTATCACACAGGAGAGGAAGTCACTCGCATCACAGCTTCTCTGTGAATAGAAATACAGCCCCAGCGCCGCCGCCGCGCTGTCAGCGACAAGAAAAAAGGAGAAAACAAGAGCACCACAACCAGCCCATAGCGAGGGGGAGAAAGACCCAGCACCCGCCGGAGAGACAGTGTGCCACATGCCGTGGCGGGGCTGAGCCGCAGGCAGTGGGGGGCTCAGTGCTCAGCGGTGCCTCGGTAAATGAACGCGGGGTGCCGCCGGAGGAGCCCCGCCGCTCGGGGGTTGCCCGCGCCTTTCCTGGAGGCGTTTTCTCCTTCTCTGGAGGGGGCCGCTCCGCTTCCCGCGCTGCTCGGCCCTGCCAGGCGGGCCGGGGCGGGCTGACTCGGAGGAAACCTCGCCGCTCCCGCCGGCCCGAGGGTCAGCGCCGCCCGCCTCCCTCGGCGCTGCCTGTGTCGGGGGGCGCCCGCCCGGGCCATGGGCAGCGCCCTCGGGGCTGCGGGGGGCCCGTGAGCGAGGCGCTGCGGTGACTGCCGGCCCCGGCCGGCCCGGGAACGGACGGACAGACAGACAGCGGGCGGCTGGTTTTGGGGGTGTCTCCCCCCCCCATCCACTCCCGCTTGGCCGCGGCTGTGCAATATGGGCGCAGGGGCGGAGGAGGACGGGAGACAAGCGTAGGGCTCCCCCCGGAGACGGCTGCCTGGTGGAGGGGAGCAGCGGCTGGATCGTCGTCGTCAGCGCCCCCGCAGGGCTGCCCCTCAGCCCCGGGCCCGGGCAGCGGCATGGCTCCGGGCAGCGCCTGAACCGGGGGGGCTGCGCCAGCCGGCGGGGGGCACGGGCTGTCTCGCCCGCGGGTCAGACCCGCGCCCCGTGGTGGGGAGGGGGCGAGAGCCGGGGTCTGAGGGGCACCCAGGCCTGAGACCCCCCCCGCGCCCCTGAGGGAGCCGAGCCGGCGCGAGCCCCCCCTTCCCCCCCGGCAGCGGCCCCCTTCCCCTCCCCCCACCCCGCCCGCCTCAGCCCGGCGGCCGTTGGCGCCGGCAGGCCGAGTCCCCGCTCGACTCGTGGCGGGGTCGCGGGTCGCTGCCCCCCCGGCGGCGCCTCCATCTGCAGCCCGGCGGCGAGCGGGGAACATGGCGGACCTGGAGGCGGTGCTGGCCGATGTCAGCTACCTGATGGCGATGGAGAAGAGCAAGAGCACCCCGGCGGCGCGGGCCAGCAAGAAGATCAGCCTGCCGGAGCCCAGGTACGGCCGCGCCCGCCCCGCCACCCCTTCCCCCCCGAGCTCCCGGCCGGGACCCGCCACCCGGCCCCCCTCAGCCCGGACTGACCCGCCACCTTCGCCGCGCTTGGCGGGGCCCCCCTTCCTGCGCCGGAGCCCGGCGGGCGGGGAGGCCGCCTCTGGCCGACCAGACACCCACCGATCCCGGGGGCGCTTCCCCAGGGCATTGGCCGGCCCTGCTCCCCCTTCCCTCCGGGGCCTGAAACCAGCTCAGCCAGGAGCCCCGTTTCCCAGCGCCCCGCTGCCCATCTCCCTGCCCCGGGGGGCCCCGGCCACGCCACCCATCCCCTCACACCCCGCCAGCCCAGGTCTCCCCAGCCCAGAGCCGGCTTGGAGCGCAGTTGGGGGGCCTGGGCTGCTGGGCTCGGCTCTGCCCTGCCCGGGGATGCAGTGCTCCCCTGGGTCGCAGGCTGTGGGGTGCCCGCCTTGGGGTGGGCACGTGCCCCATGGAGCGCGGGGGTGGCGGCATGTGGCATGGTCAGAGCCTAGCCCAGGTGCGGGGACGGGGGGCTGGCTGACACCCCCAGGTGTCACCCAGCCCGGAGGTTGGAGGGGACACATCATGGGGTAACCCCACAGCCAGGTGTGGGGAGGTGGCCGAGGGAGGGCAGGCCCCAGCTCTGGCAGAGGGCAAGGGCTGAACCTAGCTTTGCAAAAGTGTGCACTTAACATTTGCCAGTTCATCTGTAAAACCTGCCCGCTGCCTTGACCATGGCCTTGACTTACTGTGATACTGAAAAAACAAAAAACGAATGACATTTTATTTGCCCATCTAAAAAAAGAAAAAAAAAGAGTGCTGTAGGAGTTTTGCCAGGCAGTGTCACCCCAGGTACTGGCCCTGCACCTGCAAATGGAAGGTATGGGTGGTGACAAGCACCCAGAGACCCACCCACAGGGCATAGCAGCCTGTTAACTAAATATCTAATCCTAGGTGCGCCCAATTCCCCAGGGGGGATAAAAGCAGATAGTCTAATTAAAATGTTCAAAGGGCCATCATTATTATTACTGTTACCTTTCGTCTGAGGCAGTGATGAGACAAGATACAGTATTAATCTACTTCTAGACAGGCGAAGTAGGAATAGGTACACAGCTTGCATGCCAATTACACTGTGCCTGGAAGATGGGAATCTGGGGAGAACCATCTTAGATAGCTTTTGATGAACAGTGTATGGTGAGGAGATGTGATGATATACCAGACTGAGACCTAAATCAAAAAGGAAACACATTTCTTATAGTGTGCCAAGTTGTTATACAATAACTCAGTACTGCTCTATTGTGATTATTATAATCAGTGAGTCTGGATTGAGGCATTTATTTAAAGCAGTATCTGGGGGGGATTTTTTGGCAAATAAATATACATTTTCTCTTTCAAAAGAATTTTCTAGGCATTTATTTGACTTCAGGATTTATGTAATGCTGAAAAACTAGTTGAGTGGCAATATAATGTATTTTGGATATAATCTAATTGATTCTCAGACTGTTGCGATCCGCAGAGCTGTTTTCTGGTGATCCATACAAATTTGAGAACAAAGCAATGGGATATAGGAGAGAAGCCTCTTATGAAATAGTTTGCAGAATGAATACATTTTATGGCTGTAGAACTAATACAGAACCTGATCCTGCAAATGAGCTCCACTTGTGTGAGTGCAGATTCCACCATTGTAATTGCAGGATTGGGGCCAGATCTGCCCCCTCTTTTTCCCTTTAATGGCAACGCTAGATTTTCCTTTAAAACCAGACTCTGAAATTATGCATACACTGTGAAATTCTACCAGAATCTCCTACTATTCTTAGCTCTTCTTGTCTTCATAGATATATTTTGTTTCTTGGCATAAAGAAAGCAAACTTCCCCGCTTTATTTTATGCATTATGCCACAAGTAAAGGTTTACCAGCCACATTTTGCATCCATTGTAGTGTTACTGATCAACATCTATACCATGTGCTGTGGTGTTCTGGTGGCACATCCTACCACTCTATATAGAATTATGATGTATACCATGAATAACTGATTATTAGAACTCTTTTCTACATATTTACACAGCTCTCTAGCTCCATGCTTTGTCTTCTCAATTTTGCAATGAGAATACCAAGCAGGGAAAACTCAAGAGAGATTGTAAGAACCATGGAATTAACAGGATACCAACAGGAGTGTTAAAACCCCACAACAAAAAGCTTGTCAATCATTTTTGAAGTCCAATAAATGTATTCTTACTGGAGAGATTTTTCAGGCATATTCTTCTCTTGGTGTGTGTAAATACTAATAATAATTTAAAGCATTTGCATGCAGCAAGGGTTGCGTTTATCGTATAATATTAACCAAACTGCTTATCCAAAATGTTTGTTGTATTACATTCTTTCAGGTGATGGTTAAATATACTATTTTGTTCAGTGTCAACTGTCCATGGTGCTCTTTGTACATATAATGAGATACATGATACACCTAGTGATGGTGGAAGCTTGCATGATGAGAACATGATTGGGAGGCTTCACTGAATAAGTGTGTTTAAGGAGATGATGATCGCAGTGCTGTTTGTATTGTGGTAGAGTTTGGAGGCTCCAATCTGGACTGGGGCACTATTGTGTCAAGTGCTGTACAAACTCCTAGGTAGGCAAAGTCCTTGCCTGAAAGAGCTTGCAACCTCGTGCTGTGATTCTGCAAAGACTTAAGCATGTGACTTCAATGAGATTGCTCAGGTGCACACATCTTTACAGAATAGGGGCCTAAATTGAAGCCAGGTGCAACAATGGAGTTTAGGAAGCAGGGAAGATGAGGGGATAACTTTAATTAAATTATATGGTGATAGAGGTAGATACTGAACAGCTTGGTTGCAAATTATTTGTGCCGTTAAAATAAACATCAGCAATCCTCAGCTGACCCATCATGGTTTGAAGGAAAAAAAGCGACTTTATGAAAAGAGGGCACAAGTTGCAGATATAAATGGTGGCATAGGAAAGGCACCAGAGTGGTACTGGATACAGTTAAGGAGGTTTGGCAGGTGGGAGGAGGATGAGAGAAGGCATAGGTGTAAATGAGAGTGGAGATTTAAGTAAGGGTGCTTTAGATGGTTGGGAACAAATTACCATCAGAACTTTAAACTGAAAACAGGGATTTCCTCATTCAGTAGGAAGTTTTGACATCTTTCCTGGTGTCAGATATCTTCATAGTGGTTTCTGGGTTTTTTTTAAAGACCTTTTTCATTAAAATGTATGTGATGTGCCAGGAGCACTTGTATTCTTGTGTGTCCCTAATATACTGGTAAAATTATAAATGATATAAATCAGACAGTTCGATGCATGGCTGATGCCATACCTCGCAGATAAACAGGAATCCTAGTTTTCTGTGATTAAAAAGACCTCCAAAATTCTCCAATAAAAATACATAACAATCTGTGTTTTTCTGTGATTAGAATGAAACGCTGAACTTTAGTTTTCCTAGCCACAATATATACAGGTATCAGTAGAACACACTGTTTTATTCATATATTTACAGTTTTTAAGCTGACAGCCTGAACCCCGCCCATTTTCCCGATTATTCAAAGTTTTGATTATCTGATCTGGCCCCAGTTCCAGTTGGATCAGATAATGTAGGTTCAATTATATAAGTTTATATTTTTTCACAAAATGTTAAAACTAAAGATTCTCTGTAAAAATGCAAATTCTGTATTTTTCTGCTATTTTTCAGTGGCAAATGGATTTCTAGGATCCCTGCTGATAAATTAAGACCTTAAGTTTTCTGTTCAGCTGGCTTTTTTAATGATCTTTGCAGTAGACCAAATATTTTCATGAATATATTTCTGATTTCTCTGGTTTTGTGCTATAGCAATTTATCAAGCCAGTCAGAGTGCAGCTTTCAAACGTTAGGCTGCAAGCAACTGTTATTCAGCTGCCCCACTGTCCATCTTGGAGACTGACAGTATCTACATCCTTAATCATTTTTTAGAACAGAAACAAGGTCTTTGGAACAGAACATTGACATGGGATAACTGGATCCCACTTTGGGGGGAAAAAAAAGGCTTTGCCTCACTGCAATGTTCTTTTTTTAAAGCAATACATAAGAGTGGTAGTTATCTGTAACAGGCAGCCATTGTCTTGTGACAGCATTCTATTCTACTGACATTATCTCTTTAAGCAATATTGCAAATGTTTTACTACTATATTGCAGTGTGTCATTTGACTGAAGTTGGTACACCTGTTGTCACAGTCTTATTTTCCTAAGATAAAACTGACACAAAATAAAGTGAGTTTATTTCAATGAAAATTTGAGGGCCATTCCTGTTTATGAGGAAATAACCATATTGTAGGCAGAATAAAATCCAAGGCTGCATGCCAAGACTTAAACTTTTCACCCTCAGAGTTTATTTGCTATTATTAGCTGAGAGTATGGTTATTACTGAGTTTACATAAAGCACCCTCAATTATTATTTACTGACATTTTTAAATATTAACATTTTAAATGAAAGAGAAGAGTAAACATAGGCTGACAAAGTTGTTGAAAAAGTTTTTAAGCATCATCACAACAAAACCCTTTGGCCCTTCTTTCTTCATCTCCCCTCATCTGCTTTTCTTTTCCTCCTCTGTTTCCTCCTTACCTCCCTTTCCTTTGGGCCAGCAACTCTCTTCTCCCCAGAACAACTGCAGTATATTTTATTTTACATTGTTTTTCCAATAAAGATCCGGTTTCTGCAATAAGATCTGCATGGGTGGACTACTGTGGGGCACTGAGTGGGTACAAGCGTCTGCAAATCCTGATTGGTTTGCAGGATTGGGGCTTAAATCTGGAAGGAAGAGGTGAGAGTCTCCCATTGCAGACAGATAATGAAGTCCCCAGTGTTCGATAGTTTATTCTGTAGGGAGAGATGAGAGGTTTGGGAGGAAGGACGGAAAATTAACCAAAGAGATTTTAAGTTTTTTAAAACTGTTTCCCTTTCAGACGTTTCACAGCCTTTTTCTTTCATGTAAATTTTGGATTTTTTCTGTTTCAGCCAAATGAGCAAAAGGATAAGGGGACATTTCTGTTACTGGCAAACAGCTTGAAAAATTTGTGGAGAGGTAGGAGCAGAGGGATTGTAGTGACCGTTCAGAGCAGGGAGGGAGTTGAATATTCACATTACAGGTACTGACAAAAAGCCATCAAGTAACTGTATACATGTTTGCACTCTACTTAGCAACGGCTTGGCCATTCTGAGAAAAGGGATTTACATTAGGTACAGTTATTAAGAAATACTGTACAATGATCCATAAATCGAACAGCAAGACCAATGTGAATATGAGGAATTGCGCTGTTGGGGAACAGCTGTACTTATCCCTGCACTTTGTGACAATTCTAATTTAGTTTCTGTAAAGTTCACTTAAGCATGGTTTGCTCTCAGCATACAAACACAAAGGGTATAGTAATAAAGCATAAGATACATTTATCCATGCATTGTTGCTTTTTTTGCCCTGTCATAAACACAGAAGTTTCTTGTCTCTTCTCCTCCTCCTCCTCTAACCTCTCCACTTGCTCCAGAGACACCATCCCATCTCCTGTGGCTCTCCCCCTTACAGTACAAACATGGTTTTGGGTATGTCTACACAGGGATAAAAGACTCGCGGCACAGCCTGCGACTGGCCGGGTCAGCTGACTTGCAGCTTGTGCTGCAGCAATAAAAATCATGGTGTAGATGTTTGCGCTCAGGCTGGAGTCCAACTTCTGGGAATGAACTCGAATATCTACACAGTGATTTTTTCAGCCCCAGAGCCTGAGCCCTGTGAGCCTGAGTCAGCTGACCTGGGCACGGGTTTTTTATCGCTCTGTAGACATAGCCTTAATCTCTCCCATCTCAAAAAAGACCCAACCTACTCTTGACTCCACTAACATCTCTAGCTACAGCCTCTTCTCCCTTTCAACTTTAAGCTCATTGAAGACGGTGTCTACAGTGGCTGTCTGGAGTTTCTCTCCTCCAGTTCTATTCCTGACCCTCTGCTGTCTGGTTTCTTCTCCCTGCACTCCACTGAAACCGCTCTTGCTAAAGTCTAATGACTTCTCCCTACCTAGTGCTAAGAATTAGTAATCTATTCCCCTCCTCTTTGACTGTCTTTGACACCATTGGCCATCTTCTCCTCCTCCTCTTTGAAATCTTGCCCTCTTTTGGCTTCTGTGACTCTGCCCTTTCCTGGTTCCTCTCTTACCTCTGTAATTGTTCCTTCATTCCTATTCATCCCTCATCCCTATTCCAACTTTCTGTGGAGGTTCCACAGCGATGTCCTTGGCCCCCTTCTCTTCTCCCTCTACATTTCATCTCTGGGTAATCTCATCTAAAACACAAATTTAACTGCCATCTCTGTGCTGACAGTTTACAGATCTAGCTCTCTACTCCAGACTTGTCTCCTGTCCAAACTAAAGTCTTGGCCTGTATCTTTGATATCTCCTTGTGGATGTCTAGCTGTCCACTCACGCTCACCATGGCTCAAACAGAACTCTTATTCTTTTCCCCCAAACACTCTGCCCATCTCCTTTCTTCATTACTGTGGACAACAACATCACTGTGCCTGTCACATATGCCTGTAACTTGGGCATCATCTTTGCCTCAAACTCTCTCTAGGTTCTCAAAGCTACATTATGTCTAAATCTTGCATATTCTTTCTGCATATTGTCTCTTGTGCCTTTCCTATCAGTCCACACAGCTAAAACTCTCGACCATTCTCTCATCTCACATCTTGATTACTGCAACATCCTTTTCTCTGCCTTTGACCAATGCAGTATTGCCTCATTCATATCCATTCTGAATTCTGTTGCAAAGATCAGTTTCTTAGCCTGTTGGTTTGACCACTGGTGTGCTGATACACCTATCTTGGTGACCGATATTGTCTCATTGTTCCTTAGCGCTTTTCCATCGTTGTGTGTCTTTATCCATCTCTTGTCACTTTTCTTACATTTAGATTGTAATTTTGTTAGGTCAGGGGCCATCTTTTCATTCTGTGTTTATACAGCACCTCGCGCGAAGGGGTCATAGTCCATGACTAGGGTCCTTGGCACTATTATAATAAATAATGTGGTGTTTGAACCGGTTCCATTTAATACACGTGTGTATGAGCAGGATAACGTTTTCAGAAGTGCTTAAATCCTGTTCTGAAAAATAAAGTAGACACTTAGGGTATGTCTACACTGCAATTAAACAGCCCCTTAGCTGGAGTCCGCTGGCATGGGCCAGCCACAGGTTTTTAATAGCAGTGTAGAAATACTTTTAGGAGCCTAAGCACCAGTAAAAGTCAGTGGGACATACACACTTTTGAAAAGGTTACCTATAGTCCCTATCTTAGGCAAACAAAGACTGCCACTCTCTTCCTTCTCTGCATATAGAGCAGACGTTCCGATTATATGTAATATTAGTCTGCAGGGATGAGAAAAATAATGATGGGGAAAGAAAGTAAAGTAGGCCCTGATCCTGCAAACACGCACGTGCTAATCTTTTCACATCACGAGTGCCATTGACTTGACTTCAGTGGGTCTACTTGCATATATAGCTAAGCATGTGTTTAGATGTTTGAAGGATTATGGCTTAATGGTAAACCCAGGTGCGTATATATGTTGGGTTAAATTCACTACTGATGTAAGGTGGTGTTACTCCTGTAGAGGTCAGTTGCACCCACTTATACCAGTAATGAATTTTGCCCATTTCTTTAGTAGAGCTTTTTGCTGTGAAGTGCTATCACCAAAATCTGTGGTTAATATAGTGGTGAATCTATAGGTTATAGGCACATTCTTAAACAAAACAAAAAAACCCAAGTTGTCTTAAAATTATTTTAGCGTTAAATTTAATTTATTTTATGCTCTAAAATGTTTAGTGTGCAGGATTTTTTCCTCAGCATTTGACATCACTTTGCAGCTATTTATTTAAACTTTAATTTATTTTTATTTTGAGTTTTATTTTTAGGTTAGCTTCAAAAGACCTCAGTGACATGTACTGGACAGTGTCCACACAAAACAAATCCACTTAAGCCTTTGTAAGACAAAGGAAGAGAAGAAAAACCATGAAAAATATTTTAAATTAAATTGCTTTGTATTTCAAGAGAGGTGTAAACCATTTTATTATTATGTAAATACACCATATCCTATTGTCTGATGTGAGAGTTAAAAGAGAAGTAAAGGAAAAGCGTATGGGGAATGAGAATTGACAAATCTAATAATAGAATGAAGACAGAGTGGTAAGAATCTGGGCCAGTTTCCTGAAGAAAGTCTTAAGTGGACATATTTTTGAGGCAGTATGGATTTGTATTTTTCAAGCCCAAGGAGTCAAAGTTGTATAGCAGGGTTGATGGGTTGGTTGGTGTTTCTGCAGCTTGGAAGCAGATAGATGTCCAGATTAAATTAATATACACTGTCATTTTGTCATGTTCACTAAACCTTAGGGATGGAATTACCTCTCCATTCTGCTGACTTGGGGTAGGGCTATTCTTGATCTGATAGACTTCAACTGCTGTTTTTGAAGTGGTGATTATTTCTCTTGTTAGTGTAAACTGCGTAACTGTGCAGTTACATTAATTTCAAATGTTAAAAATGAAGCATATATTTCATTTTCTCTCCAGCATACTTAAGTGATCAGACTGTATTGTTGGTTAGTTGCTTGGTAAATTTCTTATTTAAAGCAAATTGTAGAGGTTGTGTAAGGGAGTGGATGGACGGACTGAAGATGGACATCCTTGGAATAGCCACAGAACAGGAACAGCACTGATGCAAAAGCTCAACATACCCACCTGGCCAAGGTGCCTCTGCCTTCATCACATCTCCTCTCTTGTTCTTGATGGGGACTAAGATGCTAATTTAGTGCAAGCTGTGATGGTTATTTTTTTTGATAAGGACACCTATTAACTAAGAATTAGACTAAGACTGTGTACACATTACAGCTTAAGTCAGTGACTAAGCCACGTAAGTTACACTGTCGTAAGTGCTGGTGTGGACAGCGCTTTATCTGCGGGAGAGCTTTACCTGCCAACATAGCTACCACCGCGCGCAGGGGTTGGAGTAATTAAGTCAAGGGGAGAGCTCTCTCCCATCAGCTTAGAGCCAGCTGTAAGTTCTGTAGTGTAGCCATAGCCTGAGGTTACTTAAGGTCTACAGTGAAGTCAGTGGCAGATGTATTTCTTTCACACAGGCCACTTTACAGTGATTAGATGGTAATAGCTTTCTGTTATGGCTTTACTTCTGTCATAGACTGAGTCAAAGTAGTGACCTCACGAGCAAAAGGTTCTGTATCCAATTACCAATCCCCTGAGACATTCAGTCACTTCACCAAACTTTATTTTTGAACTGGGAGCAATATTGGGATAGAATCACCAAAAAAGCATCTTGACCTGATGAGTATTATTTTCTTTATATGCTTTTGTGTAATTTAACGAAAATAAGTTTAGCAGGATCATTAGGTTTTTCTTTAACTGATGGAAAAATACTTGCTCTTTAGCTTTAACTCTGTAGACCAGATTTTACCAAAGAGTAAATGTTATAGCTGAGTTATAAAAGCCTTAAAAAAGTTATAATAGAAAATGATAGAACCATTTGTTTATTATTAATGAAAAAGTGCTGTAAATGTGCTTCTGCTCACTTAAAAATATCAACCAAATGTTGCTGTAAAAGAATATAATTTACTTTGGTTTGGTGTAATTTGTGGTGGTATCTAAGTTTCACAGCAGGTTAGTCTGTACATTCAAATACAATAAACTGTGTGGTCTGAAGTATATTATACCCGTCTGTTAAGTGACAAGGCTAGTTTGAATTTTAACTGGCTGTGTCCACATAAGCTGTTTCGGGGAAATCTCCCTTCCATTGCACTAACACTGGTAGTATAAGATAGGACACTGGTATTTTTACAGCTGTGTGGTTTACTCCTGTTCAGAGTGAGTTCAAAAACATGGGGATTAAAAACTCGGGTCTCCTGTCTACCATAGCAATTCCACCTATTTCCCCCTTTGTGATCACTAGAGGTGCTGCTCCGATAGTAGTGAAAAGATGAGAGATGTCTCAGAACAATTTAGTGTAGATGAAGCTAGGGAAATCGAGAGTAAATTATACTCAGTTCTGTAGGAATTAGCTTTTGACTGCAACACTTCTTCATCAGAGAGAGTTGTATTTTGGAATTGTACTGAGCTATCCAGGTAGGACTGTGTATAGAAGAGCAGGCTGACACACCCTGGCAACCAAACCCATTGGGTCTTATTATTGCGGTCAGAAATACAGGCTGTTGTTTATATTACAGTGGTGTTGAAGGTCCCAACCAAGAACAGGGGCCACATTTTGCTAGGCACTTATGGAAACATACAAAAAGTGACATCTCTCTCCCAAAGAGCTTGCGGTCTAAGTAGACAAGAAAGACAAAGGCTATAAGAAAGGGTGCATTATTATCCATATTTTATAGATGGAGAACTCAGGCACAGAGAAATTAAGTGAATCACTCACGGTCACATGGGAAGTCTCTGGCAGAATTGGGAATTGAACCTAGATTGCCTGAATCCCTGACCACGTGACCATCCTCTTGTCTAATGTAAAATGCTAGTCTTTCTGAGGCAAGTGGGAGGAATAGGAAGGCCTTCAGAGAGAAATCCCAATTAGCCCCAAAGCTTATGTTTGTAAGCGTAGACCTGCTCTGGGGCTTTGTTATTTAATTAAGAATAAAATTAAATCTGGGGAAAGAGGGGGAGTTTGGACAATATCAGTTTGCGATGTGCTCTGTTGGGAACAGAGTGGGGTAGCTGCACATAGATTTATAGGGATATTTTGAAGAAAATGCCAATGTCATCTCAGATTGTGTAAAATGTCAGAGGATGTATGGTATTTTATTAAGCTAGGGAGCCAGCGTCTAACTCAGACAGACTGCTGGTGCCACTATTCTTTTGGGAAATGCCTGGACCGGTAATTAGTGCTAAGTGAATTGCCTATAGAGAATTAAAGAACTGCCATGATGAACATACAGAACCCCCAATTATAAACTCTGTATTTCTGATGTGAAATATTGTAGGCAGATTTCTTTTTCAAAATAATGAACTTTACAAGAATAATTACTGGGGATATAACAGTCAAAGACCTTCCTTTGAGAAACGCTTCCAGCGGGGCTGTGGCATCACAAAATGAACACGGGTAACCCTTAATTCCTATTCAGATAACATCGGCAGCTCATTGTTTTACAAAAATCTCCTTTAATTTTCTGATCAGCAACAACACTATTTTTCTAATTCATAAGTGCCTGTTGGAAATCGTCAATTGCATAGATTAAATTATGTGATTTTAATCTAACTACATTGACGATGTCAGCAAATCCCTCTGGGCCCCCCCCCAGCAAGAGCAAACACGACCTTTTTGCACATTAAGAAAGCACAAAAAAGCCCTCAGCACCCTGCACACCTGCGTCTCCAGGCAAATTAGTCCTTTATTGGAGCATGCATCTAAACAAACAGGTCTTTTCCTTGAATATCAATAAAACCAAGCTCTGGTAAACTGGCAGGGGAACCAAATTCCAAAGTTGAGGGCCCTCCAGTCTGCTTTCAGTGTGTCAATATGGGGGACTGTCAACTTGAGCACCATGTATGATCAATCGCTTGTTGGGGTGGAAAGTGAGGGGAGAGGCAGAATTGCCAGGACCCTAAGACCTTTGTGAATCAAAATTTAAATTGTACCACGAAACTAATAGTAAGACAGTGAAGTTGATGGAGTGCAGATGTAATATGCCATATGTGAGGAGCACTAGCCAATAAATGAGCTGTTGTATTCCGAACCAGCTAACGTTTCTGAGCGGTCTTCAGTGGCAGCCCTGTGTAGACTGCATTATAGCAATCTGATCTGGAGATGAAAATACCCTGAATAATGTGTTGTGGGCCCCGTCCAGGAAGAAAAGTTGCTATTTCCTGGACACATGCAGATGGAAAAATGTACCACTGGTTGCTGCTACTATCTGGAAAATGAGGGGTAGCTAAAAATCCAGCAGAACCTCCTCCTCCCCCCCCGATAAATCTTATTATCAAATGTGAGAAAACCTCCTTTAGCTGTCTTCTCCAGCCAGCCAGCATCACTTTAGTGTCTCTTGGCACAGATGTCCCAGCATACATAGCCTGCTGCTGGGACATCTTACTAGTCAGCTGTGTAGGTGCCCCTCAGTTTCTATTCCACATGTCACAACTTCAGTCTTCATCCAGGGAGTGAAGGCAAGGGTGCAAACTACAACCAAAATTTCAGTTAATCTAACTTTAAATAAAACTAAACACAAGAGTTGATAGGAGTTTTACTGCCAAGGACGTAACTAGCTCCTAAAATGTGGCTAGGTACAATGATAAATGTAACTACATTTTAAACAACACAAGGTGTACATACAGGAATTCAATACACAAGCCGCTTCTCTCTCTGAATGGTTTGCCAGTGCTGATGGAGATAGAAATATGCTGTGGAGAGAATGCTCTCTAGTAACCAGAGCAGGAGATTGGGAGTCAGGGCTCCTGAGTTCTTTTCTTCAGTTTGCTACTGATTTGCTTAGTCATTAAGTCTCTTGCCCAAGTCACTTTTCCTCAATTCACTAGAGTCGATTCTATCCCTTTTTCCTGTGTACTCTCTCCCTTGGTGGTTGCATATTTGCCCCTCCCCACCACCTCAGCCCCCAAATTCTACAGCTTCGTTCTTTCCCAGCGTTTACTGATTTAGCATCCAGGATATCTTGGCATTACCTCAAATTTGGTACAGTGTGCCTGTCATCTACCAGAGATTAACCATTTTCCTTCCTGCCCCCTCCCTCTCACCTGTTCCCTAACATGAGCAAGCACACCATCTTCCTTTCCCACCTTTGCAATCTTAGTGTCCTCCTTTCCTTACTGCTACAACTCTACTTATGCTCTGGTGATTTCCTGCCATGACTCCTGCAGCCTTTGCTTTGTTTTCGAAGTTCCAGTGTCTCCCCATTGTATGCAAATTGATGCTTTCCATTTCCATTCCCACTCTTCTGATAATATTTCTCCCCTTCTTGACTGTCCAGGCCAGCTTCTCCGTCGCATTCAAAGTTCCCCATACCTCGGCCCCTGCTTACATCTCTGCCCTCATCTCTCTACACCATTCCTCTAAACTCTGCCCAATCTTCTCTCCTTTGTCCACCCCTGATTTGGTGCCTTTGTTCATGCCTCCCTTATTCTTGGAATAACCTATCAATTAAAGTGAAATTATCACCTCAAAAATCCCAAAGGAAGAGTGAAAAATCAATGAAGTAAATTTTACATTTGTTTTTGGTCTGTTTCAATTTCAGATTTTCAGTGCTGCAATGTTTAGCAATCCGTAGTGCAAACTAAGAATGTTTATTTGTTTGTTTAAAACCAACTATTTCCTCTGGAATTTAAAAAAAAAAATCATGGGAACATTTCTATTGGTTTGAGGTTTTATAAAAAAACAATTCTTAATAAATCTGAATTTTGTGCCAAATTTGCATTGACCGGGTCTTTTTAGTCATGCATACTTCCCCTCCTTCAAAAACTTTAAAAAATACACTTGTTCTGTGAAGTATTTCAACTATAATGACCACATGCCACTCTGTGTTTGTTTTACATTGTACTGTATTGACTCATGCCTTTATATTGAGGATCTTTGGGGCAGAAGCTTTATTTGTTTAGCATGTTTTAACTATTTTACAATATACCCTGATAATGTCAGATAAACATTTACTTTTCTGGAAAATAGGTGTAATGATTCCTATCTCAGGGACCCTGTGAAGCATATTTTAGTTCAGTTACTTCTGCATTTGATTGAATAGCCTTCCATAGTTCTGTGAATCTTAATTAATGTTTATACTTCACAGTACCTTTTATGCATATCCAGAGTGCTTTATAGATATAAAAAGACAAAAATCATTTGTGCATGGATCTTGGTACAAATTCTCTACCATCCAAAAAATACATCTTAAAGATTGTTGATTTTAATGGTTTTTAAATAAACGTTTTAATTGCAGTTGGAGCTAAGAGTTGTATTTGTCTGTCTTGTGACTTCTCCATACCAGCATTCTGTTGGAAGGGAAAATCCTTGGCGTACCAATTCAGAGTAATTTATTCTTGCAAAATGTAAGCCCTGCGAAACTTTTATATTAGTTTCAGGTTTCAGTAACAATAATGCAGTAATACCCAAGAAACTTGGATCTACTATAAGCATAACTACTCAATAGCTTTTTATTCTCTCTTCGAGTGATTGCTCATATGCATTCCAACATAGGTGAGTACGCGCCCCGTGCACGAGCCTCCGGAAGCTTTTCTGCCCTAGCAACCCCCTGCGGGTCGGCTCCTGCGCCCCCTGGAGTGCCGCGCTCATGTCGCGGTATATAGGGACAGTGACGACCCCGTGGACCCCAGTTCCTTCTTTCCGCCCGTGATGGTCTTTGGAACGCTGCCCCTTGCTCTTCGCAAGTAGCAATCTCCTCTTTTGTAATTTGTAGTTAGTGTACTTAGTAGTTAGTGAAGTTTATATTTTTTAAAAAAATTAATAGTTTAAAAAAATTGTTTATTAGAGTTAGTGATAGTACTTAGCCCTTACGGGCTACGCGGAGCCATGCCGGGCTCCACGGGGTTCAAAGCCTGCGCCGAGTGCTCAAAGGCTTTCCCGGTCAGCGACCCGCCTGATCGCTGCCTTCGCTGCCTGGGGGAGCTTCATCGGAAGGACAAATGCCGTATTTGTAAGTCCTTCAAACCCAGGACTCAAAAGGAGCGCGATGCCCGCCTCAGAACTATCTTAATGGAGTCGGCGCTTCGTCCAGTCTCCGAGCCCTCAGGGTCACCGTCGGCACCGAGTGTCTCATCGGCGCACAGCGCTCCCCCGGCACCGACAACGGCACCGATGCGCAAGGTGCCGAAGAAAAAGAAGCGGCCGGAGGCCGTGTCTATGGACTCCCCCCTGCGACCGGTACAGCAGGGGGTACAGCAAGAGCCGACACCGGCGTCTCCGTGCAGGGAGCCTCCCCCGACCCCGGGGGGTGGGGGAACTCTCCTGCAGGGGCCGTCGACGCCGGAGGCGTTTGTAGCGGCATGAGCCCTCATGGCCATGCCCACACATCCGTCCCCCCCGCGGCCGAGGGAGTCAGGGACGGCGTCTCGAGGTAGACCCGTGCTGGGTTACCCCGATGGGCAGAGGAGACATGGATCATCGTCTCCCCCCAGACGGTCGAGGACGGGGGAAGCGGGAACTCCCCCTCCTCGCTCCGACCTTAGGTCGTCGAGTGCCTCGGCACCGCAGCACCGGGAGCGGTCTAGAGGTTCCGAGAGCAGCCGCTCCACCTCGGGCAACAGGTCCTTTCATTCAGAGAATATGTGTTGGCAGATCTCTGTATGCTTAATATAAACTTGTGAAGCTTTACAATTTTGAAAGGGGGATGAGTTTTGGAGCTTAGAATCATTTGGGTGAGAGGATCTCCAGTGGGTCATTGGAGGGGCAACTTTCTTCCCTCTTAATTTGCTATAATATGACTGTAAGGAAGTTTAAAAACAAAATAAGATACTATATGTCATTCTGTGGGAGCTTTGCCTGCATAAGGATTTCAGGTTTGGGGTTATAAATTTCTGAAAATGACACCCCTTTTTATTTGGTTTTACTGATTTTAAAAAGCATCTGGATGCCCATTGATGAAATTGGGAAACCAGAACAAATTTACATGGATGTGTCCGCAGTGGGTTTTGTATTTCAAAATCACTGATGCTTCTCCCAGGGTTCAAATCAATCAGATTGTCATTTGCTATAAAAAAAAAAAAAGACAAAAATTAAACAAATTAACCAAGACCAAAGTACATAACTATGTCTCGACTCTCAAAATGTTTCAGAGGTCATTTATGATCCATGGCACTTCAATGTTACACATGATAAAGAAGGGGGAACTCTGCTATAAAAACATTTTTTTTGCGTAGTTTACTTTGTTTAACTTTGTATTTCATATGTAAAAGAAAATAATTAGTTCACTATCATTGTGCATTTTAGTTTTTATCATCCTAGTGTTTTATGACTGTGTTCTTTGGGTTTTGTGTCTTATTTCACTGTCTGAGTATGCATATCCTCTCACTCATATTTATTATGCTTTCCTTTTCTTGGTGAGGAGGGATGCCCCAGCAGTTAGGGCACTAACCTATGACTTGGGAGACCAAGGCTCAGTTCCCTGCTCTGCCACAGACTTCCTGTGTGACCTTGGGTAAATCTCCTAGCTTCTGTGCCTCAGTTCCTCAATATAAAATGGGGAATGGTAGTACTGCTTTTGAGGAGTGCTGTGAAGTTAAATACATTAAATATTGTGAGGTGCTCAGGTGATGGAAGGCCATATAAATACCTAAGCTGCTTGTAACTGTCATGAACAAAATATTATCTGAGGCCCTAATTCATTCAACTGCTATTGAAAACAATAGGACTGCTCACATGCTTAAAATTAATCCTGTATTTATGTGCTCTAGATGATGATGATTTATGATGTGTGTGGTAGTACTCAAAAGCCACAGTTAGGGTTGTATCAGTTCCTGAACACGTGATAATCACATTTGGACAGGCAAAAATATCTGTGAATGTAAATGTTTTTTGGTCTTGTATTAGTAATGGTTCTGCACATTCAAGTGTTTATCTTTCCATTTTAATTAATAGAAATAAAAAGGAATTAGGAAAGGGGGAAGAAGGGGCGACCCTCAGGAAAGGAATATAACTGATATAAGTATTCATCTTAGGGCTTGATCCTGCAGTCAGATGCAGGTGGGCACAAGCATTTGGCTGCACTAAACCAACTGCATGACCAGGACCTATGTTAGCAAAAGCTGGTGTAATTTTGAGATGCTGTTATAACAAGATGCAAATTAGCATCCGGTAAAGCATATAGTTTTGTCTTATTAACTTGAAGAGAAATACTTGTTTGCACATAGACTATTTATCATTATTTAATCCCAAATCCAAATGAATTAACCTCATCCATAATTTACCACGAGTCAAACTAAAAATAAATCTATGTAATACAATTTCAGAATTGCCACTCTGAAGCCTATGATGTCTGTAAACTCAGTATGAAGCGGTGAAAACAGCTACAGGCATGGTTGAGGGCTCTTTGTGTTCAGAATATCACCAGATTGAATCCTCGTTTGTTTTCGCAGAGTGTTATTGTCCACTTTTAAAGTTATCAACCAATTTGACTTTACAAGTTACACCCGGGTGGTGTACAGCTTCAGAAAGGCATGTATGTGTCATGCCAAGAGTCCTACCTAGACCATTGTGATATCAAAGGTAACTCAGCCAATCATCACCCTTACCCTACAGCTAATTTGGATGTAACAGTTTCATTGGCTGTAGGAGAGAGACTGCACAGATGGTGGAATACTTGGCCCAAATGCGTCACTGCAAGCCACACTCCTTGTTTGCCATTCACACAGATCGACACAACTTTCCCAGTGCAACCCAATCCACCCACAATAACAGAATCAGACTGCACAGTAACTCCCAAAACACATATCCCCTCACCTCAGCATATACCTCTCATTTACCACCTTCACAAATCCATACAGATCTCCTCACACAACAGAATCCACACACAAATCAACACAACCAGCACACACAATAAACTCAGACATCACTCTGAAGCCTAGACTATCTGTTGAATCATTGTGAAGCATCAGAAACAGCTACAGCATGATTGAGCTCTTTTTGTTTAGAATATCACCAGGTACAGTCATCCCTGGAATTCATGTTCTGTTGTCCAATTTTTAAGTTCTCGCCCATATTTGGCTTTTTTCTGAAATCCCTTAGAAAATGTCTCAGTTCTGAGTGTATTAATTAACACATTTTTGGGCTCCAAGCACTGGTCTTAAAGGATTCTCTGTTTTCTTTATAAACAGAGTAAGAATTTTGTCCCCTATTCTAGAATGTATTGCAGCATCCTTCTCTTCTAATTCAGTTCCTGACTCTGAAACAGCTCTTTATTTCTGGAAGAGGTTTTGCATCACCCTCTTGTCATAGGGTCTATGGAATGTAATCATTTATTTTCGGGATGTCTAATTGGTAAATCATACCTTGGACTTAATTGTTTCTTAACAACACCATCCTTAACTCACTTTTTAATGCCACTCTCTGACATGCATTTGCCTGTCTTGACTGACAGTTTTTGGCTACCCCATATCTTCCAGATTTCAATTGAGCTGAATGCAAGATAAAGGAGATGATTACTTCTTTCACATTTTGTTGCTCAGATTCACTATCTAGGGATTTTACTGGCTCCTTTGCTGCTTCTGGATGTCTAGCTAACCTGGAGATGATGAAAGCATGGGTCTCTTTGGCTAGAATGGGAAGTTGTACTGGGAAAAATGGACACAGTTTCCTGTTTTGGTGAATATGGATTTCTTTCAGTCTGCATCTATAGTAGATCCGATTCCCAAGAATGGACATGACAAGATACCCTTAATAGAGGATGAGGTCAACATGCCGGCCTGCCCCTTAAAGTGTTTCTCACTTTGTACTTCATCTTCTTCCTTTAAATGGAAAAGTAAAACTCTACAAAAGATCTCTTTATATTTGTAACAAGGTGCTTATCCTTCTAAACTAATCTCTCTACTTACAAGAACAGGTGGAAACAATATTAATTCTTCATAAAAGTTGAGGTATACCCACTATGACACTCTCTGTGTCAATTACGGATTGCATTCCTACTGTTTATATTTTTATGCCTCTGAACTGTGAAGCACAAATGAACATTCGTTGCTCATAAAATCATAAGAAGAACATTGCCTAAATCTCTTTGCTGCTAGATTGAGCTGCGACTGCTGTGTCTCTTCAGAGTGTCAAGGTGGATAAGGTAGTATCTTTTATCGGACCAACTTCTGTTGGTGAGAAAGACAAGCATTTGAGCTTACGCTGAGCTCTTCTTCAGGTCTGGGGAACATCTTTACTTTAGAAGGCAAAGGAATACAAGAAGTGAGTCAATTCACATACCTTAGCAATAATGTGCAAGCCAATAAGGTTGTCCAGAAGGAAATAATGTCTTGAATTGTCAAGGTGACAGTTCCACATCCGACTTAAACAAGATTTGGTCATATAAAATCTGCAGTTTAAAGGCAAAACTATGAATTTCCACCTCAAATCTTACCTCCACCCAGGGCTGTCCTTGGGGGAGGGTAGGTCCTGGCTTGCAGTCGGAAGGCAGATGGCAGCTGCCTGCCTCCCGGCCTGTCCTGGCGCGCAACTGGGAAGGGGGCTGCAGCTACCCGCCTCCCGCTGGGTCTTGGTGCGCAGTCGGGAGGTGGGCTGCAGCCGCCCGCCTCCTGGTTGGTCCTGGTGCAAAGCACGGGGCCCCCCAAAGCGTGAGGCCCAGGGCAGTCGCCCTGATTCGCTGTACCCTAGGGATGGCTCTGCCTCCACTTTACATATGGATGTGAAAAGCTGGAAATCCACCAAAGGTACGGACAGACATCTAAGTGCCTTCAAAGCAAATGCTTCAGAAAAATACAAGGCGTTAATGTCCTAGCTCTGGCCAATTGCACCTATATTCCTCCCCCCTTTCCCTCCCCACCCTTCTGTGGTTTATCATGTGCACCCCTTCTAAGTTCCCGCCTACTCAATTGTTGCCTCTTTTTCAGGATGTACAGACCCCCTGTGATATTCCCAGCAAAGGACAGGCTGCCCAAGCAGACTTCTTTTGCCTTCTCGTCTCAGATGGTTAACAGTGTCATTACCACAGTTATTTAAAGTTACAATCAGTTCTTTCTAAGCAAGCATGTTTTATTTTTAAGGTAAAGCAATACAGAGAAAACATTAAAACAATGAAGGAATTGACACATATTAATAAGCTTACCAAAGATCACCCCAACTCCAGCATGGACTGTGGTGGGTGAACAGTCCTTCAAACCCCGCCTCGGGGTTTTTCTGTGGTTTCAAGTTCGTAACACCCTTTGCTTAGAGGAAGAACACTAGTGAATTTGTGAGGCAAAGTTATCCAGTTTGGGCCGTTGAAAAGATCATGAATAGGTAACCAGCCAGACAAAGGATTTCTGCTCAAGGCTCATCTTCAAAAAGATTTACTCGGAGGTGGGCCATTTGCATTCCCTTCATCCTAAACATAACTAACCATTTACATTGTTTCAGAAAATGTTTTGATGTTCCTAACATTTCCCCAAGGTTTGCATTAGTCACATCTCTTAGAGGAGTTCCATACAATGCCCCAATAACACATAAGCAATTACATTTTAAATACAATGGAACCCAAGGAATTAAACTTAATTCAATAAAGTTTACCCAGGATATTGCAGGAGAGAGCCCCAGCTGTCAGTTAAATGCCGTGAATTTATAACCAATACTGAGATTCCTCAGAGTGTTCAACAATCACTTATCTCTAAAGCGATCCAGAAAAGAACATGGAAATATTTGGGAGCAGCATTCAGAATGAAGCCAGCACGTCTACAATGGCAGGCATACCATTGGGCAGCTGGAGGAACGTGCAAAAGAGGCTGGCTGAAATAATCCCTCAGCGAAACACTACTCAGAGAGGGAAAATGTATGGGATTTAGCAACATAGAGGAGAAGCAAAGAGCAGCTGAAGATAGACAGACAGGGGTGGCAGAGCCTTGTTTGTGCACTAATTGATATCTGATGTCATGGGAAGGATTCAGATTCTGATATATTTAAAAGAGGGGGAAGCAGTTTCACTCACAGCTGTTTATTTATCAGGTGATGAGAAAATGAATGGAATGAGAGAGTCTATTAGTTAATTTAGTACCCATACTCATTATTTTAACTGGAAAATAAGGTTGTCAATTACATGCTGTATTATTGTCAGGGCTGCCCTAGTAATATTAGAACACACAAAAGTAAAGGACAATGAGGAGCATGGTTTTATTTCTGTTGTCAGTGGAACTATAATCTTTCATCCATCCAAAAATGGGTTATCCCTGGCCTTTCAAGGTGTTCTATGCTGCCCTTGGAATTATTTGGACAGAAACACCCATCTATAAAATACTGTCATTCTTTCTTAGAGAAAAATGTTGAAATAGCATTACCTCCTGCTGCACCTTGCATTGGATACAAAATTTGAATGGAAACCCAGTGGACAGTATGGGGCACTGGAGGTATGTGCTGTCTTTTCTCTTTATTGTATAGGAGGCAAGCTAATGCATGTTGTATCAGCTGCAACTTCCACATGGCCTTCTTTTTATCCCAAAGTAGAGTATGTCACAATAATCTATTCTTGGAGGTGGTAAGTGCATGGCCCACTGCTGTTTAGATTTTCATCCAAGAGGAATTGCAGTTTTCTGTCCAGCCAGAAAAGGCATTTCTTGCTACTGATACCACAATGATAGGTACGGTATAAGAAGCTAAATATAGTAGAATAATAATCTATGTGACTGAATAATGATGGATCTAATAGAACTCCAAGACGGTGCACAATCTTGATAGTTAGAGGGCATTCTTTTGTGGAGGTGGAGATTTCATATAATTTCTTGCACTTTGCAAAATTCCGTTTCTTGGGCAAAAAGTACTTACATCATCAATCTGGTTTCTTGTATTTCAGACTTTCCAATTTCCTTCTTATTTTAAGTGTCAGGGCCGAAAGATCTCCGGATATGTCTATTTTCTGTCTACATATTTAATGGATCTCTTCTAAACTGTTGCTTTTTTGTCCTTGGCTCTAGCTTTGGGATTAGGGAAGGAAACAGGCCACAGACAATACTTAAAAGCTCTTTAAAAAGTATTGCACAGCCGAAAGTAGATTATCCTTTGCAGTCTCTTGAGGGACAACTTTTGAGGTGTATGCTGATTATATGCTCGCTATTTTCAAGCTAATGTATTTTGCTTGAGTTTATTTCCTTATTTGATCTTGTTCAGATGAACCATGAGTTCCATCTTCAGTTGTGGATACTCTGTTGTCTAGGAATGCAGTTCTTTTATTATTATTATTTATTAATTATTAATTATTTTCACATTTATTTGATTTCTGTTAATAGCTCTTTGAAATTCAGTTAAGCAGTGAGCAAACATTGATCTTTGTCTGTCTTTGGTGCCTTACCTGGAGTCCTGCTCCTTATCACCTATTTTTGAAAAGTACCTGTCTGTTTGAGGCACCTTATTCAGTCCTACTGTCTGATTCTGTAATGGGGAATGGGAAAGTGAAGAAGGGAGAGGAGGTCAGAGCAAGGGGAGGAGACATGGTAGGAAGTTAGGGTTGAAGAAAGCAAGCTTAGAAGAATATCAAAGTTGGGTTGAAAATGGGTAACAAGGAAAGACCTAAGCAACAAAAGGGAGGGGGCAGGAAAATGATGATAGTATAGAATAAAAGGAAAGCAGCAGACATTCAAAAAGTGACAGAGAACACAAAACATGAAAGGGGTGTTACTCGTAGAAGTGCATAGGAAAAATGAAAATCTACAACAGAAGAGCAGAAATAAAATAAAATAAAATAAAAGGGGAAAAGCAGAATAACAAACAATGAAAAGGGAGAGCAAAAATGCTAAAGTTTACATTTCTAAAGCGGCATTAGCTCAGTTACTTTCCACATGTCTTTTGATTATTTATATTTGAGTATTGCCCAGAAGCTCCTACAGAGATGAAGGCCCCGTTGTTCTAGGCATGGTACAGACACATAGTAAGAGACAATATCTGCTCTGAAGAGAGAACAATTTAAACAGACAATGGGTAGGAGAAAGGAGTATTATCTTCATTTTACCCATGGAGAACTGACGCATGGAGAGATTATTGTGTTTCTTGTTCCAGGTCACACAGGAAATCTGTGGCAGAACTTGTTAATGAACCCTAATCATCTCATTTCCACTCCAGTGCCTTAATCACAAGGCCACAGTTCTGCTCTTCCTTTTCTATTCCCATTTTTCTATTTAGTGTGTAGCTTGATATGTTATTGATTGCTGTGATTTTAACCATGCAACCTTAATGCATTTAGTGGTTGTCTAGTACTGGCAAAAAGGCTAAGTAATCAAACTCTACTAATTCAGTGTTTCCTAAATTAATACAACTAGTTTAGACTTGAAGGGATTTTTGTGTGTGTATATATTACATATCATGGCACCAGATGTTTTTTCCAAGCTCTGGTGGGTGGGTGTGTACAAATGGAAAAAATATCTGCTGCCATGATATGTACTTTTAAAAAATAACTGCCTGTTAACTTACTACAGGTACAATGCCAGCAATAGGTAGCTACTTGATTCAGTTCCATTAGTAACAACATATATGTGTACATGAACCATCACTTCTTTCTGCCTTCCCCTTTCCATTACACAGCAGAGGGACACGTTCCAAAGAATACAGTGTAATTCAATACAAAAAATTCCAGGGGTGATGTTCTGGCCCTATTGAAGTTAGTGGCAAATCTCCTGTTGACTTAACAGGACCAGGATTTCGCCCAGGAAATGCCCAAGTTAAGCTTGTATGCAGTGTAGCTATAGTTGTGTCGGTTCCAGGATATTAGAGAGACAAGGCGAGTGAAGTAATATCTTTTATTGGACTAACTTTTGTTGGTGAGAGAGACAAGCTTTTGAAGAAGAGCTCTGTGTGGCTCAAAAACAGTCTCTCTCACCAACAGAAGTAGGTCCAATAAAAGATATTACCTCACCCACCTTGTCTCTCTAAAGTTAAGCTTGTCTGTTCAGGTTTAACTCTGCCTCCTTATCTTTTATTCTTCCATACTTCTACATGAATAGCGTCTGACCACAAGAGACCACTCTGATCACCTGCATAACACAGGTCATAGAACTTCTCCAAAAGAACTTTTATTTGAAATAGAGCATATATTTTTAGGGGAAAAAAGTCTTGATTTAAAAATTGTCTGTGATGGTAAATTGTTCCAATGGTTAATTGCTCTCACTGTTGAAAATTTACTCCTTATTTCAAGTCTGAATATGTTCAACTTCCAGCCATTGGATCTTATTATACCTTTCTTTGCTAGGTTGAAGAATCCATTATCACGCATTTTTTCCCTATGTAGTTACTCACAGATAGATCAAGTCACCCCTAACTTTTGTTTTGTTTGTTAACCTAAATAGATTGAGCTCCTTATGTCTGTCACTATAAGGCATGTTTTCTAATCCATTAATTGCTCTTGTGATTCTTCTCGGAAACTTCTCCAGTTTATTAACATCTTTCCTGAATGGTGGACACTGGAACTGGATACAGTATTCCAGCAGTGGTCACACCATTGCCAAATACATAGGTAATATAATCTCCCTACTCCTACTCCTGATTCCCCTGTTTGTATATCCAAGGATTGCATTACCCTTTTGGGCCGTAGCATTGCACTGGGAGCTAATATTAAGCTGATTATCCACCACGATCTCCAAGTCTTTTCAGAGTCACTGCTTCCCAGGATAGAGTCCCCCGTCCTGTAAATATGGTCAACATTCTTTGTTCCTAGAAGTATTAAAATGCCATATTACGTTTGGCCATCTTAAAATGCCTGTTTGCTTGCACCCTGCTTTCCATGCGATGTGAATTGCTCAGTATCAGTGACCTGTTCTCTTTATTTACCACTGCCCTAAATATTACATTCATTGAAGTCATGCCCAAGGCTAGCTTTATTGACTTGGACTTTCAGTATGATAATTGCTGTACTCTGTAAGTTATATCTTACAATTCTGTCAGCACTCCAGGGGGATGGACTATACCGCCAGAAAGCAAAATCCTTCGTTGAGTGGCTTGGTACCTGCTCCTCCCGATGCAGCCGGCCTGCTTTGTAGGCCAGCCCAGAGAAAGAGGGCTATCACTGAAAAGTGGAATGTTTTATATTTTACTTAGGATGGGATAAGCTAAATGGAAAGATAGAGGAAGGGAGAGGGGACACTGAAGGGAAGCGGGTGGGAGCAGAGCACTGGAGGAGGAATGAAGTTGGAATGATACTGAGGTGAAGAGCTTGTGATATAGCAGGCAGGAGGCCACTGAAGGAAATGGCCAATCAGCACAGGGTCAAAACTGTAGGAAACACTTTGATGACATCACCAGTGTCCAAAGACATGCTTAAACTGCTTCTGCTGTAAATTAGAAGCATTTCCTCAGCAACTTGATTATGCTTTCTTTGAAGTTATGGGAATTTTGTAGCTGTAAGGCCTTAGGTTGCAAACACACACTTGAATAATGCAAGTAGTCACACGATTGCACAAATGGTATCACAGTGAGGAAATATTTAAATTTTATGAACGTGTGTTGTAATAGACCAAACGAATACAATGTACAGTATAAGCAGCAATGTCTCTCAGTAGCATGGTTTTCAAATTTTCCCCTGACATAGCAGTAAATCTTTTAGAAACTGCACTTACAAGGACTCAACTCTTTGATTTCATTGGAAGCAGGATTGAATTCTATGTACAGCTCCTGTCAACTTCAACTAGAACATGATCGAACCTTACAGGACTGGTGCTAATATGAACCTACTTTTTATAATTATAAACACCGGAGTCTAAAAATGTAAATTTCTTTATTGGAACAAGAAAGATCCAATACTACTCTGCTATTGCTAACCCTTTCCTGCAAAATGTATTGCACGCAAGTAAATGCCATGTGTTTAACTCATTAGCCATTTGTCTGCCTGACAAAGGACAATAGATTTGTACACTAAGTGGTATTAAAATATATCTGCAATTGTTGCTGTCTTCCATGTACATTTTTTGATGGTAACATGTTCTGCAAAAATAAATACCATGGTTTATATTTAAAAATACAAATAAAAACTATGTTAATACAATGTCAGGGTTGCAAAGTTAAAATGTAAATTAGGAAAATTTGAAGTTAAGAATCATGTACTAGTGTTAGATTATATATGTACAATTTCAGTAGTATTTTCTTTTACTGGTTAAATATTGAGTTACAATGTAAGCAGCTTAATATAGTTGTGGGAAACCTTTGTATCTATTTTTAAATACAGTGTTTTTTTTATTTTAAAAGCATATTAGCTTCTTTCCCCCCCTCTTTCATTTCCCCCTGGGTTTTTTTCCTTCAGAGAGAAAGCAGGGGCTAAAATAAAATAAAACCTAAAGAGAAAGAAAGATAAGAAGGGTGATCTGTGTGTGTGTAAATTAACTGAAAAGATAACCATATTAGAGGTCTTCTGGAGTGCATTCTGGTCTTCACAGTCCAGGTAATTTGAAAGCAATGGCTGGCTGGCTGGCAGTCAGAAGATCTACTGGACTCCTTCCCCTGCCACCTGATGTGTGTCCTAGCACTTACTCCTCCACTCCCAACTCTCTGCATTTCAAGAAGAAAACCTCACAGGTTCGGCAGCCCATGTGCTGAGCGCCCTCTGCTCAGCTCTCCTTTTCAAATACCTGTATCCCGAAGGCCATGAGTGTATAATGTAGAAAGTTGTAGAGCATGGGGAGTTTGAATTGATTGTGCAATCTAGTTAGTGCATTTAAAAGAACAACCAGAAAAACTACCCAAGAATCCAGTTTTGGGCAAAACCTGCATACTTGTCTTGATCCTGTTGTATGCTGTCTCTGAGGGACATATGTGTGCAGTAGGCATGTATTGGAACTGTGCAAATATAGTGACCGTTTCATCCTTTATTCTGCATGTACTCAGGATGGTGTTTTCAACTCTTAACAGAAAAATATACATTTTGAATGGGGAACCTTAGCAACATTACATTTCTCAGGGTAGGTTACGTAAATGCTAACTTCGAAGCATAAAAGCTCTGCCACCATTTAGTCTGGACTAAGAAAAATAACGATTAGTAGTAGTATTTTGCAATGGAAAGAGATTTTTTTCATTCTTTCATAACTGAGATTAAGATTCTGTCACGGCTATTTTTAGTAAAAGTCAGGGGCTGGTTGTGGGCAATAAACAAAACTTCAGGGAAGCCCCTGGCCAGTGTCTGACTATTCCTAAAAATACCCTGGGGGAGGGAAGACAGAGTGCTGCCGAGGCTTGCAGCTGCACCAGCCCTGCTGCTGTTCCAGCCCCTGAGGGGCAGACCCAACCTGGCCGTTGCTCCGGCGGCCCCAGGGCTGGCTGTGGGCCAGCTGTTCTGGTGGCCAGTCTACTGCCCCATGTGGTGGGCTGCCAGTCAGCTGTTCAGGTAGCCCCAGACTGACAGCTGCTGCAGCCCTACCCCAGAAGACATCACAGAGGTTCTGGAAAGTCATGGTGGTCACTGTATCTTTACTCATAACTCAGACTGCTCGATAAGTTTCCAGAAACTTTAAAAATTCTCCATTGCGTTAGAACCACACACTGAAAATTTCAGTGCAGAAGAGGAATGATCATAAACGTATTCACAGGTGGAAATAGAATTTTGAGAAAATAATTGTTATCTTGAATGCTGAATTAGTCAGATTATGGAATTTGGTCAGATTTTTTTTGCCCCCCAGCTACAGAATGACTTTATTTAAATGTCTGCTTGTACTGCTTTAGAATTCTAATACAGGGTCTGATCCAAAGCCTATTGACATCAATGGAAAGATTCCTATTGACTTTCATGGTTTTGGATCAAGTGGTAGTCTTTAACTGTCATGGTTTGAATTGATGAGGTGGATGCACACGGGCATCCCTACATTCATAAATCTGGTTTTAACCTTTTAACTTTGAGACTCCTTCCCTCCAAAGTACACTCACTATCTTGTTAAGAAAGAGCAACTGATAAGTTACTGGTCTTTAATTTTTTTGTCTTTCAGTATCCGCAGTGTGATGCAGAAGTATCTTGAGGAGAGAGGTGACTTGACCTTTGACAAGATTTTCAATCAGAAGATTGGTAAGGTTTTTTTTTTGTTTTGTTTTTGTTTTTTGTTTTGTATCAAAATATTTTGTCTTATGTTTTTAAGATTGATTTGTTTGCTACTGTTTCGTGCAGCCTGTTGAAGATAGCATTATAGATTTAGTTAAACATAATATAGTAAATTATGGACAGGACTTAAAAGAAAGGTTGAACTTTGTTTAAGGTTGAAGAGAGCTACCTATTGGCAGCCATTCCTGTGCCCTGGAGTGAAAGTTTGGGGCTGTGAAGACAAAGGGTTTTGTATTCCTCTCATCTCTCAGTCTCAATCTCAACTTCTGTTGCAGTCCAGATGTATGGTGTGTAACAACAGATAACTCTGTTACTCCCAAAGATCATGGAGCATCCTCTGTGCCAGCATGGATCCCACATATACTGTCTGTGGCACCTCTTAGGATAAAGAAGTTTTCTGAACCACATTAAATACTTATATCTGTAAACTCTTATTCTTAACTGTGGAGCATCTAACCAGCTTCTCCATAAAAACAGTTTTGTTAGAATGAGGTAGCATGGTGAGAATCAACATGTCTCTGCTGAAGAAGACTTTGGAATGTGGGATAAAGATTAAGGATAAATATGGGTATTTTTAACTGAAGAGGCTTTATATTATGCTGAAAATATTGGATGTTCATTTACTTTTTATTGCTGTCTTCTACCTTGTTCTTTGCTACCTTCGTTCTGTTTTCATACATTAATATAGTTGCTTGTGGTAGAGTATACTTGATTTTTAGGAATGTATAATACAAAAGGCTGAGAGAATAAAGATAGTATTTGATTTTTAAAAATCTAACAACTGACAGATGGTGTTTTTATTATTATTTTATTTGGTTGTATTGTGGTTGTCCCTAGAGGCCACAGTTAAAATTGGGCCCCAGTGTGCAAGGTGCTGGACAAACATTTAACATGGCAATTTATCCCTACCCTAAGAAGCTTAAAATCTAATTTGAGATGAGGCACAATATGTTTTGCAAATGAAAGTGGGGGACAGAGGACAAAAGTAATAAAAATAAGATCCCATGGTTACATAGGTTGCCATTGCACTACTTGATGGTGCTTGATGGATCCGAAACTTACTTTAAAAAAACAAAACAACTAAGTTAATATCCACTATCGCTGACTGACACTGACCCCAACCATCATAGGTAGGCTGATTTCTTGTAAACAAAGGTGGGTCATAGCAAAGGCAGCATCTAGAGACTTGTGGCCTTACAACTGCATTCAGTGAGGGTGTTTTATGTGTAAGAGCAGTGTGGAAGAACGCAGAGACAGTTGTTAGAGAAGGTGGGTGGGTGGATAAGTTTGGCATTTTTAACTGGGCGGAGGAGAGAGAGGTGATGTGATAAAAAGCAAGAGTGGACAAGCAGGGAAGTGCAGAGTTGTGAAGGACCTTATACATTAAATTAATATAATATTTGTTGTACATTTTAATATATATATATGAGGACATACAGGAAACACTTTGAATTGTAATAATGCATATTGCTGTCAATATGGTTTAATTTTTTTAGTGTTAAACCCATATTGTCTCCTTCACTGACCTCCCCGCCCTCCAGTCAGAGATGATGAAACCCTGTCTTAACTAGAGCTGGGGGATTAGGGAGCTGCTATCAGGGGACAACCCCTTTGCAGATGTCCCTGGTGCATTGATTTTAAGGTCAAAAGGAACCTTTATGATTCTCTAGCCTGACTTCTGGCATAGCATAAGCCATAGATTTTGTCCAGTGATTCCTGCATCTAGCCCATCAGATTGTGGTTGAACTAAAGCATATTTTTAGGAAGATATCCAGCCTTGATTTAAAGACTCTTAATTGAAGGAGAATTTACCACAATTCCTTGGTAATTTGTTCAAACGCTTAATCATCGTCAGTGTTAAAAATTTGCATCTTTTTTCCAGTTGAGTCTCTCAACATCCACCTTTGGTTCTTATTATGCCTTTGTCTGCTAAATTTCAGAGCCCTCTAATATCAGATGTCTTCTTCTTGCATAGGTAATTATAGACCCTTACCGAGTCACCTCTTTATCTTTTCTTTGATAAACTCTGTAGATTGAGCTCCTTTAGTCTCTTACATGTTTTCCAGACCACAAATCATTCTTGTAACCAGTTTCTGCATTCTTTCCAGTTGTTAAAGTGCAGAAATCAGAGCTGGACACAGTCTTGCAGTACTAGACTTTGCAATGTCCTATATATAGATAATATTGCTCTCTTCTCCTGTTAGACATATTAAAAGGGAAACGTCAAAGTATTGTGTTAGCCGTTTTAGCTACAAGAATCACATGGAGCTCCCCTACTATTAACTCTTACGTCTTCTTCAGAGTCACTACTTTCTAGATTACAGTTCTGCAGCTTGAAAGTATGAATTACATTTTTTGTTTCTAGATGTATAGCCTTGCAAAGGATCTCAAGGGATCCTTTGGTTTTAGTGGTCGAACCACTTGCTACTTCCACTGGTGGGGACAAAAGAATTGTGAAGGAAACTGAGTAAGAACTTCAGGAGTATCCATTCTGCAGTGTGGATTAGCCCCTTCAAGGATGATATGGCTCTAAACCTTTATAGCAGGTGCTTAAATTAGTGTGTCTCTATTTACTTCAGTTCTTTTATGGAGGAAAATAAGTTGCTTCATTTGTTCTAAACTACCCTAGGCACTTCTAGGTATTATCAGATTCTTGTTTGCCTGCTGCTTGATCTTAAACTCAATAGGAACTCGTACAATGAGTTTAAGAGAACATACAGATGATGTAGCCAGCTAAAAAGCTGCTATGCCAGCATTTAATTAAGTAGCCAATCTGTTGTGCTAGGCACAAGTTATTTCCTGTGTAATACCAGCTTCATGGGGAAGTACAGTTTGTATCTAAGCGGAATGAATAACCACCTTTAACTAGTTTTCTCATTACCACATCCTGTTTGCTGCACAACAGTAGATTGTGTCTGCATTAGAAATAGACACTTTTCCAGTTCTCAAATGATTAGTTATAATTCATAAATAGAATCCATTTTTGCTATACTTGCTTATTAAAATGGTATTTTAATTTATTTTTGCATTATACTATAGATCATGCACACTTATAAAAATTGTTTCATTCAGGCTCCAATTTTGTAATCGACTTATGCAGGAGGTGTATTTTCTAAGAGTAAGAGATTTTAAATTAGGCACTAACACTTACATTAATGCATTTGGAACAAATGCTATACAATTACACTTTAACAAATCTAAAGACAAATATTGTTCTTTCTAATCAGTGCTAACTAATAGTAGGAAGAAGATAATGTTGGTAAACTAGAGGCTCTGGAGATGGTAGAATACAGAGTCTTTCAGCTCTTGGTTGTTGATTTGGAACTGGTCCACATCTGTGTCTTGTGCAGCTCTTTAGATGCTAATGGTACTGGACAGTTTCCATTAAAACACTCCATTCTCAGTTGTTCATAATTTTCTGTAATGACTTTTTGAGATGAAATTTCCATGTTTGGCTTTTTGTAGACAATTTGAGCAAAACCAGGTTAGCTATTTTGGAACTTGATCATAGTATAATACATATCCTTTTCACATTGTTAAAAAAATTTCTTGGATTTTCCCTTTGCTTTTCAGATTAAACCTGATTTCTACCACATTCTTGTTGTCAGGTTCAGAGATGGATAAACATTCAACTTACAGCATGTCAATAGTCCCAATGAGAAATATGTGTTTGCTTAATTGTAGAAAAAGTGGTTCTTCTTTGAGTGCTTGCTCATGTCAGTTCCAAGTTAGGTGTGCGTGCACCCTCGTGCGTGGCTGTCCGGAGATTTTTTTGCTTTCTGTAGGGCCGACTCTTGCGTCCTCTGGAGCCCCGCACTCACGCCTTGGTATATGAGGCACTGCCAGCCCTGTGCCCTCTCAGTTCCTTCTTTCCACCTGTGACAGTTATTGGAATGGTTTTCAATCTTGTGTTCGCAAGTGCCTAGTGGTTCTTTCATTGTGGTTGTTGATAGTTCTTGTAAATAGTTTGTTAGTTGGTTAGTAAGTTAAAGATAGTGGTCCCGTTGGAGATGTTCACTCAGCGACGGGGCATGCCCTGGGCTTCAAACCATGTTCTGTTTGCCACAAGCTTTTCCCGCTTAATGACCCTCATGACAGTTGCTTAAACCATGAGGGATAAGTGCAAGATAGAGTCATAGACTCTAAGGTCAGAAGAGACCAATATGATCATCTAGTCCGACCTCCCGCACAGTGCAGGTCACAGAACCTCTGCCACCCGCTCCTGTAATAGAGCCCTGACCTATGACTGAGTCACTGAAGTCCTCAAATAATGGTTTAAAGACTTCAAGGTACAGAGAATCCACCAGGAAGTGAGCCATGCCCCATGCCGCAGAGGAAGGCGAAAAAAACCCAGAGTCTCTGCCAATCTGCCCTGGGGGAAAATTCCTTCCCAATCCCAAACATGGCAATTGGCCAAACCGTGAGCATGTGGGCAAGACTCACCTGCCAGACATCTGGAAAGAATTCTCTGTAGTAACTCAGAACCTACCCCATCTAACATCTCATCTGCAAGGGCTTCCGGCCACGGACTAAGAAAGACAGACAGACATTTGCCTGAAAGCCCTGTTAACTGAGGTGGCACTCAGCCTGGCCTCAGAAACCTCCCACTTGGATTCGGTGCTGAGTACTTTAGTATCTGTGCAGAGTGCCCCGCCAGCACCCTTTCTCGATGCTGTTCACCTTTACTGGTGCTGAAGAAGCAGCAAAAGAAACAGTGTGCTAATTAAGACTGTTCCCCCGCACCAAAGAGGGATAAGAAGTTGGGGTCGGGCTAAGGACCAGCATCGAGCCAATCACTTGCCATGGAGCATCTGGAGTCAGCATCTCCTCCCAGGCCTGAAAGCCCTCTGGGGGAGCCACCCCAACTCCTGGGAGCAGAAGGGGGCCCCTCCACCTAACGGTTCCCTCAATGCCGGAGGCCTTTTAAGCGGCCAGGGACTTGATGGTCCACCCAGTGCCTCCCGCTCTGTTGGCCTTACCCTCGGTACCGGAGCCGTAAAGGCACCCATCTCTAAGGGTAAACCCACCATGGGCCCACTGCAGTGGTCAGTTGACCAGTGCTGTTCTCCATCTTGACACTTGTCCACAACACCTGGCCAAGATCTCTGGTGCCACGTCGAAGGTCTCTGCCATCTTGACCCCAGTTCCCAGTGCTGCGCTCCCGATCTTTGACCCGAAGGAGAGACTGACTGGCTGTGTATCGCTGATCTCTAACCCTGGCTCATTAAAGGCAAGTTGCAATCTCAGGTCCAGCACAGCCTCAGTTTTGTGAGATCCACCTGTCAAAATCTGGGCCTACTTGTGAACGAGCAAAAATCAACTCTGTCCCCTGTTCAATGGATAGAGTTCACAGGAGCAATTCTCGACTCCACACAGGCCAGAGCCTTCCTTCTGGAGTCCCAGATCCAAGTCACGTTGGGTCTTATTACAGACATACAGTCCCACTCGATCATGACTGCTCAATTATACCTCAGACTGCTGGTGCACATGGCACTCTTCAAGTGTGTGGTTCAGTATGCTTGTCTACGTCTTCAACCTCTACAGTCGTGGCTAGCGTCGGTCTACGCTCCCAGCAGGCACCGTTTGGACCTTGTGATCCCAGTCCCACTGCACATCTGGTCATCCCTAACTTGGTGGGCAAACCCTCACTCAGTGTTACAGGGAGTGCTCTTCGAAGGGCTTTCCCCCTCAGTGGCACTGGTCTCCAGTGGCTTTGGAGCTAGGGTGGGGAGCCCACTGCAACGACCTCATCACGCAGGGGCTTTGGATACAGGAAGATCGCTTCCTCCACATAAATGTCAGAGAGCCACGCCTGGCTTGTCAAGCATTCCTTGCCTACCTGGCTGGCAAGGTAGTCCAAACTCTGACGGACAATACCTCTGTGTTGTTTTAGATCAACAAGCAAGGCAGTGCTCAGTCCATCACCCTTGTGCTAAGAGGCTATCTGCTTATTGGACTGCTACATGCAGAAAGCCATCCATATTGTAGTTTCACATCTTGGGCACCAGGAATACGCTAGTGGACTTCCTCAGCAAGTCCTTTTCACCTCGTCATGAATTGTTACTCCATCCAGAAGTTGCCAGCATGATTTTCCAAAGATGGGGGACTCCCAAGTAGATCTGTTCACATCCAAACAGAACAGAAAGTGCCACCAGTTCTGCTTCATCCATGGGCTCGCCAGAGGCTCTCTGTCCGATACCTTCCTGCTATTACCACTGGTCCACAGGGTCCTGTTGAAGATCAAGTGGGACCAGGCAAAAGTGATACTGATAGCTCCCACATGGTTGCGACACCACTGATTCAGCACTCGTCTGGAGCTCTGAACAGCAACCGCACTAGAGCTGCCAATTTGGCCGGATCTTCTGTCCCAGGAGCATGGCCATCTGTTGCACCTGGACCTAGCATCCCTGCACCTGACAGCATGACTGGTGCATGGCTGAATGCAGAGGAGCAGGTTTGCTCAGCGCAAGTTCAGCAGGTTTCCTTTGGCAGCAGAGAGCCTTCTACCAGAGCAACATACCTGGCCAAATGGAAGAGGTTTTCCTGTTAGGTTCCAGTCCAAGGCCCTTCTCCTCACCACACCTCAGTACAGTCCATACTGGACTACATGTTACATCTCAAACAGCAGGGCCTACCCCTCTCCTCACTTAAGGGTCAGCTGGTGGCTATTTCAGTTTTCTCCCATTACATGATGATCAGGTTCTTAAAAGGCCTGGAAAGACTTTACCCACAAGTCAGAGATCCTATTCCTCCCTGGGACCTGAATCTAGTTCTTTCAAGGCTCATGGGGCCCCCCTTCAAGTCATTAGCATCCTCGCTGCTGCTCCTCGTGTGAAAGGTTTCCTTCCTGGTGGCAATCACCTCAGCACGAAAGGTTTCTGAGCTCAGAGCTCTCATCTCAGAACCACCGTACACAGTGTTTTATAAAAACAAAGTCCATCTGCGGCCCCACCCAACCTTCTTACGAAAGGTGCTGTGTCACAGTTCCACAATAACCAGGATATATTCCTACCTGTGTTCTTCCCCAAAGCACACAGATTCAGTTAAGCGCATAGGTTGCACACCCTAGATGTTAGATGGGCTTTGGCCTTCTACATTGAAAGGACTAAACCCTTCTGAAGGTCGATGCAGCTCTTTGTCACAGTGGCAGAATGGATGAAAGGTCTGCCAGTCTCTTCCCAGAGCATCTCCTCATGGATAGCCATCAGCATCAAGTTCTGTTATGAACAAGCAAAAGTGCCTCCACCAGCAATTGTAACCGCTTACTCGACTGGGGTACAAGCCTCATCAGCAGCCTTCCTGGTGCAGGTGCTGATCTAAGACATCTGCAGAGCTGCTACATGGTCTTTGGTTCATATTTTCTCATCCCATTATGCTATCACCCAGCAGGCCTGGGAGGATGCCAGCTTTGGCGGTCAGTGTTGCTAACAGCACATCCATGAACTTCGAGCCCACCTCCAGGAATACTGCTTGTGTGTCACCTAACATGAAATTGACACGAATAAGCACTCGAAGAAGAAAAAGTGGTAGTAACCTTTTGTAACTGTTCTTTGAGGTGTGTTAATCATCTGCATTCCATGACCCACCCTCTGTCCCTGCCATTAGAGTTGGGGGCAAGAAGGAACAGAAGGGGCGCTGGGCCGGCAGTGATATACCACAGCATAAGTGCAGGGCTTCAGAGGGTGCCAGAACTGGCCCTACAGATACAACTAAGGCAAATAATCTCCAACAGCCATGCATGAGGGCTCACACACACACCTAACATGGAATGGACAAGAGCAACACATCTTGAAGAACAACAGTTATGGAAGGTTAGTAAGCGTTTTTTGTCGTTTATCAACATACATGAACATTTTCTTCCATTTTGCTGCTTCTTTGTTTCAGTTATAGGGACTGTTCTTTCTAGGAGTGATTCACTTGGCTTTTCCTGCATTATCTTATACTCAGCCTTCTCTATTCTGGAGCTCTACATTACTTCGGTTAAAAATTTTGCCATCTGTCTCAGTGGTTCGTCCCACACATTCATGTCTGTTTTAGGATGTGAAATTCCTAAAGGACCCATCAACTCCCTCCAGAGTGCTAGAGCTCAGGGTGATTAGTCTAGCTTTTGGTGGCTTTTCAGAGCGAAGTAGTGCTAATTCATCTTAAAATCAATGTACAGACAGGCTTTACAGCGGTGTGAATGGACTCTATAATAGCACAAGATCTTTCTGTCAGCTGTCTGCCATGAGGGGGGAGTACATTTGCTCTTGAACTTGCTGTTCAGTTGTTGCTTGACTGGCCTTCTCAGACAGTCACTGCACTTTGCAAAAACAGAGTGAGAGCCATCCAGGATTCTCTCAGGGTGACTAGTTCTGCTTTATTGCGTATTTATGTAATTGTATTCAAATAAAATTACATCCCATTTTATCATTTCTGAATTTTATTTCTCGTCATTATTAGATGGAGCTTTTTTTATGGCCTCTGGTGAAACTCCCCCTACCATTCAATATGGCAGCACAATGTGCTGCAATCACCTAGGTATCTAAACATAACAAGCTTTGAAGACTCTCTCCTTAATGCATTATTTAAGCCATTATTTAATGTAAGCATGAGATCTGTGTGCCAGTGGCATTTTGAACTAATTGAATAATCCTCTGAAGAAAAAGCAGTGAGAGCAATAAAACTTGATTGTGAGACAAGAAAAACACCCGAGTTTTTAGCTAAGCGAACAAGGAATGCATATAAAATATATTCTATGTCTTAATGGTAACGGATCTGCTTTTTTTCTAGTTGCTTGCAGTGACTTTAAAGTCATATGGTACTTGAAAGTGGTCACAGAAGCAGAATGAATGCTAAACAGATTTTCTCGTTTTTTAGGGTTTTCGCTGTTCTATATATTTATCTATTACTCAGATAGTGCTAGGCAGCTCACAACATGTAGAAAAGATAAAGGCCCTGATCTTGCAAAGATTTATGCACATGATTAACTTTACAGATGTGAATAGTTCCATTGAAGTCAGTGGGGTTACTCATGTGTAAAGTTAAGCATACGTGTAAATCTTTGCAGGACAAGGGGCCATGCATGATCTGTGGTTTTTTCCTCCAAAACTAGACATAACAAAAAAAAGAATAAGGCAAGAAGTAAAGGTTCAGGATCAGAGGAAGGGGGATAATTTAACAGATTCAGAGTACAGTTGCTAAACCTAGCTATATGTTCGGCCCTTTTCTTAAAGGGCCTTTTAAGACAAGACAAGATATGCATGCATGCACAACACACCATTTCCTCTACTTTCCACTCCTTCACATCCCACCCTGCCACAAAATACACACAACATTGTAATTTATTTCAGGTTTAAAAATTCCAGTTTTGTGTATTTTTTTTTGGTCAGGGTTGGGATATGGAGGAGTAGAAAGAAGAGGAAATGGTGGTCATGGAGGATAGGATGATTAAGAGGAAACATGAGTTAGGGAAAGAGGAAAGGCTCTGTTGTGCGTACATGCATGCATATCTATATTTATTTATTTCACTTAAATTAGCTTTCTATTTGATTCTCTTCTACTTTTTGTATACTAAAGTAGCAAGGACTACATAAGTACCTAGATAGATGTACAACATGCAATATTAAGGAGATTCACATTTTGTTTCTTGAGGTTTTCTCCAACAGCATTAAGCAGGTTTTGTGTTCATGTAAAAATGCATTTATTTTGGGATCCATTTCAGACACATGGAGGATATAAAACATAAGTAAGACTCTGTGGAAATTAAGGAGGGAAAAAACGGTGAAAAATGATTCTTAAGGTACCCGTAAAAACTGGTCTGTTTTTCCTCCTATTGTTGTTTCATTGTTAGTAGTTTTCAGTTTATGCAGCAGGTTTAAGATCAGACTAAAACCTGGATTATGAATGAGTTGAATGATTCTATTGTATATCAGTTGGACCTAAACGTCTTGTTAGTCTGTGTAGCAAAGCTCACATTCTATATTTGTGAAGGAACCATATAAATCTTTGACACCAGATAACTGGAAACAAAACAAAGAAACTGTCAAAATATGACATTTTATTAGGGGTCTCTTTTCCTATACACACAGGTCTCCTACTGATGTCAATGGGAATTACGCATACTGAGGCAGAGGAAAACAAAATAAACTGGAAGTCATTGGAGGTTTAATTCTACATTATGAAATATCTATTTTAAAAAATGTTGTTCTTTCTATTGTGAGCATTTTTACAAAATGAGTGTTAGCTTTTAAATCATTTTCACAAATTTAATTTTATTTCTATACATTTGAAAATGAGTTTTTATGAATATATCTTTGTGTTTTTGAAATGATAACTTAGACACACACCTGCAGATTCCACAAGAATACTTAGACCTTGCCAGAATCATCCTGATAACTTCTGCCTGGATGAGGCAGTTTTGGTACCCAGAACTGATGCAGTTAGTGACCTGTTCTCCAAAACCCTTACCTCTAATTCCAGACCAGCTAGCCCAAGATGCCATCATCATTTTCTATCTGAACCCATCCTCCATACATCTCTCAGCATAGTTTCTGGATAGATGTCAGAAGTAGTGAAGTCACATTTATCAGATGTGTGGAACCTTTTAACAAGGAGTAGGAAGAATTCCACCAGACAAACTTACTCTAAGTGGAAGAGATTTTCCGTTTGGTGTTTTGGGGTGATATTAGACTCTTTTATGAATTAGCTACACTAGATCATCCAGGTAATATTAGAGCCCATTCCACTAGGCACAGACAGTTGTCTGCGGCTTCCTTGCTAAGCATCCCCATGATAGACATTTGCAAAGCAGCCATTTGGAGTTCCATACAGACCTTTACCAAACACTGTTCCTTGGTAGAAGCATTGAGAATGGACCCTTCTTTTGGCAGAGCTGCATTGCAATCTGTTTTTAGATACACATAGGTGCTCAGAGACTATGTGTTAGATTGCTGCTTGTGAGTCTTCAGGAGTGTAATATAAATATGGACAGTGCTAAAGAAGAAAGAAAAGTTACTTACCTGTACAGTAATTGGAATTCTTTGAGATGTTGTTCAGTATTCCATGACCTGCCCTCTTTCACTGCTAGTATGGAGTCCTGTTACCAACTGGAGTCTGTGGTGGCAACAGAGTTGAGTGATGGTTGGATCTGCACCACCATTTATGCTTTTGGGATGGAAGCAGAAGAGCATGAAGGGCACATGCATGGCTCCAACAGACACTGCTGGCCAAAATCTCGACTGCATGGGCACCAAGAGTGGAACATACACATGAACAACACATCTCAAAGAACGCTAATTAGGGTGCAGGTAAGTAATTTATTTGTTTAGGCATCTTGCAGTTTATGCATGTGGTGGTAGCTCCAGTTATGGCAGCTTCTGGGACGCTCTCCTCTTTCATGGCGACAGTTCCAGCAGACATTCTTCTGACAGCAGAGGGTCCTTTGGCATCTCTTGGTGGCCATTCCAGTGGCAGCAGGGCTCTCAGTGGCCCAAGGTGGCTTTCTGTAATCTGCATGGGAGTAGTGTCCAGCTAAGTGCTTTCAGGTATCCTGGCTGGAGCGAACACAAGAAGGTGTAAATAGCAGTATGTAGCTTGTTGGTTCTCCATGCACCAGCATGCAAGGGCTCCATGAGCCCCAGTTTGGGAACCTCTGCACTAAAGTGTTATGGACTGTCTTCGTTCTGTTGCAGGGTAACTTTCCATGTCAAGGAGAATGGTGTGTTAAGTGCCTTGTCTTCCATCCACTTGAGCTAGCTTCCTTTTTCTGAACCCCTTTTTGAATGGATTACCATCTTGCATATAAAACATTTAATGATACCGTAACGCTGTTGATTTTTGCTACAGTCATTCGTATAATCAGAAGACAGTTGCACGTCCATAGAGATTTTCATGCATGTATCTTAAAGTACTTCATAAGGACTAACTAAGCCTCAGAGCATCACTGTGAGGTAGGTAAGTATTAGCTTTATGCATCTGTAATGCAGTATAGTATTAATTGCATGAGATTTCCTTCCCTGCGTTTCTTTGCATATAGGATTGGAAAAAACAGATCCCCTGGACCTACTGATGCTATTAATTTATCTCAGTGGCATAACTCTCATTAGTAACAGGAGTAAAGCTCAAATCGCTGAGTTATAAAGTGTGATTTGTGGAGTTATAAATTACTGTTATTCTAACTTTCTATCACTTATTAATATTGGTCTTACAATTTACAACAGGTGTGGCAGGTAACATTGCGAACAGGGTAAGTTAGAGATCTTTACTTTCTAGACACAGCCATTGAGCTTATTCCTCCTGCAGAATCTGGGAACATAAAAGTGTGTATTCTAAATCTACAAATATTTGATAATGCTTGATGTGATTATAAAGGACCATTGCACAATAAACCTTATGGGAGGACCACAGAGGGTCGAGTAAACACTGCAAAGCTCATCTGACAGAATAACTAACGTGTACTCGTTTTTGGGGGGGAATAAGGGACATGACTTCCAAATCCTAAGGATCCTCAAGCTTCAATAGAAATAGAGCACGAACCTCACATACAGTAGGAACTTGCCTCTGTGCTTCCTGCCCCTGTTCCATTGACAGCATTCTGCTTCTGCAGTGTATGCATGGCCAGGTGGAGTCAAAAGTACAGAGCAGCAGTTAATATTTTTAGGTGCTTTAACTGCTACACAGATATTATCTTGGATAGAAGGGGAATATGTTGGGGAGAAAGACTGCTGTCTGTTTCTGAACCTCCCATTTTCAGCAGTTCTCATCTGCCTCTCCCACCCACCTCCCCCCCCATCTCCCGAAAGCCACAGAGCCGACTGTGCAAGAGAGAGGGTCTCCAAAGATTCATGTGCCAGAACCATTACGTTTTCTTCTCTCTCCATTCCACTCTCTTTTACTTTCCTTCACCCATGGAAGTACCATCCACAGGCCCATTGAGTTTATTGTTTGGGTATTTGCCATAGTATATGTAGATTATCTTGAATAAAGAAAGGTGTGTCAGAAGGAGTTGGGTGCTTTATAAGGTTCTTAAGGTATTAAACAACACTTACTCAGGAGAATGCTGGTTTCTGGAATCTGTAGAAAACAGCCTTCTGTTGTGAAATTGTTTGACATCTCTATGAAAGCAGAACTGATGTAGCCTTTTTATAAGAAGCAGTTGCAATCTCTTTCTTTAGAAAGGTTTCCATGTTTCTGTTCTTTCTTATGGCCTTGTACTTTTTTCTCTTTCATCTCCGCACTTTCCCCCAAAAAAGGGTACTGCTTTCTATGTCTTTACAACTATAATTATGATACATGGACATAGGTTAAAGTACTTCAAAGTAAGTACATTTTTTCATTGAGTTATAGGAGTGCAGTCTTTAGGATACCGTCTGACATTCATGTATGTGCTCTAAATGTTTTTAAAAAACATTTACTTAGTTAAATACGGTTAAATACCTATATATATTTCTAAATTTGAAGCATGCCATTCTGCTTCTGTTTTACTCTGGAAATAAATAAATACTAAACAAAATATTATTTTGAGAAATGAAGCAAACCTCAGTTCCCCACTATCAGTACTTTCTTTTCACAGTCCCATAAATAAAGACAAGTATATTTGTCTGTAAGTTCAGTGCCTCTCAGCTGTACCTGGTTATTTTATTCAATTTGCCTTTCGTAAACCCAGACCTCATTTAAAGGTTTCTTTGTTGTTGACATACACATAATTATTATTGTGTATTTGTCAACAACAAATAAAGTACTGAAAATTAATGCGAAATGGTGAGTTCATATTTCACATTCATTTGCTATTAAAAAATTATATTTCTTGAGGTGGCACTTAACCCACATTCTCTGTATTAACCGAATAGCTGAAATGAAATGTCTTGATTTGAATATAGTTGTCTTTTTAAAGTGTAGGTTTTTTACATCTTTTTTTCAATCACACAATTTAGTTGTCATTACAAAATCATCCTTAACACTCTTGTTAGATGTTTTCTTTCTTACATAGATCAGTTATTTTTCTTTCACATCTTCAGAGTTGAATTTATCTTTGTTATTTAGCCTTCCCTGTGTATGTGGATCTCCTTTTGTAGGGATTTGGAAATCTGCACATGGCAGGGAGAGCAGAATATGAAAGGTATATGTTATGGCGAGGTCCCAGAGGAAAGCGGTCCCTTTTTCCCCCCCAATTCTGTCACTTTCATACATTTATGTGTGGTACGCAAAGGGGCAAATTCTGAAGATCTTATTCAGATTATGTACTTTTTTTGAGGCAAACTCTCCAGGGACTTCAACGGGAATTTGAGGGAGCAGTCTGAGCACATACATTGGGATTTTGGTTTGAGGTGATTCACAGCAGCACATTAGAAATGCAGCACATTTTCATTTTCTTTGGAAATCCTTTTATCACTTGAATTATGGTGCCAACATTGAAGCTTTGACAACTGTCTTTCCAAACCTTTTGGAAGTGCTAAATTCTAAGCTGCTATCATTGGATCTGGAAAGCAATTTATAGTGTGGATAGTCATTTGAGATGTAGATTGCATAATTTACATCAGATACTTGCTGCAGAAAACAGCTTTACTCTACTTACATCTTTTTGGGATGAGCAGAAAACATCTACAAACTCCATATGTTGCTATAGTAGGTTCTAGAAAAGAATCCCTAGTTCTCTAGCCAAAACATTAAAATATGTTGTTATACCTTTTCCAAATTCAGTATTCATTGTCTTGTACAATTTGTATACTAGATAAAAAAGATACCCAGCTTTTCTGCTGCTCTTTGCTTTCTGTATGTAGAGTTCTGAAGGCATACTCAAACACATAGTAAAATGGCTGACTAAGACAGTTTCTTCATGTGCCCTTTGTGATTACAGTTTGTTAAAAATCTATTCAAAGGTATATTTGCAAACAGTGATTTTTTTTCTTACAATACAATACAGCTTGAAAGCTTCTTTTTGTTCTGAATGATTTCTACAGGAGGCTGAGACAGGCTATCTGGGTAACTCTGTTTGATTAATTTGAGTTCAGTTCTGTGCTATGCTATACACGTTCTTACGATTCCCTCATCACCCACAGGGTTTAACTTAATGCCAGCTCTACTTAAGGCCGCTAGTTTTTCATGGTGAGAACTTGTTGCAGTAGCACCATATGCCCTCTTTGTTTTTGAGCATTATGTAGAATTCTGTTCAATATAATTCAAAGAAGTTTGGAGATAGATTCTTATATTGATGTTTGGGTCTAGTCTAATTAAACCTGGAGATGAGCTCCCTCTCACCGCACCTCTTACCTGATGAGTGTTTTCCAGACTTAAAAATAAACCATTTTGTATCCACAGTAATAAAAACAAAAGGACATTTTTAAAATGCTTCCCCAAAGTTCCGCAAAAAAGTCTATCCTGGGATGAAATGTGGCATATGAAATTGAGAGTAGATTGGTTTTGTTAGTCTTTAAAGTGCTACAGGACTCTCGTTGTGGTCTTTTGTTTGTTTGTTTGTTTGTTTTTTTGTTTTTGTTTTTTTTGTTTTTAATAGTATAGGTAGAAGCTCTCTTTCAGGCAAAAACTATTTCCCCCCCCCGCCCCAAAAAAAAAAATCTGCTAAACATAGTATCAGGTTCATAATATTAGATTATCATCTTTAATCTTTGTTTTCTGTGTCTTGGTCGTCTTTTTCTGTGTGTAGTTAACTGCACTCGTGCTACTCATCGGTTCTTCTTGAACTTCCTACAGCTGTTGTCATTTATTCAGTGCTGCTTCTGTCAGTTAGTTTGGCTATTGATCTGAGAGCTGTAGTTTCCAATTAATAAATTTTCAACTTAAAACACTTAGAAGGAGAATGGCAATGGCATGAAAATGTAAAATGAACTTGTCACTAAGGGTGAAAATACAGGGCTGTTGTGTTCTGTTCTTACCACCAATTCTAGTTTGAGTTGCTGACTGAATTTGGGGCATGATGGAAAGATATAAAAGTTCCAGTAGCATAACATCTGATGACACTGATTACGTGTCAGACCCACAAAGGGCAATTACACAGGTTGTGAAAACCAAACCAAGACTAAAGAAGGTGTGAGTAGCATATTTGTTTTGGAAGATGAACCTAATAGAATGTGATAAAAAGCTTGTTTCCTTTCAAAGCATGAAAACTTGTTGAATCAAAGAAAACGTGAACTAGATTTTCCTTAAATGTTCTGCAAAGTGCATGCAGTTAATAATGTTAACAATGTGGAAAGTAAATATCAGCTAACATTAAGATATATGCAGAAAATTCTGAAATAATTTTGATTTCTGGCAGTCAAATTTAAAATGGAAATAATGCACTGCCCCAGGAGCAATATAAAAAGAAATGACTATCCAAATCCAGGCTCTTAGGATATAAGCTTGCTTCATTGAAAACAAATGGTAACACTTCCATTAGAGCAGTGACTCTCAACCTTTCCAAACTACTGTACCCCTTTCAGGTGTCTGGTTTTGCATACTCCTAAGTTTCACCTCACTTAAAAACCACTTGCTTACAAAATTGGACATAAAAATACAAAAGTGTCATGGCACACTATTACTGAAAAATTATTTACTTTCTCATTTTTACCATCTAATTATAAAATAAATCAATTGGAGTATAAATATTGTTCTTACATTTCATTTATAGTATATAGAGCAGTATAAACAAGTCATTGTTTGTTTGAAATATTAGTTTGTACTGACTTCACTAGTGCTTTTTATGTAGCCTGTTGTAAAACTAGGCAAATATCTAGATGAGTTGATGTACCCCCTGGAAGACTTCTGCGTATCCCCAGGGGTACATGTACCCTTGGTTGAGAATCACTGCATTAGAGCACTGATTTTCAATCTGTGGTCTTTGGACCCCTGGGGGTCCACAGACTACATCTAAGATTTCCAGAGGGGTATGCACCTTAATTTGAAATTTTTTAGCAGTCTGCAAATGAAAAAAGGGTGAAAACCAATGCATTATAGAGACAGGCTGGGTGAAGTAATATCTTTTATTGGATCAACTTCTGTTGCTGAGAGAGACAAGCTTTCGAGCTTCCCCAGAGCTCTTTTAGAGAAATGTACTCAGGAAATGTACTCAGTGTCACAGCTAAATACAAGGTGAAACAGATTGTTTTGCATAAGTAGTTAACACATGTTTCAAAGGATCATTCAAGGTCACAGTGGGCGAACGTTGGGGGAAGGCAGCTGGGGGGTTGTGAGTGGGTTATAATTTGTTGTAATAAGCCATAAATCCAGTGTCTCTGTTCAGTTCATGATTTCTAGTTTCTAGCAAAGTTATGAATTTAGGCTCCTAGGCTGGTATTTTGAAGGTGTTGTGCAGATTTCCTTTGAGAATGAGGACTGAGAGATCAACTACAGTGAAAAGTGTTTGCACATGGGTGAAATGGTGTTTTTGTCATCTATCGTTTTTCTTTGTGAGTTCATTTGGGAGTGTAGTGACTGTGTGATTTGACCTATATATTTTTGTTGGGGCATCTAGTGCACTGGATGAGGTACACCACATATTGTGAAAGGCATGTGTAGGACCCCTGGATCTTCCCAGGTGTGTTGGGCGATGGGTTTTGATCATCTTAGCAGTGGAAATATGTCTGCAGGTTTTGCAAGTGGTATACTGGCTGGGTCTGGTGCTACTTTGAGTTGGGGTGTCCTGGTCTGTGGGGACAGCGCTACTGATGATGAGCTTGGAGAGATTGAGGGGTTGTTTGAAGGCCAGAAAAGGGAGTTCAGGAAAGATTTCTTTTGGGATGTGATCCCCATCAAGTATGGGTTGTAATTGTTTAATGATACCATGTCTGGGTTCCAGTGGGGATGGTAGGTGACAACTAGGGGTGTGCTGTCAGCGGAGGTTTTATTTTCATATTGAAACAGATTCACTTGGGGTATTTGGGTGGCCCGTTCCATGATGAGATCTATTTCTTTGGTGGAGTGTCTAAGGCGATTTTAAGTGTGTTAAGGTGTAAATCCTGGACTTTTTCCTTGGAGCATATTCTTTAGTATCTGAGTGACTGACTGTAGATAACAGATTTCTTTAGTTGTTTGGGGTGATATTGGTTCTGTGAGAGTAGGTGTGGTGATCTGGGGTTCCTTGTGTATAGTTGGTCCGTAGAGTGCCATTGTTGAAGCTGATGTGTTATGAAGGAAGTTGATGCTAGTGTGGGTGTGATAAAATAGAAAGGGTGGTTTTGTTTTTTTATCATTTTATCACTTGTGGGTGAGCACTTCACAGAATGATCACTCTATATCTGACCGCTCAATCCTCATTCTCAAATGAAATTTGCACAACACCTTCAAAAGATGAGCCTGGGAACTTAAATTCAAAACTTTGCTAGACATAAAAAATCATGGACTGAGACCATGGCTGCTTATAACAATTTATAACCCACTAAAAACACCTCCCTTCTTTCTGCCATCTGACTGGAGGGGTGTTAATAGGTCACTTCACCTTGAATGGCCCCATGAAATATGTGTTAGCTACTTATGGTAAACAATGTGTTCCACCTTGTATTTAGCTGTGACACTCTGAATATGTTTCCTAGACTTGAAGAAGAGCTCTGTGTAAGCTCAAAAGCTTGTCTCTCTCACCAACAGAAGTTGGCCCAGTAAGAGAAATTTCCTCATCCACCTTATCTCTTTAATATCTTGGAACCTACACGGCTACAGCAACACGGCATAAAATTCCCATTGATTACTATGTGAATAGAATTAGACATGTGTTCCACTGCAGAACTATTATTGAGTTCATCAGTTGGTTATCCAGTGTTCATGGTCCAGTCGAGATTTTAATATTTTCATCATAGAAACAATACATCTGGCAGTGCTTCTGCCACTTGTTCTGTTGGCATCACACTATACTTGAATCTACATAGAGTACAGGTGTGTTCCTGTTATAAAGTATGAATCATATTTAGAAGTGATCTAGGAAACTTGTGTTTTGGTGAATGAAATAACCTCACATACTTAACTGTAAAATGAAATATGCACCTGTTCTTATTATCTGTTTAAAGAAAGCTAATGATATTCAAGAAACCAGTTCTTATTCCTTGTAGGTTCTTATGGGTTAGTTGTAGTTTATCATTTTAAAACATAGAAATCCTTCTTTTGAGGGAAGGTGTTTGTGTGAAATGTACCACGTAGGTTCTAGAATGTGTTACTTTGAATGTTATGCCGTCCTCTATAGATTCCCATTGTTGGGTCTTGTCCCCAGATAAAAAAGATACCGTATGCACTAGCTAGCAAGTTTTATGTGGCAAAATTTACCGCCTTTGAGATTAGGCAGCCAAAACTTATGTCTCAAGGAATGCCTGTGTCTCATTTTATATAATATCATGCTGATATCTCTAGCAGACAGTTCTTTATGGCTGAAAGCCTTTAGCGCAAACTTGAAGAATCATATTTGCACCTGTGGAATTGGTACTGTATAGTGCTATTCAGGAAGGAGAAAATTTCCTTCTTGGTTCCTGAAAGGAATAATTGATACCTTAATTCATGTGAGTTGAATACTTAAGAACAGAAGAGCTGCCATACTGGGTCAGACCATGGTCCTTGCTTAATATTCTATCTCTGACAGGGGTCAATGCCAGAGATTCTGGGGTAGTGCACAGAGTGAGGGGAGTGATCCACACCTGACCTCTGGTAGTCAGTTTGCTGTCACCCCAACCATGAGGTTGTCTCTCTGACCATTGTGGCTACTAGCAGTTGATAGATCTATCCTCCATGAACTTATCCAGTTCTTTTTTTGAACCCAGTTATACTTTGGCCATCACGTCATCCCATGGCAGTGAGTTGCACAGGTTAGTTGTGCATTGTGTGAAAAAGTACTTGTTCTTGTTTGTGTTAAACCTGCTGCCTGTTAATTTCATTGGATGACCCTGGTTTTTGTACTCTGTGAAAGAGCGTATAATACTTATTTTTCCACCCCATTCATAATTTTATAGACCACTGTCATATCTCCCCTTAGTCATCTTTTCTAATCTGAACAGCCCTAATCTTTTTAGTCTCTTCTTGTATGGCAGCTGCTTCATACCCTTGATCATACTTTGTTTCCCTTCTCTGAACTTTTCCAGTTCCGCTATATCCTTTTTGAGATGGGGAGACCAGAACTCCATCCAGTAGTCAAAGTGTGGGTGTACCATGTATCTGTATAATGGCATTGTGATATTTTCTATCCCTTTCCTAATAGTTTCTAATATGCTGTTAGTCTTTTTGACCACTGTTGCACACCGAACAGAAATTTTCATAGAACTATCCATGATGACTCCAAGATCTCTTTATTAGGTGGTAATAGCTAATTTAGAACCCATCACTGTATATGTAGAGTTGGGATTATTTTTTCCAGTGTACATTACTTTACATTTATCAGTGTTGAATTTCATCTGCCATTTTGTTGCTCAGTCTCCCAAAATACTGGCTTAGCATTCGTGTACAGGTGCACATATTGATTGTCAAGTGCTTTACCCAGACCCATTTTTTAAAAATTCAGCAAAATTGTCTTGCCACACTCTTGGCAGTGAGTTGCACATGTTGTCCAGGCAGTGTACTCAGTAAGAGGAAAGGCAGACTCCATTGTTTGGAAATAGTGGGCATGCATTCTGCTTACACGCACATCACTGAAATAAAAATACTTTATCAATTTTTATAAAAACTTTGCCATTTTTTCCTAAGTATTGAGTGAAACTGGTCTGGAATCAAAGAAACTTTTAAACTGGGAAGTTGATATGAAGTATCATATATGTAGTCAACTCAATTCTGGAAAACAGAAATTATTCTTGGCATCTTTTCCATCCATAATGAGGAGTAAAAGGATGCAGTTTGGCTAAGGAACTGTTAGAGTTATATTGCTTATTGTCTGTTACTACTGTAGATGCTTAAGTGTTTTATCCAGCCTAAATGTGAATAATTTGAGCAATAGCACTTCAGTAAGTTTGGGGGGAAGGAACTTCTTCTTTTTGTAAATGGCTTTTGTCTTGCATTTTTCCAAATATCACTCAGACATTTTCGGGAACGATTAATGCCATTAACTATTCTATTTATCTTTAATAAATGTTTAGTAATTACATTTTCTTGTAATTACATTACATTTACATGTAGTTTCATCCTGTTACTCCCTTTACCATCTGAAACAGCTTTCCAGCTACTGACTCTTATAGCACTATGAGAAAATGAAAAGGTAGCAAGAATAAATCAGTGTAATGCTGGCAGCTAAAAAAATGTTGTTGTTCGTCACACAGTGCTGCCATCAGTTTTTGCTTTTCTATAATAACTCGGTGAAAAAGTTGGGAAAGTCTAAACAGGACTAAAATATTTAGCATGGCATTGATAGAATTTTTTTGCTCGTGTATTTTCACACTCTCCTCCTGCCAACAGCTGCCTTTGTTTTCTTTTGAGTAAAGAGCCAGTTGCTGGGAACATGCCAGAGATTTTTCTTTGACTGCATTCATCACTGTGCTACTCTTTAATAGCCTCTTAATACTTCAGTAATTGTATGACTGTAGTCTTCCTTAGTTCATCGTTCAAATAAAGGTCCAATTAATTCAGCATTATTTTGCTGTGTATTGTTCATTCTATCATGTACAAACTACATTGAAATATTTAGCAAACGAGCTTTAGTTTTGTAAATGTAACTGTTGAGAGAGAAAAAAATGAATTTCACTTGCAGTTTTTTAGCTTTTGTTATGTTCACACCATATTTTTCAGTTGTATAGATGGAGTAAGGTCTAAGTGAACATTCAATGGTCAAAGATATAGAAGTCCTTTTGACTATCATCCACATATAAAGAAAATGTAAATTAAGATAAATGTCAGAAATAAAACAAACTATTACATGGACATATGAATCCTAGCTTGTGACTCCTCCAGTGTGTGTTTGCAGAGGCAGCATACGCAAAGAACTCTAGTCACTGGTAAACAGCCTGTCCTTCTGTGCTTCTGTTTGTTTCTTGAACAACTCTGCAATCAATAAAAAGTTTATGGCCCATATAAATAAAAAAAATATTTATCTTGGAAAAGGATGCAGTTTGCTTTTTAGATGTAAACCTGCATCAATATATGTTCAGTTTCCATACTATCATTTTTATTATATTTTATTTTACTTCGTTAATTACATATACTTCGTAATAAACACCACTGACTGAATAACTGGATAAGTATACGGCCCCTTTAGGTTTTCCGGTGGCTGGCTGGTTCAGTTGGTTTCTGATGTGAGCCAGAGAGAACTCTCTGATTATATAAACATTGTGTCCCCTAGAGTATTAGAGAAGGAGAAGGCAGAGCTCTGTTAGGAATGGGTGATCTGGTTTGAATAAAATAAAACCGAGTCAAACCTTTTTTAAAAATACCCTAAGATTAAAGTATTAAAGAATTTTAAGTATTATTAAAGAATTTCTGAAAAAAATGTGGTTTACTTCTAATTTTTTAAAATGGCATACACTCAAAAAGGTGATTCTTGCTGGGCTGAAAGCAGGAAGCCCTGGGATTCTTTTCAAGGAGTCTGATCTAGTGAGACTTCCATTCTGATTGCAGAGCAAAGAGATTTAAACTTCAGAATAACATCTAAATAAGTTACCTGAATGCAGTATGGCACTGAAGATTTCTAATCAAAACCCCAGTATGAACCTGGGAATTGCATCTTCACGATAACTAGCTAAATGAGAGGCAACCCAGTGAGATAAAGCATATGTAAATTTGAAATTCAAGTTGGATCCTAACTGGGGGCAGTGGTAGATATGCTGGAGGGTAGGGATAGGATACAGTGACCTAGACAGATTGGGCGAAAAAGCTGATGAGGTTCAACAAGGACAAGTGCAGAATCCTGCACTTAGGATGGAAGAATCCTATGCACTGCTACAGACTGGGGACTGATTGGCTCCAGGCAGCAGTTCTGCAGAAAAGAACCTGGGGGTAACAGTGGATAAGAAGCTGGATATGAGTCAACCGTGTGCTCTTGTTGCCAAGAAGGCTAACAGCATATTGGGCTGCATTAGTAGGAGTATTGCCAGCAGATGGAGGGAAGTGATTATTCCCCTCTATTCGGCATTGGTGAGGCCACATTTGGAGTACTGTGTCCAGTTTTGGGGCCCCCCCACTACAGGAAGGATGTGAACAAATTGTAGAGAGGCCAGCAAAGGGCAACAAAAATAAAGGGACTGGAGCACATGGCTTATGAGGAAAGGCTGAGAGAACTGGGCTTGTTTAATTTGCAGAAGAGAAGACTGAGGGGGGATTTGATGGCAGCCTTTAACTACCTGAGGGAGGCAGGGGGTTCCAAAGATAAAGGAGATAGGCTGTTCTCAGTGGTGGCAGATGACAGAACAAGGAGCAATAATCTCAAATTGCAGTGGGGGAGGTATAGGTTGGATATTAGGAAAAACTTTTTCAGTAGGAGTGTGGTGAAGCACTGTAATGGGTTACATCAAGAGGTTGCAGAATCCATCCTTAGAAGCGTTTAAGGCTCAGCTTGACATAGCCCTGGCTGGGATGATTTAGTTGGGGTTGGTCCTACTTTGAGCTTGCGATTGGACTAGATGACCTCCTGAGGTCTTTTCCAACCCTAATCTTCTATGATAAAGCTAAAGATAATAGTGCACCAAAAGGCTGATAAACAACTCTGATATGCGAATAAATGGTAAGGTTTGAATTATGAATTGAATTATAGGTTATGATAACAAACGACTCATAAATAGTCATACGTACATATTATTTTTCTTATTTTATTGCTTTGATCTGTTAAATATGGTTTTTCTGTGTAATCTATTAAAGATTAAGGATAGGGAAATTTCAAAGAATATGTGTATGCTTTGCAAAATTAGATTTAAAAAAAATAATTGTGACAGCTAATATTGATGTTTATTTTAAAGCCTTTTTTATTTTTATTAATTTAAATGTTTGCAGTTGTGGGAAATTACATGGGGGAGTCAGACAGTGGGGAAGTCAGACAGTAATTATTTAATGACAGTAGACGTCGATATTCAAAAAGTGAAAGCTTTATAACTGTTAAAACAAATTCTCAACATCACATCAACATGTACAAAATTATATCCTTAAATTAAACTCTAATAAGAGCTGAAGCAACATTTTTCTTACTTTGCTTATCTGTAAATTTAGATAATTATTAATGGAAATATTGTTTCGTTTTGTTTTATTTGTGGATGTACGGTGAAACTGACTTCAACATTTACCAGTAAAAATCTAATTCTTCCAAGCATGAATATATAGTTTCTGATCAGCACTCGATTGCGTGTTTTGTATGTAATATTGCAAAAGTGATGATCTATCACATTAGTTAAAGGAACACGGGCAATTTTAAAGGAGCCTAGTTTTTTGTTTTTTAAATGTATAAAATTCTTCAGATTCAGTGGGCAGGTTATGTTATTTCTTGATCGTGCATAAGGTGATCACTATGGATCTTTTCTTAAGAGTAAGAAGTTGTTGTTGCAATGATTTTGTTCTCTGTCCAGCCAAAACTGCGGTTGTCTTATTTTGCCTTTTAAGAACTATAATAGAGTAGCTTTCTTTTATACTTCAGCTGACTTTTTTTGAACCAATAGATGCACCTATTGGAACTTGTATAACTTCAGGTGGAGGTATGTTTATATCAGGCTATAATGTGTTATTGTGTAGATCAAATTTTCTCTCATGAAAGACATTTAAATCAATAAATATAGAAAAAGCATTTTCCTGTGCATTATAAAGAACCATCCCTTCTAAAAAGTTGATTTTAATTTAAGCAGGATAGAATTGATTCCCCCCCCCCCTCCCCGGCACATATAACAAATGTAACATCCACTGCATTCTTTTATGTTGGAAAATAATACATATCTACTCTGATAAGAGACAAAGAAAAATTACAGTATTTCCTCACCCTCAAATATTTGCATTGCTGAGTCAAACAAAGCAAGGGTTGCCCACAGATCCAGTAATAAATGCCACGTTATTTCTTATAGTTCTGATGTATTATGTTTCTGAGCATATTACAAGGCTAGTACTATAGGAGTTCTTAAACTTTTTCATATAGTAGGCCACATGTTAATAGAGTGCTTGTGGACCATGTCCCATTTCATCTTTGATTTGCATGGACTATTTTCCTTCCCATAACATCTCATGGCAACTACAGCAGTTGCTTACATGGAAAAGTAACATTAGGAAAGTGTTTAATGTGATCTTAAAATAGAAAAAATGCATTTTTTGTGATAGAGGAGGCTCATCATATTTGATTTCATATAGGGAATGGAAGAGTACAGGTTTATTTGTGATCTTAATGCTAATGCTAACGCTACATAACTGACTGTTGAATGATTCCTGATTAAGTTGTTTCTAAATTAATGTTTTTTCTTATTTTGTGTTTTTGAATTTGTCTAATTATGATTCCCGCTTTTTGTATGCTATTACATTTTACACTTTGTATTTTAAGGTTGTTCAACTCAACACATTTGATTAAACTATAATTTGGTAATCAGCTATTAGTTAAGTCTCAACTCTTTGTGTTGAGAATAAAACTGAAAACAAAAGATATTTAAATCACATCTGGTGCTTTGGTCAACCTACCTGCTGGAAAAGAGAGAGAAAATAAACTTTTGTGCTCTTAAATGTGTTGTGTATTGTGTCTTTACAGAGGGGTATAAATGTTGGTTTGAAGCTGCCTTCTGCACAATATAATTTCCCATCTCTTCACTATGAGCTATACAAATGTCTCCTAGATAATTCTGCAAATTCTAATCAGTTGTTTCTATTGTTCAAAGATTAACAAAGCTTTAAATAATGAGTACAATGTATTTGTGGTGACTAGAATCTCTGTTACTTAATGAGGATATGGAGAATGTTAGAAAGAAATGTTTGAATGTACAAGTATGTTTAGTTGCTTATGCCTTTGGATTGAACATTTAAAACTGCTAGGAATTAATAGATTTTTCCAATTAAATGTTTGTGATTTAAAGAGGCTGATCTTGTCTCTGAGACAATACTGCTGAGACATTGAGAAGCTGCAATCTGTCAAGGTACAAGGCCACCTGTAGAGGCCCGTTGCTGCCACCTACTGATAAAATAAAGAACTATTTCCAAACAGATATCCATCCTAGCAGCCCATTGGGGTTTTCTCCATTACCTGTGATATATGACAGTCTAATCATTATTTTGTGTTCATTGGGGTTTTTTTGGTTCTTAAAACTATTTGCTAGTGTCCCATCAAATTGGAATGTGAAACTCTCACAGATGTTAAAAGGCGTATTTATCCATTGGAGAGTAGACCCTCCTCAGTGCTGTACTCTAAATTGATAGTAGCAGCTTTAACTTGCCACATTACAAATCAAACTTTTCTTTTTCTGCTTGACACATCCTTGAGAACTGTCTTCCTTCCTGCTCTCTCTACTGTGTCTTTCTCATGGCCGTAAAGTGATGATCTGAAGACAGTAGCACCTTTGCAATTTAGTTTTGGAGGTCAGATTAAACTTTAGTCATATTTCAGCAGCACTGTTGATTAAATCACCCACTCCCATTGGTTCTCAGTTTTTCTTCTGGCATTACATTTTTAAATGGTTTTGTTTCCATTGAAGTCAGGAGCAAAACCCCCTTTGATTTCAGTGTGATTAAGATAGGGCAATGTAAAATGGCACCATGTAAAATGAGTAAATTGTAAATTTTTATATCATGTAAAATGAGTAAAAATGAGTAGGGCATTATGTAAAATGAGTAAATAAAATAGGTATGTTAGTTTTGGATTTCGGGCCTTATTTTAGCATGATATTAACAATTACTGACACACCATCTTGAGACTCGAAGCTTATGGAGTTGGATGTAATTCACTGGTTTCATTCCCCATAAATAATCACATGGTCAAATTGGCTTGCTGTTAGTCTCTGCAAGTTTCTACCCACTGCAACTCAGTAAAGAGTCCTGAAGTCATCTCTTTGATCTTCAGTCTTCACTTTTTAAGGTGGTACTAAGAATGTTTAAAATTTTCAAAAGTACTTCAGTAACTTGGGAGTTTATATCCCATTTTCAAAAGTAATGTAGACACTGTAGTCTGATTCCCATAGCCTTTCCTTGAAGTCACTTTTGAAAATGGGCTGTAGACTCCTAAGTCACTTACTTACTTTTGAAAATTTGAGAATAATTTAGATAACTGAATAACTGTTCTGAGGAACTATACTAAACTGAGGGCAACACCGTTTTCTACTTTAGTCTCTTATTTAGAATAAGTTTTTTATTCTTTCCCAAGAGAATTAACTCATGGTATTTTAATTTAGTGCTGAGTCATCCAATTTTAGACATGCATGTTCTTTTTTAGTCCTATGTTAATTTCTGCTGGAGCTTGATCCAGGGCTCTTGAAGAATTTTCTTCTATAAAAAAATTTTTTTTTTTTGCATTGTGTGTAATGACGTGAACTGTATTATAAATCTGTGGATCCTTTTTTAATTCTTTTTTTTTTTTTTTTTAAAGCAAACTGTAATATTCCATTGACCTGTGTTTTATGTGAGAGATTTTTGTTTCTTATCTTGGATTTACTGGGTGAAAAAAACCCCACTGAAGCCTTCTGATTCCTTTCTAAACTCTTGATATGGATATAAATGGAAAAACCCTAGTCCACTGAATAATGTAAAAAGAAAAAATCTTTCCACTATTGCTAATAAAAATTGTGATGATCCACAATTAACTCTTCTTTTCCTTTTGTTATTTTATACATTTACACTTTCTTGGTCTTGTTCATTTTGTAAAACAAATAAACAAACAATTGCTTACAAAAGCTAATAATGCACCTGAAAGAAGGTCATAAAAAGAGAGAGAGTGCAGATACTTTGTACAGACCCATTAAAGAGGATCGACTAGGTATTCCAAATGTTCTATGATATTTTCAGTCCAACCAGGTCAAAGCAATAAGAGATTGGGGGCTCTCTAACCCAGCCAAACAGTGTTTTTTTTTTTTATTAAACAAGAAAATTGTGGTACTATAAATATCACTAGGTTACCATAGACATGTAAAAAAAATCACACCCTCCAGATATTTATACACGTCTTAAGGCTATTCTATGGGTTTGGGATAGAACTAGAGAAAAAAGTAAGTTTTTTTTCCTTTCCAGTGACCTCCAGTGCAACCAATCTAGATCTGAACTCAAATTGCAAACCAGAGCGCATTAAAGACTGGGAAAGCCATGAAATACAAACAGTTAGCTAGCTATTCAGCAAAGAAACTTTTCTAACTTATTTCAAGATCAAAACTACTTTTAATTGCCACCTTCCCAGTACTTTCAAGTCCGGCATTATATTCTTCAGCTTTCTGGAAAAGCTGCTTTATACAGAAAGCTAACTTTCGTAGAAGTGACTGTAAAGTGATTCACTGCTGTGCTGGGCTCCAGCCAATCCATAAGCCAGGAACTGGTCTGCTGACTCTCAGGGTAGATATGTTAACATCCCAGGCAGAACAGTAGCTCAGTCTGCTCAGCATCACTCCAGGGTTTGGAACTCTCTCCTTCCTGACAGTGATGACACGCTCCAACCTTGCTCTTGTTCCCTGTGCCCAGTCCTGCTCCAGTCTTGCTGTCTTTCCAACCTTGCTCTAACCCCCTTCTGGACTCTTAATTCTGGCTGTGACCCCTGGGTCTGACCACTAAGGCAGACCATCCCTATCGTGGTTTCTGATAGCGATGGTGTCTGGTCAGTTAGGAAACAGAGAAATTGCAAATAATTTATATCAATTTACAGACAGTTTTTCTAACCAATAAAAAGTCCATATATGACACCCTAGGAAAAGGACCTGGATAGACAAATTACCCCCAGGCCAATGGGATTTGACATGGAAAAGAGGATCAGCACCTCAGTCTGTAGCACAATAATAAAAAAAAATACTTTAAGGTACTGTTTCAATGGTTCCTTATGCCATTCATGTTAAAATATACATAAATGAATAGATTGCATGGCAATACATTTTGGAGAAATTGTGCTGAAAGAAATTTTATACATATATGGTAGATATGTCCAGTCATTAAAGAGTACGGGGTGCAATTCAAAACCAAATATCACGAATTTATTGGATATTTATTACCAAATGACACTTTGGTAATCCTCCTGGGATTTCTGGTCACACAAAAGGAAATGAAGATTTAATCCCTCATCTGATATTAGCTGCTAGGATTCTGAAAGCCTTTCACTGGGGGAAAAAAAATACAGTCAAGCTCTAGAGAAATGGTTTGAAGATAAGGGTGGTGGTGGTTAGGAAAAAATGAATGCACCAATCACATACCCAGCAAGCTAGTCAGAGGACAAATAAATTCTTAGATATTTGGTTACCATTTATGCAATACTCAAAAGTACATTCACCTGCAAAAAACCGCAAGCTTACCTGTCCAGGTTTTTTTGAATGGTAACATTTGCAAGAGATGCCTCGTTTGTTAAATATCATTAATCAGAAATTTCACTCAATTTAATTAAACCACTAGAAATGATATGTCAAGAGTAGTGTGAAAATGCTTACTCTGTAACTTGGTAACACCCTGCTAAACAGGGAGACCCAGTGATTATATTACTGTATAATGTTAGTGTTTCATGGGCACATCTGTCATTGGTTGTGATGTCAGTGAGCACGTACTAAGTGCAAATTAAGAAAAACATCGGTTGCTGAAGTGAACTAAAAGCATGTACATTTACATGTACTCTTGTAGATAACCATAACAATTAACTCTGGCATGAGAGATCCATGTTAAGCTAAGTAAAAAGGTATATCAGGTTAGCAGATATCAGTTTATGCATACATAAAAAGAATATGTGTGTTGAACACTGCTTGTGTAAAAAAAATATTGTGCACAAAATCCCATAATAGAACTCAAGGAAAAGATCATCAGACAGACTGCAGTAGTCCTGTTTTCAAGTCTTTACAAGTGTCTTTGCCAATAATTTAATGTTATTACGGTGTTTATAACATTTATCTGAAGCATTGGTAGGTTAGAAAAGCGGGGTTGGCATTTTTTATTATTATAAAATGTGGTTTGACCTGTTTAAAACAGGAAAATATATCTATAATTTCCCTCCACACTTGTGGAAAACTCAGAGAAAGATTTTATTCAGGGTTTCTGAAGAAAGTTCACCTTTGGTCAGAGACCAAGTTTGACAAATTTCAGTGCATAATGGGAACACTTTATACAGTTACGAGCAAATGAAAACCACAATTATGTTTAATGCAATCTAGGGGAAATAAGTTAATAGCAATACTTATATATTACTATATATTTTCAAAATACTGTACAGACATTAAAAATTGTAATTGATGTACTTCAGCAATTAACAATACTTACAGAGGTATAAAAAAATGCCAAAAGATGATCAGTTACTACATCCTTTCTGGAAGTGACCATGTTAATTTGTGTTTTCCTCTCTAAAGTATTTTTTATTTATTTTAGGATTTTTGCTTTTTAAAGAATATTGTATGAATGAAATTGATGAAGGTGTCCCTCAGCTGAAATTTTATGAAGAGGTAAGAAACCTTTTATCTTCTATTGGTGTTGTATTTCATAAGCTTAATTACTAGCTTGCCGGAGACAAGTGTGTATATGGTTGGGGGTGAGGCATGGTAGGAAGATCATATGGGTTCTAGTGGAGGGAGTGTAATGGAGGAAAATAGGAACGTATTATGATAAGTATTGTTCTGATACATTTCAGTTTCATAAAAAATGGTGCCTTAGCTAAGTAACATTTGGATCTTACACTGTTAGCTTTTTGAACGTATATAAGAGGCTTTTTAAAATAAGATGTTAGAACTTAGTATTTAATTTAATTGAGGTTTTTTTGTACGGTTTTCAAATCGTATATGCTCGTAAGGTGATTATGATGATATCTTTGGTATCGTATTGATAATGATCACACATTTAAACTGTATAAAATGGAGTGTTGAAAGGAGGAATTATTTTGCTTGCTTATGTTCCAGCTGGGCTACTATTTGGCATAACTATACATATTGAGATTCAGTCTTTTTATTCAACGTCTTATGTTTCTGTAGCAGTGGATTAAAAAAACACTTTAAGTGGTGTCATCATAATAGATTCCTATACTTAAAGACATGTTGAGTATATTCGGTTTTTGGCTTCATGATGCCACTGGGGTGTTCAGGCTTTTGGCTGGTGAAAACGGTAATGGAAGAAAAAAAACCACATTGACTGAAACTTAACCATAGTTGCATTTATCAGATCCATGCACCCAAGGAAGGTTTCAAAAATACCAACAAGCTGATGGGAGGGGTTCAATTGTGATTTGTGACTGGAATAGAATAGATGTATGCATGCCTTTTTCCCCCCTGAACGTATGGTAAGGTTACTGTATGTGCTGTACTGAAGCCAGAGATTTCCAGCTATTGATGGATGTTGTGATTCATACTAAAGTTGAAACAAAGCAAGCTGCAGGTTGGATTCTTAGGACTGTCAGCCTCGAGTTTTTTTTTTTTTTTTAAGTTTATGTACAAATTTTTTTTTTCTTTTTAAAAAGGAAACCTTTGTTGTACTTCTTTTCCAAGTTGCATTTAGGAGCCGTATTCTTCCTTTAAATATGCATGTGCAATTTCCCTTGACATCATTGATTTGCATATGCATATCTTATTATTATTTAGTATTTATTTGACGGTAGACTCAGAGATGCCAATCAGGATCTGACCTCGTTGTGCCAGCTGTTATGTGCGTATATACATATGAAGACTGACACAGTCTCTACATTTTAATGCATTTATAATCTCAGAAGACACATGATGTATAAAGAGTTCTAGGGAGCGGGACATAAGCAAATGTATACAATGTGGATATACATTATTTTTGTTGTTATAAAAATATAAAGTAAAAGTCCACTATCAACATCTACCTCTTAATCTAGCAGTCAGTAATTGGTTGAGGTCTAAAGAAAGGGCTGATATGGGATATTCTGAATATCACTATTTGTCTTCAAGAAACTTCTCCTGGATTAGGCAAGGTGAGTATGTAACATTGCTATAGAACGAGGATTCGCTTCTTTTTTTTTAATTTGAATTTTATGCTATTTTCATGCATGCCCTGGTCACTGCATTTGTTGCAAGATATTCTGATCAATACAGTCCATAATACAGCAACGTACACTAGCCTCTGAATGGTACATAATCCTCTAGGACTTTGCATAAGAGGGACCTTCGACTGATGAACCTACTATCACCTTTTGAGACTTCTCGTAAAGGAACAAGCACAGCAGTCCTGTCAGTTCATGACAGATCCTGCAGGTGTGTAAGCAGCACCCCCTGAGCAAGGTTATCAAAGGCTGCTGCTAGAGTTAATAAGATCAACTGGGTTCCATTCCCAGAAGGAGGTCGTTGACTAAGGATACCAATACAGCCTCTGTGCCAAAAACAGACATAAAGTTAGGGACTTGGTATTGTATATCAGAAGAATCCAGATGAAGTTGGCGTAGTCCTTCCATGACTGCCTCTAAAGAGAAGGTTCAAGATAGGACAGTAACTGGCAAGGTCATTAATGTCAAGTGATGGCTTTTTCCTAAGAAGTTATTGGTCTACAGATAAATTCTTTGAATTATAATGTTTAACTCAAATTAGCAATTTTGTGCCTTGAAAGGAGAAATACTTAATACATTATTCTACCATTTCCATCTGTTTATACATTTAAGAAATTACTATGGTAACTGATCAAGAAAGCAATTTGTATACAGATTATTTAGCAACATGAATTATTGCATGTCACTTCTTTAACTTTGAAACTATTAGAAGTTCACTTAAAGGTTAGCAAAACATGACCTAAAAATATTTTAAGTTGTTACATATTTTTAGAAAAAATCCCCATTAGATATTTTTTTTTAAAAAAAGGCTTACTGTATTTCCTGCAGTAAAATATTATGTTTGAAAGCTTTGAAATTTTTATATATTTGATTTACTTGCCACATTTGTTTCAGGTAGAATAATTTGAATCAATTGTTAAGTTCGATGTAAAAAGGCTCCACACTGAAGTGATCTCGTATGTTATTGCAACGTGAGTCACGATCATGCATTTATCTGGATGGGTGATTCATCCAGATCTGTCAAAAAACATTTTTTTTAGATGCTCAGTAACTTAAGTGTTCTAATTTCAGCATTTGAAAAGATAAATTGTCAGATAGTGTTTCTGAAGGTGAGCTATGGCATTTAAATCTGCCAGGGGACTAGCATAGATGAGTCAGTAGAACCACCATATTTATGGGACAGTGCAGTAGTCATGAGGGAGCTATTACTACCAGAGGTCAGCTATTTGATAAAGCATGACGATTTGTGAGCTCTGCCCACCATCATATTCCTTTTGGTTCCATGCAGTAGTGTTCTCTTAAATACATCTGTAAAATGAGCTTATGAATTTGGATGTCATACATGATCTGATATTAATAAGTGTCTCATAATTCATCTTACTTGCCTGCAATACAGTGAAGGTATTCTTGCACTCATTTCCCTACATGGAAAGAAAGGAGCTAGTTGGCCCACCGCTGTTGAATTGGCTTACCATTTGTGATTCAGTGTGGCATAGATTTTTAGATCTTTTAGGGATGGCCTTGCTGTTATGAGATGAGGTCTGAGGTTCACAGAACCTGTATCTTATGCCTATCTTATCCCTAGTTTTTTTGCTGCCTTGATAGAGCTAATCCTATTTGTAAGTTTCTGTGGTTACTTGCTGCTCTCACCAAGATTTATCTTTATATACGATCTCTTCTGTGAGAGTGCTCAAATGGGTTAGACAAAGTCTCCAAATTTGTTATAACCTGGTCTGTTCCTGTTTCTTAGAATGAGCATTAAGACTCTATCTTCCATATCTAAAGCAGTTTTTAGACCTTGCTGAGGCAATCATCTCCTCTCTTTATGCAGCACTAATCCTTTTTGTGCACTAAACAAAAGTTGTAGGAATCTCAGTGAATTTGTAAACCAGTCATCCGTATATTTTCTTACAATATTCTCAGATATCTTAACATAAATTCTGTTGTTCTAACAGATTTAATGATTATTAGTTAATTGGATTATAAACACTATACTGGAGGTAATTTCATTTAAATTTCCATTGCAACTTTTGGTTTAGTGCTTTATAGTAAACAAGACCAAAACCAAGATCCTACTGCTAAGGGGCCACTAGAAATTACTGAAATAGATCATGTTTTCCAGCAGATATTTATAACACATTATCTCCTTATAGTATTTGACCAAGGGGATAATATTTTTAAGCGCTAATTGGAAACCTGAACATGAGGATTCTTTTTTAAACCATAAATCAATACATATGGTATTCTTGCATACAGTTGAATAGTCTGAGGAAACTGACTTGGGACACTTAAACCTAGATTGGACTAAGTGCTAGATGGACTTATGCACTGGCAAACCAGAAGTCATTCTTAACTATAGAATTGCAATGAGCACCTCCACATTATCCTATCCTGGGAAAGGGATGAAAGGAAATAAGGTTTCTGCCACTGTGAAGTATCTTTCTTTCTTTAAATAGTGGAAAGGGTTAGAAATAGCTTCAGTTGACTGATCCCTTCTCTCTTGTATTACAGATTAAAGAATATGAAAAATTGGATTCTGAGGAGGAACGTCTTAGTAGAAGTCGGCAGATATATGACACATACATAATGAAAGAGCTGCTGTCTTGCTCACATGTACGTATGCTGCAGTTTCACTCTATTATTTTAATGTTTCCTTTGACTTTATATTCCTTGCAATATTAATAATGGAAGGACAGTAAGTAGGTGGAAGTCTGACAGGGAATTATACAAAAAACTGCTTAAGGTGTGACAATAGCAGTATCTATTATAATAGCAGTGTCTGCTGACTCAGTTGTCACTCTTTGTATAACGTAGCCCTATTTGAAAGAGATGATAATCTACAATAATGACAAGATTTGAGCCAGAGAAAGAGTTATCCTATTATTTTGGATCTTGAATCTGCAAGTACTTATGCACATGTTTCACTTTATACATAGTTCTGTTGAAATCAGTGGGAAAACTCGTACCTGAAGGTAAGCACATATATGTGTGCAGGTTTGGGATGTAAGGGTGCATTTTTTCTGAAAACTTGTGGGACTACAAAGAAGCAGTTGGTGGTTTCGTGTATTCTGTGTTCCTGTTCCTTGCAAATACGTGGTGGATGGTCTCCACCATACATGACATGAGTTGGGATTTTTTTTTTTTGGGTTGACATAACTTTCAAAGTATTACGCAACATGAAAACTAGATTACATTTATTGTGAAGTTTATGTACATTTCACATAAACAACATTCCTTTTTAGTTGAAAAATGATATTGTGACCTCAGTGATTGAGACCTTAAATATCTCTCTTCCAGCTATTTGTCTGAAAACTTACTTTTTATTTTTCAAAAGCCATTCTCAAAGCAAGCTGTAGATCATGTGCAAACTCACCTCGCCAAGAAACAAGTGCCACCAAGTCTATTTCAGGTGAGATGAAAGCAATCTGAATGTCCTGGTTTTATGTAATTATTTGAACATTAGCAAATTAAAGAAACCTCCTTTCTTCACATATTATATTTACAGTTATGACAGGAATTTGATACTATATTTCAGAAATCAATGAAAAACAAAATGATACAGGGAAATATTTCTGTATGTAATAATCAGAGATTGTTTCTAATTTCATTGTGTTGTTAAAGATAATAAACATTGTAAATTAATCTTCTTTAGCCAGAGGAATCTTTGAGTACATTTTTGAAAGTAGATTACTAACTGTTATAATTATTATTAAATATTAAAATATTAAAATTGTATTCCTACTTTCCTCCAAAATCATTTGGGAAAATTCTTAGATTGAGCAATGATTACAGATAGGTCTTTTTGGTGAGATCAGTGGTTGGTATGCTGTTGGTAGAAAAATACCCCGGAATACTAGCAGTGTTTGAAAGAAATCCTCATCCCTTAGGGGCTTGTGGCAGAAGGAGTAATCATGGCCGGTCAGAGTTTGGACATGCAGTCAATCCATCTCCCCACCGGTGACTAGTGGAGAAGTTGTTTTGCCACAAACATGCTATTTGTTGCCTTTTGGGGCTTGAGTGATGATATAAGATGCAGCTATTTCCTGCTGTATGGGGGCTCTTTGGGAAGGCAGTTGATGTTTCAGATAGGAACCACCAAATGTTATGTCTTAAGGCAGTAAGCAGTTAGGGCTTGTCCTGCAAGGTGCTGAGAGCGCTGGCCCCAGTCCAGGAAAGCAGTTAAGCATATGCTTGAGTGTAAGCATGTGAGTAGGGAATGGGAATACCTAAGGGCTTAAAGTTAAGCATTTGCTTAAGTGCTTTTCTGGTTTGGGATCAGAGTGCTTAGCATCTTGCAGGACTTAGCCTTTATTTTCTCTCACTGAGAACTTCTAGATAACTGTGAATTTTTTAATGCAAAATAGAAGAAATTAAATTAAAAATATGTACCCAGTTTCAGTTAGCCACTTGCTAATGTTGCTTTTTCACACATTGTCCTAGAAATTCAGGTCACAGTCCACATGGGTCCCTGCTTTCATATGCTGGTTCCAAGCGCATTCTAGGTAACCTAATTATCTTAGGGTATGTCTTCACTGACGGCAGCAAATTTGCCGCCATCAGATCGATCTATTCGGATTGATTGAGCGGTCAGTGAAGACCTGCTCAGTCAATCCGGAAGTCAACACATTAAAACCACCCCCTCAAGTGTCGTAGCGCTGCGTTAACGGGAATGCATTTCCCATAGGCGCAGTGCAGTGAAGATGCCATGTAGAAGAGGCGTTACGAAGTCGATGAGAGTTACACAAGCTACTCTGTGTAGCTTGCGTAACTCCCATCGACTGCCATCAAATTTCAAGGTAAGTGTGGACCTGGCCTGAGTGTGAGGAATTTCACATAGATGTTCTATGTGAAAGTGGGCTAAAGTTGCGTTGCCAACCACTAGTAAATTATATTTTTAAAATATAATGTAGAATAAATCCCTTCTTATGCTTTCTTTCAAAATAATTCAGGTCATGAATTACAGTATTCATGTTTCAGAAATATAAAAGCATAGCAATGCACATACCTTTGTGTTTTGTGGATCTTTCCTTTTGCCTCTAGCTAAGCATTGTATAGCAATATATTTTTGAAGTATATGAGTACATGGTTGGAGTTAACAATTTTGCAGTTTCATATGTGGGTTTTAGGTGCTGATGCCAATTTGTAGTTTTCATTTATTCTAAATACAGTGGGAAATTACATTCTGAAAAATGGTTACTTCTCCTCTACAGAAATTAGAGTACTTTTCTATAAAATGCTAGAAATGTTTTAGGATTTAAGAATGTATAGGATTTCTATGTTCTCAAATTTATCTCCAAAGTAAATAATGGATTCTGGCTTATTGGTTTGAAAAGTGCACCTTTTATGGGTTTTTTTTATTCAGACAAATCGAACGTAAAATAAACATTTCTATATGATCACAGTTCTAACAAACATTGACCTAAGCAAGGAAATTCAAACTAAAGTTGTTAGCTCACATAATTAGACAAATTAAGGATGGAATTTTAATGCTGAATTTCCTGGCTTTTGTTAATATGAACCTATATGATATGGCAGTGACTGCAAGTTTAAATTAATTTGCTATACTTATATAGTAGTTGCATTTATTTTAGAATTTAAAATGCTGTTATAATAAGCCTGCTTGATATTCTTATTGTATAAGTGAATTGTCTTTGATGTTAAAATCAGAGGGACTGACAGAGTGATATTTATATTGCCTGATTTGGATCTCATATAACCACTGCTAATTGAGTTGGGATTTGAAATCATTGCACGCTATGTCAAACCAAATGTTCCTCTTTAAAATAGGCCCCTTATGAATTGAAGGTGCTGGTAGCAAGGTAGGGGAAATAAAGGACAGGGAATAGTGAAACACTAATGAGGAAAGATTATCTTGGTGTTCCTGTGCTGGCTGCTCTTTGAGTGTCACAGCCTTCATCATAAATTCTAAACTATTATTTAATTTAAATAAACGAGAAGTGATGCTTTCAGTCTGATCATTCTGGTGGTTAATCCTTAAAATCTCAATGCTCATTGCCTGTTGTTGGCCCATGGGCAAAGACAGCAAAATTCTCCCCAGGTCTTCCCAGGAAATATGAAAATACTGAGGCACCCCCAGTTCAGAAAAGTACTTGAGCACATGCTTATCTTCAGTACAACTGTGCAGGTTCTCGAAGTCAGGCCCTTGCTGAAGTGCTTTGCTGGATCAGGGGATAAACCAAGAAGGTCGCCACAAAATATCACAGTTACTAAGGGCTCCCCTTCACTGGGTATTGGGGATGCTCAGCGTGGTATAGAATTAGGCTTGTTGCAAATTATCTCATGGCTAGAAAATGGCTTTTAGACGTTAGAACACAAGCTGTTCTTGCCAGTTGGAGGTAAATGCTGGAGCCTAACCGTGGAATTTATTTTCACTGGACAATATTGCATGTTCAGGTTTTCACACACCTAAAAGTTAAATAAACTGTTGTATCTTTTTTAGCCATACATAGAAGAAATTTGTGATAGCCTCCGAGGAAAAATATTTCAAAAATTTATGGAAAGGTATGAATCTACGTACTCTATGACCTACTATATAATCTCCTGTGGTTAGTCAGGTTCCTGTCTGTATTATTGCAAAATAAGGCTAGAGCTGTTTAGTTAGTTAATAATATGTTATCAGCTAGCTTTTCCAAAGAAGTAGCCTTGATACGTGTATCATGTGAAATGTCAGGCTCTATCCCACTATTGTATGCAGTGTAGTTGTGGCAGAACTTGTAAGGATGTTCAGATCACACAGTTAGCAGACCACTCCACTCCAAAGGTGAATTCTTACTGTTTCACCTCTTAAAGGTCTAAAAGTCTCTAACTGCATTTGTTTGGGTGATACTCCTACGAATAAGCTACAATATTATGGGGATAAACTACACAGCAATTCTGGTATGTAGCCCAAACTGTTTGCAGCTAAACAGTGACAGTCCTGTAATGAAATGTAAGGGGAAAATCTCATTCATTTTACACATCTGAGTAGTGCTATTGACCTTAATGGGACTACTGGTGGGAGTAAAGTGAACAGCATTTGTCCCCTAATCTACTGCTGACAAATGATATCTCAGATTATGTAGCCAAAATAATGTCCCCAAAAGACCATTGTTTCCTACCCTGAAAATAAACATCCTATAACTGATATAGCAGCAGGAAACAATTATCCTGTGACAACATTCAATAGCATTGACATCTTCTTTATTTCAGGTTAAAATATGCTAACATTATTCCTCAGTGTACATTAAGGTTAATTAAAATTTGAAGTTACATTGCATAGTTTCAGATTTAATTTTCTTTCTTGTGATTCTATAGAAATATATTTTTTAGTTCCTGGAAATTGACAATTAGAAACAGGGTGTGAAGGGAATTATATAAATAAATATGAATGCATGTATAACTGAAGAGAGAAAATCATCAGATCTCTTTTATAATATGTTATAAAAAAAATATTGAGTGAGTTGCTAAGTAAGCATGCTAAATTAAAACATACTAAAAAAGATGGCTAGTCAATGAATTTTTTTTAAATGACAATTTTAATCTTCATAAATTACCTCGTGCTGAATTTAATTTTCAAAACTAGAATACTTGGCATTTTTCACAATACTTTCCAGAATACTTTCTGATAACCTTTTAACTTAACTTTTTTTTTTACTTTTTTTTTTTTTTTTTTTTTAAAAACAGTGACAAGTTTACTAGATTTTGTCAATGGAAAAACGTAGAACTAAATATTCATGTAAGTAATTACATTTCTCTTGTCAAAAGCTGATGTGGGAAAGAAAATGTTAGATTTTAAGGAATACCTCTCCTTAAAAGGCCTTATTAAGAAGAACAATGAATGTTATTCTGATATTCCACTCTATCCTTACATAACCTGTATGTACATAACCTCCCAGCACCATTAATAACTCCTCCCTGGCCATCCTCTCTGCCTGTCATGACTTCATAGTCTTGTGGTTTTGAAATAGGTAGTTAAAGGAAACAGATTGTCGGAGCACTATTTTTTTTTGTAAGAGAAGCGACCCCCAAGCACTATTGTTTCCTTCTGTTTCCCTTCAAAACTCAGACCTACTTGCTTCCATTTGGTATATCCTTGGCCTCATCCCTAAGTCCTGAATTGTTTTACTCCCACAGTTTCTGTGTCTGCAAGGCAACATTGCACATGTACGCTGCTGTCTTGGTTTCATCTTCACTGAGATCCTCAGCCATGCCTTCATCTCCTGTCACCTTGGCTATTGTAAATACCATCTCTGTGACTTCTCCAGATTCCAGTGCTTGCAGACATATGAGAGCATAAACATTTAAAAGAGCCACTTTCTAAAAATAGTTAGAGAAACTGTAAAATAAAAAATAAGGAAAAAGTATCTGCTTTAATACATTCATTTAAAGTTTATTTAGAGATTGTAAAGGGTAAAGGTTCTGGGCTTGGAAAATGAAATATATTGTGTGTTTTGAATTCACAGCTGACCATGAATGACTTTAGTGTACATAGAATAATTGGGCGAGGGGGATTTGGTGAAGTATATGGTTGCAGAAAAGCGGACACTGGAAAAATGTAAGTTATATGCTGTGTTTTAATAATAAATATAAACTCAAAAGTACGTAAGGAAAAAAAATCTATGATAATTTTTTACAAAATCTCTGCCGAGCGGAATGGTCATCGTAGATTGCATCATGAAATTGTGTGTTTCATTGTGCAATGGAATTTTATTCTAGGTTCCAGTCAGTTGAAAAAGAGTTTGAATTTAAGGAGTAGCTTAAAGCCTCATTGGAAGCTTGTTCCTCCAAAGTGTTCATCACTCAAGCCCCAGTCTTGCAAAACACCTAAGCACATTCTTACTGAAAACACCCATATGGTCCCTCTGAAGTCAAAGGGGATTTCTCATGTGCTTAAAGTGAAGGGTGCGCTGCTTAAGTACTTTGCTGGCTCAGGGCCAGTATTGCTCAGCACAGTGCTGGGTTGAGCCCTGGGATAGAAGTGTGTGGGCAGTTTAAGAATACAGTGTCCTAAATCTATGTTATTCACAATGATGTACATGCTTGAGCAGGGGTTTTGAAGGCATAAACAGTAGCAATGGTTGCTTCTAGCTGACAGTTGCTGCTACACTGTTATAACTGCAGCTAAAACACATCTCTGGGTTCACGTTCTCAAATCAAACTCTTTGCTTTCTCTGGCACTGCCACTCATGCACAACTCCTAATTTTTGCATAGGAACCCCTTGGTTAGTAGGCACATTTCTCTCACTACATGTTCAGCTTTGATTTCCTGGGCATAGCATGAGTTTTCCACATGGTTGTGGGTGCTTATCCCCTTTTGTCTACTTGCTCTCCTACCCATTTGAGCCTAGGAATCCTTCTTAGATGATTCCCACCTATCTGAGCATGGCATTCCTGATACTTGAGGTGCTGAGTCTCCATGGATCCCATTGGTTTCAGTGGAAGTAGTGGGTGCTCAGCTATTAACAAGTGGAGGATCCCTTGAAATAACTTCCATGTTAAATCCTTCTGCAGCAACTTTCACCTCAAGTATTTATCTCAATAATACTATTAATATCTTTATTCCTGTTACAGTACTTTTGTGCATATGTTGATTTCTTCTTCTTCTTTTTTTTTTTTTTAAACTTTGAGATGTATAAAATGGACCTGTCATGTTGTCTGCAGGCCAAGTACAGAAATGTAAATGATATCCATTTCTTCTGGACAAAAGCCACACTAAATAGACTCCCACCTCAGAGCTATAGTTATCACATTTGCCCCATCACTTTCTCTGAAGAAGCCTGAATGCCTGAACTAAGGAACTCAGGACCAACAAGGGAGGCAAAAGATGTCCCTCGCCTCCTTTCCTCTCCCCCAGTTTCCCTGAAGTGCAGAGGCACAAGAATAGAGAAAGCTAATGGGAGTAGAAGCAGAAAAGTCAGCCAAACTTTTCTGAACCTGAAGTAAAGCTTTAGGTTAGGTTCAGCTTTTGGGTAGAGGTTTGGGTTAGTTCTTACTTTATCCAAACCTGTTCACCCATCCCTAATCTAAATCCCATTCACTCTAGATGGCTGCCTCTACTGCACTTATCTGTCTGCAAGGACTTTGAGAAGCCATCCCGCCAAGGTAAATGCCATTGGGATTCCACTAACCCAGAAACAGATACCCGAGGATGCTTCCAAAGCAGCTCCTCCAAGAACAGGGTAAACAGAGGCCATCTTAGCATTAAAAGCAGTGAAGAGAACATAGTAGTGCTATATCACAATGACCAAGTGAGGCATTTGACATCAACTAGCCTATATGACCCCAGATCATTTATCAAGGCCAGTAGCCCCAAAGGACGGTTGAGGGCTAACATTAAAAAGGCTGTGTTAGAAGCAATTTCAAAACTTCCTTAGACAGCACTGAAACCAAGGACAAGAGCATCTGCTGTAAATGCACATTTCTGGATTAGAAATGTAAAATGTGTGTGGGTGCACCATACACATGACCCAGCTCTGCTGCTGTTTCCTCTGGAGTAATGATGGTATGTGGTGGGTTGCAAAGTAGAGGAATGCTGAAGCCTTTTGTCTGCACAGAAACATGTACATAATGCTGTAATTTGATATGACACTTCTATAGAGACTAGAACTCCTCTCTGGTAAAGGATGCAACATATGATCTTCTAGCACTTTCTGTCAGATGCCGACAGACATATGGAGAAGGTACATGATCCTGTTCATGCCCTTGGTCCAGTTGACCAGGTCCCTTTGGAGTCATGGAACACTGCTAGCCAGACCCCTTTGCACTTGGAGAGCTAGGGTCACCAATCTCCCTTTGGTCCTCTGCGGGGGCTTTGAAATGACAGGGCTCCCTATTTCTTCCCCCACTCACTCTCTCTGCACACCTGAGCTGGATAAGCTGGAATAAAGTCTCTCATAAACAGTGAATGCACTTTTTAGAGTGACCAGGTTTGCACAAACCTTGGACATACAGGAGCTCCAGACGCCTTTTCACTGCATTACAAGATTTGCCTAAGTGTGCTGGGAATTGCTGAGTTGGCTGTCTGAGAATTTCTACAGATAGACTTCCTGAGCCTTTTACCTACGGTGCTACTGAAAATGTGCTCAGTCCCAGTTTAAGTGAACTTTTAGCAGCTTGATATAGGATTCATAGATGTGGGACTCATGTCCTTGTGCTCTTGGTCTTCATTAAAATATTAGACACTCATGTTCCATGTCTAAAAATGCTCTACAGTCGGGATATATGATAGAGGAAGATAGTCAGATACACAAGAGAAGTTTTGTGTTTATCTTTTGTGTAGTAGGAAACAAACCATTTTCCTTTTCTTAAAATGTACAAACCTAGCAGGCCCCTTCTGGGCAGAGGTGAAAGCACAGGCTTCAAATGGAATCAGAATAGGGTCCATGTAAAAATTTCTTTTAACTCGTATTCCAAATCCTGTTTTGCTGTTAGCTTAAATCCATTTTTCAGTATCTTTATCTAATCTGTGTTTTTATGATTCTCTCATCACTCTGGCGTCTGGATGCCAGCCACGGTAGACTTTCTCATTTAGTTATCCTAGGAAAACCTCTCCGTTAAGAGGTTGAAATGAATGTTTCAATGCCAGGGAGATTTTGGAATAGTTCTCTATGGTTATGTTTACACTGCATTCTGAAGTGTGATTGCAGCTCATGTAGACATATTTGCGCTAGCTTTCACTGTGCTGGCATTGCCAAAAATAGAAGTGTAGCTACAGTGGCACAGGCTTCCGCACGCAGGCTGTATATGCAGGCCGGGTACCTGCTCGCAATGTTAGTCTTCTCTGAAGCCCGCACCTTCTCATTGATGCTGCTATTTTTAGTCATGCTAGCATGGCTAAAGTTAGCCTGGGTATGTTTATCCTGGATGCAATCCCACCTTGCATCTAGGATAACGTCTGTCTAAAAGCTATTTTGACACTTCTGGTGTAGATGTAAGTCTTTAAGGACTCTGCTCAATATACTGTAAATATCTATATAAATGGCATGGATTGTTGGTGAAAAATATTGAGGGTGGGGGACCTTTTCCAAAACGCTTTTCTGAATTATTAATATTTTCAGGTATGCAATGAAATGTTTAGATAAGAAGAGAATCAAGATGAAGCAAGGAGAGACATTAGCCTTAAATGAAAGAATTATGCTGTCCCTAGTCAGTACTGGAGTAAGTATCTTGGAATTTTCTTCTCTATCTTTTATAATTTTTTTTGCAGACTGTATCAGAAATACTGCGTAGAATACATATTCCATTAATTCAGGAAGTCAAAGCAGACCAAAGGATAATAGCGTAGGTGCCCAAAGTTAAAAACAAAAATAAAACCCCCCAAATCCAACAAAAATCAAATAATGATGATACCACCTAGCTCTGACATAGTGCTTTTTATCAATAGTTCTCAAAGTGCCTCACAATCTTTAAAGTATTTAACCTCTCAAAACATTGAATTAACTTGTCCAATTTTTCTTTTACTGCTTACTTCTGTTTTTTTTGTCCTTTGATGCTGGCAGTAGAATTAACTGCCAAGTCGTACATAGAGAAGTTGTCTATGTGATGTTTAGGTCAGTTTTAAATAAAAAACTTCACATACTTCTTATACAAAAGGAAACATTTCTGGTATTTATTCTACAATTCTGAAGTCTAATGGCTCCTTCCATATATGGAAACTTGAGTAATGCAAAAAAGAAGTTCAAATGGAGTCCACAGAGTGAATGTTGCCCCAACTGATTATAAAACAGACTTCGAAATGGTACAACCTCCAGAGTACAATAACCTCATTACATAAAGCCTAAAATCAGCTCTTGTCGCCATGGTTACAGGGGATGTTGGTAGAAAGGTTAATTTTGCTCATGATGATTACTCTGTTCTAATGGGATTCACAGTTTACAGCTCAATGTAAACACATCCCCATGGCCCAGCCCAGTTAAAAAATGAAAGGCATTGCATATGCTTTTGTTATAGACTCATTGGATAATGTGTATCTGTGGCGCTGGAATCATTACTATGACTGCTTAGTAGACAATAAAGAACTCTAAAACAAATAAAAAGAATTTGCTGTATTCTCACAGAGAAGTTATCTGTATCTCAGTGAGATTACATACTTGTGATTTTTGTCTCTGCTTTCTCAGAAGTGTTTAACGAGCATTCGTTTCTTGCCGGACCCTTGTTGCCGTGACATGTTTAACAATAATTTCTCTTTTGAATGCACTCCCACTGCCCTTGCCAACAGTCTGCTCCGCTGCACATGGCCCATGTAGCAGCATTGCTCTCAGCCATGGAATCCACTCATGTAACAGAGCCTCCGAATGGTCTGCCTGCCACCAACAGCTTGAACGCACGTCTGTTGTTTCTCTCTGTCCCTGCAGCCTGCGGTGGCAATTTTGTGGGGTGGAGTGTATTTTTCTCTCAGTGACAATCCCTCTCTCCCCATGTGCCCTCATTCAATATGTCTTTTATATTTATTCCTGCTCCTCTTTTTTTTCTCTCCCTCAGTTTTCATAGATCCCAATGAACTGTCCCCATGAGTAGGGCATTTTTGAAGATGTCAGTTTTGCTGTGCAAAGCATTTCTGACATCAAGGAAATGTACAAGGTGCAAAATGGGTCTCTGGCTTAGGTAATATAATTTGCTCCCTGGCACCTGATTGTAAGGTGGTGTTTGGCTCAGAGACAGAGTTAGCAAATTGCCCTGTAAGCACAGGGCAAAAACAGTGAGAGAGAATGCTAAGAGACACTGATAGGAGGTACTAGTCTACCTCAGGCAGACTGTTGTTCTCCCTATTCCACTAGCATGACAGATATGCCCCCTGAGGAACACAAGGAGCATTAGCTTTCATAAGAACTATTCCTCTGCAGCCCATATAATGTCTTTATGTGCTTTACATCCAGACAAATGTGCTTTACATCCAGACAAATATTGAAAGACAAAAGTGAGAATCAGAAGGCCGTCCCTCTGAAGTAATCTTTGTTATGCTAAAATCCCTGTAACATTCAACTTTTAAAGGTTTACAATTGAGAGAGTGGTTTATTTTCCTCTGGATGGTGTACTAGCAGAAATGTGTCCTCTTCTACCACTATTCACTACCACTACCAGCCATTTAGTCTGGATTTTATCCAAGAAGGTTTAGGTATAAGGGGTTATTTTAAAGTATTCTGATTTCACGTATCAACTGGACTGCTCTCCAAGGAGTGTCAAATATGGAAATTCAGTTGCTTCCCTCATGTACACTAAATTCTTCAGAGGAGTAGCCAGAATAAAACCAGTGCTAAGAGATATTACTCCCCCTTTGGAACGTTTTTTACCATTGTACCTATTTGTGCCTTTAAATTTCTCATCGGGAAAAAACTGTCTCTGGTGACATTCACATTAGAGGAGAGGAGGGATTGCTGCCCTATATACATCTATTCTCTCTTCTAAACAATGAAAATGAAATGATTAAATCAGTAGGTTTACACCAAAAAAGAATTCTTCATTATTCCAGCATCCTTGTCATCTTGGAATATTGCCTCTCCTTAAAGGCTTTGGGTCTGTCTCTTAGTTTTGCAGGAGCATTAGTGGCCATTAGTGCCTGTCAGAGCAGTTGTCAATCTGAGGGTATCTTCAGCCGTCTTGTCTCAGTACATTTTCAAAGGGTGTAGTTAGAATCTTTCCCCTGATACTGAAACTTACTCTGACATGGGACCTCAGTCTAGTCCTATCAGCATTAATGAAGACTCCATTTGAACTCTTAGCGACATGTTTCTTAGCCCACCCATGAATGAATATTGCCTGTCTTGTGGCTATCACTTCAGCCAGAAGAGTTGGTCAGCTGGGGGCCTTGATGGCTGATTTGCCTTATGCAGTCTTCCACAGGGACAAAATCTCCCTGAGACTACACCCAAAATCACCCTTCAGGTAATCTCAGAATTCCATTTAAATCAGACCCTTCATTTATCTGGCTTGTTCCTAAAGCTGCTTGCCACCAATGGGGATAGGAAGCTCTGGATGTCTGTCAGTTCTTGGCATTCTACTTGTAGAGGACTAAAACCTTTAGGAAATTATCAAGCTTGTTTGTTTCCTTCACAGACCATATGAGGGGTGAAGCAATCTTATCCCAAAAGTTGTCTAAATGGATTTCAGGTTGTATCCTTCTCTGTTTATGAGCAAACAGCAGCCCCTGTCCTGCAAGATCTATGCCTTGATACAAGCTTCTTCGGTTCATGCATCCTTCGACAGGGCAGTCCTCTAATTGGTGGTACAGCAGGAGTCTTTGCACCCTCCTCTTCCGTGAATACTGCTTGCGAATCACCTACAGTGAAATATAGGCACCCTCACTCACAGAAGAAGGAAAGGTTATTTTCCTTGTACTGTAAATGGAGTTCTTCAAGATGTGTGGTCCCTCTATATAGCCTGGTACCCACCCTCCTTTACCCTTGTTGTGGAGCCTTATCCTGGCGTTATTCTTGGTAGAAAGGTACTGGAGAGGCATTTGGTCAATGTCACCGATTATGCCCTTGCTTCAGAGCATGAGGAAGAGGGGGCACAGGCATGGACCAACAGCCAGTGCTAGCAAGAATCTTCTGGTCTCAGATGCATGGAATGCATGTGTGCCCACACATGTGGAAGAACTCCAGTTGCTGTATGGTAAGCAACCTTTATTTTCTAAGAGAGAACCAGGAATAAAGTAGTTTATTCCCACCTGGATTCTGTTCTGCGTACGTTTTAGAAACCAGCTATCTGGACTGAGGTTACACAATGTACAGAGAAGGAAAAGTAACCGGTTCCTGAAAGCTGGGTTTTTGTACATTGACAGACTTCAATCTGAAAGTCACACCCTGTTTTGCATCTCTGGAGTACATAATCTAATTTTAGATTCTTGCCTCACCTGTGTTCTGTGGGGCAAAGACTTGTGCTTTTCTTAAAAGGTTTTAAATTATTTGTGTTCATAGCTGTAGAGCAACTGGGAAGCTGAAGGAACATTGTGTTGTAACACTTCCCTCAGCTCCCCAGTTGCTCTACAACAACTATGAACACCAAAGGGCACCACAATTCTAAATTGCCTGCTCTTTCTGACCATCAGAGCAGCCCGGCTGACTGAATTGAGTTTCAACGTACAGAAACTTAATTTGCTGGTAAGGATAAAATTACCTGTTCTAATTTTCAGAATTTCCCATATGATTTCATGATTTAGTCTCTCCTCTGCTTCAACTGGCTAAACTGTTTTCCTGTAATCTCCATCCACCCGTCTTTCTTTTCCACTCCCCCAGGGACCCTACTGGTTATTCCTAGGCTCTTGCATAGCTTGTGAACTTTAAAATATTTTTATGTACCTAGAAGGCTAGTGGGAATGCAGGTAACACTTCTCCTTCTGTAGAAATGTTGGAACATGATCAGTGAGGGTACTTCTTGGGGCTGCAAATCTTCAGAAGATGATCGTGTCATGAGTTTTTCAGTGTTTGATTGCCTATATTCATTCTGTATATTTTAATTGAAAACAAGAAAATATTCACATTTACCAATCTGCATATGGAGAACATCAAAGTATATAGATTAGAAAACAAATAATTTTAGAAGATATTTATAAATGTCAACAGGTACTTTATGAAAATGTAACCCTATGTGATATCATTGTATATTATTTCAGGTAAACTCTTTGTTGATTTCCTTCATAGGACTGCCCTTTTATAGTGTGTATGACATATGCCTTCCATACCCCTGACAAACTCTGCTTCATTCTGGATCTGATGAATGGTAAGCAAGGTTAATGAAAGGGACCATTATGGTAATATTATAAAGGAAGATGTGACAGGACTCACTGAGAGCTTGGTAGACGAGGGGAGGCAGGAATGTGAAGAGCCAAAGAAGACATTGAGGTTGAGTCTGTGAGAAATGGGAGGGAAATGGAGAAATAGAAGGGGGGAAATGGAAAAGGTTTAGAAAGAGATTGAAAATGTCTAATTTAGATAGCTTTAGGATGTCCAGGAGAGAGAGAGATCTGAGAGGCAGTCATAGATAGAAGAAAAGACAAAAAGGGGAGGAGGTAGGTTGGGAAATTCTGGAAATAAAGGTGGTAGTGGATAAGGTCTCTGCGAGCTAGCATGCAGAAAAGATTGAAGGCAGAGCTCAAGGACGACAATAGAAAGTGTGAGGAGGCACCAAAGAAAATAGTGAAGGAACTGTCAGCAAAGCAGGAGGAGAATGGGGACAGCAGAGTCATGGAAGCTTAGAATAAAGGTGAAGTTGAGACCCAAAGAAAGTAATGAACAGTGCCCAAGGCAGAAGATCTTGCAAGTTAGTGGTACCTGACATTCCTTAGCATTTGGGGGCCTGCTTGTTGACCCTGATCCTGCAGTGAGTTGCCTTCAGTTGCTAGGGTGCATCTTGGTGCTTTGCACTGCAGGATCAAAACCTTACTTTGTAATTAAAGATAAGATCCTGTAAAGAATTAAGAATGTCTGTAACTTTATGCATATGAGTAATCTCATTGAAGTCAAAATGAGTGGTTTATTCCAATTGCTCTAAAAATAATTTTGGGGTATTTCTATGGCCTGTATTATATGAGGGGGGGGGGGGGGGAAGGGGGAGGAGGTCAGACTAGATGATCACAATGGCCCCTTCTGGCCTTGCAATTTATGACTCTATGAAAATAGTTATGGCTAAATATTTTAAATCTGTAGTTTGATCATGAACAGTTCTCTACAAATATTCAATATTCAGCCTCTTGTAGCTATGGTTAGTTAAATGTCACATTATATTGTTTCTGTTCCTTCACTGGATGAATATGCAAGCACTTCCAGCATGAATATTTCCATGTGGAATTAAAGACTGTAATTTCTCTGCAAATCCACATATGTGATTTTGAAATTCACTGCCAGTGACACTTCATTGCTGGAGTATTCACTGAAAGCAATGATAAAGAGGAGCAAACGTGGGTGATGTGAATTCATTTTTAAAATGCAGTGATATTTGTTGATTATTTCTAGAGCATTTACCCAGATTTATTAATTTCTTGGAGGATTGCCAACATACACACTCAAATGCATGAAAGTACCCTCTGCAAGTGCTTAAGTATATGAATCCAAAACCCTTCTTGTCACACAAGTTGACAGAACCTATACATTCGTACACTTTTATCTTCCTTCTTACATACCTCTGTATAATACAGCTCTCCACCTGTCAATGTAACAGGACTTTACTATTCTTTTGGTGAATTACATCCCAATTTTTCTAATTCTAGGGGGAGATTTGCACTACCATCTCTCACAGCATGGGGTGTTTTCTGAGAAGGAGATGAGGTTTTATGCTACTGAAATCATCCTGGGCTTAGAACACATGCACAATCGATTTGTTGTATACAGAGACTTGAAGGTAATCTTTGTATTTACATGGCCAGTTATAAAGTAGTGATGAACAATCTAGGATACACAAATGACTTAATGAAACTTTTTTGTATCGAGAATCTTTTCTGTCACCAAAAGTTGGGAGAATGCTGATTACTTCTTTGAAAGTTTGTTCTGATTTTTCTGACAATTTTCACACACACATGATTGTAATACATTATAATAAAAAGTAGGTTTCTGGTAGGTATCAACCATGTAAGAACATTTAATAGACATAAAAAGAAGGAAAATCTCAAGGAGAAAGACACGTGGTCACCCTTGGGAGAATATGTCTTTGGGGGGTATTGCCTGAGTACCAGTTCATAGTATACACGTGTCTTGAGCTAGAATGGAACCTAAAATAGGCTATTTACAGGTTGAGAAGGCAGAGGATCTGCACAAGGCCCTATGCACTATTTAAGAGTTTAGGCCAGAGTTAGTCAATTATTTTTTGTCAAGGTCCAAATTTCTTGATCAAGGTATAGTCAAGGTCCAGATTCCAGAGAAAATAATAATAATAAAAAACAAACCCAATAATGATAAGTAAATAAAAAGATTTTTGGGTCGATTGAAAAGCGTCTGGCGGTCCGGATTTGGCCTGTGGTCCACTTCTTGACTACCCCTGCTTTAGGCCCTCATCTGTGCACATTGTAGTGAATTTCACGTAAAACCTAGGACTTAATTAGTAATTAAGAAAAGAGAGAAATAGGTTAGACAGCAGAAAGAACTTTTTCACCCAGAGATTGATTAATATGTAGAGTAGGGTACCCTGTGATGTCGTGGGAGCTGATAAAGCAGTTTAAGCTCAATATGATGTGTATTTAAGGAATAAATTAATGAGAGAATACCTGCAGAAAAGAAGTGCCTGCTACATTAGCGTTTTATGGATCAGGTGGCCTATTGTCCTTCCCATTTGAAGATTTTTATATTTTACTTAATTCTTATTCTAAATCTTACTGTTTCTTCAAACTAGAAAACTACTCGCTGGTTACATAGAAGAGAAATAGCCTTTTAAGGTTAAACCCTTCTGACAGTAATGAGTTATCATTGTCTTTCAAAATACCAGACAAACAAAGAGGACAACATCCTCGTGTTTTGTATTTTATTATTTCTGTAACATGTACATACATCCATTTTGGACCACAGAGATACCAGGTTCCAGAAGGTTCTGTGGCCCACAGGAATTCTCATAAAAAGGAAACAAAATTGCTAAGGGCTTGTTCATACTTACCCGGAAATTCGTTGGCAGTCGACGGGAGTTACGCAAACTACGCAGAGTAGTTTGCGTAACTCCCGTCAACTGCTTCTGTGCGCGGTTCACATTGCGCCGAGCCGATGGGAAAAATGTTCCCGTCAGCTCAGTGCTACGCTAGTTGAGGAGGTGGACTTATTAAGTCAACTCCCTCATCGATTGAGCGGGTCTCACTGACCGCTCAATCGATCATGAAAGATTGATCTGGCGGCGCCAGTGTAAACATAGCCTAAGTTTCCATCTGGGTTCTTGCCAAACAGAATGTTACCTGTGCTGGCAAGCTCTAGGAAGCAGGATAGGTAATATTTATTATGAGATTGGAATAGTAGAAGGCTCCCTTGGGATTCAGCCAGCTCCAGTCTGTGAGGTCTTCACTCATAAAACACTAGCAGCTTTTGGAGACCTGTGCTAAGACTATTTTGGAGACCCGTGCTAAGACTAAAACTTCTTCCCCACCCCTAAAAAACAAGTTGGAAAATGATTTCTTCTACTTCCTGCTGTTAATTTGTTTCTATCTAAGTTATTTATGTACTCTTACGGCCTCCATCACTGTTGTGTCTGGACCCTTGTTAGTACTACATGTTCTAAAGACTGTATTTAAAATTGTCAATGGGAAGTTATCCTCCACAAGAGAAATCCTAGAGGGACAAGGTGGGTGAGGTAATATCTTTTTTTATTGGGCCAACTGTTGGTGAGAGCGACAAGCTTTCAAGCTTTCATAGAGCTGAAGAATAACTCTGTGTAAGATCAAAAGCCTGTCTTTCACCAACAGAAGTTGGTCCAATAAAAGATATTACCTCACGCATTTTGTCTCTCTAATATCCTGCGACCAACACAGCTACAACAACACTGCATAAAAGAAATCCTTTCAGATGAAAAAGTTTTGTAGATGAGTCAATATCCATTGCAGTACCCACTGCTTAGCAATACTTTGCAGACAGCTTCTTAGTCAAATGCTGTTTACTGCTTCAGAAGAAACCAGCTATAGAAATGATGTAGTTTCAGACAAATATTAATACTGTTAACCAAATAAAGTGAAAGTTAATATAAATGAATTAAGACTCAGTACAATTTAGTTTGGTTTAAATGTTGGCTGTATATTTTATTAACCAGATTAAATCACTCGGGAAAATCTTTCCCTGATTACTTAGCAATATATCTTGTCCATCATGTTCACTTTTCAACCCATGTTAATGATCATATTCACTTAGTGAATGTATTAGGTTATGGGAGATATGAGACGGGGTAAGCAGTGGAATGCTAATGAGTGCGTCTTGAGGAGGTATCTCATTGACAGCCACAAAACGGAAGGATGTTCTGGAATAGCTATGAGTGAGACCAAAAGGAGTGACCAGATGCTCTGTATATAGATGGCAGATTGTAGAGTGCAGGTCTGGCAGTAGGGGGTGCAAGATTCAGGCATAGGCATTCTGATGTAGGTCCCAAACAGAGTGTGAAATCCACATCTTCAAGTCAGGTTAGTTTTAATTCTGTCATGTGCCTTTCTGACGGGTCTCACTCACCATTGGGACGTGTCCTCGAGGCCAGGGCTGGGGGTCAACTCTCGTCTGATCTGTTGCCCCTCCTTTGCTTGGTTGGCTTTTGATGTCTCTCTCTGTGGAATTGGGGTGCTCTCCCTCCGTGACTCAGCCGTCCATCCAGGAGTCCACCCCTTCTAGGGTATCAAAGTCTGATTTGACAAACTATCTACCTGCAGTCTCCGACTACCTGCAGTCTTCCAAGTCTGTGCCACTTTCTCTGTAGCAGATAGGGGAACCTGGGCCCACCCACTACTCCAGGTTCTAGCCTAGGGACCCTATGCTCAGCAACTGCAGTCTGTTCAAGTTCTGACCATGTTGCTGTTTCCCTGTGCTCTTCTCTACCTCTCTTCTCTATCTTCTGGCTCCCCTCTTTGTTTCCACTGGAAGTTCCTCCACTCCCATGGCTTTCGCCCCTCTCAGATTTTTGTCAGAGTGTGTAGTCCAATTTAGGGTCCCAAGGCTACTCTCCCCCTAGAATTCCTCCTTGTACCTAGTCAAATCCCCTCTTCTCTAGATGGGCACTGCAGAGCTCCTCCCTGCAGATTTTCTCTGTCACCAACTTCCTCTCTATATGAGCCTACCCCAGCTCCTCACCTAGCTAGGCTTTGTCAGCCATTCATCCTTATCAGTCCCTGGCTCCTCCTCCAGGTGAAGCCTATAAGATTAATTGGCCTATTTTACCTATTCAAGCCATGTGTGGGGTTTGTTTTGGGTGGGGAGGGTAGGGGGAAGACACTCCAGAACAGCCTCACATTTCAAACCTGGTATTTTTTGCTTGCTTTGTGTAACCTTTGAGATTTTCCTTATTCATAGGGTGTTACAGGATAAAGACCAGTCAAAACTCATGTATAATCATATCCTGATTATACAAAACTGCTTCGTACTTGTTTTGTATAGAGGTAGTAGAAATAGCAATTGTCATAGAACAGAGGTGCATAGAAGTCAGTTTTGTGGCTTTGTGAATTTGTCCTGTTGATCAAAGGTTTGTATTTTTCAGTTGACAAATAACACTTCTCTCTTTGTGCACTTCTAGCCTGCAAACATCCTGTTGGATGAGCATGGACATGTGAGGATATCAGATCTTGGTCTTGCTTGTGATTTTTCCAAAAAGAAACCACATGCTAGTGTGTAAGTATTGAATGAACTCAGATATATTTAGTTATATGAACTACAAATCCTTTGCCCTGTTTTAAATTTAATTTCACTTTGCTAAATCTCTATTTTTTAATCTTCTATATTTTTATTTTTTAAACTGCTTCTTTTCTGTCCCAAAGAGCTTTGCTATTGAAGGGGAATCACAGAGTGCATAGGATAGGATGATCAGATGTCACAATTTTATAGGAACAGTCCCAGTATTTGGGGCTGTGTTTTATATCGGCGCCTATTACCTCCCACCCCTCATCCTAATTTTTCACACTTGCCATCTGGTCATCCTAGCTTAGTAGCACGGGTTTCTGCTAGTGTGCAGGTCACCATCTTGAACTAGACCATGTACTTGAGGGTGCCCCTTTTTAAAGCATCTGTGTACACTCCCATGTATCCTTATTGATTTCAGTGGATAACATTTTTAACTTACTTTTCATATTAATTTTCTGTATTGTGCCATCAGTGTGCATGGCCCTTCATGCATCTATAAGAAAACATGCCGAGGGTTATAATAATTATAATATCAAGGTATTTCTTTGGTCAGAATCAGGACAGAGGAGAGTGACAGGCTATCACAGTTAAGGTATTTCATGTATTGACATTTGGTCTCTGGGACAATTATTATGTATGAAGGAGTTTGAGCAGTGAAACATACATTTTGAATCTTTGATTTATTTTGGACTATCAGAGGACTGTTACTTTTCTGCTCTGTGACTTGATGTATCTGTGCATGAAGCCAGAAACTGCATGCGTTTTTGAAGGTATTATGGATTGTAAGAGAAGCTTTATGCAGAACGCTCCCTAGAACTAAATGGATGGAATTCAGAAGCACGCAACCCATGTAATCAGAGGCAGGAGAGACTGATTTAGGAGGAAAGATTAAAAGAGCTAAATTTTTATAGCTTGGCAAAGTGGTAGAAAGAAGAACTTAAAGTTTTACAAATAACACAATAAAAAGGAGTCTCATAGTCAACATATATTTTGAAAGACTTAAGAAAGAAGGCTGGAGAAGAATTATTTGGGTGATATAAACTAAGCATAATGGGTTAAAATGAGAACAAATATGACTGAATATAGATATCAGCTTCCTCATAATAAGCTCTATTAGACTGAGCAATAGTCTTCCCAAGGGAAGGGGTGGAAGCCCTGTTGCTTTGGACATTTACAACTTGATTAGAGAAAGCACTAAAAATGTTCTATTGGGAGCAATCCTGCACTGGCTGGAAAATAGATTAGATGACCTACTAGGTTTCTTCCATCTCAAATTTCTAAAATCCTGTGCAGTTATAACAGCTGATGTGTGGGCATAGGCTGGAAGATGACCCATGGTTTCATGATGATTCATTGTTCAGAGTAAATAAGAACCCTGCTTAATTTGAAGTACCAGATTGTTTTAATTATCCAAACCGGTGGCCTTTTCCAAATGAACTAGAATTCAGGGTTTATATATGGGTATCCATAGTTTTGCTAGAGCTTAGGCCAGATTGTGCTTTCATTTGCATCTGCAGACTCCGGTGGAATTACGGAGGTGTAACTGAGCTCTGACTTTGTTTTTGTGGGCAGTTACCGTATTGTCTGTGGCACTCTATACTCTTAAGGCCAGATCCATCCCTGGTATAACTACAGTGGTTTTGCACAAAGGATGAATTTGGTCGCTCATGTTTAAAATGATAGGGCATTCACTAGTGCTGCAGAAAAGATTATAGATTGGAGTCACGTGTAGGACACAGTAAGTGCACTGGGGCCAAATTCTGGCTGAGTGACAAGGAGGGAATTCCCTTAAAGTAGAATTCTCTGCTGGTCTAAAGCTGCTGGGTAAACCTTCTGTGCCAGCTGCCCTCATCCGTTATCCTGGGATGGGGAGGTACTGTGGGAGAACAGCTCAGCTTCACCAACCCTAGACCTGCATCATGAGTTACAACAGCCTCCTCCTGTTTTAACTCTCATCAGGGCCAGGGCTGGTGCAGACCAGTCTGAAGAATCAGGGAGCCATCACTGGATCCCTGATGCCTTTTCCTCTCTCTGGAGCCAAGTGAAGATCAGCTGCAGGAGAGAATCTGACCCGCTCTTTCGTCTGTCAATAAGAAGTGCTTGAAGGAGGAGCTTGTTTTAAAAAAAAACAAACAAAAAACCATACTTCTGCAACTTCCTCTTCTATAACCCCATCTGACTTCTGCTCCTAACTCCATTATGCTTTGTTATAGGGGGAACAGCAGAACCCCATGAATATTAGGTTGCCTAATACTTTCCATTTTAAACGTTTACTGGTCTTTTTTTAAGTGTTGTAATGCCTCCATGGTTTCACAGAAAATGGAAACCCAAATGGGTGTAAGTGTGGCCAAAGTGATTTCCATTTAAAATTACTGTTAGAATTCACCCTGTTCTAGATAGATTTTCTTGTTGGGATAGTGCAAGATTTCATAAGAGATTAATTTTGTTTTGTAATCAAGATTCTGTTGACTTCTCTCCCCCATCCCGCAGTGGTACCCATGGATACATGGCTCCCGAGGTGCTCCAGAAGGGAACAGCATATGATAGCAGCGCAGACTGGTTCTCGTTAGGATGTATGCTTTTCAAACTTCTGAGAGGGTGAGTGAAATCTCTTGTCTTTTTAATATTGGCCTCTTTATGTTCTGTCTTTAAAACTAGTAATATGCATTATGTTAGTTATTTCATATAGTGTGTCCTGCAGTCCCTCCTGTTCGCCCCAGCTCTGCACACAGGAATCGCATTAGGCTTCTTGCATTTTCCAGGTTCCTTCTGCCTCACGGGATTTCTGCTTTTCAGTGGCTGCAGATATTGCACTGTGGGAGACCGGGTCAGGTTCTTAGCTGTTCCTCAGACATATCACTTCTAAAGAATGAGTTCTACTGCTAGACCTACAAGCACTAACTTCTCTCAGTAAAATATCTTCTCCATCATTTTGCTAGGGGGAGACTGAAATGAAAAAAACATCATAAGCTTTAAAATGTAGATGGTTTTCACTCCTCCTTCTGGGTGTCTGGAGCATCTTGTCTTATGTGTGTCTATTTGATGAAGAACTGGGTCTTCAGGAGGGATTGTAAGTGGAGAGGATGGTGGCTTTATGGACTGGCTTAGGGAGAGCATTCCATGTGCAGGGTGTATGCAGTGTTATTGTGGCTGTGTTGGTTCTAGGGTATTAGAGACACAAGGTTGGTGAGGTAATATCTTTTATTGGACCAACTTCTGGTGGTGAGAGAGACAAGCCTTCAAATTTCCCAGACCTGAAGAAGACCTCTGTGTAAGCTTGAAAGCTTGTCTCTCTCTCCAACAGAAGTTGATTCAATACAAATATTACCTCACCCACCTTGTTTCTGTAACGTATAGGAAATGGCATAGAAGAAGGTGCAGAGAGTGGTGGGAGAGGCTGGTATCAGTGGCAGAGGCAAATGGATAAGAGATAAGTAGAGAGGGGCTCTGTTGTGTTGGAACTCAAATACCCTGACAAAAAGCTTGAACTTGATGTGGTGAAGGAGGAGCCAGTGCAGGGATTTGTGGGATTGAGGGGAAGTTATTTGTCAGATCTGTGGTAAAGGAAGATGATCTTAATGGCTACATTTGTATGAATCGCAGGGAACAATATGGGTGTCAGGAAGGCCGGAAAGATGGCCGTTACAGTAACTAAGAGGTCACACCCTTTGTAGCTTGTGTATGTCAAACTTCCTGCACACACCAGGGGCTCCTTACATTTCTCCATTACCTCCTACAGGCTCCCTGTGTGGCATCCTCCCATCCCCTCTGGATATGTGTGGCCCCTTTCCTTCCTCTCCCTATGGCTGGGGCCCTGTGTGCATCTCCTCCCCATGCCATGAGCCCTGTGTGGTCATTCCCTCCCATGTATCAGGATTCCCCCATTCTCCCCTTCATGCCAGGAGCTGTGTGCATGCTTTGCCCCCACCTTTTATTTTTCTTTCTGCCATGGAGGACAGGCGGAGATGAGATGGGGTATTGTTATGCTGCAAGGTGTTAATGGGTGCCAATTAACAATTAATGGGTGTAGAAAATTGCAGAAAAGAGGACTGAAAGGTGACTTGATTACAGCATATAAGTAAGGACCTTTTCAGGAAAAAATACAGAAAAATACTAAAGGGTTCTTTGATCTAGTAGCGACATAGCAAGAACCAATGTCTGGAAGCTGAAGCCAGATAATTTCAAGTGAAATATAAGGACAAGATTTTCAACAGTGAGGGTGATTAACCATTTGAATAAGCTACAAAGGGAAGTGGTGGATTTTCTATTGTTTGATATCTTCAAGTCAAGCCTGGAGGCTTTTCCAGAAGATATGTTTTACTCAAACACAAGTTTCTGGATGCAGTATTGTGTAACTGGAAGACATTTTATCACTTGTATTGTACAGGTGATGAGACAAGATGATCTAATGGTACGATCTGGCCTTAAAAAGCTATTGATCTATTGGTGCCACCAGGAATGTCTTGGGATCAGTTCCCACTCCTGTTACGTTGCTTCTCTTGGGACAGGGTTTGTGGGTTTTTTGTTTGAAGTCCTCCCTGGAAGAAGAATGGCCTTGGGGCTTCTACTCCATATTGCTACGAGTGGGGGATGCCTAGAAGAATGGTGATCCAGTCGCCACTCTGCTTGCTGCTGCTATCTGCTAGCTTCTGGTACAAGGGATATGGAAAAGGGCCAGATTTGCCTAATCTTGCCCTTGAAGTAGAGGGCTCTTGATAAATGCTTTGACCATTATGGACTGTTTGACATCTGTCTGGGAGTGGTGTACAATATGTCTTTAATGTTGTATGTACCATGTAATAAAAGTCTCCACCTGTTAATTTTATTCTATCTCAGGCTCAAGTGTTTTATTGCTGAAGAAGGTGAAATATACTCCAAAAGCTCAATATAAATGAACAGGTCTTCTCTGAGTGCCGGTCCTTATGAGTGCCACATCCTGTGGGATATGCTCCGTGCACCTGAGACGGGAAATTTTCCAGTAGCAGTGTCCATTGTTCCATGCCCATGTCCTTCTCCTCCAGTCTCCTGGGCCTGCTTGATCCTCCTAGGTTACATGACAGCAGGCACCCATGTGACCTCCTTCTTCAGGTTATGCCTGTGTAGTCTCCAATCTTGGCTGAAGAAGGTCTGTGCCCCAAACAGGGTCTCCTTGGAAAAGAAACTCTTGCTTCCTTCCACTGTCTGGGCATCTCTCAACATGAGGGAAGAGAAGAACAAGGTTTGTGCAGAAGATCGCTTTACTCCAACTCCACCCAAAAAGACACACGTCACGGATGCATTTTTACTGGGCTGGGGAGTGCACTTGGACGACTATATAGCTCAGACTTCATGGGCCACAGAGGAGTCCACACACCATATCAACCTTCTTCAGCTTTGGGCAGTCTGTGAGGTGTGGAAACATTTCTTACCTTCATTTGGTCCACTTGTGTCCAGGTCAGATTGGACACTTGATCACTGTTTATTATAGAAACAAACAGGGAGGAGCAAAGTCCATGTCACTCTTCACTACCCAAGCAAATAGGATGTGCCCAATTTATGGCTGTTGGGATGCTCGAGGATGTGACTTCAGAGGGAACACCTTCCTAATTCAATAGTTGGACTTTTGATGTATACCTTCCTTCCCATTCCTCTCCTACCTTGTGTCCTCTGGAAAATGCTTTTCAACAAATCAACAGTGATCATCATAGTACCTTGGTGGCCATGACAGTTCTGCTTTACCGTAGCTCTGAATAAGGCCTCCCACCGGTGCATTCACCTACAGCTGTTTTCAGACCTACTGTTACAAAATAAATTATCCCAACCTGGCATCCTTCCACCTGGCAGCCTGGTTTTCAATGACATTGAAAACTCATGCTCAGAGGAGGTCCAGTTCTTCTTGCTCAATAGTAGGAATATCTTTACATGTAAATGTTATGCTGCCAAGTGGAAACAGTTGTCCTTAGGCATCATTTGCTTCTGGAGGACTTTGGAATTCCATGTATTCTGGACTGTCTTTTCTCCTTAAAGTCACCACATCCATCTATCAGCTTTTAAAGGATACATTTAGCTGCCATTAGTGCCTTTTACCCTCTGGTAGAGAACTGTTCAGCTTTCACCCATCCTGCAACAGCACAGTTCCTAAAAGGCATTATCAGAACATTCACACTGGTATGAAAATATTTCTACTTGGGATGTCAAGCTGGTGCTGCCTGCACTTATGAAATCACCATTTGAATCCTTGGCCTGCTACTCCTTCTTACACTCCTCCTTACATTTATTAGCTGCCAAGAAAGTCACCTACACTATCACTTTGAACAGGAAGATGGATGAGTTCAGAGCCCTTATGGCAGACCCATCTTATTCCATCTTTCACAGAGAAAAAGTATCCCTGAGATTGCATCCCAAGTTTATTTCCACGGTTCCTTCTGACTTTCTCTTGAACCAGACTGTTCACCTTCCTGTATTTTACCTGGAAACTCACAACACTAGGGAGGACAAGAAGACTCTGCTACCTAGATGTTTTAGAGCAATGGCCTTCTCTCTAGAGAGGATGAAGCCCTTTCAAAGATCTCCATGGCTATTCATTTCTTTTGCTGAGCATATGAAGGGAGAGGCTGTCTCTTCCCAAAGGTTCCCAAGGTGGATTTCCAACTGCATCTTCCTTTGCCATCAGCTACTGAAGCCCTCCTGCTCAGCCTGTCAAGGCTCATTCTTCCAGAGCTCAAGCTGCCTCAATGGCCTCTCTTCCAGGAATCCCTCTTGTAGACATTTGTAGATTGGTGATGTGGAGCTCCATCTGCACACTTACCAGGCACTGTGCTCTGACCCAAGCCTCGGTCGAGGGTGCTGCCTTCAGTTCAGCAATCCTGCAGACTATGGCGCAGAATGCACCTTCGCACCCGCTCCCTCAATAAGCACTGTGTGAAATCACCTGCCATGAATAGGGACCACCACTTGAAAGAAGGTTATTTATCTCATAGTAATTGCTCATTGACTTGCTAATACACTCAGAAATATTTTGCATAATTTTTCCCAAAAGTTTTACTGAAAAGCGGTTTGTTTTCCCCAGGATGCATATACGGTATGTAATTCCGTTCAGTACCATTCACATACTTTGGAGAGAGGAGAGTAGTATAATAGCAGCAGTCACAATTTCACTGTTTTTCCTGGCAATTCTGATACCCTCAGCCTCAATTTATTCACTTAGGACTTGGATTATTGCTGAGAAAAACAGCAAGACCCTGTTATTCTGTAATGTAATTGTTTTGTTCAAGTAGACTTGTGGCTGTTTAGAAGTCCTTCACTTATCTCATTAGACAAGGTGACCTGCTCTAACCAGGAAACTTGTGCTAAATTGTATAATGCAATTTCTCCATCAACACTCAGGGGAAATCTTTGCAGGCATTGTGACTCCTACACATGCTAAAGGGTATTACTGGCATAAATTTCCCACCTAGTGGAAGAGAACAGGCATACGTAAGCCATATTCTGTGCTTGAGCTATATGTAAAACTCTCATTGACATCAATGTGGCTTCCACATGTGGGATAAAGTTAGAATTGTCTACCTGAGCTCTCGCTTTTCATAGCTCCTTCAAGCCATTGGAAGCTTATGCATTTGCTTGAAAATACCTAGTCTCAGTTGGGTCTAAAATTGCATATGAACAAAAATGCTTGGTGCTGAAAGCTACAGTTTAAAAAAAAAAAAAAAAAAAAAAGGTAGAGGGACAAATGTTAGAACCATATGTCATGGTAGACCTAAAATTATATTAATATGATAAAATCTCCCACATATAGTGGATACCTTTGTGCCTGGGTACAAATATAAACAATTTCAAAAACATTCTTTGCATATGATTATATTGGTGTTCTTCCAATTTTTCTCTTTAGTGCTGTTTCACTGGATGAAAAACAATCTGAATTTATTATGTGAAATTATGTCTATTCTTTTAAACAAGTGATGGATTTTTTTTTTACTGGTAGCCTGTCTAGATAACTGTTGGGTTGTTTCCTAAAATGTTTTTATCAGAGTAATATCTCCTGTTCTTCTTCAAGTGCTTGCTCATGTCCATTCCATGCTAGGTGTGTGCGTGCCGCATGGTGCACCGTTGCCAGAGATTTTTCTCTTGGTGGTATCCGTAGGACTGGCTCTAGCACCTCTGGAGTTGCACGTGCATGCACTGGTATAAGCGGCACAGGCTCCGCACCCTCTCACTTCCTTCTTACCGCCCGTGACAGCTGCTTAGAACGACCTCTCTTGTTGTAGCAAGGCTTCTTTTCCAGTGGTTTGGACTTTGCAGTATATTGTATAGTTATCGTAGTTAGTGTTTACTGTCCTTAGTTAGTGATAGTGTATATAATAGTGTGAATAGTTGTCCCTGTCGTCGAAATCATCCCCTGGTCCTTGGGCTTCAACCCGTGTACCTCCTGTGGCAAGGCCGTGCCAGTGAATGACCCACACTCTAGCTGTATAAAGTGCCTCAGAGAAACTCACGTTAAAGAGAAGTGCCAGATCTGCAGGAGCCTCAGACTGCACACTCAAAAAGATAGAGACATTCGTCTGAAGGCGTTACTCGGGGAGGCAGCCTTCAGACCGACCTCTGAACTGAACCACTCCAAATTGGCACCAAGCACTTCAGCCTCTGAGTGAAGCACTCCACTGGCACCATGCCCTTTCCGGCACTGTTCTCCATCCCAGATGCTGAGGAAGAAGCATAAGAAACAATGTGCTGAGAGAGGGTGCTCTGCAGTGCCGAAGGAAGACAAGCGGGGAGTGACTAGCATAGTCATCACCCCTGTCACGGCACAGCATCACAGGAGCATAACACAGTCTTTCCTCCATTAGATCCATGTCGCAGAAATATCTCCAGGAAAATGGGAGAAACAAACACCTAAAGAAGGCAGTGGGGGCTATCATGTGACAGTATAATGGACTCCTAGTGGTAGCACCATTAAACACAGAGGACATTACCATGGTTAATGACTAGGTTACCAGGAAGACAGGTATTTTGTTTCTGAAAAATAACTTTCTCCTTGGATTTGAAGACAAGAGATAGTGAATAAATCTCAATGATGCTAACCAACTTTCTTCAGACCTTGATTAAATACCCCTTCAGGCTGCTACTTAATGTCACACTGAAAATGTATCATATACCAAAGATTTCTACAGATTGTCAAATACTTTCAATGTTCATACAACATCTAAAATATACCCGTATAAAACAGTGCATTGGCTATTCAGACACACCAGCCTTGACTCCAAGCAGCCTTAGAGACTAGAAATAGCCTTACACCAACCCCAGATCATATGCATTTCCTATAGGGCTCCACACACTCTCAAACTGCCAAGCATCCACTATAGACTGTCCACGCGCTATCCTCCATTTCACCCATAGAGTCTAACCTCTTGCTACATACTTTCCAGGTATAATGGAGTGAACAGCTCTGTAGAATATATTAGGTTTCCATTTGTAGATAGCTATTTTAAAAATGTCAAAGTTGTGGCAGCTTCTGAGAATTTCCCCGTTAGATGGAGCCATTTATTTTATGGGAGATTTACTCAGTACTTGGTCCATAAGTACTGGAATGATTACTCAAACTACATTCATTAATAAACTAACCCACTGCATGTACACTTATGGAATAACAGCATTCCGCTTTCCTTAATTTAGTAACCTGGTTACCTTGGAAATATTTGTGTGCAGTCAGAGTTAAAAGAGTTGAAAGAGTTAAAAGATCTGTTTCTCTAAAGTTGATTGTAAAGTCCACTATAGAAGTTCAGTTAATACCAAATCGACAGGCAGAATTTACTTTTGCAAAGTACTACAATTTTTTACAGAAAATGTAGTGTCATCAAAACAAATTCATCCATGGCCAAGGGGAGTCCCACCTATAGTATTGAATTCTGCATCAGTCTTTGATCAGTCTACTTGTCACTGGAAATGCTAAATGTTTCACTGCTTGTTTTATTGTTCTGCAGGATGGGATTGATGAGTTTGAAGAATGCGACTAAGGATGCTACACTCTTTTCCGGGGTTGCCACAGCTGAAATAAGCTGATATGTTATGGCTTTACATTTATTAGTGCATTTTCTTATTTCTACAGTCACAGTCCTTTCAGACAGCACAAAACCAAAGATAAGCATGAGATCGACCGGATGACACTCACCGTGGTAAGGATTCTAATGACTGGTTTAAGCTTTTCATGCTTAGCTAGTTAATGTCCTTTAAGAAGTTCTGTACATCGCTGCTTTTTGAGAAACAATTTTATTCCGAGTGCATACATGCAGAACTGTGGTGCTGTCAGATTGAGCTAGTTCCAAAAATTCATGTCATAATTCTTTTTTTATTCCTCAGAATGTTGAGTTACCAGATTCATTTTCCCCTGAACTAAAGTCCCTTTTGGAAGGGCTACTGCAACGCGATGTTAGCAAGAGGCTTGGCTGTCAGAGTAGCAGGTAGGCTTTAGCTTCTCAATTACCCAGAGCCTGCATATATCTCTTCTTTCCTTTAAATGAGGGATTTATTTTATTAGGTCAAAATCTGCTTCCTATTGCTGTAACATGTTAATGTTGGAAAGAAGGTATTAAAGTGCAATGCAGGGTTTGTTCAGCTTGCTTTTGATTATTGGTACGTTGAGAAATCTCTCTTCTGTGAAGGATAATTAGCCAGGAATTATTTCTAAGTTTGGCCTAAGTATTTTTAGGTTTTCTTGGCATTTTAACTATTTTATTTTATTCTCTAATGTTACATGTTTTTGATTGCTCTGTAGTTTTCCTGCTTTTTCCTGCTTTGCGTTTTTTGAGAAATAACCTTCTCTTGATTCAGACATTTTGATGACCATGATTATAGCTGCATATTTTAAATTGTCTGTTGTTATCACTATTAAAAAGTCAGTATTTGCCATCTGTTCCCATATGGTGGTATATGAGCTTTTCATAGCTTTCCTATCTTCTGAAAGTAGGACGTGTGGTGACTGTTGACAAATACTGATTTTTAAAAATGACTTTCCCTTATTCCAAGTAGTCCTGTAGGTCCTGATTTTAAATGATCTTCAACCTGACTGTGACTGCTTTGCACATAGAGTTAATTGTGGGTACAGTCATAGGAGTTAGATGTCCAGCTGTCTGATTTGCAGGTATTTCCATGAAAGTTGACATCAAAGGACTCTGAACAGCACTCACAAAATCAGAATCTCATGCTCCCAATATGTAGGTAATTGTTATTTTAAAGTAGAAACAACATCAATTGAGTAGGGTAGGATATAATATTTGGGGAGCATTTTACAGGTACTGTTAACAGAATGGGATTGTGTGCTAAGTAAGATAGTAACATGCAGTAGGAAAGTGAGTGTGGGTGCTTGTCTGAAAGCATTGGTTTAGATAGAAGAATTTTTCTGCAGTAAGGTTCTTAAACATAACTTGAAAAACCTCTGCATTTTGTTGAGTTACGTTTAATTTTTTTGCAGCGCGCAAGAAGTAAAAGAGCATCATTTTTTCAAAGGGATTGACTGGCAGCAAGTCTACTTACAAAAGGTATACATTAAAATAGTTACCTTACCTTTTGTTATAAAGCAGTAAAACTTATGCAGGGTCTTTAACAATTAGCGAATTTAGGTCCTTATTCTCCCTGCCTTGTCAATAACATATGTGCGTAGTAAGCACAAAGTGGATATAAAAATGCTAACATCAATGTGAGTGAATAATTCTGATCTGTAGCATTGCATTCCCACTGTGTGCAGGTTCAAATGATTGCATAAAGTGCAAGGAAGGGGAGAATCTAGGCCCTCAATCTTTTATATGGTTCTTCCGTATATAATGATAACAAAACCAAAGCTCTTTCAAGTGCCTTGGGAAGACCTTTAAGTAAAGAAATGCATACCTAAACCTAGTTTCATGCAAAACATGGTTTAATCTGTAGGAATACCTTGAATTTTGTTCTGCAAGTAGGTAAAGGGCATTTATAAATGCAAAGTGGATTGAAATAATTATGCTAATTGTTTGGCTATGTAACTAGACTGTCCTGCATTTGATTTCCAGTATCCTCCTCCACTGATTCCTCCCCGGGGAGAAGTAAATGCAGCAGATGCTTTTGATATTGGCTCCTTTGATGAAGAGGACACTAAAGGCATTAAGGTAGATGTGTGATATTTTTCCTTCAGCTGTTGTTTCCTTTACAATTTTAGATGAATGATTTTGAATGACACTTTCAGGCTGCTGTTACAGGTTCCAGTCATGTGCATGCTTAAATTTAAGTGTGCAGATAGCCTTATTGACTTCAGTTGGATTGTTCACTGCTTACGTTTATGCACGTGAGGAGGTGTTTGCAGGTTTGGGGTCATAATGATAACTAGTATTACAAGGTATAATCAATGATGTTTTGGTCAGGTGTTTATATCTTATGTGTGTTTAAAATTCTAATTTGACTGAAATTTGGCATACACCTTGTCATGGATCCACAGGATCTGTGCTATACCCCAGCTTTTAAACAATCCCTGAAAGGTACCCCTTAGTGTGCCAGACCCCCAGAGGGTCCCACTCTTCCTTAAGGGTAGGCCATGCCACCTCAGTACGTCTGAGACTGAGCCTGTGGGCTCCCGCACTCCTGTTTCATACCGTGAGCTCTGCCCAGCAAATCCAACTGAGGGCAAGTCTACACTATAAAATTAAATCTACCTATGTTACATCGACATACAGCCCCGCAGTAATTAAATCGCATTTGTATGACCACGTGATGCTCCTTGTGTCAGTGGTGCACTTCCTCACCAGGACAGCTTGTACTGATTTTACTGTCAGTGTGGGGCATTGTGGGCTGGCTTCTGAAAATTACCAACAGTTGATGTAAGCAACGCAGTGTCTACACGGACACTGGTTGACCTAAGATCTATGCCTCTCACAGAGGTAGAGTTATTAAGTCGGTGTAGTGGGTGAGTTACATCAGTGGGGCTACATTTTAGTGTAGACACTTACAGAATTAGGTCAATGTAAACTGCATTGTCGACCTAACTCTGTAGTACAGACTAGGCCTGAGAGAGACTCCTGTTCAGAGATTTTTTTGCTCTCTTCAGGCATCAGTGCCCTTCAGCAAGTAACTGAAGTGTCACCAAGCAACTTTTGTCAAACAGAGTAGGATTTATTAGGCCTTGTCTACACTACAGAGTTTGGTCGACACAAGTTACGCTGATGATCAAATAGCGCTATAATTACAGCTGACACTTTGTCGATACAAACACCTTGGGAATGGAGGTTGTTCGTAACTCTGAACAAACTCTCATGGATGTTCTTTCAAAAGTTTACAAACAAACATTGACTTAATACAGCTTTGAAACTTTACTATGCAGAGGAAAAATGCTGTTTTTAACCTGCTTAATTTAAATGAAACAGGCACAGAAACTGTTTCTTTACCCTGTCAAATATTTTTTAACTTTCCCTTTATTTTTTTTAGCAGTTTACATTTAACACAATATTGTACTGTTTTTTGGGGTTTTTTTGGTCTCTGCTGCTGCCGGATTGCGTACTTCCTGTTCCAAATTAGGTGTGTAGTGACTGGTCAGTTTGTAACTCTGAGGTTCTACTGTATAATTTTGCTGTCAAAAGCTCTCCACCTCTTGTCGAGGTGGTTTTATTTTGTTGGCAAGGCAGGAGAGCTTTGTCAGTGGAAGGAGCATTGTCGTGTTTATACCTGTTTTGCCAATGAAACCTCACTTTTGTTGACAAAACTCTGTGGTGTAGACAAGGCCTTAGTCAACTGGAACACAGCATTGCAAATTGGCAGAGAGAAGCAAAGGATAACATATAGGCATCCGGCAGCTAATGTTGACCTAACTCTGTAAGTGTCTACACTAAAATGTTGCTCCCACTGATGTAACTCGCCCACTGACTTAATAACTCCACCTCCGCAAGAGGCGTAGCACTTAGGTTGATGTAGTTAGGTCGACGCAGTGTCCGTGTAGACGCTGGATTGCTTACATCGACTGTGGCTGCCTTTCAGAAGCCATCCCACAGTGCCTCACACTGACAGTTCAGTGCAAGCACTCCTGGTGAGGACGTGCACCGTCAACACAAGGAACGTCCTGTGGACAGGCAAAAGCAATCTAATTACCTCGGTGGCTGTATGTCAACTTAACTTAGGTAGGCTTAATTTATAGTATAGATTTGCCCATAGTTTGTACTGGCCAGCTAAGCTGCTGTGGAATCCATCTTGGTTTTCTGCTCTGTCCCTCTGTCTGTCAGTCCCAGATCAGTGTGCTGTCTCTCCAAAGGCCAGCTCTTAACACAGCCACCTGACACCTTTCCCCTTTGTTCTCCATCTCCGGGCCTTCTTACAGAGAAATTGGGGAAATCTCCTTTCTCTTGGATGTTGGTTACTAGTTGTGAATGTCTTGGCCATTAGGGTTCCCATTGTATTTCAGGATTCTCCATTGATATGGGTTGATTTCAGCCAGGTCCTTAACCCATTCATACTACCTCAGACAGTTACATGACACACACTCCTCAGGTCTTCTGCTCTGCCTCAGGAGCATTTTAACCCTTCTGCACCTACCAGGTAGCAATCTTTGGTCAGGTAAGTTACTGCCATTTATACCATTCATAAAGATATTACAGAAAGGTTTTACTTTTGTCACTGATATTATCAGGTGTATGTAGTTTATTTTTACAAAGCAAACATTTCAGATCGTTAGATTACTTTTGATTTAGAAATCATTCAGACAAACCCCTCATTTTGCCATAATATTTGAGTCATGTTCTACAGCCAAAACAACTTCAGTGAAAAGAAGTTTGAACACATTTAGTCCTAAGCGTGGATAAAACCACAATTTTTTGCAATGGGTGAAATATTAGTTTGATTTGAAGTTACTGAGCATCTATGCTACTTTTTAATAAATTCTGCTACTTTTTACATACTTAGAATGAAATCCTTCTGTCTGATGATCACTGTGGCACTTTTTTTCTCAGTGCAGTTCTTCAGTAGGTTATCCACATGTAGATTTACCAACAGTATCAGCGGGAAATCAGTGCATCAGATGGTGGTAGAATATACAGTAGAGGCCCCATAGGACAGATTAGAGAGACGTTATTTTTGTAAGTACTGCTATGTAGCATTTATATTACACATTACAAAATCACAGCATGTTATGAACATTCCTTTTTCTACATGGGAAAATAAGGCAGATAGGTTAAGTGACTTGTCCAGAATCTTAGAATAATTTATTTTCAGAGCAGGGATTTTAACACAGTAGTTTCTGGCTCTGAATGTTTTGCTAAGACTTCTAGTCCATTCTCACTCTATAAATAACAAATCTATAAATAAATACCACACTACCTATAGATTTACATTGAAAGTTTGTGTATTAACATCTACAATAGCATAAAATATAGAGAAATTATCCATGGCCAGAGACCTCATGTGAGAACAAATACTGATTATGAGAGTTAGATAAGGGAACCAAAACTTGTTTCAACAATACAGTCTTATGTTCAAACTACTCCTGTACCTAATGGAGCACTGACAGCAAGGTCATACCATATGTGAAGGGTATCATTTCCATTGGATTGGATCTAAAGCAGCCACAAAACTGAAGTCAATTAATTTTTAGTTTTAACATTGTTATTACACAAGAAACTTTGAAAAACAACATAAAAGGAAATAAATCTAGAGTAACAATTGCTAGTCCATCCTTATTATAGTTTCTTGTGCCAGTTTATGTGGTATATAATATGCTATTTCATCCTCTGTTTTGAAAGCTGCTTAATACCTAGACACAATGGTGAACTGATGATTAACTTGGATTCTAAGGTATAGCCCCATTATTATTTTTAACATACTTTCATCTATAGATTAGACTTTGTTGTTATTATTGCAGGTATAACCAATATATAATTACAGGTGGTGAGTCAGGAGAGAGAGAAATCAGTCCAGACTCCTCAAGCAGAAATACATTAACTACCCACAGTGATGAAAAAGGGGAATGTATTTGTCAAAGTCACCTGCTGCACTTACTAGCAGCAGGCATGAAACAGCTTTTAAATGTTCAGAAAGAAATACAAAGACCAGAAAATGTTCTTTTCACTAGAAAACACCATAACTGCTGAGCTAACAGTAGGGTAATACGCCTCTGATTTCTCGGGAATTACTTACAGATAATCCCAGCACCATTTTCTGGGGAGAAACTAGGTTAAATTGTCTTTTTTAGCTATATTGTGGATCTTAAATTCTCAGCAAGGCGTATAACTGTAACTCATGTTGTTGACTCATTGCACTTTATTCTTTGTACAGGTTGCCCATTCAGGTATACTTATTTCCTCACTCATGAGTCCATGAGAGTTGCAATGCACTGTGCAGTTTATTCACTGGCTGGGACTTTATAATCCCTTTTGAGAGGATTGACTAATACAGAGGAAATTTGGGTTTTCACAAAACAGTGCCAGCTTTCTTAATTTGCTGGTAAGAAGGTTACAGCTTTGGAGACTGACTCCCAGGGGCTATACTTCCTTCTCCATTCCCTGTCACCACTATTCTTTGTACTGGGGAAGAGCCAAAAGGCCCCAATTGGAATCAGGGTCTCTTTGTGCTTCTTAGAAGAAGACATCTTCCTTGACCCAGAGATTACAAACTAGGGACACAAAACAGACACAGGGTGAGGGAAAGAGATTCAATTTAGCAGCCAAGTGTTCAGGGAGGTGACTGGCAGGTGTCACGTCAGGGTTTCTTTCCATTTTAAATCAGTATCTGCAGTAACCCCTTCACTAAGCTATTGCTAGTTCCTTCTTTCCTATCAGTTGTTATCCAAAGCCAGTTTTTTACATTTTTCTCAATCTTCTTGATGGTTTTTGTTTGATTCTTTTACTCAGAATCATTACACATCTGGCCATCAGACTGGAAGTAAGACATATGTTTTTGACAGTGAAGGTTATTTAACCATTGGAACAATTTCATGCATTCCAAGACCAGGAGGGATCATTGGGACCATATAGTCTGACCTCCTGTATAAGACTGGCCATATAATTTCCCCAGAATAATTCCTGGAAACATGTCTTTTAACTCCTAGAGGATATCTTTTACCAAGGGTCATGGTGGATTGTCCATCAATGACCATTTTAAATGAAGATTGGGTGTTGTTCTAAAAGATATACCCTTGGACCTGTTGTGGGGAGGTCAGACGAGATGATCATAATGGTCCCTTCTGGCCTTGGTATCTATGAATATATTGCCAACCTGCCACACTACAGTACTTCAGCTAAACAATACTGCATGTGACTGAAACAATTTGATTTGTTCTTTGTAGCAGAACCCTTTGGGATAAATAGCTGCCCCGCCTAAGCACAGATAGTTAGTACATGACTAATAATGGTCAAGCTTTTCTGTAGGAATTGTGTGTTTCAGGATGGTTGTGTTTTGGGGTTTGTTTGTTTGTTTGTTTGGATTTTTTTAAGGAAAGTGAACAATAGTGTGTTCCCCTCCTATACCAAAGTGTCCCTCTCACCCAGATTTCATTCAGGTTACAGAGTCTGGGGCTTACAGTCTCTCTCTCTAGCGTTCCTCCATGAGCCTCACGGTCAGCAGTCACCCCATTCAGCCTAAAATTCAAATTGGCACATGAGCCTTAACAGAGAATGACCCTAGGTCTGAGAAGCTCTGGCCTCAGAGTTTCTGGCTTCTATAGGATCTGATCCCATCGCTTTGAAAGTGGTGGGAGGATGAGTTAGGCCAGTGGGTCATAAACAGGAGGCGGGGGCATAGAAGAGGGAGCTGGTTTACTGTCCAGTTAGGAAGGCAAAGCTTGTATTTTGTCTTGTTTCTCTGAAAGAAAGTCCAATTTTTCAGCAAGGTTAGAAAGCAATAGAGGAAAAAGAGAGGTAAAAGAGTTTAGATATTGAGAGGAGAAGGTATCACCAGAGACTTACCCTGAAACCAAAAATATAAATAACTTTTTAGAGGAAAGTGTGATTGTTCTTAGCATTGTACTGAAAACTCTGGGCCTAGTGCTGTCAGTCCTCAAGGTTGCTGTACCCAGCCACAGGTGGACTTATTACAGAATCAATTAACTTCAGTTATGTTCAGTACAATTCAGTTTAAGTACTGTATTTATTCTGGGAAGAAAAAAGGGCAGTATGACATGAAGGCGATCTGAAAGCAGCAACACACATGACTATTTTAAAGGCTCATTATTAACAATGTAAAATTACCATGGAAGTATGGAAAAGTATCTGTGTGTGGAAAATGCCTTTTCATATCAGCACAGTGCTACCATAGAAACAATTTTTACTCAGTTTTGTGTCAGAATGTTTCTTCTGAAAAAGCTTTTAACACAGTTTGACATTCTATTGACACTGGTTATGTAACAAAATTAAGAATGCATCTGGATAAAAATATAATCTGTTTAAACATAATGACTATAGAACATGATAGGGCAATATTGAACAACGCTCCTCGAGCCAACGCATTTAGCAGGGTTGAGAGGTGGTCTTCAATCTCAGTAGAATTGATATCCTGAGCAGTAATTGGGGTGATCCACTAGTCAGTGCATTATTTTCTTCTTCTCTGATGGATCTCAGCTGGTGGTCATTAAGCACTCACCCTTTCCCCATAAGGGCTTCCATGCATGGCGTCCTTCAAGATTGCATCCTGTTTCATCCCTCTTGTTCAGTGTCTTTGCGAGGCCACTGGGAGAGGTAGTGAAAATGCTTTGGCCTACATCCTCTTCCTTGCAAGTGAAGAAAGGTCTGTGATCTCTTTGCTTTCCCAGAAATGGATGAAAGTAAAGTAGTTCTGTGTTTAGAGGAGTGAAACCACTAGGAGCACAGAATCCTGGTGCTCCATGCTCTGTTCTGACTGCCTGTTTGCCGCCTGAGTGAGCTGGAATTCTGAATAAGGCTCTAAATGATCTAGAAGCAAACTGAGGGATTGCTGCTCTCTGTCACAGTGCAGAAATTCAGATATTGCTGCCAGTACCAACATTAGGGAGTTCTCACTGGAGGTCCCAAGCATCTGAAACTTGCTCCGTTTGACAACCTACAAGGGTCTGGTTCTTCTGAGCTTCAGGTGTTACCCGCGCACGCCAGAGCACCCCACCTTTACCCTTTCAGGGGCTCAAGGCGTAACCTGGTTAATTTAGGCACTCCCAGTTCCTAGGGCTCCAGGCATAATTTTCTGTGGGTTTGCGGGGCCTTTTACCAGTGAAAGAGCCTTACACAGTCATGTACTTAACCTCTATTTATTAACAGTGACCAACACACGGTAAGAACACACACGGTAAGCATACAAGGTCACCACTCCCAGTAAGGCAGACAAACTTTTCTTTATGGCCAGTCAAGATTAGATTGTCCGGGGCTTCAGCTTCTGCACATATGACTAGCAGGATGTTGAGTTCTGGCAGCTCTGATCTTGGGCTGTGTCCTGGAGTTAGGTCCAAAGAATTTCTTTTGGACCCCAGTTTATATAGTTAAAACTTGGGTCCTGCTTAGCTATACCTTAGCCAATCATTTTAAACTAAAATACTACAAAACAGTATTTTTTTTCCCAATCTTAGCCCTTAATGAAACACTTCTTTTAACCAATCCCACCCCACCACCTTAGTTGATTTAAATCTTGCAAAATTAGTTATGCAACAGACAGAAACCAGACAGATAAACAATAGAGAAGTAGGGACCTTAAAGGTAAAACAATTAAGAAGTACAGATTTCACAATCACAACTGTTGATAAATGATTCCTTGCCAGACAGAATGCTATTGAACAAAGTTTATCTAAAAATCTATTTCTTTATCTGGTGATGATGAGTCCTATTAGGACAGGAACGCCTCCTAAGCAGACTGATATTTCATTGTTTGGATGCAGTTTAGATGGAATTTGAGGATGTGACTTTCTGCTCCTTAACTCATGGCTGCTGCTGTCCTTCTGTGGCTGCTTCTGTTTATTGCAGAGAAAGACCTCAGACCTTACACAGGAAATAATGCAAATGTGTCTGTTTGAGCAATCTTTTACTTAATGGGCTCACCAGTGCAGCAAGTTGTGAGGATATTATAGTAATTATAATTTTTTTAATTGTTGTAAGGCTCCCAGGTACTGGGCTACATTTTCAAATGTTTAAATAATAAACTACCCATTTTTCTCTTTGCCTTATGATATATGGATTGAAATCAATCGAAAAGTTAATTAGTTCCCAAAAGAATGTTGTTTCTGAGGCTGAAACAGATTTAGTGGAGTCAGTTGCTGTTGCTAGAGCAATAGGCGGGGGAGCTTGTTATAGTTAGAGATTTCTTGAACAGGGCAGCTAATAAAAGTAAGAATTTCAGAATTCCATCTTAAAGTGGCAGTCAAAGTTTTTATATCCTTGTTCAGACATTGTATCACTTGCATAACTTACATCATATTACTGGTGTAAGAGTTTTTGTGCAATGTCTAAAGAATAGCAAAAAATCCAGTGTCTGTATATTTAAGATCTGAGATAAGATTTCCCGTACTGTCAAATAAGAAACTATCACTTTAAATACACAAGGACTAGAAAACAGTGTACCGTGCACTGTAGATCTTTGCTTTCTCAAGTTTGTATTAACATGGAAAATTGGGAATCTTAGTCTACCTCACAGTGTCAATATCATTCTAATCTTTTTTAAAATTATATTTATTATTGCATTGGAAACATTGGGTATGTTGGTAATGGTAATAGAACATGTTAAAATCCTTCATTTTTCTCTCCTAGTTGCTTGATAGTGACCAAGAATTGTATAAGAACTTTCCTCTGGTAATATCAGAGCGTTGGCAGCAAGAAGTAGCAGAAACTGTTTATGATGCAGTAAATGCAGACACGGATAAAATTGAGGCCAGGAAGAGGGCTAAAAATAAGCAACTTGGCCATGAGGAAGGTAATATTTTCAGTGCATATGTTTTCACTCTTTAATGCTAGATAAAGTTAAACATGTTCCAACAGTAATCTGTTGTTTTATGTTGTTGATCACCTGTAATTCAGAGTCCGTCCTGTTCTTTTAAGTTTCATTTTATTCAGTCTGTATTTCTTAAAATACTTTGAGATACTGAATGTGATGTAATTTGACCTTTTAGAAAAGCTATGAATTAATCCTTCAAAGTCAAGAGGGATTACTATATGGTGCTTTGGTTATCTTCAAGCTTGTAGTGTCTTCACTAATGTGTATCCAGCATTTGATATTATGGTGAGGATAGTATCTGAAAGAAAAAGTGAGACCCATTGTATCAGACATAACTCCTTTGAATAAGATATTGAATGATGTACTTGAGATCGGTGATAATGTGGGACCTTCTCTTCTTGGCATAGGGTAGCCCTCTAGTGTGTTCATCACCTTAGGACAAGTTTTGCATTGACCTACATCTTGTGGCACTCCAGTGACTTCAGAGAGGCTCCCTGAGATTAAGTCAATGCAGAATGAGCTCCGTCCCCTGTCCCTACCTCTCAGTATGGTGTCCAGTTGTGGTAGTTTGGGGTGAGCTCATTTTCCTTCACAAATTCCTTATCTATTTTTTTTGGCCTTTTGTTTTCTGGTTCTTCTCTTGTAGTCATTCCATACTTTATATATTTTAAAACAATTTATAAATGATGGCACTGAAACATGGGCACATTTCAAAATGCAGACCAAGGCGTGGTGTCAACAGCCCAAAGATGACTTTCCTTCATACATATTAAACTGCAGTCCCAACAGGCAAGCTAATCAGAAAAGTTTAAATTGGAATTACTACTAAATGTGTTCAACATATTCATAAATGATCTGGAGGAGGGGGTAAACAGTCAGATGGCAGAAATTGCACCCAATAAAAAATTACGCAAGATAGTTAAGTAAGTCCAAAGCTGATTGCAAAGCATTACAAAAAGGTCTCACTAATCTGGGTGACTGGGCAACAAAATGGCAGATGAAATTCAGTGTTGATAAATGCAAAGTAATGTATATTGGAAAATATAAATCTACCTATACATACAAAATGATGAGGTCTAAATTAGCTGTTCCCTCTGAAGAATGAGATCTTGGAGTCATCATGAATGGTTCTCTGAAAACATCTGCTCAGTGTGCAGCAACAGTCAAAAAAACTAACCGAATGTTAGGAACCATTAGGAAAGGGATAGATAATAAATCAGAAAATATCATAAAGCCACTAAATAAATCCATGGTACATCCACACCTTAAATACTGAGTGCAGTTCTGGTTGCTCCATCTCAGAAAGAATATACTAGAATTGGAAAAGGTACAGAGAAGGCCAACAAAACTGATTAGGATTATTGAACAGCTTCCATATAAGGAGAAATTTAAAAGACTGGAACTGTTCATCTTAGAAAAGAGATGACTAAGGGGGATATGATAGATGTCTGTAACATCATGAATGGTGTGGAGAAAGTGAACAGGAAAGTTTTATTTACCTCTTCATAAAACAGAGGGAGTCACCCAATGAAATTATTAGGCAGCAGGTTTCAAATAAACAAAAGGGAGTACTTCTTCACACAGCACACAGTCAACCTGTGGAGCTCATTGTCAGGGGACGTTGTGAAGGCCAAAAGTGTAACCAGGTTCAAAATAGAATTGGATACGGTCATGGAGAAATAGGTCCATCAATGGCTATTAGCCAAAATGTTCAGGGACACACCTCCATGGTCCGTGTCTCTAAGCCTCTGACTGCCCAAAGCTGGGACTGGACGACAGGGTTGGATCACTCGATAACTGTCCTGTTCTGCTCATGCCCTCTGAAGCATCTGGTACTAGCCTCTGTTGGAAGACAGGATACTGGCCTAGATGGACCATTGATCTTACCCAGTCCTTGACCACTCTTATGTTCTTAAAACAGAGCAGTTCTCCTTTTCTGTAACGTGTTAACATTTGTCTTCTGTCTGTATTATTATTTTTGGCATATTTGGATAAATTGTCAATTAAGTGAATCATGGAAAAAAGTAAAATTGAACTGATGAGGGTCTCTGGACATTTGAGAAGTTAAACAGAACATTCCTCTTGTAGAGGCAGTTATGCTGTTACACAACATATTCAGGGTCAATTCTTTCAACAGTAAATCAGATTCCTTCCTTAATAGGGCCAAATTCTATTCTTGGTTACTTCAATGCAATTTCATTGCCCTCAGCTGTAATGGGATGCAGGATCTGGTTCAGTGTGTGCACATGTACATGTATAATAATTAGAAGGCAAAAGGTAATACACTATAGAGAATATTATAGGTACTGAATCTTTTGCTGAAATTAAATAGGTTGTTGAAACACCTCGTAAAACACTTAGTAAAAGTTTTCTGAACATAGCACATTTCCTGAATGCTCTGGGTTGTAGCTGATTGATGGTATATAATGACACTTCTATATTCACAGATTATGCACTAGGGAAGGACTGTATTATGCATGGGTACATGTTGAAATTAGGGAACCCATTCTTGACACAGTGGCAACGTCGTTACTTTTACCTCTTTCCAAATCGACTTGAATGGCGAGGAGAAGGAGAATCACGGGTGAGTCTGAAATTAGTATAGCAAGCACAGTTATTGTAAAGGTAGGCATTTCTGCTAAATCTTGAAGTCCATACTCAGGAAACTCCCATTGAAGTTGGTAAGTTTTTTTGGAGTAACTATGGCAGGTCAGATTCTTATACCTCTGCTTACATGGAGTAGTACTTTACTTTGTGAGTAGGCACGCTGATGTCAAGAAACATAAAATAGACTTTACAGATTTGTGTTTTTTTTAAGAATTGGGAGTTTATGAATCTATTGTTTTTTCATTTAGGACCCCTGGAATATTTATACAAAAAAACATAAAATGGTAAGGTAATAAACACTATAGCATTGACCTCAAAGATAGTGCTATAGTGTCTATAGTCCAGTCCAACTGTGATCATGTTTTAGGGATGTCATCTGTGTATTTAGCTACAACACTGCAAGAGATTTTAAAAATATTGTTCTTGCACTGCAGTATTTACTGAAAACTTTTATACAAAACTGCTTGTATGTTTTTCCATCTGTAAATTTGTAGTGCTTCAATAATCCTTTTCAGCTCTCTGACATAGTCAGTAAGATTGTCTAATAATTTATTACAGTGTTTTACTGCAATAATATTTGAAAGAGAATAAAGTAAAATGTAACTATTACTGGGGAAAACACTTATTTAGTTCATAATGACATCCCTTTTTTGCACTGTCTTGTTTTGTGCTGTTATGAGTTGATCTTTTAGTAATTTTTTCGACTCCTTAAGCAACTAAATCCTTTGGTAAATTTCTTTGAATTCTTTCTCTTACTTTATGAAATGTTTTAGTTAATGTATTACTAGAAACTAAGGGTCAGATCATGCTAACATTTGCTCATGTGGGTAACCTTATTCACATGCATATTCCCAATGAATTAGAATTCAGCTTGAGGTCTGTTGGGTAACAGCTTCAAATTCTAATTCAGCTTTCTTTTTGCAATGTGCTTTAGCAAAATCTACTGACAATGGAACAGATTGTTTCAGTGGAAGAAACTCAGATTAAAGATAAGAAATGCATCCTGCTGAGAATTAAAGGAGGAAAACAATTTGTCCTGCAGTGTGAGGTGAGGCAACTGTAATTTTTCACTGGTCTCTAAAGCAGATGTTCTGTATACAAATGATAAAACTCAATGGTAAAATTAAATATTTTTCTTCGTTTATTGAATGCTTTTCCGCACATCCCGTTATGCACTGAGAAGACGCACACATTTTAATATAGTCAAGTCTAAACTAAACTCAAAGTATTTGCTGCACTTCACATGTAAATCAGTGGGATGGATACAGCTGTACTAGGTTGACGTATCACATCTGAAAACCTGGATTTCAATGGGACTTAAGTCATAGTGAATTTAGTTTAATAGTAATGGATAAAATTTTCAAAACTGACTGACTAATTTAGGAGCTTACGTAGCCTTGTCTGCATATATAAGCAAACTAGTTGCCAAGTAGCTCAAGGCAGTTAGCACATTCGTAAAGAATAGGGCGCACACACTTTTTCTTTCAAGAAAAGTAACAGCTTTGCCTGGATTTGTTTCAGTGCTGAAAGGTGGTGTGTGACCAACACCTTGAGCCATTCATTTGCCACTGGAAAATAAAGTACATTGTTAAAAATACTAATAGAGAAAATGGCATTGGATGTGCAGTTGACTGTGAAGAACTTAACAACTTCTGTATCCCTTTCAGAGTGACCCAGAGTTTGTTCAGTGGAAAAAAGAGCTGACAGAAACCTTTACTGAGGCACAGAGGCTGCTACGTCGGGCTCCAAAGTTTCTCAATAAATCTCGCTCAACAGTTGTAGAGCTCTCAAAGCCACCACTCAGCCATAGGAATAGTAATGGTCTGTAGAAGAGATGAGAGAACAAAGGTCGCTTAGGGAAAGCTACCCTGTCACCATCTAGGAGGTCCACAGCATCATTATTAGTTAGTTGTACAATCCCTGAAACAGGATGTACTTAGAAGACGAAGAATTGGATGTTTACGGCATGGGATGATGACAGGACTCTACATCTGGAGGTTGTGAAGACTAAAGCAATGACAAGGTGAATTCTCACTAGTAGCAGTAGTGAAAGTTGTCAAATGTAGAGGCTGCTTATCATTCCCATGCATACCACACCCTGGCGGTGTTAAAATGGCCTGTTATCCTAGAACTATCGAAGGAAGGAAGATAATCTTTTCTTTGCAATACCCTTGTTTTGGTATGTACCAAACCTGGAAACTGAAGTGGTTACTGCTCTTTACATTTTTATGTCCTCTTATTGACATATCCCAGACTTTCAAAGGAACTGCAAATTTGCCATGTGGGAAAACAGATAATCCTATGTGTTGCCTTGTTCTTTCCAGTCATCACTTTTGACTTTAATATATCCTTGCTCCGTACTGCTGCTTATCAACAGTGTGACACTTATGCACTTCAAAGTACTGAATTCTAACTGTCCTGTGGTTTGAATGTTGTTGAGACTTCATGGAAATATTGAACTCAGAGTATTCACTTGATTTGTTGTACTCACTAATAGTAGCTACCCCGTTTTCCTTCTTCTGTGTATATACAGTACTATAACTGACACAATAGAATAATCATTGGTGAAGAGGAATTTGATAGCTTCATCTAGTGGTCTGTTGTATAGATTTGACTATTTTAGCACAGTTTTTAAACAGCAGATTCCTTTTGACAGATTTACAGTGAATACAAAGACAGTTCTTTTCCATGCCAGCTCAACCGCACTTTTTAAAAATTAAAAAATTCTTCAAATCCAATGCCTACTAGTGCCCATACTGGATTAAAAGGTATGGGTAACTTGGTATGTATTCTTCTGGATTGCTCTTCAGTGGTTGGACTCATGGACCCTTTTCTGTTTTTTTTTTTTTTTTTTAAAGTAATGTGTTGTCATAGCATAATTATCCCAGACCTTCATCTTAGCCAAGCTCTTAATATTCACATTCACATCGGATGGCAGGGCTTGCAAAAAGAAGTCCTCATTTCCTTTTGTAGAGAATTCAAACATTCATATTGAAAACAATCTGAGAATATTGAGGATGAAAATGACAAAAATAAGCTGCTTATGTGGCAAATTTATGTAAATTCTCCTTATGTTATCATTCATATGTCACATGTAAGGTGATTCTTCATAGAAGTCAAAATATAGTACATAAACTTTGGACAACTCGGAACATTTCAGGACAGTTTTTACCCTGTTATACATCCTGCGAGTCTCACTGAATATAATGGGTTTGCAAGAGGAGAATTTGAGCCTTCATATAATTCTGTATTACATTGTTTATCGTGGGTCACAGTCTGCTGAGTTACATGGGAACAATGTTCATAGACATCCGTGAAGGCAGTGGGGCTTGCACCTGTGTAAATGGGAGCAGAATTTGCACCAGCAACCTCTTTTGTCCATCTCTTCCGACCAGTTCATTTCTAGCTTGTCTGGCTAACAGTCAACCACAGAGTTTCAGAACTGTTTCCTTCACAGCAAAGTATAAAGTTCCAAAAAGCTCAAGAATTCTTTTAAAAAATATTCCTCTATTTATCCTCCACATTCTTGTGCAATTGGAAGTATTAGCTACTAAAATTGGAGGTGGCTTAATAACTCTGAACAGCATGTGCTGTGACAACAATGCAACCCATTTTTCTTATACTTTGGTACAGTGTGAAGTAGAAATTGAATTTTAAAAAATATTTTATGCTTGGCAAGTGGTAATTTTAAAAGGATATTTACACTTTCATTTTCTTGCATTATTTTTTAAAATGAGCACAGAGTTCCAATCTCATCTACTGAAAAGTAATGTTTGAAGTCCAGGTATATTTCTATAAGCAGTAACTGTGGTATTCTCCTAAACGGATGCCACTGCAGAGTGGCAGATTTTTAATATCAACTACTGTACACTGGATATTTTTTAGTTGTTTTCCTAGACTATCAGACATACGCACCTACTCTGATTTGTGTTTTGAATAAAAAGAAAGCTCAATCTATGATAAAACCATTCTAAAATAACCTCACATACTCTCATTGCATTCATATTTTATCAGTTCAAAGTTAATTTTTTCAGTTCCATTTGTTCTCTTTTAATTATTTCCTGTAGCTGAAATTGTCTGTCATCCTTTGGGAACATTTGTGGATCTATGGTTATGATTCTGATATTTTCATAATATTAAATTCTAAAATGCTAGTTTCTGTAGATAAAAGGAAGATATATTTGCAGTTAAAATTTGTTTCTCTAAATCATTGATTTCTGTGAATGAAGGCTATGTAATAACTTGTGGAAGATACGTTTATTTTTAAAATTAAATTACAAATTAGAGTTCGGTTGACACTTGAACGTACTGTAGTTTTGTACATTATCACCTCATTTTTGTAAGCTATTTGAAATTATCTGGATTTTGATTTTTAAAATGGCAGCTAAAATCTACTGTCACTTAATATTCACTGCGTTCCCTTTGATAATTGCTGATAGAAGTCAAATATTAATATAAATGTATTATTATTTATTTACTTCCAGTTTTATTTTGGCCCAGAATATTAACGTGATTGTTGAAGATTTGTAGACGTATAGTGTTTTGCACCATTTCACTGTCTTAGTTCAGCAACTGTGCATTTCTGAAAGAACAGTTATCTTGACAAAGACCATACCCTTCTATTCATGGCAAAGTAGCTTATCACTAATAAATGAAGGTTTTGCTTGGAAAACTCAGAATCAGATGTTCTGTTATAGACAGAGATCTAAAATTTGAGAATTCTGAAGCCAGAGATGTGTTATCATTCCTAACGGATTGTTGCTATTTTAGATATCAAATTCTATAATGTCTTTATGGGATAAACAAAATTATTTTTTCATGAGGATCTTTAAAGACTATAAATACGTTACAGAACTTGTTAAAATGTGAAAATGTAAGGTAAGACTTGGTATTGTCTTTTAGACATCTAAACCCCCTTTGTACGCTCAGCGTGTTATAAAATGTTCAGGGAAGTTAAAAAGTTTTTAAAAAGCTGGTTGCCATCAACAAAACTAAATTAAACATTAAACACATTTTCAGTGTGTTGCTATCTGCAAAACTGTAAATGTGTTTCTAGCGTTAGTGAAGGCTCTTATTTTAAGCATTTGTAAGTAACTTTTTTCGTTTTAGAGCACAGAAATATATTCCAGACAATGTCAGGTCCCCTTTCCTTCCTCACCCCCACTCCTTGGATGTTGCTGGGAATATTTCACAATAATTCTGTATATTAGTTTTTCTGACGTATGATCTGATGAATTTCTAAAGGCCCTAATCCTACAGAGACTTATTTATGTGCAAACATTTAGTCGAGCACGTGAGTAGTGGGATTAAAGTTAAGCATGTGTGTAAGCTTTTGAAGGCTTGGGCCTAAGAGGATTCAGAGTTAGCCTCAGAAGACATGGGGCTCACCCCAGCCATTCTTTGCTTACTACAGTTCCCCTTGTGAAGAAAGACAAAGGCAGTTTGAGTGTGTAAGGAATATGCTAGGCCTTCCTGTTTGTTGTTGTCGATTTGGAACAGCACTTAAGCAGATGTGTAAGTCCCATTGGCTTTTGTGCTTTAACTGATCTGTTGAATTGGGATGCCTTCTTGAGTCAGGACCTAAGTCTGGGATAAGCAAAGCAACATTCGTTTATACCAAAAAGCAGAACCACAACTGTGGAACTCTTCACAGATGGGCCTTTTCCCTTCGGGTGAGAGGTGCAGTGCAGTATTTCAGTGAATACCCTGTAAAATGGCCCAAGGCCTCATGACGTTTAGACTATAAATTAGGAGCAATTTATTTTTCAAATCTATTAAATACTTCAGGGTAAGCTTGCGCAGAATGGTCAGAGAAACATTTATAGTGTTGTTCATTTCTTTACCCAGGTACCTTAATATCATAGTTTAAATGATTCTTCAGAACAGTTTTGTGTTAGCTTCATTTCAGTCTCTCTCTAGTCCAGCTAGATTGAAGGCGGGAATCTAATTGGATACTTTTAATAACACTTCTCTGAGATGAGGTCAGTTACCATTGTACATTGGTGAGTTTATAGAGCATTCCTTTGGGGCTTGCTCCAACACCTGTTGAAGTTGGTGGACATCCGATCTGACTGTCTGGCTTTAAAAACAATGGCCCTGAGTACGTTGGGCACGTTCAGCACATGCATGGACCATATTGTTCTTGTTTGTAGGCCCAGCCGCCACAGTTTGGCTCGTGGAGCGTCACTTAGCTCAGTTAGATTCAAGCTTCCTGTAATTTCAACGACTCCTTCAGAGAAGTGGATGAAATCCCCCACCCCCTCCACCACATTCACTGAAGAAAAATAAAACACAGCAATATCACATTGCCACTGTTCTTATCAGTATAGCTGCTTGCACAGTTCTATACAGAGATTACAGGAAATAGGGTGCATTTGGTGCTAAAAACAAATACATTGGTTAATGTAGGCCCTGATCCTGCAAACTTTTAAGCACATGAGCACTCCTCCTGAAGTGAACCGATCCTGATTCGGCAGCATTCAGGTCAGTGGGAGTTTTGCCATTGACTTAAACGAACATAGACTCAAGCCCTATGTGCATAAAGTTACTCATAGACTTACATTTTTCAGGATTGGGGCCTTAAATATTAATAAATGTTCAGGAAAGATGAAATACCTGGAGCTCTGTGTGTGTTGTGATTTTCCTTGGCTACATTCTTATTTAATATCATTTACTTATACATTGTGTACGTGTGTACAAATCACTTGCTGTACTTTTCCCACACAGCATATATTGATGATAGTTACCTTAATTATGAAATACTCACATTCTAAATACTTAGGGGAATGTGATATTTTGAACTGTGCTAAAGAAAGTAAAGAATTCTAGTTGTGTTGATTATTTTAAGAAATGACCCAATACTAAAACCTGAAAATATTATTTTGAAAAATGTAGTATTTCTTAATTTTTAATATTGTACAAAATGGGAAAAAAGCAAAAATATATATAGAAAATATATATATCTAAATGTCTGCACAAATTGAAATGATTTAATTTTGTGTTTCTAATTGATTTATATTCCATGATGTACATATTATGTGGATTGTCACTGATTGAACATTGGCTGTTTTAATACTATTGTTAAATTGTATTTTTATTTTATTTTAAACTAATCATCACAGACTCAGCTTTATTTTGTTAATGTAAAGGTTGCTAAGCCGTGTAGCTATAAAATCAAGAATTCTATTTTAACAAAAAAAATTTTATATTATTTATTAAATCCATGTTTCTTCAACTTCTGACATTCCATTAAATTCCTGCTCCTATCTGTATAGCTTGTTATTTAAAAAGATGGCAGTTCCTGTCATATAGGATTCAACAGCTTTATTCTGTTTTTCCATAGATAAAGTCAATTAATTTTAGTAACCATCTGTCCAGTTTACTATTTTATTGTACAAATAACAAACACGCCCTTTTTAGCAGTTACCTAGGTCATCTCTTTAATACAATGACTGAATGAATGGAGCATCCTAGAAACATTCTTGCAAATAAAACTCATCGGCTCAATTTGCTGGTATTCACAGCTTTTATTCCTTTTATTCTTGAACATTCCAGTGAGCGAGGTTTTATTCACAAGAATGTTCCTGGAAAGGAGAGTGTTATAAATGCTAGCACAAATAATCACAAGCATATGAACACCGGCAGTGCTGTCTCGGCCATTTTAGAAAGCTCTCTCGTCATGGAAAAGATATGAACAGTTATACATGTTCACACTTGGTTATGAACAGAAAAAGGGACTTCTCCTGTTCATAAAGCTTGTGTCGTGCAATCAGGAAACAGAAATAGTATCATGAAACATTGGTGACCAGTCAGACACTGTGTGGCTAGCAAATGCTCAGAGGGTGAAATGATACTGCTTCACTCCCACTGAAACCTTCCAAATGGCATTTAAAGTGGCACGTGGGTCTTGATGGCCCCTGGTGCACCAGGAGTGCATTTCACCTATAGTGAGAAATTTGCAGCTAACCTAGGCTCACTTCCGTCTTCATAAACTATTGTGACTATTGGCCAATTCTGTAAAAATTCTGATGGGGGTGGATAATTTACCAATAGAAAATAGGGCTAAATTTGTTAAAGAACTCGTTTGCTAAAGGTAATTTACCCACCTCTAAGCATGGCATCTAGACTTTGAGGAATACATTACAGCATAAAAGAATGTTTTTAATCTCCATGTGTTGGGAAACTTCAAGTACACACGCTTTAGTATTCAGTGAAATAACAGCTTGCTTATGGACAGCTGCCCATCAAATGTTCCTTTTATCCACCACCTGAAATAAGCTTCTCATTAGCAAATTACCACCAGTGCTTTACTCAAAGCTGAAAACAGCACAGTGGAAGGGTGGTTTCTCTGCTTCGGTTTGATGGTTTTGTTTTGTTTTCCATTTTCCCAGTCTCAAATTATTTGCCCACATTTAATTGCTGTTGCTATCAAGCAAACCAGAATTTTGAGCAGTCCTGCTCTAAGAGCGTTAGCCATCGAGATTAGGCCACTGTGAAGTGTGCACACCTGGCATTATAAATCTTTTCTATGAAGCATTCACTTAAATGCCCTGAGAGGTCGATGGGACTGATTCCAATTTAGTTCAACCCAAGCATACCAGAGCAGAGCACGTCTTTATAATAGCTAGAGGTTTGGGTTTGATGAAGCCCTGCATTGGAGGGTGTAATACGATTTTCCTGATATGCTTATTATGTCCCTTCTAGTTTATTAGACAGCAGAATGGGGAGATGCATAAAGGGAGTTGGGTCTGTGACTGTAGCTGAGTATAACGGAGGAATAAAGTTTTCCCTCTTGAAATATGTACTTTTTTCTTACTTAACAAATGAGAGAGGCGACTGAGCAGGTGAGATGAACTAGTGCAAATAAAACCAGACTGAAAACAGAATAAAGCTAGAACTTCCTGAGAGAGGAATTTTCTTACATCGTTTTTGTGACTTAATTCAAAAGCAGCAGTAGAGGAGCAGATTTACATTAATAGCAATGAGTGATTAAAAAATTTGAAAGAGAACTTGTTTTCAATGTGTAATTTAATGGTAAGAAAAGCCAGTATCTGTAAATAACTTTAGATATTGTATCTGAGAAACATTATTTGTTTTATGTGTTTTGCTCTTTTCATATTTATTGTGCAGAAGGGGTTTTGTACCTCATCGATATACTACTAGTGCACGTCTGAAGTAGTATCTTCCACAGAGACTGTGTTCACAGGTTACAGTCTGCAGCAATTTATGTGGTGTGCCACCCTTAGTTAATTCTACCATTATTTTTTTTAAAGAATTATTTTGGAACAGCTAAGCTGCTTCTGTGTGTGTTGGTCAACTGCTCTCATGCAAAGAGAATTCCAATTAAAAAAAAAATCACGTGAGCATGCTACTGTGTTTCGTTTCTTTCCAGTTTTTTGTTGTTGTTGTAAATAAGCAAGGTTGTGTGTGGTTTTCGAGATATCTGTACACTGCTCTGTTGGACACACGGACATCACGGCTCAAGATAAGGCAGATTTTAAGATTCTGCTAAAGAGATGTGTTTTGGGCGGAAAGTGTTGGGAAAGGTTACAAAATCATTAAAGGCTTGTGCCTCTGCAATGAGAATGTTTAGAAACCTGAGGTTATGATGTTTCTGCTGTGTTTTCCAAGGAAAGCCGTCTCCTTAGACTTTGTGCATGGTATTTGCCTTGGCCGGATGGAAAGCTCTGCATCCCCTTTTCTACTCTCCCATAAAACTATGCTCTGTGCAGAGAGCATATTAACTCCACCTGTCTGGCAATCACCTAGTCTCCTGCTGCCTATCACATGAGGTATATAAAGCCAGATTCCCCTCTCCTGGATGTGTGGAACCTTGGTTTAGTCTTCTACTACTTTCATCTCAGTATTTCTCAGAGGAAAGAAGTAAAATCTCATGGGTTATAGGCTCATCGCTGAGACTGCAGGTTCCTAGTTCAGAGGGGGATGGTGACTTTTCTTTAACTACTTCCCCCCCTCCTGTCACACTCCCGGGTCCCTTAGTTCTGCCATTCCTTGGGTTGATCCCGACATGCTGTGTTCTTCTCTGGGGAGTGTAGTTAAAGCAGATGCTGCTGACACTGCTGCTTCACAGGGCTAGAAATGTGAGCTGCTGCCAACTCCTTGGCAGTGGGAGCTCTGTGCTCAGGGTATTGCCTCCCTCGCCATGCTGGACCCTTTCTTCAGCGCACTGCCCTTCTCCCAGGCAGGGAGTTTAGGCCCCGAAGTGCCTGGGTCCTTTTTTTCTCTGGATAATTCTCAAGGATTTCCTGAGGTGAAACGGGGGGCTCCAATTTCCCTTCCCCACTACTGGAAGTAACAAGTCCAGAGAGCTCCCACCCACCCCAAGACTCAGTGTCCTCCTGCCCAGCCTGCGTCTCTGCTCACACTGCCATTTTAGGGCAGCACTTCCTTAGCCCTCTTGGGACCCGCTTCCAGGCTCACAAGAGGAACATGCTCCTTCCACAGCTCTCCATCCTCCAGATGTGCTCCACACCGCTTTGATTACAGACCTGGCCTCCTCTCAGTGCTTCTGGTCCTGGTTCTCCCCTACACTAAAGCTCCAGAGACATAAAACAGCCCGAAGGCCTATCTAGTTAGTATTATCTAACATGGCTTACATGGCCACAGAGGCTAGAGGCTAACTAAGTTCATGTTCCCTTGTGCTAGGGGCTGTACAAACTTGTAGTGAGTGCCCTAAATGGCTTCCACTCTCCAGCCATGTGAGGATTCCTCTCTTCTTTGCAGTCATTTAGACAGCAGCCCAAGATGCATCACTTCTGTCTTACCATGGCTGAGTTTATTCCCAGGCCTTAGGCGCCTGCCTGGGTTTTATAGCCTCTGCTCTGCTTTGTTGCAGGGGTGTCTTGGTTGGGCATATGGCTCACAGACAAAGGTTATGGACGTGCACAGAGGATTTCACCAGGAACAAGTCTTCAGTTTCGGTTCAGACACCAAGTGGTGACTCAGCTGATTGCACAGAAAGGTAATGGGTGAAGCTGATGAAGTTTCTCTGATCTGTTCAGGTGGTGGAGGCCTCCGGAGAGTTAGACAGAGACACATTCCGCCTTTGCCTCTGAAAATCCTTTACCCCAAAATATCACTGGGAAAGGCCACAGAGTAACAAAATGGTGGGAAATGCTAATGGTCTTCGAGAGCCTGGTTCCTGCAGCACAACTCCCTCCTGTGCCTGACCTTGAACCCGAACACTGGTGCATGCTACAGCGAGTGAGAGCTGGGTGGCAGGCCGGTGACAATCTGACCACGTGGAAACTGAGGTATGATCCCAAACGTGGAGAGACGAGGCAAACACGTGAACACTGCCAGGTGCACTGCCCCCATCGACATCCTGGGCTCCCGAGGACCTGTGTCGGCTAAGTGAGAACACCAGGACCAGCCTGTGGTTTTGGAGCCACAAGCTATGACGACGACCTAGTGTGGACGCAGCTCTTACCCCACTTCCGCAGGCAGGTGTGCAGAGGAAGGCAGTCGGCTCAGAAGAGGGAGCTGGAGCAGCAGGGGCTTTTTAAATGACAGGCCCCAGCTGAGGTGTAAAAAAAGAAGAAAGGAATGGGGGGCTCCAGACTCAGCCGGAGGGGTATGGGCTTGTATCCGAGAAAGGAAGGCTCGTCTCTACTCCAGACAGGGAGGGGCAGGAATGCCTCTGGCTGCTGACGCAGGGTCCCTGCTCCCCCATGAGACAGGCCATTCACTATGTCTCATGCAGCTTATTCAACTCCTTCCCCAGTAAGAAAAATTCCTTGTTCAGGCAGCACGGTCGCTGAGGGGCAGCGCTGTCTCCTGCGCTCATTGGCTGCATCCCAAGAGCCACGAGTTCTTTCCAGCTGACACCATCTGTCAAAAGGCAGCAAGTGACGGATCTGTCAGCAGCTGCTTTCCTGGGCGAAGCAGTGCCGGTGTAGGGGGGGGACAGCAAAGCAAGGGAGATTCAGGAGAGCCCGACAGGCTTTGCTGCCCCCCTGGCCTGAGACGGTGCTTTAAACTGGGCAGTTGTTTCAGCAGAATCTTCACCGAGGAGGCTCTGTCACCCCTGAGCCACCAGAGCCGTTACTCTACCATGCGCCGTGCGGCTACCGGGGCCAGGGCACGTTTCCTACTTTTGCCAACGATGCTCCTGCTACGATAGAAGGGCCCAGTGTAGTTTTCGGTGATGCTGTGTCACCCCCGCAGCCAAGGGGTTATTTTATTCATTCATTCATTCCATGTAGCTAGTGAGCCCGTCACAAACTGCAGGCAAGCTTCCCGGGACAGCTACAATAGGGCCCCATGCGGGGTGCTGTCTCCTGCCCACCCTCAGCTAGTCATCAAAGGCAGTTACACTGAAGGGGAAACATTTTGGTTTCAGGGGAGTTTTTGGGAGGGGAAAAATCAAAATGAAAACACCTGACATTTTGAACTGAAATTTGTATTTTGCTCCTCAAAAAACCAAAATGCAAATGGCAATTTGAAATGAAACGAGACCCCCCAGAAGAGCCTATTGGAAAAATGGAAACTTCCACACCAAACTGTTGCTTTTTGAAATTTTCTTTGAAATCAAATTGCATTTTTCAAACAGTCCTAGAGTCGTTGTGCATTTGATGGCCTGTCAATTTCACTGTTCCCTCAGTGTAGTCAACCAGCTTGTTTCCTCTGTTTCATCTGTGGCCCTCTTATATAGGGGACACGGAGACGTTTTAGTGAATAGGAAAATGTGATTATAAACCCACAACATTTGGCAGGGTGAGTCTGTTACAGGAATAGCACCTAAAAATACTTACAGAGCATGTTTCGAAGTTCATTAGATTTCAGTTTCCTAGTGTCCCTTTTAGTACAGCAGTTTCTGTCATGAAATCGCATCTACAGAAACTTTGGTGATCGCCAGAGGCAGACGTCCTGATCCAACTCTCCAAACCAGGGTTATAACTGGCACCTTCCTCAATCTCTCTGCAGTGGCTTTTTTGTTGTTGTTGTTTTGGCCACTGATCGTGCTCCTGTAATATTCCCATTTGCCATCAGGTGTTACAATTTAGTGTAGTTTCACTGTATTTTAGGATAAAGTTGCTTAGTCTTTTTATCTGTCAACCAAGAAAGCAATACACAGAGCCATCTAGTGGGAAGGAGATTTACGGGAGCCGATTACTCCAATAAATCTACTTCCCCCAAGGAATGAAACACAGTGACTCAGCTCAATCCGAGGCGTGGTCTACACTTACCCTGCTGATTCGGCGGCAAGTTACGCAAAGTACGCAAAGAACTTGTGTAACACCCGTCGACTTCTGTGCTTCTCTTCTGCGCGCCGTCTTCGCTGCGCTGCACCATCGGGAACCGCGTTCCCGTCGACGCAGCGCTGCGCCACTTGTAGGGGTGGTTTAACAGCGTCGACTTCCTGATCGACTGAGCAGGTCTTCACTGACCGGTCAGTTGATCCAGAAAAGTTGATCTGATGGTGGCGACTTTGCCGCCGTCAATGTAGACATAGGCCTAGTGATGTTTGTTTCTTCCAAAAAAAAATGGAGCTTTTTGTTCTGCTTGTAAGCCCAAAAATAGAATAGATAAATGTGCAAACAGATCTCTAACCCAGCGACCAATCAGAACTGGTGAACAGAACTAGTAGTTACCGATTTGGACGTGGGAGAGCTGGGTTCTGTTCCCGCCTCCACTGCTGACTTGCTTGGTGACTCTCAGCATCTCGCTGTGCCGCTGACACCGCTCTTTGTCTGCCTTCTCTATGCAGAGTGTAAGCACCTGGGCAGCGAGCGTCTCTCCCGACAGACCAGGATGCATTGGTTCATGGTGAAAATGCTGGCACAGAAACAGAAAATCAGACTCGGTATTTTGTTCCTTTTAGTAGTGTTCCAGGTCCAGGACGAGCGAGACCATGTCAGAGGGTGATGCTGGCCTTTTAAGAGGGAAGAGGCCAGTGTACCTGGGACTGGGCAGTTGAGCTCCCCACCTAGCTAGGCTTCGGAGAGGGCATCTGGGCCCTGGCAGAGAGGAGACCTGGAAGCTCAGAGAGGGTTGAACAGAGGAAGGGAGGCTGAGCGAGACAGGAAGCAGCAAGGAAGAGCTGGCAAGAGATGCTGGGGCGAGAGAACTGGGGTCCCAGCAGAGGGAGCGGAGGCCGGAGAGGAGCGTTGGTGACAGCTGACCAAAGCTGGGGATTCCCTGGGCAGGAGCCCCTAGACGAAGGGTGGATCCAGCATGGTTGGAGGAGGCCAAGTGCAGAATCAAGAGTGTTGCTGCAGGAGGGTAGTTCCCCTGAGCAGGGGCAGGACTTGCAGGCCTGGAGAGTAGAACCTGTGGGGAGCCTAGAGTGAGGACCTGCAGGCAGGCCTGCAGAATGAGGCTCTGCATCAGGGCAAAAGGAAGTGGGGACCCCGTGCTGCTATTGGCTGTTGGGTGGGTCACCTGGAAGAGTTGGCCTTGACACGGGGATGGGGAAACCTGTTGCATCTTTGTATGTTCACAGTGGATTTGTCAAGGATGGTTGTACTGCCAGGGTTGCGGGGGAACTACTGCACTGGTGTGCATGAATAAATCACACCCGGGGGGGGGGGGGGGACTTTGTAATGGACGCTGACAGACTGTTTCTTTCATGGGCAAACAAAAGGGGAAACTGAGGCAGGCACCCCTGTCATGCCCTAGCCTGCTGCTGGAGGGTGCCCCCCAGGCCAGGGTCACGCTGTCACAGATGCCTAGACAAACACATGATCAACAGTTCCTGTGGAGGCTGGTGCACCGGGATTCTTTGGCAAGGCATCAGTTTGTCGCACTCAGTTGCAGCACTATGGTCTATTCTTTGCTCCTGAGAGCCATATTCCCCCATCTGGCTAACTGCCTGCGTGTGCGTTGCGGAAACGCTGAGGCCTGGTTGTCCGCTTGACTTCTGCCTAGCGTTTTTAAATTCTACATTGGCTCCATTCACCCACCTAAGCTCACAGTAGCACCTTTCCCTCCCGCCGCTTCTCACAGGCTGCCCAGCTACTGGATCTCCCCCAGCCGTGGTCGCAAACCTTTTCTGCCTGAAAAACATGTCCCCAATCACCCGTGAAGGGCATCCTGCCTGCACCGCAACGCTGACTCCGAGGACTCATTTGCCAAGTCAATGAACCAGCACACACCGTGGTGCAGGAACGGCTACGATGAACCTAAATTCCCACTTCTCCTGCTGATCGACTTCAGAGTGGCACGAAGAGCGTGCTCCAGACCTCTGCAATCTGCCTTCCGTGGCAAACGGCCGGCTTCACCCTAGTGGGGCTCGCGCTTTTGCCTCTTGTAGTGGGCCAGGGAGTCACCAGTTACCCCGTCTCCCCAGGGAGAGGGGTAAGGACCCAGGCCTGCCTGCTCCTCCGGGTCCCAGCCCAGGGACCCTATGAGTAGCAGCTATGTGCTGCTGGCACCGTGTTCACAGCTGCCGTCTTTTTCCCCTGGACTAAGTTTCCCCCCTCGGTCCTTCTGGCCTCTCAGGCCCTGCTTCCTTGCTGCCTGGGCTGGGCTTCCTTACCCAGGCCCCTATGCCTGGGGGAGTAACTCAGTCCTGTCGGGGACAGGTTTCCCCCCTCCTGGGCTCGGTACCTCTCTCAGGACCCCTCCGCTCTTCCATGCACCACGGTACTCCGGTCCACAGCACACCTATTCCTCCAGCTCCTGCCCTGTCTGTCTGGAGCAGAGGGTTTTTAATCAAGCACCTGGCTGGGCCTTAATTGGCCTCAGCTGCTCCTAATTGCCCCCTAATGACTCTTAGCTAGCAGGCAGGGAACAGAGCCCTGAGCATTCTGGGGCTTACGTACCTCCCTTCGCGCGCACTCCTACTGCCCTCTGCCCTCGCTATATCACACTTCCAACCAGTCATTTCGAGTGGGACTGGGAGGTATTTTTAATAAGTGTTTGTGAGACACTTCGTGTACCTGTCAGCAGGGAACTGAAGTCTAATAGTCCTGTTTTCCTTCCTTGCTCACGGCTCCCTTGACACCTCTGACTCCAGCATTCTGGAAACGAAGCCAGCACTGGTGCCTTGGAAAACCAGGGAGAGCGAGATGGATAGTTTGGTAACTCTTGATGGACAATTTTGATAGCGGCTCTCTGAATCCGGAAGTCAAAGATCCCAGGCCTGCTGGTTGTTCTCCCATGTAGCTTTCAAACTAATAATCTGGGACTTCACTGGCTGGGCTGTGAGATCCCAGTCGGTTAAACTCAGCGTGGTGTGCTTTAAAATGTCCGTGTCCCTTAGTCCGTTCTCTCTGGTTGGGATGAGAGTGCTACAGAAAAGCAACATCTGACTCTCTTGTTGTGTAGATGGTAAATAAAGGCGTGTGTCATGCTCAGCAAGTGACTTCCTGAGCCCAGCGCTTAGCAGGCCTCCCACCCACCACCGGGGCATCCAGTAAAATGAATCCAAATTAATGTAAAGTGTGAATTTGAGGTGGATTAGTGACACTGCATTAAATCTCGGTGTGGACGCCGTTGTTCAGGATTGTGGCCCTAATTTGATTTATTTTAATTCACTTCAGAATTATGCCATGTTAGAGAAACACCTCTGGGAAGCTGACGTCAGCACAGAATTCAGACTGCTGTATTTCACAGCTCGGGGCCAGGGATAACTTTTTCACTCTGTCCTACAATGAGTAGGTCCAAACTTCTTTGGTACGTCAAGCTGGCACTGCAGTTGACATGATTTTTTCCCCCATTGCAGCGAGATGGAGCTGTGCTATTTTAAGTGTTGCACACAAGTCATCGGCCCATCTCAGACTGTGATCTCATTGGCTCTCACGCACCAAGCATGGCAGGCATGATCAGGACGACTTGTATGGAGGGGAAACCGAGGGAGCTGCAGGAAACAGTGCTGGTCATGAAGTACGTAGCTGCCTTTGACTCAGTTTGGAACCATCCGTCAACCGGAGCGTGGGGACCCTTTGGCATTAGAGCTGATGTTTTAATTAGATGAAACTACGCTCTTGGCCAGATGGAATCATCAATGATCCCAGACACGCTTTTACAAGGAGAGAGAGAGAAACTTGCGGTTTTGTTTCTAATCTAATGTAGGTCATTTATATTGTGACTCTGAACTCCCCCGGCAGGTTCAGCTGAGTACGGGCTGTTCTTCGTTCCCCAGTTTTGAACTCTGCGCTGTTAAACCAGTTCTGAATCCCAGCGCTGCGCTGCCTGCAGTTCAGAGGCTGATTAAGTGATTTGTGTGCATTTGTGGTAGGTCATTTCATAGCCAAAAGATGCTCTCACAGCACGTGCTTTCCCTGCCTTGCTTTTCGATTTTTATTTGTTTTAGAGACATGGTCATTTCCCCCGAATTCCTCGGGGGCAGGCATTTTCTGAACCCAACACCCTCTGCCCTCACTGCCGGCAGTGTGCGGTAGCTGTGCTGGAGTGAATGGTGTGGCGCGCTGTGGATAGACGGGAGTCGCCAGGCAGCGGAATAAGGAACTTTCAGACTGGGCTGTATCAGCACAAAGCTCGCTGCAGTCAGTCAGTGCTGCTGCCTTCAGAGAGCCTGTGCCACAGCCCCGTCAGTGGTGGCGTGAGAGGCTCTGCCGACATGAGTGGCTGTAACAGCTGGACCGTCGCCTGGGGGCTTGGCTGGGGTTACTGGAGCGCTGCTGAAGGCGGCAGGCTGTAGGCAGGGTTGCAGAGCTCCCTGCGGGGTGCAGGAGAAGGAATGCACCAGAGGAGCCGTACACCCAGCGGGTTTAAGCGAGGTTCTTCCGGCAGCTCGAGCGAGGTTGGCAGGGCCGTTTGGCAGGAGGCTGGTGCAGAGCTCAGGGCCTGCAATGCTGCTCTCCGCGCCGGGCAGCCAAGGGAGCTGTAGCCGGACCGGGAGCATCTCTGGGGGCTGGGGGGTGGGCAGATAAGGACAGCGCTAACTGAAGCCGTTGGGACTGGGGCATCTTTCTGGGTTCTGTGCTGCGTGGCAGGGCCGTGATTCACCATCCTCAAGGTGCGGAAACCGGCTGCCGGGATGGTTCTGCCGCTGCGCGTTATTAACAACAGGGCTGCTCTGACTCCCCAGAGCAAAGGCAGTGGTGGTCCAAGGGCCTCCCAGCGGGCAGCACCTTCCAAGTGCCAGCCGCTGGCTGGGCGGCCTGGGCCTGTGCGTGGGTGGCTGGAGCTGCCCACGCCTGCTGAGCCCGCCGCCGGGACTTGTCCCTTCGGCATGTGTTAAACCAAAGAACATTCTCCAGCCACTGACGGAAAATTCCTTCCCTTGACGTCAGGCCTTCTTCGATCCCCCCAACATCTCCGTGGTTTCCCCTGGCCTGTGCGCACGCACGCGGGTAGCTCGGTGGAGATGAAGGGTGGGCACATGCTGCAAGAGAGTGGGTGGAGTGGCGGGGAGGGCGGTAGCCGTGCAGAGTTCCCCAGAGCCCTGCTGCGTGCCGTCCCGCGCGGCTGGGGCCTCGGAGCTGCCAGGCCCCTCACTCAGACCTGGAGCTGGGCTTTATTTTTAGCAATGACATGTGTCAACTCAGCTGCTGCTATCGCAGGGGGCGGGGGCAGAGGAGGGGCCGTGGGGGGGGGGGGTGCCTTCTCTCCGCTGCTCTCTTGCTCTCTTTGCTTTTTCTGCTTGGTAGGCTCCGTTAGCTGCTAATAGAGACGGGGTGTCTGCCTGTCGGACTTGAACTCCCGGGCTGCCACCGCACCGCTTGCACGAAAGGTAGAGTCGCTGCTCGGCGTGTGTGCTCGGCTGGGCTGGTGTGTGTCTTGGAGGAGACGGGTTAGGCTTTGGGATCCAAAATGTACTTTTTTGGGTGTGCTTGTTGCCGGGTTCTTGAGTCTCAAAAGCCTGAGGGGAGCTATTTTTAGCTAGGTATGAAGGGCGACAGGAACGGGTCTGACTTCGGGGCCTCCATCCATTGGCTGGGTTTTCTCTCCCAGCAAATGGAACGTGTACGTGTGTGTGTGTTAAAGGACAGTACAGTGTGTGTGTGTGTGTGTGTGTGTGTGTGTGTGTGTGTGTGTGTGTGTGTGTGTGTGTGTGTGTGTGAAAGGACAGTACAGTGTGTGTGTGTGTGTGTGTGTGTGTGTGTGTGTGTGTGTGTGAAAGGACAATACAGTACAGTGTGTGTGTGTGTGTGTGTGAAAGGACAGTACAGTGTGTGTGTGTGTGTGTGTGTGTGTGTGTGTGTGAAAGGACGGTACACTGTGTGTGTGTGTGTGTGTGTGAAAGGACGGTACAGTGTGTATCACTCTCTTTGGGTGGTTGTTAGACCACATGGATTCATTCACCAGGACCGTGTTTTTTTCTGAGCTCCTGGAAAGAACTAATGTGATTTTCTGGCCAGTCTCCTTTTGAGAACTCTTTGCTCACATTCATAATCCTTCCAGCCCAATATCCTGCCTGGCACGGTGGCCAGCACCAGATACTTCAGGGGAAGGTGTACGGACCCAGCAGTAGCAGCTATGGGATCATTCGCCCCCCCACGTTAGGTCCCGTCCTGAGCTCTGTAAGTTAGAGACTGGCCAAGCCCTGAATCGCGGGGTTGAATAGCCCTTCTGCCTGTGAGCATTACCGAGCGCTCTGCAGAGTGCTTTGCAGTGTGCCTGCTCTGAGTAACCAGTTTAGTGTAAAACATCCTGGGCCAGATGTCCTCTCGGGTGCAATTATTGCATGCAAGGTTTGCAGTCTGGTGCTGTTGGACGGTATCAGCGAAAGCAGCAGCTGGGTTTCAGATGCTGGGTCTGGGAGCTGCTGCTCCAACTTCCCGTGTGACGTGTTTGCTTCCAAACGAAGCGTTAACGTTGCCAGTAGCCGTGGGTTGTGGAAAGTCTTTATTGTGTGGGACCCTGGCTCACGCTCAGCCTCTCAGCGGGGTGATTAGCAGCTATTTGGAGCTGACTGAACTCACTCAGGTCAAATCTCAGTGGTGCTTTTTCAGACCCACAGTATGAGGGAGGAGGAATTTTCATTTGCTCTGCGATAATATAAATCGTTGCACTGCAATGTCCCCCTGAGGAATACGTCGGATGGTTTATGTTCTAGTAACCTGAATCCAGAGATGCTGCCTTGAATTGAAATGCACAGCTAAAGGGTGGTGGAAAGTTCTGACCGGGGAGGCCATCATGCACAGATTTCAGTTTGTCAGTGAGATCTGGGGCGTCTCCCAGCCAAAAGTCTATGAGAAAATACATCCCGGGTCCAACGTGTGTGATGATTAGCAAGTTAACGTGCTACCATTGTGGCGGGCACTGGGTGAGGAGCACAGAATCATCCTGGTCGAGGGCCCTTTGCGGCTCCAGGCGCGGCTCGCCGATCCTGCCATGGGGAAATGTTCTTCATGGCGTCAGGGTTCCACGTGCCGGATGCTGCGGAGGGGCAATGTGCGCAGCGTGGTGTCCTGTGTGTGGGGGGAGGCTGCTCTCCCCAGGGTCACAGGGTCCCTGCTGCCATGACACATGGCTGGAGCTTGGAAAACCTCAGAGCCACTGTTCTGGGAGAGGATCGTCCATTGTTCTGCCTCTCGCTGCTGAGCGTGAAATGGGCCCTGTGAGGCAGGGCGTGACCGTCACCCTGCCCTCCCGGCTCGTGTCAGCGGCTCGGAAGTGCGGCCAAGCCTGGGGAGGAGCTGTTGACCTCGGGGAGGGAGGCTCAGCAGCGGGCAGGGGTGTCTGCGTGGAGCAGCAGAGGAGAACCCTGGCTGGTTGGCCGTGCCCGTGCTCCTCACGCCACGGCGGAAGGGGACAAGCTGGCTCAGTGATAACCGCGAGCCAGGACTCTTGGGTTCTGGTCCCGGCTCTTCCGCTCAGTGTTTACACACTGTGAGCTGGGGGTAGCATTCAGCTGCAGCACCCGTTGTGAGGCTAGAGTGATATGGGGGCAGCCCCGGGAGCACGAGAGGGAAAGGCGTCAAAGGGAGGTGACTGCTTGCCCTGCTCCGCGTGTGTGGAAATGAGCCCGACGGGCGATGTCTAAACGCGACGAGGCCGGCGGGGCTGTTGTGCCGCAGCAGAGGGGCTGTGACCCGATCCGAGGGCCCGTGTGCAGCCAGACACCTGGTTGTCTCGGCTCGGGGGTTGGAGGGAGAAGGTGGTTGAACAGGGGCACGGCAGGAGATCCCCGGGGCTGGGGAAGGGTCCTTGTTCTGTCTGAGTCGGGGAAGGGGCCAGTTGGCTCAGGCACCCAGAGGTCTGCCAGTTCCACAGCCCCCGTCCTGGCCGGGGTGCCCAGGGCCAGGCATATGAGACTGCTTGCCCCCGAGCATTTAATGCCAGTCGTTGGCAGCCTTGGGAAAGCCATGGGGAGGGCAGGTGTAAGGCCTGGCCCGGCGCCCAAGTGGGGCCTATGCTGGAAATGGCCCCTGAGGGGGGTGGGAGGGTGGAGTGAGGCTGGGGCTGGCCAGGGACCGCGGCGTCGCCCGTAATCACGGGTCACTTCTGAGGCAGGGAGAACAGAAGCGGCTGATCTCCCTTTCCTGGCCCAGTCAGTGTTTACAGACTCCCACCACGTCCCCTCTTCTCCAGGCAACAGCTGTCCCAGTGTCTTTTCAGAGCGTTTCCCAGGCCCTTGCTCATTCTCTTGCCCGCCTCTGAACCCCGCCGCGTCCGCGGTGCCCTTAGTGCGCTGGGTGCCCAGTGCCGCTCACGGGGCCCAGAGGAGACGCACGGTCGGCTCACACAAAATGGTTCTAACATTCTCCATACGTAGCATTCAGCACCCCGTGCCCTGGGCCTGCTCCCGCCTCGTTCGCTTTCCTGGCCATCGGTGCCCATGCCGCAGAGGTTCACAGGGCAGATATGGTTCAGTTGGACCCCTCTGGGCGAATGAGAAGTTCAGAGTTTTCCCTCATTACTTTGCTTTGGGTGACCGTGAATTTCCGTGGCCCTCGTCTTGCCCCTTCACCGAGCGTGACGAGGTCTGGGGAGTTCCTCAGTCCTCTCTGGCCCTGATTAACCCAAGTCGCTTTGTGTCAGCTGTCTGGGTCCTCGACACCCAGGGCCGGGCTACCAGCTGCCTCTGATTTGAATGTCACTCATTGCCCGGCTCTCCACCCCCGGCTGGGAGGGGCCTGCTCAGCCGTCTGGGTCAGACGCCCACGGAGAGGGTGAGCTGGGGCCGAGCAGCTGGTGTGTTTCATGTCTTTCTCGCTCCGGGACTAACGACATCTTTGTTTTTTCTCTCCTCCCGCCCTCCTGGAATCCGTGTCTGTGTGTCTGGTCCTGGGCCCAGGTCGATGTATCATTTGTCTCCATAAAACATCATTCCGTGTCTCACACTTGAAGCACACCAGTCCTCAGGCACTGTCACGGCAGCAGCAGCAGCATGGCCATCTCCTCACGCCTTGCACTGTGGGAGCAAAAGGAAAGTGACGACCCTCGTGCTGCTGCGGGGGCGGGGGTCCCTCCCGGCGGGACGTAGCCTGTCTCTCCTGGGGGCGTTTCGAGGGAACAGAGCCTTGGAAGGAGCCAGTGGTTCCCAATTGCACAGTAGCAAAGCTTCCGGCAGGGGGGCAAGGAGCATGCGCCGCTTTGACCATTGCTAGCACGCTCTGTTCATTGCCTGGATTCACGTTACCTGTTACGATTTCGCATCTCATAGCACATGGCTTTGGTGTCACTCCCTGTGCATGTCCCGCTGCCTCCCCAAATGTCCCCTTTGAGCCTTCCGCCTCCTAGCACACAGGAGGCCATTTGTGTGTTGCGAGCTATTTCTCTACTGCCTTGGGAACAGAGGGCTCCTGTCGGTAAATTGCAGGTAGAAGACGAGAGTTAAAACATGCTTGAAAAGTACGATTGTCCTCAGCTGCGGATAAAGCCATTGGGGGGCGGGAGGGAGGGAGATACCATGGGTCGGAAGTTCCAACCTTCTTCGGGACACAACACATAATAAGGTTCAGAGGCCCTGAACTGTCACAGCTTTCGCTGTTTCCCAAGGTTTGAAAATGAGACTGTTCCTGTAACCCCTTTGCAACAGCCATGTCCTTTGTGATGTGAGCGGCAGCCACGTCCCCAGCCCCTTGATGGCCGTGGAAGTCTTTCCACTGACTTCAGGGAGCTTTGGAAGCGGCCCTTAAACATGTCGGCTCTTGTCAGAGGAGGACAAGGTTAGATGGATTCCTAGATCCCTTCTGCAAACCATCCTTGGAGTTGCTTTGCTAGGGGACAGTAGAACATGGTCAAGGTGCTTGATTTGTAGCCTCAGAAGGTTTGACATCCCTCCACCTGCACACAGGGAGACAGATGAAAACTCACCCAGCCCTTCTTTGTGTCACGCTACGTAGCCAGCGGCTGTTAATCAATGGAAGGCAAAGAATATCCCCCGTCTCGTTCAGCACACATGGGGATCAGATTGGAAACGTGTAGGCAACGTCTCTAATGTCATAAGCAAAGGAGGGTGAGATAGTTACTGGGGCGTTGGCTAGGCTACTTGGCCCCATATTAGACCACTCAGGCAAGTCCCCAAGGATTTTCAGAGGAACCAGGAGAATGGGGGAGGTCACCCAGTTGCCCTTGGGCCTTTGGAAATCTCCCCTGAAATTCTAGATGGGTATTTTCCATCAATTTGCTTAGTGTTTTGGCAAAAAATTGGTGCCACCAGTCTGGTTTTCAGGAGTGACCCTACCACAACACAGCTGCTTGGAGAGCAGGCCACAGGCGAGTGCAACCCCAAGACTCCCAAGCAACCCTACAATAACAAACCAGAATGCACTGCCCCATTGCCCACAGGCAAACCTGTAGGAGACACAGCCAAGGGGAGGTGTCTGGTTCCACTTCGTGAGTGGTGATGAGGATGTCTGATTGTTGGCAAGAGCTCTGCAAACCCCCGGCCGTGTCTCTCTCTCACTGTGCTGCTCCCGTGTGATGCTATCGCAGAGTGTGGGACGTGGCCTGTCACCCCTGAGCTTGGTTGAGTCACGTATGCCGGCTAACTGCTCTCCGAGGGGTTTGTGGCGCTGTCTGAGCCCGAAGAGCAGATCTCTGCCAGGGCCCGGGAGGAGAGCCATTGAATAACAACCTCTGCTTGTACAAACAGATTAGGGAAGAGGACAGGAGTCCGGCCCCTTCTTCCCCCCCTCCACTTTTCTCGGTGATTCCTGGGGGATTCATCAAACAGCTCGTTCGGGAAACAGAGAAAGAATCCAAGGAATCTAGATTGAAAGAGAAAGGCACCTTGAACGCTAAAGAAGACGTAAGTACCCAGCGAATCGTGTCCTGCCTTCCGTGTCCTGAGGTTCAGCTGTTAGTGTAACCACCACCGTTGTGTGTGTGTGGCTGGGCCAGAGGATACCAGCCTACTACAGCTCCCAGTTAGAGGAGTTGCTCCGTTAGCTCAAGTAGTAATGGCTGGTGCTTTCAGTGCTGGCTGTCCTGGTTCGTTCCCAAGGCACCGGTACCAGGGCATCTGGGATAAGCAACAGCCTGAAAACGCCCCTGTGCTAGAAAGGCAGAAGGGTGTTGTCCGTGACATTGTGAGGGCTCAGATTTGGGTTTACTGAAGGCTGCTGGGTGGGTTGCGGCTCTGTGTGCTGCGTTGGTGGAGGCTAGTTTTATTCTTGTTTGCACAGTCCGGGTTCTCACAGGTCGAAAGTGCTTAGAGCCTCGTTGCAGAGGCTCCTTGTCACTGTGAGAGAATCCTGGCCGAAACCCCAGGCAATGACTGTCGCTAACGGAGCTAATGGCTAATGGACAATAATATCAGAGCGGCAGGTAAACTTGCAGGGCTCCGTAAGCCAGGTTTGCGTTTGGGCAAAGAGCAGCACCAAACCCAAAGTCCCGAGCATCTTCCTAAACCAGCGACTGGCCCGGGGTGAAGCTGGCTGAGTTTCTGGTGCTAGTTGGAAAGTTTTTAACTTGAGATGCATGGCTCAGAATCGGTTCAGTGTTTTCCAATAAACTGGTAATAAATAGACACATTGGAGAGAGGGTTCAGAGAAGGCCCCAGGCCTTATGGTGATAGACTGCAGGAGCTTATCACGGAGGGTTAAGGGGTGACTTGATCACGGTCTGTGAGTACCTGCCAAAGGACTCTTCAGTCTAGCAGGCAAAGGTATAACAAGACGTAATGGTTGGAAGTTGAAGCCAGACACATTCAGACTGGGAATACAGCACACATTGTTAACGGGAGGCTAACCAGCCACTGGAACAACTTACCGAGGGTCGCGGTGGATTCTCCAACCCCAACACACATGCGAGAGTTAAACCTGGGCGTGTGTGTCACTGGCTCAGGCCGAGGGCCCTAGGTACCTCGTCGGGATGAGCCTAGGCATCCAGTCCTGCCAGGCATTCAGCGTGCTCAGCTCGACCTGGCGTCACGGCTGGACGAAAACCGTCGACGAGCTGTGCTCAGTGCCGTGCAGGATTAGGCCCTAGGGTAACATTGGCAGAAGGGCCAGGTTTTCACCAGGATTCAGGTGCCCAGTGGAGCAGATGGGCACCCAGGGGGGTTTTCTAAAGCACCTGGGTACCTAGTATCAAAGCAAAGTCAAAGGGAGTCAGGAGCCTGACTTTTGCCAATCCCCTGCGGTGCCCCTCTGCTCGTTTAGGCCCCTAAATCCCATTGAATTAGGGTTCTAAGAGCCAACCTCGCTGACGAAAACGGACCTTAATGACATGGGTGCGTTTGACCCGAGTGCAGTGGCTGCTCCTGTCATTTGTGGGCTGAGCCTGCAGCTTATCCCTATTCATTGGAAGCTACTTTTAGTTGTTCCAAGTCTCTCACTCAAATCAAAACCTCCTCAACCCCCAGGTGAGGAGAGCAACTCAGCCAAGCCCCTGTAGCTCTGCACCTGAGAGGAGGCTGGGTGTAAGCTTGCTCAGAGGCCCCGGTGCCCCTGGGCTGATGGATTCACCGTGGGCTGATGAAGCCGTTCCTCTAAGCCCCCAGGGTTCATGTTAACAGACTTCGCTTCATCTTGATTTTGTTTGTAGCCGCCCGGGGAGCAGGACAACGACCGTGTGCAGCAGTTTGTGACAAAGGATGAGGATATCCTCGACGTAGGAGGAGAAATGTCAAGTAACGGGCAGCTGCTGCAGAACGGCCTGAACGGAGAGCAGCACGGAGGGGAGGTGGCAGCGGAAATTGCTCCGAGAAAGCCTCTTCCCTTCAAGAGAGGCGTGAAGAGGAGCAACATCAAGAAAGCCACATCCCCCGCACCGGAAAAGGCAGCTGCAACTCCCACGCCGGGGGAGACAATCCAGCCAGATGAGTCCCAGGCTGCCAAGCCTCCGTGCCCTAAGCAGAGCCCTCAGGAGCAAAGTAAAGGGGAAAATACCCCTGCTGATGCGCCGGTGACCAGTAAGGATTTTCAGTGCCACAGTGAAGATCCTGCAAAGGAGGGCAACGAAATGAGGAGAAAACATCCTGAAAATTCAGGGAAAGAGAAGGTGGTAACAAAGAACCAGGCGGAGCCCCAGATCAGGGGTGAAACCAAGAAGGAACAAGGGGAGATCAAGGAGAAGCCCATGGAGGACAAGGAAGAACCAGTGGAATTCAAGGAAGAACCAGTGGAAATCCAAGAGGAACCAGTGGAAATCAAGAAGAAGCCTGGAGAAATGAAGGAGCCAGGGGAAAGCACAGACTCAGACAAGGTGATTTTGTGCCCTGTCCGTTTGTCTTGCTGTTTTGCTGTAGTATAGAGTCCTGCCCTATGGAATTAGAATAAAAACCCCTTCGGCACAGGAGAACTGAAATAAAATCAAAGCTGTTTAAGGTCCCAGATCAGAAGAATCTGTGTCTCGTGTAGACTTAGAAGTGACAAGTTCATTGGAACTCATGCAGATGTTAACATGTGTGAGAAAGTGTTTAGTGTTTGCATTTCATGACCAGCTGGTGGGATGTCGCAAGCATGGTTTTCACATATCTGTCCCCTGTTATAACGTGATAGCAAACATCTGCATTGTAGATATCCCTGTAACTGAGTAACCCATCCAAGGGGAAAGAAGCCTTGTGTAATGCAAATGAAGAACTTTACCAGGGAAGTTCTCATTCCTGCACATGGCACGCAAATGGGCATTGTATGTGACATCAAAAACTTTGCTAAGAGACCAGATCAGAGCTGCCTCTGCTATGCTGTCTCCTGCTGCAGGGATCTGACTCTCTTTTTGTCTCCAGGTTCACGACGGTGTGTGGTATGAAACAGAGAAAGTTTGGCTTGTCCAGAAAGATGGATTTACACTCGGTAACTTTCATTTTCTCCATCTGCGCTCTGTGAAGACTAAGCTGAGTAATTTGCTTTAGAGTAGAGTGTGGAAGGGCGATAAACCTGACAGGTGCAGCCTGGCCTCTGACTGCTGGGGGCTAGGAGGAAACCCCATCACTACAAGGCTTCTTCCTCTGAAGCAGCTGGTGCTGGCCACTGCTAGAGCTGGGACACTGGACTAGGTGGATCTCGGGTCCGATCCAGTCTGGCCCATCCCTCTGTTGGCCATTGCCATGGTTCACGCAGGGAGGAGCCTCTCCTAAGAACCATGACCTCCTCCTAGATTAGTAGTTAGAGCAGGGGTCTGGGAGCGGGGCTCCTCAGTTCGGTTCTGAACGGTGTCAGGATGCCACTGTGTGACTTGGCCAACTCCCTCCTGGCATGTTCTCCTGGCTTGCATGGCCCCAGAGGGGTTAGTGGGAGCTCAGCCTGTCCAGAGATTCACCCCTTAGACTTGGCTGACAGGCTTCTCCTGGTCTCTGAAATGGGGTTGAATCTTGTGCAGTGGTCCCCGTCAGTGGGAAAGCATCACGTGAGTGCCACTGAGACGCGAGGTGCTAGTGGGGAGAGAGGAAAAATATCACCCTTCCCGTACAACAGCAAACCTAATGCACGGCGGTAGCACTTTCCTGTTGGCCACGCTCCTGGAAGGCATGCCAATATTGCAGGCCATGTTGCCTCCCCCCAGAGCTGGCAGTGTTTGGTATTTGTCACAGAATTTCCCCTGGTGCCTTTCTCTGCGCCCTGTCGTTAACGCTCAGCGCGGGCGTTATAAATGGCGCGTCGGACTCTCGGCTTTACGCTCTGGCCCCTTTCCCTCACGCCGGCAGAGTAAAGAGGCCTGGTAGTCTGTGTGCGCAAGGAGCCGCGACTGTGTCTCCTCTGCCAGGGGAGGCGTGGATGCAGCGTGGGGAGGTTTATCTGCACCAGCTTGAATCTAGTTAGCATGGGGAGAGCGTTGCTGAACTGGTAACACAGGCTTCAGCATGGCCACGCAGCCGGAGAACTAGCCCCGCAGCGCCCTGGGGACCTGCTCTGGTTGCTAACCTCTGCTGACGCCTGTTCGGCCACCTCTGTGCTGCTACTGTTATCCGGCTGGCTAGAGTAAAGCTCGTACGTGCATGCCTACCTGTGCTGCAATCGCCCTTACCCTTGCAGTGCAGACAGAGCCCGTAGGGCCACGCACACTGCAGGGGTGTGATTTCGAATGGGTTGTGAACTGTTGGGGTCTGGGTAGGCCCTGCCGGTGCACGCTAGAAATCGCCTAGGGTACAGCACTGGGGCGAGAGCGGAATTGGCCCCTCTGTAATTCTCTGAACCAAAGCCACATCTTGTGCAGGCCTGCCCAGCTACCTCGGTAATTAGCCACGCCTTCGTCAGGGGAAGAACTCATCCATGGGCTTCTCTTGCAGCCACCGTGCTCCAGCCGGATGTGGGGACCCCGGAGCTGCCAGCCGGGAGGGTGAGGGTTCGCAGAGAAGCTGACAACATTGTCACCGAGGTGGACGAGGAGTGTGTGCACCGGGTGAGTAGCCAGAAATGAAACCCAAACCAGCCTGGAAAGCCTCTTCCTCCCTCCCAGCTGAGATGGTCTCTCTGCCCCATGGCAAATCTCACTGCGCCTGTGAGATGGGGGCAGCTCTGTTGCAGTCCATGGTGGCACCAGTTTGTGCTGATATAAGAGACCTCCACCCCTGTTCCCCACTGGATGTCCCGGCAGCACTTCCTGTCTCCTCGCTGGAGATTCTCCTGGTATTTCGGAGACTTTTTGTCTGTCCAGTGATTGGCCCTCCATTGCGATTGGCTGCAGTGGTTGGACTCCGTTGCACATCACGCTGTGGTTTGCAATAGCAGGGCTGGAAGCGGGGCTCTGACTGCCCTGTGAGCTGCTGATCTGTTGCAGCCCTGTCTCCTCCGTTCCTGGACCTACTCTGCAAGATACTACGGATCTCTAAATGGTTTTGGTTCCTGCTCTCAGTTAATTGTACCTGGATGCCATTGACCCTAGTGAAATGTGAGCTCTTGGGGAAGGGACTGTGCCCTCCTGTTTGTTTGGAAAGTGGCTAGCACGTTTTGGGTGATGTGGCCATATAAATATTGATTTAGCAGAGCCCCAAACTGACCTCTTCTCTGCCCCAGGGAGTTCCATCTTGTGAGGTGTCTCGCTGGGCACCATGCCACCGTTCCAAGGGTGGTCACAGGAAGCTCTGGCTTGAGCCCGAGAAACGTTAGGGTTCCCAGGTTCTCAGCGATTCTTCGTGATTAATAATAAACACTCGGCACTGCAGGGAATGAAATGAGTCTCTCCAGCACAGCCAGCCCCTCATGGGGCAGCTCATGCCTTATTTCTCGTAGACCAACCCCTCCAAACTGGATTACGCAGAAGATCTTGCTGCACTGATCAGTCTGAATGAATCGAGTGTCCTTCACACGCTCCAGCACCGGTACCGGTCCCAGCTCTGCAACACTTATGCCGGGCCCAGCCTGATTGCCATCAGGCCCAGCTGGGCCACTACTAGCTACTCGGGAAAGGTAAGCGATGGGCCGGTCCTGTGCGGCGTCTCATGCAGCGGCTACATGACGGTGTGATGTGGTAGATGGGTTCCCTGGCTTGGGTTTGGGATGGCTGCAAATAAAACGTCAATCCCACACAGTCGTGCGCTTGGGTTAGGGCCTGTGTTAGAAGAGGGTTTTATTTGATTAGTTTAGAACATGATCTTCACCGAACGCCCTGTTCCCCGGTGGCCTTTCGGAGGAGAATTCCTTGGATTCCATCAGTGTCCAAAAGGTGGTGCCATAGAACCATCATAACAACGAGAGGGGCTGGAAATGGATTGCGCCGCCTTCTTAACTGAGGAAGGAGGGGCTCCTGCATTAGCTGAAAAGAGCGCCCCGGGCTCCATTTTCTGATCGGCACACGTGGGAATGACAAACCTGAGCATCCTCGCTCCTTGGGATGGGTCTTCCTGTATGGCAGGGCACAGCAAACCGAGGGGGGCTGAGACATGTCCATAAGGAAATGCAAAGCTGTAGGAAAAATCAAGGGGGAAGGAGCTTGCCTTGCATCCGGCGCTTGAAATTAAGCCCGATTCACATGAACGTTTCAAACAAAAGCAGACCCATTTCAAAGCAAAAGATGAGCGAAATGCTCCTTTCTCTTTCACCTTCCACCCTTTAGCATTTACGGGCCGATGGTTGTTCTCGTTAGAAATGCGTGCATGCCTGATTTTCGTGAGGAAAGAGCGATTTTGCTAGAATTGCAAGGAAAGCGCCGTACTAGCGGTGTGGGCTGAGAACGGAGAGGAAGCTGTGGACTTCTGCAAAACCGGCACTGAGTTTCCAGAGCTGTAGGAAATGGGGCCACCGGGTGACGGGACGGGGCAGAGAAGGAAGGAGTCCAGTTAAAGGCAGAGCTCCTCCGGGCTCGTTAGCAGCAGACCCTCTCTGCTAGCCCCTGTGGTGCCATCATACCCTGTGATCTGCAGTCTCAAGGCAAGGTTAGGTTGCTTCAGGGAAGGGGTGAAGAAAGGGCCTGCGGCTGGGAAGCTCGTGGGGTTTTTCTGCAACAAAGTGCAGCCTGACTGGAAACAGACAGGCTGGAAGTTAAAACCCTCAACGTCTCTCATGTCGGAGAACCCCACCGGGCGACTGCCTGTTCGGCGAGATCATTAGTGCAGCTCATTCACGCGGCCATTCCCTTTCTAGGTGTTCAAAGGGAAGCGAGACAACATGCCCCCTCACATCTGCTCCGTGGCGCAGAAGGCCTACTGGAACCTACTCATGCATCGTCAGGACCAGGCGATTGTGCCCTTGGGGAGAAGCGGTGCTGGGAAAACAAGCTGCTGCCAGAGCGCTCTGGAGTACCTGGTGGGCGCCGCCCGCAGCGTGGACAACAGAGTCTCAGGTACAGCCGTGGAGACTGCCAGCCGGTGACTATGTCTGCATATTATTATCCTGAGTATTGCAGTTGCACATAGGGAGCCCACTGATGGGCCAAGTCTCCACTGTGCTAGGTGCTGTACAAACACAGAAAAAAGAGATGGTCCCTGTCCCAAACAGCTTACAATCTAAGTATAAGTCAAGAGACAACCGGTGGAGACAGGCAGGAGGCTGGGGGAGAGCAATAAGATGATACTTCTTTGCACATGTACTCCCCTTTCTGTCTGTCTGTCTGTCTGTCTACCTATTGTCTCTTGTCTTATACTTACAGTGACAAAGTAGAGAATGGGTCTGAAATCAAGATGAAATTCAATAAAGACAAGTGCAAAGTACTTCAGTTAGGAAGGAAAATTCAAACACACAGCTACAAAATGGGGAATAACTGGCTAGGGGGTGGTGCTGCTGAAAAGGCTCCAGGGTCACAAACTGAACATGAGTCAGCAATGAGATACAGCAGTGCAAAAGGCCAATATCATTCTGGGGTGTATTAACAGGAGTGTCGTATGTAAGACAGAGGAGGCCATTGTCCTGCTGTACTGGGCGCTGGTGAGGCCTCAGTTGGGGTGCTGGGTCCAGTTCTGGGTGCCGCACTTTAGGAAAGATTTGGACAAATTGGAGGGAGTCCAGAGGAGAGCAACAAAATGGTAATGGGTTTAGAAACCCTGGCCTGCGAGGGAAGGGTAAGAAAACTGGGCATGTGGAGTCTTGAGAAAAGCAGACTGGGGGCGGGGTGGGGATGGGAGAGACCTGATAACAGTCTTCAAATATGGCAAGGGCTCTTATACAGGGTAGGGTGAGCAATTCTTCTCCATGTCCACTGAAGCTAGAACAAGAAGGAGATTTAGGTTAGAGAGTAGAAAAAGGGTTCTAACTGTAAGGTTAAGCTCTGGAACAGGCTTCCAGGGGAGGCTGTGGAATCCCCATCACTGGGGGTTTTTCAGAACAGGTTGGACAAACACCGGCCAGGGATGGTCTGTTTATTTGGTCCTGTCTCAGTGCCAGAGGCTGGATTTAATGACCTCTTGAGATCTCTTCCAGTCCAACAGTTCTATGTTTCTATGTAAGATGTTTGGGGCAGGGACCTCTCTTTGTCCTTGTGTTTGTACAGCGCCTGGCACAATGGGCTTCTGGTCTCCAACTGGGGCTGCTGGGTGCTGCCATAATAGAAATAATAATTTTTAGTATGGCTCAGCTTTAAAAGCAGCAGGCTCAGCATACCGTGAGAGTGAGCAGGGGTCAGGTTTATGAGTTTACTGAGGTGCTGATTAGATTTGTTTGAAGCTGAAATCTACCAAATTATATTTTCCAACTGGATAATATGATAGCCAATATCTGAACAGAATTTAATAAGGATAACTCCTTTTTATTGAGCCCAGGAAGCAGTAGCGCGGTTCTTTTTCAGGTCTACTTTTACCATGGACAGTATTTCCCAGATCAGGACACTTAGTTATTCTCAACCAATCACCACATTTATTACCTCAGTAAGAACCACACGGGTCTGTAAACCCCAAGTTTTATAGACTTCAAGGCAGAGGAAAGTTTGCAGGAGGGATATGAAGGAGGAGAAGGAGGCGGCTTTGTGTGGATGTTTATGGGGAACTCCTCCTACGTGTGCACAGGACTGATCACAGATAGGAATGCAAAGCGCTGGGCTCCCCTCTCCAGTTACGTGAGTGGAATACCTCAACCCTTTGTGTCCCTACTCGTGGTAAGCTCTAGCTCCACCATGATTAACAGCAATTCTCCCTTACTGTGGAGGCGGGTGTGGATTGAGATGTCTACATTTATGGACAGTCCCTTGTCTACATTTACATTGCACTGTTTGGTTTCTGGGGGTCAAAAAGCACAGCCTGGATGGCACCTACCGATGACTTTTAAAACCTGAATAAATAAATGTTATAGGAGCTAGGTTTACACGGGGTTAACTCAAAATGCCCTCCCAAGGGAGAAACACAATGATGAGCAACAGCGTGTCCTTGGTCCAGCAACCTCCACTGTGCCATCCAGAGCCTTCCCTGCTGCGAGAGTCTGGGCCATGCTGCTGCGAGGCATCCCGGCCTTTAGTGCAGGGCATTGGGACTTGGAGGAGGGTCTGATTTTCAGCGAAGAACATGGATATTTTCAGGATAGCAGCAGCCATGTGTTGCTGTCCCGCTGGGGCCCAGTGAGCTGGGATTAGAACCAGGGAAGTGTGCATTGCTCTGGTACAGCAGCCACAGGGCATCTTGCAAACGCTTTTTTTGCAAACTCTTTTTCAAGTTGTTTGTGTTAATTTTTGCAGTGGAGAAGATTCAGGCCATGTTCACCATCCTCAAAGCTTTGGGTACAGTGACCACCCGCCACAACAGCACCTCCACTCGCTTCTCCATGGTCATGTCACTGGATTTCAATGCCACGGGCCGAATAACAGCCGCTCACCTCCAGGTAACTCTGCAGACCCCAGCCCCCGCACCCAGGGGCCAGCCTTTTCCACTGGCAAGATGGGAGAGTTCAAGTGCCCAAAGGAGACCTACCGTGACTCTCCGTTGCCCTTGTATGCCAGGTGCGGGGCTGTTCCTTCGCTGGCAGCACCAGGCAGTCATCCCCGTGGTCACACAGCTGTCCAGCACTTGTGGAAATGCACAGACTGTCCCGTGGGGGAAGCGATTGGGTGGACGTTTATAGGAAGTAAAGAGGAATGCAAGTTCTGATCTCTCTAAAACTGCTCCCTTTCTTGGGGGGTCTAACGGGGTGTGAGAATTCTGGTGTCTGTTCCTGGACCACATGCAGAGAGGAGCAGTGGTCAGCTGCCTTCCACCAAGACACCTTCACTCCACGTTTCATACAGTCATCATCAGATTCAGCCCTTGTAGAGAACATAACAACAGCCACACTGGGTCAGACAATGGTCCATCTAGCCCAGTATCCTGTCTTCTGACAGTGGCCAATGCCAGGTGCTTCAGCAGGAATGAACAGAGCCGATAATCATCAGGTGATCCATCCCCTGTCGCCCATTCCCAGCTTCTGGCAAACAGAGGCTAGGGATACTTCAGAGCATGGTTTTGCATCCCTGCACATCCTGGCTAATAACCATTGAAGGGCCGATCCTCCAGGAACTTATCTAGTTATTTTTTGAACCCTGTTATAGTCTTGGCCTTCACAACATCCTCTGGCAAGGAGTTCCACAGATTGACACTGCGTTGTGTGAAGAAATACTTCGTTTTGTTTGTTTTAAACCTGCTGCCTATTAATTTCATTTGTGGACCCCTCGTTCTTGTGTGATAAGAATCATAGAATCATAGAATATTAGAGTTGGAAGGGACCTCAGGAGGTCATCTAGTCCAACCCCCTGCTCAAAGCAGGACTAACCTCAGCTATATCATCCCAGCCAGGGCTTTGTCAAGCCTCAGCTTAAAAACCTCTAAGGATGGAGATTCCACCACCTCCCTAGGTAACCCATTCCAGTGCTTCACCACCCTCCTAGTAAAAAACTTTTTCCTAATGTCCAACCTAGACCTCCCCCCTGCAACTTGAGACCGTTGCTCCTTGTTCTGTCATCTGCCACCACTGAGAACAGCCTAACCCCATCCTCCCTGGAACCCCCTTTCAGGTAGTTAAAGGCCGCTATCAAATCCCCCCTCACTCTTCTCTTTTGCAGACTAAACAAGCCCAGTTCCCTCAGCCTCTCCTCATAAGTCTTGTGCTCCAGCCCCCTAATCATTTTGGTTGCCCTCCGCTGGACTCTCTCCAACTTGTCCACATCCTTTTTGTAGTGGGGGGCCCAAAACTGGACACATTACTCCAAATGCGGCCTCACCAGTGCTGAACAGAGGGGAATAATCACTTCCCGTGACCTGCTGGCAATGCCCCTCCTAATGCAGCCCAATATGCTATTAGCCTTCTTGACAACCAGGGCACACTGCTGACTCATATCCAGCTTTTTATCCACCGTTACCCCCAGGTCCTTTTCTGCAGAACTGCTGCCTAGCTCGTCGGTCCCCAGTCTGTAGCTGTGCATGGGATTCTTCCTTCCTAAGTGGAGGACTCTGCACTTATCTTTGTTGAACCTCATTAGATTTCTTTTGGCCCAATTAGATTTCCCAAGTTCTGCTGAAAGTCACACACCGTTGGAAGTTTTACCCATCCTGACATGTCTTGAGCTAAATCCTCCTCTCGGTGACACCAGTTACTTGGCAGAGGTGTCAGGCTGGTGGAACCCAGAGAAAAGTTTGGTCCCTCAAATAATCCATTTTCAAAAGCTTTAAATCTTGGCTACAAAACACAAAAAATATAAAAAATCCAGGTGGGATCATCCTGTCCTCAGGTCTGTGCATCTGGCTCACTCCGCAGTGACTCTGATCTGGCCAGCGATGGGTGTCTGGCATAAAGAGCCCCTCCCGTCACAACATGCAGTGTTTATTTGGGTATTCCCAGTCAGTCGGCGTTCCACAGCCGCTAGACGCGGCTGGCTTGTGTGGGAGCGCAGGCTGGGGAACGGGTGCTGACCTCTTTCTTTCCTCTCTCAGACAATGCTGTTGGAAAGGGTTCGCGTCGCACAGCAACCAGAAGGAGAGAGCAACTTCAATGTCTTTTCTCAGATGCTGGCAGGCCTGGACACGGCTCACAGGTACGCCTGAGGAATTTGGAGGCCGTGTGTGTGGGGCGAAGTGCAGCGTGGCTGTATGGGGTAGCTTTTCGCCAGGGACTCCTGTGTAGATGCTGCAGTGATGGGGGCTCTAGAAGTGACACACCATAGGCTAGACTCCAATGTTTAAGCCATCATGGATTCCTGTGTTACACCAGTGAGAGAGTGGGCCTGATTCTCCTCTGGTGTAACACCAGTGTAAATCAGGAGTGTTGCCATCTATGTCCATAGGAACCGCAGTAGCATAAAATGTGTATAAACTTCAGAAGAGTCAGGTCAGCGGGTTCTGCTAGACTGTTCTCCTCAGTCACAGAACTGCTAATGGACACAGGTGGCCGAGCTGTTCAGCCTTCTATTAGAGAACTGTTCGAGCGTGGGGATCTGCTCCCCAGTTCCCCTGTCTTTCCCTATTTATACTCAAGAGCTGCTTCATGAATACAGTTTTCCAGTTCTCTGTGATGAGGGCTGAATATAGAACAAAGACTCTTGGAACATATGGGGCAGATCATCAGATGTACTTTGCACTAAGCACAAAATTTATATGCTGATGAAGAAGGTGGAAAAAAAATCAGTCTGGAAGAGGCTGTGTTTTAACAGGATTGCCCTTGACCAGGGTAACAGGTGTCAGGCTGTTGCTAGAGATAGATGTAATGTAGGATAGGATCAGACAAATAAACGTGATATTGGCAGGGGGTATGAATTAGGCTCTGGGACTGTATTGAGGAACTCTGATTTCTCCAGCAGAGGGAGCAGAATAGCTATGAAATGATTTCCCAACACAGCATTTGGTTTTGGTTCTGGCCCATTTGTTAATCTGTTGTCTGATGGAATGAGATTTGACAGCAAAGACACACAAATAACAGAAATCAGGGCATTGCACTCTAGGGTGTTTGTTTTCAGCTGTCTTCTTAGAGGAAGTGGGCAAACGTCAAAGGTTACGGGGCGTGGAGAGATCACTCCACATGCAGAGCTACTTTTGGAGACTCCAGTGTGGAGCTGGGTGAGAAATCTTCAGAGAGCAGGGTCGGGCAGGAGGCTCCTGGTGCTTTTGCATCTTGGCTAGAACCAGGGATGGGAGAATGAAGAGAGAATGAAACGTGATTCCAAAACATTCAGCGAACGGTTTAACAGACCCACGCACACACAACTGACTTCTGGATGCAGGTTTGGGCCACTTTTCATTTTATCTGGATGATTTCACCTCATGCCTAATAACTCTGGGCTGCCCCCTGACCCAAGTTAGTTAGCCCCACACTACAGAGTCCCATTGACTCAGCTGGCAGGGCCATCTCCACCTATGCCTGCAACGCTCCGTATCCACCAGTGGCCTCTGCAAGTAACAAATGCCCCTGAACCTGGGAGGCCAGCCTGAGCTCTGGTTGTCTGAGTTTGTCCCATGAGGTTCCTGCAATAACCCCAAACAGAAGGATCCCAATTCTTCTTGATTCTAGCTGATTTCCATGTGACTTTCACAGAACCACGTGGGACCCCTGGTTCTTATCCACAAAACTGGGTTTGTGACTAAGAAGCTGAACCTCGCCACTACCCTACAGCCTGGTAGTGAATTCACACGATAACAGAATAGCTCCCTGGGATCTGAATTGTATTGCGGTGCTGGTCATTGTAGGACGGGAGGAATAAACCGGTTCATGTCTGGGAGCATTTATTAATTACCTCATCTCCATCACGAGTGCGTTACTTAGCACAGGGAGGGAAAGGAGAAGTGCCATGTACATTTGTACATCCGGTGTATACAGCATGAGGGGAAACTAGCACTCAGAGATCAGGAACCATGGAAAGGGGGATTGGAGAGAATCCGCACTGCGGCAAGGAGTTGTAACTGCTGGCCAGGGAAGGCCATTCTAGACTGAACCTTGCACTACTCCTTTGGGCTTGATGATCTCTAACGGCGCACAGAGAAGCATTTCCAATGGCGTGAGCCTTTGGGAACCACACGTGAAAACATGAGTTTAGTACGCCCACCTCCTTCAAAGTGATATGCTCTCTTACTCTCAGCGGAGCAATTGGATTATCCAAGCTCTTTCAGCGGCTTTGAACACTGCTCCGTGCTGTAGCATTCGCGAATGTTTTCATGCACCAGACCCTGGAGACCAATAAGACCCGTCAGGTAGCGCTGAGGTGTAGTTTAATTTTCATTTTTCATCACTGCTTTCAGGACGATGCTGCATTTGCACCAGATGGCTGAGAGCAACTCCTTTGGAATCGGGCCATGTTCAAAGGTAGGGCTGTACAAACCGGTCACATTACCTCCCGCATTGCTTGCGTTGCGTTGCTCCTGACTGTTCTGTGTAGCACGGTTTGGTGTGTGTGGCTTTGTTCAGACACACCAGGTGACACGAGCCTGGCTCCTAGGAGTTACCCTTTGAAATTACACGTCACCTGGCTTTGTCAATATGTTGCAGATGGATAATTTGTCAGATGTGCATTAGCAGAGGAATATCCCTCAGCCCAAGCTAGCAGCACAGCCGTGTTAGACCCTTCCCACAGGGTCAAGGAGGTCCAGACAGGAAATGTAGCGGGCATCGCGCGATAGATGGAACGCACAGATCTTGAACTTTCCTGAGATCTTTTGAACCTAAAGTGGCTCCTGAATAAGACGGGCTGGAAAACCAGAGTTCTGTTTTGTGCGAAATGTTGTGGTTTCCACGTTTGTGTTTGTTCCACATTGGTATGAAAACTAGAGCTTTTGTGGGGAAAAAAGCGAGAGAGCAAAAGTGCTCCTGATTCAGAGCAGAGACTTTCACCTCGGTTTCTCCCATCCCAGGTGAATGCGCACGAGCTACTGGCTATTCTCGCTCTCTCTCTGACCAGAAATATCCTGGACCTGAGAAACTTTCCCAGTGAAATTTCCATTGACAGTGATACTTTTCCATGAAATGTTTTGTTTTTGATGACTCAACATTTTCTGATGAAAATACATTTCATTGAAAAATTCCAACCAGCTCTATAGCTCTGGATAGAGAACTGGCTAGAGAATAGGGCTCTACGAGTAGTGATCAATGGCTCCATGTCTAGCTGGCAGCCAGTCACAAGCGGAGCGCCCCAGGGGTCAGTGCTGGGGTTGGTTTTGTTCAACATCTTCATCAAAGATCTGGAGGATGGGGTAGATTGCACCTTCAGCAAGTTTGCAGATGACACTAAGCTGGGGGGAGTGGTAGATACCCTGGAAGGTAGGGATAGGATACAGAGGGACCTAAACAAACTGGAGGATTGGGCCAAAAGAAATCTGATGAGGTTCACCAAGGAGAAGTGCAGAGTCCTCCACTTAGGATGGAAGAATCCCATGCACAGCTACAGACTGGGGACTGACGAGCGAGGCAGCAGTTCTGCAGAAAAGGACCTGGGGGTTACAGTGGATAAGAAGCTGGATATGAGTCAGCAGTGTGCCCTGGTTGTCAAGAAGGCTAATGGCATATTGGGCTGCCTTAGGAGGAGCATTGCCAGCAGATCACGGGAAGTGATTATTCCCCTCTATTCGGCATTGGTGAGGCCGCATTTGGAGTATTGTGTCCAGTTTTGGGCCCCCCACTACAAAAAGGTTGTGGAGAAGTTGGAGAGAGTCCAGTGGAGGGCAACAAAAATGATTAGGGGGCTGGAGCACAAGACTTATGAGGAGAGGCTGAGGGAACTGGGCTTGTTCAGTCTGCAGAAGAGAAGAATGAGGGGGATTTGATAGCAGCCTTTAACTACCTGAAAGGGGGTTCCAGGGAGGATGGAGCTGGGCTGTTCTCAGTGGTGGCAGATGACAGAACAAGGAGCAATGGTCTCAAGTTGCAGTTGGGGAGGTCTAGGTTGGACATTAGGAAAAGGTTTTTCGCTAGGAGGGTGGTGAAGCACTGGAATGGGTTACCTAGGGAGGTGGTGGAATCTCCATCTTTAGAGGTTTTTAAGATGCGGCTTGACAAAACCGTGGCTGGGATGGTTTAGTTGGGGTTGGTCCTGCTTGGAGCAGGGGGTTGGACTAGATACCTCCTGAGGTCCCTTCCAACTCTGATTCTACTTCTCAGTAAGATTTGAGAGTCCGGGTGTAGGGGCCTGAACAAAATCCTGGGAGCAAAATCCTCTGAATTACTCGTGCGGATCTTCCTTCCTTGAATGGATGGCTCATCTCAGGACGGATGGACTGGACTATATTTTCTCTAAAATACAGCTGTCTATCTTGGGATGCACAGTAACAAGCGCCTTTGTCGCACTCTCTGGGTCCCAACTCAGATGGATTTTGCATTTTTCCCCAGTCTTGGATGGCAAAGTGGGGCAGGAGGGGGGTGTCGTTCGCTTGGGGCACCGAAGAGGGCAAGCGAGGAGCTAGGGAGTGCGTCAGAGGGAGCTGAGTTTATTTGTCGACTGGTGTGAAAACGGTATTCTGGACTTGTAAGACCCAGTCTCCCAGTACGGCTCTGTGGGAGGAGAGGGGGGTGAATGTGGAGTATCCAATGGCTTGATTTGCTCCTGGCCTATCTCAGACCCGTAAGGTGACATCGTAACGTTGACTCCCAGCCTCCACACAAGCACCTTTGTGGTTTCTCCCATGCTGCCCTTCGTGCTTCGGAGGAGCTTCCCAGAAACATCTGCTAAGCTACCTCCTCCTCCTCTTCCAACTCCCTCTGTAAAAATCGCCTTGGCCATGATGCCTACGAAAAAACCTGACAACACTTAGACCACTGGTGAGCTGAGACCACTGCCCAGCGTGCCGACTGATTGGTTCTGAGCGCTCCCCATTGGTATCTCTCTATTGTCTCTTGTCTTGTGAGCACTGTGGGACAGGGATCATCTGTTCATGCTGGATCTGTACAGCACCTAGCACGAGTGGCTAGGGCTCCTGGCCACTATGGTAACAGAAGTAGTAAATAAGAACAATAATAGCTATAGTAACGCAGTGAACCTTCGCATTCTGCTGGCTAGTTGGGAGGAAGACCTTGCAGTGAATGGGACACGCACCAATCTGGAGCTGTCCCCTTGATCCTAGCACACTCTTCTGGCTTTGGCTCCCAGTGCTAGCTAGCGCGATAGGCTGCAGAACGTCACTTGTCTTGTGCTGGGTTATGCTGAGCCCTGTTGGGGTGGTGAGGGACGAGGCTGTGGGACGCGGTGCAAGTGAAGTAGCTGAAATTCCTCAGTGCAGCTTTACGGAGGGTACCAGGGCGCTACTGTTAGCTGATCGGAGGTAGGGCAGAGTTAGCCAGCAGAGACTGAGATTACGGGTTTCTTGTTGTCTGTGGTGGAGCTGTCTAGCACTCTGCTAGGTTAGCCTTTGTCTCAAGCTTGTATTTCAAAATTCAGCATTCACTGCTGCACCTTTAAAGAAATATGCCTGTCTCTGTTAGCACTTATTCAATGAAATAAGACAGAATGTATTGTTCTAAATATGTGTGAATAATTTCTGATATTTCCTTGTGATCGTAGCTCTCCGATGGGTGAGATCACGCTTTGGAGAACATCAGAATAATATTTTTAGGGGCTATAACTACATTTGGTTTTCATCATCTGCTGCTTATTAGTCTTAAGCTGTTTGCAGGGATTCGGCATTTTACCAATGAGCCAAAGCACTGGCATGAATCATCGCAATTTACAGTTACATCAGCTATTGATGCAGTTCAATTTTCCGTCTTCATTATGTAGCTGTTAATCAAATGCAAGGGCCAGACAAATGAGCTGCTCTGAGCAATTGATCCCCTGGCCACAGGCTGGGTGGCGTTTCCAGGTTTGGAAGGGCACAGCGTGTTATTGACCACTGATAATACATCAGGCAATGAGCTCAGCTTTCACCGTCTCGATTTCCCAGTGAAATGACCTTCTTTCATCATTCCTTCCCCCGGCTCCTGAATGCCCGGGTTTGGAGAGAATTGCAAATAGCCTCCACGTGGACAATTCCTGTCAATACTGCTGCTGGCCCGTTTTTTTCCAGCTCTACAGTGCATTACAGAGCAGACGTGAGTGACGGCCCAGCTCTGCTGGTGCAGTGTTTCTTTGGCAGCAGTAGGTAGGGAAAGCTGGATCCACCTGCATTTGTGAATCTGAAACTGACAAGAAACAATGCAGGGCTGGGGTATTTTTTTCTCTCTTTTCTTCCTTGTTGGTCTGCAGTCCCTGGGATTAAACAGGAATTCAGGCTGTGATCTCTGAGAAGCTGCACTGGGCAAAGGGCTCCTTGAGTTACATTTTAGTTGACATCAGTGTCAGAAAATCTATATATGATGCTCTTCAATGTGCTAGCTGAAGTCTCTCAGCACAAAATGGGGGATTTTTTATTCCTTTCTCCCGCTCACTGGTCTCTCTAGGTTTCACTTCTTACTCTCCAGTACTGTTAATGTGGTGCATGTAGGAAGGAAAGTGACCTAATTAACAGTCAGTATAGAAAAATGAAAATGGCTCATATTTAAGTCAGCCTGTTAATGTTACCTCAATTACTTCAATGTACTCTTCAGTGTGCACATTTCTTTAGTTGTATTAAATCAGCAAAGTGAAAAGAGTTCAGATGCAAGAAATCTCCCTGGAAATGCAGGCAGGATTCCGAGAATCTCTCTGCAATGTGAGCAGGGAGTCTAATGGCGCATGGAAAGCTCCACTCAGCCTCTCTGCCCGTTTGTGCTGTTGGGGACATTTAATGCGTGGATTAGTGGTTTACTGGACTGCAGCTGCATTTGCTGATGCATCGTGGTCCATGGAGGGTGCCTGTTTGAGAGCTTTAACCTGCAGATTGCTGACATGCAGCCCACCGTGCAATGGGAAATCATGCCCTGCAGGATGGGTTTTCTAATCTCTGACCTGTTCCAGGTGTGTGGGTGCAGCCGTGGGGGTAGCAAGCAAATGACATGGTTTTATGCTGATTGCATCCATCCTGGGACTGGCTGCATGCACTCCCTGGGGCAGACCCAGGGGCTAATAACAAGGAAAAACCTTCAGGCCCACCCTAGCAATACCAGGAGGGGCAAGGTTATTTTTAGACTTTGCAGCACAGGGAGCTGAAAACATATTGCACTGGTCTAGACAGTGCAGCTTTATGGAGTGACGCAGTCATTAGGGTTGAAACTGTTATTCCAGGCATGTACCCCGTTCGGCTGAAATCCTTCATGCTTGTTCTCAGCGTAAAGGTGACTCTTGCTTTGGTAAAGGGCCATTAGGCTGTTTTTGAATTAGCCAAGCGTGAAAACGAGTATGTGTGAGGCTTTGTTTTGTTGTGTGCTGTTTTACCAAAGGGGAAAAAAAACCCAGAATCTTTTCTGTGGATGCAGATAACTCAGAAACGCCTTATTTTTAAATGTCAAATGTGCTCTGGATTTTTAGGCTGGGATTCCAATAGGCATGTTTGAAAGTCCTAATCTGACTCCTTGCAGTGTGTAGGAATAGGGTTGCATCCCTTTAAATGGCTAGGGAGCCCTCCAGTGGTCCTCACCATGTTCTGTGTTTTGGAAGCTGCCAGAAGCCAAATGGCAGAGCAACATGTATGCAGCTAAGTTATGCATGTTGTGTATATCCAGTAAACACAATTATTTGGAGTCCACTGTGTTTGTGTGGGTCCTTCATAATACATTTGCATAAAAATTAAAGGACTCAATAGTCCTTAGTGGGGGCCATCGGCTTTGCTGCATTTGGAGAAACGAAGGATTGTGTCAGTCTGGGGAATCGTGTGCTCTGCCAATGGTGCAACTAACTCCCGGCGCCCTCTCGCTCCTGCTAACTCACAAGAATGTCACGGTGAGTTTCTCTGGGGAGACGATAGGGAGGCAAAAGCTGGGCGAACTCTCAGGCAATAAGACAGGAGTTTGGTGTCTCGAACTTGTGCATAATACGGGCATGGGAGGGGATGGGGCCCCGAGACGACGATCAGGGACCACTGGTCGAGGGATTGGAACCGGGCACCAGTTAGGGGTGGTTGATTTATTGTGTGTTGTGGTCAGTTTCCAAAATCTTTGCTAAAGGAAGGAGAAGGGAGGGCTAGCTCCCCGGCAGGCAGTTCCTGCTGAGATTACAGCTGTGCGTTTCCGTGCGGGTGTAGAGGTATGTGTCCATTTACATCATTCCTGTATGCGTTTATGACATATCTCTCAGAAATCCCTTTCCAGCAGTTTATCCTTCTGTCCCTGGGACTGAACTTCAGTGACACAGTGGGACATTTGCTTTGCAAATGGAGAGAGACTGACGTGTGACACTGACAAGGGACTAGAGTCACCACAGCATGCACATGGTGCCATGTTACTTATCAGAGATTCCTGCAGAAACTGAAGCTCAGGGGAGGAAGCCCAGCAAGGATGCACAAACTATCCCCTGGGACAAAAAACCAAACACCCCATTAAGTCAGGCGGAATCAGAGCTGTATCCTGTAAATGGGTCCCGAGCCGGCTGACGGCTAGTTGTAAACCTTTCCCTACATGACCCTATACTGAATCAATAAGATGGTTTTATGAAGTGCATGTCAAGATTTGCTAATGTCCCTGGGGCTGACTTCTGGCTTTGCCTGGTTTTGACTCTGGAGTCACAACCTGTTCTAATTCAAAACTCAACTCCCGGTCACAAACCAAAAACAAAACTTCACCCCAACCCCTGCAACGTTAAAGTGCAGCTCCATGGACGAGTCATGAGAGCTGCTATGAAACAAAACCAGATCAGATGTCATTAAGTACTCAGGGAACTTTCCATTGGCTCCGGGTGAACCCTCCCTAAAGGTAGCCTCTTTACTGCTGGTCCTGGCTGATTCCCCGGCCTCTGTGATGGAGCAGTGCCCATTGCAATCTGAGCTACGGCTGCTCAGAAATTGTCACATGAAACAGAGTTTGGTCAAAAAAGGCCAGTTTATCAAACCCAGAAAGTGTTGTGGAAACAGTTTGGGTTCAGTGAATTGTCATCGAATCACAGGTAGGGGTGCGACAGAGCCTTGTCTGCCAGATTCCCTGCCAGCTTGCCTGGCAGCTGCTGGGCACCCCAGAATGTCGAGGTTCTGGGCTCCGGGATAGCCCACCCGGCCAACTGAGTGTCACTGTCAGCAGCTGTTGGGGGCTGCTGCCTTTTTTTTTTTTTTTTTTTTTTTAAATGTCTGGTTTGTGGGAAATTGAGAAAAATGTGGTTCAGTTCTGAATCAGGGCCACATGTGTCTGGGTGGCAAATCCTCTCTAAAAGGAAGAGTCAAATGACAGCACCGGCATGCACATGACTCTCCCGTGGATGGTTAGTTGCAAGAAGAGAGTGGCACTGGCCAAATCTCTCCCTGGTGCAACTCTGCTGAAATGAACAGAGTTGCACTGGGGTGAACTTGGCTTGGCAGTCTGGGCTAAAGAAGCATTCAGGAACTTAACAAAGACGGGAGCAAAGCAGGATTGTTGCCAGCTGTGGGGATATGGCTTCAAGGATGAAATCTGCTCTGCCCTTCTCTGGGGTCTGACATGAGCCAGGCAGTGGCTCTGCCCCCAGAATTTCCTTGCGGGGGCGGGGAGGTGGGCGGGAGTGGAGAATGATATTTCCAGTGCCATGAGAAGCTTTTTGTGGGCTGACACAATGGAATTAATACATGGGATTTTAATACTAATGTGTAAACTGCGGGTGCTCATCGCAGGCGCTGTCTAATAGATCATCGTATATAAATAAAGGAGGCTCACACAAGTTCTTCTGTAACTGCATCTGCAAGCTGCTGTCCTTCCCTCGCTGCCAGCAACTTGCCTTTGTGCTTTGAGCTTCTGCGGCGGAGGAAGCCGGCGCTCGGTGCCCTCGGTGAGCGCTCCTCGGCACTGTTTGCCCTCTGCGTTTAGTCCTGAATCTGCTGCCCGTACTCCAGGGGGACATAGCACAGCAAAGTACTACTCCGGGGGAGTACAGGAGGCAGAACTGGGCCCTTCGGTAGCTCTGGTACTGAGCCGAAAGCCAACAGCTTGCAGCACCGGGGAGTTTGAAATCCAGATCATCGTTATTTATTATCCTCGCTGTGGTGGCAGCGAAAGGCACTGACCAGGATCCAAGCCCATTGTGCTGGGTGCTGCATAAACACAGGGAGAGAGACAGCCCCAGCTCTGATGATTTTTGTGGCGTGGGCCCATCTCGCCCTTTCGCAGAATTCACCCCTACAGCCAGGGAGGAAATGATGGAGAGTTGCAGCCGACACTGAAGAGGGGGCGCCCTGCATGGAAAGCCTATTTATGGAAATGTCCTCGGGGTGACTGGGTGAGCAAGGGGAGCGACCAGGAGAGATGGAACTTTTCATCTGCAGGTCACTGGTTCAATCCGTTACGGGAGGGTCAGATCAGATTTTAAATGGTATTTAGGCAACTAAACACTTAGAAAAATCTGGCCCATCATGACTAGAGGCTGTTGGCACGTGACTTCTGCTTGCTGAAGTGAACTGAGCCGGCGAGTCTCTGGACATTGTATGAAACACCCTCACGCACAGTGATCTGCCTGAACCCAGCTAGGGTGCAGGGGCAGGGCTCAGAGCCTGCACGAGCTGGCTAGGATAGAGGGGGCGTAACACGAGCCAGGCAGGCAAACAGAGAGGTGATGGCGAAAGAGCGAGTGTCATGCTGAAAGCTTCCTCAGCACTGAGGCTCTCCTGTGTGGATCTCCCTGTCACCTGCTCGGTCCCTGCGCCCCGTAATCCAGAGATTTGCATGCCATGGGAAGTTCCGCCTCAAGTGATCTGACTGACAGTTGCCTCCGCGATCCCTGATTGGCTCTTTGACCCTATATAACACCAGGGGGTGGCCCAGAAAGCGTCTAGCCAATAACATGGTTCCCTAGCTAGCCGCCACGACTGCCCTGCTTCTCCGTGGTGAGATCCTGGTGGCGAGCGGGGCTCTGACTTGGATTCTGATCCTTGACCAATCTCCGGGAGCCCAACACAGACCCTGACCCCTGGTGTGGACCCTCACCCTGACTCTGACTCTGGCTTGACCCTCAGTTCGATTCTTGACAAGGATACCGGCTCTGACTCCTGGCTTCACTTCCTGGCTCCCAAGGGCCTACCCACTTTCACCCAGGATCCTGACAACTGACAGCTAGGGATGTGGGTCTGACAGCCACAACAGGGTGAGAAAGAAACAGGGGCTTCCTGCTCATTTAATAGCCCACAATCCTTGCTGTATCTTAAGGCTCGCTGCTCACCAAGTTTCTCCCCGGTTGTCTGTTTTGGGGGATTGCTTCTTTAGTAGAGAGGTGAAGGTGGAAGAGGACATTACCGGGGCTGTCTCCAAGCCGGCTGCTGCACCCCTTCCTGCTCTCCGCAGGGGAGCAGCTACCTCCCCTACAGCTTGCCAGCACTTCCGGTTTCCCTGAGTTTTTTCACTTGAAACACAATGCTCTGCTGCCACTGGAAATGGCCCTTGCAAGAAATCCAGTTTGCGCTTGTCCTGGGTTGTCGGAGTTTAGTTTTTCATTCTGGTGGCAGGTGCTGGAGAGCGACAAACACGGCCTGCTGCATGCAGCGGGGGAATCTCTCCACCTCACGGGGCAAGAAGTGACTAGAGGGATGAGAGCGTGTCATTCACTGCTCTCCGGGCAAGGGGGCTTGTTCCTCTTTCCATTTGAAATGGTTTTCCCAGCCTCTGCCGGCCCTGAGGACTGCCTGGCTGACTTCTTGGATGGTAGACAGTTGTGAAGCCAGGGGTATAAAATATGGTTCCCTGTAGAGCAAAGCTGACCCAGTCATAAGTCTGAGCTCAGATTTTGTGCCATTTTATTATTATGATCTGGTCCCATGATGCTAACACTTGGAATGAACTTCCGCTGGAAGAGTAAGTATAGATAGTGTCTCTTCGGTTTGTTAACGCTTTCCATTTCTGCAAGAAGCCAACCCACCATTCATTTACATGCTTCTCTAATCTGCACTGGGAACTTGTTCACTCAGTCTTTCACAGCCAGCCAAGATGTATATCCTCAGTAGGTTCTATTACTTGGAAAAAGAGCCAGAATAACCCGGTGATGGCGTTGGAATGAGAGGATTCCCTCCTCTTTGTCCTGGGCACGGAATGCCGTCTCTGCTTTTCATCACAGGGCAGACTTGGGGCACCTGCTTTTTTTGCCATTCATTACATCAGAAAAATAAAAACATAACTTTCCCAGTGGCTCTGACATGTGTCATTTCCCAATGTGTGACGTATAAAGGTCCTGCGGAGAATTAACTCCCAGAACAGGGAAAGGGAAGTCAGGTTTGTCTTGTTTGTTAATATCACATCATGGAAATATGACTGCCACTAAGATCTACAGGGCAAATAGCAGATTGGAAATGAAAGACTAAGGGTCTAGTTCAGGTTGTGGGCAGTCTGAAGCAACTTAGTTGACCTAATGTAACAGCAGGCAGGAGTATTTTGCAAGAAGATAGAAGACTGATGGTTAGCTTCCAAATTGCTGCGACAACATACAGAATTGTATAAATATAATTATATGAAAATATAAATCAGCTGATTAAATCATTTTAGTCAGTAACCAGCCCTCCTAAATACAAGGTTTAAAGCAATTGCACAAAACATTTAATTAAAATCTGAGACTAATTGTGCATTAAAATTATAATTTTTGTAACGTTAGAATTGGGTAACACGTATATTTAAGTAATAATGATCATGTACCTAATAATAATTTTCACTTGTCTGCAAATCCCAGTTGCAGACGCCGCGCTGCAAAGATTCAAAGACTTTTTTCATCGATTCATAGATTTTAAGGCCGGAAAGAACCACTGCGATCATGTAGTCGGCCCTTCTGTGTGTCACAGGCCATTGAATTAATTTCTGCTTCAAGTCCAATAGTCATGAACCCACGCCTGGAGTTAGGTGCCTAAGCCAGGTTAGATGGTGGTGATGGTGGTGCCCGCTTTTATGTCCCATAGAGCTTAGGTTAGGGCAGTCACCAGGCAGGTGAGAGACCTGGTCCAAGTCTCTGCTTTGAATAAAGCAGAGTGGGGATTTGAAGCCCAGGTGAGTGCCCTACTCACTGGGCTCTGGGGTCGAAGGGAGCTGCTGCAGCACCATCTCCTGCAGGAGTCATTTGGGCTGGGTAGGGGTGCTTGCAGCATGCATAGGGCATCGGGCCCCCCAACGTGAGTCTTGCTGGGGCGTCGACCCTTGCTAGATGGCGAACAGCTCAGTGGTGTCGGGGCTTAGGTGGCTTTGCACATGCCCCCGGCAGAAATGCTGGTGCCTACAGGATTTTACTGGTGGAAACTTAAGCACCTAGAGAATTTAGGTACCTACTTAGGGTGAGGTGGTGGCTGAGAGGTGGTTTTGTGAATGCTAGTGACACCTAAGGGGGTAGTCGGGGTGTAAATCTACCCCACAGTAGCCTGCCCCACACCAAGTGTCCCTGGGGACCCAGCTGCCCCACACTAACAATTCCACAGTGCCCACTGCTCTACCCCGCTTTGAGATGGGAGTGGCGCACTAGGGAAATCGTGGTGCCTGGTTGCAGGGCCCACACGGCTGGTTAGTGCATGGCAGGGTAGATCTACACCCCGCCTGGCTGCGAATGAAGTGTTCGTGTAGTGAGCCCCCTAGATCACAACCCCAGGCACAGTGCAACGTGCAGTCTCAGTAGCAGAGACAGTGCTGGCTTCATGGAGAATTGGTGTGAATTCCTTCTGCCGCAAGGCAGGTTTACCTGGCGGGCATCTCCACACACACCAGGCTAGCTGTGATCTATAGAGCTCGTCAAAGCTCTGGATTTCCACTCAGTAGGGAAATTGGTTTTCATTCCGATTCAGAATGAAATGTAAAAAAATTCAAAATTCCGCACCCCCCCCTCCAGATTTCATTTTGGGTCATGAAATGTTTTGTTCTAAAATGTTTATAGTATAATTTATAATATATTTATAAAATAAATTTTGAAATGGAAAGTCATTTCAAAGTGAAAAATCAACACGCTCTCCTCCGACCTTATCAAAATGCTTTCCCCCCCCCAATTTTTTCCCCCCAGAACAAAATTTTCTCAGAAACAACACATTCCCATGGAGCGCTTCAGTTATGACAAAACTTCATTTTCTGAAGGAAAAATGGTTGGAAAACTTTTCAGCAGCACTAGTAATTGTCCACTGTTTCCTCCCTTGGCCCTTTTTAATTTCCCTCCAGGGTTGAGTCTGAGTATTTGTGTTTTCAAGAATTCCCCGCTCTCACTTTAGAGACAATTAAGTTTCTCCTGTTGTTTCTTCCCCCCTCTTTTAGACTGAAGAGAAGCAGAAGGCGTCTGCAGCATTTGCCCAGCTTCAAGCTGCTATGGAGACTTTGGGAATCACGGTGGATGAACAGAACGCTATTTGGCGTGTATTAGCAGGGATCTATCACCTAGGAGCAGCGGGGGCATGTAAAGGTAAAGGAGAGCTTGTGCCTCTCATCTTCCTTGTTTTCCTACAGCTCTTACCTGGCTGCTACTTGTGCAAGGGGAAGAGGAGGGAGAAGGCAGCCCAGCTGGACACACAATTTGACCTGAGAGAGAAATGTGTAATTAGATTGCACTGGCCATACCTTGCAGTGTAACTAGATTTCAGTTAATTCCTCCTCTGCTTCTCCATGTTGGTCTTTTTGTGAGTCTTCTGCTCTTTAATGCTGAGGTCACAATATCAGGGCTGCAAGGTGGAGGTGGGAGCGCTGTCCCCTGAACTGAGACAGACTGACGGTCACGGTTACATCCGTGCCACCTCATCGGCTTCCAAGGAGTTGAACGGGTGTCAGTAACTCTGAGTAAATAAATAACGGGCTATAGGCTGGGGTGTTAAGGCCTAACGCAAACTGCATGCTACCGATACTGGATAACGAAGGCGTTTCTCTTTTAGATGCCCACAGCAACTCCTGGATAACAATTCCCTCAGCCACATTGGTGGTGTCAGTCGGCAGGCTTTGATACAGGGCCCAGCTCTCTTCTCACACCAGTTTAAATCCACGGCATTACGTCAGCGTACAACTTGTGTAGTGAAGAGTCAGGCCTACAGAGTCCATCATATTGTGTCCTGGGTTTAGAGACCTTGAGTTCTGGCTAGTAGCACAGACCAGACTTCTGACAGTTACTTTTGTTCCTATCATTCATTCCTTCCCTAGACAGGTTCAAAGGTCCGCCTTACTTTTTTACCAGAATCACGCCATGCCCAAAGCCATGGGGTATGAAAGATTTCCTGACCTTCATTGCAAACTTGTGACATGCACAGAACTAGGGGCCCAGGCTGTCAGCATAACTCCACTGAAGTTCGATACCGGAGTCAGTGGAGTGACACAGATTTATACCAGCTGAGGACTTGACCCATAGATCTCCAGCAATTTGCCACGTCACATGACTTAAGCATCCAGGAATTAGCCCCTACTCAGAAGCCTTTGTCCCACTGGTTCATCATTCTTCAGAGTTCCTTTTTAATTATTTAGGACCTGAGTTTTGAGCATGGGGCAAGAAAGGGGAAGACAGGCTACTGGAGGAGTTCTCTGGAATGTGTTAGTTCCTGGTACACCCTACCAGCCATAGACATCAGTACCAGAGAAATCCCATTTATTTCTCACAACCAGGTTTTGCCCGACTCACCCATTGTACTAACGCCAGTGCCTCTTGTCTCCCTTCCAATGTTTTGCCATGGTTGGGAGGATCAGTATGCATATATGGAAATGAATTGTCTGTATTGTTGAGCTTGTTCACATTCATGGTCCTTGTCTTTGACAATGAGGTTAGTAGTTCCTCCTCACTCTAAATTGCCGTGTCTGTCATTCCTTAGCATTTTTCCAATGCGCCAACTAGAGAATTATCCATCCTGGTTCCTAGGGTGGCTGTGTGTTAGGTGCAGGTTCAGTTAGCAATTATTTTAGCTGCTCTTGAATGTCTCGTGCAATTGAATTATAACGGGAGCCACTTGTACAAAGGTTATAAAGACATTATTACTACATGCATACAGAAATTGCCTTTTCCCTAACGAAGTATTTAAGCTCTGTTCTAGCCTATTCTAGGGACAGCCACACATGATTTACACACTTCAATTGATAGGAGCGAAATAATGGGTTGCTTTATTGCTGCCTATGGCTGATTTTAAAAGCCTGCACAACATGCCATAACACATCTCATGGTAATTTATGCCATGAATCATTTATTAATTATTTTAAAAAGACGAACTTTGTCTTCATCTGAAGTGTGTTCTTTCTCTCTCTCTCTCTCTCCCCATTCCTTTCCCAGTTGGTAAATTTAGTACCTCTATTTATCTACAGTGCAGCACAGTCTAGTCAGCAAGGACACACGCGTCTGACATTGATTCGAGTTCTGCCTGTCCTTTGGAACTAAATTTCTCCAGCCTCCGAGTTCCAAGCCAAAGGAAATCTTGTGAGCAGTGATCCCTCATTTAAAAACTAAACCACTTAAGCACAAAGTGAGCTGGGCAGATAGATGCCAGTGCTGCCCAAGGAGGAATGATTAGACACCCGAGCTGGTGTGTGGGTAGGGACCGCATCCTTCAAAAGGACGCCACCCAACTAAAGTGGATGGTGATAGAAGTATTGCAGTCACTGTACTAGAACTGACCAGTTGCGCTCTATCTTGTCTCTGCTATAGAGGAAGCTTCTTCCTAACCCTGGGGAGCTAGTGGATGAAGTGTGCCCTGAACCTTGAGGGGTTATATCGCTTGCCCCTTTACAGTCTGCTAAAGAAATGGTGGGTGGCTCTTACTGTCCATCTAAATGTCTGATCCTGAAGATGTCCCTTTTAAAAAACGCTGCCCATCCAGTCACGGTTTTGTGTAACAGCAGTAGAGCATCCAGGGGTGCAATTCCCGCTTCTAATCAAGTGATGATTGTTTGGTAAGGGGGAAGGGAAGATTTGCAGCTGCCAGGACCTTCGGGGCGTACTCACCCTGACTCTCTTAGCATGCTCTCGATTTGGAATTGAAAATCGCCTAGTGCAAACACAGGAGACTCGGGGCAGCCTTATCTTCCACTTTAGTTCTCGAGGGTCACAGCTCTTGAGCCAACTATGCAGCCATGTCAGAATATGCTAGGGTGACCAGCTAGTAAGTGTGAAAAATCAGAACAGGAGGTGGGGGGGTAATAGGTACCTGTATAAGAAAAAGCCCTAAATATCAGGACTGTCCCTGTAAAATTGGGACATCTGGTCACTCTAGGATATGCAAAGCCGAATATCTACTTTATGAAGTTGAGAAAGGCTTTAAAAACTCCCTCTGATAATAACTGGAGCTGATTTACTCAAACTTATTGAACTTTCAGCAGGGACCTTTGGTCCTCTGCATCCTGTGAGTGAGTTTAAGGTCATCCTGTGTTTGAAAAATCTTGTTGCAGTTACTTTGGTAAGAACTGGAGTATAAAATAACAGGCCCAAACAGGTCTTGAGACTTCTCACAGAACTGAATCAGGTACAGGATTAAAAACCAGAGCATGTCTAAGCATCACTCACTCTGGTATCGATTCCTCTGTCATGTGTCAACAAAAGGAGAGAAATGAAAGGAAATGTGGATAAAAAATGGATCAAAGCTGGTTGGAGGAAGAGTCTCTGAGGGGCACTCTTGTAATATGGTTAAACATATCTCCCTGATAGCCATCTCTCCCCTCCCCCTTCTCGTGAACTTTGAAGTTATGTGTTCAAAATCCTTTGCTTTTGGAAATGTCACCAAAGAGAGCTCATCAGTGCCTTTTTCACTCACGGTCCTGAACACAGCCAGACACTGCCGTGCTGTGGAATAGCAGGTGCCACGGCTGCCTCCGTTATCTCAGAAACAAAGGCACTTACCTCGTGGCACAGGCTATATTCACCATAAGGGAATGCGAGTTAAATAATTGTCTTTGCGGATTACCATCATCTTGTCACAAATTCTGTTTGCCCTAGACTAAGACCGAACGGGCCAGTGGCATCTCTCACGGGTTGAGAATGAGAAACTCGTTTGTCACTCTAAAGACGACAAAAAAAGCAGGACTTCAAAAGCCTGCTCCGTTGGTGTCAGCACTTCTTGTTGCCTTAGAAATGTTGTGACGTTCCCTTTGTGGGAAACGAGAATGACATCTAGAGGCCAGCAGGCCTCCTTGGGGACCATTCACTGAAGCATTTTCTCTCTCCTTTGTGCATTGCAGTCTCTTAAGTATTGTCATGTATTCATTAGTGCTTTAACCAAGAAGGAGGTTTCAGGTGCAGTTGGGGGTCTGGAGTCAGCCCATTCTCAGTCTGTTTTGCTGGCTGGTACAAAAATCACAGCCTCAATATTCTCTGGACTAGGGCTTCCCACCAGGGTCGGATTAACCCATAGGCTAATAAGGCAATAGCATTAGGCCTTCCTATTTTTAGGCCCTACTTTAGGCCCTCCGTTCCATATTGAAGTAACAGCCGAGCGACAGTGGCGGGGCCATTGGAAATGTGTCTCGTTAGATATTGATTTGTACAAATTAATCCATCAAGATTGTGAATTCCGTTTATGACGGTTGTGATTTTGTCTTTGTGGGCTAAGTAAGTGTTTGTGGGCCCAAGCCACTTTGTACCCAGTAGGCCTGCACTAGACAATAGAAACCATGTCGAAGAAAGGAGGATGGCAGAAATTGAAGGAGGCCAAAGACAGACGGTAAACACAAGATGTACTCCTTCTCTAACATTTGTTTCCTCTGACTAAGTCCGGTGGTGAGGAAGTCCAGGCGAATACCCCAAGTGAACCTGCTGTACCTGATGAAAAGAAGCAGCCTCCTGTGACTTCTCTAGCTGCAGTCTCACCCCACTCCTCTGAAGACCTTCCCAGTGGTAGTCATACAAAAATATCCTCCTCCAATAATCCAGGCGGGTGGCATATGACTTCTCAAGATCTCATTGTATATTGGACTGAGAAGGGCCCACAGAATTGCCAGAATCTAGACGCTGACTTTTTATTGACAAAGGGAGAGTACGCCAATCAGTATCATTATCTGACCAAATCAGTGTTTGAACATGTGAAGCCTAACAAACAGACTGGCAAGCGAGAATGGCTCATCTGTTCGCCTTCTAAGAAAATGTACTGTTTTTATTGCCGCCTGTTTTCCGATACCAAAAAGTGGGGAATGTTCTGCGAAGGCTTCAGTGACTGGAAGAACACTGCATACGTTACCAGTCATGCAATGAGTGAGGCGCATACATTGTCAGTTAGCAGCTACCTTGCCTGAAAGAAAGTTAATGGCAGAATTGATACCCAAATGGAAAACCAGTTTTTGGAAGTTTGTGCTTGTTGGAAGAATGTTCTCAGATGCACTCCCCCAGCAAGGCCCCGGCAGCTGCAGTGGGGACAGGGGAAGTGAATGCTCCCTGCTGCATTTCCTGCCCCAGAGGCATCGCCTTGCCCCGCTCTCCAGAGCCACCCTGCCGGGCTGGGGCTCCGTGACTCTGGGGAGGGGCTGGGGGAAGTGCTTCAAGAGGTCTGGAAAGCCTGTGTGAGAGTCTGTCACCACCCACACATCAGCCCAGCCTCCTACGCAGCAATTCATTCTGCCCCAACTCCTGGATCGAGCCTCCTCTCCCCTCCCCACACAATGGCCTCATCTCTCCTGCCCTCCCCCACCTTTGCTGCTTCCACTGATCCAGGGGCTCCTCACCCCCCTCTGCTAGGCCTGGGGGGCAGCAGTGGGGTCCCTTCTGTCCCTTCCCAGGCCGGGTGTTGCAGGGAGGGCGGGGGAGGAGGGAATGGAGCCGCCCTGAGCTGCTGGGCTCTTTCTGCTCCCTCTTCCCCTTCCCCTGCTGTGGGAACAGCGTTGGCTTGGGGGGGCAGGGACGGGGAGATCTGCCTCCTGCAGCAGCCCTGATTGGCTGCTCTTCCTCAGGAGGCGGGCAAGTGGGGGAAGCAGCCAATCAGAGGGTGTTTTCCCCCCAGGAGATGGGCAAGTGGGGCAGGCAGTCGCCAATCCCAAGGGGTTTCCCCCAGGTGGGGCTGAATTTGCTGTGGCTAGGGCTGTTGGGAATGGTACCTGGGCCAAGTAATCCACCACCTGTGCGGTCTCCTTCATACAACCAATGGAATTGTTGCATGCAAATTAGCTGTAGAGTAAGGTCGATGATTGGCTGAGTTACCTATGATATCACAAGGGTCTTCTGGGACTCCAGGACTCTTGGCATGGCTTCGGTGTGTAGCCGTCCACCGCCTGGGTGTCGTTCATAAAGCCCGAGTGGCTGGTAACTTAAAAACGGGCTGGTAATAGACCATGAAAACCGGTGCGGACTGAACCTGGGGATATACAGCCGCAAGGGGTTGCACTGATTTATTGATCCCTCCTTCTCCTGGTCTGCAAAGCGCAACCAGCCCCCAGCACTGATAGGTGCCCTAAGCCTGCCCTGGGAGCAACACTTTCCTCAGCTCTGAGGAACACCTTAAAGCTGAACGAAGGTTTAGATCCCAGTGATTGCGACCCAGGCTCTGGGAGGGAGGAGCTGTCTTCTCCCCACCCCTATGGGCAGGCCAGAGCCACGAGGGGAGCAAGGAACACAGGTTTGGCTGTAATGGATCAAAGCCCTCATCCTTTGGCATTTTACACTAGAGTGTTTATACAGGGCATTGTTTGCACAGCAGTGGGAAGGGATGGTGCTGCCATATTGGCCTGCCGTAGTCCTGCGTATCGTTTGAATGGCCACATAAAAAGTGGGAGAGAACCCATGCAGGGGTCCCAGCAGTTATGGGAGGTGATCAGTGCCGTGGGGCAGCATAAAAACTTGAGTAGAGATAAAATCCTGCTCCATGCGAGGTGGGTAAATGACCCAAGTTCTTCCAGCAGACTGATCCTGTTTTTAGAATGCTGCCCGGTTGCTCACACCTCTTCCCATTTAGAAAAGTGATCTGGCCACACTTTTGCATGGGACAGAAAATGACTGAACACTAGGAAGGAAAATCGCTGCATCTGACTTTTCTGGGTGTTTATTAATTTTTTTAATATTAAGGAAAGTGATTGTTGTGCCTGGAACATCCAGTCATGGCAGGATTTCGCTATAGATTCACTTTTTAGTCTTTGATCGGAGCAGTTTATTCTCAGAGGAGTAAATTTTACATGGAACTGCACGCCACTGAAATGAGCACGGCATTAGAGATGCTGTTTGAGCTCTTCCTTTCTGTCTATGAATGCTTTGAGAACACCTCCAGACAGCCAGGCCTGCTGGCACATGTCTGTTAACACAGTGTATTTCACTCTTTGTTCTGTTAGAACTGGAAGTTCTCCAGCGCCATCCTGCATGTCAAGTGTGGCTCTGTCTAGAAAAGTGATTAACATTTCCATTTAATTGTTGCCCAAGCCTGCTTTCTGCAATTTCTCTGATCATATCTGCCTGGTTTCATCAGAAACCATTGCTCCCAGCCCTGTAGAACTCAGTGTTCCTGTGAAAGAGTGATCCAGTTTTCACACTTCCTGGTGCATCACAGAGAATATTGCCAGTTATATTCTGCTCCCAGGACTATCTGGTGGACTTGAGGAAGAGGATGTGCAAATCAGGAAGAACCCAACCTAGTTTTCAGGCACTAAGATTGCAGTGCCTGCAATTAGAAAAATCTTGCTTTGCTTGATCCAGGAGTGTTGGGATCTTCACCTAAGTGCTGCGAAAGTTAAAATTCAGGGCTCAGAATTGTAGCTGCATCTTGATAGCAGTTTGGGTCTCCTGCCTGAACCAATCTCTTTTCATGCTATTTCAACTGGGGATGGGAAAGGAAGCCTGAGATTAGTTCCCCTGAATGCATCCATAAGAGATATAGTCATAGATTATATATTGAAATCTAGGCTTTAAATCATCTACTTACTTATTGCCACAGTCCCCATTCCTGTCATATCTGAGGCAGGGAGGATTATTATCCTCATTTTACAAGGGGGAAACTGAGGCACAAAGAGATTGTGACTTGCTCAAGGCCACATGGGAAGCCCCTGGGCCTGGATCCATTGATGTGAAAAAATCTCTATGATGCTTATCAGTAGAAGTGACTGACAGTAAAAATGAGCTATAGAAACCTCACCTGGATACCCCTTTTAGCTTTTTAAAATGGAACGTTTCCAGAATTGCTCAAAGCTATTTAGATGACGAGGGTAATGGGGATGTCAATCAAAATGTTAAAAACAGGGCACCTTGCAGAATCAGGCAGGTGTTAATTACCCAGTTTCCCGTGAGCACGGATGCCAGTCAGGAATGAGCCGGTCTGACTTATCTCATCCTCACCAGCAGTAAGAAAATCCTTAAACCTGCATTACAATTGCTGTTTTACAGTTTCGGAGATGTAGTGACCTGCCAGTAATGGATATGGAAATGACACTTCCTTAATTCCACCACGGCTCAAAACCCAAATTTACCCTAATTTTTCATGATTATGTGTCACTAAAAGGATGAAGTCTCCTCAATGATCACTGGCTCAGAGGCTGCCTTTTGTGACAAATGCAATATCAGATGTATCCCTCGGATGGTGGTGGTTTGCAAGGGAAGAAACCCAGCATGTTTCAGTGTCGTCTATTGCATGTTTCAGAATGTTCATCATTGTCCCAGCTCAAGTCCAGCACTGGCTGGCATCTGTGCCCACGTAGCAAACGCCAAATGAAGAGAAGAGCCCAGTGCGTTAGGGGCTGGGTTTTGCATGGAAAGTAACTTCATAAGACTTTCCACAGGGGCAATTCTCCCCCCTCCTAAGGCTTTTAAAAACATGTTTGAGGATTAAAATCTTGTTTTAAAAACATTTTTTATCCTGTTTGTTGGAAAGCCAGTGCCAGGCGCCTTCTCTGCCAACTGAATTTGAGAAAAGGGAGAGGAGAGACCCTGACTGGCTAGGAAGCATCATGAATCCTCTCTAGCTTTCTCTGAGCTGCGTGCACATGCACAGTGTGGAGATGTGGGGCCCAAATCAGAGCAATGCTGGAGTGGGGTGGGTAGATTGGGGTCCTCAGACCCAAACACACCTGGCAGTTTTGACTCTGGCTCAGATGCAGCCCCAGTGGGCACACATTTTCTGAGATCAGACGGCTGATACTGTGAGGTTTGGTTTTTTAAGCTATTCAAAGTCAAAATCTGGATAGAATGGTGTTAACTTTTACATCATCCTCCAGAACCTTCAATTCTGGGAGGGGTTTTTCTTGTTTGTTTCTGTTTTGTTTTGTTTTTTAAGAGCTCGCTTTCCTGATGGGGATGCTAGAACATTAACAGTTGGCTCAGCTAAATCGCATTCTGCTGAGTCTCACCCCATTGCAATGTCAGGGCAAAGGCTAGCTGCCTCTCCGGCTGGGGAAGGGTACTCTCTGCTTTCTTGTGTCATTCATCAAGACGCTGCTTTGAAAAATTCAATCTAGGCCGAGTGTTTGAATCTCTGAGTCTCTCCATAAAGTCTAACATATTCCACTCTTCAGCACCTTGGCTTTCTTCCTGACATTCTTTAAAGGGACAGGAGCACGTTGTGTCTCATCTGCAGTTTGCAGTGAGATCATTGCTGTCATATGTTGCATGCTCTGAAATAACAAATCCACACAGGCTTCATAGGAAAGGCCTTAAAAACTGCCTGCGAACAATCGTAGTGGACTTGCAGACACCCGCTGAGTGCAGTGCTGAAAGGAAGGGGGTTCTGAGCTTACTTAGCTTCCATTTGTTTGTTTGTATTGGAGCCATCTGGGTTTAACTGGACAGGGGGAATGTGCCTGGGTTTGACCCCTGGCATCATAAAGCCAGTGGACTCTCATTAGTCAGTGCATGCTAGCTGGAGGAATAGAGATCCCTTTTGACAGGCAGAGGTTGCTGTGGGATTTTTAGGAATCTAGCTCTCTTGGTGCTTCCTTGAGGAGGGATGATAAACCCATTTTGTTGGGATTGGCATGCTAGGAATGCTGGAGACTGGGGAGGGAGGGGAACAGAATCTGCAGCACCTTGGGTTAATGCAGCAGCTTTTCTTTTCTGGAGACCCAGCGTCAAATGATTGGTCACGAGCTTTAATCATGCCATGAGTTTTATGTTCTCAACCTTTGTCCCTAATGGATTATTAGTTCCTATCACAAAAGCCGGGTGGTCTTCCTGGCCTGCCAGCACTTTGGCAGAGCTGTGTGGAGCAGAGATCTCCGAAGTGTGTTTTAGGGAAACTAACTGGGTTTTATACCAATTCTGAATCTCAACGTGGATTAGCAGAAATGTTTGCTGAGATATATGAACCCGGGCCTCGTTCTGGGCCAAACGTGCACTGCCTTTCCCGCCTGTGCTGGGTGTGGGGATGTTCAAGATTTTGAGTGAGAACCATGCAAAACTCCAGGACACGGAGAACTGACAAATCTGCGGGTTTGCAAATTGCACTGATAGAGCAGGGCTTGAGTGAGCTCTGCTCTAGTATTTACGGATCAGATCTGCATGCTCCAGAGGTGGTATTCTCTGGCAGCGACTGGACGAGCAGTACATGAAAGCTGCAATTCCGCAGAGTGTGCAGGACAGGCATCCTGACTGGAAGTCGCCCCCAATCCAGTGTACGCCCTCAGCTACCTCTGCTGGCACGGCTCTTGGAAAGCCTCTGGAACCCGCCCACAAAGGAGGCGACAACAGCCCCTTTCCTCAGCGGGCAGCCGCTTGCACGCCTGTGGAATACTCTATGCCAGACCCTGGCCGCACCTGGGGCCAACCCAGCTCTGCAGCCTTCCTTGTGTCCCCTGCAGGGGCTGAGTACTGTGGCAGCCCTGGCGTTGTCCCTGAGTAGGCTCCCACCCGTCCTGAAAGGGGCCGGGAAGGGGAAAGGAGAGTGAGTGGATGGTGGCCTCTCCTCCGCACAGGCTGCAGCAGCAGCAGTGCTCCTCAGGTGCTGAGGCCCCGTAGGGCCTTGTATCTCCACGGCTGGTAACTTTGCCACAACGTGGCCCATTTTCCCAATCCAAATGATATGTTTGGACGCCCTGGATGGGCAGGGCCTGAGGAGTTGCCAGTGATGCACTCAGAATCCGTTCTCCTTTCCTGGGCTCTTGTCGCCCATGCGGTGAGCTGTGCGCCTGGCCCTCAGATTCACTGGCTTTCTCTTTTTTCTGAAAGACCTTTGCTGTCATTCATTCAATCGTTCATTCCCCTTTCACCCGACGGCCTGGCCGTTACGACAGCTGAGTTACTGGTTATCACGGCTCTTCAGCCGGGGCAAGCTGTCTCTCCTCACGCCGAGATAGGGCACTATCTGTTCAGCGCGCCGACATCTTCATTACAAACGGGCCGCGAAATGCAGCCAGAACGGCAGATTTCTTTAATCATGCCATTACTCGGCTCTTCCCCTAGTTATACATACGCTTTAATGTGTCATTCGTCAGCCGAGGGGTCAGCAGAGAATTAAGCTGGAGAATTTGGTGGAGGACAAATAAATTAAACATTCAAGCAAGGATAACCCCTCCCTGTCTCGTCCCCCCGCCCAAAGCCATGAAATGGGCGTAAGTGTTAGTCCCGTCATCAGGAATGAACACACACATTGTCATTATAAAATAAGAGGAGAAAAGTGGCCGAGGTGACAAACTGGCTCAGCTGTTTGTTTGGCACGGTCGCTGAACTCTCCCTTCACAGAATGGCAGAGGCCTACAGAACAGCTGAGTATTACATACCCAGAGAGAGAGACCTTACACTCCATGCTGATTAGGCCTCAACTGGAGTCTTGTGTCCAGTTCTGGGCGCCACATTTCAGGAAAGATGTGGACAAAGATGTGGAGAAAGTCCAGAGAAGAGCAACAAAAATGATGAAAGGTCTAGAAAACATGAGCTATGAGGCAAGTCTGAAAGAACTGGGTTTGTTAGCCTGGAGAAGAGAAGACTGAGAGGGGACATGATAACAGCTTTCAAGTACATAAAAGGTTGTTACAAGGAGGAGGGAGAAAAATTGTTCTTGTTAACCTCTGAGGACAGGACAAGAAGCAATGGGCTGAAACTGCAGCCAGGGAGGTTTAGGTTGGACGTTAGGAAAAACTTCCTCACTGTCAGGGTGGCTAATCACTGGAATAAATTGCCTACGGAGGTTGTGGAATATCCATCATTGGAGATTTCTAAGAGCGGGTTACTTATCATCTGTCAGGGATGGTCTAGATATTCCTTAGTCCTGCCATGAGTGCAGGGGACTGGAGCAGATGATGTCTCAAGGTCCCTTCCAGCCCGATGGTTCTACTATTCTAATTAGCTGGATTCTTGAAGCGTAAGCGAGCGCCCTTTACAGGCTGCAGGTCCCTCTTAACATCACTTGATGTTTAGAATGAAATGACCCCGTAGCCTGCCCATCCCAATCCCGCAATGCACAGAGACAGAATAGCAAAATAAACCCATTCCTCCACAGGAACCATGGTATCTCTGCCCCATCTCCAGGCTCCTGAGATGGGTATTGCAGGTGTGTCCTGTAAGCTACCAGCGTCCGTCTCCCAGATCATAGGAGTGGAGTGGGTTCCAGGTCGAGGCCCGCCCTGTGAATGCCTTGCCAGCCCCTCCCACGCTCCTATATGGAGGATGCTCCATCTCACGCAGCTCTGCAGGCTCTAGTTGTGCTGTATGGCGCAGGGAGGAAGGTGTCTCAAAACCAGCTCCTGGGAGTTGCTCCTGGCATGAAACTCCACTTCACGAGAAGCAGCTGCAGCCCTTAGTGTCTGGGCGGTCTCGAGGTGCAGCTCAGAGATCCCAGCTCCAAGGGGGAAAGGTGCCTGAATCAGCAAGGAAAGGTTGCACCGTTCTTAACCAGCACTGATGAGTAAAGAGCTCCTGGGCTCAGAAACTACCTGGACATCCAGCAGCAGGGCAGGGTCCGACAGCGCTCCCCTCTCCGCTGCACGCCTGTGCTACGAAGGGCCGTCACAACCCCTCAGTCAGGGGCACCGAGGGAATTCCTGGTGACTGCTCTGCCTGCTTCTCCCACCGCATCGTCGCCCGGGGCTCATCTGAATCGAGCCTCCATCCAAGTCCCGTTCTCACCTGGATGCTGGGTTACACATCCCACTGCATCAGTCAAGTCAGGCCATGTCTCCTCACCGCCCCCCAGCCCCTTCCTCTAGGGAGGGTGGCAAAGCATCCTCCTGTGACACCTGAAAGCTGGAAAGTTTCCTGGAGATCTCCATGGAGGATTCCTGGGCCATCCCTGTGCACATAAACAGTCTTTTCCGAACGGCGTCCTCTGCGTAGCTGGAGTGGCCACTGGGAAGCAGATATCCACTGTGCCTCACTTTTTCTTCGTATTACACATACAATATAAGCGCATGTAACCCACAATTTGACTGGAATGGCATTCTCACCAGAGGTGCCTTCTCCAGCATCACGCTCAGCCACCATGCTGTTATGCGACCCGCTGGACTGCTCCGGGGTTAAAAACAGCCCCTGGCTCTCATGGAGGATGGATTCCCCCCCACTCGCCTGTTTCCCATTCTCGTCCTCGTCCAGCATGTCCTCCTGGGTGTTGCCTGAGGTGGCCCGAGACTGAGACTCCTGGGAGGTATCCACCCTGCGTTTGGGGGTAGTGGTGGGGTGGCCGCCGAGAATCGCATGCCGCTCATTGTAGAAGCAGCATGTCTGTGGTACAGAACCAGAACGATTGTTCATCTCCCTTGTCGTCTGGTACGCCGGCCGAAGTTCTCTGGTTTTCACGTGGCACGGCTGCGTGTCCTCGGTGTAGCCTTTCTCCCCATGCCCTGCATGATCGTTTCATAGCTGTCTACATTTCTTCAGCTAGATGGGAATGGTGCCTGCACAGGCTCTTTCTTCTCCCCAGAGACCGATAAAATCCACCACCTCCCAGGTACTCCAGGCTGGAGCACATTTGTGACATTGAGTCGCCACGATCAGCTGCGCTGGCGAGTTCTCTGCGTTGGCCAAATAGGAAATGGGAATGCAACGTTTCCTGGGGCTTTCCTGTGTACCTGGCTGCGGTGCAGCAGAGTTGAAAACGATCTCCAGAGCGGTGACAGAGGAGCATTGTGGGACACCTCCTGGAGGCCAATTCAGACACAACACTACGTTTTCACTGCCTCTTTGTCGACCCATCCACCTCAATTTAATCGCTACGCCTCTTGCAGAGGTGCAGTGATTAAGCTGATGTCACAGGTGAGTTAGGTCAGCGGAAGGGACCTGGTAGTGTAGATGCAGACCTGTTTGTAGTGTAGACCAGACCTGAGAGACATTATTATGGGCTGCAATCTGCCCCCATTGCCTTTACATAGGCCTTTTCCCAGTAGTATCGCAGTCTGCCTGACCTTCCCTAGGTGTGGGGAATTAATATGCAAAGCAGCTATCTCACTGAGCAGCAGCTCCTCAAAGCATTCTTGGTCCTCAGTGGGGTTCCCATCCCCCAATCACAGTCTCTGCTCTTAATTAGGCTGCATTTCCTCTAATAGACTAGTAGCTCGGTGTTTGGTTCCCAAAGCACGTTCTAATTTCCCTTAATTGTTTCCCACATGCACTGATTAGAGTGGAAATGTTAGGCATGCATGTTCATGACTAACTCCTGATGTCTCAGGGCTCTTAATTACTGATTATTAAATCAATATATTGTTGTTGGGGTGACCTGCAGGAACCGCAGGGGGCATCAGGCAGGTGACTGGGAATGCTGGTGTTTTCACCACCGGAGCCGCTCTGCGTCATTCCTCCTGATGTAATTATCCACTTCTATTATAGAAACACCAAGTACAGTTTGAAATACCCAATTGCTGCCCACAATTTCCCCTACTCCCGTCCCATCCCGGCCAGGCTGCCCAGGGAATTGAGGTGAACTCTATGTATGCAGAGGCTTCTAGAGTATGCATGACAGTGAGAACTGCAAAACAATTGGCTTTGAGACAAGTGTGCTCATCCGTCAAGGGCCCGGTCTAAGGAACAGACGTCGCCTTTGAACTTTCAGTGCTGCTTCATTTGTTTTCACAGGCAGTTTGGTAATGGAATTCTGAGTTAGCAGCTTACGGTGTTAAATCAGGCTGCCTGGCGTAGGTGATCTCTCTATTAATATATTTCTCTTGGATTTACATTCCAAAAATCCTGCTCTGGGCCCCGGACTGGTGACCGTTTGTTTAATTTTCGTTGAGATAATTTTCTTCAAGAGTAACTCCCCTCATGTCAGCGGGCTTAACTGGCAGGATACTGATGTGAGACGAGAATCAGACCCATCCTGATTTCAGGGAAGTGAAGGAAGAAGGTGGTGAGTAACAAGTCTGGCCTCCGTGCTGGAGCCGCTGGGATTCGGCTTCTCCCAGGAATACATAGCGATGACTTCACTGCAATACTATAGAAATATCACCCTATCGGTGCTCCAGAAATCTGCCCAAAAATAGCACCATCATTTTGCTACTCCACCATGTGCTGCTAATACCAAAGCTCAGTGCCATGCGGGTTTAGTGTGAAGGAAAGGCTAAAAGTGATGGAAATCTTATTAAACAATTCCCACTTGCATAAGGCAGAAAAAAGAATTCCAAGTCCAGTCACCTTTAAATCATCTGGGTTTTCCCTGTAACTTTGCAATATGACCTTCTAGGTTGCCTGGAGACCTCTTGGTTATGCTGTTATTATGTGACCAATAAAGTGCCTTTCCCATGATTTAACATAACAATAGAAACAAAAAAACCAAAGAGTGAGTCATGGACCTAGATTTAAAACTCTGGAAAATGTCCTATGGCCTGTTCAATTGAGTATGGTAGAGTCTGATATTTGACCACTCTGGTTTACGTGCTGTGTGAGAATCTCTGTTTGTGTGAGCGCATGCGTGTCAATAAGCATCATGCTGATAGTTTAGCTTCTTCTTGCCTCTGTTAAATATTAAACAGGCTGCAATAATTACTTTGTAGATGTTGAAATTCAGATGTCCTACGACAGGCAGATTGCATACCAAGGTGACTGCACACTGCTGCTTTTATTTATAATTTATGAAGTGGAAAAAACATGCTTAGCACTAGATGGAACCGACTGAGAATAGAAAAGACAATTGCCTATCAAATCAAGAGGCACAATACATGGAAAAAGTACCAGACAAATCCGGATTTCTATGAAGACTGAGAATCATGGAATCATAGAATATTAGGGTTGTAAGAGACCTCAGGAGGTATCTAGTCTAATCCCCTGCTCAAAGCAGGACCAACCCTAACTAACTTTGTCAAGCCGGGCCTTAAAAACCTCTAAAGATGGAGATTCCACCACCTCCCTAGGTAACCCATTCCAGTGCTTCACCACCCTCCTAGTGAAAACGTTTTTCCTAATATCCAACCTAAACCTCCCCCAATGCAACTTGAGACCATTACTCCTTGTTCTGTCATCTGCCACCACTGAGAACAGCCCAGCTCCATCCTCCCTGGAATCTCCTTTCTGGTAGTTGAAGGCCGCTATCAAATCCCCCCTCACTCTTCTCTTCTGCAGACTAAACAAGCCCTCAATCTCTCCTCATAATTCATGTGCTTCAGCCCCCTAATCATTTTCGTTGCCCTCCACTGGACTCTCTCCAATTTGTCCACATCCTTCCTGTAGTGGGAGGCCCAAAACTGGACACAATACTCCAAATGCGGCCTCACCAGTGCCAAATAGCGGGGAATAATCACTTCCTTCGATCTGCTGGCAATGCTTTTCCGTAAGTGTCAATTTGCTTTTTCAGGATATATCAATATATTAAAATTGATATGCCATTTAAGGAATATTTTTCAGTGTAAAAAATAGCAGTATGAAGCGCATCTGAGAAATGATTTACTGCTTATTCAGATATGTTCTTGGAACAGTATCCAGATAGAGGATCTGATGCATGAAGTAGAGGATGGCTGGTGTATATTTATAATAAAGTAGCATTTCCCTAACCTCAAGCAATTTGTGCATCATAGAGCAACACCTTTTATCTCATTTTAATAAGGCTTTGTATTCTCCCTTCTAGAATAGCTGCAAGATCTTACATGATGAAGTAGCAGAAAGCAGGCCTAGAAAGAAATCCAAATATTTCCAAGGTATCTGACACGAGGCAGCCATCTTGTTATGTTCAGATAAACATTGCACTTATCTGTCCTGGGACCAACATGGCTACAACAACACTGCATACACCATTGTGCTTATCTGCCCGTTTATCCCTTAGTTTCCAGAAGAGGATGGTAAGCAGAACTGCACAGGGTTGGCAGGTTTCCGGGTGAGAAGGGCATTTCTCAAGGGTTTGGCTTGTGAGGGGCTGGCTGTGAACAGCTCCCTCTTGCTTGCTTGGACGTTCAAGTCTGATTAACTCAGGCATCCCAGGAAGCAAGCCTTGTACCTTGCAGCGTGGTTATGCAAGGGCAGTCGTTCTAGAAAGGATGTTTGGAAGAGGAACTGAAACCACACAGCCTTGCAGTTAAGGGACATGTGGAGTTAGAAGGTCTGGCTTCCACTGAGGAGGTCACGTAGGCCCTGACAGCTAAAGGTGTTAGATGTTAGGTGTTAGGTGTTGCTCCGTTCAGTGTTGCGAAGCCTAACTGATGTAGCCGAAGTCTCGGTGAAAGTCCATGGGACTGAGCTCCTTATCACAGATCCTAATGAGTGCCCCTCTCTGGCCATCCGCTAGGACAGCTGTGAAGGGGGAACCCAAGCCTCTGCGCTCTGGATCTCCAGGGCAGGGCTAAAATTCTAGAGTTTGAATGGAGTCCAGCCACTGCCCCAGTGTTGGGGGACCCTCGCACACTGAGAGTGCACAGACCTGCTATCCAGCGACCCCGCCGAGAATCGGAACTTGCTATCCAATTGCCTAGCCCTTCTGGGCACAGTGCTGTCCCTTCATTCTCCCCCCAAATCATCATATGGTCTAAATCACGTAGGGCTTGCAATGCTGAGGCAACGCCTGGATACCTGGGCCTTAATCTTGCTGTAGCTTGGTTCTCCATGTTTAAAATGGGGACAATAATTCTTCCCTACGTCGCATGGGGGAGTTGTCAGGGCAAACCCATTAATGTTAGGAAGGTGCTCAATACCACAGTGAAGGGGGAGGTATATCAGAACCTAGAAGGGCCGTCCACTGCAGGTGGCTGAAGTATTTTGAAACAGTGATGGAATTTTGAAATTCAGAAATAAAAAAGCAAAAATGTCAGCGATTTGTTTGTGATTTTGTTTCAATGGTTTCTGAACATCCATGGAGCTGATCAAAATGTTCTGAATTTTGAATTAAAAAAAATTGATTTAAAAAACAGAAACAAAATCTTGAATTGTCCCCCCCCTCCCCCCAACCAACCAACCAACCAACCAACCAACCAACTCTAGCACATGCCTTGATGTTTGGAGCTCTTTATCAGAATCAAAACTAAGGGAGAAAGATAAGTGCACAGAGAGATCTTCTTGACAGTGCTTTGCTAATTGTTAACACTCTGTCTTGGACCCAGCATTTGTACCTGGTCTGAGTCACTCCTTTGCTTTCTTTTTGCATTCACTTTCTGTCCACAGATTATGGAAAAGCATAATCTAATATATCCTTTATGGTAATAATAAGTCCCTGTATGACTTTTTCTGTCTCTTCTCTTTTCTGTCCATTCCACCTCAGCTTTGCTGTTTTCCTGCCAGTTTGCTGTCACAGAAGAATATTTATTCGTCGATTATCAGGGGATGTATTCTGCATTTTGTCTCCTTGTTGATTTTAATCATTAAGATGGAATCACTATTATTGAATATAAATAATTGTCATTGCAAATATATGTCCGCTTTATTTGCTGGGGGAGGTAACAGCCCTGTGACCTCCAGGGCTGTGGGGACGGCAAACATTGCTGCGCTTGAATAAGACAATCCTGAACTTGAAGGGATTGCGTCATGAGCTCATCAGCTTCTATAAATGCATCTGTTAGTTCAGTCCTTTCCAGCTCTTAAAGGATGCAAGAAAATGCTATTACAGCCTTTGCCAGTAGCGACTACTATATCATTACAGTCACAATTCAAACACCCTGTTTTCACTCACTCTGAACTTTCTGGAAACCTTTCCTTTGGGTTTGATATTTCCCTTGCTTAGTCTCTGCCCAAAGGCAGAATCACTTTTGAAGGGTCGAGCCAACTGCACACATATTGTTGAGTTGCTGTCTATGTGTGATGAAAGGTATACTTAATCCTGCCTCAGAGCATGGTGACGGAATAAATGACTCCCAAGGCTTCTTCCAGCCCTATGTTTCTATGAATCTATGGCTCTGTTATATGATTCCTTGAAATCAATAGGACCATTCACAGTGCAAAAAAGATATGCCTCCGTCTTTGCATGATTGAGGTTGTAGTGTGGAGCTAGCTGTGCTGAGGGCAAAAGGTGTCTTCGCTAGGTTTGAAAAGCTATTGGTTTTAAATTCATAAAAAGTGTAAACCAGCTGAAAAAGCCATTAGGAGCATAACCAGTAGGAGAAATGACTTGTGTCTAGAAGTGTGTAATTACAATGTGCAATTAACTAAGGACCAAATCCTGCAGTGCTTACTCAACCCAAACGTCCATGAATGCCAATGGAAAGTTTTGAATGAGTAAGGAAAAATGCTACAATATTTATTATTTTCTTTCTTTATTATTGTTCTCACCGTCAGAGGTAAAAGGAATGGATATTAAATATAGACAATGTTCTTCATATATTGCGAGCTCTTTGGGGCAGGGAACGTCTCTTGATCAAAGAAAGACAAGATGGGCAAACCCAAGACAAGATACTTGGCAGCTAAACCGAGGCGTGCAGATTGTTACGGAGGGGGGAGGAGAGACTGGTTATATGGAGGACTTTAAGGGCTAACTAACTTCTCAGTTGGCACACAGACCCATTCGCGTTACTCTGCAATCGGAGAGCAACCCTAAAGCCACTGAGAACATCTGTGCACTGGAATGAGAATCAAAAGGGCTGGCTTTCAATGACTTGCATAAAGCTGGGGGATACCTCAGTGAAACTGCTAATGTTGGAAATAGATACCACTTTGGTTGCTGTCTAAATAAAGGCAGAAGATCTGCAGTAGTTGATGGCTCTTAAAGTAGCTGTGAACGTGAAAAAGAAAATGATAGTTTTTATTTAGTTAGCTAGCTGTGTTTTAGTTTTAGCAGTGAGGGCCTCCGAGTTCATCTCCAGCTGGGAAGGGACAGGGTTTGGTTCTGTGGTTCCAGTCTGGGCCCAGGACTAATATTCTAGATCACTTCCAAGGCAGCCAGCAGAAAGCTTTCTGGGTGAGATGAGCTCCTGTGCAGAACGGCCTATGTGCCTAGTAAGTCCCACTTAAGACCTGAAAACAGAGTTCAAGGGGGACAGAAGTGCTGGCCCATGCTCATATGCCAGTCACCCTCTCCACTGAAGGAGGGGTTGTCAGGATTCATATAGAGCAACAATGATGGCAGTAATGCAACTGAGGTTCTGGCATTGGCCAGGTCTGAGTTTAACTCGCACAGATCTAGTGTTAGTGGAAAACTCGCCCTCTCCTCTGGGATATTGAAATTCAGCAGCCCCCAGACGCACCAAGCAGCTGTGTTTTATTTCTGTGTGTGCGCCTCTGTGCTCAGCGTGTCAAAAAGAGTCCAAGGCGGGGGTCAGATTTCCCGTTGTTGTGGCTGCTTGTTTCGCCAAGACCTTGTCAGATCGGACAGGCCCGTACTGTTGAAATATTTTTTCAAGGAGGCTGTGGACTGGAAAATGAAATGTTAACCCCGAAAATAGTTATTTAAAATGTCTGACTTTGATTTTTGTCCGTTTTGCTGGACATTGCATCTGACCGGCACAGTTTAAATGGGGGAAAGTCTTCTGTTCCCAGCCAATATCCTACTTCCATTGTTCAGATTTCTCTTGAATTATCTGGAAAACAGAATTCAGATCCACACCAACTCCTGTCATTTTTGCAACAGCAGTCCTACTCTGCATTTATTTAAAACCAGCCCCATAATTGGAGCTGGCTGGGTTGCAATATGGAAGGAATTTAAACAGCTTTCATTAGAAAGATCTGATTTGACAAGAGAGAGAACATCCAGATGTTTTACTGGAAATTTGATGATCATCTGTAATTGCATAGACAAACCCCACTGAGTCAACGCAACTTTTGCCCAGTTTTCCCAGCACTCACTGTCAAGGCTGCACTTAGAGCAGGAAACATGGTTTGCTTATTATCAATGATGAGGCTCTTCTCCGCACGAAACGCTGGTGCCGTGCCGTTGGAATTGTTGCTTAGGGGCCTTCTTGGACTCCACTCACCCTGTCATCCTGATTTGCCTTCCTAAAGATGCTTGCCACTTCCTCAGTGGGAGTCGGCTTTTCGTGCCATCCCCTAAGCAGAACTTGGATTTTGTTTTTTGCAAGATGTGACCATTTTCTTTTAACGAGCTTCAATGCTCATTATAATCTTCAATCAAGTTTTAAGTAATTAAAATAATTTAAATGAGCTTGTAATTAATAACCAACTTTGGGTCAGATTCTTCTCCCAGTTAGTGATGCTGATGTAAATCCAGATTAACTCTACTGAGTCAGTGGAATGACTCTGATTTACCCCCGTGTAACTGAGGGCAGACTATGAGCCTTGCAATTCATTGTAGCCAGGGGACTGAGGTACTCCCTGGCTTTGCTTGAGCTCACGATCCGTGGGAGAGATGGCTTTACTAATGCGATAGGCTGTGCCCTGCTGATGACAACTTCAAGCTGTGCCAGCCACGCTCCTGGCATTGGATCGTGAGGCCAGGATCGCTTGGTCCTCGTTGCCCCACCCAGCCATCGGATCCTGCTCAATCCTTGCTGAAGAAACTGATCTAATGCTTTTCTTTAAAGACTGGGCCCAGTTCCTCCTAGGTATAACCCCACTGGTTTCTCCTTGGACTTGCCCTAGAGAGGAATTTGGCACTGTGTCCTGGAGTGTAAGGTAAATGCACAACTGTCCTCTACTGGACAGAGTCAGACTTGCTCTGTGGAGTGTCATAGATTCTAAGCAACTGTTATAAAGGAACTTCTTTAGTAAGGTTACGGGGCCTGGCCTGGTGGAGCGAGGCCTGAGTCTAATCCCAGCTGTCTCCGTGACATGCCAAGCAGCTACACCACGCCGTGTAGTGGCAGAGAGCAAGTCCTAGGTTGCTACTGGCTTGCTATTATATCTTCTCTAACTGCTCCAGCCCCATGTTCCTTTCCAGTCTCCGTGGCAGAGCTCCGTGCTCCCAGTTTGTTTCCAGGCCTCAGATCCTAGCCACTGAGCTGGAAAAGTAAGTTGAGTACTGACACGTCAATCAGAAAAACAAGTGTCCTGATTTTCTTTAGAATTCCTGTCTGCGGGGCTGAGCGGAGAAGGGCTCATGTTAAAAAAAAAAAAAAAAAAAAAAAAAAATCCTTCTGGGACGCTTTGCTCCTTTCCTCTCCGTTTTCCAAGCCCTGTCAGTCTCCACATCACCTAGATGTGAGTCCACAGGAAGAACTGCAGGAAGTGAGATCGTTTGGAGGGGGTGCTTCTTTCCAGCACTTACAACATAAATACAGGTTCTAAGATATAAAGCACTGTGCAGAGGTGAAATTAAACTGAATTGCAGCAATCAGTTTTATTCTGCTCTGTATTCTTTATGAATGGGTTCCATCATGTTCTGACTAATTAGCTCTGCCATATTACACCCGAGCAGCAATTTATTTTAAAGTACTTTCTATCGAAAAATCATTTCCAGGTCACATGACCTGGCATTTGCAGATTTTTCCCTATCTTTGTTGAATGTGAAAATATTATTGCCTGCGACCATCCGCCCCATTTCTTTTGTTACGTGCTCACCGCTAAAATCTGTACCATTGTTGTCTGTGAGTGATTAATGTTACCATGGTATTTGTAATGTTCTCTCCATCAGGCGCAGCTAATAACAAGAGAATGGTAATTAGGCAAAAGGTAAAATTATTAATGGCAATCACTCTTTGAAGGTGGAAACAAGTGTTACCTATTCATTTATTTATAGCCGGGGCATTTATCAACATAATGTCTGAGTATCTCAGAACATGGATGTGAGTCGGTAGGCTCTGATTCCATGCTCATAAGACATTCAGATCAGAGATTTGGGGTTTGTTTTGATTTTTTTTTTTTTTTTTTTTTTGCCTGTTTGCATCCGGATGAATTCTTTCCAGCACCTTCCCTTAGCATGTGACCTTGTCCGTCTCATTCTGAGGTCAGTGAAGGCAGCGAGGGGAGGGGGAGTTGAAAGTTGCATGTGAGGAACAATTTATGTATGCACGGAAGGGTGAAATCCAACATTTCTTTCCTTGGTGGGGGGAGAATAAACAGGTCTCACCAGGAGGATGACCCAGGATGTTCTTCCACCCATTCTACCCCCTCCATGGTAAACAATAGGTTTGCTTTCTGTTTCTATGACTGGACGTGGGGTTGGGAACTAGGGTGACCAGCTAGCAAATGTGAAAAATCAGGACAGAGGATGGGGGTAATAGGCACCTATATAAGAAAAAGCCCCAAATATTGGTACTGTCCCTATAAAATCGGTACATCTGCAGTCAGAACAGAAGGCAGTCAGATGCAACTGTTCTTGATCGGCTGGCTTCTTTTGTGTGATTCTACTGTCTTTTCTCCTCTCTTCTCAGTTGGCAGGAAGCAGTTCATGAAATTTGAGTGGGCTAACAATGCTGCAGAGGTGCTGGGCTGTGATTTTGAGGAGCTCGCAACAGCGGTCTTCAAGCACCATCTGAAACAGATAATAGAACAGGTCACGTCTGGAACGAGTCGGCTGAGCAAAGATGAAGAAAGAAATGCTGGTATCAGACTTTTCCACCCTTTCCTTTAATTATAATTGACGTGGAAATATTGCCGTGGGTATTGTTCTGGACTTTGGCCAGGGAATAGCTAGTGTATTTGTGTGGCATTCTAGAGAAGTGTACTTCACCCATCTCTCACCAGTGCTGTGATCCTCTAAACATAGTTACATTAAAGAATTTTTTACCGATAATTAATGTAACAGTCCCCAGTTTATAATACTGATCATACGCAGCACTTCTTTAGAGCATCTTCAGATCATTAATCCCGACAATCCCACTGCAAGGAAAGCCAAGTAACAAAGTATAAAAATTTTAACCTATCTGCAGAGCGAAAACATGTTTGTCAGAGAGCCCCTCTTCCAGTGGAGACCCTGCTTCATTTTGCAAGAGAGATCCTGCTCGAGCCCTGCTAGTGTGGGCACATACAACTTCTCCTCTCCTCCTTCAAATTAGAGTGAGCTAGATGATATTTGTTCCTCCATCTGCATCACCAGATGTGTTGAACATCACCAAAGTTGTTAGAATCCCTTGGACTAGCCTATGGCCTTTCCATCTTCATGATCAGCATGTCATTTGCGCTTTTCTTTCTATGCCACAAGAAGAAACATTGCTACCTGCACAGAACAGGCAAACGGGCCCCCGTGAGATGCAGCGTCACTCCAAAATAGGGAAATGCCCTTCCCAAGGTCAGCAAGCTGCCAAACCTTTGTCATTTCTTTTGTAATTCACAGGACAATGTGTGCATTTTTGTAACAATTTTGCATTGTGCTGGGACCAACACACGAACTCTTAAATGTACACTTGCCAACCATTTCCGGCAAGGCGGCTGAAAAGCAGCAGAATACAAGGGGAGCATCAGCCTTAACAAACAGTTATTTGAATTGCAAATATCAAGTATTTTTAAGTAGCAAGTGGAAATCATTTGGCTGAGAAGCCAAGAATGTTTTGCTCCCTGCTGACATCTGGGCACTGAGTGTAATTCACAGCCAGCATCCCTCTGATTTCAATGAGTGTGTTTTATTTTTCTCCCGTCTTTTGGTGGTATTTATCTTTTGAATGTTGTTTTTCCCCTTTGTGTGTTTGCAGCCAATGTTCACGGTTCTCAAACTCTGCCATCTGCTATGGAAAGGACTGTCATATTTGAGAAAGGTGCTAGGAGGTTGTTTGTTTCCTAGCAACAAGCTCAGGTTCCAGGGTTAAAGGAAGAATGTAAAATGTTCTAAGAGTATCAAAAAAAAAAAAAAAAAAAAAAGTCAGCATGTAAAGGGTAGCCTTTTTTCACCGTGCTCATGCATGAGGCAGTGCTGGAGATTTATTGCAAATGCCTATGTCTTTCTAGAGAAAATGTGGGAAACATGCTGTATTGGATGTCCAGGGCTAGCTCAATGAAAAGCAAGTATAAACAGATGATCTGATAGCATTAATGAACCACTGCACAACTGGAATAATGGTCACATGGAGCTAATTCAGGAAGGCAGGTTTAGCGAGAGAGATTTCATGCAGATTAAGAACCAGCCTGTACTCCTATGAGGAGTCCTTACTGGCCAGAGTGGAGTCTGTTGACTGGTGTGAGTAAGAGTTTGCAAGATCGGTCCCTATACTGTAAAGGCTTTATTACAAAATATAAATCAGATAAGAGCCACTGGAGCCATTCAAGGCAACTCATGCAAATATTTATTCCTCATGTAAATGGATTTATGGAGTTAGTGCCTTAGACATAAGAACTAGGACTGGTGCAAGTTATGCTCCATAGGGAGCAGGTGATGTAGTTATGCCGGTTCTGTCCATGGAAGTTCAAAACGGATTGACAAATAAATCATTCAGTGTCTTTGCTCTGCTGTCCTCTTTTCTCTTTGGATCCTGTAGGACCCAAGATGACGGGTGTGGAATGTGTGGAGGGGATGGCTTCGGGTCTCTATGAAGAACTGTTTGCGGCTGTTGTCTCGCTAATCAACAGGTACTGAGCGTTCCTAAGCCAGGCAATTAAAAGAACAAACAAGTGAGCAGAGAGCAGGAGGCTGTGATAAGCGAGGTATAAAAACACAGATATGATTCATGTCCATGGTTTGTCCCTTATGTCCCCCCTTCCTGACATTAATAAAGAGGAATCTGTACAGAATGCACTCTGAAGAGACGCACCTGGCATGTAGCCACTGGTTGCTGCAAAAAGGTTATCTGAAGAATGTCTCTGAGACAGAAGAAAGTTATCAGGAAGTCAGAGAGTGATCTTTTTAAAGGATACTGCAGCATGCTCAATAGATTGTTCCACTCATCAGGAGGAGTCACTGATGATTCTCTGAGGTCTCATGGAAGAGCAAAATGCTGCTGGCTGTCTAAAATCCTGAATAAGGAAGCATTAGTTGACAGAATGTATCTTATGTCCCCCTTCCCTTAACACCAGCTTGTTTCGCTTGTTTGTTTGTTTTTTCAAGCCAGCCCATCAAAGCCTTTTAAGCCATTGCCACAAAGAGACAGTATGTCACAGTGGAAACTGTATGTTTCAGTGCAGTCAAGAAAATTTTGCTGACTCTCATTGAGTTGTTGAGGTATTATGGACTTAAATCACTTGCAACTTGTACTACAATTTCAGAACCACAGGACATGTCAGTGATGCTAGAGGAAGGTGCCGATATGAAATTCTTTAAGTGAATTCTAAATATACTTTTGTTTCTTCCTGCGAACTTGTGCGTTTCAGAGAGACTTCAGAACACTAATGCCTGGCATTTTTTCCTTCCAATTATTTTCAGCAAATCTCCTTAGTTGGCATTTGCCATCTGACAGAAGTACACACTCTTAAATCTCAGCCATGTGCACAACATTCAGCACTACAAGTCATGTTATATCAGGCTACGGGAGGAGGCAATGGGAAACGACATTAAAAATGCATCTGAAGGAGAGCAGAGTAACCCAACCTTTTCAGAAATATTTATTTAAAAAAATCACGGGGCTTTCTCCAGCTCATGTTCCCACAGTTATTTTTCTCTGAAATATTTGACATGGATGGAAGCAAAATGGAAAGAAGTTGTTGGAAATATTCATTTCTCTCTAAGCGACTCTATAGCATGGTTCTCCCTCTGAACATACTTGCTGTGCTCTGCATTTCTGGTTACATGTTTCATCAAGAATTAAGGCCCAGCATTCTTCCACAGTAGAAATATCTGATACTTTATTTTCCTACAGTCAATATTTTGGAACTTAAAACGGTCATTAACATAGTCAACCATTTTTAGGACCAGCTCTGGCACCCAGTTGTTAAGACAGCTTAGATCTGAGGACTCCATATTTCAGGTACAGTGCCTAAAAAGAGGCATCTCAGCCCATCATCAGTGAAATGCTTATTAATCCAGGTCAGGAACAGGCTATGCCAGATCTTCTGTGCTAGGCTGGAAGCAGTCACCAGTAATGAATAGAACAATGAGGACTTGGATAAAGTTCAAATCCTGAAGGGCAGGAAAATCCCAGTAGCAATGTGGTTATGATCACTCTGTTTTAAAGACACAGACATGTGCCAACCAACCAGACATGGTTGAGCTATTAAACGTGTTATAATTATAGCTAGGGTCACAGGACTGTCATGATTAAAAGGGCCTCCTGGAATGATAGTTGAACAAACATTTACATTTGGGGAAGGGAAATAATTTCAGCTAACAAAATAGGACTCAGATATGTTCTTGACGAAAGCTTCCATGCTATTTTTACCGTGTTTTCTCAGGTCTTTTTCATCCAGTCACCTCTCCATGGCTTCCATCATGGTGGTGGACACCCCTGGTTTCCATAACCCTCGGCACCAGAGGAAGGAGCGAGCGGCTACTTTCGAAGAACTTTGTCACAACTACGTGCATGAGCAGCTGCAGGCACTGTTCTACAAGAGAACGTTCGTTTTGGAACTGGACAGGTACCGGGAGGTGAGGCTCCAGCTCTGACCCCCTTCAGGATCTGAACTGCTCTTCCACTGGCGACGTATCAGCCAGAGAGTCCGTGGCTTTTTAAACACTGGCTTTTCATAAGGGAAGTACTACTAAAGCATCCAAAAGACCGAATGGAGATGGAAGTCTTAAGCAATGTCCCTCTTCCACCTTTTTCGTGTAGTACCCCCTACCAATCAGCTCCTTGCAGTCCCAGCAGAAATCCCATTAGATTTCATCCCTGCTTTGGACTTCCCTGGTCACCTCTGAATTGGCTTGAGGAGGCCCTGCTAGTGACATCGCTGAGCATCTCCCTGGGTAACCCTGTGTGCCAGGCAGAGAAAAGAAAGGAAAATGTGAAATTATCTAGGAAACAAGTTGACATAAAATCCACAAACAATCACAGCAAGTAAAAAATGACTCTCTGTTTTAATATCTGAGTGACTTACCTCACTCACAGAGCTCAGGCATAATTTGTCTGAATATCAGCATCCAGTTGAATCTGGGACCCAGCATTTGAATTGGTTCCATCTCAATATGTAGGTGCAGGTTCTGTACCTGGAACTGCAGAGAGCTGCCTCGCTAAATTACTGCGGAAAGATATTAAAATGGTGGTTTCTGCTGCAAATGCCGGATTCATCTGCTGCCGGGGCAAGGAGCCACTTAACTCATGGCTGCCCTTCGCGTGGAATGGCTACATTAGCTATGCAAAGTCAAAGCTTGTGTGTAAAAGGCTGTTTTTCAGAAGCGCTGAAATCTCCCTGTGGGGAGCGGCACTATGCGATGATGTAGCGCAAGGAAGAAGCTGTCAATAATGAATGGCTGGCTCGTGCATATGTGGGGCAGTGAGGCTGATAAAATTAACAGCTGTAGGATCAGAAGCCTGGGAACACGGAGCTGTTGACTTAGAATTCTCAGCTCGAAAGGGAAATTGAATAAAAACAATAGGAAGCCTTGAAGCTGCAAATTAAATAATTGATGGTTTTCATGATGCTTCCTTGTTAAGTCCCCCATTATTATCACATCCATTATTTATGAAACTTGTTTGACATTCACCAAACCACTGAAGAAGCCTTTGGTGCACCCTTATCTTGACAGAATTACCCAGCGAAGTCAGCTGAGGCTTTGCCAGTGCAGTCAGTTCAAAGATGTCTGATCCAAGAGCTTTGATCAGCCGACTTCAGGCTGTCGCGAAGCGAAGGGGGATAAGGAGCAGACGCAGTTTTTCTTCTTGTAAGTTTATTTCCTCTTGGATTTCAAATGTCCGCTCACAAATGAAGCAAACTTTTCACTCGTGTTTTCCAGGAAAATGTCGAGGTACCTTTTGAGCTGCCAGAGGTCTCTCCGATGGCCACGGTGTCTGTCACTGATCAGAACTCCTCACAGGTAACGGGGCCTGGAAGCAACGGCAATTCTCTCTGTCCATCTCCTTGCCGGTGGTCAAGGGAGCAAGTGCTGGGAGAGCTGCTGGTTGTGAATCTCGCATTTTGTGAGGATTAGTCTCCCTTTCTCGGTGGAACAAGGATTTCCTGAGGCAATGTGCTGACCTGAGATGCACTGACCGTGGGGGACAGGAACAGAATGGTGACCGAGGGCTGCAGCAAGGACGCAGTTAGGTTCTTAGTGTTTCACAGTGTGTTCTCTTTGGCTGCTTCTTTTAAGGTCTGGCTTAGTGCTAGTGAAGTCTCTCTCTATATATATCGTCTCTGGTTGTCCCTAACGCACATACAGCATTGGCAGCAGCAGTGCCTGCTTCCCCATACACACCACCTTCTCCGTGCTCCTTAGCCCTCACCTGAGTGGGCACCGTATTCAAACTTCACAGGGGACTTCAGTCCCGATGGTCCATTCAGTTGTTGGCCTGAGACTGCAAGCAGACTGAACAGAGGGGGTCGTTAGTGACTGCTGAGATTTTGGTGATAGGGATATGGATACAAATCCCAACTCGTTTTACAAAGGTGACCGAACAGCCATCGCTAGAGGGTACTGTAAGGTAACGCACCACTAACCCGGATCCGATTTGACGTGGTGATCGAGAAATGAAAGGCTCAATACTCCATTCATGACTAATCCACTGCACCAGCCTTTAAGTGCTTGGCATTGTCTGTGGTTTGTAATGCTGCAGTTACGAGAAGATGCAGACAGACGAGTATCCATGTCAGTAGAGTGAAATGCATGTTTGTGCACGACTGCAACTCAACAGTGGGGCAATTCAATGGAGTGTCCAAGTTAAACTGCACCTGGTGCTTGTACAGACTCATTGTCATTCTGCTGCATCGAATAGGTCTCTTTGCCTATCTCCCTGTCAACACCAGGTGCCCCTTCCGTATGGTTACAAGTCCATTCTCTGTTTATATGACTCAAGGGCTCAGGTTTCTATCCCTGGCATGGCTGTTGCAGATCTCGGATCTGATCTGCCTCTCCAGTGCAGAGGAGTGGTTCCAGCAAAGGCAGCTGAGTAGCACTGGTGGCCGTGAGAACTGAATTGGACCCAGGAAGCCTTTCTTGTTATTGGCCCTAATGTTTTCCCTTGCTCAATTTCATCCCGTTTGTCTCCTGCCCTTTTCCCACGCTGAGTCATTCGTCTCCATCCTTGGTATTGACACCCTGGAAATCATGATACGATTCTTCATGTTCTGGCCTCTCCGGGTCATCACTCGCCCGGCCTGAGCGTATGTTTGTGAGGGAGCCCAGCAGAGTCTGAGGAACTAGTGTAACTTAAAACCTCGTCCATGGCAGAAAAACCAAATCACCCCGAGACAGCTCTCCTGCCTGGTGAATGGGCAGCCCTGGGTGGAGATGGTGGGGAAGGTGGTTTAAGAATGAGGGACGAGTCAGGCAGCCGTATCTTCAAAGCCTCGGTAAGCACAGACAGCTAAGCTCGCATTTCCACTTGCCTGCCCCCGCTCTGCTCACTCCGTGTGGGAGATGTTCTGACCGGTCGTTTCATTTCACCAGCGGCACGTGCCTCCCCGTGGCCAGAAGGAAGAGCGAAAGGGCTTGCTCTGGATCCTGGACGAGGAAGTTCTGACCCAGGGCTGCAGTGACGGCGTGGTGCTCGACCGCCTGTGCTCGTACTTTGCCAAGGAGGGCGCAGCGAGTGAGGGTAAAGAAGAAGGAGGCTGTGTTCGTAAACTCTGCAGAGAGGGAGTGGGCGGTGCCCTCCCTTGGCACCTCCCTATGGCTTGGAAAGGTTAAGGGATCATCTGGCAAAGCAAATACCTCAGTATGCTGCACTTTGCTTTGGCCTTGGGGGTGGTGATTGTTTCTTGGTGGCAAAGGGCCAGGCAGACCTTTGGTGAGACTCTGTTGGCTACCACGGGCAAATGTGAGTCTCAGCGTTTTATCTGGGGATAGACCACGCTTGAGCAAGGGGGAGACACTCTGGTTCAGTGGATGTTACATGCAGTCCACCCTTTCCCCCACTCAGTGCCCTTTCAAGTACCCTGTGAAAGTACACTGAGTCTCTGTCCACCCATTCTAGCCTTTATCCGATAGGCGATGTAACCTCTACAGGGGCCGCTCGCTGCGTTTCATCACGCCCTAGCTTTCTGATGGCAGACTAGCGTAACCTCCAGCTACCTTGCATCTCCGAAATACGATTAATAGCAACTGTTCACCAAAGGGCCACACGTACAAAGGACGGTGGAATGGGGGCAACCACAAAAATGCACTTGGACCCACTGAGCTTGCAACACACACACTAGTGCGTAGAAGCAGGCGTCCGTTTATGCCAAGCTGGGTTTTGCGTGTGCACATGCATGTTTGTGGGCTCCCCTGTTGTATTCTCTGACAAAGTGGCCCTAAAAGCCTGTGATGCTGCTGAGACAGTGTTTTGGACTCAACATAAAACCTCTTAGAACCTGACCTAACATCTCATCCGTACGTGGGAACCAACAATCTCTGCATCCCCGCTGGCAGGCCAGCTTGGCAGGCTGCAGCATCACTCCTGGTGCTCTCTAATGGACATGGGACGGGGAGGGCTTGACTTGAACGAAAGTTCCAGATTTTGATGCATGTATTTACCTTTGCATCATTGAATAACCTGTCAGCAGTGGAACTGGAGATGGAATTTTGTGTAATCAGATGGACAGTCCCATCTAAGTGCTTTCACTCTAACTAGCGGATGCTTTGCCGTTCACTTTCAGGAGAAGTAGAGCAGGCTAGAGTCAAATGAAAAGATTAAGGTATCTGAGTGTTGGTGCACCTAAAGGAAAGCCACATTATTTCTGGTAGGTCAAGTATAGACAGGATTACCATGTAGTGGTACCATGTAGGGCATCTGTAGTCACCTCGTTGATACGACAGTCATACAGTGCAGAACAGTCTGGCTGTGCTAAACCAGACAGAAAAATTCCCAACGTTCTCATCTAGCAAAATTGCCCAGGTTTAATGGGGGTAGAAGTTTGCAACAAATATCAACACCTCTGAGAAAAGTTTTAACTCCAGCACAGCAGCATGCAGGATTCCCTAGGGTTAGCTACAGCATGTGCCTCTGACAGCGTCTTTGAACGTGGGAACAGGAAGTTCTTGCTTTCGAAAGTGTTTCAGACCCAGCTCCAAAATAACGTAACTATACAGGGCCACGCTCTCAGCTGGCGTAAGTTGGCGCTGAAGTCAGCAGAGCTGAGCTGATTCACATGCGCTGAGAAGCTGGCCCGGAAACATTGTTGACCGTGCAGCATGCAGGGCTTAAAGAACCTTAGAGCTGCTAACCCCAATGGCCCACAGAAAAGACCATTTTTGTCATGTGTGCAGCAGGTGCCATTTATAAACAGACAGGAAGCTGGAGTCTGCCCAGCCAACAAGCGTGAGAGTGGTGAGCATCGCCACCTCCCTGCCTGCTGGCTTGCTCAGGGCCACATTGGCAACAGCAGCTCTGACTGGGCAGGCTATGCCCTAAGGAAAGGCAGCAGCGTACAGGGATGGAGAATGGCACAGGTGGCTGAGTTCTTCTGGGCTTCACGGCTGCTTTTATAGCTCTAGAGTTTTCCAGAAGTCGGCAGAATTGCACCGTGTGAAAGGCCAGTGTGGACCTGTTTGAGCATCTTAATTTAATTGCGCATCTCATGACACTGCACTTCACTAGTCTGGCTGCTTTCCATGCTGGGACAGGGGATGGGAGGGCTGCAGGATAAAGGAGCAGTTCCAGGTGCAGGAGGTGACTATGCATCCTGCAGACAGTCTGTGCCCGGCTTTTCTTGGACAGGTGCTGCTTCTGGCACATAACGGAGGTGCAATATACATCAGCTGAAAGGAAGGCTGCTATGTCAGTGCCCTCTTCACCAGCCTGATGCTGCAGGGTCTCTTCCTGTACCGGCTTACCGCAGATTTGTGCTAATGGGCGCAGCCCTAGGAAACCCCCTTCATATTAGCTGGACAATAGGCCCCCCTGTGTGTGCAGCTCTGCTGACTTCTCCCCATTGACCTTGAATAACCTCTCGCTGGTGTATTAATATTCCAGAGGAAGGCTCCCTTCGCAAGTGTGAGCAGGTGCTGCAGTTTGAGATCTTCCATCAACTGGGCCAAGACCCTGTGCGTTACGACCTCACTGGCTGGATCAATAAAGCCAAGCTGAACCTGTCAGCACAAAATTCCATTCAAGTCCTGCAGCAATCCAAAATGTGAGTACCCGGGGCAGGCTTCACCTGCAGTTTGCAATAGAGAGGCAGGTAGCTCAGGCAGGGAACCTGGTGACGAGATAAATCAGAGCTGGGATGCAGGGCACATCTCTTTCACTGCAGCTCTAGTGATAATAAACTTTGCCAAGGAGAACTGCTCTGGCTTTAATATCCATCCTTAATGGAATGAAGAGCTTTACCTGGGGTTGGGACCTGTAAAACGTTGCCTTGGGGTGAAAGCAAAGTTAACGGAGGGGAAAGTGATTCCCGTTTTTTCTCCCACCTTTTATTAAGCCTTAAGAGCTAAAAACACTTTTATGGATATTTTTGAATCAGCTGGGGATCAGAAAGTGGAAATGATACGTTTTATAGCATTTATAAAGATACTCCAAAGCGGCTGGCAGGCCATCCTCACTGGCTGCTTTGAGAACTGCTTCTGCCTAGCTCAGTCCCAGAGAAGTATAGGAAAATAATTTCCCTAGCTGCACAATTCTTCCTGAAGTCAGGGATAGCTTAAAGGGATATCTGCCACAGTTAAACGCCCTCTCTCCACAGCTGCTGCTTGCTACAGAGAACAGATTTTAGTTGGTCTTTTGTCACATCAGGAATAACCACTCCATGTTTTCATAATGGATCGTGTACGAATTTTTAGTGAGAAACCAAAATTCTGAAGGGGTCCAGTCATTTACACACGACACAAGAGCAAATCCCAGCTGTTGATAACAGTGACGCACAAACGGGTTTGGGTCACGTAAGCGCTCTCTCTCCCGTCCCTGAACCGCCCTGAAAGCTCAGATCCAAACTTTGCAGAAGTTTGTGAAGGTTTGGTTGCCTTTCCCGACATGATTTAGGAGGGAGAGGGGCAGGATCTCATATCCTGAGCGCTGGAGTGGCAGCCAGCAGTTTGAGTTATCATCCTGGCTCTGATATTTACTCCACTTGGACCTTGGTCAAGTTACTTAACCTCTCTGTTTTAGTGTTCCCATCTGTAACAAAGGGCTGATAACACGCTCCCTTACCGAGCTCCTGGGGTATTTTGAGTATTAACTAGTTAGGTCCTGATTCTGCAACCCTTGAACATAATGAGAAGCACCCATTATTGTCAATGGGACTACTCAGGCAAGTGCTATTCACTGTGAACAGTGGGGGCAGAATTGGTCCCTTCGGGTTTAAGTGCTTCAAACACTTGTGACCCGGTAACTTTTACCTGGAATATAAAAGACTCAGCTTCTGGGGGCTGGGAAGTTTGCTGTTGAGATACCCCGTTCTTTCCGTACCCGATCCCAGTGCATGCCTCTGGTATTTGTGCTGGGATACAATTCCTGGTTAAACATCCAGAAGGGAACTCAGGTTCTTGGCACAGAATGCCAGGAAATATTACACTTCAGACAAGGATGATGCAATATGGCAGCTTCCCCATAAGTAAAGAAGCTGCAGTACCCAAACACTTTCCCCAGCAGTGAGCTAGCCAGTCGCCAGTCATGGTTTAATTCCCTTTTTCAGGTGACCTTTCAGTGAAAAGAAAAGGTTTTCCACTCAGCTGCGGGCCTTTATTGCTGTGATCTTATCAATCAGCCAGTGTGTGACCTTGGCTGGTTTATTTCATTGTTTCATTTCTGACAGAGATGATCTGAAGAAGCTGTTTCTGTCCCGGTCCAAAATGCCCCTGATTTGCCGGGCAGTGGCAGGTCTGGAGGGAAATTCCCAGCAAGCTCTGCAGCGCATTGGTTGTGTGAGGAAGACCTTCACCAGCAGCTTTGCAGCTGTGAAGAAGAAATCTGTGTGCGCTCAGATAAAACTTCAGATGGTGAGTGACCAAATTGTCTTGATTCCCTCCCATATCTTAGCGGGTGGGTCAAAGTGCCTTTGTCACGTTGAGCACATTGTCATTAATAATTCTTGCCTATATCATGGTAGGATCCTGGCACCTCGGTTCTATTGCACTGGGCATTGTACAAACATCGTAACCGACAGCTCCTGCCCCAATGAACTGACAATCTAAGCAAACAGTGACCCTGATCTGGTGCCGTTTTCCTCCATTGGTTAGTTCTGTTTCTGATTCCTAGTTATTTGAAGAATCTCCTTGTATGTGGCCCATCAGCTGGTGGAAAGGGAATTCTTGTCCTTCCATGACAAAGTGCCATCCCTTTAATCCCCAATTGATCTCATTTATCTGTGATTTATACCACAGGACGCTCTCACAAACCTGATCAAACGATCCCAGATACAATTTGTCCATTGTCTTGTGCCACGAGCGGGAGCAGATGGTGCAGAAGGGAAGCTCTCCCAGCCTGGCGTCACAGGAGAAGCAGAGCTCACTTTGGACATACCAACCCTGAGAGTTCAGCTGTGTGGGGCCCAGTTACTAGATGCGTTACGCCTGTACAGGATCGGTACGGCAAGCCTACGTCGCGCAATAGCTCGGAATTTTTTTGCGTGCGTTCTTCCCACCCTGCCTTAGCCGCTGTGCAGCAAAGCCGCTCAAGTATGCACTTACTAAACGACTCACTCCTCGTTCCTTCTTCTGATTAACCACTTCTCCGCATGTCCTGTCTTCATTTATCAGAGTGACGTGATTGCCATGGGGAGGAGGTGGATTCACAGTGGTTTCTAACTCCTTTGCCCCAGGCAGAGGATTTTCAGGATCTCTCCACCCCCAGACGGCAGTGCTGCCTACTCAGTGACTTCAGTCCCCTCTACCAGTTTACAGTCATGGAGACATGCCAGCTCAATTGTGCATAACCTCGTCAGTCCTAATGGCTGCCTTTCCGCTATTTCCCCTCTGAGATGACTGAACATGTCGTGCTCCCAGCTGAGCAATGGCAACACAAATGTTTCAGAGGGAAAACTAAATCAGGCCAGGCCCTGCCTGTTCTGATTCTCCTGCTGTAATCTGGACAGAGCTCTCCTTTTTGAGCTTTGACTTTAAAAAGGTAATATCCCCGAAATATCCTAGCACTTCGATCCCCTGGAATGTAAAAAGTGAGACCCAACTGCACTGAATTGTATGGCCTAGGCCCCAAAACTGCCACTTCCACCCACACCTCAAAACCGGCGCTCTGTCGACTCTGTAGGATGGAGCTTGCCAGCCAAGGCCTGTAAGAAACACAAGCCAGAAGGCTGACAAACATTTCCCACACAAAACAAGGCGGTTGTGACGAGGGGAGTCAGCTGAAGAGCTGGGGTTATGTAGAGGGGGCGTCAAGGGAACTTGTCGTAGTTCTGAGGCTGCGCGGCACAGAGATCAACGTCTGCTCAGCTACGGTGACTGTTCTGTTTGTTTGGGTGCATCTTTCATCTCCTCTAGAACGAGCCTGGACTCGGCTCAGACGCGTTTCCAGTGGGGCTAGATTCCAGGGGCAAGTAAAGAGTTATCGAACCCATGTGTCCCCTCCAAGAGCAGTTGCCATGGTGCAGGTTCAAGGGGCGGGGATAGCTGGGGTCCCAGTGCATTGTAGAGCTTAATTTATCAATGAAATGGCTGGCAGTGGAGAGGGCAGGGCATAGATATTCTATGTTCTTGGTGTCCTGCTGTGCCTGAAAGGTGGGCGACCATATGCTGCATTAGAGTAGTTTGTCCATGGCCTTGCGAGCGAGGTACAGGGGAGGGACCTTGCAGTGTCTAAATGTGAGGTGTCCAGGGATAATCTCCTAACACTCATCTCTTCCCAGGAGCCAGGCCGTGTTATTGCCTTACACACAGCTGGCGTTGTAGTTAGCGACAGAACTCAGAGCGACTTTTTGAAGGATCTGATCCACTGCTCCGGCTGTACGTTTGTTAGAATGGTTGGGCTAGGTGGAAAGTTTCTAATGCCGAATAAATCCTGTCTCTTCAAGCTGTGCGGACGCAACAATAAATATATCCAGATTTGAAAGCACTTGTGAGAGCGGGAGTGAGCATTAGGTACAATCAGAAACAAAGAGAAATTATTCCTCCGTCAATGCCTTATTGATTAGGGCTTTGCTCTCTCTGACATCGAGCCGAATGAGCCGGGAGCTGCCATGGGGAAATGCTCACAGCCTGAGATGGCAGTCTGAGCTGCTGGGTGACAGTCCATTTCAGGTCAGGAGGATGCAAGCTGGGACTCCGTTACCCTGTCTCTCTTGGCCAATGCGGCACAGTGAAAAGCTTTTGCATATATTTTAAATTGGCACCTGATACTCAATCCCATGTTATCACAGCCAGGGAGTGTAGATTTTGCTGGATGAAGACGATTTATATTACAATGGTACCAAGAAGTCCCTCATAGCACCAGAGCTCTGTTAAGCTAGGTATTGCACACACACCTGGGAAGAAACAGTCCCTGGTCCTGTGAGCGTACAGTCAAACGGACGAGCCTGACAAAAGCGGGGAGAAGGAAACTCTGACCAGCCCCCACTTAATGCACAGCAGGACTGAGGCACAGAGAAGTTCAGCAACTTGTCTGAGGTCAGACCATTTGTGGAAGAGCCTGGACTCAAACCCCACTCTCCTGAGTCTCGGGCAGGCCATTAACCACAAGGCCAGCCTTCCTTTCCAGGGGGGCTGGCTTTTGCGCACTAAAGAGGAAGGATTGCCCGGTATTTAAGGCACTGACCTGGCACTTAGAAGTCCCAGGGTTATTTTCCTGCTCTGCCAAAGACTTCCACTGTGACACTGGGAAAACCACTTACATTCGCTGTGCCTCAGTTTCCCCATCTCTCTCTCTCTCTCTCTCTCTTTCTCTGTATGCTCTTTGGGAAAGGCTTTTTCTGTTTTAGAGAGAAAGTTGTGCTGTTCTCCACTAGTCACAGCAGCACAGCCCATCATCCCTGCACCATGCTCCTCCCTCCACATCCAGTCCTAGGAGGAGGAGAATTTTCTCCCAGGTTTCTGTTTTCCGTACAGATCTGTGGACTGGCCCCTATTCCGATTCACTCATGAGTAACGCGTAGCATCGCCCTCTCAGATCTGCATCCTGCTCCTCTCTGTCTCTCCCAGGTTATGGGGATCGCATGGTGCTGACTCAGTTCCGACGCCGCTTCCAAGTGCTGGCTCAGCTGGTGATGAAGAAATACACATCAGCCTACGAAACACCGGACGAGAATAAGGTGTGTGGGTTGCCAACAACCGTGTGTTGCTGGTGGGGGAGTGAGCTGGAGCCAGGTCCTCTTTAATGCAGCATTACCAACTGCAAGTGTTCAAACCATCGGGAGGTTGAAAACAATCCCTTCTTGTTGTTTGTCTTCTGGTTTCTGAGCTTTTCCGCTGCACTCACGAACGTGTTCAATCCTCCCTCTGCAGCCACAAGGGGTGGGGCCTTGCTTTTTTTACACAGATGACAGCTGCGGGGCCCAAGTGAGCCCTTGCCTGCTGGAGCTGGGGCTTTAAGAAAACACCGAATACATCGAGACTGGCTAGAAAGTCCCCAGAGTTGGCAACGCCGCGCATGGATCTGCAGAGCCAGCCCACGTGTTGTGCAGGCAATGAGCTGTCAGAGCCCAGGACTGATAAACAGCAACTTGTGGAGGTTGCAGATGGGCTCATGACGGCTTCACGGCGGAGTGCCGGTTTTGATAAACAATGGGCACGGTAGCGAAGGAACCGAGATTCATTTGCTAGCTTCCTCTTAGCCAGCCATTGATTCAGCCAGAGTATTCATCTCAGAAGTACAGGACGTTCTAATTTCCCCCTGTAGTTCTCATCTGAGACAGAGGATCAATCACTGGGAGAAGAGCGCCTGAGTTCATGCTGCTTTTGTGCACCACGATCTAGATACTCCGTGCAAGGTTCTCCCATGTTTCACATGGCACAATGAAGGGATGGGAATTTAAATTGCTCTCTCTGGCTCGTGGGGGGCAGCTCTCCAGTCGGCTTGGCTGCATCCTTGCCCTTTGTTAATGAGGTTCTAGTGACCTGAGTACATTAGCAATTTGTCTGAACTTCACTGGAACAGCAGCAAGGCCCCTGGCTCGTCCTGGTGCTTTTCCTGACTAGAACTGGGTTTTCCAAATGCAATAGACAATCTGAGTCCTGACTGCAATAGCAGCATTTGCCCCTGTTATTGCACAGTGGAGAAACCAACCCGGAAATGAAGCTTGCTTTGTTCCTCCTTAAATACCAGAGAGCAGAGTAAACTGATTTAAAAATCCCGCTTGTTGGGAGCTGACCGGTGCTCTGTTCTCTAGTGGGTCGGGCTGTAATGCCCTTATTTACAGTGTAACTTTATTTTGCACATCGAGGTCCACATGCTCTGGAAAGTGAAATGGGTGTGTGGGCGGGCGGAAGGTCTCAGCTTGCTTTCTAGTCCAAGTCCAGCTGCACCAATGGCAGCAAACAGCAACAGCATGGAGCAGGCAGAGAGAGGCAGACCAAGGACTCTCAGAAGCAGCAGCAGTCCATCTGCCAGACATTAGCTTAAAGAGTCAACCGCAGGGAATCCCTGAGTGTGGAGGGACTTATTTTGCTAGCCTTCCACCAAAGAGCAGGCTGCGTTCACCTGGGAAGAGACCCACAGCTGCCTACGAGTTTGTATTCAGAGAGCCACGAAAACTACAGATACATAAGCTGCATTGAGGTCGCACTTCCTCCATCCACCTGCCCAGCCTGGCCTGTGCGGCAGGGTTGTGTTAACTGACAGCGCCGCCTGTCGCTTTAGTGTGGTGACAAATCTCCCTGCAGCGACTGGCCCAAAGCCACTGTGACTGGGATCCTTTCCTTCTGCCTTCACCCTACACAGAGGGGGACAGTCACCGTTGCTTTGGGCAGAAATGGGGCCAGAGATCCCCTCTAGCTGGGGGTGTCTGAGAAGAAAATAAGGTAGCACTGATAGAAAGGAAGGTGGATAATTTAACCATCAATGTCTCTCACCATTTCTTCTCATTAATGGCCATGTCAACCACCCCCTTGCCTTTTGCCTCGTGCAAACTTCGCCAAGGCAGTTCTCACGGGGTTAATCCAGGTCATAAGTGTTATGGGATGGGGCAGGGGTCTGATCTGATGGAAAACGATGAAATGAGGTCAGCCTGTCATCACGTGCCATTAACACTAGAGAAAAGTGAAGCTACTGCTCTCTTTATAACCTGAGCGGCTTATTGGATGAGGGTGGGGGTTTCTAAGGAGGTGCCGAAACCCATTGAAATTCTGTGGCAGTTGGGTGCCAAACTGTTTTAGGAACCTGTGAAAATCCCAGCTCCAAGAAGTCTGAAAGGAGAAGGATGGTTAGGAGTAAAGCGGACTGTTCTCTTTGCTCGCAGGTTTCATTTGCTCCCACGTAGATTTTCAGTAAAAATGGAGGGTGGGGCAATGTCATTTAAGAAAAAGCCGATAAAGATTCAAATTCTGGAGAGGCTGATAGGAGATAAATATTCATGAACATGTGCTCCCTTGTGCAAACTGTCAGTGTGCAAAGTCAGTAAAGACTCCCGGATTTAATGAGACAAGTTTGACGGCCAGAAAAGGTCAATATTGTTATTAAATGCTATAAGACGACAGAGGCTCCTGAGTCAGCAGAGTGTAAACAGGGGATTGGAAAAATTCATCCTCCCTGGTGCTGGCCGTAATGACGTTGTGTTACAGGAAAACTGCATTAAGTTGCAATTAGCTGCATTAACACAGCCACTGGCGCAGAAAAGATGTTTTTCTTCATCCTTGAGGTCACTGTACACACACTCTTTCTCTCTCTGCAGGGCCCAATCCTTCATGCACTGAAGCTAATGGGAGTTTTATCGTCCATTCAGGGGAAACAGCACTGGGTCTTTGCATATAAACGTGTATTCTGATTTCATCTCTAAAACGCTCCCACCCAGAACTAGAGCTTTGCAAACAACAGGTTCTATGGTTCACTGGCCAGTCCAAAAAATTGGGGGTGGGGGGACAGAAATTGTGTTGAAAATGTTGGCATATGGCAATGTTGAAAAAAAATTGTTTTGGGTTGAATGGAACGTTTTGGTTAGATTTTGAGCATTTGAAATCACGTTTATTGTTTTTTAAATAAGGAAATTTTGAACAAAAAAAATCGTTTTGATTTTTTTGTACAATTGATTTATTGTTTTGGGGTTTTTTTTAAACCAAAATAATTTGGCGAAACCAACGCAAATTTACAGAACATTTGGGGGTCACCTAATCTGTGGTTTTCTCTGAAAATGTTTTTTGCCCAGCTCTACCTACAGTGCTGTAGTCACTCATCTGTAGGTTATCCATTCTCATGCACAGTTCCTCCCCGCCTCCACCACCGGCAGTCTCTGTCCTTCCCTGTTCCAAGCTGCTGCTGTTAGTCGTGTGTGTATTTGTTTTACACCAGCAGCACTTGGAAACCTCACCCAAGCTGGTCCCTATGGTGCTAAGTGCTGCACAGATCTACAAGACAAGACAGTCCCTGCCTGAAAGCATTGACAGTCTTAGAGATTCTGACTCTCACACTTGGCCACCGCTAATAATCGCTTATGAATTTAAACCTCACTTGTGAGTGTAGCACTAAACACAAAAGCCCCTCCTGTCCCCATTCCCAGCCCCAACAGCTTGGAATGTAACGAGGTTGCATTTGCTGTACATGTCTTAGGTCTCCATCCCTGACCCCAGTCAGATATCTCCTGGGTATCCACATTTCAACAATGCCTTGTTCAGTTTAAGAACAGGCCTAACTAGGAGGAGGCAGCAAGGATGGTGTATTTCAGAGATTCACCCAGAAGCGAACACCAAAGAAAATGCTCTCTTGCTTTCCTGGTAGATGTTATACAGCCTGGCTCCACATCTACATTTTGCATTGTTACAAACTCAGAAATGAATAATATGTTCTCTAATTGCATTACATAGTGAGTCTGACATCCCCCTGGAAAGTTCATGTCAGGCTTTCATGGGCAAATCTGCTTAGCTCTTCACAGAACTCAATACAGCTAGATCAAAGCAAGGACGATTTCAACAAAACACCATGCTGGAATGGTTTTGTTAGACTTTGACAAGTTGTCCTAACAAATACGGGATCTCTCACACACATACAGGCACAGGTGAGCATTCACACACACACACACACACACTAGGTTGGTGGGATGCTCTCATGTTTTATATGTGAATGAAAAATGATGGCACATATAGTAGTCCCACATAAATTTGCAAGGCCTCAGAAGAAGTGTCAATTAATTACCGATAGGAAATCTTCAGTGATGCAAGATAATGTTTTTCCTAGTTATGTTAGAGAAGAGGTATTCAAAGTACAGGATATGTTATAACTGAAGGCAAAGGGCGTCACTGGGAATTAACAAGGGTTTATATCTGTAACAATTGTGGATGCTGTTTGAAATCCTGAGCACTCCAGCAGTGCAGGTGCCTGCGGGAAAGGTGTTCGGGTTAACTAGTGATGCTGTAATGGATGTTGGGTGGGACTTTCAATATCGCCTAGGTGACTGAGCAGCACAAATTATGTTGACGTCTGAGCGTGCCTCAAAGAAATGAGCAGTGCGGATTAGACTTTCTGACCTCGGTGGGTTCTCAGGTTCACACGTCCATTAGCAGATTTTTCTGCTGCTCGTGGCTTTGATTCACGGTCATTTGTATCACTGAAAGACCATTCCTGCTCCGAATAGAAAAGATACGTTTTGTCTTCTGTATGCAAGTCAGGCTCTGCTACCATGTCCACTGAAGTCCATGGAAGTATTTCCACCGTAGATCAGGCTCTGGAATGCTGGAGTAAAATATGGAGAGGACTATAAGCAAAGAGCAACTTCCACTCAAGATAAACCCAGCATAACACATTTAGCTAAAGTCCCTGTAGCTTATCTGGGAATACTTTCTCGTTCTCCAGCAAGGTCCCTTGCAGATCTTACAATGGTTTCTTCTGCTCACAACAGGAATGAGAAACTGTGCAGCAGCAGAATCATTACAGATCGGTGTGTGTTGGCTCCAAACTCCTGAGCACCTCAGTTGCTTGAGCCTTTACACTCCCTCCGTGTTCGTCTTGTGCTTTTAAAATAATTTTGCTGCTGGACTCAGCTCAGCTCTGAGTGTTGAAATGGAACGTGAATTAAATCAATAGCCATTTTTAGAGGCTTTTGATGTTCCCTGAATGGCTTATGACACCTTCGGTTTGTTCTGTGATATTGCAGATTGCAGAGCATTTCAAAGGAATGAGCCAAAGGTGTGACTTTTGTATATTTTATTATTTGGGAAAGAGATTCTCTGTGATGTTGTTTTGTCTTAGACCAGACTTGAATGCCAGACCTGAATATCGGAAGGCTATTGAGAGCTCCTCTGAAGTCACATATAGTTCTGTGGCTTTTAAATATTTCTCATACGAATGTGCCCCTAGTGACAGAGGGGTGCTTGTCTGAATTTTAACAAGGAAGAAGACTAGTCTGGGTGGCTCTTATGTGGAGAGTTGTATTATTGGAGGTTTTATATTAAAAGCTCCCTTAGGTCGGAGGTTTTCAAGCAATCCTTCTTTTTGATCATATTCATCATCGTCAGGATGTGCACTACGTTTTTTAGCCCTTTGTTTTTCACTAGTTTATTACCTTGACCCAAAGACCACAGAATCGGCGTTCCATGCTTCTGATAATATGCAGACGTGGGTGCTCTGATCTGCACTTTCCTGGAAGCCGCCATTCTCCTCCTTTTACGGGGTTTGTTAGAAATATGGAGTTGTCTCCTCAGACTCCCTGAAGCTCTTCCTAAATGTGTAGGCTTTTGGTAAACAAAAAGACAAGTGTCCTTGGGAGCTTTCTTTTAAAGACCCTCATTAAAAGCTGTCAATCTAGTCTCTGAACGTCCACTTGCTTTCTCTCTGAAGAATGTCACATTTCCAAGTTTTCAATTGCCAGCGTGTCAATTGCAGCCTTTTTGTACTGCAGAAAGCAACAAAAACCTCAAGACACCTTTTAAGAAAGTGCAGATCTCCACCCACTGATATTTTCAAATAGTTCTCTCCCTTCGAGGCTGCTGAGTGGCCATGTCTTATTTTGCTTTGTTATTATAGAAGTCAGCTTCAGAGGTGCCTTTTTTGCTTTGGTCTTTCTGTTGTCCATGGACTGGAAATGGAATCAATTCTTGATTCTCATTTCACATCAAAGGAACTCAGAGACATGATCCAGGAAAGCCCATCTCCAATGGCCCCATGTGAACAGGGTTGAGGCCTTTCTTCCACTTTTAGGGAACATCTATGTGGGAAGGGTTTCTAATTGAAAAGAAGTATAAAGTACTCAGACACATTCCTCATCTCTTGACTGCACATCACACAAGGCAGTATAGAAATAGGGGCTTGTGGGTGCCGCATTCCTGGAAGTTTGCAGGATTCATGAGACCCACTAGCATGCACTTACTGGATTTGCATGACATTTTCACAACCAAATTCCAAACCAGTGAAGTCTCCTCGGTTGACGGTTTGTTATAGACCCGAATCATGAGCTAGGTTCACTGCAGGATTTGTTTAAGTACATGAACCTGAGCAAATCTTGGCCCTGTTTCTTAGAGGTATCCACAAATCCATTGGAAGTCAGCGGGAGCCCAGGTTGGTCATCACAGCTGAAAATCAAGCCCTTTGAATTTTGGCGTGAAATCATACAAAACTCAGTTGGTTGGGTTGCATTCTGCATTGAGATTAGGGGTTCGTTTAAACCCCAAACAGAATGGAAATTGGGACTGGGGGTGGGAAGATTTTCCTAAAATCTCTTAAACTCAGCCCACTGAGTTCTGCATGGCATTCATTTCTATACATTTCATCCATAAGGAGACAGTTTTCTCTTCAACAAGACTAACTTGGATTTGTAAAAATTCTCCAACAATCCATATTTATTACTTTAATAGTGAAAGCCCTAAACCTAAAATAAGTTCAGTTACTGCTCTTCTAACTCTTGTGCTGGAACACTCCTTATGATGAATGAATAATGTGAGCAGATGTGAGGAGTAGAGACGCCTAAAACCAAACTGCTTATTTTTTTACCTGAACAGGGACATGTATTGTTTGATGCATTATACTGCAGAGGCACAAACAGCAAGCTTGTGAGTCCACAGCGTAGCCATAGCTGAAAGGTAATAATACAGGAAAGGGCATGTGCCTTCTGCACTGAGTCCTGGGGTGGTTCTTGCATTGCTCTGGGAATATTTTTAATAAATGTTTTACAAGTCTATGAAGCCAAAGCCCTGCAGGCTGGGGGGACAAAATCCATCAGCTAAGTTGATGTGAGATTGTGATGCTTTTTTTCAAAGGACTAACAATTATTTTTCTGACAGCTTCAATTTTAAAATAAAAGGTTGCTTAAAATGCACCCTTAACAGAGACCTGCGGAAGAATTCCCTCTTTGATATTTCCATGGTGGGGAGGGGGTGAGTCTAACATAATTACTTCATCACCCAGGGCTAGAGTGGGCTGCAGTTCTGGTTCTTGCTTTCTCTGATGTGCAGTTGTGCCGTATTTGATGGGGCTCTGAGGACGTTTCCTGAAGGGTTCTGAGCGTCACCAGGCTGAAACCACTAAGAAGCTAATTCTGCTCTCCTCCTAATCAATTGCAAAATACCTGTTCACTTTGCCATGAGCAGGAGCGGGCCCATCCTTTTGGTGTGATCCTAAAAGGTGCTCAGCACCCCTCGATTTCAGAAGGAATTGCGAGTGCTCAGCATCCCTCGTGTGGGATACTGTTGTTGTCCTCTACTACTTATGCATCAAAACTGTGCGCCCCGTAGACTAGGCCATTAACCCTCCCCTCTCTCCCCTATCCTCCTTCGCCCCCTCTCCCCCCGGCACTACATTGTACGCCAGTTATAAAGGGGCAGCACTCTGTCAGGTTAAGTGGAGGGTAACTCTGGTCTGATTCGGCCTGAAGAGCATAATATGTCCCAACTCCCTTGTTGTTTTCCTGGACGTCCAACCCAGGTCTCTGTGGTCAATGAATTAAACAGTCCAGTCCCTCGTAATTCCTTAACGTGCTCTTTCTCTGCAGGCAATAGAAGAGCTCTTCCGGGTCCTTGATCTGGAAAAGAAAAGCGTAGCAGTGGGACACAGTCAGGTATGCTGTCCACAGTCCTTGTGTCGTAACGGTGTCAAATCCTGCTTGTTATCAGGAGCACTATTCATCCCCTCTCCTGTATTAACCTAATACAGTGAAAGACATTGTTCTTGCTTCCGTGTTGTTACCTAGGAGCCTAAGTCCCAATGGAAATCAATGGCACTTTGGCTCCCAACTCACTTAGTCACTTTTGAACATGTTCCCTGATGTGAACGATACATCAAGACATTAAGATCCTACAGGCAGGACATTTGCAAATGAAATAGTTGCCACAGTAACACGTTCACACTTAAAGCTAGTCGCAAAGAGGAATTAGTGTTATGTGCACTCCTACCTCTGTCTCTGGGATGCTATAAAGAAAAAAAGAATTCCTTGAATTATTCTAGGGAGCAGAATAACTTTCTTTCATCCTCATGCAATAGTTTGCAATGATCTCTTCCATGAAACCCTCTCACTTAATCAATAGCGTGATAGCAGCACCAGTCAAATCTTGTTGTATAGGAGTTAGTTTTGTCATCACTCTGAGCATTGATTTTGTACTAGATTGTGAAGTTAATATAGCCATTATGAGACAATCAAAGAGGGGTGAAGCAGTCATAGCATTATCTCAAGAAAGCCAGTTTTCTTGCAAATGCTCTTTGATAGCATTTTGGTTCTTTAAAAATATAGATTTCAGTTATGTTGTAAGGCTCACAAATATAGTTATATTTGAATAATTTGTTTTCAATATAAAAAGTGTAACATACAGCATTTAAACCATATTGGTCAAAGCACTGAGAGTTTTGCTTGAGTAAGAAGTGGAACAGGATCTCAGAATTTAGCCTTTTATTGATTTTTCAAAATATAAATACAACAGCAAAATCTATATTGTTTGTAGCATGTTTGTCATGAGCTCAGATCAAGTAAATGGCCAAGTTAATTTTGTTTCTTCCTGTCGTACGTTGGTATGTATCTTCCATTGTTACTGCATTGTGCATACACTATTGAAAATGCATTTTGCAGCAGAGAGTCCAGTGTCGTCTGCTCATAAAGTAGGTAATGACCCGTGACCCATGGTCAATGTCTCAATGACTTGCCGCTTTGAGCAGGCGTTAGGGCACGCATCAGTAAAAGGGGGGAGAGGACAGAGTAGACAGTAGAAACAATGAATGAACTACAAGCTGAATACAATTGAGGCCATTACGGTTCCTAGAAATTGAGTTGGGAGGGCAGGTTCCTGGCCCAAGTGACGGTAGTGAAGATGTTATGTCTGGAGAGAGCAAGAATTAATTGTTACAGACACTGGGCCATAGTCCGGCTCTGGATACACGCATGCGGGATTGCTGCAGATCTCAGAGGAAGGCTGGCAGGCAGGAATCAGAAGCCAGAATTCGGCTTTAGCAGGGGTGCTCACTAAGCCCTGGTTTAAAGAGCAGCTCTTATTTCCTCCTGGACAAACGTTGGTGAGCGGCCACATTTCCGGAGGTGAACGATTTCTATCCATTGCCCTCAGGTTTTCCTGAAGCCTGGCGTGGTCTCCAGGCTGGAGAAGCAGCGGGAGAAGCTGATATCCCAGAACATGGTTCTGTTCCAGGCAGCTTGCAAGGGCTTCCTCTCCCGTCAGAAATTCAAGAGATTCAAGGTAACTGCCCTCTTGCCCTCATTTGGCCAGAGGGGACGTCCACTTCTTTGGGAGAACCCAACTGGGCATGAGGTGGCCTGTGGCTGCTGCGGGAACAGGCTGGGAGTTCCTGTATCCTCTCTTGTTGTCTTGTGTCACCCTCCATGGCAGGAGAGAGGCCTCCTTTCCCCATGTAGGACTGTATTGATTCAGAGATGGAACAAAAGCCTTTCCATTCATTGCGGGCTAGCTTGTGGCCAGAACGATTGAATAGAACGATGAGCAGCCCCAGTGAAACGGGTGGGACTGGTCATGGTGGAAGGTGTTACCTCGTGAGAGTCACAAGCTGGCTCCGATGTTTCACCATTCCTGGGTCGTCTGACATTAATAACAGCTTCTCTGCACACACGAACATGCATGCATGCACAGTCACACGACTTACTCTGTTTGCAAAGTTTGCAGGGTTCATTTTTAACTTGTACATTCTAATTTTCAAGTTACATCTTGTAAAGCTAAATGAAACATAACTAAGCAATTAAGCACAGTCCAGTCAAACCAAAAGGCGCAGCTCCGGGTCAAATGCATTGATTTTCTGAAGTCATGCAGCACAGTTTTGTGCAGCTTTGGAAATGAACAATCCATTCCCCAAACCACAGACTGATGTTAGTTGGTAAAATATTTCAAGATCTTCAGCCTTGTCTCTGCTGGAAACACCACATTCCCGTGCCCTGTTTCGATTCTGGTGAAGCTCTCCATTTGAACACGTATCTGAAACTCTTGCTCATGTGTCTCTATAATGTGGTGGGACAGACATCATTGCTGGAAAAGTGCCATTGTTTCCAATGCTCTAATTTCAGATTCAGCGCTTAGCCATTCGGTGCATCCAGAAGAATCTGGCGGTGTTCCAAGTGGTGAAGGACTGGTCATGGTGGCAACTGATGAGCTGTATTCGGCCATTGCTTAGTGTGAACGTGGTGGAAGATCAGCTCCGAGTCAAAGACGTATGTAACGGTAGAGCAAAGACACTGAATGGGAGGCCCAGCACGCTAGTCAGTCAGGAAGTATGTTTTACTGCCAGGAGAAAAAAGACCCATTTTGTTGGTCTTACCAAATTCTTACATCCTGTTTCCCACCCTGCACCATTTGAGCCGGGGGTGTGTTTTCAGCTTATCCGAGAAGTGAAGGTACAGAAATAAGAACTAGGCTTTTCAGGAACAAATGGGAAAAGTGGGAATCTGCATTTCTGCCTAGGATAAAATAAAACACACAGGCAACAATTCTGTCTGTGAACTGAAATGCAAGCCGTTTGGGTGCAAATACAGGCACCGGACCCAGTCCGGGTTCTGGACAAGAGGTGTCTTCCAGCTTTGGTTTAGACAGGGGAGGATCCAGATATAACATTCCAGAGCAGGCCCTTGTCTAACATATCAGAGTGGGAAAGTGGGAAGCAGCCCCCACCTTGCCTATGGAAGGGGCAGTTAAAAAGGAGGACTTGTCCCCTCGCCCCATTCATGGAGGTCCTTTTCCAGGGACTCCGAGTCTAACATGAAGCCCAGGCTCCATGCCATGAGAATGTATTGTCCCGGGACCCCCACACGCTCTTTCCAACTCCAAGGGCACCTTAGGAACCACTGCAATATTGGCCTTCTAGTAAGCAGGCCACTTAGGCCAGGGAGAGACCATGTACCGCAGCTGATTCTGGCTGCCAAATATTGGACCCTGCGGTGATGAATAGGGCCAAGAGGTCACATTCACCCTCGGTGTAACAGGCTCGGCTTTCTAATGTTAATGGAGTCATGCCTGCTGCAACCACAGCTCCATTTGATAGCTGGCCAGGTTTTCAAGAGTATTTATTTGATAAACAGCATTCAGGCACTTGGATGCTCATCCAAGCTTCTCAGGTTTGCTTCTTTCTAATTAAATGTGTGCTGTGCATACACCAAAGCTGATGTTCTCTCCATTTAAATTAGTGTCAGGAACTACATTCCAAGCAATTAACAGTGATCAGCCCTTAACTTTGCCCAGTAAATTTTCTTAATAAGGCAATTATGTCTGTCCCACTTATTTTTAACAGAAAAGATAGATTTATAAATAAACAAACCCTGCTAGAATGCTAAGCGCGTGTTCGGCAATTTTATTTAGGAGGAGCTTGCAGTGTTAAGAAGAAAGCTTGAGAAATCAGAGCAGTCACGTAGTGATCTTCGGCGGAACACAGAACTGTTGGAAAGCAAGGTAAACCCTGAACATTAACCCTTCGGGCATCTTCCCTCTATGGCTTTGTTAGCGCACAATTACAAATGAAGGTATACCCCAAAGGATGGACGTTAAATGATAATGGCTCCGTGAGGAGTCAGAAAAGTCTAAACCTGGCTGGTGCACTGGATACAAGCAGGTCTGGGCTTGTGCCACTTGTCTGCCTGTCATTACCGTGCAGATTGCCTCGAGAAAATACTGTGTGGCGTGTCCATATCCAACTCCTTTCTACTGTATTCCTCTCCAGCCCGACTGGAAGTCGGGGGAGCTGGGTTCTGAAAACGCTCATGTTGTAATTTTGGAACATGGGTTAATGATCCCTGAAGAGCTGATTTTATATTTAATCTACCAAGAAAATTACCCACTGATTAATTTTGATCAGGTCAGATGCATGAAATGGACCGTTTTGGCTCGCTGTCGGGGAAGCCGGCAGCTCTTGCTGTTATCTGTTAGGATAGCTGAGTGGGAGGATGGGCATTTTCTCTCCTATCAGATGGAAGAATCCTTGTGTACTGCCAGCCTTTATTTTGGTTGCTGAGCAGTTTTCAAGGCCCCCGGTTATTTCGAGGTCCTGTTACTGATGCCAGCTGACAGATCATGGGATTCTAGTGAAAGGAGATGCGACTAAAAGTAATTAGTAGGTAGCCAGTCCATGGGCCACGTCTGCTGGAGCCCCAGGGGCCGATAGAATGAGCATGACCAGTGCTAACAGAGTTCTGCACTAGCCAGGCAGCTCACCTGCACTGGTGTCACACGTCTCTGGCTCCTGGCCCCCTTTATCACTCCCCCGGCCCTCCCCCCATCTCACACTTGTTTGTAACCTCGTTGACTTGCTGGAGGGGCAGACTTACAGCTACTCAATCGGAGTGAAGAAGTGAGGGATTGACGGCGTTACCCTGGGCGGTCATGGCTCACCAACAACACGGGGTCGCAGGGTGCTGAAACCAGCAGCACGGAGGCAGTCCAGTCTCCTGACAAAGAGGGAACTCGGACTAGAAATGGTGCACAAATGTAGCGTATTCTCCGTCCTTCCACTCTCCAGACTGCAACCTCCGCCACCTCTGCAGATACCAGGAGTAGCTGCGTTTAATGGAACGAATGCTAACAATGAGAGGAGCAGGCCCCCGGGCAGACCGGCCATCTGGCAGTTCTGACAAATGCCAGAGGGGCCGGTGCACTCAAGGGCTGCTGGACCGGTTGGCCCGGCACGGAAGCCTTTCGTCAGACCCTCCAGCTGGGCCTGGCCAGAGGGTGGCAGCCGCTCCCCTTCCCGCCCCACCCCTCTCCCATTGCGTGGGCCCAGCGGTGCCCTGTCCAGTGCGCTTTACAGGCCAGGGCCGATTTTAGTCCCAGTTCATCACTGAGCAGGCAGGTAGCGCAGTAGCCCACCCATCTGTGGGCACTGAGTGTGACCTGTTGTGGGCTGTGGATGTTAAATAGCAGGAGCGTCGGAGCGGAGATTGGCATTCGGGAGACGGGGGCTGGGGGCAGGTTTCTCCTTCAGCAAGCAGGAGCTGAGAGATGTACTCAGGGCAAAATAGGCCTTTGGCAGAACGTAGGCATCTGCTCTCGGGTCCCAGACATGGCCCCACGTTGGGAGCATGTGAGATGAATAAACACCTTGCCCTTGCTGCTCGCCGGGTCTCAGAGCTGCCTCTCTATGGAGTCTGCCTTGTCACAGACTGAATTCACTGAACGAAGCGACACGTTAGGCCTCCTGTAGCTGCACTGTCTGAGCAGCTCGTACAGCCCTCCTGCAAGCGTTACGATGCCTGAAAGGTTCTCCATACAGCTGCCAAATGGGGAAAGGAAATGGTTTTAAGCCTACACGTTTCCTTCTTTTGTTCTGGTTTTCTGGACCCTTTGAGAGAGTCAATGATCTGTTTGGAGCTTCTACCTCTGGAGTCTTCCAGCCACCTCCAGGGGAACCAGCCAGCCAGGTCTGACTGCAGGGCCAGCTCCTGGTCAGACGTACGTTGCAGAAAGAGCAAATAACACGTCAGGTTAATGTCTTCTTCTGCTAGCCATGTGCTGATTATTTCACACTGAGCAGTCAGAGCAGTGTGGAAACCTGGTTAGCCGTAATCGCAGCACCCAGGAGATGTGGCAGTGTTTCCACAATGTGCCAATTGCATGGAAACATTTTGCCACAGCAGTCAGTTGCTTTCCACTGTGTAACTGCGTGAGCGTGTGTAGCCTCCGTCCTCAGCTGTACTCAGTATCCACTGGGCACAGCTCAAAGGCGGGAGGGTGGTGTTTGCCGCTGGAGCTGGTCCAGCCCTCTGACTACTCCATGCGGGGCCTGTCTGGATGTGGTCCCCAAGACCAACTTGCGGATAACCAGCGCCGTGTCCTCCAGCCAGTCCTCCTCCTCCTGGCAATATTCCTGGCAATATTCTTTGCAGGGAGGAGGGGAGCTGCATATGAGTCAGCTGCCTGGCTGTACTCCCGCAGGGGAGGGAGATCTGGGGTAATCCTGACTCCACTGAAGTTGGTTGGAATCTGACCACTGATTTCATCTGTGCTTCTATCAATGGGAGTGGGGCTCAGGACTGAAGTCACGGAGCTTGTGAGTGTGTCCTTGCGCGTGCATGAGCTTGGGCGTGCGTGCGTGCAAGCAACTGACTTGTAATGACGTGTACTGCAAATGCTCAGATGCTGAGGATGCATCAGAAAACTGGTGAATTGACCAGGTGAATGATTAGTATTCACTTTGGGGGTGGTGGTGATGTTTTCATGGGAGCGATGAAGAATGATTCAGCACTCTCTGTAGCAATCTTTGTCTGTCTTTATTCGCACGGATCCCCAGTGTCCCCTAGGAACAGGCTGAAGGTTTTGTTTGGAGGCTGACACAATTTTGCTCTCCCCAGGCTCTGACCAGTGTAATTACCGTGTTAATGAGTTAATTGCTCCAAAGTGGCGTTTGTGTGAAGTACAGAGGAGATGCCCAATTTATGGCAATTCGCTTTGTAAAAGCAGGGCCTTTTCCTCCAGTGCCAGGCACCTTGTGCTGTCCTTTCCCAAAGCACAGGAGACTCAGACCTGAACCTTTTCCAGTGCTTTCCCCTCCTTCTCTACAATCCCTGGTGAAAAGCAGCCAAGTGCATTTCATGGTGGAAAATCCTTTATTGACTGTTCCTTCCCTTTCCCCTTCCCCTTCCCGGTAAATTGGACCGTTGATCACACTCATCCCCCCTGTGTTGATTTAGCAATGAATGGCTTGTGGGAACGTTCATGGGTGTGTATACACACATGCGCGCACACACATAAATTAACACACACACAAGATGTGGAACGAACAGGACACGTGCCATTCACCCAGTCATTAAGCCAATCGCATTGCTTGTATGTCAGATCCCTCGCATCTGCTTTTTCCTGTTTTTGCAGTCTGTAGTTCCTTCTTTTCTCTGTATAGGACATTTGAGGTGTTACTGTAATAGAAATAATGACACACACGAACGCTAAAAGGACATTATTAAGGTTGGCATTTTCTAGATTTAAAAAAAAACAGAACTGAAAAAAGAGACATTGAATCAGGTGGGATCACACTGGCATCCGTGTGGATCGTCAGCTTGGTTTGATCCTTCAGCTCCACCGTACAGACTCTGCCACGTGAACTAACGGAGTAAGTGTTAGCAGCGTGAAGCTGTCATCCTCTGTGTGGACCAGCACTCGAAGGGATGGGACACGTAGCCAGTGTGCTATGTGCTGAGAGCAGAGGGGTGGCGAGACGCCGGGATGTTGGATTCCAATCCAGGCTCTGAAAGGGAGTGTGCTCCAATGGGCACAGACTCTTCTGCTCATTTCCACCAAGCTTGGCCTTTCTGCCCCGTCCCCTCCAGCGTGTCCCTGTCCTGTCTTTTCCCCATCCCTGGCTGGCCAGCCCCAGCTCCATTCTCCTCTCCTAGCCAGTCCCAGGCTCTACTCCTCTGGCTTCTCATTCCAGTCCCAACAAGTCCCAGGTGCCCCTTACTCCTAGCTCCTCATCAGATCTGTCTCTTCCCCCCACCCCAGCCTCCATTTGCCCCTTATCCCCATTCCCACTGGCTCCCAGTTCCAATCGCCCTCCCCAGGCACTTCATCTAATTTCAGTGTCACCCTCTCCTTGTCCCAGTGTCTTTGCCTAGGCAGTCCCAGTTCTCCCTCCACCCCCAGATCCTTGACAGCTCTGTCTCTCCTTGCCCCTCCACTGATTTTCCCACAGGAATAGCCAAAAGGACACCCCTGACACAAAATCCACCCCCTGCCAAATTTCACATCACTACTCCACAGTATGGGGACACGAGCGCATCTCAGTTTTGTTTTTTTTTAACATGGGCAAAACATATTTTTCCACCTTTGTTCTTGGAAATGGCTGAGCTCTTTTGGCTGACGTTTTCCAATAAAATTCAGCCTGAGGCAGACGTATGGTTTAGAAAATTTCAGCTCAAATGGTTGTAGTTTGGCGAAATTATAAGCATCTGAAGACTGGGTCTTATGAACAGTCGTGCCGGGCAATGTTAATAATAGGTGGCGTTATCAGCCCTGCCTGTAATAATCACTGTATGTAAATAAAATGCTTTCCTGACATAGTCTGCTGTACAACTAACCAGGGAAATGGAAAGAAGCTACCATGAGACCAAGGTGCTAAAATCTACATTGTGTGAACCGGGCTAGACTCGGTGGGTTTGTATGAGTGTGTGTCAGGATAGACTCTGAACTCTTACTGAGTCTTTCAGGACAAGAGCGGGCGAAAAAATAATCCAGTGCAGCTAGCGTAGATCTGAGCATGAGCAAATAAAAGAGGCAGCAGGTGGCACAGCAAACAAACAGATGAATATTACCCCCCGGGAGCTTCTGCACTCAGACAGTCCAAGCGCTTTCCAACTTGTCAGCACAAGTCAGTCCTTCCTCCTCTGTATGTTCTGGCCAGTCTTCCAGAGGAGGCAACAGGCATGTTTCAAGTAGGAGAATGAGAGTCTTGATCCGGTCTGCAGAGAACACGTGGGGCAGCTTCAGAAACTGGGTCCGCTGTTCGCATATGTCAGCAGCTCCTCTTCCCCATCTCAGTTCTGAAGCCCCAGCCTCAGGCCTGGTGCACGTTCAGCTGCCACGTGGTACAAACGGAGCCCGTCCAGCCAGTGTTATTTCAGTAGCCGGAGAGTGACCCGATGTGACGGGCAGTGACTCTTGTTCCAATCAAGGAACCTCTGTTGGCTTCGCATGATGTGCTTGGCCAGGTCAGGCTTCACTTTGTGTTACGCTCCCCCAGGTCATAGACTTGACGACCGAACTCTCGGACGAGCGGTTCAAAGGCGAGGTGGCCTGCCAGGTCCTAGAAGGTGAACGGGCTGAGAGGCTCCGGGGCTCACAAGAGATCAAAGAACTGCAGGTAAGAATCAGGCTTGAAGAGCTGGGGCATGGACAAGGTGGCATATTTGTGCTCGCCCTCCTCCATAGGCCATTGCCAGGGACGGTTCTTCTCCGGTCTGAATCTGCCAATGGTAAGACCGGAGCCTCCCCTTGCAGAGGACAGCAAAGAAGAGCTGCTGGCTGAAGGCAGCCCACTGGAACTAGCAGAGCTGTGACCTCCCGGGAGCCTAGCATGACTCTCAGCTGTGCAGAGCGTGCACGGAGGGAGGCCAGCCATGGGGCCCAAGTCTCCGCTAACTGGGAAGTGTATCCTGGGGTCTGGCTATCTGGACAAACACAGCACCAGTCATTGCGGACCGAGACGTGTGAGAGACTTTTGGAACCTTAACTTCTCTGGGAGCCGCCAGCCAGGAGGAGAGCAGCCTCATGAGCGCAAGGCCTGTGAAGGAGGAGACCTGGGTTGTGTGCGCATCTCTGCCACTAACTCACGGGGACCTTGGCCAAATCACTTCTCCTCCTCACGGCTCGCGCTCCCCATTGTAACGGGGAGACAGCGCTTGCCCACATTTGTGAAACACTTGGCAATCCTGGAGGAAAGGTGCCAGATATAAGTGCACTTCATAGCATTGTTCTTTATTTCAGTTTCATGCACTGTTTCATTCACACTGTTGCCAGCACGAGTCCAGCTGCCGGGGCTGGAATTTGGTATTTCTGATTAAGCCAGAAATAACAACAAAGCAGGCGCTAGTGTGTTGTTCCCTCCCTTGCGGCCACCGCTGGAAGTGTGGATGTACAGGGGGAGACTGTTTTAGTTCCATTTCTGCTGGGCTCCCTTTGGTTTGTGCACTTGGCTTGCAGCTGGTAGGCGCTGACCCGCTTCTTCCTTTCAGAGTAAATACGACCAAGTGCAGAAGAAATTGGAGTCCGTGGAAAAGCAGCTGGAAGAAGCTCAGCAGCAAATTCAGTTGCGTGAAATTGGGATAAGTGGAGCTGCAGGAGGTAGGGAGCGAGAGCCGTGATGTGCTTCAGAGACAAAGCCAAACTCAGGCGGGTGTAAATGGCGGTCCCCCATTGTGTCTAGCAGGATGGCACCTCTGCACCCCAGGTCTGAATGTGGCCCTTAATGTCTTGTCACCTTGACTCCCTTTGCAGCTCAGTCTGATTGTTGGAAGTTTCAGGACATTCCAGAGCTATTCCCTTCCCAGAACACCGCCACCAGCCCACCTTTAACCCAGCTGCAAGTTTGCCACCGCCTGTCATGCTAGATTTCCCCATCCGACATAGCTGGGGAGTGACATCTCTTTTCTCCTGTCACTGCCGCTATGACTTCTGAATGCAGGATGAGCTAGGATGGAGACCGAGTGCGTCAGCCCGGGGAGCCGCTGGTGATTCTCTGTGCTGGCCTGGAGGCTTCACGCTCCAGAAATGTCAGGAGTGTTTAAACCAGTGGGTTTTACAAACAGTCACATCACTTGTGAAGCGATGAGGGTACTGTTAAGGCTACTGGGCGGGAAGGCTTAGCTCCTATAATCCTGCGTATGGTGAGGAGTGTGGTAGAAGAACCTATCTAGACTAGACTGGGATGTCCAAGAGTCAAGACTGCATGTCTGGGCAGGGGGTGGAGGAGCTGGTTTGTTTTTTATTTCAGATACCGAGGTGGCGTCAGAGTGCCCCCTTCATGTAAAGGCAGGGCAGCCATGGGTGCAGGGAGGTTAGATTGGACCCTCGAATATGCCTACGTAGCAATTAAACACCTGCGGCTGGCCTGTGTCAGCTGACTCAGGCTTGTGGGGCTACGGGGCTGTACAATTGTGCTGTAGAGATAGGGGCTCGGGTTTTGGGGGGACTCCACAATGGGGAAGGGTCCTAGAGCCCTCGCTCCAGCCCGAGTCCGAATGTCCGCACCCCGATTTTACAGCCTTGTCGCGTGAGCTTCAGTCGACCGACACGGGCCTGTCGCGGGTGTTTGTTGCAGGGTAGACTTACCCTGAGAATTCAGTGGTGCACATGACCTCCATGAGAGACAGGGTTTTCTGTCCCTGACGGGTCAGCGCGGAGCAGTGCGCCTGCATCGTGCCAGGGTTCTCTGTCCATCTTGGAGGTGGTGCCACTGGCTAGCTGACTTGTGGAATTCAACCCTTCGTTCACGTGCAAAGGGAGCTCGCCTTCTCCGAGTGCGGGCTGCCTGGTTCCGGGCTGCTTCCTGGGCACGCTTTCTTTTTCAGAAGAGGAGTGGCAGGTGCGATTCGACTGCGCTCAGACGGAAATCACGTTTCTCAGAAAGCGCCTTGCACAGCTGGAGGAAAGGCTGGAGTCCGAGCTGAGTGCTAGGAAAGAGCTGGAGCACAAGGTACGTGCTGGGAGGTCAGCGCTGTTCCTGTTCTGGACAGGTCTGTACGGGAGTGGGGAGCTGCCCGGGTGGGGCGGGGGAGAGAGAAGGTTAACATCCTGAATGGCATGATCTTGAAGAAATCTGTTGTCCCTGTAAAACCATTTCCACTGGTGATGAGGTTTGACACCGTCTCTAGAATTTGTTTGCTGAGCTTTGAGGCCTCCTGTGTGCCTATGTTGCTCAGTGGGGCTCCTTGCGTGAGCGAGGATTTCTTCTGTCACTAAGCCTCTGTAGGAGAGTGCTCTTAGCTGTGTCTCTAGTCCGGACGTCTCTCCATTCACGCCCTGGCCAGCAGAGAAAAATCACCGTGTCTTTCTTAATGTGAGAAAAAAACCCAAAGCTCTTCTGGAAAGTTCCATTTACACAAGAATCCTTCAGAATTCCACACGGGTTGAATGTGAGAACACGCGGACAGATATTCATGTGCATGTACACATCAGCAGGGCCCTACGTTCCCAGAGAGGGCCTGTTGTGCTTGGGAAACGTGGCCACGGTTTTAAAAACTGGCTAGTAGTTTTAGCTGTTTTGTGGGTGTTTGTCTAAAAGCACCTCCGAGGGCCCTGATTTTCAGGGTAGGTGACAGCCTTCAACGTGTCTCAAGCGGAGCCCCCAAAACTGAGGCAACCAGAATCACTGTCACTTTTGTACGTCTTGGCTTGCACTGATCAAGAAGGTCCAGCAAAGAAATGAAGCCTGGACATAGCAATGTCCAATGTCTTCATGACAAAGGTGCAGCAATCTGGGGGTGATGGAACTGGAATCCTCTTCTTCATGTAGCCGTGAGCCGTGGACAGGCTTCTCTGAATGTATCAGCTCCTTGATGCAGCTCATCTCCATATCTTGTTAGAAACTGGAATGACATTTGACGTGCTCAACTACATTAACCCTCCCTCCCCTAGACACACACATTTTCAATATTTGATCAAGGCGTATTCATTACCATATGCCTTGCGGGTAGATGTTACCTCTAGGAAGAGCTCATTATTCCACAGAGGCCTCTTGAGAGTGTGGTCCTCTCTTTACGGCAGCTTAGAAAATCACCTCGCATACTATGAGGAGCAAAATAAAGAAATAAATACCTTCACGGTACATTAAAAAGTTATAATATTGCAACTAATTCTTGGAGCTAGGGTAAAAGAAAACAGCCCATTTGCTTTCCGATACTTAGTTCAGAATTACAGGCTTCATTAACTCAACATTTTGCTTATTTAAAGTTATTCTTTAATGACTCCACTTCTTCATTCGTGAGTGCGCTGGGTTTTTCTTTTTCCCAAGCCCAATGCAGATCCTTAGCAGAAAATGTTTTCCACTTTAGTAGGTTAGAAGGCTTCCTTTCGCATCAGAAATGCTATTCAATGTTCTTAAATATTGCAGTTTTGCTGGAATAAACGTTAGGGGACTGGATCTGAACTGGCATTTATACCACAAGAGTCCCGCTTCAGCCCATGGACTGTGGTGACTTGGCCTTGTGGGACCTCGCTAGCCTTTATGCTGGCTCTCTGCACAGGATGCATTTCATCCTGGGAGAACTAGCTCTGAGCTGCCAAGTTCAGCTCCAGCTCTGAATTTCTCACCAAAGTTAGAGGGTATTTCAGCCTGGGGTCCAGGTTCAACCCATCTTAGAGGTTGGTGAGCCAGCTGCAAAGCTCAGAGCAGGATCCAAACTTGCCCCAAAGCCTGGGTGCTTTTGGACTGGAGTGTTTGGTTCTGGCTTCTCTCTCTTTCGGACGGATGGAGGCCTGAGTCAGGATGCATGCTGGAACCTCCTGAATGGTGATTTCAACCCCCAGTTATCACTGAGCAGAGAGTTCAACTTGACATTTCTCATGCCCTTCAGCTCAGCGAGGTGCAAAGCACTTACGAAGGCACCAAGAAGGTGGCACAGCAGATGAAGAGGAAGTGCAAACACTTGGCCTGTGAACTGGAGGACACGCGGGTCCTGATGGAAAGCCAGCAGAGCCGCAATCATGAGCTGGAGAAGAAACAGAAAAGGTAAGATTGTGAGGAACTAGCTTTGGGATCTGCCATCAGAGACAGCTCTGGCGTTAGAGCCGGCAGAGAGAGACCTTATCCACTAGAGCGCCACACTGCCCAGAGGTGCCCCGAAAAGCTGTTGGAAAGAATAGCCCTTCCTTTTGGGGGTAGCATCTGCTTCCTCAGCCCAGCGCTGCGAGCACACACACAGAATCCTGGCCCTTCCCTCTCAGCAGCCAGAGAACCTGTGTTCAGCCGGCAGCTAGAAGGATGGGACACCCCGTTTCTTAGGCTTCAACGGTTAGCTCCACTGAAACAATAAGACAGTGGGGGGCTTTGTCCCAGATCTTGAGATCGAGCCCTTCCCAACAACCTCATTGCTAGCCAGCAACCTGAGGAGATCAGACCATTTCAGCAACCTACGACTTCTCCCTTCTGGGGGACCCCCAGCTCTCTGATCTAAATATTGGGCTCAGCTACTGGAGCAGTCGGTGTTTCGCAGAAGCAAGACCTGCCATCCAGCCACTAAAAATGGAGAGTGAGCCCGAGCAGCCGATAATGGACAAGCAAGAGGCTCTCACACAAAAAGCCTTCCGAGCGAGCTTGAACGAAGCTACTTTGGTCTGAAAATATGACAGCTGCTTCCCCAGTGAGGAAACCGTTGTCTTTTCTGAGCAGAACAGCAATGAGACCACAGCATGTAATTGGACCCTGAGTTCATTTATAGCCAGAAGCTGCTAGTCACATGAAGTCAGGAGCATCCTCTTAAGGGAACCCCCATGGAAGGCAGAGGCTGCTGCTGTGATTCCTCTGATCCCAGAGTTTAAATACCGTCTCCATTAATGGGCACCAGACAACAACAGCCCCATAGCATGTAGCAAGTGAACTGCGAACCCTACAGTAGGCCGTCTTCCAGAGGCTGAAATTCCTTGGGGGGGCTGTTTATTTTTACCTGCTTTGAATGTTGGTATTGCACCCGGCAATATGTTCTGTTGCCGTGTAACTATAACACATTTCCATAATAAACATCATTCTGTAAGCAAACATGCTCTGCCTACAAGCAGAGCACTGCTTACTGCATTTTAAAGTCCACAGAGAAGGTGACTGTGGGACTGGCAAACCCTTTCGTCAAAGGTGGTGACTACGTCCTGAGATGCAGCAAATAAAAATCTGTGTTTCAGGGGAAGTGGCCAGCACTTAGGGATCTGCATGTACTAAAGATCCACCATTAGTGATGATCCCTGGGTTTGCCCCTGACTGTGTAAGTCCCCCATACTGGGAGCAAAATGTATCCTTGAGTCAGATGGAGGAAGTCCTTGAGCCCATGTTCCAACTCCTGCACCGCTGCTGCCATTTTCTCACCAGGCAATGGGTGCAAGGCACTTTCCTGCAGCTACTTCTTGTTTGGCCAAAGAGGCGTCTGTAAAGGAAGTGGGGCGCTGCTCCTCCAAGGAAGGGAGAGACTAAGACAGAGTCTTCTGCATCACAGCTCGGAGAAAAAGAAACTGGACCTCGCCTGCATTATCAGCTCTCTCTGTGTTCCTTTCAATGCCATTTCATTGCCAGTATCCCTCATTTTACTATCTCCACGGAGCTCAGATCCTGAGTTTAGAACTGAGGGTTTGGGGTCAGACCCACATCTACTATCAAGTCAAGAAAGTTTAATCACCTAATTATTGCTCTGAAATCACCAGGTTCCTGGAGCTGAAAGGGCATGGCGGAGTCCCGGGGTCAGCGCCAGCAGATTGGGCTCTGAATTGCCTGCAATGTTGTGTTTGTTCAGGGCAGACTCTCAGCCTGAGGGGGAAGCTCGGGGTTACTCTGTGTGTGTCTGAGTATTTTAAAGCATTTCCCATTAGTAATGGCCACTTAAAGTTCTTGTTAATGTTCTGCTCTTTGCGGAGTGCTGCTTCAGGTGCACATGTGCAAAGAGCTAAATGTGCACAGTTGCTTTTCAGGAGCCTCCCAGCACTTAAAGGGAGTAATTAACAATTCGCCAAACGACAGCAACACTTTGCAGACTCTAGATATATCAGGTGGCCCCATTTGGGCTGAGCCCTGAAATGTCACCTCAGAAGCACTCGGCCAGTCCAACGCCAAGGGAATGCTAATTGCCACCATCCTGTCCTCTCCTTTTGGAGCGATCCCCCTGATAACACTCACTTGTAGCCCTGTTCCCGGTCAGGATGTTGTCTGTAAAGAGCAATAATGTGGTTGTTTCACGTGTGGCAGGTTTGACATGCAGCTAGCCCAGGCCTTGGGCGAGTCAGCCTTTGAAAAGAGGCTTCGTGAAAAAGTGACTCAGGAAAACACCACCGTCAGATGGGAACTGGGGAAACTTCAGCAGAGGTTAGAGGTGAGAGGAACATATTCCAGTTTGCCCTGGCTTATCTGGCTGCTCTTGAGAACTGGCATCTTCCAGCAAAGCTGTAATAATTGTAATTACAGTCATGATAATTAGACACAAACCACACTGCTGGAGATGTCTTTGTTCTGTGATTTCTTCTAGCACATAGCAGGATGCGTAAGGCTCTCCAGCATCAGGCTCCTCCGACAGGCAAGGAACCCAACTGCTACACAGAAACCCACTGAAGTAGACTGAGCTCGGCCCAGGTTTAGGGGTCTGTCTGTGAGTCTGTCTGTAACAAGCTGCAGGGCTGGGGCCCCAGGGCATTGCAGAAATGAGCTGGGGCCAGAATTAGCACGTCACGGTTCCAGTTTTCTGCTGGCGTGACTCCAAGCTGTAAGCCTGTGTAGAACGGGCAGGACACAGTGTTAAATCAGCCCTTGGTGGTGGAAAGAGAGAAGCAGAGGAAGGGTTTTTTCAACCTATGAGTTGCCCTTGTTTTCTTGGAATGGGATGTAAATCCTGGGGCTCTCAGTAATGGAGCACCCCAAACCCCGAGGGTGCCAACAGCGTGCCAGGCGGAGCATGACTCGCAGGCGTGCTCTGTAGGTGTTTCAGCTGCTAGGATTTGTAGGTGCTAGCCCTGGTGAACCCCAAGAACCACTCAGACACATGGCTCTGGGAAGGTATTTTGCCAGGGCTGGCGGGAAAGGGGAAGGTTGCAGATACCCTAGGCGTAGCGGCATAGACAGAGTTCTAAGTGAGCAATAGAGGCTCCTGTTTGGCTCCCTGGGGCCACTCAACTGAGCGCCAAGGCTCTTCAGGCCAATGTCTATTCAAGCAAATAGCAGCTCGCAGTTTCCCAGGCCAGGCTCACTGGGGCTCCTCTGCCCTGGCTCCCTGCCCAGCCCCTGCTGCTTGCCCATAAGTCCCAGGCAGACTTGCCTCCAGCTGAAATGCCTGCCAGGCACAGCCTGTTCCAAACGCAGCTCTGCACAGAGTCCCTGGAGAAGATATTTTTGTCTCTAGCTTTTCAGCAGCTCCTGGCTTGCCATGCAGCCACTGCTTCCAAACAGGGCCCGGCCACCACCTGGTTCATGATCTTTGCTTTCACCAGGAGGTAAAGGGACGTGCGGTGGGGAAGGGCTGATGGGAGCTGTAGTCCCTGGGTTAGTAAATCCATCAGCAGGGGTCTCTCTAAAAAGATCTTTAGCTGTAGCCAAGAGTATTGGTTGTGTTCGTTGGTACGGCAGGGATCTTATTCTGGAACCTCTGAGATGTGAGAGCTGCTCAGAAAATCCTGCCGGAAACGAGGGTATTCCGAATGCCAGTGAACCAGTCAGGCAAGTCCGTCAAAGCCTGTGATACTGCAACACAGCTTTGTTTTGTGAGAGAAACTTTCATTCCTCCCTTGCAGAGCCGAGAACTTCAGCGACAGAGTTGGAGAGCAGAGGCCAGCAGAGGGAGAAAGGAAGTAGGAGAACTAGGCTGGGGAGAGGGGGCATGCTCTCGTTGGAGAGCTGAATTGAGACGCAGTGGCATGACGAAGAGAAGATAGTACCAGATGGCAGGAACTGCAAGGGAGGCACTGTCCCAGCCACAACAGTGACGTCGCGGGGGAGTAAGAGAAGGGGTCAGCGGTGGATGGGCAGAGGGAGCGAGAGAGGAGTAGAGAGAGAGACAAAAGCCCTGCTCGGATGAACTGGTCTGAGCTAGGTGCTGCGAGTTCATGGAAGGTATCTTAAACCAAGGAGTAGATCCTGCAGTGAGTGGGGGCTGATGGGGTAGTCTGAAGAAGTGGGTCGTTATTTTCATTGGGTGACTGCTGCATCGAATAAGTTCAGAGTTTACCTCCCACCCCTTGAAGAAGCCCCTGTGTCATGGGTTGAATCTCCAGGGTCTCTATAGCAGATTGCAAAAGTAAGGTTACAGCTCTTGTTGTTGTTTACGTGCTGCATGATGGAGAATGCCTCTTCCTTTCCTGCTCTTCTCCTCCCTGTGTTGCTCAAAGTCACGTTTCGAGAGGTTCCTAACAAACCAGGTTGAAGATTTTCCAAATTTCAGTGAAAGATTTTTTTTCACATTTGAATTTATTCTCCCCTACCCCCACCGTTTTCTGACCAGTGCTGGTTTCTCAGTCAAGTCCTGGGAGGTTGCTTTCTCAGGGAAGCAGGTGGCTGCATTGCTAATAAGCCTACTCTGACCCTCCACATTTGTGGACTTTCTTCTATTTCCCTGCATAGCAAAAGGATCTGGAAGCGTCCGGCCTGAATCAGCGCGTTGCAGTGCTAGCCTCCCGAGTGCAGGAGCTCACGTCATCGGATGCCTTGGAGGAGAATGCCATGCCCACCCTCAAGAAGAAGCTTTGGGAGCTTGAGTCCAGTGCCGCTGAACAGCAAGAAGAACTGAGTCGCCATGCAAATGCCGTTGAGCAGCTGGAACAGGTAACGTTCCTTTCTCCTTAGGCTATTCAGTCCAGCAGGGCACCGGTGGCATGGCAGGTCAGTGCATTGGTCTGCAGCACCCTAAGAAGTACAGAACAAGGAATCAACTCCCCCCAGCCTGAGACTGATTTTTAGGCTCTTCTGCAGCCTCTCACCTTATGGAAACTCAATGTACAGTTTATTGATTCGCCTTGTCCAACAGAACTCCTTTAACATCATTCAGCTGGTTCATCATCATGTGCTTAAGCTCAGAAACTCATTGCACTGACTGGTAGCAGGTGTGTTGCATTGCCATGGCCGAGTATTGCAGTGTGATACCAGTACAGCATGGGGGAAGGCTGACAGCGTGCAGGTGGTCGCGTCCTCCGCTTTCTGCTTGGAAACATTCAGCTCCTGGCAGCTTCCGTCATGCTAAGTCCCCCTGGCAGAGAGATCTGAGATATTTGTTATGGTGTGATAGGTAGTTGTACCCCTCCCACACATTTGGGCTGCCTGGAGCTGCCCACCTGGCATCCTTCTTAAATCTCCAGAGGAAATGTGCTGCAGTTTCCTGCCTGTTCAGTAAACTGAGGAAGCGCCGGGAGAGTTGGTAACAATTCACCCAGCCGACACAGAGCTCTTTGTCTTGGGTCTCCTCAGCTCCATATGAGGCTTGAAATGGAAATAGAACGGATGAAGCAGATTCACCAGAAGGAGCTGGAAGACAAGGAAGAGGAGCTGGAAGATGTCCGCCAGTCCTGTCAGAGGAGGGTATGTCAGGGAAGTGTTAATTGGGGGGGACTCGCTGAAGGCTGTGACCCAGGGACGCGCTGTCAACCAGTCTGTTGAACGTGCCGTTGGGGAAAGGGATTTGAGTCTCTTCTGTCTGTGATGGTGACTGGGGAACGATTCAGAAACGAGGCCCCGATTGTCACAAGTATTTAGAGGTTGCGCTGCTCAACATGGGAAGGCCCAACCGATTTCGATGGTGAAGTCACGTTAGAAAATGGGAGTGGGCAAATATAGCTTCTAATCTGACTGCAGCGTGCGGAAAGGTGCAGGGGCTGGGTTTAACCCAGGTCCAAAGTGGCTCTCCGCTGAGCAGCCATTTTCCCTCTTTGCCCTCCCTTGCCCCAAACAGATCGAAGGTTTTTTCCCCTAAATGAGTAAACGGCAGAGACTCCCGAGAGGGCAATCAATATTTAGCAGCTGGCTCGCTCGCTCGCTCGCTTTCCCCTTTTAAACCTGGTTTAGGAGCTGCTTTTCAGAGATGCAGAGGGAGGCTGGCGGGTGTCTTGGGAGAGCGCCGATGATCCACGCCAGCCCCCGGCAGGCTCCGAGCTGGAGCCTTCTTGGCAAGGTTGCTCCTCTAGGGCCGGTCCTTTAGTGGCCTGCAGGAACAGACGTCAGGCTATGGAACAAACCGTTCTGATTCTGATTCCCCACATGTAATCTAGCTGCTCCTCTGTCAGCCGTACAGCAAAGCTGTGAAATGCTAATCGGGCTCTTGCTTCTCCGTCCGCAGGGTATTTTTCATTGTCTCGACAAGCGGTGATAAATGGTGTCTGGAGAAGGGCCAGATGAATGAGCCTGGTTAGGTTCCCCTAACACTTGCCATCTCTTTAAGGCTGTCGCTGTACAGACGTGGCCTGATTAACCCCCCCCAGCACCTCGGTGAGGGCACTGTTGTTGTTCCCTTTTCACAGACGGGGAAACTGAGACACACCGGGGACATGACTCAGCCTGTCAAGTCCGTGTCAGAGTGCAGAGAATATGGCCCCTTTTCTCTGGCCACAACCGCACTAATTCTCCGAAGTTGCTATGGCATCTCTAAGCCACCCGAGGATTACCCTGACAGGAGGAATCCCCTGTTGTCAGGTTAGGCTCCCAGGAGAGCAGTGCAGAGCAGCAGTGATGGACTGAGGGGGTGAGGGGGGGGGCGCTGGGCTGGGCCAGAAGTGGTGGCGTTGCCAAGAACAAAGCAAGTACGTACATCTTCTCAGGGACAGACCCCTGCGGCAGCGAGCCTCAGAACTCGGGTCACAGGGTTCAGGCTTGCGGGGCTCGTGCTATAGGGCTGAAAATAGCCATGTAGACGTTCCTGCTCAGGGCTGGATCCTGGCCTCTGAGGCCTTCCCCTCTCGCTGGGTTTTAGAGCCCGGGCTCTAGCCTGAGTGGGAACATCCACACTGATCGTTTTAGCCCCATGAGTCAGTTGACCCAGGCTCTGAGACTCACTGTTGCAGGATCTTTTTGGCAGTGTAGACGTACCAAGAGTGCCTTTAAAGAACAAGTCTCCCATCCCTACTAACGATGATGGGGTGTTCAACGGGCTGCAAAACTACTGCGTGTTGCTCTGCTGCTGCTTTGGCCATGCCCTGGCAGGACATACCATTGGGCTGTATTGTTCCACATTCAGAAATGAGAGACTTCATCTAAAATCAGTGGCTAGGACTGTGATTGCCTTCCCCCTTTTAGTACGGAAAGGTGCCAATTGTGCAGCGACCGCCGTAAGGAGCCAGCAAAGTAGTGTCCAAGAAATAGCTATTGATGAAGTCAGAAGCAATCGCTGCCAGTCTCCGTTGGGGCAGCAGATTGCATTCTGAGCGATCTTTGTGTGCTTCTCGCCCGTGCGCAGCTTCGTCAGCTGGAGATGCAGCTGGAGCAGGAATTTGAGGAGAAGCAGATGGTGCTCCATGAGAAGCAGGATCTGGAAGGGCTGATTGGGACCCTCTGTGAACAGGTAGGAATCTGGAGTCCACCAGCTCCTGGGAGATAGTTTATGGAACTGCCAGCCAGACGAAAGGGTGTGACTCTAATCCTTGATATGACCTTGCCCTTGGAGTGCCCCCACCCAAAACACCTTTTTTATGACTGTGTGACAAATTACAAAACGTCCATGAAGCCAGGCACAGAACACAGTGAACGTCCTGATATCAAAGCTGTTGCCAAGGGGCTAATCCCGGCTCTTCTCCCACCAAATTCTGCCCAGCAAATATCGCCCTGCCTATTAGAGCAATATCATTTGCCATAGCCGTTCTAATACTGTGGTCCCGATACAGCCTCAGATCACAGGTGTGGCTGATCCCACAAGGGGAATTTGAGGGAAAGCTTTATAGTGCTTCATCGGATAAATATCTGGATAACGAACAGTTGGAAAGGAATGCTGACCTCATACTATTTTTGTGGGAGAAGCCAATAAAACCAAATGAATGCTGGAGCAGCTCCCTCTGCCCTGAGAAGCAGTTTATCAGATTGTTATTTACCATAGATGTCTGTCCTGACCACATTTGTCTGAACAAATCTTTTGTCACCACCTGATGTGTGTATGGCAGTGATTGAAGAACATGTCATGGAAAAAGCATACACAGCTGTTTCCTGTTAAATTGCAAGATAAGGAACTTGAGCGTAGCTTCTTTAGATGACACCTTGACTGGGTAACATACAAATCTAGGCAAGTTTAGAAACTCTCAGTCACCATGTCCTGGGGTGGGAGTCCTTGATAAAGGCCGGGTTGATTCTGGCCATTACCTGGGTGTGCTGTGGAAGGGCCTCCCTGGACATTTAGACAGGCTGTCTTATCACTTCTCTCTGGAAAGTCAGCGGGAGTCGGGGCAATCACCCAGCGAGCGGAGTCTTTTGTGCTAACTGCCTGTGGACAGTTCATCGTTATGTTGCAATTAAAATAACTTTAAAACAAAGGCACACACAGAGGAGTGTGCACAACTGCTGTGGAGCTATGGTAACTAGATAGCGTAACTCCTGGTCAGTGGTGTGAGCTGGCAGGGGTTCATGAGATCTGGCAAGTGCGTGCGTTCGTTGGATTTTGGAGTCTAACAAGACTGTGCAATGGTGGGGAGGTATCAGGAGAGATGAACAATTGTGGAATGGGGCCTGTCCATAGCTTCCCATAGGCTTGGAGCTTGTCAAATGCTTTGGTAGCCGTCAGAATGAACCCTGCTATAGGCATGCTGGGTATTACTGTTATTGCCACCCAACAGTTCAGCATATTTTCCTGTTTGATAGTGTACAAAATTAACATGGCTGGATGGATGTGTGTACGAGCTGCAGAGAGAGTTCAGGGCATGGGAGAGAGGGAGTGTCAGACAGTTCTTACCAAAGGCTGCTGGTACCCCACACAAAGTATTGCCAGGACCATGTCATCGCTCCGTCCACGCCCTTCACCGAATGCCCATGTTCACTGTTGTGATTCTTCATTTCCTGTTGTGATTAGCAGAAAGGAATAGCATTAGTCGGCTTTTATGGCCCTGATCGTAAGTGAAAAGGCACCTGTTGGTGATGACAGAGAGGGCAGGCAGAGACTGGAGCGCTCTGGGCACTCAAAAGGCCGAAGTCAACAAACCCAGTTTGTATTTGTGACACAGAATCCATCTGCTGTGGCAGGCAAGCACTGAGATAGGACAAACAGTACAGTGCAGCATCCAGGAGATAGTCTTCTTGTGGGGGAAGAGGTGGGGGGAGCAAAGCAGAGCTGCTTGGCTTTAGCGTTAGTAGCGATACCGTTTGATTTGCAGTGGACAGTGTGCTACAGACCTTCTTATAAAAAAGCCAATTAAGGAAGCAGAGACACCCTCAGTGTTTTCAGGTTACAGAAAAATGCCAACCCGCTTTAAAACAGGTTCCAAGGTCGAGTCTATGTAATGAATTTTAATCAGCGACCAGATGATAGGAGACTAAATCTGAGAGTAGTGATATGTAAAGGAATATTTCGAGGCACAGAGTGCAAGTGCTGTCACATTCCAATTAGTTTGAAATCAAACACTGACACCATCTCCTTCTTTGCTCATTTTTTTGTCTAACTCTCTTATCCCTGTGTCGATGGATGCTCACAAATTCATTTGGACGTAGAATTTTTTAAAATCACTTCCTCTTCTTTAAATGGCTTCAGGGTAACACACTGGCACAAAATGAACAGGTGAGGAGCCCACATAGCAACGCCATAGTGATCGCCTGCCAAGACTGTTGAAATGTCACAACTGACAAACCTCTACATACAGAGTAAGGGACACACAACTCAAGCTGAATAACTCTCATTTGCAAAGGGTCCTTTTGCTATTTCAACAGATGCTTTGCCATAGCTCTGTGTGAATAATTCAAACTGAAACATTTGTTTGGTGGTTTTTTCTCTGTTCGTTTAGTTATTTATTTATTTATTTTTGTGATCTGGAATTTCCCAATGAAAATTGTATATTCTCTTGATTTTTTTTTCATTCTTCAATAAAAATTGTGATAACTTTTAATTTTAGCTGTTCAATATTTGAAATTTGGGATGTTGCTTAATCATGATCGGGTCACAAAGCACAGTGGGTCGTCTCTGTTCCCTGACTGGAAGAGCGTAACCCTAATAACAAGGTTTTAGGTGTGAATGCCTGTAAAAATCAGAGATTCCCTTTCTGTGAGTCTCCATGTTAGTAATTCTCAGTTGCATCAATATTAGCAGAAGGCCGGTCGGTGTGCAAGGGGCAGAGATACCGGCAAGGCCAACCCATCCCAACATGCAAACCGGGATTTGCAGTGCTTTTCCCACACTGCTGTTGGAATTCATCCTTCCTGCCAGCAGAGAGGCTGCATGGGTGATTCGCAACCTGGCTTGCAGCGGGGGAATTCACTTCCCAGATGCTTCGCATCCCACAGACATAGAGCCCAAAGGGTCAGATCTGCAGTAATGGCAGTGACAATGAAAAATACATTGGACAGTCTTCCATGCTCCCGGATTGATATTCTGCTGCATTGTTGTCTTGTTCTTCCTCTAGCGACACTGGTTTTTTCTGTAGTAGTATCCTTGGTAACAATGCTCTCTAGCACTGCAAGTGGGATAATATTGCTTTAAGGATCTTCCTGCCGCCAAGCCCTATGGCTTATTACCGGTACAGTGTCTGCGCAGGAAGCACGGCACCGGACAGCAGCTGCACCCGGTCTTCCAGTTCTGGAAGCTCTCACTGAGTGCTATCTTTTGATGGGCAAGCAGTTAGGCATGCAAAACATTTGAGGATGCCCAGAAAGCTTTTGCTGGCATCTGCTCACTGCTGAGTGGGGTTAACAGTAAAGATGAAATCTCTTAAGGGCAGCAAGATAAAGTCTGGAGTAGCTGTGGATCTCAGTAATCACTGTGCACATGTGTATACATCGAGTACATTCCACAGAATCAAGACAGTTTAAAGCGCCTGGGTCCTAGACTTTGTCATTACTTATTCAGATCGTTTCCTTGCTGCTCGTTTGAAATCTGTTGCTTTGCGCTAGAGACTGAGGCAGTCTGCATCTCTGTACAAACACGATGCTAATGGAAACTAGAGACGGTAGAAAAATTTCTAACAACGGTTTTCTATTGAAAAATGTAATTTCATTGAAATCAAAACATTTTGTCAGGACAAGTTGTTTTTGACAAAATTTTGTTGAACAAAATGTAGAAGTGAAACATTTCAATAGTCCCAGTTTGACATTTTTCTGAAGTTTTGTTCCGTGGGAAATTTTGAAATGTCACCTTTTCATTTGGTTCAAAATAAAAGCCCTGAAATGTTGGAATTTCCCGCAGAATGGGTGACCAGCTCTAATGAAAACCTTTCTGCCCCCAGATTGGTCATCGGGACTTCGACGTAGAGAAGCGGCTCCGGCGGGACCTGAAGAGGACACACGCTCTGCTCGCAGATATGCAGCTCCTGCTGGTGACAGCGGGAGATCCCAGTCCGTCCATCAGCAAAGAGGAGCTAGAGAAACTTCGCAGTCAGGTCAGAGACCTTAACACTTTTGTTACTGACAGAGTCTTGATAGACACGTTTGCCTTTCTTTTCTTTTCATTTGGAACCTCTCGCTTTGTTATGCTGGGATGCTGGAAACACACTAGCACCTTCACGCACAGAAATAAGATGCTGCTTAGCGGCCTTTCCCACGTACATTACAAAGTCACTACATCCAACTGACCAAGCGGTCAGGGAACCTCTTCTGAAAGCATGCACAGACTTGCATACCAATTGGCCAGTGCCCGGCCTTAATGATTTTGGTTTGCACTGATCAGGGTTAGGAAAGAACAAGCTTCAGTTCCAGTAGGACAAGACTTCTGTAGATTCATTCAGAAATTCGTGTCCCCACTGTTTTCCCACAAAGATGCAGCCTAATGAATCTGCTAATTTTGGTACTTCGCAGCTCTCCTTAATGTCCAAAATCTTGTGACCTGCGCATTTTTGGCCTCTCTGCTTTCACACTGAGATAGCAGACATAAGAAAGGGAGCGGGAAATGTGCTCCAAAAAGTAATGTGCTGTTGTTAGGAGTTTAGTCAGGAAAACAAAGCTGGAAGAGCAGTCACTGTCTCCCAGGTTCTGTTTGCTGCCGTTAGCTCTGGAGGAAAGCTGGGAAATGTGGGAGTATCACCCTTTCAGCTTTGTTTTTGCATGTAGGACAGAGAGTGAGTTCCAGCCAAATCCTGGTGTTTCAAAGTGCTCTACCTCTTACTGCCGGGAGATCTCCCCACTGAGACTAAAGAACCCGCCCAGGTTGGCCCCCCAAGATCGCATCTTTAAAGACACCTCTTTGTGTGACGGGTTTTTCACACGCTCCCCTCAAAACTCTCAGTGAAACGGGACCCTCACAGCCTGAAGGCGCAGAGAAGAAAACCCTCTTTTCCATCTCTCTCCTGTCTGAAATAATACGAACGGTGCCAGTGTGATTGGATTCACTCTGCGGGCACTTACAATTCAGATCAACAGGCCTGCGTGTGCCTTTAAAAAGTGGGGCACCTGTGATTTTAGGGTTCCTACTGATGGTTCTCATGAGGGGCCCCATCCAAGGTCCGTTGAAGTCAGCGGAGTGACTGTCAAAGGGCTCTGGCTCACACCCTAAAACCTGGATTGGCTTCTGTGGGATTTCCGAGGTAAATAAGGTGCCTAGTCAAATCCTTCACTCTCTCTCTAGACACGTCTTACTAGTTATTAGTCAAATCTACAATGGAAAAAACTGTGAAGAAAGAGAAAACACATTGAACTCAGTCTGAGAACTGCTTCCAGTAAACTGCACTTGACTCAGAGAGGGCGTGGACAGCCAGTAGCTTTAGATACATCTCACTGAGCGGGCAGCACTGTGTCTGCCGCCAGGCTCCGAAATGAGAGACTCCAACTGCGTCCTGGACGGAACAGTTAATGCAGAGTAAAGGACTTTCCCCAGAATGTCGGCTGGGCCTGTCCTGCGCAGAAAGTTACCAAAGGAAATCTCCTCTGAGAGGCGTTCTTTTCATCTTCTACCATAAATGAATCCGGTCTTTGTCTTACACGCCTCCCGGGCCTTTCTGAAGGCAGGCTGCTTCGGTGGTTGAATCTGTCGTGCATGAAGCACTCGGGATTACGGTCAGTTGCAAAGGGGGCGTTGTGGTTTCGTTGCTTGGCCGCACAAGCGCTGGGGCTGAGCACAGGCACGGGCACTGATGTTCGTTAGGACTGATGTTGATTTCATGCCAAAAGAAGCAGGTCAGAGTGGTAGCCACAAGAAGGGGTTTGTAAGGAGCTGACACCTACGAGTTAGCTCTCACGGTGCATGAGAGTGTTCACTTAGGCGGAGATCATATGAAAGCACAGTGCCCTTGAATCAGCGGCGGCAGATCAGATATAGCAGCTCCGCTCACCGTTCACTGTTCTCAATGGATCCCTTTCTTTTAACTAATAAGTTCTTTTTGCCAGACATTCACAGGCTATTTGTCTCCCATTTTCCCTGCTATAATGCCATCTTTAAAAGTGAATCCCTAGTTGTCTCTTGTTTCCCACTTCAGTGCTGAAAAGACTGATGATGCTCATTCACTTGCTTTCCTCCGCCCCTCTAGTGTTGTTAATTGGGCAATTTGGCACCCTTTTGACAAAGACTTATATATAACAGGTTAAAGACTGAATCACAGTAACCTAAGTAACTGACCCTTCCGCAGCACCCTTTCACATGCCTAGGGAATAAATAACCAGGCAAAACTGAGCATTGCTGACTGTGACAAGGACTTAAATGTGCCACAATTGTTCTACTTTCCCTTCAAATAAATTGATTAAATATTGCCCTGGCTGGAGGTTCTCATGTGGTAGAGAAATATGTCTTCTATAGCTGGTTAAACACAGGTTTTCTTCCAAATCCTCTAATTTAAAACCGTCAGTAAGTAATAAAAGATGCAGTGCTAGTCAATTAATCTAAGAAAACCGTATTTCTGAATAAAAGGGTTTTTAATACTTTGCCTCTCCTACAAAGAAGATACTAAACAACACAACAGCAGCTGGTTGGGATTTATGGGGGGGAGGTTAGGAAATGCTAATTTTTTATATGAGCTCTTCAACAAATCCTGGGAACTGACTCTGGGATTCAGAAGGAATGTCTGCATCCAGGAGCCCTTACAGACCTGTGCTCATATCCTGATGGAGACTGGCAACTGAAACAGCTAATTACATGAAGTAGCTTGGAACTGTGAAAGTACCTTTGGCTCAGTGGGAATGAGAAGCACCGAGGAAGGAAGAGAAAAGTCCTGTGTAAGGATTCTTCAGGGCTTCCTCAGGGACAGTCCAGGGACCTTTTAGATTTTAGAATGACATCATGTCTTCCAGATGTCTGTAGGACATTTAAGATCATTGTAATTTTTTTTAAATAGCCGAGTAATAAAAATCAAGAGCAAATTAGCATTTGTAAATGTGGTCTTTCATGTGTGTTTGCAAATGCAGTTTACACTACATGAAAAACCCATTTGCATACTCCAAATCATGAATTGCTCTAATCACAAATTACATGTAATTCACATAATTTTGCAAATTAATGATCCCAGCTCTACCTTACTACACAACGGCAGCGACAGACAGTAGAATTTCAGTACAAGACGCTTGCTTCGCTACTCAGCAAGATGGGGATTTATTTTAAGGATTTCCATTTATGACGGTAATTGAATGACACCCAAAGCAAGCCTTCCCACTGAGGGAGAGTAGCAATACACGTTTTTCTCTGGAGTCTTATTTCATGGCACTGTAACCAATGGGAAGGCAGCAGTTTTTGTGTGAAATGGAAATGGAATGCCTCAAGAACAACATACATTTTACAAGGTTGAGTTAAAATGTACTTTATTGGGTGAAAATGTTCGGGGAGTAAAATGTAAACAAATGTTGCTGTGTAGCAAAGGGAGAAGAACGGTCAGTGGAAGGACTTTGGGCAGTCAGTGAGAGCTGACGTAATTATGGTCTTTCTCACTTCTTCACAGTGGGAAGAGAGCAAAGCCAAATGTGCAGAGGCTCAGATGTCCCAGAAGGCAATGGCTCTGGAGCTGGAGAACCTACACACAGAGCTAGAGACAATCAGCAGGAACAAGAACCTGGTATGTGCCCAGGGAAAACGCCCTTAGAATAACAGACATTACTGAAACTGCCTATAACCCACCCAGCGCCCCAGGGCAGTGTGGTGCTTTGTGGATAGCTGTACATGTTTTATGCACTGTATTGTTTAGACTCTGAGATCCTCAGAACTGGGACTCGCACATGTCGTTTGCTTGTAAATTACTTTAAATTGTCTAAGCTTTCAGGGAGAGCCAGCCCAAGGACATTTCTTGCCTCCAGGGACATGTAAAGTGGCACAAATTATCCAAAACACACAACATAGCCTATGCTGTCTGCAGTGATGTGGTGAACACCAATAAACCCTTACCTTCCTCTCCCTATCAACATGAAACAGAAGCACACGGACTTTCAGTATGTGCATGGAAATGGAAAAAGCCCTCAATGAAGTGCCACCAATGAAAGCAAGTCTGCGTGCGCAGCAGAGAATTCCAGCCCTAAAATCCCTCCACTACCACTGGCAGCACTTGGAACAATCCCATCGTCTCTGTCCACACACACTCACACTCACTCTGTCAGCACTCTCTTGTCAACTCTGAACGAGCAGCTTCCTATTTGTCCTCTGCAGGGTGACGAGCAGCTTTACCAGCTGCAGCACGAGAAAGCTGATCTCCTGAAACGCATTGATGAGGACCAGGAGGATCTGAACGAACTTATGACAAAGCACAAGGCTCTGATTGCACAGGTAAAGAGTGTGATGAAGAGGAAATGGATGTGCATGAGTACACACAGGCCTATGGGGAGAAGAAGAGATCACTAGACAGATGTCCAGAATGCATCATGGCGTTACACCACAGGGGAAGGGTTAGAAAGGAAATGTGTAACCTGCTGGAATCACGTAAACATATTGCTAATAGTTTTCAAACAATACATTCTAATAAACGGTGTGAACATGCATACCCAGACACACACATCGAGAGAGTCATTGCAATATGGTTTGCGACAGCTAGTTTGTTACTCTCCTGAAATCATGACTTTTAATAAATCTGGCAGCTGGGGATCCATGATCAAGTGTTAAACAGTGGGTGTCTATGCAAGTAACCAAAGTCACACTCCAAATCCATCCATAAAAGTTGTTGCTTAGAAGAACAAACTGGCTTGGAGATATTGTTGGTCAGGAAATTATTACCCTTTTCCCATGAAAAATGTCAACAAAAATGAAAAAAAATTCAAATTTCCATTGAAAACCTCAACACTGATTTTTTTTCCCCCTCCAGTTTTCAGTAGCCAAACTGCAAAGTTGTGTTTGGTTTAAAACTGAAAAAGTGGTTTGCCATTTTCACTGGAAATTGTGTGATTTTTCACTGAATTTCCTTGGGAAAATTTCCATTTAAAACAAATTACAGAAAAAAAAAGTTTCCATGAAAAATGCTGACAAGCTGTGTTTGGCGATCCTTTGTGGGGTTCTCAGCCTTTGACTAGAGGGGAGATTGGAAGAGGACATTGATGTGTTGAGGGTACTGGCTATGGGCCAGGAGTCTATGTGGCTTCTATATAAATAGCTTAAACATTATGTGACAGTGCCAGCCCTCTGAACTGTCTCAGCATGGAAAAGATCAGTGCAGGTCTCCGGACTCCGAAGGTATAGAAGGGGCCCCATTCGGACAGAGGTCCAGTATTTGCCAGACGTTTTCTCGACCATGAAAGGTCCATAGTAGCTTTGCAAGTGGAACAAGTCTAAGGACTTACAGGATCTACCTTTGAGGATGACCCTGGTGATGTCACATCTGATCAGTTCTGCCAGTGGCTGTCCCCAGAAGCTGAGAAATCGGGCAAGGTTGGTGGGTTTATGCTGGCATAGTTCAGGACAGGAACAGCTGCCCATTCAGATGTACTGGGAATTGCCTTTCCCTTGCCAGTCTTCAAAACTTGTGTGTTCCCAGTTCTGCTCCAAGTTCTCTGTTTTGCCGCTATTGCTGGGTTTCCTGTTTTCACAGTCTGCAGCAGACATTACTCAGATTCAGGAACTACAGACGCAGCTGGAGGAAGTGAAGAAAGAGAAACAAAATCTTCAAGAGAAAGTAAGTGCCTCCCCTGGGGCTCGAAATATCTGGCTATAAGGTACATCTGCCCAGGCATTAACTCATCCCTGGAGCAGACAGGCAACAAAGGGCTTAAAGGAATCACTCGGTCCTATGGCTTCTTATTGCCAGTCCTGTCATTGCCTGCAGATCCCAGGACTTAGTAAGATGCTCATATCCCCTGGAATACCCCCATCCAGAGGCATGTCTAAGAATCCATTGAAGTTCTGAGCTTCAGCACTGACATGCAGTGTCCTCATATCCTTGGGTGACATCAAATGAAATGTTTACCTACTCATTGTCAGAGAACTATCTCCTCTCTGCAATGCCATGGTCCCTCTCCTCTTCATAACCCACCGTCTAAGTCTGCAAGATCAATGAGACAAGTACAAACGTAAACGCCTCCTTTTAGTTGCTGTAAACACTGCTGAGTACTGACTTTCCTCAGGGCGAAGCTGAGAAACTGGGCCAAACAGCATGTTCAGGAAATCTATAGCCACCTGCAGGTGAACTTTCCTTGGGACTGATGAAAATTCACACTTACATGGTTCTTTGAGACCCGGGGAGTTTCCTGCTCCTTGTCTTTGCTGTTGCAGTTTCTTGAATTGTGCTACCGCACCAGATTCAGAGGGAATATGCCTCCTTCCACCGCCTCAGTGGGGACAGTTCTTCCCTGCTCGTGGCACCCTGGCTCCAGTCCTGTAAAGCATGTATTTAATAACAAGCACGCCAGGCGTCCCACTGGCTGAGTGCTTTGCTCTCCCAGGCCTAGGAGTTGGACTCGCTCACTAGGAGACAGATTGGAGGGTTTGACAGACAGTTTGGAGAAAATAAGAAATATTTCCTCTGTCTGGGCCAAAAATACATTTTGATCCCAGTGTTTACCGAGGTTTGGAAAGGGCTGGTTAATTTTCCCCCTCATTGTTTCTGAGCCTTATTTCCAAGGCTGCCTCTGGAATTCCAGGGGCCAGACAAAATTCCGCCCTGGGCCACACTGCACAATTTCATACATGTACCGTCCTCAAAAGACTGGAGAGGGGGAAAACAAACCACCCAGCTGGCTGAAAACTCGCCCTCATTTTTCTGTTCGTAAAACCACTGAATAGAAGGAATTGTTTGCACACCCTTCATGCAAACCATAGCACAGGACGTCTGGCTGCCACCGCTGAGGTAGAAAAAGATTGGGACTTGGGGGATAATCCTGAGCCCATAGAACTGGCTAGCTGGGCTGGCACTGTGTAGTGACAACCCTGACAGATTTCCCATGTCAGTTATTAAAACCAAAAAAGTGATGATCCCGGGAAAACCTGGACAGGTGCCAACCCTGCTTGGGAACCTGTATCTTCGTGAACTGCTCGGCACCTGCGTGCGGCCCTTGCACTTTCAGTGTGCTTTCAGAAGGGGCTGTTGACAGCTCTCTTGTCTCAATGGATGTGGTGCTGCCATGAGAAGGTTGCATGGTAGACAGTACTGCAGAGAGGCATTAATAAAAGAGGAGAGGAAGCGGGCACTTGAAAGAGGCCAAGGAACGTTTGAGCTGGTTCTGACATTTCCAACTAAAAGCCTGAAGCTTCACAAACCCTGTCTTCCCCTCCCCCCCCTCTCTAAAATAGCTGCAGGTGGCTCAGGCCCGGATTGCTTACGTGGAGCAGTCGATGGTTGAACGTTCCATCGTCAGTCGGCAGGAAGCGCTGATCTGTGATCTGGAGAACAGGCTGGAGTTCCAGAGTGTGCAGGTTAAGCGGTTTGAGGTACTGCATATTTCTGAGCTACTTATTTGCCTCTAACACACAGAGAGAAAAGCCCTTTGAAAAAAGTGGTTGCCTTTGTCAGCGCTGCTGTCATGGTGAGATATTGGCCTGCATCACCGTGTGCTTTACAAGCGCCGTGGCAATGCAGCTACTTCTGGTGTGGATGGAAGAGGCCAAGTGGCTCTCAGAGTAGTGCAAAACAGTGTGGCAAGAGGCTGTGGAAACCAGAGCAGACGCCTGCCCTTGTGAAAGTTGCTTTGGGATCTTTCCTACCCAGAGCAGACACCAGCTCCTGGGGCCACATCTGTAATGCCCCCAGAGCATGGAACCCATGGCATTGCCCTGGGAAGGGGGGGAGGCTTCTTCTTTGGAATCTGCGGCTCTGATGGGGCTGTGGATTTCATACCACAGAGGTTCATTATTCATGCTCTATTGCTGTATTCTTTGCAAGCCAGAGGCATGCTCAGTGCTATAAAAACATGTAGGAAGATATGGTCCCTGCCTCGAGGGATACAGCACTATATTGATTTACTCCTTAGCACGGTTATCACAGTGCCTTTCCGAAGGCATCGCAGGGCTTACGGCACAGTCCAAAATGCAGCATATTAAAACCAGGCACATCAGTGCATATCTAGCCACTTAAAACCCCGGCCTGCATTTATTTGTGCCCATTTCCTTTCATATTATGAGACAAAATAAAAATACCCATCCCCCCCCGAAATGTGACTAATAGAGGGGGTAAGGCCGAGAGAAGGGAGGCCAAAGAAAACGAGGTAGGGCCACTTTGCAATGATATACCAGCAGGATAGGAAAGGAGAGGGGAAATGTAATGCGATGCGATGTGATGCTTGCCTCCCAGATTGTTTCCCTGCCCTAGGCAGTGGATAATGAATGATGGGACACGGAAGGCGTTGCTTTGCAGTGCGTGCTGCTGTTGTATACACTGCATTCCACACACTGATTGCAATGTGATCTGAGCTGTGCGGAAGCTCTCAGGGCTCTTAAACCTGCCCCCAATAAATGCAATGGGCTGTGCAATGAAATTAAAGAGCCATAACTTTAAAGCCAACCAAAGGAAACCGTGCTTTGTGGAGTTCACAGTCAGCCTGCATGGAATTCATTGCATCAGAGGGTCACTGAGACAAACGCTGGCTGCTTAATATTATGACAGCTGCCAACATTTGCAATGTTTGATCCAATAGTAAGTATAAACAAACTTCATGCTTCAAGGCATCAGCTGACCTTCTCTAGGGGTCAGGAAGGGAGAGCATTCCTCCATGTACATCATTATAAAAGATTAAACAATGGGGAAAAACTCCTTGTAATCCTTTATTTAAAATTACCCCTTTGCCTTTTGTTCCCCCCCTCTCTCCAGATGCTTGTGCTTCGTTTGCGGGACAGTGTAATAAAGATGGGAGTGGAACTGGAGAAGGCTGTGGAGTCAGAGGATCGAGAGAAGGAGAATGCCAAGTATTACCAGATGCGCATGGAGGAGATGAAGGCAGATATGAATGAGCTGGTGCAGAGGGAGCTGGAAGCCAGTCGCAGGCGTGTGGAGCTGGTAAGAAGAGGTGGGGGCTTTCATATAAGAGAGGGTCATTACCTCATATCAGACACCAATGGACTCTCCTTGCTGGAGGCTGGGAAGGGCTTGTTGCAGCATCAGAAGCTGTTTACACCTCCTGGATATGGCCCATTTTTTTCAGATAATCAAGTAAGGTTACCACTTTCCCAGCTCTGGGTTGTTCCCAGGTATCCATCACTCCGGTGCTTTGATCTTTGGCTGGATTTATTCTGGACTTGTGTTGCCTTTCAATGGTTGGAACATAATTTCCAGAGTGCGTTTAGAGGGTGGTGTCTAGGAAGCAGAGACATGCATGAGCTGCCATCGCCGACGGAGGCTTAATTCATCCTGCTCCATGTCCTGGTGCCTTCTTGCGATAAACCAATTTCTATCCAGTGGTCTTTCACATAGGTGCGGCTGCTGCTGCGCTATGAAATCTACGAGCTGGCAGATATTATAACAACATACACCGGGGGGATCCTGTGATGCAGGGAAATAAATTATGTCCTGAGTTGTGCTAACTAATTGGCCCAGACTCACCAGTTTGCTCTCAGTCCCAGCATGCCATGGGGGTCCTGTAGCGTTTCCAACACCCTTACTGTCTGTTGCACATAATTACTTCTTTGCAAGCCTCCCAATAACCTGCAGATTGGCCCAAGGGTCCCGGAACAACAGGTAATTTTCTGCTTGATGTTCTGTGTGCTCGATATTTCGAGACAGGCCTATCCAATTTGTTGTTAGAGTTGGCCCTCAAGCAGGGTAAGTAATGTTTTACAGGCCACTTCCTCTCGCTGCTTGTCCTGGATTTCTCTGATGTCAGCCACATCAGGTTTGGTTTTGACAAGCGGAGTGCTGAGGGCAGTCAGAGCGGCTCTCTAATGGTGCTGGGTAGCTTTCCTTTCCCCCGCGCCCCCAAATCATTATTATGACTCCCTTGCATTCCACTCTTCACGTAGCTTTGGCTGGGGCAGCCCGGTGACCTCCGTACTCACTGGTTTTATCAAAGAAAGAAATCGCTCTGCCTGCTTACCTCCAATAAATATGGAGGACGTTAGCCAGCCGAGCGCTGGTTGGGAATTTTCCAACACCACCGAGTTTTTTTCCGAGAATGCCGATTTGTCAAACCCGCCACGCTTTGTGCAAACGTCCAGTTTCGATGAGCTTTCGTTGACTCAGAGGCAAGCTCTCTCATCTCGGGTGGTTCTGAGGCCATTGACTGTCTCACTTCCTACCAGGAAGCAAAGCAGCATGAGTTCACAATCAAGCCCCGAGGCTTAGTGTGTTGTTTTCCCCAAAATGTTCACAGTGTGGGATACATTTTAAAACCAAGGTTGTCCCATTGGCCACCTCCTCTGCCATTCATAACTTTACGTCTCCTGTGCCTCGCTGCATAACATCCCTGGCAAACAGAGCAGTTGCTTACCTAGAAGAATAGAGCTCCGTTCATCACTCTCCCAGCATCTGATCTGTTGTGACATGGGGTCACAGTAGGGAGAAGGGTGAGAACCACTGATCTAGAATGATCAAGAGAAAACTCTTCCATTCACCCAGCTGCCCCACCCCTTCTTCCAGTGTTGAACAGAGGCACAACTAGGAGTCATCCACATTGGCCAGTGTGTCTTGGTGCATTGAGAGAGAGAGGAAGGGAGACGTTTGAATGGAAAGAGACTTACCTCAGGCCACAAGCTTCCCTTTTGCATCCGTTCATCTGGACCCTCCAGCGTAAAGTGGGGTGCACAAAAGAGAGAACGTTCTCCATCCAGGTTGCACATGAATCCGTTGTGATGAACAATTCACCTGCTCTGCGTTTACGAAATCACGGCCAGACTCAGACTGACATTTAAAGAGCAAATCAGAACAACGCTGATTTATTTTCACTTTTCAGTCTCCTTCAAGCTTTTATTTAATAGTGAGCGACAAACCCCCCATGAAAGGAAAAGATTATTCATGCAATAGCTGCTTCTAATATGGTTGTGCTGCTGGCAGAATCCTAGCCAGAAAGTAACCGTTCCCTTTGCTAAAATAAATGAGTAAATCTTCTTCGTTGTTTTCATAAACAAACATGCATCCCGGATGCCACCAGCAGCTTTTCTAGAGGAAAAGGAGTTTGAGTTATTCTGTTACTTTTTGAGGGTGGCTCAAACACACTTTGTGTTAGGTGTGTTGGTTTGCATATTTTGTATATATGGCCAGAAAACTCTGTCTAGAAAGGACCCACTCTCCCCTAGGAATGAAACCTATCAAATGTTCTGGTCAATTCATGAATTCTATCTGAACCAGCTCTAAGTTGCATTCAAAATTAAAGAGCATTGCATACCTTGGCTAATTCCAGGAATGTGCATTTCCCAGTTTTGCAGACTCTCGTGGTTCAGCTAATTCACAAGGGCTTTCGTTAGCCAGGCATCCGTTTTGAAATTTTGCATATTGTCTTTTAGAACAGTGCGCAGAGTCTGTTAATTGCATTTGGAAAATATAAGCACAAATGTAAACCAAGGCTTTTGTAATACTTCCTCGAGACATTTAGGGGGCTGATGTAACACAACACCCGGTCTCCTTGTGATACGACATACATCAATTTCTAGGGTAGAGTTTTGAAGAGGCATCTGAGAGCATCCTCTTAGATGTCTCACTGAGACTGCATAAAAATAACAGCACTGCAAGCAAAGGCTAAAGATATGCAGGTTGATTTAGCTTTCTCCAGATACCAAGATATCTGAGTTTATCTGACATCTGCTGCACAAGGCATAGGCTTAAGGGAAAGCAGTTAAGGAACGCTGCTATGCAAGGAGCACATTCAGGCACTTCCAGTGCCCATTGCCCAGGCTTGTGAAATGAGCCAAAAAATGTCTCTTCATCCAGGGAAGGTGGGGCTGGAGAATTGTGTGTGGAGGGGTTGGATGAAGACGGTCTAGTTATGCTGGAATCCAGTGTGTATTTTGAGCAAACATTGATTCCCTGTGACCAAGAGGCTTTATCGCAGCAGAGTCTAATATTCCCTGAAAGCGAAGGCATTCCTCCAGGCTGTGTGAACTCTTAATAATGTTTAAATAAAACGTTGCAGGATAGCTGTGATCTCAGTGCCCAACCATGCTTGTCAACTGGGGGTGAGACCATAAATAGTTAATAGACAAGCACTTACGACTCTGCTCCTGTTAAATCTCACATAAATTATAAATACTGCAGGAGTGATTCACTTAACATTACTTAAACCATAGTTTGCACCTAACAAAATAAACAAATAAATACAGTTCTTCCTTTGTCCTATATGGGGTTTGGGCCTTCGTTCCACTAAATGTTTTGGAGAAAGGGATGAAAGAGACTTATTTATTGTACAGGTTGATTTTCAAAGTTCAGTGTTCTTTCCAAGAGTGCTAAAAACTGCATTTGCAATGCTCAGATGTGCGTGAATACATAAAATGCCAGTAGCTCACATCTAGCAGCAGTGAAGCCGTATGAAAACATTTATATCTAAAAGGAAATTGTTTTCCACCATTTCACTAACTTGAACCAGTGACAAACTTGTCCAAACTCACTGTTTCCTCCTGGAGTTTTTTTGTAAAGGGATGGCAGAGTGCAACAAAAATGATGCTCTGTTCTCAGGACTCAGGGTGTGAATGTGCTACTTTATTTCAACTGCATCATAAAAAACAAAATAAAACAATGTGCGGCGGGGGGCGAAGGAGAATGTCACCCACTGACAAAGAGGAAGTAAGGAGGGGTGGAACATGGCTCCATTCCCTAATGCTTGGGTAATCCAGTTATCCCCATTATGACCACTTTACTACAGAGTTCAGATTGTTATCAATGCTGACTTGTGCTTAGTGAAGATGCTACTTTAGCATCTGAGCTGGGCAGAAGGGATGGAATTTCAGTCAGAATCCACTGGCACATGGTGAGTTTGACAGAACTGACTCAAACTTGGACACTTTGGGGCTAGGAACCTGCAAGGTCCCTATTTCATTATCCATTGTGGAAAATTCAGACAAGGCGCACGGACTTGTAGACCACAAGGCAAGAGGGCCAGGGCCCTCTAAGAGTGCCAGCAGCCATAACATTTGCTTTGCTTTATTAATCCTCCACATGAGTGGGTCTTATTTACAAGAGCCCACACTGATGTTAGTTTCCAACACATGTTTCATCGGGCAGTGAGCAACATGTGCTTGCTTGTGGAGCGCGTGGCGTGTGCTCATGGTCCTCTTGCTCTATTCTTCTGTTGTGTGTGAAAAAATATCCACCCAGAAGCTGTTCTCCTCCTGAAGGATCTGGATCTGCAGGATGTGCTCTGGACTGCTCTCCGACGCAGTGCTGAGCACCCAGAGGTTAAAAGCCTTAGTCCCAGCCGCCTGTTCTCTCTCTGCTACCACGGAAACTAAAATCCTCTTCTCTTTTGTGACATAACCCTAAGTTATCTGACTATTTAAAATAAACCCTTGGGAGCTTAACAGCAAAACCAGTTCTCTTATCTAATCTTCAGTGCACACTCGTTTATTATGAGCTTGATAGAGGAATTACTGGGGGACATTCTTTGGCCTGTGTTATACACGGGAGGTGAGACTAGATGATCATAAGGGTCTCTTCTGGCCTTAATATTATCAGGCAGATCTTTAGCTGGTTTAAACTGTCATAGCTGCAATTGAGGCTCCAAGAGCTGAGGACCTGCCCCTGTCGATCTGTTAGTTACTGCAGGATACTGGACGCATGCTGGGCTGGATCCATGGCCGTGCTGCTCTAGGGTTAGGCGTGAATAGGGTAGGCAGTAAGCTTGTCATGAGATTTAGAGTCAGTGATGGTTTTCAGGATGCCTGTTCCCAGCTACTCCGCTCTGGAACGGTTGAGGAGAGACCCCCACTGCCCGTGCACCCCAGGATCAGCCAAAGATGTCAGCTGTTGTGTCTCAGTAGCCATCTTTGAAAAAGCAGGGTCCCCTGGCAGTTGCTGCAGGGAATCTCCGGTACGTGCCTTGACCTGGCCCTGCAGTTTGCAGAGAAAGGGGACTCCGCTTTGCAGCTGCAGAGTTTCCGGCACAGAGATGACAAAATGCATGGCATTGACTCTGATGATGATAAGTACAGTTTCCAACAGCTGCTTTTTAATGATTCATATGGTCACTACAAACATGGAGTTAATACAAAGGTAAATGTAAAGCACACCCCAGCTGACAGCTTGCAGCAGAGGCGCCTACGGTGCTCAGCATGGTTATTTAGTGAACTAGCTGTAGCTGTTTGTCTTTTAAGAGGAAAAAAGCTCCCTGAGGGCTGGGGATTACAGCTTGCGGGCTTGAAGTGCAGAGCGGTCAACAAGACTGGTGGGAGTTTTCCACACGTTAAAATGCCCTCCAAGGCCATGCAGTCTAATGAAATGCTCTCGTCGAACAAGCAGCGGTCATACAACACGCCCAACTTTCCGCCCCGAGGCTGGGCTTCTACAGTGTTTATGGTGCCCCTGCAGAGAAAGGCTCAACTCGCTGGTGTCCTTTCTCTTGCTTCAGGCACTGAGTATACAGAAGTTTGGAGGTTCCCCTATGTTTAGGATGGGTGGTAGGGAGAGAGGAGGGGCCCTTTTAGCATCTCCTGTAGAACAGTGACTCTCTGTAACATGGAAAGTGTTGGCAGCTAAGATACTGGTGTAATCAGAGAGAGGCCTCCTGCAAGCATCTGTAGAACTGTAGCATCTGTCTATGAAGTTCTGTGGAAAGTCTCCAGCACAGCTGCTGACGCAGGCAAGTTTTTCACAGCTAAGAGTCAGGTCTCAGTAGGACCATTCTGCACATGCTGGTTGTCTTGCTAACAGGGCCTTTGTAAATAAGGAGTAACATAAGCGGTGATCTGCTTGGAATGAACCTTCTCTGAAAGGACCCAGGAAAAAACTGGATACCTCGTCGGCAGCTGCTGGGCCTGAGAATTTGTGCTTGGGGGCTGATATGGTGGGACAGAGCAAGCGTGTGAAGCATTAACACTCGGTGAGACAGACCCAAGCTCTGCAGAGGTCACAGAGTTTAAGGCCTGAAGATACTACCAGATCACCTTTACGTTAAAGTTTCTAAATGTTTCTTCTATTAATAGATGTGAATCTATGTGATCTAGGTGTGATCTATTAATAGATGTGAAACGTGGAGCACTATGCACTATTCTGAGTGAGAACTGAAGTATTTCTTCAAAAAATCCCATCTGGAGGGTATTTTAGGCAGCAGCCATGGTGTAAATAACACCTTTTACGGTTCTCATGAAAGCAGATATCCTTCCTAATTACGGCAGTGTTATCAGAGTGCGATCCAGAAGGGCTTAGCACATTATAGCCTCCGTGTTTACAAACTGTTTTCATTTGAAAGGCTTAATGGTTTCTCAGCCTTTGCTGTGAGCTTGATGGAAGAAACGCCGGATATTTATACTCCTAGTGAGGTGTCTAGACTTTGGCTGGATTCTTAGGGGAGTTGCACTATAAGGCAAATTAAAGGATATAAACAGAATAAATGCTCTGAACAGTCCATGACAAACTTATAGCCCCCTGTCCCCCCATCCCTGAACATCCCCTGCACAAGTCCTTTGGAGTTGTTCCTTTCCCTAAAAGCTAATGACTTTAGCTAAATTTAACCACAGATATTATCAAAAGAAGTCAATCACTCCAAGCCTCACTTTGAGATAGGCTACGAAAAGCTTGTTTTGGAAAAGCCACCTTAGCAGAATTAGATCCAGTGCGTGTCAGATGCGTGGCTTTGTTTTGTCAGTGGGGAAAAAAATTCTGTAACAATGAATCAGCACTTGCAGTTGCTAATGCCAATTATAAATAATGCCTGTGTTTGAAAGATTAGAAACAGATACTCATCTCATCTCATCTCGCCTGAGAGACTGGGGACATTTTGTCACTTCAAACTTGCTGAAAACCTCAGTTAATTACTTAATTAAAAATAATAATGATTGATGAATGCTTCAGGAGTATGTTAAATTATTCAAACAGAGCCACTCCAAACGTCATTAATTAGATTACACATCACTTAAAGGTGGCTGGGAAATTTGGCAAAGTTTATGTTGTGACAGCAGAATACACACAAAAACAATCGTGAGAGATGACGAAGCTGTGATGAATTTTCCAAGTCTTCTGACCACAAATCCATTGTAGTCCCGTTCAGTTATGTCACTTTGGCTTATCTCTGCTTTGCCGTATTTTTAAATGCTTTTGAGGCAAATTAAACGCCATTTGAGTTGTGAGAAAATAAGGTCCATACATCCTTTTTCAGAGAGAAATGAAACCTGCCTCCAGAGCTTGGCATAGGCTGAGGAGGCAGCAAGTGAGATGGCTAGGTAGGTTATTGTCATTAGCCATTGTGGATCAGCAGCGCTAAGTAGCCCTAAATCAGCCGGAGACGCCCAGTGGAAACTCTGCACTGGTGTGGAGGGAGAAGAGTGGCTGTGTCAGGTGTGGGGCTGTGTCACCCATCCTCCCCTGGCAGAAGGGACCCAACTCCTGCACTGTCAGCCGCCTGTCTTAGAGAGGACCCCTCCTGCCGGCCTGCCTGGGTCTGAATCAGGAAGCTGCAACCTGCTCCCATGAGCCCAGCTCTGGTCTAGCAGAGAACCAGGACCTGTGAGCTAGCACGTGCAGCTTCCTTTTCATCGTATCCTTGGGCTGCTGCCTTCGGAGGCCTTGCCAACGTTAACTGCCTGGAACTGCCACCAAAGCCAGCAAGCGCTGCCTCTCTGGTTATTGGTGGGATGAAGCGATGGACAGTGACTGCCTCGCTGGCCCCAATTCCTATCACTGCTTCCCTGGGCCCTGGAGATTGCCCACCCCTCCTGCCCTGTCTCTGCCTGGATCCTCTCGTCTTTCCACAGAGGCTGAGGGGAGAACCTGTCCTCCTGACAGAGTTATACCTGAACCCGGGCTCTGACAGGTTGAGTCACAGTCGAGCCTCAGCCTGACTCATCTCTCAACATGACCCAACACCACGGGCGGTTCTCAGAAAAGCGCCGCTCTGTGTAGCAACAGCTCTACGTGCGACTTGAACTTGACGGTGTATAGGCCTGGCCCTCCCTCTCCCACTGGGCCTCTCTGTGCCGGCAGGATGCTCCCTCGCATCCAGGTCTTGAAGACCACAGGGCCCTGCCAAAGGGTTAGAAGGAAGCTGATGTCCATCACTGGCTGTCAGTCAATGGGCCACAGTTAATTTTATTTAAACAAGCCTGGCCACATTCAATGTTGCTCTCTCGCCGGCCTTCTGCCTTGCACAACCCTTCAGGGCTGGCAGGAGTCGCTGCTTTTGTTCCGTCTTCATTGACACAGATCCAAACAACCACAGCTGGGCAATTTTTTTTCTCCTTTGCTGAATGTGGCTGTGCAGATGTAACTCAGTCCAACACAAGGAAAGGAAATGCAGAGCTAGGCTTATGGTTTGGATTTTCTCCTGCACATCTGTCAAAACTGCCATCAGGTGTCGGCAAGTAAATGTCTTACTAGTTCCCCAATGCCTTGAAGTTCCGTGCAACGCCATTTGCAGGCTGAGCAGGACTCTGTCATTCCCTATTTACGATTTCATTCGCAAGTGAGCTTTAGCATTGGACAGTCCAGCCCAAACTTGCGTACCCATCTGATTTCTTCTTGCTTTGCTGCTGACATGTGTTGCCAGAGTTTTGATAATGTTTAATTAAATCAGCAGTAAATGGTCTCGTATGAAATCTTACTTGAAAAATTTCAAGGCTGAGAACGTTAAGCATATGACAACAGTGACAGACCTACCAGAAGCGAATGAATTGCAAAATTTTCTGTGTAGATTTTGAAGATAAGGTTTCCTCACTGCAACAAATAGTTTTTTGCTACATATGGTTTTTGTTATGCAGTGACAATTGCAGCCTGAATTCTCTTCACTATTTTCTTGGAAGACCTTAATTCGTATGCCAAGCTGGGTAATATTAACCTCGGCTTTCTAAAGTAAATGCTTTTGAACTATTGACTGTACAGTGTTGTACAGATTTTTGACAATGCTGTACATTAAGGCAATTTATCCACCCACGCAGTCAGTGGAAAATCCAGATTGGGACACTTTGCATAAAGAGATGGTACATCTATCAGATCAAGTATATTTTAGCAGGAATTAAAATAATGATCAGGGTGATTTCCATCGGCATGACTGGCAGTTCTTCATTCCTGAGTATCTAGTGATTAAATAATTACAGGGTAGATACACATGATATTAGTATAAGCAGGAGACAGATTTTTAGAAAAGCTGCACTATGGAAAGGTGCCTGAATCCCTTTAGCATCTCAAGTCATTGATAGACCAAACCATTACAGTTTAGTACCACTTTGTCAGTGCACCTCTCTGACGCTTTAGTGCAACAATTCTGTCTTCCACATACCCTCAACATATTCCTTCTCCCAGCTTCCCCTGTTCGCTCAGCCAGCCCCTGGGTCCATTACCCTTTGCAATCCCAACAGCCTTGCCTCCTTCCTGAGATTCCAGTGGCCCTCTCCAACTAAACTGGTCACCCTTTAGCACCAGGCAGGATGCTGTATGGGACAATTCTTCACTGAATGAAAGGCTAGACTAGATGTGAGCTGATTGGCCTTCTCCCCTCTCTAACCCTCTGTGAAACAGAAACTCAGCCAAGGGGATGCCAAATGCAGAAACAGCTGATCTAACCACCAAACAACTATAAAGCAGCAGAGACTTGTTAGTTTCTGGATGAACCGTTCCCAGGTGGTGGCTGGTTTGTGAATAGCTGCTGGCTGGTTTCAGTAGTATCTGGGCTCTGTGTGGCTGCATAGTCTGATATCTGTAGCTTCATGTCATCACAGGTGATAATCTTTGCCGCTGTGAAAAAGAGAGAGGGCGAGAGCGTTTTCAAGGGCAGGCACGGCAAGTTGATATAGAAATGTATGGGAATAACAGTCCCACTGCTAGAATCCTTCCAGGCCAATAGCTCCATGAGTAAGCCCCTGCTTATCTTGCGGTATTGCGGAAATTGCAGATTCTACAATATTAGGCTTCCACTCAGTGCTAAGAGTGGGAGACCCCACTGTCAGCCCTGGGTCCCTGCTCTCAGCCCCAGGGAGCCAACAGCAGGAGATCCTGCTCTCAGCCTGATCTTCCTTCTGTCAGCTCCAGGTGGCCGATAGCAGGGACCCCCACTCAGTCCTGGATGGCTGGCAGCAGAAAATCATGGAAAAGTAAGAATGGAATTTATTGCTGCAAATAATAAGATCTATTATTACTTCTCTGCAATTTTCCATGGCTTGTCCGTAACTCAGCCGCAATTTTTTGACAATCATCCCGCAATTCAAGAAGGGCCTTATCCATGTGTTATTTCCTTGTGTCTCCTAACTGTTGTGATGCTCAGTAGAGGAAATGGTCCTTTTATCTGTGATATCCATTCTGTCCAGGAAGTCAGTTCATTGGGACTCCCTGCGCTTTGTCTGTGCTCCTGGGCGTAACGTGAAGTAAATGAATTGCAGTGCAAACCACTGCGGGTCATGCAGGCAGCCAGAGCGGCTAATTAGAGAAACATTCACGCACTCCAAAAAGGTTCCCAGGGTCGCCTCTCAGAGTTTTCGAATGGCAATGGTAGATCAGGCTTCCTCAGTGTGTTTGCAGAAAAGCAATGTGATCAGCGTTGCTAGCTTAAATCACTCTAGAAGGCTCTGTCCTGTAAAGTGCGGTGCTGAATTACACTCAAGCCAAATTGTTCTGTAGATGGAGAAATAGCGCTCAGTACCTGAAAAAGCTACAGGGACATCATGCAGGGGCACCGATGTCTCACCCGAGGTATGTGTGCTTTGCAATGAAGCAGCTTGACCCTGATGCGAGCGGATAGAACTGATCCTACCATCGGAGCTGCTGGCCCGAAATTAGCCAGGAAACCTGGGGAAAGTGTCGGAGACACTGCCCAGACAGCAGAAGTCCCTGGGGGTGTGTTGTGGAGCAGAATAAAGAGCTACTGGTGGGAGTGAGGGAGGGATGGAACCAACAGCTCAGCGAGAACAGCTGCTGGAGATTTCACAAGGAAATTAGTAAAGGAGGTGCCTGCACCAGAGCTGTAGCCCCAAAAGATAGAACAATAGCACCAGCCTCCTTCATCCTTCCGCCTGATTTCTGCTCTGCCAGGCACTGTTTTTAACGTGGATTCACTGCATGTGGAAGGAGCTGGTGGGGCAGCCTCGGAGAGCAGAGAACTGCTAAGTGCCTGGGACAGGCGCAGCATGGGCAGCGGTTCACCCTGCTCGCCGATGAGCCTGGGCATTATCCCAGAGGCAGTGACTGCAGTCCCTGGCCGTTCAGACCTTGGCCTGCCTTCCATGGGCTATGTGGGAGGTGGCCATTGGGGCACCCTGGTTTGGTGAGCTGGCTTCTGTGCACCTTTTGTCTTCAGAACGGCACAGGGCATGTTCAGGGCAACTGGGGCACGGCTGAGCCAGGCTTGTCTCTGGCAGGGGCAGAGACGCCCTACAGTCCCCTCTCCATTGGCGTCTGACTCAGCCCCTCTGTGGTGGGAGGCAGAGACTAAAACGCGTGTACGTGGGGGGCGAGGCAGGAGGTGCCTACGGTGAGCAGCAACACGGCACCAGTTTGCTGTGGGGGGGATGAAGGAAAAGGGGCAGGAGAAGTAGGAGGTGAGAAGGCCTCTAAAGACACCTCTGGAATCAGCCAGTCTGCAGCCTCCCCGTATGGGGGTGGGGGGTGTATGGCAGCAATTGGCAGCTGTGACTGAGCGGGTAGCGCACTGCGTGGAGCCGTTCACATGCGGCAGGTGCTGAGGGGCCCCCATGTTTCGTTCGGGGGGGGGGGCGGGGGGGCGTCAGGGAGGTAAATGCAAATGCTGCCTTCACTGCCATGATTCTTGGTCAATGGCTGTGTGTCATTTTAATCATGTGTCATTGTCTCCTTGCTGCAGGGTGCGATGGGCACGAGATGTCAGGAATCCTCCTTTCCTTCTAGGTGGGACAGGGGCAGCGTAGCATAGGAGAAAATACAGCCCCCAGGGGCAAGGGGGGACACGTTGTCACTCTTCTGAGACCTAGGAATGGTTCTGAGGGGCACTGGAGAAGTGGGGCTCATCCCCAGCTTGGCCTGGCGTCCTTTGGCAGAGGACAGCTAACGGGGAGAGATTAAAGAGGGGGACTCCCCTCCAAATAATGCAAGGCATGGGGTTGAAATGAATGTCCACCCACAGTGCAGTGTTTAGGAAAATCACCATCTCAGCCTCAAAATATCCCGATTGCTGCCAATTCAGAACTGAAATCTCAGCAGCGGCGAAAAAGTCACGGTCTTATTCCCTGCAATAGCAAACGTAATTACAAGCTGCTTTCGCCTCTCTCCCCCTCCCCCTTATGTAGGTCTCTGCGGCAACAATTACCTTCAGTCCCATTCATCAACACGGCCATTAGGATTTCAGTGAAAACAGTGATCAGTAACACCATCTTCCTGCCCCACACCAGCTAGTGCTGAATAACAGACAAAATTACTCGCAGCTCCCCGCCTCTGTCCACACTGCACGGCCTCGCTTGATTCCTGTCTTTCGGCTTCACGCACGGTTTCTCACACGCTGTGCAGCGCACTTATGGGCTGGCAGTACAGGTTGGCTGTGCTTGGATGGGGGACATGTAAGAAAGTGAAGCCCCCGCACACCGGCGATTCCGATTATAAACACCAGGCATTTCAAGGAGCACCTGCAATCAGATCCTCCAGGCTGGTGTGGCTGTTGTACCCTCTGGGTTGGTGGAATCCAGTGTTCGGACCAGCAGATCTGGCCCCAAGAGGATCACCCCAGCGAGAGCTGCCTTGCTGGCACAGAGGGTCCTATGCCATCTCCTTCCCCTGCCACCAGGGCCTGGGGATTTCCTAGTCCTGTGAGCTCCTCCCGGCTGCTGCTGCTTCTTCTTACAGGTGGAAGGGCAGAGAGGAGGCCATGGGGGTTCGGTGAGCCAAGGTTGGTTGGCTGTAGCGCTGGTGGCGGTGGGGGGAGAAACTCAAGCTCCGGCTGTTAGAACAGCTCCAGCTGTGTGTTGGGCATGGTACAAATCCCTGACAGCGTGCTGCCTGCCAGGCTGGTGTATGGAGTGCTCACCTCCTTTGGTCGTTCATTCTTCCTTTGGTTCATAACCAGGAAGTATTTGTCAGAACAATAGAAGCTGGTGCCTTTCTCAACAAACATCTTTTTGTGTTTCCTCTGGACAGGAAAAGTCAGAACCAGCCTCCTGTCCATTCCCAAGGAGTATTTTAAAATTCATGCGGGTTAGTGCATTAAAAGGGAAATGCTTCTTGCATTTACATTCAAACTGAAACAACACGTGTCAAAGGTGTCTTTCTAATTGCTACCTGGAATAACGGTGTTCTGCTGTTGGGAACTTTATTGTCACGTTATGCTAAGAGGATAATTACATTTCAAGTGCAAAAATTATGTTGATATAATTATTCCTTTCCTCGAGAAAATTGCGTGGTACAGATATGTCATGTTTGAATTTAAGTGGAAGGGCAAAGTAGGTACAGTTGTTGCAGGCACCAATTATGCTGATAGCAGCTGAAATCCTGAGCGTATGCTAATAGGAGAGCCTCAGTCTATGCCATGAACAGCAATTTTAGGATATCATTGTCCAGTCAAGGCTAAAGGAAAGGTTGTTCTGGAATTTGTGTCCTATGCGATGTACTTAACTCCATTCCCGTGGACTGGAGAGAGAAATTTTTGCCATAAATGTTGAGCTTTGACCTGCTAAACTAGAGACTATTCTCAAATCCACTCTACAGACCTCTCTCATCCACCGAGATCCCTTCCATGCTCTGTGCACGGGACTCCCAGTGGGGCAGCTGGAGGGCACAGTGTGCACTAGAGACTTGCAGTGTGCAGTGTACAGCATTTCACTGTGTCTGCTTCTACCAAAGCTTTCCTCTAAAAGCGAAGGTCTTGATCCTGGACGATTGAAGATAATGGGAGATTTGCTATTGACATCAATGAAGGGTCAGGCCACGGTGTATGTACAACATGGGATAAACCAGCAACTTCTTAACTTGTAGGATGGAAAGATGAGTGGTACAATCTCTGAAACCTTCCCAAATTGATCATGTTTCTTTTGACATGGTTTATTTACAAATTAAATGGTCCCTGTGTAAGGACGGGTGAATCAGTTGGGATAAAATAAGATCAAACCTAGACCTCTGCTCAATCCATAAACAGCAGACATTCTGTTTACACTTACTTTATTCTGTTAAAGTTGAGCAAATCATTTACTTTTTCTGTTTACAAGTCGCCTACAGACTGCTCATGAAATCCTCCAATTCCTTTGTTAATTCTTCAGCAAATTCTGAATATTCTGAATTCATGCTGAGTGACAGGTTTCGTAAATCAGGTAGTATCGTTCCGCCCCTGTTCCTGCTGCACATTTTTATAAGTGACCATACAGTTCAAAATTAACTTTCAGTGACAGTTGGCACCTTCAGACTTAAAATTCACTTTTCATATGGATTTGTACAAGTAAATTACTTGAAGGTTAATGGAGAGAGAACACAAATTGGCATGACATTTTTTTCTCAGTATTGGAACCGTTCCAGTGCCTCTAATAATAGTAATAATAATAATAACTTGACAGCTCTCAGCTGTAAACAAGTCTGGTTTAGAGACAATGGTATTGTTAAGTACTGCTGCCAGCTTCCATTAGAAATCTCCATCAAATAACCACTCTGGCCAGAATCGGTTAAAAGAATCTCAAGCTTATTGATAGCATTATCACTGTGGCAGTATAATATATTAGGCCACCTTCTCAATAACGTCCAGTGTTAACCCCCCCTCCCTACAAAATGATTGTTAATAACGTTACAAACACAAATCACACAACTCCTGCATAGAAGGGGAATAGCAGGGCTTACATTCAGCCGGAGCTATCTGGAGTGGAATGCCAGTAAATATTTTCAACCCCCCTGGAGTTTTTATAGCATGTTGGGGGAATGGGCCCCTCCGGGAAATACTCAATAAGAATTTAAGCCCTGGTGAATAGTATTAGCCTCTCTGGGTTTCCCCAATTGTAAAAGTGACCTTCCTAAAAAACATACCCAGAGCAAGATCTGGCAAGGTGCAGACCCCTGCCCTTCCACTGAAGTCTCTGGGCATGTAGTTCATTCAGCACCTTGTAGGGTGAGGTCTCGACTCCTTTAGAACCCAGCTTTCCAGCCCTGCCATGTGACCACTTGACCGTGCAGGCCTATGTAATGTCAGAGGAAGGACGGATTTCAGCTCCACTTAGAGAGCCAGCACAAGATCTAGGCACCACTTCAGTTCAACCTCACCCACCAGACAAGATTATATCCTGGTCAGAGGGAGGAAGGTCTGCTCTGTCTGCAGCTCGGGAATGGGGTGGGAGAGAGAAGAGGTGTGCACCTGATCTCCCCAGGGCAATGGATGGGGGTAAGGAGGGGTAGAGCCATAGAGCTGCTCTCCTATGTGCCGACCAGCCAGCTATGAGGAGGTAGGTAGGCTGCACTCCAGAAAGGAGTGTCACAACTTACTTCCCTCCCCTCCCCGCCACTAGAGAGAGAGCTGAGCCGGGGAGAAACTGTGGCTCTGGGTGACATTTCTGTCCCAGTGCTGCTGCAAGGAGCTGCCCCATCCTCCAGGACGACCCAATCTTCAATCTACTTTTAAGGTTCTGAGTGTGACTTAAGCAGTAACCTTGTGCTGGCCTTGGTACACGGCTGAATTTCACTTCACGGTCTCACTTTCCTTCTGGATGCCCAATTGACATTTCTGTCAATAGGATCTGGTTGTCCACATCCCTCAGAAGCAGCACTGAAAATCGCAGCCTTAACATTTGATAGACGCTCATAAGAGCATGTGAACATCAATGTAAAACAAACTGATGTACACGACAGCTGCCCACGGAGACACAGCGTCCTCACAATGCAAGCTGCGAAGATTACATTATTTGTTAATGTTTCACATCTATAGAAGTCTTGGAGGCCTTTTATTTTTCACCAAATTGAGCAAGAAAGCAACTGAATTCCCAGATACCGAGAAGCGATTCCATCCCTTTGTGTTGAGGGGAGTGCATTCTCTCCCGTCAGTGTGTCAGGAAAATAATAACAGTATGCAGCAAAAATTGAATGCAGCCAGTGAACTACATTTAATTGAGTCACATCTTCCCAGAGCTGAGGAATTATTTTAATGAGGGCTGTTATCAGTATGTCTGAGGTTTGCTTTTTTATCAATAGGTGGTTTTACTTGTTGGTTTTAAATTTACAAATAGCTAATTACAGATGTGTTCTCTAAAGCTCTGAGTTTTCTCCCCATGTGATTTAACACTTCACTGCCTGTCTAGAGTGTTTTGCTTTTTTCATTCGCTTGCATCTCCCATCTCAGTTGTGTTGTGTCCACTACCATGTGGCCTACAACACCCACAGGGGCCACATCACGGAGCACTTTTCATAGCCAGCTGACCTGTATTGTCAGGAGGATTAGCAAAATTCCTCTATAACTCTAATTCCTATGAGTGAGCTGGGGAATTCCAGGAAGGGAACCGAACCAGTCAGCTGTCCACTTACATTTTGTTCCTAATAGGGAGGGAAATAAAAGACCTGGAAACACCAGATTTCAGAAAGATGTGGGTGATGTTAAAGTCTCTACAAATATCGGAGCACTCCCAAAAGCAACTGAGAGTGTGTGCAGTCCAAACTCAGACATTTCTTTGCATGTTTTTATGAACTGAAATGCTGTTCCCCTAAGGTCTACTCACCCTGTGAGACCAAGGCTTTCATTATTTACTCTGACAGGCGGCTGGCTCTTGCACTAAGGCCTGTCGCTGCCTGCATTACAAATCATCTCTCACCTTGTCACCACAGAGATGGCAATTTTACAGCTGGCACCTTCAATCAAGTTGAATTTGCAGCTTGCTCTCTCTCTGTCTCTGTCTCTGTCATGTGATGGTTTAGAAACACTGTCTGAAGAATTCCTCTCTAGCTGGGATCTGAAAAGACTCAAAAGCAAATTAAAAATGGCGCAGTTAAGACTGTGAGTGGTAAAAGATTGAAATCTCCATGTGATCAGTGCCAGCTCAGGCAGCTATGGTTGCAATTAGGATGGGAAAATCTCAGCCGTGGCTTGTTGCTGATATTGATGGTGAACAATAGAATCCAGGTTCGTGACACCTTTCCCCCTGTGGTTTAAATGATAAAATTAGCTTCTGGTTTTCTTATAAGCTGACAAGGTTTCTGAAAAGAGCTTTGTCTGTAAGCAGTTTGTACCATGTTATATAAATGGATAAGCATCCCAGAAATACACAAAAAACATCCATTTGGCCCTTGCATTCTCCGCAGGTCTGTTCCCAGGTTAGTTTTATGAATGAGCTCCCTCCTTCCTCACATCTCTCCTGCATACAGCACAATTTAACTGAGTCTTAAAACCTGAGCACTAGGATAGTGGTGCTGGGTCACAGAACGAAAAGGTGGGAAAGGCATTCTAGACCATGGAATCTACCCTATAGCCAGATCATTGCAGAGCCCCCATTCAGAGAGGGCAGAAGGCATTGAAGTCATACAACTGCCAACTGCACCAAGACGGTGGAGAGGGTCCTGGATTCATTTCATTTTATTTTTGAGGATAGAAATATGGGGGTTAATGTAGGTCTAAAAGCTGTTTCAGAAAAGAACATGAAGCCAAAACCCAAGAGCTGAAGGCCCTAAAAGGATGTAGCGTTGCTGGTACCTGCTGTTAGCATTCAAAACAGGAGGAAATGCTCAGGAGTCTGGGGGTCTCCTTACAGGATTTGGGGGTGCATTGTAACCTCTCCCATAACACCACAGCTCTTCAGGGGAAGGGGAGATAATCTTATGGTGAAAAGCACTGGACTCCTCACTCAGCCGGTCTGGGTACAGTCCCTAGGTCTTCCACAGACTGCCTGGGTGACTGTGGACAAGTCACCCCACCTCCCTGTGCCTCGGTTTACCATCTACTAGTGCTTCCTTTCTTCCACTCTTTGTCCGGTTTAGCTTATCTATTCAGACCGTAAGATCTCTGAGGCGGTAACCGTCTTATCAAGTGTTTGCACACGACTTAGCACAATGGGGCCATTATCTTGGTTGGAACCACTAGGTGCTACTGGAATAATAATAATAATAATTAATAATAAACACATTTATAAGAAAATACACCATTTAAGTGAATGGTTTGTTGCCCCTCTCTGAGGTGTAGGTCCATGGCTGAATGTCTGTAGCTTTCCTGCATAAAACCTAATCTCAGCATATGTTTTCTAGGAGAAGCAGGTGGATGAGCTGTCTGCAGTGAGGCAGACCTTGCAAGCTGACCTGGAAACCTCGATCAGACGTATTGCAGATCTGCAGGTCGCCCTCGAAGAGGTGCAGTCCAGTGATGAAAGTGATACAGAAAGGTATTTAGAATAAAAACAAAGCAACAAGACAAAACAAAGGAGGCCAGGTTCATCCCTGGGGAAACCATTCTAAAGTTAGTGCAGACACGCTAGGGATCACGTTGACCAGATCTCTTTCATTGTGATTGGGAGAAAAAAGTGTGCAGGTTTGCATGATTTACACTTGCTGGGTTAAATACACCTGTGCTGATGGAGAACACAAGACCCACCTAGGGTTATGTGGGACTTATGTAGTGAACAAGCTTCTTTGAACTGTCCGCACAGGAGGGAATCCCCCCTCCAGTGAATCACACTGATGCCACCTTTAATGACAAGGAGTGTTGTCACAAGACTGGGTCAAATTCGGGAACCGAAAGTGTTTTTTCCATTGACAAATGGTCTTTTTATTTTTTAATGAAAAACGTTGCATGATAGGTGCCACTCACAAACTGTGCCCAGTGGGATGATTTACATGAATGTGGGACACATGATGGAAATAGCCTAGTCACAAAAATCATGGTTTCCTGTTCCAACAGATGCATGGTTTCCTTCAGGGAGAGGATTCTAATCCCTTTGTGTTTGGTATCATAAATGTGGCTGTGGAGTCTCTTTCAGAATGTGAGCGTCCGATGCGCTGTGGTTTATGGCTCTGCATCTTGTAAACTCATTTGAACCAGTGAAAAATAGGAGCATAAAGCTCCCAATGCACCATGACGGTGTTTTAAAGTGGAAAGGGCTATGCAAGGTACAGGGCAATGGAAAAAGCAGGTCCTAATTTTGCATATGTCCTTCAGTCTTTTCCAAAAGAGCTGGCAGGGTTAGTGGATAATTTCCTTTTGCAGGGCCACAACTGAAATGGATTTAGGACAGTACTGAAGGAGGTTAAACTGAATGATGATTAAAAATGTCAGTGTTTAATAGTTAAACCCGTACGCTTAATTTGTAAAGTTTTCCTCCTGCTTATTAATCAGGTATTAACGCCCTTGGGAAAAGCATTTCCAGTCTCGGATGCGCTGGCTGTTTGCCAGAAGCTGGGAATGGGTGATGGGATGGATCACTAGATGATTACCTGCTCTATTCTTTCCCTCTGAAGCACCTGGCTTTGGCCACTGTTGGCAGACAGGATCCTGAGCTGGATGGACCATTGGTCGGACACAGTGTGGCCGTTTTTATATTCTTATGAAATCTTTGTTCGCCAACACACTTCACGCTTCCTTTCTGCAGAAAAGTGCTTGTGACCTCTTGTGTTTGTAGACTGTTGGGTGAAATGAGTCCAGTGCAAGTCAAATTCACCACCTAAAAACCTTGACACGGAGCCTTTAAAAAGGCTATCATCAGATACATTTAAAAATAAAATTGTCATACAAATTAAAAGGCAAAATAATTCCAGCAGTGAATTCTGTGCTCAACAAAACAAATGACTTCTTAGTCTCCAAATCAGGGGCGTTTGCCTCCCAGCCTATGATGCCCTGCTGTCTTTCCAGTGCTAATACCTAACTGCTCTTCCCAGATCTGTGTTTGAGACATGTTCTTACTCAACTAGAGACATTCTTTGGCCCTGTAGCCTTCACAAATATAGCAAATACCCCAAGTTCTAGTCTGAAGCCTCCCTTCTATTACTGATCTTCACACAGCTATTTTTGCTTTAAATCAGCCCACTGCCTTCCATCTTTCTAACTGTTTTTTTAGTTTCCTTGATGCTTTCAGGGTGTCTAACTCTTTCCCAGACAGATTCCAGACAAGGCCATTGCTCCTGCAGCAGATCTAATAGGATGTTCTTCCTGAAAATAAATCTGCTATGTCTCTTCCCAGCTCCCCCTGCTGTGAATACAGTGTTCTTCTCTCTGTGTAAGAGGAAGTCTCCTGGAAGGGGTTAGGCTTAACGGGATATGCATCAGGCTACACAGCCAGAGATGCTGATGTGAGAGAGAGATGTTTTTACAGAGCATCTAGTTATATCAGGCTTCTTGTCAACTAGATGCTCAATAAATTGATTAAAAAACAAACAGTCACATGCTAAGAGGACATTCTGATGACTAGAGAGAAGGGTTATTAATTAATTAATTAATTAATTAATTAAAGGTCTTGACACCATTCTTTGAAAGGATAAAGTTCCTTCCCCAATTATTACATTGGGTAGAACCGGGTGAAAACCAAGAGCTCACAAACGCCTCTTGTAAGCACAACTTTGATTTCAGATGCAAGTGAAGCCTTGCTCCACAATCAGATGTACGTCTCAGCAAGGATTTTCCAGCTGCGGTGCTGGGGAACATGGTGTTCTGCCCTCTTTACGGTTATTTACCCCCTCCATGGTTAATGTGCTATAATGTCTAATGATGCTTCTCTGTATCCATGGGTTCAAATGTTGCCATTTCCCTCCTGTCTTGAGCTTTAAACCAGGGGATCCTAAAACAAGCCCAAACTGTAACTAAGTTGAATTAGTAAAGTCAGTCCTCCTCAGCTGTTCACTGAACGTTAGGGAATGAAACACCAGCTCTATAATAAACCAGGGTTAGAGACAGGGGCTCTCAGATTTGCAAGTGATCAATGCCTGATGCCGTGTCTCACCTCTGACTTCACTGGAGTTAATCCTGATGCACGCAGGTGTGAGAGCAGCATCAAGCCCCAAGCATCATGCATTAGGTAGCTCCTAGAAAAATCAACCCCCTCTGGTGCAGAAGAACTGCCGCTAGCACTGCTGCTCACAGCAAGCATAACGTGCTCATCACATTAGTTCCTTTTGTTGGCCTACAGACCTGGGCTATGGGTTTAGCATCTTACAGGAGAATTAGCCATGCAACTTGCATTACCAGCAGTGGGCTTGTGGACTGGCACCACATCACTATACCAAAATACCTTCCCCCCCAAAGTGCACAATGATGGCCTTTATCTTTGTGTGTGCCTGCGCGCGCGTGTGCCTTTCTTCTCTGGCGTGTCTGATTTTTAGGAAATATTTTGGACAGATAGGAAAAGGGCCCGGTTGGCTCTGTGCCTTCTTGTAATGACAGCTGAAGGAGCAAGTGGTGTTACAATGAATCTGAAACATTTTTGACCTCCTCAAACAAAAGCCAATCCTCTGACTTCCACTGTGGTTGAATAACGATAGCACAATCCATCGCCAGGTGTAATGATCTTTTGTTCCTTCATTACAGCGTCCAGACAGCCCTGGAATCAAATTGTTCAAGAAGAGATATGTAAGTGAGCCCTAAGAAGTGCTGGCTGGTTAAAGCTTTTGACCTTTTGTGTGATTATGAAATAAGTTATTGATTCACAGTTGTCAAAATCTCGTTTGCCAAGGAGATGTCAATACCTGGTAAGAATGTGGTTGTGTTCTTATTAGACGTGCTTTGATTAGTTTCAGATGGAAGTTCAGATGGATTGCCTGTACGTACGCCGCAGCTACAATGATCTTCCACATTTTCCCTAGATAGTCTGCCTATGAATCCAAGATAGATTGTCTCAATTTTTTTTTCTTTGCCTGGCTCTGATTTGAGCACGTTAAACAGGCTTGTACTTTTAAAGGAGCTGAACCTCTTAAAGGAAACCAACCTGTCATGATATCAGGAGCGGACATTAATAACAAATGAACACAGGGACCTAACACCTCTGACCTGGAGGACTGGTCAAATCTGTTTTACAGTTAAAGCCATCATCCCAGAACTGAACATACAGCGAATAAGCTGGGGACTATGTTTGCATGCCATCGATCCGCGTTACAGAGCATTTTCACCAGCATAAGGGAAACAAAATCTGTTCTGGTCTTTCACAACATCAGCACAGATTGGCTCAGAGTCTGCTTTCAGTGTGCATGAAACACTCTTCCAGGGAACCTGATTTTCATGGCATTGTCACTTCAGCTGCCTGTCATCTAACGGTGCAAAAAATAATTAGGGATGAAGTGACCAATACAGATCAAACAAAAGCCACCCCAAACTACCACCCTGAGAGAACCCCTCTCGTTTTAGTAATCTTTCCCTCCCCCCCTTCCCCCCGCTTCAGTTTTCATGTGCATGGTTTGGGTAGACCTGCTACTGGAGCCCAAATTCTAAAACACCGTGGGAGAGGCTGGGCATGTGATTATTTCCAGCCCAGGGATCTGGAAGCCTGAAAAGTCAGGTGACGCTTTTCAATTCCCCCATTTTCCAACTTACCTCAGATTTCTTTGCTGTATTTGTGGAAGGAGGGCATGCTGGAGTGAACGTGAAGTAAAACAGCGCTGTGTTCTGCTTACAGTGCCAGCCAGTCCAGCTTAGGCTCCACTCTAAGTTTGGAGCCAGAAGAGAGCATCAAATCCTGGTTGGGGTCATCAGTGGGCTGGTCGTCACCTTCACGAACCAGTGTGGCGGGAAGTGCATCAAGGCAATCCATGGGCAACCGCAGCACCCTGAGCCTGAGGTAAGAGACGTCGCTGAAGAGTAGAGAAAAGAGGTGGAAACAGGAAAGTTACGTTGTGGGCCTTAACTGAGAGGTTAATGCAGTTGTCTCATTCATTTGAATACATTATTTAAAACATCTGTAGAAAAGTGACACCCTAATCAGGTCAGGTCCTATAGAATCCTTGGTCCGGAGACAGAAAACGTTTCAGGCTACATTCTTTTCAACATGTAGAGAAGGAAGCTCAGTGGGAGAACCTGGTATTTAAGGTCAAAACATTGAATCAAGGAAGGTAGTCATTTCTAAACCCGGATCAGTGGAATGTTAGATGAAAGCCACTACTTCAAAACCACACTTCAAGCAGTATAATATCCCTTGATGTATTCGCTGGAGATGATTTAAAGAGATAATGCCGTCTGTCTGAAGATTTGTGTGCCATACGCTCACACATTTACCACTGAGAAAACATTTCACATTAAAGTGTATAGATGTAGGACATGCCAGTTTTTGAAGAAAATGCAAACAAGCTGCAAGCAAGTTGGACAATGGCATATAGAAGCAGCTAGATACTTAACTTGGCACAGCTTGGCTCACAGCTTGGAGGGACTAGAAACGATGAGTAAATTAGCCCCAGAAAAAGGTTGAAACATAAAACATGCACCAAACTACATTAGCACAGGGGCCAAGCGTTCTGCCTTTACTAGCTGGGATAGCATTTACTCACAAGAATAGCCCAGCTACGAATCCTGGCATGATTAAATAAGAGAATAGAATGAGTTGGAATAAAAAGTCCAGGGTCTTGTCTGGAAGCCATCAGTTTCCTCTCCTGAAGCAGAGTTCACCTTTCCCCAGATGACCTCAGTGAGCTGTTACTAGTTTACTAGGCAGCAGGAGTAGCATATAGACACACATTTGTGACACTTAGCATGTGCTGTCTCATCTTGGGAATCTTGTGGTGCCACTCACTGCAGCTGCACTACCCTCGTGAATGCAGAGCATCCAAGGACTTCAGTTCCAATGGGCAGAGAATGAATGACGTCAGACATACATTCCTTTTCTGTGTCAAACCTTTGCCATCCTGCCCTGATGATTACTCCATCCTAATGATCAGAATGGTGACCACAGGAAATCCGGCATGGAAAGACATAACAAAATCTTGCCAAAAGATGTTGGAAGCCTGCTGTGTACCACCGAGAATATGCCCCATATTGCAATCCCAAACATGAATGGCAAAATATTGATTCTGTTGTGTGGAAATAACGCAGAAAACTGTACGCGTTCTCCTGCAGGCTTAACTCATTTGCCCAACATGGCCTCGACCTGAAAACTCACCCTCTGCGCTCAGTGGCAGCTTTCCTTGTGCTACAGCATCAATGCAGAACACCCTCTAGTGCCCCGTGTCCCAGTGCACTAAGATAGAGAAGACTAGATGAGACAGCCCTTCATACCCCTCCTTCTCTAGCCACAGAGGTGGCTGAAGGACATCATGAGCTATTCTTTCCCCCTGGAGTCAGAATGGTGTCTCCACAGCACCGTTAGAACCGGCCATCTAAGGGAATTCTTGGAAACAAAGCTTAGTCTTTCGCAGATGTGGTAGCACACGTGGCAGCAACACTGACCACATAGAGCCATCAGCACAACTCACAAGTGTGGCTCTTGAGAGGACAGTGTCACCCTTTGAGAGCTCACTCTGTGAGAGCTCAGGGTGCATCAGATTGTTCCTGAGATGTGGTGGGAGCTCACTGTTCGTATCTGCTGATAGCCAGAGCCTACCCCCAGATAATAAATTACTTTGAACTTTATAATGTGTTTATATGTTTGCTATCATAAGGAAAGAACTGCTTGAAGACAGGGGAAAAAAGGGAGATCACCTAGGTTTGGATTTCAGTATCTGAGTATTCTTCTTATATTAGGACTGGAGGGCTTGGCCACACTCCTTATTTTATTTTACAACATGATATCAAAAGCAAACAATTTCTATTACAAACTTGAGAGCTATCTTGCAAATGAAAGCATGACAGGAAAATAATAAGAATTTCTTAGTGGAATCTGGACAAGTTCTTCTCTCTTACTGCAATGGAGTTGTACTGGATTCAGACATGCAGAACCAAGTGCATAATTCGGTCGATGCTCTTTTTTCTCTGAACATGCACTGTATTGCAATGTAAATGTGGCGATTACATATAAATTATTTCAACTAGCATAATCATAATCATGTTAATTGCTGTGTAATCTTCAGTAATTATTGGATGTCATTTGCTTTGGTGTGGATTGCACACTACAGAATTCTATTTGGCTTACAAATGGTTTTAGATTTTTTTGCATTAGGTCTTAGTTTGCCTCTGACTTAGAGAAAACATCTTCTGTGATGTTTAGTTAATGTACCATATTTTGCTTTGCAGTTGTAATATGCTTACAAATTGTGCCCCTTCTAGCATCGCCCATAGCCCCAATTGAAACAAGCAGAGGAACAAACACACTAAGCTTAAACGACATGAAGGATGCAGTGGAAATCAGAAACCTGTGAGGAAATATCTGGTTCAGGCCAACGTTCCATATTTTTCTTTAAAGCACTGTGAATTAGAGATGGTCTGTCAGTCTCAACTTTCTAAAGCTTTGAGTACACTAACTGAGTAACATTTCAGAATGGGAGGTGAATATCTGTCTAGTGCTTGTGCCCTGTAATACGAAGTTTCCTCTAATTCCTTGCTTCACTTTGGGTAGGTGAGGAATGCCTGTCTTTTTTTGTGTGTGGTGATTTTCTGTTTTTCATGGCCAAAAATTTAAAAGAATCCAGAAAGTTTAAGACCAGCAGGAATGACTTGTCTCAGTTAAACATGCGCTGTGGTTTGTTAATGTACACTTGCACATAGAAATAGGGATTCAGGCTTTTTAAAATGTTGTTTTTACTCATTTAAAAACATGTTTGGCTTAACAGTGTTTCTTCTATATTTTATTACTTAGTGTGCTTATCTGTTAGTTTACCATGGATCTTAAGAGAAGGTGGCTCATTTATGTTATATAACCGTAAGGAAAAGTTTCTGTGATCAAACTGTTATCTTTGCGTCTACAAACCTCAAACTGTTTTAGGCTGAAATCCGGGGAGGCAGTGATCTCAGATTAACGGCTATTAGGGCCGGTAATTTCCTGTGAAGTCACCTGATATCTTTCTCTTCCTGACACTACGATACATTCCCAATGGCGGTTCAGAGTCTGTGGCCACAAGGAGATGTAATGCCTTTCCTATATTTATTTCTCAGACACCCAAAGGTCACAGCTCTTCAGTGGGATGCATTGATGGGAACAGGACTGAGAGATAACGCAGTGGCACCGGTGAATCAACACGCTCAAAAGCTTGGTGGTGGGGACTAGGCTTGTCAGAGTGATTGCAGCAATTCACACATCTCTCTTCCATTTCAGTCGGAGCTTTGCAACTCCCACAAACAGCCAGGCAAGCTCTGGAGGAATTGCTTTGCAATAGACTAGCCTGTGGTGAGAAGTCTCTTGGGTAAAGTCTCAGTTCATCTCTTGATGAGTGTGAATCTCATGTGGGTCACCCAATATTTCAGACCCACGTGGGATTTACTGCAGAGATGTTTTACATCAAGTTTCCATACTTGGCCTTGTGCGCTTCTAAGGCAGCTGCTGTCACATGAAAGATCATCATAATGATACATCCATTCCAGTCCCTGCTGGGTTCAGTCCACTCTGAGACCACATCGGTCCATCCACTTGTGTCACTCCCTTTACAGAGGAAGCGAGCACTTCATTGCAGGCCCTATCCACTGCTGCATTCACAATAATGTTTATTCTGTAATGGATCAAAGCCATAAGAAGCAGGAGCAGGAGATCATTGCTCCACTCTTTATTAAATGAATTTCCAGAATACGCAGCATATGGACCCTTTGAGTGAAATGTATTTAGAACTGTGCTGAATTGTCCATCTTCATGAGATATTCATCCCATTAACATGAGGGTCCCTGGGCTCATCCTCTCACTGACACATTTCCAGACACTCATCTGAATTGGCACGTGTGATCCTTGCCTGGTCTCTTGTGAGGTGAACCAGACAAATGCACAGATATCCAGGGGTGCGCCTCACATTGCCATCACAGGTTTAACTCAGATTTCACAGCAGCTGGGGCAGTGCTGAGGACTTCTGAAAATGCCACCCCTGCCTGCCAAGCTCTCAGTCTGACACTGAGTTTTGAGGAAGGCAGCAGTGGTGCCTGGAGGGGAGATTTTCCTTCCCATAGACTTTGAAGATAAGTCTAGAAACTTTAGAAGGCGAGGCGGGGAGGTAACCACCAGGCCCGAGACAAGCGATTTAAGCTAAAAGGCAGCGTTGGCACAAGAACAATGGGGGATAAACTGGCCGTGAATAAGCTGAGGCTGGAAATTAAAAGGAGGTTTCTAACTGCCAGAGAGCTGAGGTTCTGGAAAAGCCTCCCAAAAAGGAATGAGGAAAAACAACCTAACTGGTTTTAAGATGGATCTTGATAAATGTATGGATGAGATCGCACAGGGCTGCCTGTGATAGCCGGGCTGGACTCCATGACTCAGGAGGCCCCTTCCAGAACCATGTCCTACATCCCTAAACTTTCCCCCTTGCTTCCAGTCAGTTTTCAAATCACTGAGCAATGAAACATGGGCCTTGAGCCCACAGCCACTACCTGGCTCTGCATTTCACGGGAGGGGAGCTAGCTCTTCACTGTCCCTTATGAATTCCTGAAGGAAGATGTCACTGCTGAATGTAGAAATAATGTTCCAACATCCCAGAGAGATTTTCAGACTTTTTCAAACTAGCTGTTCTTTGGCCCACACATGAAAATAAAGAGGCTAGGACATCACTATTCCTGGGAATGCTCCCAGAGACAGTATATCAACCCAGCAATCATACACTTGTTACAAGGGAGAAATTAGCCTTTGGCATGCAAAGGACTTTCTCAGAATGTAATGAATTTTAAATGAAATTTAATTTCAGTCTCTGTGTGTGGCTAGAGAGCTGGGGTTGAAGCCTCCTTTAATAGTTACTTCATCAAATCAAGTTAGCAGATAATACAGAGAACCTCTTCAGAGCAGGAGAAAGGTCAATGTCACACAGAACTTCTCAATGCTAGATGGTAACAAGAATCTAGCGATACTTCATTGAAGAGGAAAAGATCTCTTTAGCATGTAGCCCTTTGTAACTGCTTGGTAAAGGCATGTCAGCTTCCCCTGGGCTTTTTTCTGGGATAAAATGTAGTGCAATATACTAATCTCAGAGACGAAATTATCAGATTGCTTGACATAAAACTAAACGCTGTCACACAGAATGAAAGAGGCAAGTTGGATTTACTTTACAATATCTACAATAAAGGATCAATGTATAGTAGGAGGTGGTAATCTGTCTTGATTGAATTCCAACTCCTAACAGTTTGTTTACAGATAAATTCAGAGGGGCAGCAGACGGTTGTAGATCTGCAGTGATATCCAGCACATGGACAGATCAAAAGTTTTAACTTATGTCATTATCATTTGATAAAATTCTGGCAATTGAAACCAACATCCTAGAGGAGAATTTTCACACTGCAGGACTGGGGAGGACAATCCAGGCTGATTCTGCCACGATGATCAAAATAAAGCCATTCTGCAGCATGCAGCACAGCAGGCATGATGTTGACCGGGATTACAGAACTCTCTCCTCCTACACTTTCATCAAGCCCCCTGATGGCGAATGCTTTAAAATCTGTTTAGATAAAAGCAGTGGATGAATTGGCTGACTGAAGTACCTGTAGGTTGCTAATTCTTTCAAAGTACTGGCTCTTTCTTTTTCAAACTTAGTGCGAAGACAGCTGAATTCCTGCAGCGCCCACACTCATTACACTCCACAGAGTCAATCTCTTCTAATCTAACACCCTGGTGCCTGTGGAGCATGACGCATAGATCCACAGAAATGTTGGGCTGGGAGGGACCCTGAGAGGTCATCAAGTCCAGACCTCTGTGCGGAGGCAGGACCAGTAAACCTAGACCATCCCTGACAGGTGTTTATCCAACCTGTTGTTAAAAATTTCCAATGATGGGGATTCCACAACCTCCCCTGAAAGCTTGTTCCATTATTTAACGATCCTTACGGAAGGTAATTAATTAGTCTATTAGAAAGTTTTTCCTAATATTGAACCTAAATTTCTTTTGCTGCAGATTAAGCCTGTTATTACATGTCCTACTTTCAGTGGACATGATGAACAATTGATCACATCCTCTTTATAACAGCCCTTAATGTATTTGAAGACTGTTCTCAAGTTCCTCCTGTCTCCTCTTCTCAAGACTGAACTTGCCCAGTTTTTAAACCTTTCCTCACAGGTCAGGTTTTCTAAACCTTTCATCGTTTTTGTTGCTGTCCTCTGCAACCTTATTAGTTTGTCCACATCTTTCTTAAAGCATGGCGTGCCAAACTGGATACACCAGTGCCGAGGAGAGTGGGACAATGACCTCCTGTGTGTTACACACGCTCCTGTTAATACACCCCAGAATGATATGAGCCTTTTTCACAGCTACATCACATTGCTGACTCATACTCAATTTGTGAGCCACCAGCATCCCCAGAGTCTTTTCAACAATACTGCCACCTGGCCAATTATTCCCCGTTTTGTAGCCGTGCCTTTGGTCTTTCCTTCCTAAGTGAAGTACTTTGCACTTGTCCTTTTTGAATTTCATCTTGTTGATGTCAGACCAATTTATCAAGGTTGTTTTGAATTCCTCCAAAGTGCTAGCAACCCTTCCCAGTTTGGCGTCCTCTGCAAATTTTATAAGCCCACTCTCCACTCCATTATCCAAGTCATTAAAAATATACTACGTGCAGGGAGATTTTTGTCCCCTGTAAGGCATATCTGGGCCATAGTCTGTATTTCCCTATGTCTGAAGCATCATCTGTTTCTCATAGATAGGGGCATACCTGTGAGCTGTTCCATTACTAGGCATTCTTGCCTGAAATGCCAGGGTTTTAAGGGCAGTCATTTTAATGAGGCATTCTGAAATCCATGCAATTCCTTGGTCTAACCTTCCCTCCATCACAGCAAGACGATCCGTACAATTGGTGAGAGAACTTTTAAGTACCACAGCCGTCCAGTTGGGTAACGGTCTTCAGGTATCCTCCCTTTTCCCCTCATAAGATATTGTGTCCATTGAGCTCAAAGAGCTAAAACACCATGGAGGAGACTGCCCACCCCAGCTATTGCATTTCGATAGATCGCTATTGACGCTGATAGAGCTGCACTGATGTTTCACCAGCTCAGGATCTGGCCCCATCTCATATGTAAGAATTGAGCAGTAGTATCACTGTTGTTGTTACAATCATCATACTGCTAAAAAGCTGCCATAACTCCACAATGATCTCCCGGGAAATCTTTCAGCTGATTGACGGACCATCCTATGCCTTTGCATTGCTCTCTAATGTCTAAGGCCTTATCTGTGCTGGGATTTCAGACACTGGTGGAGTTCTTTGAACCTGGACAAAAGTAGAATGGGTTGAAATTTTTCAATCATGAATTTTCCTACCCCCCAAAAAAGAGATGTTATCAAAAAACGAATTAGTTGGGTGAAAAAATGCCCTTTGAAAATGCACTGTAAATGGAGGGGGGGACGGGGGAAAGTGGCAAAACCGTTTTGTTTTGTTTAGAATGTACATTTTCAGGTTTTGAAAACTAAACCAAAATGCACATTTCTATCTGAACCAAAACACAACACAGATTTCATTTAGTTTCAAAATTTTCCTGCAAACGTTTTTTTCATTCAGAGTTATTTGCGGTTTTACAAGGGGGCTGGGGGAGCTTGGCACGCGCTAGAGGTAAGTTGCCCTGATGGAAATTGTGCTGTGCTGGTGTAAACGAAGGCTGCACAAGAAACGTGCACGAGTGCAGCTGCATCAGTGGTCCAGTGGAGACCAGGGTTAGATCAATGAATCAGCTGCTGCTTCCGGATTGAGAAGCAGGGCCAGGTCAAATGCCTGAGGCCTTGCCCATGGTTACATGGGCTCTGACCTGCTCTCTGTCATGGCTTCCTCTCCCCTCCAGCTTCTTTCACTCCTCTCATTTTCTTCTGAGCTTTTTTCCAACTCTTCTTGTTCCCCTGTCCAGAAGAGGGAGCATCCGATCTGAGTCATGGGCTCAGCTCCTGGCATCCACTGGAGAGACAGACTGAGCGGGGAGAGGGCGGGTGCTTTTTTGCTGGGTGTGACCAGAATCCTTGCTTCACTGCAAGGACCCCGGCGTGCCGGGCACTGGAAGGAAGGGTGACGTGCCCGTGCAGTGTTTTCTTGCTGCACGATGCCTTGTTGCGCTGCCCTAAGCCACATTCATGATTTGCATTTTAATTTAAAATGCGCACACGCCAGGCAGCTGATGCTGCTTTGAGCTAATAAGGTTTTTGCTCCTTTGGCATACACGCCAGGCAATGCACTGGGTAGCAGCGGCCCCATCCCTGCTCCAAGCCGGCCTAGCTCTTCCTGTGACCAATGGAAATAAGAGTTACTGTGTCTGTTAGGGTGTCTGTGCGTTAGATTTGCGAAGCTCTTGGTGCCTTGCTACATGGATGATTGTTTCGTGAGCAAAAATGGGACATCCCCGAGTGCTCCTTGGGTGCGAAATTGTCTTGAACTGGCACACTGCAGGTAGGCTTTGCCTGCGAGCCTGGTTGCTTTGGAGCCCAGCCGCTACGTGCAATGGGTCACTTTGTTTTTAAACCCCTGGAACACGGTTTGGAGATAAGCTCACATGCAGAACGAACTTCTCCCACTCCCCTTTTCCCACTCATAGACTTCAAGGCCAGAAGGGACCATCGTGATCATCTAGTCTGACCTCCTGCACATCGCAGGCTGCAGAGCTTCACCCAGCCACTCCTGTAACAGACCCACAACCTCTGGCTGAGTTACTGACGTCCTCAATCTGGAATTAAAGATTTCAAGTTACAGAGACTCCACCATTTACTCTAGTTCAAACCTGCAAGTGACTTGTGTCCCACACTGCAGAGGAAGACAACCCCCCCCCAGGGTCTCTGCCAATCTGACTTGGGGGGGGGGGGGGGGAGGCGGAATTCCTTTCTGACCCCGAATCTGGTGATCAGCTAGGCCCTGGGCATGGGGGCGAGACCCACCATCCAGACACCTGGGAAAGAATTCTCTGTAGGAAGTCAGAGCCCTCCCCATCTAGTGTCCCATCTCCAGTCGCTGGAGAGATTTGCTAATAGCAGTCATGGATGGGCCGTAAGTCATTGTAGGCAGCCTCATCATACCATACCCTCCAAAAACATATCAATTTAAATCTCGAAACAAGTCAGGGTTTTTGCCCCCACGACTCCCTTTGGAAGTAGAATTTCCCAGGACTTCACTCCTCTGATGGTTAATTTCAAGCCTAAAGTTGTTGATGGCCAGTTTATAGCCAGTTTTTCTTGTGCCAACATTAGCCCTTAACTTAAATAACTCCTCTCCCTCCCTGGGGTTTATCCCTCCGATGTATTTATAGAGAGCAGTTGTATGTCGCCTCAGCCTGTGTTTGGTTAGGCTACACAAGCCAAGCATCTTGAGTCTTCTCTTGTGAGGCAGGTTCTCCATTCCTCTGATCATCACTGGAGTCCTTCTCACTGTCAGGATCTTCCTCACAAGGAGGTTACAAAACAAAAGCCTTTGTGCAGAGGAGCTGCTGCAGAAGCAGCATTATAAATGAGCACGGTGCACCCAGGGAACGGGATGCAGAGATCATTTTAAAAGCTCACTTTAGCTCCTTCCTACACAAGGTGGGACGATTCCTCCATGTCTTTGGCAGAAGCTATGTTTATTCATCAGGAACAGAGGCACAGATGTTGCTGTTGCCAGCATGGTGTTTTGAAGCACATTGATTATTCCATGTTGCATCTATAAATATAAATGTTTGAACAGGACATGATTTTAATGCAATTTTTTTTTTTTCAGAATCTCAGCAGACTAGGAATGATTTTTGTCAGTTCAAGTGAGGAGGATGATGCTCCTGCAGCTTCAGTTTCTGTGTTTATTCCTCCCCTCCATAGGCACTCACTTTGATGGTGCCCAGAGGGCCCAGCACCCACAGAAAAAAATATAGTGGGTGCTCAGCACCCACTGGGACGTTCAGGGCGATTGGCAGTCTGCAGATCAGCTATTTCACCCACAGACTGTGGCTGAGTTTGTCTTGCCCCACCCACCTGGCCACTGATCAGCTGTTTGATTTCATCAGGTTAAATCAATCAGCTGTGAATTGGTGTTTCCCCTGGCCATGCCTTCTTGCTCCCGCAGGGCAGGGCTGAGTCATTCTGACCCCAGGCCCCTCTGCTCCAACCTCTGGCAGCCTCGGGGCCGGGGGCCAGCTCTCAAGCCATGTCCCCTCCTCACTGTAACAAAACAAAAAGTGTAAGGGGTTAGGGTGAGAGTGGGCGCTGCTAGCACACAGCCCCACCAGCCCCTGCTGCTCACCTGGGGGCTGGGGCCACCCCGCCTGCAGCGCCTCCCCTCCGCCTACCTGCGTTAATTTGTACCTCCCAGCCAGCATGTGCGTGGCTGCAGTTCTCAGCCAGGCTGCCAGGCAGTGGGTAAGTCCCGGAGGGAGCCCGGCGAGGCTAGGGTAGCGCTGGGGAGGGCGTGGGGTGATTTGGGGTCTCTGGCTGAAAAACTGGATGCCCCGAGCCCCAACCTGCTGCCTCCTGACCCTGCCGCCCATGCACCCCTCCCCACCTCCCTGCACAGTCCCGGTGGCAGCAGGGGCAGGATTGGAACTACTTGGGTGGGGCGCGTGTCCCGGCACAGCCTGCCACCTCCTGCTCCTCCGTGACCCCGTGGGGGGGGGAGGGGGGAGGGTGGTTTCAGTCATTCAGGCTGCAGCTGTTACTAGTCTGGAATTAAATCTCCCCCATCCGGCCTAGGCACCGCTTACGTCCTCCCGATAACGTTTCAGTGGGGCACTAGCTGTGAGGTGGAGTTCACTCCTGCTCACCAGTGTGAAGTGCTGAAGCTGTTTTTTTCCAGGCAGTTTTCACTTACAGAGAGCTTAGAGGACCACAAATATCATTTTTACAACCCTGAAGGGCCACGAGTCTCTGCCAGCAGGCCTCACCCCCCCCCAACACACACACACACACACACACACACACCCACCCACCCCCCTCTCTCGCTGATCTCCCGTCCCCCTGGCTGCAGCAGGGAAACCGCATGCATCCTGTAGCCGTGTGCTCCACCTGGATCCCTAGGCAGTGGCTCCCTTCTGCAGCTGGGGGGATGGGAGATCAGTGCTCCCCTCCCTCTGGCTCCAGCAGGGACCCCAGCACTTTAGGACCCAGGTGGAGCGTTTTGCAGTGCTCCCTGCTACAGCCAGCGGGACGGGAGCGCTGATCTCCAATCCCCTCGGCTGCAGCAAGGAGCTTGCACCGGTCTTGTAGCCCCACGGCGATGCGCTCTGCCGGAGTCCCTAGGCAGAGGATCCCTTCTGCAGCCAGCCGGTGGGGAGCTGCAGGCCACTTTGAAAGCCCGCAGGGGCCAGTTTTGGCCCCTAGGCCACAGGTTGGGCAACACTGGCTTAGACTATCGTACCTGCTACAACGAAGACCACAGCCCAGAGAGGTCAAGCCCGTCTTTGTTTTGAGACGCAGAACTCAGAATTTGCTCTCTGGCCCTTCGCCCCCCAGAATCCAGTGTACAGAGTCTCTGTGCTGCTGTCACTCACAACGCTTATTAAGATGTACGTCGGCAACTGAGTTAGCCTCAGATCTCTTCACTCTTTCCATCACCGCTGGGATGGCATAAAGTAGCTATCATCACTGAATTTTAACAGCTTTAATCTCAGCCCCAGATCACCCAGCCCCGAGAGCAGAAATATTTATATTCTATACATTACTGGCAGATAAGGCTACTAGAGCAACAAATGCTCAGATTGGGCTCCCTCTCTATGTTGTGCTCTGTGGAACACGTACAAAGAGCAACAGGTGCAGTTAACTCAGTGGGTGCAGGTTAGTAGGATTTGGAAGTATTTTCTGAGTGTGACGGTATGACAGAGTTGCTTGTGATGGTAGGGGCAGGACTCAGCAGCCCTGGTGCTCACTTCCGGTTACTGTTTTATAATCCTAAAATCTCATGCTTCAGGGTTTCAGATGGCCACCTGCAGGGGTCAGGAAGGAATACCCCCTGCCCCCGAAGCATCAGGGTTGTCCACAGCTGGTGATGGGATAGTGGGGAGGGCAGACCAGAGCTGTGAAGTGGCGCTGAGCATTTTCTCTCTTGGGTGCTTGGATGGCTGGCTGCCTTGCCACATGTAGGGTCACAAAGAAATTTTGTCCCAGGTCAGATTGACAGAGACCTTGAGAGTTTTTTGGATTTTTTATTTCACGTTCCTCTGCAGCATGTGGGTGCAGGTCACTTGCCAGGATTATCTGGGTACATCTCACCGTAATCATTGCCCTGCCATTAGAGGGGCCTCGGGTACTGGTGCACCTTGGTACCTCCTGTTCTCTGCCTGTGGCACATGATAATCTAGTCACACATAATAATCTAATCTGGGCTGTAATACTTTGGTCTAATTTTGGTTGCTGGGTTTAGTACGTGACTGTGGGTGGTGTTGCTGGCCTGTGATATACAGGAGGAGAAACTAGATGATCTGGCAGGTCCCTCTGGCCTAAAGCCTCTTGGTCCTAATTGGGAGACATTAGCAATTGGATTCTCTGCTTTTTGGGTATGATTAAGGCCCTACCTGAATCACAGGATGATTGTCAAAAAATTGTGTCTGAGTTGCAGACAAGCCATGGAAAATTGCAGGCAAGTAACAGTGGACCTTATTATTTATGGTAATAAAGTCCATTCTTACTTTTCCGTGATTTTCTGCTGCCGGCTGTCCAGGGCTGAGAGCAGGGGCTCCCGCCGTCAGCTGCCTGGGGTTCCCGCTGTGTGCCTGCACAGAACAGAGCTCCTGCTGTCAAAATTACGGTGGGAAGCTAATATTGCAGGAGCCACAATTTCTGCAATATCGCAAGTTAAGTAGGACCTTCGGTACGATTTCATTTCTTCTGCTTAAAAAAAATAAAATAAATGAAAGCAGCAGCTCCTGTGCACATGAACCAGACAGGAAGAGCTCTCAGAATTGCGCTTTGGACAAGGTCTAAAATCAGAATGGATCCTGCTGATTGAATTTTATAATACCACAGCTAGCGAAAACAATAAACATGTGAGTGGGTCATTAAGTTTCAGGCTCCAAACACTTTCATAAGATAATGTGTCTGCTACGTCGAATGGTGCAATGAATATCAGATTCTAACCCTTTCGTGTGCTCAGGCTGTTAGTCTCTTGCCTCTTTAGTACAGTTTTATCTAGGCATTAAAAACCAGAAGTAAAATTAAAGCTGGTGTATTACAAGCTGTCTGTTTAAATTATGAAATCTAATGAGTCTGCAATTTGCAACTTTGCTTGGAAACATAGAAATGGACGGGGGCAATTTCCATGTAAATCCTCTTGGAAGGATTACACAAGCTTTTTATGTAGGGAACAAGTCAGGATCCCAAGAGCTGACATGAATGATTTGGGCCCTGACACGAATCAGTTGTAAGTGAAAATTGCATGAAAGCCAGCGCTAAAGTCACCCGTGTGTTCAGCATACTAGTTTAGTCCTGTCTCGTGTTCCTCTGCATTTTATTGTATTCTAGTAACATTGGAGTTATTCTAGCTTACCTCATTTGGGGTGGGAAAGTCCAGCAGCTTGGGACCGTTCTGGATCTCAAGAATCAACCTTTTTCGTTCTGGATGAAAGCAGAGTTGTGTTTGTATCTGACTAATGGCTAGCTCTCTCTGTTACCTGCTAGGCCCAGGTGTCAGGACAAGTTTCTAGGGCCTGATCCAATGCTCACTGAAGTCTATAGGAGACTGTCCGTTGACCCAGTGGAGAAGGACAAAGAGATGTCCATGTCAGAGGGGAGGGGAGCCAGTGCATTTTCGCATGTGCACCCATCTTAAGAGCCTCTCCCCTCACTCTTTTGGAAATCACAGCCCCACAAATGCATGAAACAGCAGCATTGCATGGCGGCTCAGCCCCTCCTGCCCCGGTTTTGCTGATTGATGTCACGCTATAATAAGGAAAGCAGCTCAAATGCACCGTGATCCCGTGACTTCTTCAGTTGCTCTTGGATGCTGAGTTTGTTACCGACAAGTCTCAACATGTAAATTACTTTGTGATCGGGAGAGCCAGGTCTCAACTTGCCTGGCATTGTCTCTGCAATTATTCACTACCATAAGGTTACCATAGCAACTTGAAGGCTTCCCTAGTCAGGGTGGTTAAATATTGTCAAGGTAAAACTCCCCTACTGGTTTTGAAAACATCAGCCCTTGCATCAGGCACAAGGTATTTATTTGTACTTAGATTCCTCGGGTTTAATCTATTACCCACACATTTTCTTCTTTCTGTTGTTAGACAAATTCAAAACCAAGAAGCTTTTTCATGAAAGAAAATTATAGGTCCTAATTGATGATTTCTGACTGCTGTGATTCAGTACAAAATATACTTTTGTGTTAGAAAATTCTGGGCTCCTTTTACAGCAGCATCTCCAGCTTCAAAACACTGGAAAAAATTCTTTATAGATAAAAAACGTTTTGACAGACTCCATTCCTAATTTCACAGGCAAGAATCTGAGGCAGAACACCCTATACATTGTTACTTGATAGGATTGATCCAAAATTATATACCATGAAGAAACATACAATAACTCCTCAAAATGTCTGTCATGCTGCATACAAGAAACAAACCCTTCAGGTATTGTTAAAATGAAATGGGGGAGGGTGAGGGGGAATGTGTTTTCAGACCTTCAGATGTCTGCAATCTCTTTTGAAGAATTTCGCCCAGGGTTTTCTATCACAAAGGCTAACAACGATGGCCATCCATTTTTGCAGTAATGGTTTTGCATCATGGACACTTCTGGAGTTATGCTCCAGACTGCTCTGCTAAGGCAAAGACCCACCAACTCAAAAAGGATTTTCATTAAACTGCAACTAATTTGAAATGACGGCTGGGCCAGACCCTCACAGCCTACATGGTCAGTGAGATCCCCACATCCCAAAAGAAGGTTCGGCATCTCCTCGCCAGGCACAAAGGGTACAAAGCCTTCCTGGTCAGGGGTGTCCTAACATCATCAGTAGCACTTGCGGATACTGCGCGACTCTCAGATTGGGAACATGAGTCACAAGGGGTGGACACAAACCCTCAGATAAAGATGCAATGAGAACAGTTTCTTCATCATCCAACCACTTCCCCCAGCCTCATCTCATTCTTAGCTGGACTCAGCTTCAGGCGGCTCACTGGTCTGCACACCTCTGGCGGACCGGCTGGGTAAGGCACAGTGACGAAGCGGAGCAGCGTTATCAGCCCCATATACCCATCAAACTGGCAGGGAGACACGGTGGATAGCTGCAGAGCAGCACATTGTAGTATGAGCTGCCTCCGCCAACCACCACCTCCGAACGCTCAGCCAGGAAAGCACAGACAGAACACTTGATCTTCTTTCATCACTGAGAGGAGATCCCCCTGTGTGGTCTCTGTCTCATACTCAGGCCTGTACCCAGATGGCCAAGAGGCAAAGAGACGTGTAGTGGCACCCGAACAGTCAGAGAGTTTCTCTCACCAACACCTGCCCTATGATCCTACCTGGAAATACTAGTCGAGGGCTAGCCGACGCTGACACCTGGCCTTGCCTAGTGCCGGCACAGACAATCTCCGCCAACCATGGAACTTGTACTTTGCTACTTGCCTTTCTCGGCTCCTTATTTTTGCATTTTCTCCTGCTAAGTGTGTCTGCCCTTAAAACAAAAGGTCCAAGGAGTCAACAACAATAATGTTCCATTCAAATACGTGCGGATGCTGTTTACAGAAAGGTAACATGTCCTTGCTAAGAGAATGGTAGGGAATTCTGAAGACACGCGGTATTCCTTTTCTAGTCAAAGCTACAAGCTTTAAGAGCATCATCCCATTAATAATAGCTACGACGGCGATAGCTATCAGTTGACAGGGATTAATTAACAGAGCCTGCATCGCTCCTTTCATTAAAAATTAGCCTTTGTGGTTGTTTGCAGGAGTTCCTGTATCCTTCCCCCCTCCGCCCCCGCCTCCCGGGTCTCTGCAGCGCCTTCTGCCAGGCTGCTCAAGTCTTCCATTTGCTGGTGAATGGATCCTCCCCGAACGGCACTGATTTTAAAAGGGCAATAGATGGTGCTTGCTAAAGCAAAGGTTAACTAGCTCTGCTCGGTTTGTTTTTTCACTGGAGTCTAATTTTACATCACAGCTAGTCTCCCGTTCCTGGGAGCAGGCTTTGGGTTTTGGCCTGTGTTCCATTCTAAAAAGCTGTGTTCATAAAGGCAAATTGTGAAAGAACCCCGAATGGAAGGCATTTTTCCTGTGGTGTGTGCAGTCCATATCCAGCTCACAGCCAGGCATTTATTTTGCTCTTATAGATTATAATTATTTCCTCTTACCAAAGGGAGCACTGCAGAAACACAGCAGGCAGTACATTAGAATAGCGCTTTGTAATTCAGCTTCATGAAGATTCAGTGTATGGTCTTTGGGTTTGGACAGAAATAAAATAAATCATATGAATTGCTAAAATCTATTGAGAAGGAAACCCGTTTTGAGGCATGTCTCGGTATGTCAGATGGATGAAGTACACTGTGTGTGATGTGATCTACCTTACGTCATGCATTTTAGCTTCTGTACTTTACCTCGAGTCATTTAAATTGAGTTCAGTTATGCTCAAAAGTTGCAATTAATGAAACAGCTAGAGTTCATTTACCTGCAATAAGCAATTCCTATTTAGAGACAATGGTTCAGTTGAGACTAGAAGGTAAGAACAGGTTTCTGGATACAAGGACATGTCCTTTCTGACTGATGTTGGGGCTATGACAAGCCATGAAACTTAAATTAAACTAAATGTCTTTTCATTGTTTCTTAGGATGAACAAAGAAATCAAAGCTCAAGAAATGAGCCGACCAGCTTCTGCACTGAGTGCAAGAAGAGGGGAATACGGAAGAACTGTGGGTGAGGCAGATTTTGGCAGGGAAGTGAGCCATTTAGTTGGTGCTCGAAGAGGGGAATTTGGAAGAATTGTGGCTAAGGAGGAGTTTGACAGTCCGAGAAAAGCTATGGATAAGTTAGGAGCTACATCTCCATCTGTGATGAGAAGGAGGTCATCTCCTACAGCAGAAGAGACGTTTCCAAGCTCTTCATCTGCACTTTCTGAATATGTAGAAGAGCTGAGGAGGAAAAGGGCAACAGAGAAAGAGCAGGCAACATTAGGATTAGAGGACACCTCTCCCCTGCCAATCTACCAAACAACCGGCGCCTCCTCCCTGAGAAGATGCAGGACTTTCAAAGAGGAAGATGAGTTCCCAATGAAGTTTGGAGCGAATGAATTTACAGAAATTGAAGACGTGCCTGCAGGAGCTAGCCTAGTGCGTTCATCCAGCTTAAAATGCTTATCATCCAAGAACCCAGAGCCAGCGCGCTCCCCCGCGCTCAGAAGAATATCAATGTTTGGCTCCTGTGACTCACTCTTACCAAAGATTGATAATTCTGGCCTAAAGCTGAGCTCCCCAACTGTGGGAGAAGAGGCGTTCCATACATCAAGACTTAAGCCATGGAGAAATTACCCTGAGCCATCATTAGAGGAAGCAGCCAACGCTGATACGGGGAAAGATTCTCTGGTATTTCCGAGTAAGCAATTCAGTGACGTTATGGATGAAGGACAGGAGAGCGACCCGTTCACTTGGAAAATACCAACTCTCAGCTACGAAAGGAGAACAAATGTTGATTTTGATGACTTCCTTCCAGCAATTCAAAAATCCCAGTCAACAAGCAGCTTGTCCAGACCCGTCAAGGACAGGCGAGAAGGTCAGAGGCTCATGAGCGTTCACTTTGAAGACCAGGATACGGCAGACAGCCCTTTTTTGTCTGAGATAAAGCAAAAGCCAAAGGCTGCAGAGGACCCCGGAAACCTCTCTGACTCATCTTCATCCTCTGGCTCCATTGTTTCTTTTAAAAGTGCGGACAGCATCAAGAATCGGCCAAAGATTCAAAGGCCAGAAGGTGAAGGATGTGCCGGAAAACTAATCACCGAAGGGGCAAAAGACGAAAGACGATTGGAGGCAGAAGGGAAAGAAGATGATGTAAATAGTATTATGATGAAATATCTGGGAAGAGACTAAGGTAAACTCGCTGATACACTAACCATGACCTTTCTGCACCGTTAACTTAGGCCGGTTATTATAGTTTTGCCATTTGTGTCTCTGAGCTAGAAGCTGTGGCAGCATTTCCACTGCAAATTCTTCTCTCCAGAGGCTTCTGGGTCTGGAGCAGCCTAGTGCTGGCTGATAAGCAAAACTCTCCGAGCAGAATCCATCTTTTTACTTGGATTTATTTTTAATGATGTCATAAATAACTGTCCCTTGGCTGCTTCTGATCTCTGAAGTAGCTCCGGGACCTCTGGAGCCTCCCCGTCTGAGGAGCGCAGGATACCCCTTCCCTCCCCACATGCAGCTCCTGCTCCAGGGGCCGGTGCGCAGAAGGGAGGGGCCAAGGATCCCCCTTCCTAACCCATTTGCGGGGCGACAGGAAAGCAGGTGGTGCTTGTTGTACTTGGCCCTTACACAGGCTGTACAAGGGATAAAGGCAGGCTCCTTGCCCTTTCCTTCCCTCTGCACTGCATTCAGACCAGGTGCAATCTGGTCCCGCGTGAGCCGTTAAAGAAGCTGGTGGTAGCTTTGCACCCGGTCAGAGAAGGAAGTGCCCTGCCCTGGAAGTGATGGCTCTGGCAGCAGCAGATGCAGGGAGCCTGATTCTCCATTGACACCCATGCACAGTGGGCATGAGGCACAGCCGTTTGGAGCTCGCAGGGTTGAAGCACCCACCGAAAAAAAATAGGAGGGTGTCAGCACCCCCGGAGCCACAGCTGTTCTAGGAGGGGCCCCGCCGCTCAGCTGTTGGGGCGGGGGGTGCCACTGCTCATCTGTTCGCCTCCAGCCCGCCCGTTTTCCCGGACCTCAATAGGTGTTCCCTGGAGACTGCTTTGGCGGCCCCAGGACTGGCTGCCAATTGGCTGCTCAGGACCCCACTTGTCCCCAGGGACCCACTCTCAGTCGGTCCCATGCTGCACCTCTTCCTGCCCCCCCTCCACCTCTTCCCTGAGGTCCTGTCCTTGCTCCACCTCTTCCTGCCTTTGCTCCGCCTCTCCCCCAAGACTCCGCCCACCACTCTACCTCTTTCCGCCCTCACCCCGCCTCTTCCCCCGAAGACCTCCCCGCCCCCCCCAGCAAAAACAAAAGTAAGAGCCTATGCGTGTGTCTGTGATGGGAGAGCAAGAGTCTCTTCCATACAGACTGCTTTGAGCTTAGCTCCGTGGCCTTACCTGTTCACTGGGTTATCAATGCCTAGCTCTTCTCACATTGCATGACATCGATAGCCGCTGTGACGTTTTTGAGACTGCATCCCTTTGGTTTGACATGTTGTATTGATAAAAAAAATTGATGAGCCGGGACCTGAAGTTCACCTCTCCAGAGAAGGTAGGGAGTCACTCTCACGTCCTGTATTCAGCGTTAGATTCTGACAGCCAGTTGGATCCAATTCCCTTATTGCCTTTGATGCTTCCAAAATTAGGGTTTATTACTGCAATCCAGGTTTGAAAGCAAACTCCCTAATGAATGCATCAGAGCCGTAATTGTGTTTAAAATAGATTAGAAAATGTTTTGTAAAAATGCAGCCTCTAGATAAACTTACTGGATGTCAAGCTGTGACCAAATCTACTAAACCAGCACAGGAGCGGAGAACATGTTAATAAAACATTTCTTTATGGGAAGCAGCACTTGTATAATTAGATGTCCCACTTTCCCCCAGACTTCATTTTAATAAATGATAGCAAGGGGTGTCTATAAACGATAAAGCCCAGGAACATCAACCAGCCAAAATCTCCTGCCTTTTGCTTGGAAGTGAGAGTAGGAGCACCTAAAAGGAGAAATGTAACTTAAATTAACAAGCCATCGATGCTGTCAGCTGGCACATAAAGGACAGATGTTTGTTCACATTAGGAGACTCTGTAGAACAACCAAGGAGAGCTCCTCAGTTCTGCCAGCCCCAAGCAGAGAAGTCAGGCTCTCAGAACACAATGTGACATCAATAGCTGCTGTTACATTTCAACGGGTAGCCTGAGAGAGGTTCTCTGCCAAGTTCCATGGCATGACGCACATCCCTGAATCTGCCTCTTCAGACTTTTTTTTTCATTTTCCAGAAGCTGAGCCCTTATCTGAAGCTTTCATAATTTTGTAGTTCTTAGACAAAAGATACGTATGTGGCTTTCATTGGCTCCTGGCTGTCTGGAGCATGCTATGCTTCCTGAACAAAAGCATGACGATATGAGAGACAGAGATGTGATGTACATTATAATGGGGAGCTGTGTTCTGACCTCGGCTTGTTTTATACAAAATAAAACATTTGCTTCTTTGACTTAAGCCTCTTCTCTTCTTTCCTTTCCTTGCAGTGAGAACAGGCAGCAGAAAACAAAATGCGTATATTGAAAAGTCCACCACGACGTAAGTGCAGCCCACTGCCACGGTGAGGTTTAGGGGACATTTCTCGGTGTAATACACACTCCTTACAATCATCTGCACTTAAGTCTTAATAAACAAAATTCCTGGCATCTTTTACTTCCAGTGGATTTTTGCTTTGTTTTTGAATCTGTGCATTCTAATAACCTGACTCAAAATTCTAGCTTCCCAGGAAAGGCAAAACTTCCTAGGTTTGCTTTACTAGGTGTTTGTAGCAAAACTGTGAAGCTGTTCAGAAACTGTCTTTCACTGCCAATCTCTGCTGTTAAATCTGCTGGCACACTGACTGTCCCTTGTCTTTACAAGAGAGAGTCAGTGGTTGTTGTAACTGATTTACTAAATACTTTTTGGTACGCCCAGAAATTTTGCAATGAGGGAATTTTTGGTATTGCAGCCCTTAGAATTCCTCACACTCCGTTTCTCCTGCATTTCGAGTTTAAACCAAACCACTGCAGCGAGAAGCATTTCTTTCTCACAATGATTGCAAAACTTTCATACTAGGGCTCATGCAAGCAGTTACACAAAGCTAAGTAAACATTTCCACCTCCTGTCCAGCTCTGGGGACACAATCCCGCAGGCGGAGAGCACCTGACATTTCCAGGTTTAAGCCCATCTTTAAGGGCTGAAGTGCAGTCATGATCATGCTAGTGTCATGAGCTCATCTCTAACTGTGCAGCGGAGTGGACTGTGGTGCCTCTTTTAACCTGTGCGTTGGGTGCTACACGCTGTGTGAACGCACCGACTGTCATGGCTTGTGTCTAACCTTATGTGACGTGTTGGGTGAAGGCAGCTCCTCTGTGTGCGTGGCAAACTCCCGCCTCTTGCTCAGCGAGAAGAGCCGCATTGGTGATGTTTGAGGGGACTGTCACTTTGACACCCCCGCTGACTGGAGAAGAGTTGCATCTGGCTAGTGGAGAATGAACTCCTGGCTGATCTTCTGCTGATCAAGCAAGAATATTACTGGAGTCAGATTGAACAACCACCAACATTATGGGGAGCAGACCTCAGCTGAGGGAGGAATACACACCCCCATTCTGCAGGAATACACGCAGACTTGTGTGCTGTACATGACGGTAGGTACATCTTAGAGCAAAGAACATAGAGGCCCAAGCACATGTGTCCCTGGGGAGAGGTGGGCGCTAGCAGCTTCCTGAGAGAGTGAATCCAGAGCACAACAAAAATAAATAAAGTCGGTCCTAACGTTCCCCATCCCCATTTGTTGTCATGGCCCTGGCACTGCAAGAAAGTCGGCTTTGGAACATGATAGGAAACTGGGACCAAAGAAACTCATTAACCAACCGTGCGCAGATTCCTACTGGTGCTGCCAGCATCAGCCACCACTGCCATTTGGCAGCACGGTGCATGAGGAGCAAGTCCCTTCTAGCCCCTGGTTACGCCATCTCCGTCCTTCACACCTGGGCCCTCGTTCCTGTTGTTCAGGGAGTGAAACCCTCAGGGGAAGGGGCATGAGCACATCCGAACTGGAGATTTTGGCCAGAGGAAGGAGACTAGCTGCGCACGGGCGCGGGGGAGGGCACATCCACGGTTCCCTCCGGGCCGAGACAGATGGCTGCTCAGTGTTGGGTTGACTGAGCAATGCTGAAACATTCCATGACAGCTCAACCCCTGTCATGGCGCTGCACCTGCTCCTGACAGAAGATGGCCAGCAAACACGTGCTGTCACTTGCTCACAGCCTGCCTTTTAATGGCTTTGATGGCTGGCCCAGCTCCTTTCGGAGCAGAGCTTGCTTCTCGGTCCAGACACAATGGTGAGCTGAGGGAGTTCGGGTCTGAGGGCAACCTCGCTGGCTCCCTTGAATATTTGATTTGAAACGCATGACAACACAATCCTTGGGACAGGCCAAGCCCACAATGGTCAAGGTCTCCAAAGGAACATTGCAACCAAGCCCCCTGCATCCCTGCTTGTTCCAGTCAGGGTAGCGGTTATGCCTTGTTTAAATGCTAAGCTCCTCGGGGCACAGACCATATCTTTTCCTTTGTCTTAGTCAAATCCCTGTACATTTTCAGTGCTTAGCCATGGATTGATAGCAAGAATAACAGCATGAATTAAGCTCCAGCGTGGCCAGGCCATAGGGGCTGTTACAGAGGATGATAATGCTGCTAGTTCGTGCTTTCCACATTCACAGTGCTTTCCAAATATTAACAAGCCCTCACAACACCCCGGGGAGTTGGGGTAAGTGTGTATCATTGCAAGTGCAATTAAGATGATTTCAGATTATCGGGCGCATATGTTACCTGTGGAAAAAAGGAGCCTGCTTTCAAAGCTGAAATGTATTCAAAATCTTCCTTGTGGAGATCTTCATTAAAAGGGTTTTTTATGGGCATATTAAATTCCTCAGAGTGCTCAGTGCAACGCTATTAAGAAATCATGGCTTTTATTTTAAAGAGGTTTTTCCTCTTGAAACTGACAAAAAATGGATCCCTACAACACACTACACACTCATTACCGCTCTTGCAGCTTCTGAGATGAAACTCCAGTTCTCTCTGGAAAAAAAATAGAAAAAGGAAAAATTATTTTTAAAAAAACCTGTCCCTCCTTCTCCTCTCTGCGCCTGTACTAAACAAAATGACAGATTGTGCATTTCAGAACAGAGAAATCTTTGTAGCCTATCCTTCAAACTAGCCTGAACGTCTGTGCAGCTTTTATACCTAATAGTTCGCTGGGGGGAAAAACACAACAGGACCGAATAGACTGAACATGTCAAGATCTCTCTCTGTGCCTGGGACTTTTGCTTAATGAAATTCAGCATCTGCATAAAATTTACAAGGCGAGGGGGGTTCTCGTGCAATTTTTCAGTGTGAATTACCTTCAATTGCTCCCACTTTCACACATGCCCACACACACATTGGACCACGCAACAGCGTTCCCTGGTGATAGGGAGGGGTGTGTGCACCCAAAAAAGAAGAACGGAGGCTGGAGCCATGCAGTTGTCTGAACCACCACACGACAGGGCGTTACTGGTGTAGCATTCTGAAAGGCGAGCAGGTAAGATCCATGGAAGAACAAAGACACAACCTGGAGAGCGTTACAGAGGGGACCAGCCTACCACTTTGGTGATGGTGGTTTGTTTTATTTGACGGTCTCTGGTGTATTCACCAAGGATCAAACAGCTTTCCTTCCTGCATTTCCAGGTCTTCCACATGTTGATGGTGGCGGTAGTCAGGAGCAGGGCATGGGCATGCCCTTCAGATAAAAGCAGACCTCAACTTCCAGGCTAAACTGGAAGGTTGGCAGTTCGGAATATATTCTGCTTTCTAACCCAAAGACCGGATTGTCCCTTTCCCATATGGAGTAGGGAGTTCTGAAGTGGGCCCAGTGATAACGACTTAAGTGCGGCCCCTTGTGCTGCCATCTCACAGTCCACCGAGGGCAGGGACCTGATGCATGCCTGCATGCTTTCATATCAGTGCTGGAGAAGTCGGGCGGGCAGCACTCTGCACTCTAACTCAGTACTAAATGGGCATCCCAGCACAGCACTGAGAGAGCAGCGTGCTCCGACTCTGGCATACGCGGCTGAGAATAAAACTGAGCTCCTTTATGGTGAAAGCTCCCACTGCACGGGTCCCTGGAACGAGAGCTAACCACACTCATTGCATTCTGCCCCCCACACTGTCCCCGTAGGGCCAGTTGTACGTGGTATTATAGTTCCACGTGGTGTTGCTCTGCACTGCTCCCTGTTACTGAATGCCACCCTCACTCCAGAGGCTGCTGCATTTCAGTGGCAAGGTAAATATAGCTCTTACCTACTACACAGTGTACGGTGCGGTTTAATTAGTTAATGTCTGCACAGCACATTGAACGAAGAGTGCTATGAACGGGCAGAGATCTCAAGGTATTGTATGATGAGCGTTGGCTGGATGTCATTGGCCCATTAATACAGGGTACCATACGAGCATGGCTGACAGCCAAGCAGAGGGCTCGCTTTGTGTATTCACACACTCGTAGCACCTTTCAGTCCTTCAGCACAACTGAAAGGCCCTGGGCCGCAGGCCCTCCCCCCCCTCCGATTTCTCCCAGGTGTTATGTACAAGGAGTCGCCAAATGCATTCTCATATAGCGAAGGCTAAGATTATATCACGGTGGGCTCAGAAATGACAGAATCTGTGACTTCCTGCAACCTCTGTGACAGGGTTCAGCAGAAAGAAAGGGAGAACACGGGGTAAGAGTGGTCAGCGGGCGGCTCCCTGCCCCCATGGCTGGGACCCGGAGCTCTGAGCTACAGCCAGCAGCGGGGGAATCTTGGGGGGTGGGTACCTGGAGTTCCCGTCACTGCAAGCAGGGGGGAGGGCGCTCCACAGCTCCCAGTCGCCACAGGGGCTGAGGGCACCCCACAGCTCCGAGCTGCAGGCCCCACAGGCCGTGGGAGTAGCGGGGCTGCAGACCCAGAGCTCCCAGCCCCTGGGGGGAGGGAGGAAGAGAACCATGCTCCATTGTTCTCATCCCCTCCCCCGTTGACCCCATTTTGTCATAGATAGTTATTTTTAGTAAACGGCAGGGCAAGATCACGGCTTCCACGAATTTTGGGTTATTGCCTGTGACCGCGCCATGACGTTTACTAAACATTCCCGTGACAAAAATCTTCACCTTCCTGCCACCTTAGACATACTGCTGGGAAGAGGCCCTGCACAAGTCCACACTTCTAGTCAGGACAGGACCCTGTGAGCAGCTACTTCATCTTGTCACCACAGCTACTTTCACGTGGCAAGACAGACAGACTAAGCGAAACATCCGTCACTGGAATCAACCGCTGCGAAAACGTATCCGCGCTCACGGGCTGAGGAATAATTCATCCCCGCTGGATGTGCATTTCCTGCTTTAACCCCACCAGGCGGGAAGGCTCCCTGTGTTTAGGACCCCAGTCAACAAAGCCACTAAACCATACGCTTGAAGTTCGGCATATTGCCTTCCACGTGACACGCACGCGTCACTCTTGCTGAACAGGGATAGCCCTAGGCATGTGTTTGAAGGTGGACAGGTGCATGCTGAATCAGGGCCCTGGGGCTACACAGACAGTAAGGCGGGGCAGCAAGATGAGCCTCTAACAGATGGGCTCACTAGTGAGCCAGGCTGTCCTGCCTGCCCGAGAGTGGTTAATTCCAGGCACTGACTCGTCAACTCACATTCCAGCCCAGTGCCCCATGAGCAGCTAGTGCACAGCATCGCTGGAGTCTTTCCCTCTGCACAGTCCGCAGGCTTGTTCAGTGCTCAAACCCCACCCCATCCAAGGGGGTCCTGGCTCATGACTAGGACTCCTAGGCACTACGGTAATACAAATAAATGAGCATACCAATACTCCAGGGTGGGCGAGGAAAGCTGGGCCGGTGGGTAGGGCGGAGAGATTAATGAGGCTGGGGCTTCAGCTTTAAAAAGTGATGGGGATATGATAGAGGGCTATTAAAAGGAGGACGGGTGTAGAGCAAGTGAATAAGGAAATGTTCTTTACTCCTTCTCATAACACAAAAACTAGAGGTCACCAAATGAAACTAATGAGCAGCAGGTTTAAAACGAAGTATTTCTTCACACAACGCAGTGTCAACCTGTGGAACTCCTTGCCAGAGGATGGTGTGAAGGCCAAGACTATAACGGGGGTTCAAAAAAGAACTAGATAAGTTCCTGGTGGATCGGCTCCATCAATGGCTATTAGCCAAGATGGGCAAGGATGCAAAACCATGTGCTGAAGTGTCCCTAGCCTCTGTTTGCCAGAAGCTGGGAATGGGTGACACAGATGATGCCCTGCTCTGTTCATTCCCTCTGTAGCACCTGGTATTGGCCACTGTTGGGTGGCAGGCTCCCGGGCTAGCTGGACTATTGGTCTGACCCAGTCTGGCCGTTCTTATGTTCATATGTAGGGCACGAGCCTAGCACATAGGAGCCATGGGGTCCAGCGCCTGCGCTGACAGGCTGGCTGTGTGACTTGCGGTGCATCGCCTAGATGCACTGTGCCTCAGTTCCCCATCTGTATAATGGCCTCGACCTGCCGTGACAGGCAGTCCCCAGCTAGCCACCGCCACCCACAGAAATTGGCCCTAAGCAGTCGTGGGGTTAGCAAAGAGGAGCTGATGGATAACAACATGTCCAACGTTCTAGGCACAGTACCTGCACCTGTTCCCCGTGTGCTGGCTCGCCTCTCACCGGCTTCCTGCACACCTTGCTCGGCTGTTGCCTACCCCGGCCGTGACTGAGCATGAAAAGTGTTTGTGGTATATAGGCACCTCCCACGCCCAGCATGCTTTGCTAAAGGCTGCTAGTCCTCACCCTCCCCACGTCCCCTGCGCCACCAGTCAGTGAAACCAGCGGAACCAAACCTCAGGTCTAGTTCCAAGGCAGGATCAAAGCGTCCTGATTATTCCTTAAAGGAAAATGCCAGTGTAAAGACGAGCGAGATTAAAACCAACTTCTTAAAGAGCAAAAATTTGGCATCGTTCACTGTGTTCTGATCTTTGCTTAAATGATTTGAAACAAAAACATGTTTTGACCCAATTAACCAAAGACATTTCAAATGAGACTTTTTCCCCCTCCACGAACACTTTTTTGTCATGCGAATGGTTCGACACACTGTACTATTATACCAGCCAGCAGCCACCTGCTGGAAAAAACAGGCTTGGGTCTATTGGATAATGGGCCTAATGTTTGTTCCATGGTCCAGGTGACGAAAGTTGCATGGCTTTCCTTGGGAACCTACTGCGTCAGTCCAAAGGCATGTCCAAAGGGCTGATGCTGCAGTAGTGCTATTGCACATCCGCAGGAGACAAGGCGGGCTGGGGGTGGAAGACATAGAAAAGGACTTTTTTGGCAGGCGGTCAGCTGGATACAGGCACCAAAACAAAATGGAGATTAAAAGGAACTTTACTAGCCCGATTACCAACAGCATTTGTTACTTCTCCACAGTGTTCAAATCTGCTCTCCTGTGGGCTATCAAAGACTGCTCCATGGCAAGCGGCGCTGATGAACTAATATTTGTGATCATCTTACACACCGAACTGTATTGTTGGGTAGCAGTCTGGTTCAATACAAAAGTGACACTAATGGAAGCTGTTCCGTTAAACAACAAGGACGTGAAAGTTGTCTTTAATGGCAAGATTACACTGGAGCTAATGGGCCCAGTTCAGCTCAGATCCCCGGGGAACTGCCACAGATGACCCAAGATCTGATGCGTGTGCTCAACCAATCTGTTCCTGGGATGAAGGTTTGATGTTAATGTACAGCATAGGTCTCAACCTGTGGTACCCGTCCCAGGGGTACACGAGACACAGGCAGGGCATACTCGGGGAAACAGAGAGAAGGGGAGGCGGGCAGCAGCTGCCGACTTCTGGGGACGCCTGGTGTCAGCAGCCCATTTCCCACCAAGTCACAGCTCCCGGCGGGGAGGCGGGCGGTAGCCCCCAGCTTCTGGGGGAGGCAGGCAGCAGCCCCCCACTTCCCGCCAGGTCCCAGCTCCCAGGTGGCAGCCTCCTGCGTCTCGTGAGCCGGGCTCGCAGCTGGGTGGCAACCACCCGCACCCCGGCTCCAGGCTGAGGGACAGCCTCCAGCGCTCCGGCTTGAAGACGGGCAGCAGCCGCCTGCTCACATCCCCGGGTCCCAGCTGGCGTAGAAGCCTCCTCTGCTCCAGCTCGGATTGAATGGCAGTCGCCCGCCTCCTGGGCTGGCAGCCAGGCAGGTCCGCCTGCAGCTTGCCCAGGTGGCAGCTCCCCTCCCCCTCCCCGGCTCAAAAGCCCAATGCCCAGAAAACGTGTCACTTTCACTGCTCTATGATTTTACCAGTTACCCGCCTTTCCTGTCTCTCTCTCTTGCCCCGTCCTCCTCTCAAATCTATGGCAAAAGCGCTCTATATTCCCCGGCACTGGCATGCCGCTCAAAGCCACCTAGCTTTGGCCAACATCACCTCTAGCCCAGGTACATACCTGAGTTGTGCACCCCTGCTGTAAAGGTGGTAACGCGACCCACACTAGATCTGACATCTGTCCTATCATGGCCTTAGCTACGCAGCCCTTCTCCCAGCATATGGCGCCCATTAATCTGTACATATAAAATCCTGTGGACAATTGAGTGCTGGGGACTTGTTACAATTTTCAGAAGTTAGGGGGTACTTGCTACTTGAGACACTGCTGTACAGGATGTGAGTGTGACGTAGTAACGCTGCTAGGGAGCAAAGCAGAGCAATGACTAGGCAAGGGAGACGTCGGCTATGCAGCCCTGGGAGAAAAACCTTCCTGGCAGGTGATGGGCTGGGAGAAACGATGCAGGCAGCCAGTGTTACTCTCAATCAATCGTTCACAGGCGCCTCGAAATCAGCGCTGGCGAGGCATAGGAGAATGTGTCCGGGGTGAGTCCTGCTGACTTGACACTGGACCAGCAGTGTAGAGCCAGGCTAGCAGCAATGGCTAGCAGAGAATCTCACATGCAGCCCAGCATCTCCTGGAGTCCAAGCACTAACTGTTTGTCAGATTAGCTGTGTTCTCCTTATGAACAGGGCTCTTAGGTCCCCATCACCCGCTGCTCGCAGGAACTTTCCATTAGCAGATCACGTGTCTCTTTGATTAGAAGCAGGGGGCCTTGGAGCACTTTCTCACAGGGCTCAGCCACAAAAGCCAGTGCAATTATATTCTCCCCACTGAGACCCTGATATGAAGGACACGGTAATTATAGAACAGATGAAAGGCAACGTCTTAAGTGACGCCCCTGCAGGAGAACAATCAGGTGGAAAGGCAGGGTTCTGCGCCCGCCCGGCTGCCCAGCAACGCGCTGGACTGGGCAGCAGCTTTCAGACAGTCACTTTATGAACCGAACGCCAATCGATGGCTGCGGGCTCAGCCCGCGCTGCTGCTGCAGCCCTCAGAGAAAGCAAGCCGATAAAAGAGCGAATACAACTGTGAGCAAAACACGCATTCCGTTTTCTTTGGCCAGGCGTTAGCTGTTACCTGCAGCCACATTCAGACTATTGCCCTCCACGCCATGCAGCCCCGGGGGCATCTTGCAAGATCCTGCACGGGCAACTGGCTGCTGGAAACAGCTGTCTTATTGTCTGGGTAGCCGGCGGGCGCGCGGCGCAGGCACGCTCATGCAGCTGGGCTATTTTTGCAATATAGTGGAAAATATGCTCCTAAAAACGCTGTTTATTGCAAGGGCTTTTCAAAATGCGTGCCACCCTGGGCGGTTCATTAAAGCGATTGATCAAACAACCTTTTGTTGTGCAAGCCAATATAACCGGATTGCATTTTAATGAGCGGCTGCTTACTTCTGCGGCAATGTAAGGTGTTGTATAAAACATCAAAGATGCTGATCAAATGACCCGGGCTGAGGGTGCGAGAACTAAATCAGGCCTGCGGGCCAGGTGGGGAGATGGCTAAATGGGGAGCAGAGTTACGGCTGAGAGGAAGGATGGGCCAGTGGTTAGTGCCCTACCTTCAGACTTGGAAAGTTTCAATTCCTGGCTGTGCCACAGCCTGTCTGTGTTACTCTGGGCACGCCTGGGATTACAGAACTGTTGGGCTGGAAGGGATCTCGAGAGTTCAGCATGTCCAGGCCCTGCACTGAGACAGGAGCAATCACCCCTTTGCGGGGTTTGGCCAACCTGTTCTTAGCGCGCTCCGCTGACGGGGATTCCACAACCTCCCCTGGAAGCTTGTTCCAGAGCTTAACTACCCTTTGAGTTAGACGGGGTTTTCCTAGCCGCTAACCTAAATCCTCTCGCTGAAAATTAAGCCCATTACTTCTAGTCCTGCCTTCAGTGACCATGGAGAGCCATTTTCCTCGTTATAACAGCCCTGAACATATTTGCAGACTGTGACGTCACAACACAAGCTCTCTGGACACATGTTGGCCAGCTCATTCTGGCGGTATTGGTTTGCTTTGCAGGTCTGACAACAGCATCATGCCCTCTTGTTACTATGTCTGATGGTAGCAACTGACCGCGACCAAGGCTCACTGTCCAGACAAAGTGTGAATTGATCCTTGCACAGCGGAGTCACAGTCTAAATAAACAGGCCAGAAGAAGGGTGGGACAGCAGCGTGCTTTAGGTCACACAAGGCAGTGGTGAAGCAACCCATGGCTCCAGAGCATTCATTCAATCCCTATCCACTGGCCCCTGCTGCAGCTCAACGTCAAGACCAGCTCAGTGCTAAAGGAAAAGGCTGGCCATTTGGGTCATTCTCGTGCCTGCCGTTTTTGCCTGCGTGGAAGCAGATCTCGCCTGGAGTAACTTGTCTGGGCCACAGGAGCCGTGACCCTGTTTTGCACAATCACCACATTTCGTTGTTTTAAACGAAAACCTGCACACCTGGCCTCAGTGGGCAGTGACTTGTCATGCGAAATGTGCTGCATGCAGATAATTCAAAGCCCTGCACTGCGGGTGCGTTAGTGGCAGCAGCGAAGCCCGATTCCTTGGCCAGCCAACGTTGTGGTTGCCATCAGTACAGCCTCGTGCTGCAGCAGTGGAGTCGCTGTGCAAGACGATGCAAACATTTACACCTGCCAAAGGAACGCTGAGCCGCGCCGAAGCGACAGCCATTGTTATTTATTTATTTATTTAGGCTTTGCCGGACACACAGAAAATGGCTTTGCACATCATTGAACAGCCACCCAGGGGAAAATGATGGTGATGCTACAACTTTTCAGCCTCAGTCCACTGAGTTGCCTGCCTTTGAAATGCCCAGACTGTAATGAGATCTAAGCTGCCGGATCTGATGGAGCCTGTCACTCAGGCACACAGAGCTGGCTAGGAATAACTGCTGTCATTGGATTGTGTAGATGATACAAACACACTGGGTAACCTTATGCACTCTTTGGCCCAGCCCCTGTTTGTCTCCTAGGCACTAGGTTGGTTCCACTAGGAAATATAGGACGGGGCCCTACTGTATTTTAGCGACACTTGCTAGCGTTCGCCACCACAGCAGTTTGTAGTTTGTCATTATCAATGCTGCGTTCAAAGAAAAGTTCTGCTGTATCACGCCAGGCCCCACCACCTCCATCGCTTAGGCTCTTGTGGGGCTCACCTCTGCCTTTCCTGCATGGGCCAACACGCTCAGCACTGACAGAGTACTGAGCCTTTCGCCACACTCTACTCACGAGCAGGTCATGTCTAACCCACATTGTCCCGGCAGCGACCCTCCTACCCTGTGTCGCTAGTAAAAAGGTGTAATAGCGGGGCAGGGCCTCAGCTGCTACAAATCGGCACAGCAACGTGGACTCGTCCCATGCTTACCGCCGGGCATTACTGCACAGTTTTGCAGGCTCAAGACCAGAGGTTCAGCGACGTGTGTTTTTACGAGTGACAGCCATGGTGCTCAGGTGTAAAAGCAGCAGTGTGTGTGTGTGTGTGTGTGTGTGTGTGTGTGTGGAGGGGGGAACGGGACGACACGTAGCCAGTGTAAGAGTGTGGGTGAAGTAGCCAGCTGGAAGCTGGCGGGGGTCTGTCTGGAGCAGCAGGCTCACGAATTGAGGCTTCAAGGCTGCATCTCACTGGGGGTGAGTGAGGCCAGCAGCTTGCTGGGCATGGGATGCTGCGCGTGTGGAAATACCCTGGGCCTCAGGCTGTGTGTCGAATTGCTTTTTTGGTCCATTAGCCCCCGTGAGCTCAGCATCCTGGGCCAGGCGCGCAGCTGCTGCCGGAAGAGTTACTGCCCCCGACTATTTGTTATGTCAGCTGCTTAGCGGCTTGTATTTCTACCTCTATTTAGACTGTGTCGGAGCAGCTTGAGGCTCCTGCATACCTCATGCACTTTTCCAAATGGTTGCCCCTGGTTTTACAATTTCCCACATTTCGTAATGCTCTGCGGGAAAGGGATCGGGCCCTGCTAGCCAAGGCTCTGCCCAGCTCTCACTCACGTCAATGGGCTTTTTTTCTTTGGACTACAATGGCAGCTGGAGGAGGCCCAGTTGCTGTAAAGACTGTCCTTCCATGCAGCAGTCGTCATCGCCGGTGCTTTTATAACCACCACCGATGCAACACTGAAACCGTCTCTCTTTGAGTAAGGCAGCCCTTTGAAAGGGGACAGGTCTCCAGATCAGACTGGTGGCATCTGCCAAGTTCCTAATGACGGTCATTAAAGCGTGCTTCCTTTTCCGAAGGATACGCCTTCTGCCAGCGTTCAGCATGCCTTAGCTTGCAAAACATTCAGAAATTGTGGCCACGTGACGGCCAAATCAATCCTACCGCCTATCGCAACCAATAATGGAGCTTGGACACGGCAATTCATTTGGCTTTTCTTCCCAAGTACCAGCGTTATTCAGCTCCACGGCTGCTCGGTGAAGTACGCTAATAATGCTACAATAACAGTTTTACAGCCGAAACCTGCCGAGAACAAGCCGAACACACAGAGCTGTTCAGGCATGACAGAGCACTGCCGTCCGGCCCCTCGGGATGTTGGCTTTCAAGCATGATGCTAACGGGAGGAGGGGCCTGCAGGGACTCAGCCCTTCGACCGCTAGGCCCACTTATTTAGGGCTGGAAATATGGATTTGGGTGCTGAAGGTTAGGAACTTCAGTCTAAACTTTTACTTCATAACTCGTGTGTGTGTGTGTGTGTGTGTGTGTGTGTGTGAGAGAGAGAGAGAGAGAGAGAGGCTGATTAATGGCCTGGAGGAATCAGTGGCTTCTTTTTATCTCGCTGGTGCTCGGCCATAGCTCATTACATAACTGGTTTAATTATATGGATCGCGTTAGCTTGGCCTTCCTGACAAACTTTCTGTCATGCGTGAAAGTCTGGCATATTTATGGCAGCTTCGGGCAATGGAAACATAGCCCCTGCCTTGACTGACACAGCCGCTTAAACACTGAGTCCTACTGCCCCGTAACACTGGGCCTTTCGTGTAGGATGGGAGAGACTTTTTCTTCTTTTACTAGGCTTTTGAGGAGCCCAGACGGAGCCAGACGTAGTGTTTGAAAGCCGGCAGGAAGCCCTGACTGTCCATGAGTTACCAGTACAGCTGCGGCATACAGCGGTCAACCAGCAACACTGGCGACTGTCTGTTGGACGTCTGCTCTCAGCACAGTCACATCCGAGTACAGAGACAGGTAATGCCATCGCGAAAGGGGTGAAATGAAACACAGCCGCTCAAGGACCAAGGTACCCAGAGATAGGTAGGCTGGCCAGAGGATCAGTTCCATCGCCCTTCATTTCAGTTTAGTAGCAGCCCTGCTCTGCTGCCTGCTGACTGGCTGAGATAGGCTGCTTGCTGGCCACATCGCAGACCAGGGCTCAGGAGCGAGATCGCTGCCGGCATTGCTGAAAACCGAAGGGCGTCTTGCTTTTGATAAGAAGAATGACTTCGCTTTGCCTGGCGCTAGTGCTGCACAATTTGAATGACAGCCCTGGCCAGCTGCACTGATAACTGGGTGTGAGTTGGGCCCAGTGTTTGTTAGTGCTGAACTGTCCCGGGATGGCAGAACTCTGCATCCACTGACATTTCTCAGTTCCCCCCCAATCCCGTTTGCCCTGCACGAGGGAACAGGAACTGCGGTGCAGACTGCATTCCTCCGGGTCACTCAGAACTCAGCAAACCCCTGGTCAGGACAGAGAAGAGCCTTCCTCGGCCATCTCCAAGGAGCTAAAACCTGATCAAGTCTGGGGGCTTCCCAGGGCCTCCATCTTTCCTTCCTGTATTTGAATGGGATTGAGTTTCATGGCTATTGGACACAGTGCTTTAATACTAAATTGCTGCCGTGCCTGGCGGCTCTGCCAGTTGGATGTGTTCCTTCAAGAAAGGGGGATGTAATTGAAATTATTCTCCCTGCAGGTGACTCAATAGGCATGGAACCTCCTCAGGCTGGTCCTAATATTTGCATTGTGATGAGCCTCGTGCTTCAGTGCCGAAGACCCTGACAGCAGCTATACCCACATCCATTCTCTCCGTCTTTTGGTGACCGCCGAACAGGCCTGGGCCTGGAGGATGCCCTCAGGGGCCGAGTCTGTGCTGATGTGGTATCCAAATGTGAGCAGTGCTTGGGAGAGGAAATCAGCTCCACCCTTGACCTGTCAAAATGGTAACACGCTGGGAAATCTGCTCTGTCACACGTCAGCCTCATGCAGTTTCTCCATTTTTCTCCCTGACTGCCCCCCACCAAAGATCCGGAGGTCACCTTCCCATCCAGGTGCATCACAGCATCTTTACCCTGACACACCGAAGGCTCAGATGGTCTCGTTGTAGAGAACTACTAAGAAAGAAAATCAGACTGCAGCACAGAGAATGCTCTGTGTCCCAGCCCCAGTCTTATACTTGATGAGAAGTAGGTAGATATCTGGGTGCATTCTGAACTGGTAACAGTGAAACAAAAAATAGACATCTTCTCCTCTGCCCTGGTCCCTGGGAGCCTCCCCCCCTCCGCCTCCCCAAAGTGGTCACACCTCCCGCTAGGATCCTCGTCCGTTAGTGCCTCTGGCCATGTCTGATATTAAAGGTATGACAGAATTATGCATCGTATCGGAGGTAAGTGCATCCCAGCAACACACTGGTTGCTCAGGTGTGTACCATGCGTGGGGCTGTGGCGTGGTTCTTGGCTCTGCAGACAGTGGCTATTGCCCTGTATCTTCTAGCTCTCCGGAGTCCTTTCCCAGAGTCCGCTCTCAGAAGCTGAACAGTTCGAATACCCCTTTGAGTTCACCGGCTCGTGGTTTGTTACGCAATGGCCCCTGGCGGGAGGTGTGAGGAAGGGCAAAGCTCAGCCTGGCTTCAAGTGACAGGATTTATGCTTGTCGTGTGGCTCCCTCTTGCTAGCCTGTCGGCTCTGGATTATCAGCAGATTAAAGCCCATCTATCACAGACTTCGTTCCGACAGGCCAAAACCGAAAGGCTGAATTTTATTCTCTGTGAAAGGCGGATGTGTTTCCACACACACACAAGGACTCTCAGTCCCTGCCAACTCAGCACCATTTTCTGGAGGCGTGAAGGTGCTTCTGCAATGCTTATGCCCATTTCAGCACAATCCCACAGAGCCCCTGGCATTCCCAGTCAAACACCTCCGCACAGAGATTCCCTGGGCTCTAGTGGCCAGTAGCCATCAAGTTTCAGGCATTCCCAAGGGATTACCTCAAGCACAGTGGAAGGCCTTCAGTTAGGAGGGATATTGCCCGCAAGGCCAGAGCAGCCAGCGTGGAAAGGTGTTTGCTCTTTGGTTTGATGCTCTGATGGTCCCCCTATTTGGTCTGACACTTGTCCCTCTATCCTGGTCCATCCACCGCAGAGACTCTGCAGAAGCCTCTGGCCTTAAAGATGAGATTTGAACAGAAAACAAGTCAAGATGCAATAAAACTATAAAGGAGACGTTAACCTGAAGTGCTTTATTCCAGCAAAGCCCCCCCCAGGTCTGCTTGGCTGATACAGATTCTGTGGACAACATGACCAGGGCCAGCTCACACCATCTGGACAGTCATGACTCCACTTTAGTAACTGGGCGGCAGGGAAAGGGAGCAATCAGGAAATCCAGACCAGGTGCTGCTGCATTAGAAATGAGTGTGATACGCCTGGCTGCACAGAGTATCCTCACACATGCCCTGCAATAGGCGGCAAAATGTAATCATCTTTATTCCATTTTCAAATCTGCACTAAAGGGATTTTTCGCTGTAACTATGTTAATTTCTTGTAATTCACTTTCTTTTTCTGGAGGCCCGACATAGGACTGTCTGTCCCACGTGTATCCGGTCTGATAATTTTTGCCAGACACCCATTTACATCTGCCCCCTGCGTGGTAAGCAGAAATGCTACGTGACACAGCGCAGAAGCAGATGGACAAAAATTCCATTTCTGCTTTACGGGCAGACATTGAATGTGCACTGCACAGTGGGTAGGGGCCCCAGTCTGGGATCAGGACCCTCTGCTCTAACACAGAACTCAAAGACAGGAGCTTGCAGTCTAAGCTCAGTCAGGTACCAGCTTCCAATAGCATCTGGCTCCGAGGAGCTGTGCCGCAGGGCAATAGAAATATGCACATGGCACGTTGTTAGCTGTGCGTAGTCTGCCAAGCCCTGACTGTGACATCCCACATTGGCTGGGCACAGACAGAACCAGCTGGCAAGGCCTGTATAAAGTAAATGGAAAGATGGCCTTCCCATCACTCCTTGACATGCCTCTCGCAGGTTAGCCGTTAGGGTAGATTCAGCCCTTGCGGGGGGGGGTCTGGTAGTCACTGAAGAAGATGCCCTGTAGACCCCCCCACCTGAAGGATCCAGTGAGGACTTGGACCTGCCAGGACATCCTCTGGGATGCGCCAGTCCAATAGAGGCCTTAATTAAACAATACAGGCACTGCAGATGCTGGCAGGTCACACAAGGTAACAGCTGTGACTAAAAGATCCGAGCGTTCCTGCTGAACTTGGGTTCAGGCTCTGGGTGAGGCATCAAGGACTGCGGGGCCGGCCACCACCCCCCTGCAAGGGCCTGCCTTGTCCTTTGCTTGTTCGCTGTAGTGCCCACCCCGGGAATGGGCAGCCTGGAAAACATCTCTCAGGAGCTGGTTCTGAACACTTGGCTTTGACAATTCCCCGCCTCCAGCCTGCACCTTTTAACCACTCCACTTCGGCTGCCTAGAGTTCAAAACACTGCCTGGTGCCCCTCAATGGCAATCAGGCTCCACAAGGACAGACAGACAGACATAGCTGAATCTCTTTCCGGAACACAGATGTTCAGCTGGAAAGGCCCAGCCTCCCTTGCCGATAAACATGCACACCCCGGCTGTTCAGCCCCTGGGCTGCCCCTTTGACTCTTGCCTCGGGGCTGGGGCTGGCACTGCTGACACCAATGGGAGTTAGGGATGTCATTAGCTTCTACGGGGGCACGATCAGGCCCGAGTTGTAACTCATTCATGCCGTGTGATTGGCCATCTCAGTCACATGGTATTGCTTCTCTTCCCTGACTGGGTGACTCTCAAGATGGGAGGTTGGATTCTGCCGGCCTGGTTGGCTGGAGGGCGTTTGCACAAGTGGACACAACACTTCTTCTGCAAGTGTGAACAGATCCGTACAAGTGACCTGGGGTTCCCAGCTGTCTGGGGAAAGGATCCAAAATGTAATTCATCCAGTAAAGTTGTTGCTGTGAATAGTTCACCCAGCTCTGCTCACCATTACTTAAAACGTACCTACCTCTTGATTAGATGATATGGAGACCTAAGGCCCCTGTGTGAAGGGGACCAAATTAATTCCCAAGCCCAGACTGCAGGGCTCTCACAGCGGTGTTGGTCTGGCCAGGGTGCCAGTTGTTTCAGATGCAAACAGCTGGCATCCATCAGTAGCCGGGTCTCCAGCCCCTTGGGGCTTAAAATATCCTCACTGATAAACCTGTGCACAGCTAGCCTGGCACCTGGGATGGATTGATTAGTGACTGAGAATAGCCTCACTCACACAAGCTCCTTGTTCAAGCCCCAAGAAAGGACCCTAGGGTTTGTCCCTGAGCTGTTCAATCAAACGGGGCCCCCGCTGAAGCGGTGCGTGAGCTGCAGCACAGGAAAGTGATGCTGCCCTCTGTACACCGGGCACGGTATGTCTGGGAAACGTGTTGTTTCTCCACCAGTCACAGGCGAGCAACTCCGCTGACTTGAAAGAGAGACGTTGCTTTGAATTAAAGTCCTGAAAGAATAGCTCGAGCTTAATTACAGTGAACGAACCCTATGTTTGCAGCAGCAGCACATTGCAAACCAGCTGGTGGGAGAAAAGTTTCGACAGCAGGAACCGTTCCAGAGAGCAGTGCACCAGCGCTAGGAGACTTTAGTGAAAACAGAATTTATTTTTAATGGAAATAACTAGTGAGAGGTTCATTTGCATTTATATTGCAAAGCTTGGGCATTGAGGATACAAATTCAGTCTACCCAGACATCACTTATGCTGAACAAGTGCAAGATCTAAAACTGGGGCAAACTGTTGATGCTGCAAATGCTATACACAGGGAATATTAATGCTCTGTTCCAATGGGCTCTGAGTTGAAAGTCCAGGGCGCAATGAATGTGTCTTGTTAAATGGCTGGGGATATAGCGGCAGTGATAATCCCGAAGCTATTGCAGAGGGAGAGGAGTAATAATGTTAATGGTCGTTTTCTTTTTTCTGAAAAGCAGAATATAAAATAATTCATAAACCTTCTATTAGCTAAAAAAACCATGATTTTTAGTAGATGTGCATGTTATACAGCTGGTAACATAGCTCTAGTTTGGATCACAGCCCAGAGATGGATGTGACTTTTACTCTCATCCAAACTGATCCAAATGAAAGAAAAGCCTTTTCTAATCCAGGCCAAGAAGGCAAGTCCTGCCGTTCATTCCAGGTAGTCAGCAAAATGGAGACATTCAGCATGATTTTGAAAGACTGTGGGTGAATTGCCTCTCTTGCGTAGAAGTCAGCAAAAAGGTCAGGCACCAGGTATGTTCTGTTCTGGAGTTAATTTTATCCGGTACTAATAAAACAGTTCAGCAGGGATTTTTTAAAGTGTCCTAATCAACACACCATAAAGAGATTTATTGGTTTTTTGGTAGAGTTCAGGATCCTAAATGCAAGAGTGACCATTTCGGCAATCTCTCTCTGTACAGGGTATGAATTCTAGCTGAGAGCATGAACTCTCGCTTTTTCAACCATCATGGCTAGCTTTTCTGTGTTCTTGCCTCATACGCCTTGTGCGAAGGAGACAGGGAAGGCTGCCTGAGTGTCTGATTCTGAATGATTGTTGGTAGGCCATCGCTGACGACGCTGGCGCTGTAGTCACAATTCCCATTTACGGCTATACATACGATTCTGACGTGCAAACCCTGATGCAGAGAGTCGGTCACGCAGAGGTCATGGGAAGTCCGTATCTATGATGTTTGACGATGCAACTCTGTGGAGCCGTTCATGTGCAGCCTGGAGATGTTAGGAGAGCTGTTGGGACCACTGCACTGTAGATCTTCAGTTTGGGGGAGACACAAATGTTGTGTTGGTTAAGGACTTTTATTTGGAGTCAGCCCAGGGCCTGGCTAGCGCTACTAGTTCTGAAGGGTGCGTGAGTGTCTGACTCTGAATAGGATGGCTGTTAAAGACCATCAACACCCGAACAGATCACGCCCACATAAAACAATAGCATGGCTGGGAAACCAGTTTTCGGCAGCTTGTCTGCAGAGAGAGAGGGCTCTAAGATGTGGAGAATCTCCAGAACGGGGCAAAGAAATGTCAGAGCAGGGATCTAAAAACACCCAGGTGACTGAGAAGTCGAGGAGTGATTCAAAGGGGCAGGTCTCCTGAGTGAGGGGAGACCCTGTAGACTGTGGGAGCAGGCTAAGCTAAAGGAAGCTGGTTGCAGCTGCAGAAAGGAGATGCCATGATTTGAGAGAGAAATCTGACCTGGAGGATGTCTTGGACAGGGGACCTGGGACCCTGAAAGGACACTGACCCAAATCCTAAAGAATGCTCCAGTGTGGTGAGGAAACAGAGACAGGGAATGGCGTACAGATGTTTATTGTGTACCTAGAGCCGTGTACTTACACCCTCCCTGATGGGGGTAGGAAGTAGAAGCATGCAAAATACCCGTCAAAATTGCTCTGCATCGAAGTCTCCTCTCCTTTTGTTATAAACTCAGATGTAGCTCCAAATGTGGGCACCCTATGAAAATGGGCCAGGATCCAAGCAAATACAGCTCTTGCATTGAAAACACGTGAACACGTGCCTTATGGAAAGTGCCAATAAAGCAACATTTGGAAGTTAAGAAATGGCATAAAACAGACAGATTTTTCCTGTGAAATTTAGTGGAATGATGACTGTGAATTTCACAGAGCTCAAGCTGTGCAGCTTTGATCATTAATTAATATTTGTACAGGGCTTTGGGATCTTCAGATGACAAGGTGTGAAGATAGTAAGAGATGGCCTATCACAAAGCAGGAGACTTAATATGCAGCAGAAGACAAGCTAAAGAACATAAAGGTAAGAGTGGAGCCCCACAGAGGGTCAAGACAGCTATGAGACCAAGCTCATCTATTTGAGGGGCAGCTGGAGAAGGAGTTGTTAGAGACAATTTTTTAAAGGAAGGCTCAGAGATTACAGAGCACTGAATAGAATCTCAGGAGAAACAAGTCTGCTGTGTGTCATTCCTTTATCATGGTCCTGGTTTCCATCAGCTGGTTTGACTATCTTGTATCATACTGTCTCCTCTGCGAGCCAAAAACACTAAATAACTTCCCTCTGGAGTGAAGGGTTTCATCCTCCACCTGAGAGGCAACTCTGAACTGAGGAATGATGTTTAGTGGCTAGGCAAATTGCAAACTGCGAGCTTTCTCTGGAAGCAAAGGACACATTAATAAGTTCTTGCTTCCATGCAGGCCTGTAAGCTGTTCACCCTTGAAACATTTTTGAACTAACACTGCCTATTGCAATTTGGAGCCCCACACACCTCACAAATTAAATTATTTATTCATATGAAATGTGCTTACAATTGCAAAAGGGATTCACTTAATTGAAAGCGCAGCTAGCATTTTAATAGCGCTGTAAAGGGATGAAACGTGCATAAAAGGAAGAAAAGTGTTTAATCTCAAAACGAGTGTTTAATGTTAGTGAATATATTTAGCTTCCAAAATAGCTAAGCAAATAGTGTTGAGCTCCCATGAGCAGGGAGTTATTTTATCTTTGTTGTACAAGCCCTAGGTCTAAATTTCACATAATTCACAATTATGACATTAGTCCATTACCATAGCTTCCGAAGGCTTTGACCAACTAGCGGATCATATTATTAATATCTTTCCCTGGGTGAATAAACGCGTGTTTCTATTACAGTAATCCATTCACAGGCACACAGGGATAAGAACGTGTTACTCAGTGTAAGTGACAGATCACTGAATCCAATATTAACTGCACGAGACGTTGTGGGGAAATTATACATGCGTGGTCAACAACAGAAATAGCCATGCTTAACATTTAATCAACTTAGATTATATATCCCGTGATCTATTTGAATGAATTCAGATAATGTCAACCATCTGGCTTTGTCCACATGCTATGTCAGTGTCTTGCCTTGTCCACAAGTCCATGATTCTGAAGTGAAAATGTAAGCAAGTACCACAGATGGCAGAAAACCCCGCCAGGCAGCTTTTTCAGGTGCATCTAGAGAGCGGGACCCTGAAAGAGAGAAGTGTGAAAATGCCTTTTCTTGGAAATTACACAGCACTTCACAGGCAGCTCGGGGACAGCGCAAGGCGTAAGGTAGCAAAAAGTCAGGCCCTGCCTGATTAACTTACCTGTAAAGCTGCCCACCTAAAGATGCAGTGATAGGATAAAGTTCTGCTCTCGGTTAGACCGCTGTGGTGCTGGCATGACTTGAAGTGGTATTAGGCCCCTAGTCTGTCTCTAGTCAAATCTGTGTAGTGGTAGCCATGATGGTCACTGGATATTAGAGAAACAAGGTGGGTGAGATAATATCTGTCATTGGGCCAACTGCTGGTGGTGAGAGAGACAAGCTTGTTCCAATAACAGGTATTATCTCACCCACCTCGTCGCTAATAAAATCATACATTTGTCTGGGGGCAAAGGGTTGTTTTTGTGAAGGACCAGTGAAACAAAGACATGGTGCAGCTACACTGGGGTTCAGAACCATGCTACACCCGACTCCAATGTTATCCCTAGGTCACGGCCCCTCTGGTTGGAGACTTGGAGAGGTCATTCCCACCTAGGGGTCTGAGACAGCTGAGGGAGGTGCTCCCAGCTGGGAGCAAACTGTGCGCAGCTGAGTCTTTATAGGCTCAATACCTTAGATCTCTGTGTACGGCTTCTTAGAAAAACGATTCCCGACAATCTTTGTAAACTTTGTTCTTTGAGGGGAAGAGTGTCAGAAAGCCATTTGCTGTGCTACAACTGTCATTGTCCAGGCTCCACACTAAACAGTCATTGGGTGTTTCTCTATTATTGTCGCCAGCAAACCTCTAGTTCATTAAAGCAAAATCATTGTCAGAGCCTAGAGAGCAAAACCAAAGCAGAATAGCCAGTAAGAGTTTGTGCCTTATTTCTCCAGAAGAACTGAATTCCCTCGCATCCTCGGCTCACACCTGTAACTGTCTGTGTGGGTGCCGCGATGGCCCATAGTTGTGCTATCTGAGCACCACCCAAATCTATGGAAATAGAAGTAATGGTAATGCTTTATATTAATGCTCCATTAATAGCTAATCCAATCAAACATCTATTTGTTGGTAGATTCCATCAGTAGGCTGCATATACCCATCTATAACACCTTCTACTGCTGTGCTTATATCATTAAGAACACATACTACTCCTGTCTGCAACATGTTTATAAGAGCTAATGATCATTTATTAGTCCCCATAACCCCTTCCTCGGGCCCAGGCTCTGAGGAAGGCCACAGCGCCTTGGTCTAGTGGAATATGCGTCCACCCACTTCCCAGGTTACAACTCACACACATGGGTAGAATAAAACAAATTGGTCACCAATCCGCTGCTTTAGTTCAGTGCATGGTCCCCCTGCAATACTGGAGGGTGGGGGGGAATGCACTTCCTTTTGCCTTTGGTTTCTAGCTGCAGCCAGTTAATTCATTCTGTTGTTAATATTCGCGAGCAGCTTGTCTAGTTTATGAGGGCCTGTCTGCTTCCCGATGACTAGCGCGGCCCAGCGGGGAGTCAGCTTTGGAATTACGGGGCAGGTACAATTAATGCAGCAAATGGAACAAATGGAGATGAAGGGCTGTTCTTCAGGAGGCAGGGGTGGCGAGCGAGGCAGTGAGAATCAGTCACTCCTGCCTCTGTCTCCTCACGCGTGTGCATGGGATTACTGAGCATTCACAGCACATTGCTCCAAAGGCCAGGAAGAGGCTTTCCTTACCAAATGCGCTGTTCTGCGTGCCCCAGAGCGATACTGTCAGAGGGGAGATTTCCATTCCAGGGACTGTACCTTCCAGCCCTTCGGCAACTGAATGCTAGACGCACTGGGCTGTCCCGTGGTGTTTCACTACCTCGTGTATCATTTATGCATGGGAGCACCAGGAAGCCTCAGCCAGGTTGGGCCTCGTTGTGCTGGGCGCTGTACAGACAGATCACATAGCAGTCCCTGCCCCAAGGACAGGACATAAGAGGTGGATGAGACAAACAAGCGATCGGGGTAACAAAACCAATAGGATGCATGCAGCTCTTAGTCCAGCGCTGTACTGCTCCAGGGGAGGTCGTGCCATGAGCCTGGTGCAGCTACACTGTGCTCGTGCAAGGGACGTTTGCTGGTTGTTCGGTTTCAAATCCACGAGCCCGTTCTGTGGTTGGAAGCCTGACTTCAGCCACAGCAACTTCCCCGTTCAAGTAGCAGCAGGACAGGCCGTGCAGCGTAGGCTGCCATAGAAATTCTCACTCGGGGTAAGGCTTATACGACGAGCCGTACACTTCGCAGCTGAGCGCTTATTTCAAAACTGGCTCTGTTATTGCTGCACTATTGTGGCGAGACACAGAGTCCCCTTCGTCGGCAGAGGAGAAAGAGGCAAATTCTAGCTTTTGCTTTTAGGAAGATTAGCTCAGAAAGACGTTCAAAACCCCCCGAAGGCCGATAGCCCCTGGCCCCGAGAGCACTATGAAATGGCCGCGGCGTTAAGCTGCATACGGTCAGCGGGTGTACAGTTGTGCCAGGTCAGTGCTAGACATCACAGACACACTGTGTGCCAAACACTGCTCAGTATGCACGAGTGTCGTGCTTCCATAGCGTGCACGGCACAGCGCACGCCGTTCTCCTGTGCACCATCAGCAAATCCAAGGGGATTTCTCAGCGTTTAAAAATCATTAATAACACCGGTGCAGAGCGAACAGTTTGACTTTGTGAGTCCTCCCCGATGACATTTTTCAAAGGGCCTGAGGAACTAATTACAGGGCCGCATTGGGCTATTGATGCCAATAACCATGACCTCAAATGTCAGCCCAGCAGGGCAGGCACGGCCTGCGGGAACGCCAGAGGAGGAACAAGGAACTTTTTGGCTTTTACACAAAAATCCCTAAAATGTGACACCACCTTGGGTTTTCCATGCCCAGGCTATTTCCTCCCAGCTGGAGCACATAGCTAAGGGCGCAGGGCAGCCCATGTCGGAACATTTGAGTGCCAGGGAATAGGATCCACTGTCAGGAGGGGAAATATCGAGCCAGGTTCTCAGGTGGTGTAAATCAGCACAGGTCTGTTGGTTTCAATGGAACTGCACCAATTCACACCAGTGGAAGATCTGGCTCATATGGCATATTACCCAACAATGACTGCAACACAGGTGGAAATTAAAGGGCAAGAGGTGAAATATTCACGCTCCACCATGTAACTCCTGCTTTGTTTCAATTCATGCTACTGCTACAAGAAAGAGCCTCCAGGCCCTTCGGAAGTGATCTAGGGGACTGTTGCGAAGTGATGCGCCCTGTAGGTTGCGGGAAATGGAGGGGAACAGAGAGAGAGACAGCTGTTCCCTGCAGAATATCCCAGGACCACCCCTGGAGGTCATCCCTATGCACAGCCGTAGGTGTGAGGCAGGCACAACCTCCAGATGTGACAAGGCTCTACTTAGATGGCCGGAAAGAGGTTCCCTCTCTCTCACTCTATAGAGTTGCTACCTTTGAGCACATGGGTCCTGGCTTGAGTGCTGGACATGATAAGATGGAGGCTACGCACAGTCCCCGGCTGGTATTTATAATCCAAAGCTGCCCAGTTCTGCTTGCACCAACCAGGATGTGTCTGGGCTCGGCTGGCTGTGCAGAGAGTAAATCAAGCCCAAAAGTATCTGTCGTTTATGAAGTCTCTCCTCCTACAGTTGGTTGTGGGTAGAAGATGGTATTTCCTCTTCCACCAGTACATGCAGCCTTATATAGTCCAAGTCCATAGTGTCTCTCTTTTCACGGCAACGGTCCTGAATGAAAGAGAGGAGGAAGAAGAAGGCTCTCTAGGGTTTTCTGAAGGGAAGTTTCATGCCAGGACTGGCAAAGTTGCTTTGGAAGAAGAAATCTAGTACACGTGATCGGTGGGCTGACCCCAAATAGATTGACTACCCTGCTGCTGATTGCTGGCTGATGGACGTAAGAGTTCTGAGGTGTGTGTGTGTGTGTCTCTTCATGTGAACATGTGTGCTACAGGGAGATTGCCAGCATACCGGACACCATGGCTGGTCCTCATGGCTCTAGTTCCACTCAGAACAGTGGGTAGCTGAAGGTCATTCTTTGGGAGCCATGTTGCTTTTCTCCCTGGAAGTGGAATCAGGTTGACCCTTGGGGTGACACTTTTACAACTAGCTGGATAGCAATCCCTTCTTTCACCCTCCCTAGCTGCAGCAGCTGTTTCCCAGTCTCAGAGGCTCCTCGGAAGCCAAGCAGAGAAACAAGCAAAACAGAAAACGAAGTTTGCCTTCTGCCTTGCCCTCTGCTGTAGAGAATTAAAGCCCTCCCACACAAAGCAGGAAAGGGGCTCTTTGATTTCTTTCTGTGAATGCTGCCACTTGAGATGGAAAATTGTGTTCAGTCCAAAGGGTGCTGCTAACAAACAAAGGGACATTTGTAGTTCTGCTCTCTATTCTTCTGTGTAAGTAATTACCTAGGAAAAACACCGAACACACAATAAGGTCTCTTTCTAACTAGGTGGTAAATAGAATGCGGGGAGCGTGGGGAGGATTTAAAGAGCCCTATTCTAAAAGAGAAGTGGTTTCCCTCCTCCCCCAAAGAATCTGTCCTTTTAACACTGTTTGTATTGGTGCTATAATAAAATCATTCTTGATGCGGTACTGTCAAGCTGTTATACATCTGCGGAGTCCTTGGCGCTATTACAAAGAGCCTCCATGAGCACCCCTTGGTCCCCTTTGTTGGCGGTTTCAGCAGAGAGGCTAAAGAAGGAAAAATAATTGCCCTTTAACCAGCTAGTGGTGGTCTCTGCAGTGTGGACTTGAGTTATGCCATGCCACACCAATGTATGTGGTCAGCTTCCACCAGCACTGTCCATGCTGTACCTTTTCTGGGGAATAAACTGGTGACTTTGGTCCTTTCTCCACCTCGTAAATCACTGTAGAAAATTGAGCCTCCCAAAGAAATCCAGCATACAGCGATGGCATCTCTTGGGTTGTTTGCATTTTCCTTAGAAACAGGAAGTGCCTCTGATTCTGCACATCCCCAGAACAAAATGTTTGAAGTCATGGATGTAACATGAGCTGCTGAAGTCTGCGAATGCTGACCCCAGCCTGTGACAATGTGGTGACTCTGTAATTCCAACCTATGTCAAGTTCAGTTTTGCCAACTCCTGTAATTTAATTGGGAGTCTCACACTTACTGGTGTTTTTCTTAAAACCCCAGCTCCTGATGTCAGTTGATAATAGAATCTCAGCTTTCATTTAAAAGAAAAAGTAAGGTTCTAGCACTTGTGGCTGTGGATAAAAGCTTGCAAACATGAATCCAAGAGGCTCAGAAATGAGGCGGCCAATAAAAAGAACCAAACATTTATTCATTTTTTAAAATCTGATGATCTTTAATCCAGTATCATGATTTTGGGAACATGCCTGATTTCTGAAGACTTGTGAATTAATAAGACTAGATGGATGGTGCCAGGAAATGAAGATTGGTCTCTTACCTGTACATCCTGTATTTATTATACTGACCTCAATTATTGTTGGGTGTTACCTGGGAGGGGCGGCAGTCTGATTGGTGTCAGACAGCGGCAGAAAGGTGTGTGGCACTTTACTTGTCGCTTAAAAGATGCTGGGAACATGCTGAGCAACTCACAATCTTGTGGAGAAGTGCTATAGAACCCTGCAGCCAGGGATAGGGGTAAGAGTCAGGGCAGCAGAGCAGGGACACAAGGACACCTCCAGTAAGATAAGTTTCATCAAAACCTATTGAAAGAAAGAAAGAAAGATGGCGGTTAATCAGAAATTTTGTCACTTGAAGAGCAGCGGAAAGGAAGAATGATTTTAAATAAATCATTGTGTTAATTGGGGACCGAGAGGGGAAACTCTCTCTGCTCTTTTTAAACTCACACAGAGTCATCATTTGATCTTCATAAGGGCTTTGGTTGCCCCTTTCCATGGAAGTTGAAGGCCAGTAAGCCTGACAACAGTGCAGCGTTCGGCATTCATGCCATTGTAAAGAACCTGATGCACTTATGTGGCTCCCTACTGAGAACTAAAGACTGTAGCTGGAGTGAGCGAATCCTCCATAAACAGCATGTGGAAAATGAGCCTATTGCTTCCTGCTGAAGAAACTCGTATGGTGAAAACAGACTACAAAAGGGATCTATGTTTTTTACTTGCTTTTAACTGTTGGAGCTGCTTGTATCTTCTGGTAGGGAAAAGAGGCCAAGAAACAAGTCACAAAATAAAGAACGGATCGAAGCAGCACTAGACCCTGAAGCTACAGGTGGTTTGGAGCCTTTGTGTATAACTTTAGTAGGTTTATTTTTAACTTCCTTGTGGAGCCAGTGATTTCGCTGACGTCGTATTCCACAAGCCCATTATGCGTCTGAGCAAGCTGTTCAGATATATATTACCTACCATCAATGCATCTGCAGGCTCTGTGGGCTTGAATGTAAATGCATCTATTTGAGTGTTTTAAACTGTGCCAGATAATTAGCGCACTTACATTTGTGTATTGCAGGCAAACGTACTCCTCCTGCTTGGGGCGAAAGACAGCTGATCTGTGGCAATCAGCTGAGGTTCTCGTTGCCAGCCCAGAGCACCAGGCTGACAACGGGGCCCATCTGTATTCGGTGCCAATTTACACGAGTTTGTATGAACGCCGTGGCGTCACATTTTGGGATGCAATCCAGACCAGTAGGGGCATGTGTCAGGCTTGCCTTGTATCCCTGAGTGCTTTAAATGCCATAGCTCCCTGCCTGGGATACTCAGAGTCAGCAACAAGCGTGTACTCTGTGTCCGCATGCTGTGCCGCCCTCGCCAGTACTCTGACATAAGCAACAACACAGTCACTCCCTGCTTTCCACCAGCCTCGTTACACTGGGCAAGATCACCCCAACACTCCCAGCCCAACACTCCCCAAACCATGTGCTCTGCAATGTCCAGCCCTGTCCGAGACCATCGAAAGGAATAACAGGGTTTGTTGGCTCCTCTAAAGAGACCAAATGCGCAACGTATCACTTTAACTGGAGTTAACAGTCACTCTGATTCAAACACAGCACCGGCTGGGGTTAGATTAAAAGGAAAAGAAGTGTATTTCATTACAAAGAGGTTGGTTTGAAGTGAGATCAAGTATAAGGGTTAAAGATTGAAATGATTATAAAGACATAAAAGTGAAAAAATGCTTTCCCTTGCTAAGGGTTTAACAAGTTACTGTCTAGGTATCGGGTAAGAATCTTACTAAACACACTTGGTTCAGCAAGATGGCCGGCCACCCCTCGGGTCAGGATCTCCCCCCAAGGAGATGTCTTCTTCAGTGAAAAGATGCTTTTCAAAGGTTTACTGGATTATAAAGGAGGTTACTGGTTACTGGTTATTACTGTTACTTAGATGATTTGTAATAAATGATCTCGCTCTAGAGACTCACCAGGCCATATTTAAGCAGAATAAAAGTCACTCGACCAGGACCGTAGGGAGACTCACACTAAATTCCACTGAGGACACAGCATTAGGTTAAAAAGTACACTCAGCAGACGACATTTAAATAAGGCCAAGAGCTGCACTGGTAAGTTCCCACTACCTGATGCACAGACACAATGTATCCTGGCTGTCCAGGGAGAGCAGAACACAGACAACACCTGATTTTACACAACTGCATCAAACCGGCCTGAATCGATTTCTCAGGCAAATCTGGACAGCAGGTTACATTGCGATCAAAATGTCTAGCAACTCGTAGCATTATTAGGGTTGTTCCTGCCATTTGCCCATCATTAATTTCCAAGGAGTCTGTCTCACAGTGATGAGAAGGCAGCTTGGTGCTGAGACGTGGACTAGATCAGGAATGTAGGGATTGTCAGAGACAAACGCAAAACCAGAGACCTGGAGCCTTAGCTGTGCAAAGAGCTAGCTCCTAGGCCCACCGTCTGCTCTCAGAAACCCAATGCCAAGCCAGCCAGGGGCGTACCCAGGGCAGATCTGATCCCTGGTCTTACCAAGGGAATTAGGAGACCTCGTTTGACTCAGTCCCCTCTGCTAGTGCTGCAGGCAAACCCTGTCACACACTTCTCCGTGCTCTTCCTCCCCTGGCAGCGGATGCAAGGCGGTGTGACTGGGGCTTGCCAGCCTGATGGTTAACGTGATGTCAAGCAGGATGTAACAGTTATGTAAAGCGACAGCCCAGAAACGCGCAGCAGTCGGCAGAGACGTGGGAGTTAGTCTCTCTGCCGGGATACGGAGGGGATGCCCTGCCCATGGCAAGGACGCTGCTGCTGGGCTCCTGCTCCAGGGACCCTGCCATTGCTGTTGTCACTTCGGTGTCCTCTGCAGCCACAGCTGCCGCGAAGCTTCCGCCACAGGCCTTGGGGGTGGGAGCTCGTCTGAGCCGGGTCCGCGTGGGAGAGCGATTTAATTCCTCCAGAGCCGACGGAGGAGACCCCAGATCCGCAGGGCGCTTGTGTTGGATACCGCTCGGCCCGGACACCTAAAGATAAGGGTGTTCTGGTGGGAACAATGGGGCAGGGTTGCTAACATGGTACGCAACAGCGTTCTTCAGGTGGTCACTAGTCCATCAGAGCTGCGAGGTACCGCTGACTCCCCAATGCCAGGGCAACGTCTCGCTCAGAAGCCCGCTGGAGACTCTCCCTGGCTTCCCGCATGCTCCACCGGCCCCATTTGTTGAGACGTTAGAAGTTTGTCCTCCTCTGAAACGTCTCTTCTCCAGCTAAAGCTGAGGGGAGACGCAGGTGGCTGGTTGGCCCCGGGGCCTCCTGTGTGACTGAGATTGCTGAGATTTGGGCACCTTTACAGTGACACAGGGTGACATTTCCAGATGAGCTGGAAGGGACCTCAGTGCGTTGGCTGAAGATCAAGATTGAAAGGTCTCCACCCGCAGGCTGTGCAAAGGGCAAGACGATGATCAGGTGGCAAAGAGGGAGTAATTAAGAATCTGACCTCTGGGGACTATAATGCTGAGGGTATAAAACGTTATTGGTGTAGTGATCCCTGCGTACCAGGCTCTTTACAATAACAACACCACTGATAAAGCAAAGTCCCCGCCCTGGCGCGTTTCCCATGTGCAGAGAGAATATGCTGATTTCCTTATTTTCCAGATTTGACTGAACATCTCTTAGCAAGTGGCGTGCAGTTGAACACGCGCCCAGAGGATCCTGCGTATTGCATTAGGCCTGCTCTCAGAGGGGGTTAAAACAATGAGTTTTGCATTGTCATACAAAGGTAATGAGATTAATAGCATTCCCCTGGCTTAATCTATTTTTCTTGTCCAGACTCTGCTACCAGGGAGAGAAGGGATTATTTAAACTTTAATTCGTTGTGTGGGTGCTTCTGTAGTGCAGGAGTAGCGGGGAGGTGCTCAAGGAATTGCTATTTTATTTAATCAGTGAGCAATTACGGGAACATAGCTTTATGGAATCATTACTTGATGGGCCTGGCTACAGAGAGCAGCTCCCATTTGCATACAGCTAGCTAGGGGTGGTTGTTTTTTTTTAAAGAGACGCGCATGTTGCAGGGAAATTTTAATATCAGACACCGTCTCTCTTTCAATGAATTAAGCAAGCCTCAGACGAGCCAGAAGCATCGGCCTCCTTTTCCTTGCAGAACCGCCTGAGTGATCGGGGCTCTACTGAAATCCCACCTGTGATTTTTCTGAGGGATTTTTTTCTGTCAGCTGTGTAATATTGCAGCAGCCTGGGAGTCCGGGTGCAAGAAGCTTTGTATGCACAAGGCGAGCGAGGTGTGTCCCAAATTTCCTTTGGATTTGGCAGACAAGCTCATTGCGATTTTCCCTGGGTTGGGGGATGGAGCTGTGAACTTTCCCTCACACCCTCAGCGGGCAGGCCAGAGCCCTGAAGGGAGGCATTAGCCTTTTGCCACAGCATCACGCTGGGGGCTCATGTTGAATTGTTTATCCAGCATGGCCCCTAAATCCTTTTCAGATTCACGGCTTTCCAGGACACTGTCCCCCGTTCTGTAGATCTGGCCTGCAGTCTTGTTGCTAGATGTATGATCTTGCATGTGGCTGCATTAAAATGCATTTTATTTGAATGAGCCCAGTTCACCCAGTGATTCAAATCACCGACTGGTTGCCCTGGTTTCATCGTTATTTACCACTGCACTGATGTTTGTGTCAGCTGCAAGTTTTACCAGCAGTGGTTTTATATTTACTTCCAGATCACCGATAATAATGTTGGACCTAGAACTTAGCCTTACAGAATGCCACTAGAAACACCCGCATTTGATAATAATTCCCCATTGACAACTGCTTTTTGAGACCTGCCAGTTAGATAGTGCTTAATCAATGGAACATGTGCTTTACTTATATTAAAACAGCCAGAGTTCTGTAGCACCTTAAAGACTAACACATTTATTTGGGCATAAGCTTTCGTGGGCAGAAACCCACTTTGTCGATGCATGAACGTTTGCTTATATTGTGTAGTGCTTTTCTCTCAGAAACGCAGGCAGTACTCAGTCAAATGCCTTACAAGAGGGTATATTATTTCTATGCAGTTACCATTATCAAACTGTCTGTTTCTCTGTAGATTTTAGGAAGAGATTCAGGCTCATATCCACACCTCAGGGTTTCTTAAGTTCATCTGTCTCCTGCCTGCCTTTTGAGCACAGTGTTCATTAGGTAGCCAACCAGGATTTTCAGAGAGGAAGAAAACTGGAGATGGATACAGGCAGCTCGCCGGAAATCAACTGGGGTTTTAAAGTCTGCTCATTATGTTTGCCCTCATCACTGAGAGAGTGAGCTGTGCATCAGAAACAGATGGCGTGCTGGAGTCCTGCAGGATTTGCACCGAGCGCATTGAAAGAATCTGTCCTGAGTTAACAGGATTATTTTGTTTTATTTAAAGCCTGGAACCAGTTTCCTGCTGCAGTTGGTGTCGGGGTTTCATGGACTGCAGCTGAGATTACAGGGCCTTAACTACCGGTGGGGAGGGTTTTTCTCACATCTCACAACTAGGCCAATAAAATGTTTTAGGGGAGGTTAATTATCATTTTCAGCAACTTCCAGGACTGTTGCTTGAAATTCCCCATCAGTGAGAGGGAACCACAGCAGAGTCAGTGAGTGGTGGAGAAACCTACCTGTGAATGTCTTCTCTCAGTCTGACAGCGACTAGCCCCAGCTTTAGTTCGCTTTTCCAAGAAGAACCCAGTGCCGGATCTTCACCTGCAGCAAACAGAGTGACGGCACCACACTGGAAGCAGAAAGTTGGACAGCAGCATCTGCAACATGCTATTCTAAAATGTCTTAGGTCTGCTCATGTCCTGTTCTCTACCAGGTCCCCACCCTCTCCCACAGCGACCCAATGCCCCAATGAGTTTTGAAGGCCCCAATCCTGTTAGTAAAGGTGCAGCCATCCAATCAGGGAACAAAAACAGCACCAAGTGATTCTGAGCATTGAATGGCTGCAGGAGCCCTTGAATTAAACAGTTGGAGAAGCCCAGAGGTAGAAATAGGTCTGAGGAAACTATTCATCACACAGCGACAGTGACACACACCTTCATCAGGCCAGGGGCAGGGTCAGGGTCACGGATAAAGAACCCACCTGACCCCAATAAACAGTTGAAGCAGTAGCTTTCACAGCAGAGTGTTCAGTACTTTCCCATGCTGGGCATGCCCAGGAAGGACACTGCTTGAAGTCAGCCGGGTGCCCAGAGAGTTCATTGTGAAGCGAAGAATTGAAGTCTGAGTTCGCCGTCCACTCTTAGAGCATGTCTACCCTACCCTGCTGAACCCAGGGCATTTACCTGAGCGGGGCCTCTCGGTGTTTTCACTCTGTGTGCAGGTTGTTGTCTCCAAACAGACCCTGAAATGACATCCTGCATGTGGGATCTCTCAGCAGAGGGAGAGCCGAAATGTCATCATTCTGGCCTTTTCACCAGCGCACTGGATACACACGACACCTGTATTAGAATCAGCACTGCTGTGATGGACAGCACTGTTCCTCAGTAAAATCCATGGCCTCTCATGCCCGCTGTCAAAGGGAAGCCTGGACATGACTTGTCTGTTAAGAACACTCACTCACTCACCCCGAAGGCAGGGAGTTTGCTAAACCAAACTTTACAAATTCTAGCCCTGGCCATGGGGAAGCTGCAGCTCCTCTCTGAAGAAGGCATTCATGCTGCTCCCTCCAAGGTGAGAGGCATGCAGGTGAAAGGTTCTGGGATGAAAGCAGTTCTATTTATACAACCAGAACGGAGCAAGCTCCCTGGGTTGCACTCCTGTGCCAACTGGCAGGGTATCTCAGCCCTCGGTAGGGGTAACCTGCTCAAGAGGGAAGAATGGGAACTCAGGCTCCACGGCCCGTTCCATCCTTGGCCTCTCTGCTGAGACTCTAACCGTCATTAATGCAAATGGCTAATGTAGTGGGCAGAGAGGCCCAGAACAGAGCAGAGAATCTTAAACTGCATCATCCAGAAATCGGATCCAGACTCCAGCTTTCATCTCCTGCTCACTTTGTACCTTGGGCTGGTCCTCTCAGCTGCTCTCAGAGTCCCAGGAATGCCTCGCGTTCGGGTTGCTATTGCTGTCCCGAGTTAGGGAGCTCCAGAAAGGGCTCGTTTTGGTAGGCAACGTGGACCAGCGAACAGGGCAGCCGGCTGGAGATCAGGAGAGCCGGGTGTTGCCCCTAGCTCTGCCATTGACCCATGCTGTCAGCTGGGGCTTGCTCGCTGCCTTCATCCCCACCATCTGTCAGGTCAGGGCAATAACGGCTCCCTCTCTTTGGGCTGCAGTGGGTCAGTGGATGAAAAGTAAATTGTCTGTGAGTTACAGCAAACATGTGACTCTCGGGATGTCACGAACGCTTTTTGGCAGCGTGCAAATGTTTTCCAGGAAGCCAAAAGTACCTGCTGGAGCTACAGTGGTTTCAATACCAGAGAAGCATTCAGTGCATTGATACTTTTAACAGCAAATGGCTCGGCTGCTGGATTTTTCTGCTGGCACTAATAGATTTGAGGTTGGATCCATTGGCTACCAGCTCCTCAGACATGGCAATGCTGCATTTGTTGTGAGTTCCTGGCGATGCAAGAATTCTTGCTCTCATTCTGGGGGGCCAGCGTCGCAGGGCAGCTTTCTGGGACAGCCTGTGAACCACCCACGCTGCCTAACTTCCCAGCGTTTTCTCCCCATGCAGGATCCTTGATGTGCTTCCCTCGCCACAGACAGGGTGAGTTTCCCTCCTTCTCAGCGTCAGGTAACCCAATCCAGGGGTCTCACTAGTACAGCAGATTCAGGGTCTAAAATCAATGCGTGGCTGATGCATGTATGACCAAGAGTTGTTCCCTGTCAATAAATAAGGGCGTTAGTATCGAGTAGGCGGATAGCTGGGTGAGTAGGGTGAGATTTGTTGAAGGATCTGGTCGGTTATCATGTGGTTAAACGGGGAGCGGCACAGGGCATGACTGCAAAACTGGGGGAACAGCAGAGCGTTTGTACAGCCTGTGACTTCTCCTTTAGCTTTGGAAGGTAACAGAAACCAACACAAATGGAGCCTGCATCTCCATTAGCATCGTAACCGGGCCCCGTGGAGCGGAGCTTTCCTTAGGGTGTCTTTGCGATAGGAACGTGGAAGGTACCTGGGAGGTAATTTACAGAGCAGATTGAAGGTGACAATTCAGCCCTGCTTCACCTCTGTGGGATTAACTAATGGGATAAGGCGGAAGACCACTGGAATGGCCTGCAGTGACCTAGCCCGGCATTCCCCCAGGTTTTGGAAAGCTGATCCCCCTTCCAGGCACATTAAGCCCTGGAGAGCTGTTGTGCATTGTTAAATACCTGCCCACCTTAGTTAATACGTGTCCTGCAGCACCAGGTAGGTCTCCCCCAACCCACCAATAAAAAAAAAGCGTCTAAGCCCCCAACCCACCAATAAAAAAAAAGCGTCTAAGCTGGACAAGGCCTGGCAGTCACGCTGTGCCCATTGCACCAGACAGAACAGACACCGCAGTTACACTGGTTTCCTCTTATTCCCAGTGTAAACAGACAGAGGGCTGGGTCTACAATTCCCCTCTTGCTCATTTCACTCTCTCTTGGAACCTTGACGTTGCTCCTTTTTTTCTTCTCTAAAATATTTCAACTCCACATCAGCTTAAATGTCCTTCCAGCCAAACACCAAACACCTACCCATCCAGCTAGGCGTTTGTCCTGCACCTGCCCCCCGCTGTGGTCTGAGATCGCTCAATGCATCAACCGTGCTGCTGAGTGCCCCTGTGAAACTCTCGGAGCTGTTTCCCGCCCACCCATAGCCTCTGCATGCTAGGAGACCCCCGGGCTGGACAGCCGGCCAGACTCACATCGCCACCATGACAGGATGTTGAGTTGCCATAAGGCCGCTGGACTGGCCGCACTCTGACTAATTCTTATTTTCACTCGACAGCCTGTCAGTAGCACTAATCCAGTGTCACTTGAAATCACTGACGTCGCGAGCCCGAGGTATTTTCACTAATTATCTGTCACCCTTAACAATGTCTCCAGTCAATTACAGTATCATTAACAGCTCAAAGCACACTCTAAACAACACAGCTTCATTCCCCAGCTCCCAGCGTTGTCGTTGTCGGTGCAGCCTGAGGGAAGGCCAGCCCACGGGGACATTATTAGCACAAGGACCGTGTTGTTGGTTATCCCATATGCTAATAGATACACATCACAGTGTGTACTTAGTGCTTGCCTTAATGACTGAATTTCCCTTCTTGTCTCCGGGCCTGCTATTCCAATTGCTGAATGAACTGTTCATTTCAAACACTCTGTGGATTTTGTCCCTCGCCGATTAGCAGGATGTCCACCACTCAGCCCCAATCTCTACGAATGACTCTGACATTTATCGGTATTCACCACATTGTTTCAGCAGCTAATTTCCAGCTCCTAGGTGGCTCACAAACTGTTCAATCCCGCTAGCTATGATTTATTACCGGGGCTCTGTTGATTGCTTATCTAAATCACACAGGATTGTTCCTGCTCCCTGACAGGATGATGGAAACTTTTTAAACCAGAAAATAAACAACACACAATGAAAAACGCACTTGTAGCTTTTCTTTGATTGTACAATAATCAAAACACATTTGTTTGCCCATTTCCCCCACCGATTCCTATGCACTTGCTTCCAGGCTGACCCTTACACACACAACACCTTCTCCACCCCATCCTGGACAGTCACTAGCCCATCCTTCAAACCCACCTCCAGGATTCTGGATCCTGGGGAGCTGCTGCCCAGGGGAAGTTACTGTTTCTATCACCTCAGTGTGATTTAGAACAATGTCGCTGTTCCCTAGTTTCTCCGGGTAACCACATGTTCCCACCGGCCACTGTCTTTCTCCCTCCAGTTGCTTTCTTCACTCGCTTGTTGCATCTTGTCTTAAAATAGAGTGTAAGCTCTTCGGGTGCAGGGACCGTCTCTAACTAGAGTTGTGGAGGCACCAGCACCATGGGGTCCTGATTCTGATTAGAAGCAAAGTGATAAATAACAACCACAACATGGACACTACCAAGGAAGCTGTGGCTTTGTCTCTTTGTAGCTCACATTTGTTCCCCTAGATGTCTTTCTGGATCTAGCGTTCCTAATGTCTTTTTCAATCAGCCGTCACAAAGAAGTGGAACCATCACACTTCTTGACACAGTGGGAGAGGCTCAAGAGAGACGTAATACAGCTGTTTCCTCCTTCTGACAAGATTGAGAAGTCAGTTTCTGCAATGCAAACTGGGACACCCCAGGTGGGATGGCATCCCTGTGGAGTTCTGTAAATCATTAGCAACTTGCTTAGGCCTCCATTTCTCAGCACTTGTTTTCTTGGGAGACTCCAGGAGTTTCTTTTTAAGCCGGTTTCCCTTTTGAAGATGCACGCTAACCTGGGGCTGAAAAGTCATCGCGTAAAGGAGGATAGAGTCTGCCTTAATGTTGCCCAGAGGAATCAGCCGAGGTAGGCCCTGGGGAATCCCAGGAGAATGTTTACTGTGATCAACCCCAAGGGCAGAGGATTCACTAGATATAGGCCCAATAACAAATACCTGCAAGGCTTGTGTTTGACAGGAGTGAGTGGCCTCATCCTGTGTCTGTGACGGGGCCTGAGTTGGCCTGAGCCAAGGAAAAAGAGAATCACCACCCAGGGAAGAAAAGGCTCTAACCCAACAGCAGAGTTAACTCGTGTGATGAGTTACAGTGCTCAGCACTAGGGTTGTATCTTTGCTCCCTCCCTGTCTCTGAGTAGCCCCTCCTCGCAGCCGAAGGAGGCAGACCGCCTGAAATTCACCCCAGGCAGTGGGGCAAGCAGAAGGCCAGGCAACAAAAGCCCAGCTTAAGCCAAAGGGTGGGACATCAGAGGTGCACAGGGGGTCGTGCTGACTCTGCATAGGGTGCGTTGTGCTCATACTGATCACTGAAATGCTAGGCTGTTGTTTACCCTGGGTTCAGCCTTTTTCACCTCCACCAAAATCAACCCCCTTCTTCTCTGCCTATTAGCTTTGCCTGCCTGGCCTTAGAATGGCCCTGGCCTGTTCAAAAAGCGAAACAAACATTTACCCACCAATTGCCGCTGGATGCAAATGCATTCAGTAATCTGAGTCTTTCGGTGTGCTTTGCTGAGTGCTTTGCTGAGTGCCTCTTCCTGGCTTTTCTTCTGCACTGGGAAGAGACGTGTAAGTGAAAAGGAGGCGAGGGCTAAAGCGGGGCTGGAGAGATGTGAGCAGCAGGGGAAACCAGCAGTGTGCAGCGGAAAAGTAATACAAACCCACCAGTGTAGATGGCAAACTGGCTCTCTTGGCACTGGTCTACAGAACAGAGGAGGCGCTGTTATGAGAGCAGGGCTCGAGATTTAAATGGCTTTACTTCAAACGTGAATTAAGCTCCCTTGTTAATTAAGGCTGATAAGTGGCCCTGGGAGTTCAGATGGCAGAGCCGGCAGGCAAGGCGGCCGCCCCACACACTGCAAATAAACACATTAGGAAATGGAAGGTGTAAACAAAACAGGAGAGTGGGCGTGGGCATGGGCGGATGTTTTATGTGAACCTCCAGAACTTCGGGAGAGCGAAGTCCTGGTTCTCTGAGCAACCACCAGAGTTGCTTCGTCTAGTACAAGGAGAGCCTGGCCTTGGGTGGAGATGGTGCATAACAGCAGCTGTTTGCTGTAATGTCAGGCGCCCCCTGAAAATGTTACACGGGTGAATGGCCAGGAAGAAGCCCCTCTCTCCCTTCCTGGTACATTGTGCTGCGTAAGGAGATGCCACAGGGGAGTTTTACACCTTATTCTGAGGCTTCAGGTATTGGCGGCTGCTGGGGACAGGATCCTGGACCCTCAGTCAGCTTGGATATGGCAGGTGCAGAAGTCAGGAGGTGGTGACAGAGAGAGCACTGCATGATGACGTGCTGGCATGAAGGCAAGGGCCTTCTGCGAGCCAGGGGCAATGTGGAATCAGCCACTTGTCCTGGCGGTGGGGAAGCACCTCCAAGAGGAGATGTCCAAGGGACTGCCAGGCAGGAGTGGGAGAACTCACTGGAGAAGGGCGTCCGAGCCAGAGGAATAGAGGAGCTTGCCCAGTGACAAAGTTTGGTAGGAGAAGAGGAGGGGGCCAAGGACATGCCCTTGTGGCACTGTCAGAAAGAAGGAGGAAGTCTCTCTCCCACACGCGTGCACGCACACATCCCAAGCACCATGGGCTATTCTGCAGGGCACAGGTGATTGCTGGACTTGGAGCAGAAGGAGGTGGTGCCTTTGCCAATGGAGAGCAATTGTGCAATGTCCGTCAGCCAGGGCACTTCAAACACGTCTCACATTCAGGAGACAGGACCCAAACCTCTTCAAACCAGGCACAAAAGTCAACCCGACCCCACAATTTCGTTCCTCAAGCCTGCCACACTGAGTGAGCTTTTTGACTGGTAATACACTCTGCAAATGCATCTGGAAATCCCTTCTCTGCACGCTGGATACGCTCTTGGAATAATAATCTCATGCATTTTTAATCTTGTTTTTTTAATGAAAAACTATAAGGCATTTATTTATCCTGCTATAACGCCATGAGCAAATCCAGCATGTCTGCCCTTGCCAACTGGCGAGAGTGAGCCCCAGCAACAAGGAAGCAAACGTCCAGCGCTCTGAACTTTGCCATGAGCAGATCACAGTGCCTGATCTGAGGAAGGAGATAGCTGACATTAGGCACTGATAATTCCTGCATGCAGGAGCAATGGGACTGACCCGTGCGCTCCAATTAGAACTCAAGTTAGAACACTTTTGTATGGAACCCGTTTGCTTGGGCAAAGGAATCAACGGCCTTAGACTGACCAGAGTGTGAGCAACTCCCCTACACACACACACACACACACACACACACACACACACACACACACACACGCCCCTTCCCTTCCTACCTTCTTCCCGGGCTCTGGGCAGTGACATGTAGTTCTGACCCAAACCAGGCCATGCGAGTATGATCCATTCACAGGGCCCGTGCGTTGCAGTCTGACCGGTATTTGCTCTGTACCAAAGCAGGAACTGGAATAAATGACAGCTGTAGAATGAAGAGTCACATTACTGCTGAGGCTTCAGGCAAACCTAGTGTAATCTGAATTGATACTGGATACAAAACCTTAACTGTGAGTCACTCTGGTTTCCATGTTCTCTGTTTTGGCAGAATCGCACTTCATCAGAAAGCCAGGCACAAAGGAAAATTAGGCGGGCAGCGCAGAAGGAAGGTGCTTTTCCCTGTGAAAGGCAGTTGCAGTAGTGTTCAAATCACCCAATCATTGCATTAATTACTAAGTACTGGGATCCTGCTGGGCTTGATGGGATCATTGTAACATCAAACAAAGGCTGAATAAAGGAATTCCTGGAGGAATGTGGAGTTCGGCTTTGATTGTCAGTTTGGTCCTCTTCTCTTGGAGGAAAGATATATCGAAATCAAAATTAAAACAAGATCACCTGGGGCGGGGGAGGGGGGTGGTGGCGCTTGCTGTGTTTTCCTGGCTAAGTCATTCCTGCAGCAGATGATGAGGCTTTGTCATTAGATTCTGTTCTTTCCATCCGAAGGTTAATGTGAAGTTAAGATGATGCTGAGCAGGGAGTTACATCCTTTGAAACATTCAAAGCTTTGTCACAGTGTCTCTCACTGCTTTGACGGGGGATGGAGAAACCAAATGAGCTTGCTTCAGGCAACGTCCTAGCTTTTGCCCAGCTATGGACCTCCCCGAAGCTGGTGTTAATCTTCCCTGGGTTATTCTGTGCTTTCTTTATTGACCATCTTAGCGTTGCTTAGATATGGACACTGTAACTGCCATGTGAAAATCACAAATAGGTCCAGCAATGAAAGCTGAGCGAGCTGAGTCAGGGAGCTGCATTGCTGGATGGCCATAAATCCTCTGTTCTCCCTTTGCCCAGGCTCCTGGCAGGTTGCTGCGTGATGGTTTACATTCTAGATGGGAATCAGGACACACAACAGCCCATCTTGGCTTTATGGTAAAACAGAAACCCATCTCCTGTGTGCAAGCAAGCCGGCACAATTTGTCCGGTACAAATGCATTCTTTGTGTACACGGTATGGATGTGATAGAACTAAGGTGACTAAAAAACTAACCTGCAGACTTTGCAGTTAAAGGGGGAATAAAAAAAATGACATGGCAGGATATTAAAGGGGCTCTGCAAGTGCCCATATGGCAAAGCAGCTAGGGGTCCTGGGCTAGGGCTGTAGGGCTTGCGTACAGCTTTTGTATATCAGCCGAGTCCTCTCTCCTATGTCACACCACTCAGCTCACCGGTTCTCCAGACCATGTCCCCCTACGTGTCCGTGCAGCACCCCTGGCATCCCCGTTCTGACCGGGCCTGCTGGATGCCACCACAGTACAAATCACGCCCGTCCTCTCAGTGCATATACTGTAAGCTGCAAGGAAGCTTCCCTCAGCAAAATGCTTCCTGCTTCAAAGCCCTTGCCACGGCAGAGCTAAATGCAATTCCATGTCTCTTATGTGCTCCTAATATTCCCAGGGGCTCCAGGACTCTGATTCTCAGCCCGTCGAACACAAAGCGGGTGAGAGAAGGGCCCTTGTGTGGCAATGCAACAGCCCGGGGGAAGATCCTTCCTGCTGCCACTGATATGAGTGAAGGAAGGCGGATGAAACAAGAGCACAGCATCCAGCACCGTCCTGGAAGGCCACATTGTATTGCAACGGGAAGAGAGGCCGTTGCACCGGGGAGCTGAGAAATGTGTTCTGTCTCTGCAGGAGAATGCCGGGCTGCATTTCTTACAAGGCTCATCCTAGCCCTTGGCAACATGTTCTCCTCAAGAGGGGCAGAGCGGAGTTACCGGACAGGCTCTGGGTCTGAGGGTCTCTGCATCTCTCTCTATCCCTCACTAAGGAGTTAGAGGAAGGGCGGAAATAAAGGAAACGTCCATAAAGCACTAAAGCCGCAGTGCTCCATTCTCTGTTGGAGCCCCCTGCACCATTCTGGCAGGTCTGACTGTATCTGAGCTACTTAGTGTAGCAAATGCTTTGTCCCCGGCGTGCTGGCACAGCACCGTCTGTCGTCCCTCTGCCCTCGCTGGGGATTTCGTTGAATTCAGCGCCGTGGAATTGCTGCAGCGAGGTCACAAAGCCGGTGCCTCGCACAAAGAGCAGACACACAGTATGAGAGTTAGACAAGTCAGGGCCAGTTCTTCCCTAGCAGAACTCCCCTGCAGCCAGCAGGTTACACCGAGCGTGTATTGTCCCCCTGGCCCAGGTGTCAGTATAGTGGAAGGAACAGATAAAGGGAAAGCGCTGCTTAGCAATCTGGCTGTGAAAGAGGAGTCCGTCGGGGACGGCTCCTGCTGAGTGTGATATATGAACCAGCAGGGCCCCAAGAATTGGCATCATCAGCACGACTCTGAGGGGCATGGAAATGTCCCAGTCCCTGAGCTGATTCTCAGAGATCCCCGGGAATTCTCAGCGCTGGGAGAGATTCTGTTTATTTTTTGATGTACTTTAAAAATAGGCATCAGACAAGGGATGGGTTGGGGATACACCCGGCCCCTGAAATGGAACAATCGGCTACTGGGAAGCACATTTCCATGTGTCCTTAGGGCATCCTTCCAGCTGCTCTAATTTATGCTAAACTGCAGCTGGGGATCGGTTCAACCTAGCCTGCGGCCTCCCATCCCTCCGGGACATCCTGCTGGCCCTCACGCAGGGAGCTGGTTCCCACAGGGCTGATCTTCCTAGAACTGGAGACACTTTGTGCTCCACAAAGCAGCTTCCCTGGGACCTTAGCACGACTCGCTGACCTAACAGCCTGCTGCCAACCGGCCCTCTTCTGTATCGCAGGCTAACAGGGGCCACAGACCTTCTTTCTTCTTGGCAAAGATTGAAAACAAATAACACGGAGTATAAAAATCTATTGAAGAGCGACCGACTAGCGGGAGCTGCTCTAAGCTTGCATGAGATCCATGCTTTTCAGGAGAGCGTACGGTGGCGGCCACAGTCAGGTGGTGACCAGCTTTGTCTGCGGAGGGCCTGTAGGCTCAGTGTTCTCAAGGAGCCAGGAAGGCTCAGGTTTCAGCGAGACACTTTCATTTAATAATTACACCGACGACTTCCTTGAGGAAACCAGATTCAGCATCCGACCCAGAGACCCCTGAACTCTGTCTTCACTCATCTCTTTAGGCTAGTTCCCCGCACAGACGCACAGGGTCCCCCAGCGGGTGCTCTGCCACGTCACACTGCCGGCAGGGATAACGGCCCAGAGCCAGCACGGTCGGTTCTTGCTGCTGCTCCTTCTCCAGGCACCAGCAAAGGGAGCGTGGCTAGGGATTGGGGGTAGGGGGGGAGCTTCATCTTCCCTGCAAGCCTAACAAAGCCAGGGGCGACGCACAGGCCTCGCCAGCCTGGCCGCTCCATAGCCATCACGCTTCCCCCACCCCGCTCACACTGCAGCGCGCGACTCAGCCTAGCACGTTGTGAATGGGTGGAGGGGTTTGCGTACCACTAGAGATCGTCATCCAGTTACTCGGTGTGACTCCCGCAAACCTGCCCCATGCAGCTTCACACACACGCACCAGCCATTTCCTCCATTAGCAAACGTCACATCTCTTCTAGGAACAGCGCCTTCTTTTCCATTTTAGAGGCCACCTCAGCCCTGGTCCCTCCTTCTCCTGGAGGTTGGGAGAGCTGAGGGTTGGGGTCCCACACAGCAGAACGTTTGTTTGGGACGAGCTGGGTCCGGGTGCCGCGTTTGTGCACAATGCACAATGAAGAACTGTAATAATGCTTTGCATTGATGGAGCATTATTCAGCTGAGGCTATGAAAGCATTTTTGCCAACATTGATTAATTAAGCCTCTAAATGTCCCTGTGAGCCAGGAGCTATTGTTACATCCCAGAAAAAATTCAGAGCTGAACGCAGTCCTGTGCTAAGTTTTCATTGCTTGACTTACAAAGAGTCAACAACAATGCACTTAAGAGTCCTGGTAGCCAGTCGGAGAAGAGATGCAAATGTCTGTCTCCTTGCTGGGTCAAAGAAATAATCCACAACCTGGTTTTTTCTGGTCTCAATCTTTTATTTCACGCCTTTGTTTCAAGAGACTATGAATTGTTATGCTATTGAAACTCACGACCACTGTGGAAAGATGTCCTGAATCAGTGTCTGACTCAGATCTCCTTAAACCCGTGCTCCCCAAACCTTTTACCATGGTTGGGAGCCAGGGTCAGGAGCGGGGCTGCGGCCGGGGCTGGGGGTGGAGGCCGGGGCCAGGGCCAGAGCCAGAGCCAGAGCCAGAGTTGCGGCCGGGAACTCTGTGCCTGTTCGCGGCCGGGGTGAATGTATTTATTAGCTCCATTTCACAGATGGTAGCGTGAGGCATGACGAGGTTACATGACTGAGCCAAGCCCATCAAGTGACTCGGTGCCAGAGGCAGGGACAGACCCCTCAGAAGCTTGCCTCCCACGCCCTGCTTTGGCGCTAGTCTGCAGCGCTTCTCTCTGCAGTACCCTTCCCGTCAGCTAGCAATGTCCGCACCAACTGTACGTCCCATGGATATGGGGTAGCCTGCAGGATCTGCACCTGCATTCCAGACTTCACGCTCCAGTGTTATCATCTACCGGGCTTTGATTAACGTGTTCTGTTGATGACAGTCAATGTCCAGACAGCCACTGAAAACACAGACTACATTGCCATGAAACCGCAGCTGGAACGGGCGCGTTTATTGTATTTCGGAAATCTCACCCACCCCTTTAGCGGCACAAGCAACATGGCCACACAAGCACCAGTTCAAACCGGGGGGGAGGGACAGGACCCCAGAGCCGGCCCAAAGCACACAAGGAGTGTAGATGTCCAGCGAGTGGGCTGTTTGTTCCTGTAGTCATAAAAAAAATAACGTGGCCTCCCTTTTAAACCAATAAAAGTCTTCCATGTTATTGTCTTAACGTGAACACGTCGTCACCCCAGGCAGGGTAACGTGGCCCCCCTCCTCGGACGCTGGGGGCAGTGTCTGCCAGAAGGACCCTCCCCACTGACCCCGCACGTAGTCACAAGAACCCCAGAGCTCCCAGTCCAGCTGACAGACGGCGAGGGCGAGCTCTTACTTATGAGCCCATACACAGACGTCTGCAGTGGGGCCAGAGAGGAACCGGCTGCCCTGTCGTTATTCAAGGTGATGGAGGAGGAGGCAGCAGCCTTGGCCAGTCTGATGATGATGAAGCGGGGGAGTTGATCTTAACCTCCACCCTGGTGGGTGCTCAGCAGCGTGCAGGATCCAGGCTCTCTGTTGCCCGGGTCACCTGGTAGCTCATATCCACATGCTCTGGTCGTGCACTGGAGCGTCTGGAGCAAAGTTGAGGGTAAATCATAGAATCATAGAGGATGAGGATTGGAAGGGACCTCAGGAGGTATCTAGTCCAACCCCCCTGCTCAAAGCAGGACTAACCTCAGCTATATCATCCCAGCCAGGGCTTTGTCAAGCCACAGCTTAGAAACCTCTAAGGATGGAGATTCCACCACCTCCCTAGGTAACCCACTCCAGTGCTTCACCACCCTCCTAGGGAAATGCACCAGCATCCACGTCTGTTGCCCTTTGTGTGCTCATGGACACACCCAGCTTGTCCTACATGAACGTTCTTAGCGATGGCCAGAGAGAGCAACCTTCAGCCCAGGGAGAACTGAGTCCCCCCCTACTAAAACAAATGGCTGGCTGCCTGGCCACACACAGCTGTTTGAAGGGGCTGATTGTGACCGGGGAGGAGAAGACAATACTGGGCGGTTTCGCTGCATGTGAAGCCCTTCTCTGCATGACGCGAGGTCCCCAGAGCCAGCCTGAAGCTGGCAGAATGCACAGCACATTGCATGGCTATTCTCCCGAGCCCGCGCCGCATTCGCTGTGTGGCATGACCATGTTAGCTACTGCTCTGGCATTCCACAGGGCAGGGTGAGTGTCAAAGAGTTGCTGGCCTGGGTGACAGGTGCAGTCTTTTGGCTCCCCCCTGGAGCACTCCTGACAGCTTGCTAAGGTATCTGTCAGCTACGTCTTACACCAGTAAAAATCTCTCCTCTCGACGCACAGCATTTTCTGACCTGTAAGATTCCCTGTGCAGTGCAGCTCTCCTGAAGTGTGAAGAAGGTGTCAGTGCCCTGGACAACTCCACTTCATTACCCCAGGCCCTCTCCAGCAGGCTGGAGTCCTTTAAAGGGGATACGTGCAAATTACCTGCAAGCATTTGCTGTAAATACCAAGCCAGCTGCAGAATGGCGTCCAGCTGTTTTGTGAGGCTATCTCCCCTCCTGTGAAGCAACGTGATCTAGTAAACAGGGATTGAACTGACACTTCAGAGACCTGGGTTCTATGCCCAGCTCTGTCACTGGCCCATTGGGTGATGGGCAAGTCACTTCCCCTCCCCATGCCTCAGTTTCTCCTTCTGTGAAATGAAGATAGTGATATTTCCCTCTTGTGTAAGGCGCATTCAGCTCTGCAGAGGAAAAGTACTAGAAAGAGCTGGGTGTTTTTATTACTATTCCCTGAGGAGCCTGCGGTGAACTCTGACGCGGAGAAAGAAGGCAGAAATAAACCCCTGCCACCAAGACAAAGAGGCCAGGACTTCAGTAGAAATATCCTTCGCCCACTTTCCCTTCTACTCTTCTTTCAAGAGCATCTGCTGGGGGGTTTGGCTGCCTCGGAGACGTGGCAATGACCATCGGCGCCACTTCAACCCAAGTAAATACCGCTAACGGTGAACTGCGACCGACTGATTTCGAACCTACAGCTTTGGAAATGAGCCGATGGTCACAGCCTAACTCCTAAGGGGCGTCAGGACTGGGAATAACTAGTCCCTCTCGTTGAGAACTGAAGCAGAGGGGCTTATGATTGCTTGGGATGGCAGAGACAGGCTAAACCTGGACTTCAAATCCCCTCCTGAAAATGGGGGCTCAGGCTTGGGCCCATCTCTCTTGAAATCATTAGGCCACCTGCTCCATGATATTCTGGGACCCATCCCATGGGTAAAACGCCAGCAGCATCTGAGATCTCTGCACATGTTTTGGGTGCTGGTTAGTTAGGTAGCTTCTCCCTTCCAACGAGAGGGAGGGAGATTCTCAACCACGGTGGCTGAGACTTTAACAAAGCCTTTCCTGAAGTCAGTGAGCCAAAGCACCCATTATACGCAGTGCTAGACCGCCCATCGCTGGATTTTTAAAATACAGGAATAGCCTGAGGTGCAAAACTAGGCCATCATTCATGAGCCTCCTTGAGAGAGAGTCTGCAGGGAAAGAAAGGAGTTGCTGACTATTTCCCAGGGCTCAAAACCAGACACAGATTCCTTCTCTTTCTTCCTGCCTCCCTCGTCCCAGTGACACAATGTCATTTGAACCGCCCGTGTCTCAGTGCTAGCGCACAGAGTGTGCTTCGATCTGATCTTCAGCGCCGAGTCCTGCCCACAACAGGTCAGTGGTGGCACGTGGAAGAGTGACCTCTGGGAGCTAAAGGAAAGATACCAATAGATAGCTACAAAGAGCAGGCCAGATTGAAGTATCAGCTGAATTTCAGTGCATTTATTCAGGGCAGAATCTGGCCTAGTTTCTTGCTAGAGATTTCACCTGCATTATAAAGGGACACAGAGAGTTTGGAAACTAGCCCAACAGGAGATGGAGTGGAAATACTTTGGGGGTGTTGCCTGTTCTCTTGTCTCCTGAGTAGGTTTTTGTATGCAGAACACATAGCAAGTGTTGCTGTCGCCATTGCACAGATGGGAGAGCGAGGAACAGGGCTTTTAAAAGCTGAGTGCTGCAGCATGCTGCAGTTCAAGGGGAACCAACAAATGAAACTAATTATCAACAGAAAGTGAAACGGACTAGACGAATTGGTCTGGTTTTACTCCCCAGTCTCAATGCAAGCAGCATAAGTAAATGTGTTTATTAAAATTTGTCAGCGGTAATAATCTCAGCTGCTGTGAGTTACACAGGACTCAATAATTCACCGTAAAATGAATCTGCAATGGACACAAGCTGCACTAACAGATTTATGTCTTCGCCGTCGGCACACTCAATACCGCCATGGAACTGCATAGGACAGTCAAAGCCCTGCACAACCATTCCCCTTACAATATCCCTGTACCGTGGGTCAGTGTTCTACAGATGGGAAATGGGGACACAGAGTTCTTACGTGGTTTGCTCAAAGCAAAGGAACCATAGTGAGTCATTTGAGGAATCAGGAATAGAACTGGCGGAGCCCAGTTGCATTCTCAGCCCATGAGACACATCAAGAGGGAATGCTGAGACGTGGTATTGTAATTCCAACCTATACGCACTGCAAGGAATGGTCTTTTAAACCAGGGGCACTTTATTTAAGCTGCAATAGCACAATTGCACTAATAAAAGAGACAAAATAACCAGTTCCCTGCATTGAAAAGCCATGTGGGCCGAAGCCAAGTACTTAATTCCAACAGGGAAATTGCATTAATGTCTCGTAAAAGCGTGGCAGAACTATTGCCACTGGTATGTTACAAGCTTGCACACGCATCCCTTGCAGACACTAGAGGAGCTCAGCTAGTTTTCCTCGAATCAGAACACAAGTTAGTCCTGCTGAATGTTCAACGATTCCTCACCTAGCCCACATGGGCCCATCTCCACAGCTCATTTTGAAGGACTGTTCAGAGTCGGACAGGTTTGGCGGAAACCATCCCTCGCTGCCCCATCTGACCTCAGCCATCGCTTCTGTGTGGTTACGCTCCTTCTGGTATTCTGGGAAACACTGGCCTATCCCTTCTGAGTCCTCCGATGCCACCCATCTGCACACAGTGGATTCCACTGCCTCAGAAGGATCTTTCTCCAACTGTAACTAGGTTGTCACTTGAAATGCCACTGGAGAAACTGAGGGTATGCTCCGATTTTGAGATCAATGTAGGGAGATATGACCACAGCCACGCTGCAGGCAAGGCATGTGCATACAAGTCTGGGATGTCACTGTGCAGGAAGGGAGCATGGATGGAAAAATTACAGGGCAAGTGAGAGTCATTCACACATGACTGGAGAGGTACCGCAGTAACCATCCCACATTCATTAATGGCCTAAGCAGCAAACTCAGCCAGATGGGCTGTTTTCATAAAGTAGTAACAAACCATTATTATCCCCTGGATGCTGGGTAGGCTGAGTGGCCGATATTCGACTGCTTGCAGGGACCTGCCCCCACACTTCATCCCCGGACTAGCTAACCCCACTGATGCGCTGAGATACCTGTGGTATGGAGGATGAGTGAGAGAGCAATCCAGCCAGCTTTGCCAGTGCTCTAATGCGCTCCCCGGAGGTAGGCTATGGAGTTATGGCAGAAAGAAACTTGTCATCCCAGTGATAACATCTGAACACCTGGCTTATACAGTTATCAGCGGGGATCCCCAAGCTCAGAGATACCTGGTTGCCTTGGGGTACCCCATGGCCGAGATGCCCGGGGATACCCCAGGACATGCTCCATTATACAGTTACACGTATATTGTTTAATGGCTAGGGTGTTTAGAGCAGTTCATCCCGCGTTCCCCTGTTTCCACTGGCTGGGCTGCCAATCTGACACCAGTGCTGAGAGGAAAAGGTTTGGAGGCCATAGAATTGCGGGGAGGGACTAGAGAGGGAGACGTAAGACGACTGAGACAACCTGGAGGCATTTCCAGAGCCTGCAATGCTGGCTCCAGACCCAGCTGCGGGTTAGTCTGCGTGGTTGTACGTGGTTTGTTAAATATAGTCAAATCACACCGAGAAACTTGTACCGTGGAAGGTTTTCCTGGCCCAAATCCAAGTCGAGGTTATCTACACTCCTTTGGCACACAAGCTCCTCTGCTCCCCTCTCCCCACATATGAAACCGGCGGCAGCACCCCAGGGCAGGATGCTAAGAAACGCCGGCGTGTGAAGAGATGATGCCACGCTGACCTGATCAACAACGTTGATTTGTCCATTAATAAGTGAAGACAGGTTTGCTCGTTGGATTGCCTGTGCTCTGGTGTGTTATCTAGAACTCCCAAACCCCGCATGGCCTCAGCGCTACGACTTCTAATGAGAACACGTGCACGGAGCAGCTGATCCCAGCGCTTGTTGCACCAGGAAGGAGGTGGTGAGAGTTTGCTGATCGGTAAACATACTGCCATCTGCCAGCCTTCCCCACCAGCTGCGTAGCTTTGCGGGACAGAAAGCCGGTCTGCAGAAGTCTGAAGTAAATGCGTGAATCTCACAGCTCTGTGGACTATTGTAAGAACAAGAGCCGCTTCCTGAGCACAGTGTATGATCAGCCTGTGGGAGTCCTTGACACAGGGGGCTCTGAGACAAACCCCATGGCTGGGTTTGATAAAGGGCAGGGCGACCCGAACACCAGCCTTCTGGTAAGAGGAGTGGGGGGAAAAGAGGGGGTTGCAGGTGAACAAACGACTCCCCGTACAATTAAATAACTCAGCCAGCTGGAAGAAAGAAAACTGAAAATGGTGAGAAAGCAGGGAGGGGGAGACGGCAGTGTACAGGTGTGGAGCTAAGAAGGGGGCGCAGCATCACGCCAGGGCAGAGCATCCAGGATATTGTCGGTATTAGTGCCATCCTCTTCCTTATGCACCCTAACATTGCTTGCCTGTTGTTACCTTTGCTGTGCATTGTCTGCCCAGGACTGGCCCCTGAAAGAAGACAGCTAATCCCAGCCCTCGTATCAGCCTTAACTGCTGACTGTGAAGAGGAAGCAATGAAAAATCCACCCAGGAAAGGGCTGCGTCCAGCGAACTTCCAGCCAAGCTCAGTACTGAACACTGAAAAGGTCAGACTGCTGCTCCGTAAACGATCCCAACCCCTTTGAGTGTTGCCAGCCCAGCCCCCACTTCCTCTTGGTTTAGTCTTTGCACTGAAAAATGTTCGAAAAGAGACACTTCTCCGAAATGCAGGAGACGTGTGACGAGCACAGAACAATGCAGTGAACACAGACAGCGACACCGCACCCCGCCTCCCCCAGAGGCTGGGGCTGCAGAGAATGAGTCTAAGAGTCACACACGTTGTTGTGACAGTGCACCACACGGGGGTTGGCTGAGTTCTGCAGGATGGAATCCATTTCTGGGCGATTCAGGAACAGAGGCCACACAGTCAAAATAGCTGTGAAGAGTGCAGGTATTTCTTTTCGGGGTAGTCATTTGCTCCATTCAGAATACTTCCCGTCTCTCGTTAATCTGCCAGTCTAATCAGCACCCACGCCTTGAAGCAAAGATTAGAGCAAATTCCAGCCGACTATGATGAGCCCTTTTCTGGAGAAACCTAAGGTAAGGAAGCTGGGAAAGCGCAAGGAAGGACTAGTCTCCAGTGAAACACGGGCCAGTGCCTGTGCGGGATTCATTCAGAACAAGGAGGGCCTGGTCCACGCGAGGCACTACCGCAATACAAATAGGTAACAGAGAGCACAAGCGTTGTGAATCCTAGTGCAAGTACTTGTGTGTGAGTGTGAGTGCTCACGTGAGCAGCTTTCCTCTCCCTGCCCTGGAAAGCTCAGCTTGCTGTTTACACGCTGGAGTGTTGATATTCCTGGGAAGTTTATGAATCGGACAAAGATCTCCTCCTGTCCCTCAAGCAGGAAACAGAAAGAATGCCACCTGACATACACGACCAATCATACGGAACAGGTAGCGGGTAACGTGTGGAAAGTTCTCACAATGACAAACCGTGCGGGTTTGTTGAGACAAATGCTTCGCTGAAAAATTGTGACCAACAAACCATGTCATAGACTCAGGATCTATTAATTTGCAAACAGAAGGAACTGCAAGATTCAGCAGGGCGGTTATTTGCAACAAATAATGTTACCAGTCTCGGCACCATCGGTGCCTGTTTCCTTCTCCCGGGGCCCTTTCCAGGTGGTGAGAAATGACCCAGAGAGGATGAACGTAGCTTCTGCTCAACCACATGAACACAGCCTAGCTGCTCTGCTGAAATATCCCAACGGCCCATCTAATCTGAGAGCTTGTCTCCAGCCGGGGCCCAGAAATCACAGCCCTCCCCACACACAGACATAACACTATATCCTGCCATTCATCTTGACCCATCTTTTGTCGTCATCGGCTTCTGCTCTCAAGCATGAGGCCCAATCATGAATCCCCATGCAAGTCAGACTGACAGCTAACCCCCCCAGACGGCTGTGAACCGCGCTGTGTTACTAGGGCGGTGCCGGATTGGCAGAATTAAGAACTGGATCAAATCAGATTCAAGAGATCCAAGACAGGCCATTACAGGCATTTTCACAAGCACCAGGGCTTCTTGGCTTCCACCGGCTAGGGAATTCTGCAAGTGGAGAGTGTTTCAGACTGGAGCGAAAACAGGAGGTGCTGGAGTCTCAGCAGAAATTAACCCTCATGTAATAAACTCTGGCAAAGAGCAATCTGAAAGCTGCCCCTTTGCAATTCAACACAGCTCCAGAGCCGCTCTCACAAAGCCATTTGGCTCGGCTCCGTGGGAGTGTAAGAGGCGCTTTCTGAGACACTGCCCACCCGAGGCTGGTCACAGCTGTAACGATGCATTTAGCACAGTGCCCAGCGGTGCTGTGCGGCATTCCCTTCCCACCCCTCAGCAAACGCCACCCAGTGTCTTCTGTGACCATGAGCTGGGTGAAGTTAACCAGTGACTGCCTGGCCACGGTGACAGCTTCACCACTGCTAGAAAAGATCTGCAAAGACACAGCTCTATAGAAGGCGGTGTCCGCTGCGTTCAGACCCTTATGCAGGAGACTGCGTTGGATGGGGCCTGGTGCATTACCGCTCCAGAGTACAGAGGTCTATACGGGGCGAAGGGGATGCCCGGAAGCACACACCGCACGTACACACACACACACACGCCGCTGTGGATGTGGAAAAGGGAAGGTGCGCAGGGGAGAAATCATTGCCTAGGGGTTACAGAAACTACCTGCTTGGTGCAATATCCCCCTCAGCCTTTGGCTTCAGGCACTGAGGCGTATAAAACCGCCTTCCTCTTGTAAACCTCAGGCACTACTGCTGACCTGCAGCCATGCGGGAGCGCTCCGTTCCAGGAGGTGTGTTAGCTTCTTGGCAGCCTCTTCACGCCCATGGCCAGGGCCTGCATCTCTCGGTGTGTGCACGTAGAAGGGGCTCCCCACGAATGCACCCCCTCATGACTGGGCGTGGCATGACAGCTCTCCCTTGTGTCGCGCCCCTGACAGTCACTCTGGTCTCACGGTGGTTCGCCTCTTTTTGTGACTCAGCCCCCCTGCCAGGTCACCTTCGGCCCCCTCCCTTCCCGGGGAAACAGAGAGTGCAAGAACCCAAACTCAGATGGGGTCGGGCAGGGTGAGGCCTGCCAGGGCTTCCTGCCTAGAGCCCCGGATCCAAGTTCCACAGTCCTTCTGCCTCTTCTGGCAGTGTCTCCACACCGCCTTTCCCAGGGGCTGGCCGGTGAGCCCAGGCCCCCCCACTCCACTGGAGTTCCTGTCTGCTTGTGCTGTGGGAATCTGTGCATGTGTAACTGTGGTCCACGCATGGTGAGAGTCGGGGTGTACACACCAGCCCCCTCTAGCTTTGTTAAAGTGCTTTGCACATCTCAGCCGCTGAGGATGTTACACACAACAGACACACACACACACTTCTAATTGAAACGACCTGGTGCCATTGTAAGCAGGAGTTGCTTCGTTCTCCTCCAAGTCCACTACTCCCCAGTAGGTGCTGGCTGGAACGCAGCCGGGCTGGGCAGATTTCCCACGCCTGGCTCTCTCTGTACCAGGACACACACAGGTTTCACGTGTCAGACGTGCTGCTCCCCTCTCCAGCTGCTCCATGTGTGGGGACACATTCGACATGTCCCCGAACCATAGACACTCTCCTCCCCTAGCAGCCACGCCTCTGCCATTCCTAGCTCCAGTTCACAGCAACATTGCACTCCTCCACCTTCCCCCAGAGCCGCTCCCCGCTGGCTGAGGATCCTTGGCAATGCTCTGACGGAGGAGGGAGGGAGCAGCGTGTCTCTGTCCCGCCTGGCTGCCGCTAGCCCAGATGGAGGGCCAAGTCCCCGGTCCCATGGCGAGAGGAGAAGGGCTTGTTTGACTCTCCTCCCACTGGCCCCCTGGCTGCTCCATGCAGAGCCCTTCGCTGCTCCCGCAATAACTGCGTGGATTGTGCGCTGGAGTCACTGAGTTTGCGAAGGATTCATTCGTTTCCTCCTTGCAGTGAGGTCTGAGAGCGTGGAAGAGGCTTGCATGTGGCGTGTTGTCTGCCCCATCCGCCAGCCGGTGGGGGTGTATGCCAGTGCTGGAGGGAGAGGATGGGGAGCCTTCATCTCCACAGCACTCAGAGGGTTAATGTCTGTGCAGAGAGCCAGGTGCATCGCACGCCTGCCTCACTCAAAGGCCCATCAGCACAGGAGAGCAGCCAGCAAACTGCCCGGCTAGCCACAGCGCCGGGCTGCGTGGAGAAAGCTCCTTCATTGCCCCAGCTAACGCCTCCCCGGAGAGTGCGCAGGGTGCTCAAAACGGAAACACAGAAAGAAATGTCCTCACGCTAATGAATGTAGAACAATTCCCTCTAACGAGCAGCCTGCTGCGCAGTCAGAGTGCGTTGGGCTGGGCTTGCTGGACGACCCTCTGCTAGGAATTCACCCTGGGGTGTGTACCCTTCTGGGCGCACATGGCCTGGCTAATCCTGCCCAGGGTAATTCCCACCCCACGTCCCTCACCATGGTTTCTGGGTGCCCAGGTGAGTAACTGGGACTTACACGCGCACCACGAGCCGAGGAGGTTTCAGACAGGTTGCAGTTTGGTCTGGCCTCCATGCCACTGTCCTTTTGAGTTAGCTCCCGTAAAGGAGACTGATGACAAAGTCTATCTGATTGTCTCATGGACGTCAAACTCCCTCCTCGGAGCCCCTCTCTGTAATAACACGCTGCCACGTTTGATAGCTTCCCTTATCCGCCGTGAGGCTGATCAGTTCTGGCTGTCATTTCATGCGGTTATAAGCAATCACACTTGCAAAGCAGAAGTGCGGCTCTGTGTTCCTCAGCAGAGGATGTAAAGTCTCACTTTTAACAGTCCTGGACTGACGTGTCCCTGGGCCGAGGGAGCCAGAGGCACATGCAGCTTCGCGTCGTTTGGAAGGAACTGCCCACTGATTGGAGTGCGTCTCTGGCTCAGCCCCAGGACAGCATCATCCCACCTGCCCAAACCTTTTCTGGGGTGTTCGCAGAATCTCTCCCCCCTATTTTTCCAGTGGACACAGCTCACAATCTCCTGACAATGCAGCCCGCTCTCCCACCCGTCCTGAAGCTGTGCAGCGTGTTACCGTGTTATCCGCAATGACACCCTCACTTCTATTGCAGAGCAGGAAGCGAACGATGAACTAACCTTTGGGCAGCGACGCAGGAAGGCCCCTGGTGTCTTCACAGAAAGAAACGAGGTGGCAATAATAACTAGGCAATGGGCCTGTTATCCCAGAACAATAACAAAAGAAATGCAGCCAGCTCTGGGGGGGAGCATGATTCCAGCACAGCAGCCGGCAGGAGGGAGAAGGAAGTTAGGCCAAGCAGATTGGGGCAAATCCTTTTTCCTTGCAAAAGGTGTAAACGTGGATAACATGGCAGCGCAGGGGTGCCCAGGCCTGACTCTGGTTCTGGTTCTGTGCACCGGGGTGAGTTTCATGCACGATGAACATTGACAACAGAGACGTCTCAGATGGGAACAGAACTATGTGGAGCCCCTGAGGGATAGCAGCACGCACACTCTACAGGCCGGCTATTGCTAGTGGATGGTGACTGCAACCGCTCTTGGCTTCCCCCTCCTTCTCTCAGGAGCCTGCTCTGCTCTTCCTCTCCCTCAGCCATCAGCACCGCTCTGTCCCTTTGTCTCTATTACATGGGAACAGCAGGCAAGTCCCTGGGAGCAGAAATTTCCTCATCCACATGTGCCTACGTCCTGGACACTTTTCCTCCTTGCTGGCCCCTGACAGGAGCAGCCTAACTTCGGAGGAACGCGTGGAAGCCACCTCCTCACAGAAGCAGCCAGTGAAGAGCCCCAGGCCTCGCTCCCCTTGGAAGAAGCTGCTGTCTCCAGCACCCCCCTTCCCCTCTCGTTTGTCTGCTGGAGGTAATGGTGCGTCGCAAGAGCTGCACCCTGCTGAGGGCTGGAGCTATTTTTAGAAATGAAGGGGAGGTTTTCACAGCAATTACAGCTGCGCTTCTGAACAATTCATTTGCTAAAGTAATTAAATAGATAATACAGACGATTACATTCGTCATTTATTTTTCTAACTGACTGTATCCCTGGTGTATGCTGCAAAATGCTTCACTAATTGTTTCCTTGCCTTCGCCCCGGCTCTTTGCTCATCCACCTGTTGTCTCTCTCATCTCATTCCTCGATGGTAAGCTCAGTGCGGCAGGGACCGTCTGTTCTGTGTCTGTACAGCGCCTGGCACACTGGGGCCCTGGCCCATGACCGGGGCCCTGAGGCAATACCATAGTCTAGATACTGAAGATGTATATTTGTGCACGCACAATGTAGGGTTAGTGGAGAGAGAGTCCCAGAAACCAAAATCTCTTTGGCCATTGAGCATGTGCAGCGTCTGTGCTGGCTTCTCCCCGTACTGTCCCCTACCAAGAGGTCTCAGCACCCATCCAGAGGGACCAACCCCTCCCAAAGAGAAAGGGGAAATTCAGTCTCTCTTTGGCCAGTTGGATGAAAGTGCTAGGAGGCGTGGGAGGCATGGGGGGAGTGTGACATGGACACCTGTGCCCCAGGCACCTGCTGGAAACCAAGGAGCCCAGACTCTCCCCCTAAGGGATGAGTCACTTCAAAAGGTTTCTTGTTGAAAAAGTCCCATGTCTTCTAGGTCAGAGTAGAGGCGTAGGGTCTGTCTACCCAGCAACCAGACACCTGCGGCTGACCCGGGCCAGCCAACTCAAAGCTGTCTCATGGCTGCATGCCGACTTCTGGATGTGAGGCGGGGTCGGAGCTCTGGGACCCTCCCATCCTGCGGGTCCTAGAGCCAGGGATCCAGCCGAGCCCGGGCGTCTACACAGCAGTGAAACAGCCCCGCAGCCCGAGCCTGACTCGGCTGGCACGGGCCAGCCGGGGGTGTCTAGTTGCTGTGTTGACATCCACAGAGTATCTTCTTCCCAGCACTGCTCCCCCAGGCACAGACCACGCTTGGGGTGACCCTGAGCCCCCCTCCCCTGGGGCTGGGGTGGCAGGGAGAGGCTTTGGAGAAAGGCGGTGCAGTCCTTTAAGTGTGACCGCTTGGTCCAGAGGGGAAGCATTTACGGGCTTTTCTAGACGGAAGAGCAAGAGGCAGCTGAGCTTTTGTTCAGGCCAGTGGGAAACTGATTAAGCTGGAAGGAAAATATCCCTGTTGTCCCTTTTCCCCAGCCAGCCAGGGACAGGACCCCCCTGGGAAAATCTGCCTCGGCGATTGACAAACACCGCTTTGGAGTGCAGCATCCCCACGGAGCCGGAGCCGGAGCCGGAGCCGGAGCCTGATCCTGCTGCCCATGGCAAAGTTCCTGGCAACTTCAGGACCAGGCCCAAAGCGTTATGCACCTGGTGCAGCAGAACCACCGCCAGGGGCGGTCCTGACGCGGCTGAACAGTGGTTTGAGCTGGTGGGAGAAGGAGCTTGGAGAGGAGACGAGGAAAGGGAGTGAAAGAAGGCTGCCCGGGTAGTTGCAGACCCTGATTCAGGGGCAGCGTAAAGGTGTAGGGGGCACAAGGTGCCCCGGCCCTCGTGCTGCTTCCTGTCTGCGTGGCTCCCCCAGCCTTCAGAACTCCTCTGTAGCCGGCTCCTCTGCCTGTCTGCCCAGGGAGTGAGCACGATGCCATTCCAGCAGATGGCTGTGAGCGCAGAGATGCCAGAGAACCAGCCTGTGCACCACGCTGAAATACTGCCTCACACCTGGCAACTGACTCCCTGCCAGGAGTATCGGAAGAGCAGCCCCCAGGAGCCCCTGCACACGCAGAGACGGACGGGGGAGCTGAAAGTTACCGCGCAGGAAACAGAGGCCAGGAAACAGAGGCCAGGATTTCCAGCTGCAGCCCTTTGGAAATCAGGCTCCGGGGCAGGTGTCTCCGTGGGAGCTGGACTCTTTGGAGAGCCCAGCTCAGGATGGAAACGTGCTGGCGCTGGTGACTGAGGCTGGAAGGAGCGAGGCAGTCCAGCGGGTGCGCCAGCCTCTGGATAGTCAGCTCGGGAGGCTCCCCCAAACCTCCGTCTTTGCGTCGCCAAGAGTCCAGAATCCCTGACCTAGAAACTGAGCCCTTCAAATCCGCGGCTCTGACAATCGGGAGCCAGGAGCTATTCGAATCACAGAGCCCACCATGGTCTTCAGCAGCGGTTAGCGTCACGACTGCCCCGTGCTTTGTCTCACAGGATTGTTTTGGAATAACAACAATTCTGATGCCTTAAACGAAGTGTTTACTCGAGAAGAGCCCATGTCCGTCACCGGGACCCCCCCCCCCCCCAAAGGTTTCATCCTGCCGTCTCCTTCTCCTGCCCCATGGCATCAGCGCAGGGAGAATTAGCCTAACGTTGCTAATGAATCAGGCTCTCCCTCTCTTCCCCACCGTTGAATGGGGTGCTGGGATTGAAGGAAGCTGTGAAGATGGCGAGCGATGGGCCAGGGTCCGTGCAGCTTGCTGGGACGCTCCCGGGGCCCAGGGTAAGCCAGGCCCCTGTGCGGGCTCACGGAGTTATGTACACGGGACCCTTGAGAACCCAAAGGAACAATCCATTTCGAAAGGGACTCTGTGGCCGCACGCCCCTCAGGCACCTAACCAGAGACGCCGCCTGGCCTCCCCCATCCGCCGGCCTGCCAGCGAGCGTCTCGCCACTGCCCCCCAGCCCACCGCCTCTCCCAGGGAGCAGCCTGGCCTCTTTTTACGGCTCTGCACCTAACAACGCTCAACTCAAGCGCCTCTGGCCCAGCCAGGATGCCTCCCTGAGCTGCCTGTGAGATGGCCTGCTGGGATGCAGCTCAAAAGCCCGCTGCCCTCGAGGCCCTGTTTGAGCAGGAGGGACCTGTACAGTCAGCACCTGCACCTGCACCTGCACCTGGGGGAGTGTCCTGCTAAGACCAGGGCCTGAGCAGAATAAGCCCTCGCCAGCGCGAGAGAGATCTCGCTGGCTGATCTGAGTTAACCTGGGCTGCTCTAAGAGGGACTTGAGCACCAGGCTCCCTCCCCTTCCCTCGAGGCGAGCTGTGTGTTTCACCGCACGCACGCCGTGCGTCTCCCTGGCAGGCCCATGGAGGGAAACCGTACGACAGCTGAGAACCCAGCACTATGTGTATAGATTATCCCCTTCCCAACGCGATGCAGGCCCTTTTCCCACGAGTACAGGGCTCCGTCCCTTCCTGTGATTTACCCACAGCGATTTACCCTGTGGGCCGACAGAGACGACCTGCAGGACAGTGACGGCTCAGGCCTGTCCATAGCTATTTTGCTATCCATTTGTGAGATTCAGCGAAGGCCCGTCACTGTGACAGTAACACCTGTGAATGGCCCATCGCTGCAATCGAGCCCCCAGCACCACAGGATCTGAGCACCTCCCTAACAGTGCTGGATATATCCTCCACGCCCCCGCCCGGGAGGGAGGGAGGAGTCCCAGACGCGGAGCTGAGGCACAGTGAGAGCAAAGGACTTGTCCCAGGGAGCCTGTGCAGAGCCAGGGATTGAATCCAGATCTCCTGAGTCCCAGCTACAACCACCAAACCAGCTTTCCTCCCGTCCTGCAGTCCTGATTGACAGGGACGCTGCCATTCTGCTCTGTTTTCCGACACGATCCACCCACAGTCAGTTAAACCAAACATTACCCCCGGGATATTATGGCTATTACAGCTGTAAGAGAGGAAAACAAATGGCTGTGGCTGAGTGTCATCCCTCCGTGGTCCCAGCGGCATCCGGAGTGCGTCACAAATCTCCAAAGTGCCCCTGGGTGCTGGGCTCAGCATTCAGATCTCTGCTTCAGCTGAAAGTTGCGTAAAAACCCCTGGAGCCAGACAACTCCCTCTGGACTCCACATTTCAGGAGACTCAGGGAGAACATGAATGATCCCTTCCCCGGCTCATTGTAATTTGCACTAAGTAAATCATTCCTGGGTCAACTCCCTCTTGCCTTGGCGAGGCCAGGGGAAGAAGTGATGTGTTTTGGGAAGAGAGACTCCTCCTGGAGCTCCCACGCACTGTGCCCTGTGCCTCAGTTTCCTGCCATGCCAGCTGGAGCTATGCTTCCCTTCCTCGTGACGGTGGTGAGGAGATCAAAGCCATCCCCAGGGGACAGATTGTCAGCCTGAGACAGCCACTTTGTACCCGTGTGACAGGGAGGATTCCTCCGCGCTAAGCCGAGCTCACGCTGGTGTCACTCCACTGACCTCACAGCAGTTGGTCCTGCTTTGCACGGGGGCTGGAGGGGGAGGGTTCACTGGCTGAGGTTTGTTGTGGCGGGGACAGGCTCCTCATTGTGCGTCCCATGTCTTTTATTCGTTGCTGTCATCATTTGTCACATCCTGTTGTTTTCCTCCATTGGCTTTAATTAAATCCTCCGTAGCCGTGGTGAGCCAGGCTCTGTTTTACCGTGAGCTGACCTGCCAGGCTATTACGTCCCTACCAGCTGTTGTAGCTCTTCGAGGGATGAGTGTATATTTCTGGGGAGCGCTCTGCCTTCAGATATGGACGCACCCCCGGGAGCAATCCGAGCGACTAAGGGCATAACGAGATCCAGACTGAGCAACAAACATGGGTGTTTGAGCAGCCAAACACTCGCTTTTGTTGTGAGCTTGTAAACGGGAGGCATTCGACCTCTGGGAGAGAACCACATCTGGCATCCAAAGTGACTCCACGGGATGGTCTAGCTGACCTTTGCTAGCGGAAGGAATATTTTAAGGGGTGCAGGGCTGATCCCGCAAGGTGCTGGAGTTGAGGGAACTCAGCACCCCTCCTGAAAGTGAGCAGCACCTCACAGGAACAGGCCCTGCCACTGGACAAGCTACACAGTCTTGTGACCCGCCTGTACGTCTGAAAAGTCCGATCCCTTTGATTGGAACGTGTAACTCCCGATGGCGTGCACAGCCCGCTGGGAAGTTAGGGGCCATTCCTACAACCCTCACTCATCCGGGCAGTCCAGATTGGTGTGAATGAGGATCGTTCTCACATGTAAGGGCTGGCATGATCCGGTTCTCTGTGCGCTCTAGCTAAAGGAGAACAGAGTCTTCTCAATTGGTGTGGTGTGGTTATAGTTACAGCCTCTCTCTGCATTCTCAGCACTGTGCACTGCCTTCAGCGCTCGCCCTGTGATCTGTGGCCATGCCACGTCTTTGCCACCCTGCTGAGTGTCCAGTTTCGTTGTCGTCTCGTGGTTACTCACGAAAGGGACTGGCAAGCCACGGGGGAGGCCTGGCTTTTAACCAGTGGCGATGCTCTGTTCCCGGTGCATATGCACAACCGGGTGTGTCTTCTCTTGCCGGGCCGGTGTCCTTTTCATGACTAATTCACCTGCCAATGGGGTTGCCATAGTAACAGTCCTCTTCACTTTCCCAGACTCTCTAACCCGGCAGGACAATGTTTGACATCAGCATCCCCTGTTCGAGCTCCTGGTGTCACCCCTAGGCAAGCACCAGTCGGGTCATTTGTCTGAACCTTCCCAGCCTGCCCCTGGCATCTTTTTTCTGCCAATGCGTCAAGGGCAGGGTTGTTTGTTAGGATGTGTCACAGAGTCACGCAGAACCGGCCCAGTAAAGACTTGGCGTGACAAACCTGACACGGTTGTGGTCACTGAAACAAACACACGTCGCCGTTGCCTGGAAAACGGCAATTTTCCATTTCTTTTCCCACTATAAAGAATTGCTCGCCTTCAATCTTCTTCCTCGTCGTAAACCTTGAACCGCCACCAAACAGCCTATTGATTAAAGGGAGATCGACAATCTATGCTAATAGCAACGGGCTTCTGCCAGGACTTTTCGGAACTGGGGGCAATTTGCGTTACGCCTGAAGCATTTGAAATAAACAACCTGTCATGGCTTGAGTTGCAAGGCTAATGTAAAGCCCGCCCAGTGCTTTCAGCCTCAGATCTGATCCCCAGCCAGCTGATACCGACACTCAGCAAATGGGCAGGAGTGCAATAAACTCATTTGAAATGAAAGGGCTTAAACACTAACCAGTTTGAAGTCAGCAAAAATATTTAGAAATTAATATGCCTGAGTTTCATGGTGTTTGGAGATGCTAATGCTGATTACAGAGGCTGAGGGGGGCTTTGCCAGCATCTATGCAAACTCCAGAACGTGATGCGTCCAGAGACAGCAGTTCTGTGTTAGTCAAAAGCCTTTGCAGAAGCACCTGGAGAGGCAGCGTATCACGGGATGGCATGCAGGATTGCAGGAGTCGTTCAGTCCATTTGCTTGTCAAAGCCAGGTGAGTGGAGGATGAAGTAACAAATGTAACCTAATAACTGGGGCCATTGAAAACCTGCAGGGCAGAATTGCTAGGATTGTGTTTTATTTCTTGCGAAATGATGCAGGAGAAAAAACACCTTGGTTATCAAGGATACTTGCTTCCGTCTCCTGTGCCCTTACGAGAGATAAAGATCAGAAATGAAGACACACACATTAGCCCAGTTTATATAGACCCTGGGTTGATATTGGGGGTAATGGGTCTCCATCCAGTTTCTACTGGACAGGCGTCTACATGGCCAGAAATCACCAGCACACGTCTTGCCCTGGATGGCCCAAAACCCCAGGACTAAAATCTCTCTCTGCAGTATTTACCTGCCCCCAGGGCGTGACTATTGTATCGGAATAGGAGCCTCCTAATCTTTGCCTGTATTTATCCTCCCAAGGCCCCTGTGATGCCGGACAGAACTATTGCCCTCACTGTGCAGCTGCAGAGCTGAGACACAGAGAGATGATGTGACTTGTCCAAGGTCACACCGGCAAGTCCCAGGCTAGGCCTGTAGCCACTGGGCCAACCTTCCCTTCTCTCCCCACCAGGTGATGCTTCTGCAGCAGGACCGGCTGGTGTGTGTGGCAGGGGGATGTGAAGCTGCCCCAACCTCATTTTGCTGGCCTGCCGTTTTCAAAGTGCACCGAGAGGGAACTCTGGGTTTGCTTTTTAACTGGATAACGGTTCATTTCCCGAGCTTGTCTGGGCAGGTTGGGGTGAGGGAAGACGCTTGCACTGCTGTTGTTCTGTGGTTGAAAAGAGGACTTCTGCCGGCAGGACTCTCAACCCAGCCCCATTCAGCAGCAGTAAAGTCACTTTTCTTTTTACATTGAAAAGTATTTAAAAGACGAGACGCCCCAACCAATTCATCTTTACCGGGTCTTCAGAGCAAACTCGCAAACCCGTTCTAAGGTCATTCGGAGTCTGAAGCTCCAAGGACGCGATTCCAATCAGCAGTTCCTATCCCAACTCACAGATGCCAGGCTCACTCCATGAGTTCGACTCACACAGAGAAGCAGTCACATGCAAACACTTGCATTCTGTTATTTTTAACTTGCTGCCAAGATAAAGCTTGTGGGCATTTCACACAGCTCCAGATCCTCCTTGGATCAGCGCTTAGCCTGCTCCCCAGACAAGCTCAGGAAATGAAATGTTATCCAATTAAAAAGCAAACCCAGAGTTCCCTCTAAGTGCGCTGTGAAAACGGCAGGCCAGCAAAATGAGGCTGGGGCAGTTTGTAACTTACTTTATCCCAGACACACGCATCTTAATGAGTCCTTGCAAAAAGTTTTTCTTCAACATGCTTTTTCCTCTAAAAAGTCAACCCCTTTGACCTACAGGTATTAATGCTGCAAGCTGCAGCTGTCTGGTGCCAGGACCCATTTCATCTTACACGTGATGCATTTTCAGGCAGTGGCCAGACGTGGCTAGAAAATGACAGAGATCGCCTCGGCGTGGCATGAAGTGGGCTTGGTGATCCGGCATATGGCTTTCTTCCCTGTGAATCCTAAAAGCTGATGCTCTAGATTGGGGGGGTAGGGGAGCTGTTCTCCTGGGAGTGCTCTAGTACAGAAAAGAACGGCCAGACTGGGTCAGAACAATGGTCCATCTAGCCCAGTATCGTGTCTGCCATCAGTGGCCAATGCCAGGTACTTCAGAGGGAATGAACAGAACAAGTAATCAAGTGATCGTCTAGGTAAGATCCTGACCCCTTATGGTCATCAAGGGGTGCATGGCATCTTCCGGAAGGACAATACTCTAGCCAGTTTGTGAACTAGAGAAATATTCTACCTCCATACATTTCGCCTAGAAATTTCTCCTCTTCAGTGTCATTTTATACTGCTGCTTGGAGATGAATTTGTCCCGCTATTTAATTTCATCTCCTAGATGCGGGTGATGTTCTCCTTGGTCTCTAGGATACACGGCTCGATACATGGCATCTCACCGGCAGCAGAGTCCCTCCGTGCCAGCCTTGTTACCTCACTCACTGACACTGGAAAGGCAGGTGGCCAGTCTGACAGATGGCCTGCTCGGTGGGGGGCAGTCCTTGCATATGTTTCATAAAATAACGGCACCAAGGTGTATGGAGATGGTAAGAGAGACGTGAATTCCGGCTGCAAACTCTAAACAAATGACCCTCTCAGACACGCAGCATGAATTGTACCTAAGAACTCCTAGGTGTCTAGGGAATGAGCATGACCCCAAACCCCCGGGCGGGTCCTACAGCCAGTTACACAATCCTTCTCCACTTGTGAGTCGTATTCATAGCAGAGTGCCCACGTTTCCAATGGCAGCCTAGCTCCGCAGATGACAGTGGACATTCTTCATGCAAAGCGAGCGCACATGACGTGCATTAGAGACCTGAGCTGTGAGTGAAATCTATCTAGGTGCTTACATGGCCTTCATCACCATAGTACTTGAGCACCCTGCAGTCATGACTGGATTTGTCCCCGCAGCACCCCTGTGAGGTAGGGCACTGCTATCCCCATGTTACAGAGGAGGATCTGAGCCACCAGGCAGATTAAGTGACTTGGCCAAGGTCACACAGAGAGTCTGTGGCATACCCAGGAACTGAACCCAGGTCTTCTGAGTCCCAGTCCAGGGCTCAGTCCTCTAGACAGCTGCACTGCAAGGAATCAAAAGGACATCAACATTTCCTAGTTCTTATGTTTTTTTTAAATAAATATCCCTACATAGGGGCCCTCTCTGTGACTTTTGTTATGTGCAATTAGCTTCTCGTTACTTGCAGTGGAGGAAGGTACTGTCAATTTCAATTTAATTAAGGGGAATAGTTCTCCTCTTGCTGGATCAATTCTATACGTTCTCGCTATAAGTGAAATGTGGTTTTCAGCAGGGATCTTGCAACCAAGTTTTGCCAGAAGTGTAAAGGTAAATTGTGTTGTCAGCAGCACCGTGGGCTGAAATTCAGCTGTCCTTCAGCACCTTTCAAATTCCCAGCCGTAGTTATTTAGATTTTTAATACTCTGCAATAAAAATAGTTATAGTAAATTGTTTGACCTACATATGGGTTGTTGGGGGTGGGGGAAGGCTCTGGAGTGTTAAATCTCCCACAGTCCTTTCAGCTCAGATCTACAATATAGATCCTGGTGTCATCACATTCAGAAGCTTGCAGCAGGCAGGAATTCTCAGCCCTTTGTTTGCTGAGCTCAGCGTCTTGGGATGGTATGTTGGACTGGTGCCCTGCTCCCCAGGGACTATGAAAGATATGTAATGAGTGGCAGAGTTCCAGTCTGATTTCCTGAAAGTCAGCTCGGTGCTTCTGAGCAGTGGGTGATGTCACACTGGGGTCCTAGCGGGAGACAATTTTTTGTACAGATACTTATAAGTAGACATTTGCTGTTGGGTTCCTCATGAACAGAGCTGGGTCTATTTCCTGTCACAGGCATTGGCCACAATTCCTTTAGAATATAGTCTCTCTCTGCATGGATGCTGAGGAATATTTCTAGAATGGGGAAAGGTACATTGAATAGATAGATCCAAAAAAACTCTTGACCAAAGCTGTACTAAACAAGAAGACCAAACAGCACCTACTTTCACCACCTTGAAGGAAGATGCCTTCGAAATGAGGATAATGTCCAGGGGTCAGAGGCAGCACTGGGGTAATGGGTGAAATTAGATTAACTTCACTGGCGTTGGATGTGCCTGCATCAGCTTGGAATCTGTGGGGTTTGCTCTCAGCCCCTGTTCAGACTGTGCCATCCAAATACACAGGGAGATCCTCCAGCCCTGGGCTTTTGGAGAAAGGAGCCTGGGCAATGGAGATGGAGACACGAATTTGGGGATGGGGCTAGAGAGGTTTGTGATGTTCAACATACTAGATGCTTTTTCCGAATGAAAATCCTTTCGTTTTTGTTGCATCCAAACTAGACTGGAGTCTGGTCTCTCCAGCCTTCCCAGGCCCCGGCCCTGAGCGCACTTTTGTGCAATGTCACAGTTAGCAGATATGATTCGCATTTCTATTTAGTGATAAGGGACTGAAGATAATGGTCGCCTCAGATCTGCCCAGTCATGGGGGAGCAAACACAGACCTCTCTGTCCTGAGCAGCTGGCTCGACCCCAGGTGATCTCCTAACTACTTCCAAAGTCTAAGCTTTACAGAAAAGTTTTTTTAAAACTTTTGGGGCCACAGAGGGAAAAAAAACCCACCCCCCAGAAAACCTGCATAGCCAGCCCGGAGGGAGAGAGCAATGAGGGCCCAGTTCTCCTGCACATGTCTGCTGAATTGCACAGAGCTAGACACGCCGTTAGCTTATGCAGCTGCCAAAGTTGCTCCATCCTGGCCTACGTGGTCCTGGGGTCTGCAGTGATTTCTGGTGTCACTCCAGTGACCTCTGTGGAGTTACAGCAGGGATACATTTACCCCTTGTTGCAAACTGACAGCCGCACCCTCCTCATCGAGAAATCCTTCCCACCCCCTCCGGCTTTCTGAGATTCCTCTAACACAGCCTGGGGTCGCAGGCCCCAGAGCGGTCATGGGACGGGTTTACGGGGGACACAAGCACGGCTGGCATTAGGGTGCAGGAAGCAGGGCAATCGCCTAGGACCCCACGCCACAGGAGCCCCGGAAGCGAGTTCACATGTTTCAGCCCTGCACTGTGCGGGGCTGACGCCCAAAGCCCTGAGCTGAAGGCAGTGGGTTGCAATTTTTTCTAGTAGGGGGGTCACCAGTTTTTTTTAAGTCCAAAGGGAGTTGCTAGCACAAAAAGGCTGAGAAACACTGCTCTCCCAAGCATTGCCTCTTCACAGACAGCCATGTCCCCTGGTTCCAGCTTTAGAGACAACCTGCCCTCATCCTCTGGGATCAAGCACTTTATCTTGCGGTGGTATAGGATTTCTCCTTAGAGTCAAAAAGCAATGGACTTGTCAGTATGTGTGCTCGTGTCATTCAGCGAACAATTACACCAGACGCATTGGTGTGTAGCGTAATTAACCGCAGCAGGAAACAGCTTCGGTAGCATTCACAATAGGGTAAGATCTGCGTGGAGATACTGAGCCTGCATTGAATGAATCTGAAATATTGAGTTATGCCGATGGGCGATGGCATCGGACTGCTGGAGTCACTAGCGGTGCTGTGTCACGAGACTTTCCTTCGGCAGAACAAGAGGTGCCAGCGTTGGAAGCGTGAACTGGAAGTTAAGATATTTCAGCCCAGGAGCTCCCAGCACGTCGCAAACAGTTTGAATTTGGCTTCCTGCACCCCCAGGAGTCAGGGAAGTATTGCACGCCCCTTTTCACAGATGGGGAGTCCGAGGAACAGAGCGGGGAAGTGACTTTCCCCGTCCCAGCATGGCGATTTAGCAACAGAGCAGGAATTCCTCTCTCACGCCAATGCTCTTCTCTCTAGACAACACGCCCTGCCCTAGTGGGGAATGAAACCCAGGAGTCCCCACACCCAGGCTCCCCTTCCAGCCTTTAGACCCCACGCTCCCACAAAACCCCCAGCCACCGGGAAACAAGACAAAGTCTTGCTTTAAAAAGACCTCACATTTCTCTCTCTTCCCAGGTTTGGAGTAAGTCAGTCCCCAAATGCTCCTGGTAACGCCGGGGTACCTGGTAAGCTACATCCTTGGAAAGGGGTTACTTTCAACCCCCTAAAGGGCTGAGAACAACGGATGAATTCCACCCCTTCACTGGGGTCCCTGCCAGGCCCGCCAGGCCACTTGCCTCCATGGTGCCCTGAGTGTGTCCTGGGGGTGGGGCTGGGGGTCACACTGGATTGCCAGTGGAGGAGCAGCACTGCCAGCTGTTACACTCTGCACCATGTAGAGGTGGGGTCTGTGCTGACCAGGACAGGCTGGAACAGAGGGGGAGGCCGAACAACACCCCCCAGATCTGAGCGTATGTGTGTACAGCAGCCAGTGACCCCTGCATACAGGCTGCCGTGGGGCAGCTGCTGCTGTCTCTGTAGGCTGGTAGCATGGGTACGGAAGAGCACTATTCCATCCTGCAACCCCACCGACTTTCCTTCCCAAAGCTTGTCTGCTTGGAGCGTGTGAGCGTCTGAGGGGGAGCTCCACCCCAACCACAATCACTGGTTGTTATTGCAACCGCTCGGTAATACCTGTGTGACGAGACCCTGCCGACTGCGCGCATCCATGTGTTCAGGGTGGGAACCAAGCGCCCCAACCCACTCAGTCTTGTCCACGAGGATTGTGTCTCTCTCTGCAACATCCAAAAACGTCATCTGAAAACATGCCACTTGGCTCGGATGGCATCGCAGGTGCCAGCCCAGGGATTTCACGGTTTAGTGTCAGACCACGGCCGCCACGGCCCTGGAGTTGCTGCCCTGGAACACAGCTGCGTGTTCTTGAACGGCTCTCCTCGGCGGGTTACGGGAGGAGGCGGCGTTGCCCTGACGGTGTCTGCAGCGCTGGGCAAGCACCATTAACTTGCCCAATGAGGGCAGGCCGTGCAGCTAATGAAAACGGTGCACGCTCCATCCCACCCGTTGGGCCAACAATGAATGTGAGAGAGGAAATCTCTGGCTGAGGTCAAGTCATCTCACCGCCTGCAGCTGCCAGGTCTGTGGCTTCAAGCAGTTAGTTGGAGATATCTCACCCTCTTCGGGGCATGCACACACATTCCCAGGTTAACCTGCAATAGCAGGAAAGTATGCCTGGGCTGCTTGTCTGTATTTCAAACAGTCTGTTTAAACCCAGTTCCCAAAGCCTTCTCCCTACACAAGGTTTCCTGAACGCATTATTCCCAAACCTGCCCAGTGCATCCCCCCACTGGGAAGCAGGCAGGGGGGAAAGGTTAATGGTGAACTATAAACAGTAAGCTGAGGCATAAAGATTTACATTTGCTAGAGAGAAAGATTTCCTTAGGAGCTGGTTTGTGTTTCCAGTACATTGACTCAGCTCATTTCAGCTTGCTTTATATTTCCCATCACACACACACACATACACATACTTCAGCAGCTGCTGGAGCTTCCACACACGTGCTCTCCAGTCTGCCCGCTTGTGCTACCATGAGCAATTCCCAGTCTCATTTCTGAGTCATGCTTTGGTCTGGCTATTTCTAGAAGGAAACCTTAGCGATTCCCAGGCTCAGGAGTCCTGCTGCCATTACACGCATTGTAACAACAGACCCTTCCTGTGGGCCCAGCTGAAGTGCACAATGGCGCCATGCTTTCCCAGAGGGACAGAGTCAGAGTTCCCACCCTAATGTTTGTATCACTTTTCTCTCCCCTGTTCATAGCTCTTCATTGAACGATTGAAGCCTAAATCTGTTTTATTAGCAAAAATAAGTTTTCCTCTGTCGAGTGTAAAGTGGCTGGTTTTTGTAGGGTTAGCTCATGAGTGCTGGGATGCACACATGGCCCAGGTGTTGTAGGGTTGTCCCACGGGCACTGGGATGCTAGTGGTGATATTTTATGAGCACTAAGCATTTATTTTGAGAAGAACCCTATAGAAAGGATTGTTTGAAGTGTGCACCCAGCTGCATTAAGGCAGGGCAATTTTGGGTTTCCCAATCTTGTCAGTTCCCTTGTCGTAGGGCTTTAAATAGGTACTCGAGGGCTCCTATTTCAGAAGAGACATTTCTATAGTAGCACTTAGTGAATGCTGTTAGGTTTATTATCAGCCCCTAATCATAGTGACAAATTGTGCAGCATGAGGTTAGAAGAGGCTTTAATAATAATCCTACCCAAGTGAAATGTTGTTATTTGGCTTGAAATGTCTGGTAATAAATACAATTGTTTCCTTGTAATGCTATGGTGCTACAGGGACTGACGTAGCTAAAATGGGCCATACGGATGACTTCCGGGGAATGCAGCCAGAGCCTGCTGGTAAAACAAAAATATCGACGTTGCAAAGGGCATGCAGCCAGGCAGGCCACAGGCCCGTGTGTGAATGCCCGACTGCTCTGCCTAGCTGTGGGGCCCGGCAGGTCACACTTACTGGAAAGGAGAATTGCTCTGGTTTTTCAATTCCAAATTAAAACGATTGAGAAATGCCCTTTGCAGGAAGAAATGACCAGGCCAGCAGACAATTAAAGTGGTTTGTGTCTGGGGGGGAAGGGAGGAGATGGGCCGTAGACAATCTACAAACAAAACATTGGATTTGTTGTCAAGTGCTTACGAGTGAATCAATTAAGCTATCAAAACATGAAGGATGTGCAGCCGCTGAGCATCGGGGAGGCCAACAATGCTGGGGACTGTCTTCATAAAAAGAATGTCATGATAACACAAAACACGCAACGGCACAATTATTCGTTTCTGGAGAAAGACGGTGTCACGGGCTCAGAGCAGCTGAGTCCATGCCACAAAACTCCTCATCCACCAATCCCTGCCCAGGTACCAGACACTGGCTAGGCTGAACTGGAGGGCAAGCAGGTGCCCTGGGCAAATGGACTGACTTTGAGCGGCTGGTGACCCAGTTCAAATGTAGAGTAGCTCACAACTGAAAATGAATCAAAGGTCTCCGCCTGCACCTGGGCGATCTACGCCCTTCTCACATGCAATGCTGCACGCGTGTTTGCATTGACTCGGAGACCCGCCAGTGCAATGGCCGGGCTCTCGCAGGTCAGGAGGGCAGGGGGCAGGTATGGCCAGTGCTAGCCAGATGCTGAAGATCATCCCCAGAAATACAGCTCACATTTCAAGCAAACCCTTTTCCTGTCTGGACATGACTTGGAAAAAGAGAATTGCTGGGCTCAGTCTTCACCTCCCCTGCGCAATGAGGGCAGGTTTGACAAGCAGAGGTCTGTTTTTATGGGCGCAAATACTTACGGGCATAATGAGAGTCACTGGCACCTGACTCCACCTGCAGATCAGACACGTACACGTCTTAACCGACCTGATTTGCACCCTGTGATGGCTCCGTCTGGAGACCAACCCTTCCACCAATGGAGCCAGCCCCCTAAGAAGCCAAGTTTTTGTCTCTCATACCTGAGGCCCAGCTCCTAGAGCAGCAGGCCATTCTGCCTGGGCTCTCAAACAAGTCCTTGTCACCACAAGCGGTACAGTATGGGGCACTTCACAGCCAAGACCCAGGACAGCAGTCAGGACACAGTCCCCCCCAATACACGCAGCCTGTTCTCAGGAGGCAGTACTGGGGAGAGCAGCCTTTGCTGGCGTAGAGCATCATATGCTGCTACGGTTCATACAGGACTAAGCCCTTCTGCTCAGGCTCTCAGAGGAAGCTCCCTTCCTTCCCATCACTGGCGTCTGCTCTCCTGGAAGAAGCCATTTCGTTCTCTTACCATCCACCTGGAGTACTGCTGTCCCCTTCGGCCCTGCCTTAACCCCTTCCCTGCCACTCCTCAGACAAGCTTTTAAACACTCCATAAAACATTGTCACCAAGATTTCCAAAAGTGCCTGGTGATTTCAGGGGCCTTGGTTTTTGGGTGCCTGGTTTGGCAGCTTCAAGGGGCTGGTTTTCAGGAAGTGCTGAGCATCTGCTCTCTGAGAAGCAGGTCCCTGGGAGTTGCCTCAGGTTGGACACCCCAAGTCATGAGTTGCTTTTAAAAAATCGTGGCCTGTGGGTGCAACACCTAATGAGCAGTTAAGGCAAAACCTGGCCTGTAGATGCTAATGCTGAGATGGAATTGACAATGGAATGGAAAGACTCACACCTGAGGAACTCAGAGATGCTATTAGACTGCTAGGGATTCATTGTGTGTAAAAGAAGTCACTGTTTCTTTACAACATTGTGCCTGAAATGGATTCAGCGCCCTTTCTCGCTCCCTTTGGTTAAGAAGAGGGTATCTCAGCCTTTGCCGGAGCTCCATCTCTAAGTAATTTGCTTCATGACAGATGCTAAATTACCTTTTTTAAACCATGGAGAGATTTCATAGACGCTGAGCTCTCTTTACCTTGCTAATATGTTTCTGGAATAAATAACTCCAGTCCTTCTCTGCAAGGGAATGAAGCGGGGCTGCACCGTCGTGGCAGGCTGAAACCCTGAGACCTACTCAACCCAGGGATGAAACATGGGACCCTTAAAAAGATCTCCTGCACTTGTAGAGCACTTCTGGATAATAACAAGGGTGCCAAATTTGCATCTGTAACATCCAATGGAATGTCTCATTTATCTGCTTTGGATCCAGGGTGAGCAGTGTTCTCCTAACCTGGGTGATGAGAATTATTGTTGGATGCAGTCCATTTAACCTGGTCTCCAGGAAACAAAAGCCAGTGATAATGGAAGAGAAAGGCGGTGGCCACGGAGTGCTTTGAACCAGAAATGGACGAGCACTCACTTGAACGTGGTATGTGCGTGCAAGGAAAAATGTATCTGGCATGCTTTGGGAGACAGCGAGAAGATTCTTTGGCCATCACCAAGAAGAGAGCAGGATGAGCCCCATATGGAAGCAGATTATCCCACACCTCCTATCGTGGGGTTCTCACACCTTCCTCTGAGCAGCTGGGGCTGGCCGCTGTCAGAACCAGGGTATAGGACTAGACAGGCCCTGGCTCGGAGCCACTCTGGTAATTCCTGTGTTCCTGACTCTAGCTTTACAACCCAAGGTTTTCAGCACTGACAACGCCAAAATGCAGAGGCGGTGCAGCTAGGAGGATGATCATGAAGGAGGGAAGGGACTGTCAGATCATCTAGTCTGCCCTGCCCTATATCACAGGCCCTTGGATTTCACCCAGCGACCCCTGCATCTTCCAGCAAGGCAGCCAGGCTGGAGCTGAAGACAGCAACTGTGGGAGAATCCACCACTGCCCCTGAGAGTATGTTCCAGTGGTTAATCACCCTTGCTAATTACAAAATGTGCCTAATTTCCAGTTTAATTTGTCTGGCTTCAGCTTCCAACCATCGGCTCTTGTTCTGTCTTTCTCCACGAGACGGAAGAGGCCTTCAGTGCTCAGGATTTCTCCCTATGAAGTTACTGAGACACTGTCATCAAGTCACCTCTCCTTCTTCTTTTTGATAAACTCTGCAGATTGAGCTCTGGAAGAAAGGATTTTCTCCAGCCTTCAAATTGCTTTTGTGGCTCTTTTCTGCACCCTTTCCAGTTTTTCAACATTCTTTGTAAAATGCAGGCACCAGGACAGAACTCGGTATCCCAGTATCTGTCTCAGCAATGAAATATATAGAGAAAAAATCAACTCTCTACTCCTACCTCTCTTGTTTATACATCCAAGGGTTGTGTTAGTCCTTTTTGCCAAGGAATCACACTGGAAGCTCGTGTTAAGTTGTTGGTTCACTATGACCCATAGATCCTTAGCACAGCCACTGCTTCCCAGGACACAGCCCCCTGTTCTGTAGGTCTGTCCTGCATTCCTTGCTCTCAGATAGCTAATTGCATTTGGCTGTCTTAAAACGCATTTTGTTGGAATGGACTCGTGTTACCAAGTGACTCAGATTGCTGCGTATGGCTACCCGCTCCTCATCATTATTTACCACTCTGCCAATCTCTGTGTCATCCACAATTTTTAATCCGCAGTGATTTCGTATTTACTTCCCAGTCACTGAAGAAAATGTTGAGCAGCATTCGGTCTTCTACAGATCCCCGTGAAGCCCCACTAATAACCCCTCCATTCACTGAAGTTCCCCATTGACAATAACTTTGTGAGATCTGTCAGCTAGCCAGCTCTTCCTGGGTTTAATGCGTGCTCTTTGCTGTTGTTCTAGAATACTAATTTTTAAATCAGAATGTCATGTGCTACCAAACCAAACACCTTACAAAAGTCTAAGTCTAAAATATCTACACAGCTGCCTTTATCAACTAAGGCTGGAATGTCCTCAGAGAATGAAATCAGGCTTATTTGGTGATACTTCTTTTCACTGAAGCCATGTTGATCGGCATTAATTATATTCCTGTGCTTTAATCCTCTCTCAGTGGACACATGTAGCAGCTTTTCCCTTGGTTTTCTTGTGACTGATGTCAGGCTAATTGACCTGTTGTTAGCTGGGTCATCCCCCTGGCCCTTGCTGAATACTGGCACCACACACACCCTCTTCCAGTCTGCTGAAACCTCCCCAGAAAGTGTTCCAAGAAGTGGGCAACTACAGGGTGGGATTTTCAAAAAATGGCTGAGGCTTGGTCTAAATTACCTTGGCGATTTGGCGGCCGTTGACGGGAGTTACGCAAAGTATGCAAAGAACTTCTGTGCTTCTTTTCTGCGCACCATCTTCACTGCATTGCGCTACTTGTGGGGTGGATTAATAACGTCAACTTCTGGATCAACTGAGCAGGTCTTCACTGACCGCTCAGTCGATCCAGATAAGTCGATCTGACTGTGGCGACTTTGCCGCCGTCAGTGTAGAGATAGCCTAAGTGTTTTAGGAGCACAAGCTCCTATGAAAGTCAATGAGCTATGCTCCTAAATCACTAGGTGCTCTGTAAATCCCACTGTTAGCCTCTTGTGCTGCTAACCTAACATCTAACAGCAGCGCTGATTGCCCAGAAGGAAGTAGACATTTGCAAACCACATACTGCTGGATCACTCCGAAGCAGACCATCGTGGGGACAATGGCAGAACAGAGCATGCTACTGGCAGGTTTCAAAAACCAAGTGATTTGATATTTTCCATTAGACACACAGTCAGTTACTACAGCTGTAAGGGACTCAGGCTTGGGAATGGAAATGTCCAGCATACAGTGGCTTATTCAATACACAGGTATGTGGCACTGGCTCTTAACTACATTGCACTAATATGTCCCTTTATGGGTGTGTCCCCAGCTGCCTCCCCAGCTGTCTCCCCATCTCCTTCCAGACCTTTGGTCTCCAACATCCTTGTCTGTGCAAATTGGCCTGAGCACCTTTTCTCCGTCTCTCTGTTTGGCCCCTCTTCATTTTGGTTTCTGCCTTCTGCACTCGACTCAAGCAGCTTCACCATGGTAACTAGCAACCTAGTTAAGCTAACGGAAAACTTCTCCATACTCTTTTTTTCTTGATGTCTCTGAATCTCGATCACTCTGAATTCTTCTGTGTCACTTCCTCTCTCTGGGCAGGCTTTTACTTATTGCATCCCTTACAATTTGCAAGATAAGCTCAAAATAAACTCGGCACCAGATACTGTGTTACTGGATAAGAGACAGTTTGTGGAATTCACCGGTGCAAAGAATTTATGTATTTTCATGGGCTGTGTGAGCCGATAAATTTTCTTTCTTTTTTTTTTTTTTTTTTAATAAAAAGAATGTTTTCATTAAGTTAAAAAATGTGAGACAAAACGTGGCAGGACTTTGTCAAAAGGCTTGTCATTCTCTCAGGTGTGAGCACCTTCACTGCATTTATCATCTGCCTGGCCCAATACTGCACTTTCTCTAGCTCCAGCTATAGAGTTCTTCAAGGAAGGTGACCTGTTTTGGCACTGTATACCACTTTCTAATCATTTCTTTATGAAGTGGTCTCACAATATCCCAAGACTTGCTACACCTCTCTTGATTCAAGCCAAGCTCCTAAGGACTCTTTCTCCTGCTAGTGCATGCTGGACCATGTTGGATCATACAGCTGTACCAAGTTTATGCCTATATTTGATATTTCCTTGCATAAAACGATGTTAAATCAATAAAGATTGAGATTTAGAACAGTACAAAAGTCAGATGTCGGCCTTCTTGGCCAAACGCATTGTGGCCTTTCATTACAGGTCACTAGGTACGGAGGTAACTGGCTGAAATTCCCTGCCCTGTGCTGTGCAGGTCAGACTACAGAGCTAAGTGTGCTTGCCGGCCTTACAATCTATGAATCTACGCCACACAGTATTTGCTTACTAAATTGCAATATTCTGCAAAGGGACCCGTCACCGTACTTGTCTGGCTAAGCAGAATTGGACCTGCTCAGTATTTGGATCGGGGACCCCCAAACACAAACTCAGCTGCTGCAGGAAGTTGTCTTGGTTGTCAGAAATGAATGCTTTTGCCTCTGGGTCCTTGCCCAATGCCACAGTGCAGTGCAAAGAGTGGCTTGGGGGATACTGTAGGGAGCACTCTTCCTTCAGAGCAAGCCTAAGGGGAACATTTCTGAGGAAGTTTTGAATGTCTAAGGGGCAAAAAGGGGCCAGGATGCAGCTGTCCGGTCGGCCTCAGAAAAGGCTGCGGTATCAGAACAGACAGGTGCCTGGGTTACACGTGCATCTCACGCCCCGTTGTTTTAAGGTCTGAATTTCGTGCTCAGGGACACATCGTACAATATTCTGCTCCTCGGAGCACAAATGCAGCAGACACTCGTTTGCAGCATGCAGCAGCACACCTGTGATTCAGACAAAGGGCCAGCCAGTCCCTTCCAGGCCATTCTCGGCTGGGCTGGCAAGCTAAAGACTGATTGTTCTCGAAGGCCGATTAGGATCCTACACGTTCAGTGGTTTGGAAAACTTCATGCAAATATATAACTGCTTATTTAAATGTGATGGCCGTGATGAATATTCATAACTCCCCTTTGCAAGCACATCATTCCCACTGTTTCAGATTTGATATTAATAAACATTTCTAGACATAAATGTGCATGGTGCTTCACATCGCTTGAGAAAGCCACACTCCCTGTCCCAGGGACTAGGCACTTACAATCCAGTACAGGCAAGGCAGCGCGCGGCTGCAGCTCAGCGGGCAGGGTCTGGAGACTGATCTGGGAAGGATATGTACAAAGAGATGCACTAGGCTGCAGAGAGATTAAGTTTGAGATGGGCTGGGGCAGGGAGGCAAACCTCGGTGGAAGAAAGATTTGGGAGTCATTAGCCCCTAGATGGGAGCTGCTGAGGATGCAGAAACAGAGAGAAGAGGAGGGGTTGCTAACACAGCTGTGGGGTACACCAACAGCTCAGGGAGGGGGTAGGATGGGGAGCCGTCAAAGGAGATGATGAAGGTGTGCTAGGACACATCTAGGAAAGTCGTAATAAAGAAGGTATTTTACTGACAGCAGGCACTGTGAAAAACGGAGTATTCTTCCTGCATCAGTGCGGAAGGCTAACTTACCTTCACCAGTAAGATTAAATAACCATTTAAGGGCTCAACTCGGCAAACCTCAGGCTGAAGGAACCGGTCCTAATTCCTTGAAGATAAGCAGTCCCATCCCCTGAGGGATACTGAAATGTCATAAGCCAAGGTTCTAAATACAAAGCCAAAGACACGTACCAGACTGATAAATAAGAGCAGTTCCTGCCTGCCGTTCTTGACGCTGTGTGAGGCTATCTATCCTATGGGACATATGACTGAACTAACGAGTATTTAATAACTTCGGTATAGTAAAATGCACATTGGGTTACAGTCATTGCTACCTATCTATCAATGTCACCATCCTGGCATAGAGCTTATTAAATGTAACCCACACATAGTGGGCTTGAATATACCACATCCTGATTACAAGGCCTGCAGCCCGATATGAAAGCATGCAATACTGTATGTTGTAGCCATGAATGCCACATTTGAAATCGATTGTCAGGTATTATTGCTATGTGAAAGAAGCTAGACATGTTCGTTTCATTCAGAACCTAGGAAGCCCAACTTAAATATTTTATTATTGGCATCTTCCCCATGTTTTCGATTCCAGCTGGTTTATTTTAGCCATTTGAACAGCGTAGTGCTACTGCTTGTTGGGCTAACACTTAGCTCAAAGAGACTGGTGCTGAGGAGCAGAATGCATCATTTACTTGACATACATAATGCTTTGAACAAAACCGACCAATATTACAACATTCCAAGACTAAACAGGCTCAGAGAATAATCATCATAGAAACTGACCTGCTTTGGGGATGGAGTGGCGTTGCAAAAGGCTGGACCATATAGCGTGGGGTCACCACTGAGATACAAATGGGGGAGAGATGGTACAGAGTCTCAGCTCTGAATTTCCCTCCCCACGTCTCATTGCCTTTGTTTAAACATAGTGGGAGAGGAGATTCCATTTAACTTATCATTCAGCCCGGCCAGGTTCCTCCCCAACTAACCAGGAGGTGTTTCTGGGGATCTCCAACTGAGCTGCCGAAGGGCGCTAGAACCAGTGCACGTGCACAGTATACCCAGCCCAACACTTGACTGAGTCATCCCTTCCCTTAAGGCTTTCCCATTACGAGGGGGGTTCTAGCATCACCTGCCTTGGCCTTGGCCTGGGCCCTCCCTGCAGGCCAAAGACAAAACACTTCTTCTGGGGCCAAAGGCATAGCTGGGTTCAGAAGTGAATGAGGTAAGTTCCTGGAGGTTAGATCCATCAGTGGGTATTAACCAAGATGGTCAGGGACACAACCCCATATCCTGAGGTGTCTCTAGACCGCTGACTGCTGGAAGCCAGGACTGGACGACAGGGGATGGGTCACTTGATCAGTGTTTAGCTATTCTTTGCTACATCATTATTTTCCATTCAGGGCAAATGTGTAAATTAGCAGCAGGAAACCCAATGGGGAAGCTGAAAGGGAGAATGGCCAATTGTCTGGACTCCCCTTGCTGAGAGCGGTGTGTGTAAATCTGCAAGAATGCTTCCTACACCCCACGGCCTCCTTCTGTGCAATCCGAAGGCCAGCTGCTAACCCTGCTGATGGACACTGAAACAACTGGGCGTCAGGGAGCCTCCGGTCATGTATTCATTGCTGAGGGAATCACTCACAATACTTGCCTGAGGTACTGCTACAGCCCAGCTCAGCCTGGTGGAGCAGTTCTCCCGTGACCTCCCCTTGGGCTTTCAGCACCTAGCAGGCTGAAGAAAGGTTAAGAACGCAACTGCTAAGACCTTGGGCGGGGTGATACGTCAACTGGTCCAGATGAAATAAGTGTGGACCAAAAACTTTAACCAGAGCTCACACCAGACTGGAACTTGGAGGAGGTTGGTAAAAGTTTGTTCCTATTATTTGTCATTTTCACACGCCTCTTCACTTCATTCTGGTCAGCAGGGGAGCTGAAATCACAAGAGAAAGCTTCTTCTTGAGAGGTTTCCAGCCTGATTTTGCAAATCAGATGTTTGGACAGTTAGAAGAAGAATGCAACATTCCCCAGTGGGGCCCAGGCCTCCAGGCATTACCACAATACAAACACAAACCTTCCAGCCCTCCTCCAGGCCAAACCTCCAGCCCTTTGAGATGTACAATCTTTCTTCGAATGCCCTTATACCTTATGCCAGCTACTCTTACTCAGGCACACCTGATTCAATGATGGTAATTAAGATTGACATTAATACCATAAAGTAAAAGTAAAAGTAACTGAGAGACATCTGAATTGTTCAGTGCACTTTTTGATTTCTTTCTCCTGCAAATCAAAGGTCTGAGGTAAATGCAGATGAACATGGTGCTAATGGGAGTAATGCCCAGTAATATTGCTGCAATTAGAGTTGATCAACATTTCTTGTAAAATCTGCTTTCTGACCATTCAAATGTGCCGCAGCCTGAAGCTCAGTGTAGAAAGCCTGAGGATGACAACACTTTTAGATTCTTTTTTCCCTCTCAAATTAAAAATGGAAGAGTCCTGCGCTTCATCCATGCACCTCTTTGCCTGCAGCTCCGCAGGGCAAGGCTCCCGCCAAGCATGCAGACAATTGCCACAAGCTCTGATGCTACAAAACCTTATCTATGTGCTTAATATTACTCCATTGACCTCTCTGGGAGGGCGCACGTGAACCAGGCTGAGCTTGTATGCAATGATCAACACCAGGAGGGCTGTCAGGACCCCAGATACTACACAGGCTGAGACGAGAGGCATCTAAAGAGCATGCACTGCGCCTTCTCAGGGCCGCGGTCAGGTGCACCCCACTGCACATCACTTTTGCTGCCTGCCTGGGCAGAATGACTCTAGTGCCATTCACAGCTGGACCACTCCACTCCCCCTCACCTGTGTGGCCTCAGTTCTGAGGAGCAGGATTGTAGCCTGGGTGTAAATGGTCATGAATGTAGTTTTCAGTGGCCTTTGGCTTCCCTGCAAACTGTCTTTGACTTTCAGACTGAAATTTCACAGGCCATTAGGCCCCAGTATTGGCTGGCTGCGGTGCAGGGAGACTTCTGGAAGGGGAAAAATTAGAATAATCCTGTTATATAATGTTTTGGGGAAATGGCTGCTCTCTGTGCACAGGGACTTTCTCAGTACAATGTCATTCCACATTCTCATCCTAAAAGCTCAGTCCTGCCTCTAAGCGCACACACAGACTCTGTAGATTCCCAGGCCAGAAGGGACCACGGAGTTCATTTAGTCTGATCTCCAGCATAGCATAGGCCAGGGAACTTCCCCAAAACAATGCCGAGAGCAGATCTTTTAGAAAAATCTTCCCATGTTGATTTTAAAATTGCCAGTGATGAAGACTTCACCATGACTTTTGGTCAGTTATTCCAGTGGTTAATTACCCTCCCTGTTAAAAATGTACACCTTATAATCAGTACGAACTTGGCTAGTTTCAGCTTCCATTGGATCATTCAGACCATTTCTGCTAGATTGAATTATCAAATTTCAGTTCTCCATGTAAGTACTTACAGAGTGTAATCCACTCATCCCTTAACCCTCTCTTTGTTAAGCTAAATATATTGAGCTATCACTAAAAAGCATGTTTTCTAATGCTTTAATCAGTCTTGTGCCTCTTCTCTGACCCTTCTCCAGTTCATCAACATCCTTTTTGAATGGTGGGCACCAGAACTGGACACAGTATTCCAGCAGCAGTCGCACCAGTGCCAAATACAGGGGTAAAATAACCTGATCCTGATAACTAGCAAAGGGATTAGGGAGGCAGGCACTAAGTCCACCGCATCTTCATGAAACGTGCCGTGGTTAGGCACAGATACACATACTCATGCCCATGGGAACAGACACCCCTCAATGTATCAACAAGTGAGCTCAAACCGGTCATCATCCGGATCCTTTTGAAGTCAGTGGCAGGCTCCCATTGATTTCGAAGGGGAAGCAAAGGACCTATGCAGAGCTTAGACTGTTTCCAAACACTTGGGGAACAGCAGGCTCTGTTTATTATGATCCCTAATCCAGGTTGACTTGCCGAGGTTTCCGCCTAATGCTGCTTTTCTCCATGGCCAACAGATTGTTCAGTTTTGTGGACATTTTTACATAACAAATAAACTAGTTGTTCTTTTTTCCCCCTGTTACCGTGGTAGTGAAGTTATTATCTTGATATCTTAAGAGTCTCTACAATGCAAATAAATACAATGTAAATCACTCAAGGAAAACTGCTAAATGAAAGGCAACTTTGGCCCCCGAACTGCAGTTGTTAAAGATCAGAGTGGGAGACAAGAGATGGACCTAAATGAAGCAGCTAGTACAAAGTTTGCCTTGAATGTACTTGTCAAGCCAAAATAAATCTATGAGCAAGTGACTCCTGCCTTTTGTATCAAACTGAGGATGTTAAAATACATTTTGTGCCTCTCATAGGTTTATTTTCCGTTCTTATTTCCTCCTCTCTCCTGCTGTCCAACCACTGCTGGCTGCATCAGCAGGGAATGCTACAAAGAATGCAAATAGCACTGCTATGCACTGGGGCTGCTTCAGACTCTCTACAAAACTGTGTCTGTTTCTCCTTTCACAGAGGCTGGTGTCAATCAGAAGTAACTCCCTGAAAGTCAGCAGTGGCAAGTGAGAACAGGATGGGACCCTGTGGTTGGAAACTAGCTAGATTGTTTCTTGACTTGATGCATTCTCTGTATTGGCATTTTTCAGGAAGCTGGTTTGTGATTAATGTTGCTGAGGTAACCAACTCTTATTAGAGGGTAGCACCAACCCAGCGCATGTTGTGATGAAATTCTGGTCCTGAGGTTGTGATATTCAGCACGGTATCATGTTTAACGGCATTGCTCATACAGTTGGGTTCCACAGCCAGAAAGGATGGGGCGGATCAGCAAGCTTATCACAAGATGACTTCCAGTAAAAATCTGAGGGTTTGCATTTGTCATTTCAGAAGAACAAAGACCTCTTTCCTGTTCTTACTGAAGCCAATGGGAATGTCACCATTGACTTAAATGAGACCAGGCCTGGCCTCCTGGAGCTCTACTGCTACATCACCTAACAGCTAACCTTGGGAAAGCAGGTGGTGGCATTTGACCTTGTGCAGTCTGGATTTCCCTCTCCCCAGGTACCTGCCCTGCATGCCGTATTTTCACTGTTAAGCTGCTCTCTCTATGGAAATGTTTTAGATGCAGGGTTCTGCAGCTATACAGAAGTCAGTGGGAGATAGCTGTTTTCAGTCAGGAGCAAGGTCTGGCCCTGTGGCGTGCCTTACATTTATACAACGTCCACACCCCAGCCACGGCATCATGCCCAGACACCACAGTGGTGGGTGGGAGCAAGGGATATGGAAGGAGAAGCTCGGGGATAAGACGGGGACTGGAGGAAGGAGTTCTTTGGGGATCTAAGGCTGGGGTTGGATGAGAGTGAAGGGAATTGGAGGGGGCCTGGGAGCTGGGGGGGGGGGGCTGGGAGAGCAGGTTCTGTGTGGGGGTGGGAATGTTGGGGCTCTGTTGGAGGGATGTGGGGGCTGAGAACGTGGGGTTATGGGGGTACTGTGGGGGATTGGGGGGCTGGGACCGTGGGACTGTGGTGGGCACGGCTTTGTGTGGGGCTGGGAGCACAGAGCTGAGAGTGCAGGTTATGGGGGGGCAGGGCTGGGGGGCTGGAGTTCTGTCAGGAGGTAGGTGGAGAGGCTGGGAGCGCAGGGCCGTGGGGAACAGGGCTGTGTGTGGGGCTGGAGGCATGCAGCTGTGCGGGCTGGAGGGGGGTACGGGGGGCAGGAGGTGGAGGGGGTAAGGCTCTGTGCGAGGCTGGAGGGGGGTTGTTGGTGGGCAGGGCTCTGGAGTGGGCTGGAGGCGGTGGCTGGGATTGCGGGGCTCGTTAGGAAGTGGGGGGGTGGGCTCTATGGTGGGGCAGGGAGCACGGGGCGCTGTGGGGGGCGGGGCTGTGGGGGGCGGGGAGCGCGGAGGAGTGTGGGGGGCGGAGGGGCAAGGCTGTGGGGGGGTGGGGAGGCAGGGCGGTGTGTAAGGGGCGGGGCGGTGGGGGGCCAGGACTGGGGGGGGTCAGGGCGGGGAGCGCCGGGCTGTGGGGGGGCGCAGGGCGGTGTGTGGGGGGGAGGGGGCGGTGGGGGGGCGCTCTGTGCGGGGGGCGCAGGGCGGTGTGTGGGGGGAGGGAGCGGTGGGGGGCGCTGTGTGTGGGGGGCGCAGGGCGGTGTGTGGGGGAGGGGGCGGTGGGGGGGCGCTGTGTGTGGGGGGGCGCGGGGCGGTGTCTGGCTCCCCCCCGCTCCCCGCCCCTCCCTCGCCGGCGCCCGCCCCGCCCCGCCCCGCTCCGCCCCGCCCCGCTGCCGCTCGCTGCACCGCCGGGGACGGACTCGCCGCGCCAGGGCCGGGCCGGCCGCAGCGGGGACGGGGACGGACTCTGCCCGCAGCGCCATGCCGGGGCCCCGCGCCCGCGCCCTCGCCGCGCCGCCCGCCGGGCTCCGGGGACTCTCGCTGCTGGTGCTGCTGCTGGGCAGCCAGGCGGCGCGGCGCCCAGGTAGGAGCCGGGGGGGGACCGATGGGGGGCGATGGGGCGGATGGGGCCCCCCCCCCACACACACACACCCCGGGGCACCCCGGCCTGGGCCAGCGCAGCCCCTCTGAGCGCTCGGGGCAGCCGGCAGCGGAGACCCCCCGAGCCGAGCCGAGCCGAGCCGAGCCGTGGTTGGGGGCTGTGGGTGCCGCCCTGCCCCGGGGGGGGGGGGTTCTCCGCCGCTGGGGGGGGGGGGGGGCGCTGGGCTCCTCTGCCCAGCCCCCCCGCGCCCGGCCCGGCCCCCCCGCGCCCTCACTCCAGCCAGAAGCCCCCCGCCCGGGGCCGGGCCCCGTCCCCGTCCCTTCCCGCCCGGCAGCCCCCGGCCCCGACTGCGGGAAGCCCGCGGGCCGGCTCGGCTCGGCTCGGGAAGAACGGGACGCGGCCCGAGTCCGGGCACCGGCACCGCGCCCCGCGTCCAGTCAAACTTCGCTGGCGAGCGTGCCGCACCGCCCGGCGAGCAGGGAGCGCGGGGCCCCGCGGTGACCCCGCGGAGACGCACCTGCCTCGCTGGCCCTCTGCCCCCTTCCCCTCGCGGCCGGGCGGGCGGTGTATTGGCTGTGTGGAGGCTCCTGGGGGGTGGCTGGGACCCACCGGCTCCTGGGGTGCGGAGAGATGGGGCGAGGACTAGCGGCGCTGCAGTCAGGGGCTGCAGAAGCAGCCGAAGGCAGCGCGCAGGCTGACCCCTTCCCAAAGCCCCCGCGTGTGTTGTGGGTGCCCGGCCGCACGGACGGAGCCCGCTGCGCCGCCCCCTCTGCCGTGCGGTTCAGCACCGCGGCTGTGAACAGCTCCCGGAGCAGGGAAGATGGATCCTGGCTTCTGGCTCGGGACCTTCCCCCCGTTGCCGGGTTCTCCAGACTGCATTGTTAATGCTCTTCTTGGTGCATGCCCGCTTGCAAAGGAAGGGCCGAATCCTGCTCAGTTTACTCATCTTCGTTGGGATGGGACATTGGTAGGAATCAGGCCCTTTATTGTAGAGCTGGGTATTCAGAGGAAAGAAAATAACTTCCGACCTTTTGTTAACACAGCTGATCATTAAAAAGTGAGCTGTGGAGAGGCAACAATGTTTCCTATTTACAGCGAATCTGGACAATCTAATGAAAAGCATTATTTAAATCAATGGCTTGTTCTGACACCCTGCCCTTTCCTAATGATCCTCCCTTCTTAAAAACCAAACCAAGCCCAGGTGTTTCTTACCGCTGAGCGGGTCCCTGACTTGTGGCAGGTTGTTTTCCCGCTATACACATATGGCAAAGTAACAAGCACACGGCTCTAGAGTGTCAGATGCTGTGAGTCCATTAAAGAGGTGGAGAATGTCAGACGGATGGTATTTCAGTGTTGCTGGCTCAGGCGTGGGATAGGGGCTGAAATGACAGTTGTTGCAATTGACCAAAAGGGTCCATTTTAATGCTGTGTTTGTTTCACATTTGCACACGGAACTGCTCGTTTTTCTTTTCACGTCTCAGTAATAACCCAGTGAATAATCCGCTGTGGAATTCACTTGCGGGTGACATAACAAAGTCGTAGCAAATTGATATCTTTAGAGCCAAAAGCCGCTCTCTGGGTTCTCGCATGTGTCCCACAGATTGTGATGGGAAATCCTGTGTGAGCAAGGCAGTCAGGGTTTGCCCCTCTGCTTGAGATCCATTAATAACCATGCTGCACCGACACAGACAGGTTTGGAAAATTGACCTTTAATACTGCTCTTGTGTTTTTAACAAAGCTGAACAGCTATTGATGTCAGGATGGTGGTATAATGTAAAAACAGTTCCACTCTTTCTGCCCATAGTCTTATAGAAAGACTGCATTAAAGAACCTGGTTTTACATTTTAAATGCAAATCCATGTCTTCTTAGACAATTCCTTTTTTGTTTCACTGCAAGAAGGGTTAGACTTCCTTTATAAAGATAAAGGGGAGTGCACTTCCTTTCATATTCATGTGTGTGTGTGTGTTCATATTGTATGCACATACATGGGGATTAGGGTAATGAAAGAAGATGTACTGATGAGGTCTCCATGGGCAGATGACTAAACCTACCTTCAGCATCAACATAACATGTCAAGAGGAAGTTGCTTCCATTTCTTCACTGTATTATACCATTGACCACATCACCCATTCTGCTTATTGGCTAGCCAGACCTTGGGACCTGTGGAAGGGCCAAGAGCCAGCTATAACTGTGCTGTGTGTTCTCCGTGTCCCTGTCCAGAGGGGCTTGGGGGACATGGCAAATGGATCCAGAACTGTGTGAAGATACTGGCCAAACCCACCCTGTGGAGTGGAATGCAGGGGCCACAGGGTATCCAGAAGCTCTGCTGCTTCTCCACAGCCTGGGGGAACAACTTGCTTCATCCCCAGCTCTTCTCGGGAGCACTCTTCTGCAGCCCATTTACTCGAGATCAGGATTTAGCTCTCGGTGCAAGGGTGATAGGTAATAAATCAACAGCGAGAACACACTGTACAAAACTCCTTTGGGCTGGCGGAGTGGGAGCTGATCACTAGTCGATCCTTTACACGGTTCAGTGAATTATTGCTTACAATCCCAAAGCTGTGAACACAGGACCATGAATCCAGGGGCAGTTCCCATTGCTTATTGGATGAGAATCTTTTGCCATGTGTCACACAGGGGGCAGACTAAAGGGTCATAATGGACCTTAATCTAAGAGTGGGCGCAGGATTGGGCCACACACAAAGATCATTTGTTTGCTTCTGCCGGCCTCAGTTTTCAATTCACTTTTGCAAAGAAACAGCTGGTTTTGAGTCAGCTCCACCAACCAATCATTCTGCAGGTGAGTCTCTGTAGCCTTGTCCTGGTGGAGTCATTTACACTAAGGAAGAATGGGTGTGAAGTTCTACCGTTCTCATTCACGGGAACAATTCTGTTCCTGAGGCACCAGCCAGCACAAGGCACAGGGCAATGGAGAATCACGTCCTCTGTTTTGAAAAACTTCCAAGAGAAGACTCTGCTTGCCAGAATGCAAAGAGCGTGTGAATCCAAATCCACTTCATTACAGCACTGTGTATCTGGTGTGCAAATAATGAGACAAGACAACAGTGACAGGTCTCATTAGCACTAATAATGGTCAATCCAAGAAGACAGTCAGAGTTTGGGGCCTAATCCTGTGGTCTTTCCACCCACAGAGCTCCCTCTGCATGCAGTCAATCCTTGTGGTGCTTGTATGACTCTGTTCCCTGTAGTGGTGCTGAGAGAGCTAATATTGGGACAGCGAAGTCATCCTGTTTTGATCAGAGAAATCCTGCAAGTTGCTGAGCACCCTCAAAGCCCCTTGTAGTCAATGGGAGCACAGTACCTCAAAGGATTGGGCCCACCAGGAACAAGATTTGTAGATACATCCCATGTTGAACCATTGTGGTGATGTGGACTGTTGTCCACTAGAGGTTGCGATGAGACCACTAGATACTTCTTAAAGTCTCATGAATCTAGAACAGGAATGCAGATTGAGGTGTCACTGAGCCTCTGACTCCTAGACTGCCTCTGTATTGAATCAGAAATCTTGTTTTCTTTGGCGTATGTCTATTTACCCCAGTCACGTGCTATAGCTGTGTAATATGCCATAGTGAACACTCTTGCATTTCACTGAACATCAGACTGTAGAAGGATTTTTTTTAAGTAAATCAAGTGTGTCACCCAAAATGCAAAACTGTGTGTGAACTAAGCAAGGTATGCAAAGAGTTGCCATTGCGTCCCCTCTGGAATCAGCAGCAATCCAAGAGGTATCATCTCAAGAAATTAGATCAGCATCTATGCCTAGTTTATCAGCAGGCTATGCAACCTGTGATAACAGTGGAATGGAATTTGCCTTATCCAAAGATATCAGAGGCCACATTAAACATCTATATTTTCTCCTTCATAGAAAGGAACAGTAGAACCATGTTCAGAAGCTATACCATAAAATGAGCTGCACATTATTATTATTATTAGTGTTTTTGTAGTACCTATGAGCTCCACTCATGGACCAGGGTCCCATTGTGCTAGGTGCTGTACAGACACCCTACTTCTCTTCCATTATTGCCCCTAGTAATGTACAAATAGTTAGCTGGCATTTAAACTTCACATGCAGTTGATGATGTGTGATAATGCTTCTTTCTTTACTCCCTGTCTATTTGTGTTCCAAACTAGGCAGTGAGGTACCTCGTATATTCCTGAATGAGGCTATACCCATACCTGTTGTAAGATTAGATGCAGAGGAAAATGAATGAAGTTCTTATACAGGCAAATGATGTAAACAAGGAAGATGCATAGATATATTATCCATCCATTGTTACACTGATAGTTAAAAGTCAAGCTGCTTTTAGGTGCAATAAATCTATATGTAAACAAATAGCAGGTGAGCCAGTTTATATAGAGAGAGTGGTGTGACATTGTTCTACATGAGCCGGCACAAAATGTGTTTGCTGTGACAATGTCAGTTTTTCCTGGAAGAGCAGAATTGTTTGTGTAGGTATTTCAGTTCAGGACCAAGGCTGTGTGTATATGTGTGTCATTTTTTGCAGTTCTTTTTTTTAACAGAATTTTAAAAGTTAATTTTATCTCTAAGATTAAATATTGTGTAGCTTTCAAACTAGAATGTATACAGCTTCAGAAATCAATTTATTTTACTCCAGGTGCCATGGGAATATGTATTTTCAGTTCCAGTTGCTTTTTTCAATTATGTTGCGTTCACAATCCAAAAGTTGTTTACCAATGTGTTTGTATTTTTCAAGTGTATAAACAAGAGTTATTATTGAACAGTAAAGGGGAAAATATCAGGACAATCCTGTTACAAAATACCAGCTATATTCTTATTAAAAATGTGCAGATTCATGTCTGGAGGTGAAGACTTCCAGTAAAGATATCTTTGTGGAATTTAGATGGATGTTTAAAGAAAAGGAAAATACTGTGTAAGTAGTAGAGTTGGTAGCCTTCCAGTTCCCCAGTCTATCAGGATAAATGTACAAACTTACCCAGAGTAAGAAGTTGTTGATTTGAGCAGTGAAATAGTTCTCTGTGTTTAACTACTTGAATTGCAAGACACAGCAGATGAAAGCTTCTGTGCATCATAAACACATCTAGACTTTGGTCCAAAATCCCCAGCATGTCACTGTAGTCAGCCAGAACAGCAGACTGGTTACTGGCATGCAGATGAGGACACTAGCCTCCCACTTCGCTTCCCAGCTTCTGTAAAACAAGTAGCTTTGTAAGTGGGGCAGGGCCTGCATGAAATGAATATTACACAGTGTGAGATGTAAACCCCAGTGCAACTCGACTGTAGCAAATCCCCCACAAAGATAACTCTGAACATTAATACCAATCATTAGCGGTGTGTGTGCAGCCAAAGCATGAGTTATGTCATCTCTTCAGAGACAGAAATTCCATAGTGTATCTGAACACAGTGTTTGTACGTCTGAGCTTGGAAAGAAGACAAAAGACAAGCCCGAAGAGAGAGATGCATTAACCTTGCCAGGTGCATGACAACTGCAACTTGCACACTGGAGTAGCAATTTACTCAGGGGCACTGTGCTAAACTGATTTCATATACCTCTAGGGCCATTCTATCAATCATGCAGCCAGATACAAGGATGAGATACTTGAAATTACCTATCGCCCATGTTCCTCTATGGAAAGCTGCTGCCATGAACTGCGTAGCGTTGGGGTTAATTAATAACTGACCTCTCCAAGGGTTATCTCTGGATTTTTTCTGGTGTTTTATCTCACTGGCATTGAAGTGCAGTCCTAGTCCAGCCAGTGTCCCTGAAAGGGTGATGCCAGGTTTGCAACCTCCCCATGACTTCCAAACCAACTGTGCTTTGTTTACAAATGCAAACGTGTTTTCTAACTCCTGGCCTCGGAAAGTCAGCCTGGGATCTGCAAGCAAAGGTAGATGTTTCTGTTGTACACAGCATCCAAAAGGTCCTCCAGCCAAATGAGGTCCACACCTATGCAGACCCACTGTCTGCAAACTAAGTGCTCAGTGACACCTGTGCCTACCCCATTGCCTTCAGAGGTCTGAGTTGGTAGCACTGCATAACAGATGGGAATCCCACTAGCAATTCTGTTCATGAGGCACCAGCCAAAATAGAATCCAGTTCACTCTTTCTTGGCTCTGTTGGCTGTGCAGCATTAACAAGAGGAAAAACCACTTCAAATGTGTGTTTGTCACTCTGAACAGTAGAGCTTAGTTCCCTCCATCCACAGGGAAGGAACAGGTCTGCTGAGGAAGACAGCACCAGTTTTACATCGTCATGTTTCATGAAAGACGCTCACTTCCAGGCTCTCACCCTCTCAGGTGTTCCATATATTCATTCACAAAACACAAATCCCCTTTTCTCAACCGGAAAAGGCATTCAGCACTAGCCAGGCTTACACACACCTCACTCTAGATACGCACCTGTAAAGTGCAGGGGTGCGACGGGTGTCTTTGCCACTTTGACCTGAATACCTCCAGGATTGTGTTTGTCAGCAATTCACTTTCCCATGACGGTGCTTCCATGCAAGGTACTTGCTGGCCAACGCTTTGTGTAGCGTATATTTTGAGACAGGTTTCCCAGACAACTTCAGCAAGAGAACTTGCCTTTCTGGCAAGCACAAATTCATGCATTGCTGCTGAGATGCTTCATTTTTGGCTCAGAGTGTTAACAGGTGTAAAAAAGCACGTGAAAACAATAGGTCTGACACAGAGGAGGAACTGTACACAGAAGGGCAAACACTGGAAGCAACAGATATCTCTGTTCCATATTTGCCCAGCAAACGTGCATGCACGTGCACACACATACACTCATCTAATTGGAACCATCTTGGGAATAGTGCCCTCCCACAGCTGGCCAGAGTGCAAGCAGGCAGCAAGAAGTGTGTAAGAGCACCACGCCTATTTTTCAGAGCTGGGTTCCAAGTCAGGGCTGTGAAAACTGGTGTCTGTCCAGTGTTTGCTCTCCTACATTTAAGACAATGTGTCCCTGCTACTTCAGCTATGGCTGCAGACAAAGAATAGCAATGTGGGAGCCTGGTTTTTGGCTCTGATGAGCCAGGACTAGGGTCCCTCAGGGCATTAATAGAAGAATTCCAGTGAAGTCGTTACTCCATTGTTGCTCTCAGGAGAAGGTTCACACCCCTGCCTCTGACGTGGTTAAAGCAAATTCTGTGTGACAGTCAGATTGCTGCCAAATAGATGAAGAGGGGCAATGAACCCTACTTTGTGGCCTCAGGCAGGATTCTGTATGTGGAACGATCATTTATTATTTCCGCTGCCTTGAACTGAAGTGGCACTGGTGAACAACGCTATTCAAAGAGCTCTGGGTGCTCGTTAACATGTTCGAGGAAAAACCCTGTCATCATTCAGAGAGAAGTAACTCTAAGATCCTGAATGCGGGGTAGAGCCGTCGAGGGTTTGGCCATGCTAGGGTGGGGTGCTGAGTTTTCAGCTGGGATCACGGAGCAGTACCAGAGTGAGCTTTATACCAGCACTGTGATTTTCTGATTCAGAAACAAGAAAGTTGTCAGCTGATACACACAAAGCTTTGGTGCCACCCCAGAAATGCAAAGCCTTGTCACCATCTTTCCCGCACCAATTTTTTTCTGAATTGAATAGCTCAATCTTTGTATGTTTTCAGGTGTAGCACAGACGAAAACAATTATTAATATCTAGAGGAAATGCCGGCTAGATTCTTGCGCGAGCTAAGGAGCACACAGCACACGTCAGGGATGGACATGGCAAAGAGCTCACGTTTGCAGTCTCCTGGGCCCCTGTGTGCAGGGCTGGTCCCACCATGCTGTAAGAAAGTAGCCTATGGGCTGCTCTGATTTGCACCATCTCAAACCATCCCACTGGGCTGAAACCACAGCTGGGGAATGATGGAGCATAGAGATGTCTTGGTCAAACCTCTACACTGGTATGTGTGGCATAGGAGCTCCTGCACTGGGTCTACATCAAGCACTGGGGTGATCCTTCCAGGCCCTGTATGCCAGCTGGGGAGTCCCATTCTGGTCACGGTGCAGCACAAAGCAGCTACACCACAGCCCAGGATCCAGCCTGTCATTCTGAGTCTGTAGAGACTAGGTGTGTGAGCAGGAAAGCTTTTAACACAATTTTGCAACCATTTCAAATCCTGAACTCCCGCCATTGGCTTTAGTGTAACAAACCTTTAGTATTTCAACAATGATATGTCATGATGGCAACAGGAATTCTCAGCACAGCGTCACTAGTTCGTAATGCATATGTGTATCCTAAAATGCTGTAGAGAGAGCGACTGTGTATCATACAATTACAGAGCTACGGAGCCCAATGACGAGGGCTGAGAGAAAGGGAGGGTTGTAAACAAGGGGGGAAAGGGGCACATTCAGCTTAGATTGTGGACAGGAGGGAGAGCTGAATGGTACACTGGGGTGGAGAAGAGAGAGGAATAAATGCCACCGAAGAGGCTGCAGGCAGGGAGGATTTAAAAACCAGCAAGAATCTGGTGCCATAACTCTTCTACTATTTACATCCATCTCATATGGCCACTGCTTTCAGTGATCAGCTCTTCATGAGTGTCGAAGTTTTCATCCTCATTAGCGAACCTGTGTGAAACGATCTGCCTTCGAGTCTTGGAGGACGAATGACTAATAATTGCTGTTTGGAGGGAATAACAGAAGCAGCAGCTCCCAGTCCCTAGTAAAGGCTCGTCTGCATTAGGGAGATTTGCATTGATGTAGCTACCCTGGAACGACCTGCCCCACTCCACTGTTACACCTGACTCAACAAGCCCGGAGCACTGCATTCACCTGGTGTCTGTGCCAGCCCGAGTCTGACTCAGCAGCCAAGTAGCCAGTACTCTGCAGGGACTAGTATCAAACCAATTCATTACAATGCTTTCCAGAACCTAGCTCTTTTCCATTCCAGTGCTAGCTAGCGTCAATGCCCTTTAATTCAGAGGAAACACCACCCCAAATGTCTCTCTCTCTCTTCCCTTTCACAGCTTGTTAACAAGTAAGTTGTTAAAAATGGTCTTGTAAAGCCCCATGGGGCCAGTCCACTCTCATCTACATCCTTCTGTGCGAAAAATCTGCCTTCTGCAACCTTGCCATGACAAGTAAGGAGAGTTCAGGATACACTGCCTCTGACTCAAGTGGCTTTTGCATCTGGGGGCTGAGACACTCCTTTTAACTGCTCATGTGACGTAAGCAGAGCCTACCCCACCAGGAAGGTTCAAAAACACACAGCCATTGCTCTGGAACAATTGCTCTGCACTACGTCATTGTGATGATTAAGACAAGGAATAAATAATTCTGTTACTCAGATCCTCCTTGCTCCCGGCCCACCAGCCTTCACTACCCTTGCACACTGTAATCATAAGGATTTTAGAAATTTCACAAGACCTACAGTGTTAAGCAGTCAGAGGTGGCAGGACACTAAGGGACTAAAGTGTTATAAAACAGAGAATGAGGTCTTATCATTCCTACTTTTGTCTTATGTTTATAGGAGAATTGTACCTTCTGCCCTGGAGAATCCCAAAGCATCTCATAGAGACAACATACTGAGACTACGTTTCAGAGTCTGACTCTGTATTCCTAGGAAGTTGGTGGCAATTTTGGAAGCACAGGGATGCAGAATTTGATGGGACATGTTACAAAGTTGTTAAGATGACCCTCTAGGTAAGAGGATCACACACAGCATTGCCGAGGTGGAACATGGCAGATTTCTGAGAGAGTTTAGAATTTGGGTCTGATACTCAGGCACCAGTGTTTATTTATTTACTTTAGGGTTTTAAATATATACATATATCATTTCTAAAACCTAGCTGATGTTCTAGCCACTTCATTCAATGGATCTGCTCCTTGAGAATTATTCTATCAAGTCTTCTCAGAACATCATGCCCGTGCTGCCTGTTGGAGGCAGCATTTCTTACCCTTCCTCCTCATCTCTCGCAGAAAGTGGCCTTTCTAAAGGCCAGAATTGTTTTGTGCTCTGCACACGCTTTAAATTGTGTGCAGCCTCAAGGTGCCCAGGGGATACTAGGAAATTGGATATTAGAGCGACCTTTAGGACACCTACTAAATCCTCCTTAGCTTACTAACTCATTATTTCTCAGCTAGAGCAGAATGCAGAGGGAAATTGTTCTTCCAGGCATTACTCCATCCCTGGCCCTAAATTGCTTCCCAAACGGCCTGGAACATAGCAGGCCAGGTTCTCAGATGGAGCTACACTGATTTACACCAGCTGAGGGTCTAGCCCCGAGGCCCCAATCCCTGTCTGCCACCAAAGAGCTCACCGTGCAAATCACCAGGGGATTGCAAACGTGGCTTTAAATCACCTCTGTACTCCCAAGATCCTGGGCCAGTTGTGCACTGGGATGGTTGCCCAGTACAAGTTAGAGCCAACTAAAGGCAGCTCTAACTCACACTGGCTGCCAACGGCCTCAAGGAGTGCTGGGGAGTGCTGAAGTGCAGAGAAAGGCTGGTTATATGGCAGGAAATAGTGTCAGGAATAATCGCTGTGAGCTGCAACTAAGAATCTGGGCCAACACCATGGAAGTGAAGGTGAGTTTTGCCCTTGAAATCAAAGGGCACAAGACGGAGACCTCACCTTGCACGTAGCATCATTGGTTGTAACAGGATGCCTTGCAGAGTAAATAACTGCTCCTTGCAGGTAAGGGTGGCAGAACCTGGCCCTAAATTGGTAGTCAGGCCTTTAAATATTGAAAGGCCATAAGGGGGGGCCCACAGAATAGCTAAAGAGGACTGTTGGGGTAACAACCTCAAATCCTCATGTCACAATTCCTGGGGAAACTGCACCTCTGATCCCTTCATGGCCTCCTTGACTCTAAGAAGCAAGGTCAGATGGGGAAACTTTGAAAAGAGGGGTCTGGTCTGGTTCCAGAATGCTAGGAGAAGGAAGGATAGGAATCCTAGGCTGGATAAACCTTGTGAGGGACCCGGTACAGCACTGACCCAAATCAGTGAAGTGGTGCATAGGATACAGATGGGTCCCAGGACTAAACCAGAAGTGATGTATAAGGTCCATCTAAGGTAGTAACAGGATTTCAGCCTGGCTGCCCCCCCAATCTCAGAATGCAAGGGTGGATTCTGGAGTTGGGACAGTAACGAGTCCCCCACTCAGCCAGACTGGGCAGGGACATTCACAGCACATCTCAGGAGCACACTGAAAGGAAATCCTGGGAGAAAAGCCCCAGAGACTTGGGTGGGAATAAAATTCTTTGATGTTTGTGATGTAACGTGAAGCTACCCTGACACACAGACGCTATACACATGTAAATAGCTACGCTTCTATCGTTTATAATTCGTTACGTTATTTCTTTTCTTCCTGTCTGGATGGGGTATTTATTGGGTGTTATCATTTTTGGCCTCATCAGGAAGATGGCAAAGCTGAGATGAGGGGTGTTGTTATGAGCAGGGTGAAAACTTGTTATGGGTTGAGTTACAATTTCATTCATACTGCTGCACGAACAAGTCCTCCAGGTAGGAAAGGCAAGGTGGGGGAGGTAATGCCTCGTCTTGGACCAGCTTCTGTTGGTGAGAGAGACAAGCTCTCAAGCCACACAGAGCTCTTCTTCAGGGCTGGGGAAGATCCTGCCCCTGTCACAGCAAAATGCAAGGTGGAACCGATGGTTAGCATAAGTAGTTAGCACATATTCTAAGGGACCATTCAAGATAGTGTGGCCCATTTAATACAGCTGCAGTCACAGGATAGTTGGCTACAGATCGTTGTAATAAGCCATGAATCCAGGGTCTCTGTTCAATCCATGTTTTTAGTGCCCATCAAGGTAAGTCTAGTGGCTAGTGGCTCTCTCACCACCAGAAGTTGGTCCAATAAAAGATATTCCCTCACCCTCCTTGCCTCTCTAATATCCTGGGACTGACATGGCTACAACAACACTGCATACAACATTTAAGACAGTTGTAAGAGACGCTTCAGGGGCCACACCTAAAACAAAGCCTAATACAGTCTATCCAGAAATTAGCATCATGTGGGTGGAGGGTTCCCTGGGTGTTGTGACCAGGTGTGGGTGTCGGTGGGTGTGAGAGAGAGAACACAAAGAAACTGAGAACAGACAAGACAAGAGTCAGAGAACCGGAGAGGCAAGAAGGAGCCTGTGAGCACAGTGTGACCCTGGAAATCAGCTAGAGAGACCTTTTGGGGTCTGGTGTTGACTAAAAAAGCTTGGGACTGTAAGCTAAGCAACTGCTCCTTTTGTTCTTGGTTCCTTCTGTGTTCAAAGACTCGGGACTTGGTACATTCCTTGTAGATAAATAAGATTGCATCAAAGAAAATACCAGACTTTATCCACTTCCTTTTCCAGCGGGAACACCCAAACTTTGACTAGCTGCTTGGGCTGAAAGGGGGCAATACCAGTGTCTCAGGGCCCATGTTAGGGTTAGCTAGTGACCAACCAACCTTCACAGAGCAAAGTACTGTTTATTCAGAACAAAAGCATTACAGCAAAAACACATAATGAAAATGATAAACAGCCTATACGTATGTCTATTTTACCAGCAGTCACCCGTCTTCCACATGGAAACCCTGGTTGGGCTAAAATACTTCAGGCCCTTTCTGCAGGGCCTGTCTCTTTTGGTCCCAGTTTCATGTCAGTTATTGTATCGAGAATGAATGATCTCTCTTCCTAGGTCAGGACCATCAATTTATACAGCTTTAGCTTCTGGTTCTTTATCTGTCAGGTTTCTTAAACCCGGTCAAACCAGCACATGCTATTTCTCCGGGGGTGAAACTTCTACAGACTCGTTACTTGCCTTGTTTCAAGATTAATAATAAGATTAATAAGGGAGGAGCCAAAGAAAAGAAATGTTAAAATGGAGAAAACAACTTTCATTGTGGAATCCTATGGACTATTTGTGTGTACAGAGGACAACTTTCATTGTGGAGACGGGTAAGGACATTTAAGAGGAGGAATTAGGAATTCTGTCTGAAGGGGTGAAGGTTGTATGAGTAAAAACGCTAGGCTCAGACCCCAGCTCTTTCAGAAAATCCGGTCTATGTCTTACTGCTCTTCCATCTCGCCCAGTAGTCCTGCCCCCAGCTGTGGCTACCTACCCCTGCCCAAAGAAAAGAAGGAGAAGCCCATCATGCACCTGGCCAACTGGGTGATGATGGGAGAGAGGTTCTGACAATAATCCCGTGTCATCTTAATGGGCAGAGCTGCAGATGTTCCTAGTGGTCATTAAAGGATCCAGTCCTTTAAAACAGCCGAGTCTGTGTATGTGCACTGCTAGTGCCATCTGCTGAGTGGAATATTTATCGCACCCCCTCCACTGTGGACCAGACCCCCAGACAAGGAAGTAAAGCCGGTGCCATGACTCGTCCCATCCCATAGCTGGATCGGGCCAGCGAGCTCAGCATCTTTCAGGATTGAACCCTAAACTGCACAGCTGTTCACCTGATAGTGACGGAGATCGCAGACAAGCTGAGCTGCTTTTTCAAAATGATGGACAAAGGGAACACAGCCCCTGCAGCATCTTTGGAATTCTGCGCGGTTTGGAACTAGCTGTAAACCAGTGGCAAAGAGCAAGTGCAGGGCTTTGGAGGGGTGGCTTTCAAACAGGGTCCCACAGAAATAGGTATTAGGCCCAGTCTAACCCTCAGCATTGATGAGCTAGTAAACCAGCAAACTGATGTAATTTGTAGGTGCTTCTAAATTGGGCAGAGCTGCTGAATACCTCTGAGGACAGAGAAATAATCCAGAGGGACCTAGATAGATCCAGACTATGTTCAGGCAAGGGGTCATTCCAGGTGATGAGAGCTAGAATGTTCTAGAGTTTTTGAAATGTCAATGAACATTTTCATCAAAATTTCAGTCACAAAGGGAAAAGAAACATTTCAACATTCCTGTGAATTTTTCTTCCTTTTTCTTTTTTAACCAGTTCAACAGATTATTAGGTGAGAGTCATTTATATCTTAGAGAATTATGTGTGGGGGGGGATGGAATCTGATTTCTGCATCTCCTACTTTTCTAAATTCTGTGGTTGTCTCCTCTCATCATCTCTCTAAATGTCAACAGAGAGAATTAAAATAAGCACATTTTCTGATGGGAATTTAAATGAAATCTTAATAAAAATCAACCTGCTCCCAACTGAATCCTAAATTTCCGTTTTTAAAGATAATGAAATCCTAACTGGACAGAATAATCTCACAGGAATGATAAAGGCCTCTCAGAACTCTTCCTATAAATTGGAATAAGTACTGACTGCCATGAGAAGCATCTCTATTACTTTGAAAATATAAAGTAGCAGATCTCTCTGCTTGAATATATCAGCAGCCATTTTTTCCCCAAATAAAGAGGGATACAAAATAGGGAAGGATTGAAAATAATGAAAATAAATTGCTCTTTCAACCATTTGAAAATGTGAGCAATCAGTTTTTTCTTTAACATACAAAAGTGATATATCCCTGTAGATAATAACTCTGCACAGCCATTAGGAGAGCCAGACAATTGCCGTGTAACTGGGCTCAGACTCTAGGTAGGTAAAAACTGCTTTTACAACTTATTGTAAATAAGTTCTTCTGTTATTGGATGGGCTGTTTTATGTTACTGAGATATTTCCTTGCTTTGGACTATGTCAGCTGGCTTTTTTTTTTTTTTAAATCAAACTGTGATTATCAATATTATTGCAACTAAATCCTTTCATCTTTTCCATTAAATTCCTTCTAGGATAAGTTAAATTTAAGAACACAAGAATGGCCCCAGTGGTTCAGACCAATGGTCCATCTAGCCCAGTATCCGGTCTCTGACAGTGGCCAATGCCGGGTGCTTCAGAGGGAATGAAGAGAACAGGGCAATTATCGAGTGATCCGTCCATCCCCTGTCGTCCAGTCCCAGCTTCGGGCAGACGTTTTAGCAATGGAATTTGGACTTAGTGAGCTGTTTTGCCCACCCCACTGCCAATGCAGACTTGTGCTCTGTTAAACAATTCTACAATGATCTGTCCAGGCCAGTTTTCAGCTGAGATTTGAAACTAGGCTCCTGACTCCTAGTGGTCATTAAAGATCCCAAAGTGCAATTCTCACAAGAAAAGACATGTTGGCTTTGGTGCCCTTGTAAAATGTTAGCAACTTACGTTCTGCCCACTTGAAATTCCATGCATGGTTTCATATGGGGAGTGTTTGCTCTAGCCAACATGAGTAAAGGTATCAGAATTGGGTCCTCTGTGGTTTATAAATCAGCCAGCCTGCAGTAGGTCTGGTGGATGATTCAGAACGGAGTTGGCAAAATAGACAAGCACTATGAACAAGGAGACAGTCTGGTGATAAAGGACAGACACCTGATGAAATGCCAGCTGTAAGACCAATGTTTCAGGCGGCTGCCATTACCAAGTGACGTGAATGAGAGCTCTCGGTGCTTCTACAAGTCAGGCCCTGGGTATCTCGAGTGAAATCGCATCTAGGAGGAGGAAAAAGTCTTCAACTCCTCAGGCACAACAGACACCCTTTCATAATTAAAATAAGAAGCCAGACTGTATGACAAGCATCTGAGGGGTTTTCCCTCAATGTGTGTGCTCGTGTGTGTGTGTCGCCCCCTTCCCTAGGAAGAAGTGGTGCTCAGAGAGGAGGAAGAAAGGCTGTTATTTCCTCCCCACTCAGGGAGTAGTTGGCTTCCCTGGCTGCCTTTCAAGGTGACTGTCTGGAGGCCAGAGGCAGAGTTGCCAGGTGTCATCCTCCTGCTCTGAGGTGCTGATTGCTCTCTGTCTGTGACGGCAGATGACTGCAGAGTGCTCTGATGGGTGGGCCGGAGAGCACATGCCCAGCCCTGGAAGGAAAGGCGGGAGTAGACTCTGGGAGAAGGCAGGTTCCTGGGGTCAGTGGGGTTCTGATCGTTCTCGCTCGGTCAGCCGGGGGCACATGGGGCTGCTTGTCTCTCCCTCGGGTTACAAAGGGCTGATTCTGCCGCACCACCAGCGGGTCAAACGGCAGTGATTCAATGGAGACGGACCCACGTGACACAGACATGCCCTGGGAGCCCCCGTCTGCTGTGTGCCTGCAAACGGCGGTGGTTTGCAAACGCCATTGCAGCAAGCTGGTAAAACTGCATGCTCTGAGCTTCTGCTTGGGGGACAATCCCCGCTGAGGGGTCAGCAAGCCCCGTTGAGCTATACCAACTCACAGAGACATTGAACGCCTACAAACCTTGCCAAGAAACCTCTCTGACAAAAGCAGCAAGACCTCTCCAGCCTGGAAATGCCCCAGCTTCCTTGCCCCCAAAGTCAGATCCTTTGGAGCGGGGGAGAGAGACCTTTCTCATCCAGCAGCTCCCAGGATCTGGTCCCTCATATTCATCTTGCAGTACATACTCAGTCTCATGGCAGCATTTGTCCCAGGTTTTTGAGTAACTGATTCTCACAGAGCCAGTCCAAGGCCTAGGTTCAAGGGACCTGTGACTGATGCCTCATCCTGGCGTTGGCCCTCTGCCCAGAGCTGAATTTTACCCCAGATGTCTAATTTCCTTCCAGGCCTCCTGCACCACAGGGCAGATAGGCCTGGTCTGGCTGACTGAACGTGAATTCAGCTCGGGACAGCAAATGGCCAGTTCAGACCTGGCCCTTTCTTTCCGAGGGATTATACAGACAAAGCGGTTCCTTGGAGTCAAGGCTCACGGCACCACCCAGCCCACTCTGAAGAACTAATTCCATTTCCAGCTCTCTGCATGAACTGGAGCAAGTCCTCGGGCCCAGGCGAGCCCCTGCCTGTGATGTGCCAGGGGCAGTTGCAGTTCCCTGTTCTGGAACAGGGCAGCCCAGTTTGTCATTTCGCTCGCTAGCTTTAAGATGATGCGAAAGCAAAGTCTGGTTACGGCCCAGAGTCTCGGATGGTGGGAACCGGCATCGATCCACTGACTTCAACTGAGCTACGCTTGTCTGCACCGGCTGAGGAGTCAGCCCAGTGTCACGCACAGCAGTCCCATATATTTCTCCATTCTCTGATGGCTGCGACTGGGACCCTAGGGTCAGGTTGTTCCTTCCCAGGGGGGAATTTGTCAAGGGAGCGGTGTGCCCAGATCATTCTACAGAGAGGGGTGCCGGATACACGTCTAAATGAACAAGCCCTGGTGCTGATGCATTCTCGAGGTTCTGAGCAAGAGAAGTGCTTGGATTCCTCTTTCCTTGCCACAGTTCACTGAGTGCTACAACACTGCCCGCCGGCCATGGCTACACCTCTCTCAGTCTCCTAGCCCTCGGTTCTGCCTAACGCTGGCATAGGCACTGACAGATTTATCCAGACAACACCACCTGAGCAGTGAAGTCAGGTCTGATTACAGCCATCACAGTCTACAAATAACTGAAATGACATTTTTTTTCACAAGGTTGTTCTTTAGATTTGGCCAAGCGGTTCTGCAGTGTTTCATTATCCACATGGCTAGTCACAGCACACTCATTGTGAAAACTTCCAGAGGGGTAGCCGTGTTAGTCTGTATACAGCAAAAACAACCAGAGTCCTGTAGCACCTTAAAGACTGACAAATTTCTGCGGGCATAAGCTTTTCATGGACTGCATCTGACGAAGTGGGTTGCAGCCCACGAAAGCTTATTCCTGCAGAAATTTGTTAGTCTTTAAGGTGCTACAGGACCCTCGTTGTTTTAGCACACTCATTGTTCCACTCAGTCTTTTCTCCCTTGCTCTGGATTTTAGGAGAACTCAGATGTTTGCGTGGTTAGAGGTGTAGGAAAATCCAAAACTACTTGAGCAACCAAAACATTGGGCAGATTCCGCTCTGCAGAGCTCTGAGAAAAATCCAACCTTGAGTCCCCTTTCCGATATTGGACGGCAGGGGAAATTACCGTTAGGGGGAAGTACATTTAGAAAACGAACAGATTGGCATTCAGGTTTTCAGCTTCATTGTAAAACCAGTGGCACAGAATTCAGTTTTGAAAGGATTCCGTGTTCCTCTATAAATGTCACTGAGAGCTAGAAATATGAAAATATGTCAAATGGAAAGCCCACGCTTTTTAAAACTCGAGCCTGAGTCAGATAACGAACCCATGAGGTCTAAAACCCTGGTAAGTTCTAAATGGTGTATTCGATTATGGAAAGAGGGTTTGATCAATTTACTGAGAGTATAAATCAGCAGAGCAGAACTTACAAACCCCACAAAAAACGAGGTGACAGTCTGGAATTAATCCATTGCCATGGGCATACAATGTACCTTTGCAAACATTTTATAGCATAAATATGCATAATGCCTATGACATGGCTGTAACATCCAGAACAGGACCAGGTAGATGACTGGAATTAGTGTAACTGGAAAGATGCTTCGGCACCCAGGTTAATTTTTGTTTCAGTCAGTCACCTACCTTGTGTTGTTGCAGTAAAGTATGTACACACATCGTTATGACCACACTTGACATTTCCCCAGGATAAAGTTTTGCCAGTAATCTGCATTCCTTGTTCGTTCTTTCTTTCGGAAATACTAAATCTCGTTTCTTGGAGTACTTAGAATAGATACAAGGGCAGCAGGTGCAGCGCAAGCGTCTTCCTAACCCCCAGCCCTCTGACAACGTGTCTGACCTGCCTCTGGATGGCAGATGAGACTCTGGTCTCTGGGCCCATCCAGGGCCTGGTCCAAAGCCCATTCAAGTCAGTAGGGATCTTGCCACTGACTTCGGTGGTTCTGGGTAGAGCCCTGCATCCGTAGCTTCTCTACTGAAATTGCCAATGAATGGGCCAATTGTAATGATCGTTAGTGCTGATCTTCTCTGATTGCTGTTGTAGTGCTGGAATCCAGGCAAGAACAGGCAGGAATTAGCTAACAGGGGAAAGCAGGGTATATGCTCAGATTGAGGGTTACAGTCTAACAGGCGAGACCTGTGGGGTAGTTTCAGGGTGTTCCTTGGACAGTGTAGGATGTGCCACATACTGTGAATCAAACCACTCCTTAACGTGTCCTGCCTTTACGTCCCATGTGCTGAGCAATATTAGCCTTAAACACCCTCCTCCCACATGGTGGTCATGGTAAACCCATTCCTCCTTTGGACTTCAGTCTCATTTTGGGAACATGAGCGGTCCAGAATTCACTCCAGAACTGAGCAGGTGTAAATAATCAAGGAAGGTCCAATGCCTTGTGGAAGTTGTTTTGGCTATGAGATTAGTCTTATTCCATAAGGTGACGGCATTGGATGGTAGGAATCGCAGCACATCCGAGCACCATGACAAATGGATGAGCACCTGACCGAGTCCTCAGCCCAGCTGAGTCTTGTCCTGTCCTTAATAAATTAGTGATTGGTTTCCCATTGCTGATCTTGGATGCATGCTGATGGCAAGGAGTTTTCCACAGCTATATACACCATTCGGCTTCACCTCCTGGCTTTGTCATTGTGACGGGCAATAACAGTGGCCACTTTATGAAAGCAAAGCCCTTTGCTCGCCCCCCAGCTGAGTCCAAAATCCTGGTAGCGCAATGGTGATATAAACCACTTTTCCCCATCCCCCCGGAGCTGCATCTCCGGCGACTCCGGTGCAGAATCCAGCCCTTCATCTTTAGCGGCCAGTATAATCTGCGATAAGCCAGAGCTGCCATCCCACTGTGGTGGTTTTATAGATCACACTGAGCTAAAATCAGTGAGCCAATTTCAATTAAAACCAAACTTTTCCAGCTATCTAATCAAAACCATAAAGGCTGCTCTTATGTCTTTGTTTTCTGCACCCAGAGGAGACCTTGACCATCAGCATGGCTGTCTGTTGTGTACATGACTGCGAAGGACATAACATCGTGTTTTCCTTGTAAGAACAAACTGAGGCTTTCTTGGAATTCATTAGGAAACTGAGGAATGCAATGAATAACAAAACAAGAAGCCCTTACAGCTGCAATTTAATGTGCTTCTTCTGACAGTGACACATGGGAGGATATGCCTATTTCCTGGAGGCAATCCTTTGTATTTGGCTATTTCCAGCACACAATGTCTTTTCAACATCTAAAGTCAGAATTATTTTCCATCTCTCTGACCCGGGCTATCAAAAGGCTCTGAGGTGAAAGACAAGTTGCTACAGCCGGTAATTCAGAGACTTGCTCTCCCTGTGTGGCTTTGTTTCTAGTCACATATGGAAGCCATCTCCCCCTTCTAGTTATGATTTGTCTTCTGAAAGGCTTTTGAAGGGATCTGCTCTATCTTGTCAGGCCCAGTTCTGACATTTTAAAGACTCTCTTTCTCTCTGTCTCACACACTCACACTCACATTCTCTCTCTCCATCACACACACCCCTTTGTTAACTTTGAGTTAAGGTTGCTTGGCTGCATAGCCCTCTGATGTGGGATGTAAAAAGGAGGGAAATGAGCAGCAGAGTCATTTAACACCCTATCCCTTCTCCTCAGCCTCATATGCCTCCTCTCCATCATCCAGACCTCACACCCCTCCACTCTCATCCAGCAGGGAGGTGCACCTGTGGACCATGTGGATGTGACACACTGACAGAATATCTTGGGTGCAAGTAGGTAGGTGCCCAATGAAAATTGCATTAAAATGCAGTAATGTCGCATGAGTAGCACTGGCTCAGGTCAGCCTCCTGGGCTCAGCTCACTACATCTGGTAGGTTCTAAAGTAGACAGGAGTCAAATCCTGCTCTCATTTACATGGGTGTAACTCTACTTTCTTCCTATTCTGGATTTATACTGGGATAGCTCAGATCAGAATCAAATCCCCATGTATTTACAATGACAAGGTCATTCCCCATCAAATTTAACGGTTTTTAGGCAGGTCAAACCACAGACCTAGACAGTTTGACAATGAACTTTTGACTCTGAGTTCAATGGGCTTTGGACCAGACCCTTAAGGATAAGATTTTGAAAAATGCTCAGTATTGCCCTTACTCCGTTGCACTGAAGTCAAGTGGTAAAACTCCCATTGACTTCAGTGTGAGTAGAATTAGGCCAGTGCTAAGTGCTTTCGAAAATCTCACCCCCTGCTCTGAAAAACTAAGGGGTTGGCTTCTGCGTATTTTCTGCCAGACACCCCCTCCTCCCCAGTAAAGGAATATGCTTTTATTCATCTTTAGACACCATAGCAAGCTACTTGGAATTGCATTTCACTGAGCTCTGTTGCTGTGAATAATACAACTCATGCACAGATAGGGATGCATGTTTTGTATATTTTTTTCAAGTATTCATTGAATACTACCCACATATACACACTCATACACACAAAGTTCCAGAAGATTTAACAGGAGTTTTCCAGAAACTAGTTCATTTTTTGTTGATCTTTTGGAAGAAGTCTTCTAACTTGTGGGTAGTATAAAATTAGTGCTAACTGCTGCATGGGTGAAATGGACAAGCCAGGTAAGCTGGAAGACGGTTCTACAAATTCCTGGTTCTTACCATCAGCCTCTTGTGAGTGAGGTGTGATAAAATAAGCTTAGCAAAAGAATGAACATTCTGGTGACAGGAGGGTGAGATCAGAGCTAATGCTCAGTGCTTCTCATCTGATCAGCTGACATCTACTGGAAGACAGTAGCTAAATGCATAACAAGATGCTACAGCTCTCTCTGTGTTCTGAACCATTCTAACTTCTTGTTGACAGGATGAAAAGCAAGGGTGACTGCAATTCATTATCACTCATAGGTAAAGCATCAGTGGACCATGCAAATTGAATTTGAGTAATGGCAAATATAATCTACTCAAGTGATTCAGATTATTCCAGCTATTTTAAAGAGGCAACATCTGATTTTTTCCCACATTTTTGCTCCTCTTGCATCACACCACACACACAAATTGAGATTTCACAAATTATATGACATTGCTTCTTGATTTAAACATCTTAAAACTGAAACATCAGCATAGGCTAAACTCTACTCAGGGACACTGATGTTAATCCAGAGTAATTTCTTTACGGTCAGTAGGATAAAACGATTACCCTATTCCCCCCTCGGGCTTTCCTATAGCTGCCCCGGGTGTTGACAGGTAAAGACAGCACACACTGGTAAGAAGAGGATTCCTACCCAGAATTTACTGCTGCTTCGGCTGCTCATTTCTCATGAAATCAAGTTGAATCTGTTTCTGAGCTAATGAATGGCCTGTCTCTGCCTCAGTGCAGAATGAGGCCAGAATCTGGCCCATAAATCCAATACAGGACAATGTTTGCCTAGAGTGCAGGGGTGGGGAATGCCACCAGGAAATGTGGCAGTCCCTCCTGGACAAGAGCAGTGGCTCATCCCCACCCCTGAAGATTAGTGAGGTTGTTATTTTTCCGTCACAGAGACGTAAACCAGGAAGCACAGAACATTGGATAAACTTCACACGGTGTCCAGGCATGGAACAGAAATGGCGAGCACACACATGTAAGGACAAAGACCAAATTCTAACATGTTCAGGCTTATTGAGCGGGACATTACCAGTGCCACAGCAGAAAAGACTCATGGCCAATCTAGTCCAGTATCCTGTCTCAGGGATAATGGCTTTATTAGATGCTTCAGAAATAGGCAAACGCCTCTCAATAATACACCTAAAGGGGTAACAATGTGCAAGGGGGGGAAACTTCTCCCTAGTCCCATGTGTAATGATGAGACTTTTTACTATACCAACTTGGTATTCCTACACCCACAGAGATAATGGTGTAATATTTGCTACTAGTGCTTTTGCATGTTGCTTACACAACCTTTCATTTGGAATATAGGTTGTGGAGAATGCAGCCTGCTTTTTGTGTTGGTAAAGCCAACCCCTTTTTGTGCCTGCTTTCCCCAAGGGACAGATTGTCTAGGAGTTTTGTCATTATCAGCCCTAGCAATCAGAGATACTACAGTCTTCTCAGGCTGCATCAGTGGGCTAAAAAATGAGTAAGAAAAACATTTACTGCAAGCCTCTGGCTTTGGCCTGCGGTAGGTCAGAACACCTCCCCACACGCATCCTCATCAGAATTCACTGAGAGAAGTGAGAAAGTCCTGGTCTGTGAGTTAACTGTCTGTAGTAGCTCAATGGAATCATCATCCGAAGATGCACTTCTTTAGACAGTTGGGTTTTTTTCATGAAGGCTAGTTCCTTAATTTCGTTTCTGATTTTTTTCCAGCTTTGCTCATTCCAAATGCTCTTTTGTCTCGTGGACTCCCAGAGATTTTCTTATGATTGTCTGTAGAATTCTGCATTGCTCACATTTCCTTTTTGCTTTTTAGATCTTTGATTGAAGCTGTCTCTTTGCCACTGCCCATACTAATTTATCCTAGTCTCACTGCATTATTAAGAGAGATGCCCAGAGATATTAATCCCAGCCTTCTGGGATACACACCCCATTGCCCATGAGAGTACAACTCCATTTAGGCAGCTGTTGGTCATCGTTTGAGAAAATATTAAAAGAAGATGTCAAAAAAGAAATCCTTAAAAAACAGATTTATTCTCCAAACGCATCCATTTTAAGTACAGATGACGGCTACAGAGAGTACATAAAAAACTTATTATTGCCCATGAGAACATAAACAATATCAACAGTGAAAAAAATGACTCAGGAGAGACCCCTTGCTGTTCTTTATAATTCCCTGATTTGTTACCTGCTGGGAAGAACAGAGTCAGGTGCTTTTGCACTGCATCTCTCAAACAGCAGGGTCTGTCAGGGTCCGGCCAGAAAACATGCACAAAACTTAAAGAAAACTGACGTGTTTTACAAGAATAAGTCAGGAAAGTCTGACAAAGCCTCCTCGGCAAGTTGATTCAGATATCAGAGCATTTATGGATTGGCTTTTTAGGGTTCCTCTTTGCTGAAGCAATGATTGAAAGGCAATGGCTCGAGGCCCCTCCCACACAACTCCTCTTTTTAAGGGGAATATCAGAGCAGTAAACTTCAAAATTGCTTTAGTCACAAAGGGCTCAGTCCTTTCGCCCCCTAGGTTCAGACCTAATTCAGATTCACATGCTCAGTGTTTTTGATTTCACTGGGATGATTCTCTTGAATAGGGAGTAATAGGTTTACAGTAGAAAGGGGCCGCAAGAGGATTAATGGATTCTTCAGTTCAGTCAACTCAGCTGAAATTAATAAACAAAAACATGCAAATATGTAAATGATTTTCTGATTTTCTCTAAAAAAAAAATCCTGATTTATTGGGGAAAAGCTTCCAAATCCTGTAGAGCATTCTAAAACGAATTCCGTTCCCATGCCAGTCTTAACCGCATGCGGTACATCTGACCATAGTGAAATAGTGCAGCAGGATAGCAACCTCGTTTGGTTATCTACTTCCCTGACTGAATCCCTGTAGATTTGGGGTGTGCATGTTTCCATCATAGACAGGATGGCTTTTCGGGGTGTAAGTTTTACTTTTGTTTTTACAGAAGTAAAATGTTCTATTTTACTGAGGTTTTTATCCAAGCTGGTATAAAACTGTATTAGTTACCTAGAGGCCTGCGAAAACTAGCTACAAATGAACCATAAAGCTACTTGAGAGCCTGCTTCTGCTCCCATTGAAGTCCATGGTAATTCTCCCGTTGACTTAAATGGTGCAGGATCGACCCCAAGGGGAGAAACAGTCACATCCCGACTACTAGTGTTATTTTACAAGCAAAAGCACTTTGCTGCCTCGCAATGTGTCTGTAGCAGGAGGAGAGAGGGAGAAGGGAACATGGGGGGTTATTTTTGGCAGAGGGAATATTAAGTCAGATCAAGAAGTGATCAGATAATCCTGAGTCTGCTCTGAACAATTCTGAAGCAAAGACACCTTTGATAGGGTGATAGAAGGAGAAAAGGGATGTTTAATGTGCACCATGGGCTGCTCCGGATTCGCACAGGGACAGGACCAGACTAAGAAATGCCGAGGCTCAGTGTCATCTGAGGGCAAACTGGAGGCACAAAGCATTCCTGGCTTTAATGGGAGCAAAGAGAAATGTGTCTTGGAAGCAGGGTTTCCCCTTCCCTGCCTCCTGCTGTCTCTCAGGGCCCCTTCAGCCACTGACGAGCTAGTGTTGAAGGCTAAAAGCCAGAAATGATGGTCACACTGTGCCTGTAGCTCAGCTCTGCGGCTGTGCTGAGGAAATGTATTCAGTGGGACGTGCCCCAGGGGAGACTAATGCCATTGGGTGTGACAGCTCTTCTGTGTACAGTGAGCCCAGAGGAGAATTCCCTTCACAACCAAAACGCCCTGCTGGGAGCTCCGTGGGAAGGCCAGGGCAGTGTTCAGTAAGCAGGGAGTGCAGTCGAGGACCCTGACACAGCACAGGGAAATGCCCATGCATAAGTACAAACTCTTTTTCTTAACAAATCCTCCCATTCACCTGCACCAAACACGACCGCGCACAGCAGAATCCCCCGTCGGCCTATGTGGGTGTCAAATACAGCAGAACCTCAGGGTTACCAACTGACCGCACACCTCGTTTGGAACCGGAAGAACACAGTCAGGCAGCCTCGGGGGAAAGCAAATACAAGACAGTGCTGTGTTAAACTAAACTACTAAACAAAGAAAGGGAAAGCAGCATTTTCCTTCTGCCCAGTACTGTTTCAAAGCTGTACTAAGTTTAATGTTCAGTTGTAAACTTTTGAGAGAACAACCATAACGTTGTGTTCAGAGTTACGCACCTTTCAGCGTTACAGACAACCTCCATTCCCCAGGTGTTCGTATCTCGGAGGTTCTACTGTACAATTTTAACGTCGCTTAAAGGGAATTTGGTGAAACACAAATGCAGAATGCATCCAGATATACTGGGAATGTTTCCAATGAGACCAACCGAGGATGGAAGCTAGGCAAATTTTCCTAACAAAGGGCCAAATCCTGCCATCCTGCGTGAGGGCTCAGTAAGTAGCCGTGCTAGAGCGACTGGGCAGTGCATGAAAAGTACTGAAGGAAAACAGGCATTATTACTGCAGATGTGCATGAGCAGGTGGAGGCAAAAGTCCTGCTATCTGTATGGGTCAGACTAGGTTCTCTGTCTCAAAGCAAAGTTCTCTTTGCTTCCTTTATTATCTGAGTTTTATCCTTTGCCATGCAGACATTGTCACAAGCCGTCTGATTTCCAGGGGGATAGAGAACTTTAGTTAGGAAGATGATTCATGTCAGTTGTATCCCCTGTGCACCTGGTGGGTTGCATGTTGCATTAAAGGCCGTGTGTTAACTGAGTGGGGCTAAGCCTGCTCATGGTTCCAATGAACTCATTGTACATTAAACATGCTGTATCTGTGGAGCTGCATGCCTTAGGGTGGGGTGGGGGGTGTTTAATTAATTCTCAGAAATGCTTGTTCGCATTAACTCTGGATATCCTGCAGTAGGTTGCAGAAGCCACGCAAAATACCAGCTGTGCTGGGTCATGTTGGCATTGCCCGGTTTTAAACGCCTATTGTCTCTTAGACGGGAGGGATGGAGTGTGCGAGCAAGGCTCACATTTAGGGGGTAGGAGCAGCTGATCTTCTCCCTTCATAGTTCTACGTGCTGCAGACCATGGATCCTGGGTCTCTTCTCTACAACAGTCCGTAGCTCACCACTGGAGGGATGTGAAATACTTGTAGCTAAGAGCCAAACCCCAGCAGTTCAAGGGGCTGAATGATCCTCTGAGGTACAAGAGAAAGGCTCCCAGATCGGAGTACTGAATGTTCACAAACGTATGCTGAAACAAAAATAGCCCCTTCCTATCCCCTAGAGGGCACATACATGCACTTCTGTGGGCAAGGTAAGCAGCTGTGCTCTGTGCACCGTGAAGGGAAAAGGGTGTAATGATGCATAGACCTTGTGCTGGTCTGCAGAGAAGTGACTGTCCTCCAAGGTGGAACTGGGGTTGCATGCACACATGCATGCACGCACACACACCTTAACACAGGAACAGAAGCTATCAGATGCATTCAGGTGAGATCCACAAAACGAAAACAGTAAAATTTGCTCTTTCCCACCTCTCCTCTGATGAATAGCAACATGTAGAGAAGCTGAATTTGACCAGAAATGAGCTATTTAGCCTGCTGTTGGCGTGACAGCCCCCTTCATTTTCCTTGCTATGCTCAACAAAGAGTCTGTCGTTTTCATCCCAAATGTACTGGTACCCCATAAAGACGTCTCATTATCCTTTCTAGTATCATTAAGATCAGCTCAATGGAATAATAAAGAATGGGCCAGAAAAGCTATTACTTCCCCAAGGAATATGGGGCTGCATTTGTCAGAGCTGGTTTAAGTGTTTGAACTTTGAGAAATTACTAGCATGCCTAATAATTTTATCTGGTTTGTTGAGTCTTAACAAAGAGGTCTAGTGAGAAATCCTTTGTTTTACATAATTGTCCCTTTTGAGTCCCAGATCCAGGAGCTGTGATTTCTTGTATGCTGTGATCACAGCGCTCATCTTAGACTGACTGTGCTGAGTGAATCCCCACAGCACCTTTCAGCTTACACATGACATTGGAAATTGTTACTATGGAAAAGCTGCATTGGTAGGTGGATTCGCTGCTTCGTTCCCAGGAAATTATCCTTTTGGTTTGCAGTGTGAAGAGCACAACCGAGGCTAAAGCAGATGCGTGACCTTCTTCGCTGTTAGTATGAGAGAAAACAGTCTCTCTCAGTCACATGACCCATTTTATTATTAAATGCAGTCGGCAGAACAAAGAATGGAAGTTGCTGGCCTCTTGCTAGTAGGGAGATGAGAGCAAAGCTTTTGCAACATGTTGCTAAACTTTTCCAGTGTGGTTCGACACTGAAGAATGAGGGCAGAGATGCACAGTGGTGTCCCATGTGTATTGCTTCGCAGTGGGTGCCATTGCAAATGTGCTTATTTGCAGGAAAGTCACAGGGGACTGTTCTAGCCATCAGCTCTGCACATTCACATTGGGCTCCGAGGGTAGGTCTACATGGGGATAAAAGCCCCGTGCCATGGCCACAGCTGTCCTGTGTCAGCTGACTCAGGCTGTGGGGCTCAAAATTGCTGTGTAGATATTCGGGCTTGGGATGGAGCCCAAACTCTGGGGCCCTCCCCATTCTGGGGCCAACTGCGGGTTTTTTATCCCTGTGTAGACATAACTATACACTTGACTCTCAGAGTATGTGCAGATGCCCAGTCCTATGGTTATTTATCACTGCTCTGTAGGAAGACCAAGGATTACATGCCTTTTGGAAAAGGAGCATTTGAAGGCTGGACGTGAAAGCACAAACGCTAATGTGATTGCTGCAGTCTGCAGTGAAAAGGTGTTTACATTCTTTGTCCGCTCCGGTAGCGCTTCAGACATGGCTGGCTCTGTGGAGCTGCCACCCTCCATCAGGGGTTTCCTGGATACAATCTCTTGAGCTACTGGTCACACTTCTAGCAAATTTGTGTCCCCCCCTTTCTCATTTCTAAGTTGCTGTGCCGAGTCTTTCCTCCACCCCTTGCATCTTGCAAACCTGGAAACAGGAATTCCTCCATCAAACTGAAGAGACATAATGGGCACGGCACCTGCTGACATGGGCCAGGTCATCGAGGAGTGTGAGGATTAAGTAGGCCTTGTGACAACCAAAAGGAGGATGGGTTACTGCTGCCACTGTTTTGCAAGTCAGAGAGGCCTGCGCTGCTCATGTGATGTTGGGGTGATCCATGACAATATATTCACTATCTACATTAACTAGAATAAAGGGCAATGACTTGTCATTATGCTCTGAAATAAATTGTACAAACGTTGTCGTCATCTAGCAAGACACTGTGCAGAAATGGAATCGGTTCTGCCAGCCTGTGTTCCACACACTAATCCCTGGCAACTGACACTGCTGACAATTAATTAGGAAAACCAGTGTCATTATAAACGAGCTGAGGATGATAGAAATGCCAAGCTAGAGCCAGTCGCTCCCATAACATTGATCCCTGTGTAGAGCGCAGAGTTCTCTGCCTGATGGCCATACAATTGTATACAGCCTGTAACAGTGACAGAAAGAAAGAAACCTGTCGGCTGCAGGGAACAGACGCTGTTCTCCGCAGTTGGAAAGCCAGGACTAGAACTCGAGTTTCAGCTCCCACAACACAGGCTTCTGCCACTTAAGCAAAAGCAGACTGCTGACAGAGGTCAGTATTAATAGTTTTAGTAATAGTGATATGCTCTCTGTGGGAGACTACTGGAGGGCATCATGGCACACAAGGCTCTGGAGCTCGGAGAGCCATTTACACTGCGGAATTTGTACGTAACATTTAGCTCTTTTTTCTGTTCCAGGGTTATCCATAAGCAGATTTCTGTGGATCCATTATTCAAAGTTTTCAGTACAGCAGGTGCAGATGGGGTTCAGCTCATGGGCTGTTCACACACTGTGTGCTTTGGCTATTCGTTAGCCACAGTGGTTTCAGGGTGGCCAGGTGAACCAACCCTTCCAGCGGAGTGAAGGAAGCTGTTGTGGGTAGATCCCCTCTCTCATTTGGGCAGAGGTTGGAAGTTGTGTAATGAATGGAGCAAGGCATAGCAAGAAGAGAAAGGCTGGTCTCAGGGCAAAGGCAGCTGGGCGCCACCCTGGAGAATTGGCTTCTATCCCTGCCTCTGCTACAGAGATCCTGTATGGCACCAGGTGGTCAGTAACTATGTATGCCTCATTTCCTGGGTGCCCGACTTGAGACTTTGATTTGCAGAAATGCTGAGCACTCACACCCCCAACTGAGCCCAGTCTGAGCCATGCTCTGAACGTATAAAGTGCTACATAATGTTAGGTACAGTGAAAATCGTGTCTGAGGCATCTCAGATTGGGTGCCCAAAATTAGTGGAAACTTTTTACCTTAATCGCTATCTGCCGCAGTTCCCCATCTGTAAAATGGGGATAGTAATACCTACTCATCTCATGGGTGGGTTGTGAAAATAATGTTTGTGAAGCTCTCACACACTACAATGATGAGCCCCACAGAAAAAGCCATGAGGAAATGAATAATTCTTTAGAGCAGGGTTTGAACCGGGCACAGTAAATAGAGCTTGAGGCCACACATTGAAAAAAATGAAGATAAAACAATATATTGAACAGCTGCTCGTCAAGTGTCCATCTTCTGCACTGAGTGAGGCAGAGGTCATGTGGAAAATATAGTATGTGATGGCGTAATTAAAGACTGTATCATAATTCAAATGCATTCGGGGTCTGCATTAAGGTTGCACAGTTGTCCTTAACTCTGGCATTTTCTAACTTTCCAGTGCTTGACTTTGCAACCTTAATAATGTTCTTTTAACTTAGTTTTTGCGTGTGAGAGACCACGCCAGTTCTATCCTGCTGGAGCTGAAGTTCTGGCAGGTAGATTGGGCTCTGGAGCAGGGAGCTAACCAGCGCTCAAAGGCCAGTACGCCGTCCTACTGGACTGCCACTTCTCTTTACTGGGCATGCTAGTTGCACTATTATCTGGCACGGTTTGTTCAGGACGCAAAGGCTTGGGGGAATATAGCACAACTCAAATGTAAATAATGCACCGTGTCCTTTGTGTCCATACACGAGCAGTGATTGACAGGGACAGATCCTCTTTCATGATTCTTCTGGGGAAAGAGCAGTGCTGGGAGAGCGAATTCCTTCTTGATGAGGACATTAGGCAGGGCCAGGCCTCTCTCTGAATCACCTGCAAGCTTTGTACTTCTTGCTATTACTGCATGTAGACTTGGTTGCTATCCACACCATTACCTGGTGTCATTGGCTGTTTGGTCCAGTCCTTCGTCTTTCCATTTAGCTAATCCCCCCCTTACATAACCCACTGAGAGGTTTAAGAAAGAAAAAAGGGCAGAACTAACATGTAATTTGCAGCCAGTACATTGTTTACTCTGCTCATCTGTCCTATTTCTTTCTCCCACGTGCTGTCTGCTGGAAGCTCATCAGGGCAAGGACTGTCTCTTGATTGTACGGCACCTCGCCTAATGGAACCTGTTCTCAGTTTGCCCCTAGATACTATCATAATACACATGATTAATAACAACCACAGAGGAAGGGTCCATGGAGATCGTTAGGCTCGGCAGAATTTTTTTTTTTGTAAATAATTTTGATGGAAAATATCAATGTTTATTTGCAAGCATTTTTTCCTGATTTTTATCAGTCTAGATTTTCACAGTTGCAGGGAATTATCAGGGGCTTTGGCAATGAGGGAGTTAGACAATAATTATTTAATGACAGTAGACGTTGAGATTCAGAGAGTTAAAGCTTCATAACTGTTAACACACAAACTAACAACGTTGTATGTCAACATATCATCAAAGCAAATAGCCATAAATCAATCGCCAATAAGTTCTCAAGCAGCACTTTTCTTACTTTGCCTGGCTGTACATTTCTGTTACTAGTGGTGGAAATATTTTGGTCAGTTTCTGCGTGTATGGTGAAATAGACATTGAAGGATAAAAATCGAATCCTTCCAAACCTATAGGTAGCTCAGGGAGGCTGTTCTAGAGAAAGGCTGGATTTCTCATATAGCAAAACTAAAAGGTTTCTCTGCGAAATTTCCCCCAGGACAAAGATTGTACAGCCATGGCTGCGCAATCAGGGCAGTGCTGTGTGCTGCACACACAAGCAGACACACACACACACACAAGTTCAGTTTTAGATTAGAAAAAGAAGAAGAGGAAAAACCTGCTAAGGCCAGAATTGTCAAGCAGAAAAATTGAATATTCTCTTTGTTTTTCCATCCCTACCTTACAAAATGAACTTGCGACCAGTAAACTCAGTGACTGAGAGGAGATTTAGCCATTGACCGCTCTGTGAGCACGTCATCCAATGTGCTCTCCTAGAGGATAACGCAAAGGGATCTAGTTTGTCCTTATGTGTAGGGTGGATAACTTCCTGCTAGTTCTAGACCCTGGACATTGCGGGGAGCAATCCTTCTAGCAGGGGGAAGATCATATGGCAGTTTGCCACACCCTGCCTAGCGCTGGGCGGGAAATGGTTTTTCTAGGAAATTTTTTTTTTAAATTTCAAAAAAAAAATTCCTGTCCCAATTTGGGACAAAAGATTGAAATTTCAAAAATTTTCATGAACAAACAATTCAAAAAAGTTCAGGTTGGATCCAACTGAAACATTTTGTTTCAAGATTTTCAAAAGGTTTAATTTTGATTTTGACCTTTAAATTTAAATTTTTTTTTTTTTTTTTTTTTTTTTTTTACTATGAGTAGCTTACATTTTTAAATAAAATAATGGAATTTTTTGGTTAGAAATGTCCCATTCTGATAATTTTGAAGCTTTTTCCTCAAACATTTTTCAAACTGAGAATTTTATTGAAACCAACCCTTCCCAATGAACAATTCCAGCTTTGACAAATGACCATTTTTTTAAGAAAAAACTTATGGAAAAATTCCCGCTTAGTTCTTCTGCTGCCTTTGTAGCCATCAGAGTGCATGCTCCTACATGAAGCTGGAGACAAATTATTTTTTTCACTGCATAAATGTAGAGTTTTTTGCTTTTCACAGAAACCCGAATTCTCTCCATCCTCTTCCAGCCAAGCTCCAGTTATGCTAAAGCTTTCAGGAACTTTCGAGGTTTTTCACAGTTTAAAGTTGAAATAAGAATAATGTTGCATCTGTGAATCTCATCACACAGCTGCATGTGGACTCACATAAGTGACATAGTGGGTGCTGCATTTCCTCTAATGAGTTTACTGCGTGAGACCAGGAAATTGTTGTGCTGCCAAATCTGAAATCGTTTTGACATAATGAGGATTAGGCGGCTACAGACCAGTTTTTTACTTTCTTTTGAAGGAAAATATTACATAATGAAGGAGGTGACTGTCTGCCAAAGTGAATCACACCTGTCGAGTTGTATTTCAGACTATTAAATGGTGTTTGGGAACAGATCATTTTCTATCTTGAAGCCGCCTGCAATTTGAAGTGTGTGAGAGTTTGTCAAACATGCAGGTAGCCAGCACATAAATAGGAAATAGGGAAAGCCAGGCTTTGGCCTGGTCACTGACAGCAGCCACGGCGTAGACATTTCCCTCCATAACTGATGGCATCCAACAACCGTAATAACCACAAACCCCAGTAAGACGACACTTTCTTCGCTCTCCCATTGCTAGCAGTGGGACTGTTCAGAGTCTGTCAGAAATCACCAGACTCCAGAGTTACATAATTTTATAACAGGGGATCTTCAAGGACAAACTTACACTAGACGGTAAGTGAGGACGTTTCTGCAGCGTCTCGGTGCCAGAGGAAAGTGTGAAGGAAACCACTTTTTGAGCCAGTTTGGTCATTCGGAACAGTTCCGTCAGGAAGAAGCAGATGGTAAAATCTAGCCAACGCAGTTGCAGACGTGGGCAGGAAATACCTAACAAGAGATTCAGCCTGGAAAAATGCAAGCTAATTAATCTGAGGGGAAATGGTCTGAAACACAGGGGTGCTTGAGGAGCAGCAGTGTTGAAAGGACCTGGGGGGAAGCAGCTAGCAAAGGGAACTGGATCTGGAAATGTGTGATGGGGGCTTCATCTTCCTGTGCAAAGGCAGAGCTGAGCAGCACAGCAGCTGTGGACAAGGAGAGCCACTTTTCTAATGACAGTGTCATCCCTGAGTGATGGGCGAGGGCTGCATTGCTCTGATGGTGCCTGCTTCAGGGAATTGAATGAAACGGGGCCTCTTGACTATCACCGGAGAGAAGCACAAGCCGCCAGCCACGGCACACCACCATTTGTTACCCAAGGCGAGGGTGGCAGACCAGCGTTGTCTTGGGTACGCCTCTCATTCCTTAACATGACCTCACGACCTTCTCACATGCCCAGTCCCTTCTCGGGCGCGCCTGGCAGTGCCCATGTAGAATGGCCAGCTTTAGGCCCAGACTCCCGAGAACAGAGTGCGCGGGGCTTTCGTGACTGTTTGGGGAAGCAGCACGGGAGCAGAGCCAGCAGATAATTGTCAAGCCCACTGGCTACCACCATCGCTAGACACCAGGGCCGTGACTAAGAACCTTTATCTGAATCCTGCTACAGTCCTGCTAATCTCTGAGCTCATCTCTCACGCATCCCACTGGTCAGAGTTGTACTGTTCCCTTGTAAGACAGACCTAGAAACCATGTATTGCTTCCTACCCCTATCGCAGAACAGATTATAAGCCAGCCCCAAAGGCATTTTCTTTTTTTAAATGGCTCTACTTGGCCCATGCCAACCAAGTGTTAAACTAAATGCAGTGGCTGTCCAGCTGGCTGTGGCAGAGATCTAATATTCTGTGACACACACGCACAGCGCCGTGGGAAAATACTGCACTGCCAGTCAAACACGCATTCTGGTCACACAGCACTTTAATGCAATATTGTAATTTCATATTTTCAATTCTAGAACAGAAATCAAATCAAACCAAGCAGCAAAACACACTCCAGAAGGTAGAGCAAACTAAGGAGGTTTTGAATAGTCAGATAAAGCAGGGATATGACTGTCTGTAAGCGAGGATGTGAATGATTTATAGCTGGGCAAAGAAATATTCACCCATCCTATTTAAATGAACCCCTCGCTCTCCAGGCTGTTTGAGAAGTTTACCTCTTGTAATGGCTCTTGAGCATCCCCCTAGAAGCAGCCTGCTGCAGCTCCGTTAAGTTAAAGTTTGTTTATTTCATTTGGAGAAATAAAGAATAAAAGCTCAGCTGCCTTGTGCTCTGGGCACCCGGGCCAGCCATTCCGAACCACAAGCCATAACTCCGACTCCAGCAGCCTGTCTCCACAGCCTGCAACAATAAAAGCAATGAAACAGAACTACCTTCCCCAGAGCCTGCAACAGCACAGACCACGGAGCTTTGCAGCAGGTCCTGAAGGTCAACGGATTTGGGCTATTCAGGACCCCGGAGAGTTGTGCATTCCAGATCTCTGGGCCCCCATGGAGAACAACTCCATCCAGTTCACACCCAAGGGAGCCCAGCCGAAGTGCTTCTCCTGGTCTGCACTCTGGCCATATGTCACCAGGAGAGACGTGTGTCCCAAATAGGCAGGTCCCAAGCCTTGTAGGGCATCGCCAATCACAACCAACGTCTTCAGCTCCACCCAGAAGAAAACAGGCAGCCTGCGCAGGTCCCAGGGCACTGGGGACATGCACTCCGGTGAGCTACACGATTTGCAATGCACTGCACCAGCTGGAGTTTCTGGATTTAGGGTGTAGCCGCACATAGGGCACATCTAATCTGAGGGTGACAGATGTGAAACACAGTGGTGACAGCTCCACAGAGGGGCCTGCTACCAAAGGGCCCAGGCCCATTGAAGTAATAGGAGATCTGCCTGGGGAAGGACAGCAAGACTGAGACACTAGTCTGACCTTCTCCTGGCACTTTCATGTCAGCTGTCGCACGAGCAAACTCACTTCATCACGTGCCACAGACCGCCATGTTTCAGCCCTACTCCCTGACCTGTTTTGTCCTCCATTCCCCCAGCTCTCATCAAACACCTCTTCAGTTCGGTGTGTTAACACTAGGCTTCCTCTCCTAAGAGAAGCATTAACCAACTAAACATTGGGGAACCTTCATCCAAAGCAGATAAAGCCTGTGATACAAAAATCCCATAACTCCTCACCTTCGCCCGTGGCTGCTAAAATTCGAGCTGCATTTGTGTTTCCTTCATCATTCCCGTGCTCTCACACCTTCCGTCTAGATGGCTGTGGGGAGGCGGGGGGTCCATGTCTTCACATGCCACTATGGCACCTGCCACTGAGCAGATAAGAACAATGGTACATACCCACGTGCAGGAGACAATGGAGGAAACTTAAATGATTTACTCAACACCCAGGGTTACTTTATTCGCCAACGCCCTAGTTGTTTGTACAAAGATTTGCTTTGATGTAGGACTCAGCCAAAACCTCTCCTGTGCAGTGGGGACACTAAATACATACACTGAAAGCAGCTCCGTGCTGCTCCTTGCTGGAGTTTTGAGCAGACTCTAGTGCTTCCTGCTTGATGTATTGTGCTGAGCTGGATTGCCTCAGCCTCGCTGCACCACATAACTGGATGCACCAACCTGTGACATGACTGAAAACACCCACACTGCCATGTCAGTCGGTGTAAGAGATCGGGGAGGGAATGGTTTCTTGGAAACTGCAGATATTGGTGGGGAAATTAGCTTAAAAAAGCAAACCGACCAACCCAAACTCAGCCAATGCAAAAGTTTTAGTTTAAAAATGCCTCTCCCCCAACCCATGAGACAAAGAGCGATGTGGTTATCAGACGCCCGGTGCCGGGCTGATTCACACATAAGGGTACTGAGGACTGAAAGTTTATTTTCTATGTCAGGAAAACGTTCGCAGAGAGCCTGGGGTGGGGGCAGCGGACGAAAGGAAAGACACTGCATGCAGCACCTTCTTCCTGCAAGTATCCAGTGGTTCCAGTGGGCATGGGGTGGGAATGTGGCGTCCGTCTGGACCCAGCACAGTGGTTCATGTCTTGTTGTTTACAAAGGAAAACAAACTAACTTGTATGCTTCAGTTTTGTTCCTGAGTGTGGGAATGGCTTTTCAAGCGTGGCTCGCAACACCCGGAGGTATTTTCGAGGTCAGAGTGTTAATTTTTCCAGATGCGGATTATCTGATATTTATTGGGTGGAACCAGGTCCCTGCTTATATCCCTGAAATAAAAATAGCCATGCAGCCGGGGAGCAAATGGATATACCTGTGTCAATGGAGTATTCTCTATGTCATGGAGTCACTCACCCGCTCTGTGATCTGGACCAGCTCATTGTACTTTCACAGAAATATCACGATAATTCATGTCACCAATCCATTAGGGAAATGACTCCTATCGACATGGACACGGAAGGAACGGGATAGTTCAGCATAGGAGAGATTTTACCCTCCCCAGCTGAGAGAATCTCTTTTGATTCCTCTTTAGTTGGATGAGTCTTTCCTATTCCTCACCCTGATTATTTTTATTTTATTTTAATTCTGACTGAACTTGGTACATGCTACCAAGGGCCTTGCTCCATCCTGCTCTCTCAGACGGCAGTGGGACGGACAGGCTGGTCGCCTAGCCCTTGACTGCACTGCATTGTGCTCTCACTCTCTCTGCCGGGTCAGTTAATGGGACTTCTCCCTCTCTCTGGATACTATTGCTACATCCTATCGCGCTGGTGAGGTGGTTCTTGCATGTTAATATTGGAAGTGCATTGACTGAGGATACCACATCTATAGAAAACCTGTGGGTAGAGGGTCTCCCGTCCCCTTAGTCCACATAGCACCGAGCCACTACGGAGCTTTGCTGTCTGCTGGAATGGGAGTGTTGTCTTCACTCTCTGGTGAAGGGTAGCATCGTATGGACAGCTTGGTGCAAACCCAGTGGTATCTGGCGGGAGGTAGCCCAGCTCACAGAGATCTGGTGTTTAAATACCATGTGTCAGCCAGGCGTAAGTCAGCTATCGCCACACCATTCTGTCAGTAGCTGGATGTTCCCGTCACTAACACCGGGCGTAGTGCACTAATACTGAAGCACAAATATGTGTTAGATCACAGCCTGACCTGGAACCTCTGCAATAAGGGGGGCAAACGGCGTTAGAAACTCAAGTGCAGCTGTCTGCTGCTCTCAGGCCACAGAAGTTGACAAATCCATGACCTGATTTTCAGAAATGCTGAGCCCTAAGAAATTCCACTGAAGCCATGGGAGCTGCAGCTGGCCAGGCTGGTTTTTACCAGAGTGGGGCTGACACAGCTGACACGAATCCATGAGAAAGAGTCAGAATCATGTGCATTTGGGCTTCACTAAGCAAGACAGGGGAAAGAATCTATTTTCCCAGTTGTGGAGGGAAGAAGTAGAGGAGAGATGTATCATTTCCAGGCATCAGCCCAGCAGAGGCACACAGGCGTGAGAGAAGTGTATCTGAGAGCATGCAGTGACAATGAGGACTGGAAAGTTCTTGCATTCCTGAGAAATCTTCCTGCTTCTCAGGAAGGTAACGCTAATGCTGCTGATTAAACCCCAAAACCACCCAGGTGCTAGTAAAGGGGAGCGCAGCGTGAACATTGAATCAAGTTAGAGGTAAGGCTAGGAAAGAGATAGGAGCCTGGCTGCACACACACATTCCAATCTCCGATGTGGGAAGGTTTGGCACAGACTATCCTAGATAGGGTGACCCTATTTCCTAAGGGAAAATGGGACACTGTGTGGGGGTGGCCCGTGCCGCTTGCCCGAGCCTCCCTCCCTGCGTGGGGCTGGGCATTGCCACTTACCCCCCCCCACACACACAGACACGTTCCTCCACACCCCACTTTTTTTTACAAAAGTGGGCATTTGCCAAAAAAGTTGGGACGGGCGGGACAGGGCTTAAAAAGGGGGGCTGTCCCGGCTGAAACAGGACGTACGGTCACCGTAGCTGTGAGAGCTACGCTCTTCCTTTTCATATTGTGTCCCCAAACCGGAGGGTGCCAGGTACGAGGAGAGAGAAATGCTGAGCAGCTGAGCTCGTGGGGGATGATCAGAACCAGGGTTTGAGTCCTAGATGTGTGCAAGAAAAATCCTAAGATTCCTATGTGGTGCTTGATTCCTATGTGGTGCAGCAAATTTCAAGGCAATCTGAGCAAACATGCAAACCTTAGAGCACTTGGAGGAGTCAAGCTTTGAGCAGAAAGCACGGCTCATCCTTAATGGTAGTGGAGCTGGCGAGCTGTTTGCAGAATGGGGTTCTGGTTTGGATTCTGAGCATGCCCCGCATTCTGGAGCGTTGGGGTCCAGGGTTATGATTCAAGGGCCAACTCTATTAGCCCTAGAAATGGAAACCCCTCTATTCATACTCAGAACAGGTGGCAGCTGAGTTAACTAGACAGTGTGGGGGAAGCTAACGGTGGACGTTTAAGTACTCCTCTCCAGTGGGGAGAGAGGTCTGCCCCAGGCATAACTAGCCCGTGAGTTGCAGTGATCATCTGGAGAGATGGACTAGTATCTACTCAGAATCCCCAGCAGATCTCAGACACCACAAGACACCACAAAACAATTAGCAGAGGGGGGAACGGTTGGATGTTATTGTAACAATGCCCAGATGTGTGCTAGGCACAATGACCACAGATGTCCAGGGGGAGCGGGCAGGGAGCAGAGGAAGGACAGAGACCTCTTTTAGGCTAATGCACAGAACAATAGAGCAAAACTAGCCTTATTTGGCTGAGCTGAATGGATCAGCAGAAGACATACATGCCCAGTGAGTCCCTTACAGTTACTAGAGTTCTGCACCAGATCCATAATGGGTTCCCACGGCCCATCACTGAGGCGCTGAGATTTCCAGTCTGACTCAAGTCACATTTCAGGTGTTCTCAATTCTCTCCTAGACCAGTTTTTTCCGTTTTCTGTCCGTGTCGGTTTATCATTTCTATAACCCCTTCTGATCCCTTTTGAAAAGGGATGCTCCCTTCCAGCTCTTTAACGTCTTCATTTATTCTCGGCCTCGGCTCTCAAAAACTCAGAAAGCCAGTAGTACCCCTCCCTTCCCCTGTTTGCTTCTTGAAGCTGAGCCCAGGTTGTCATTTATCTGCTTCTGCTGCTTTGCTGGCTTTGAAGAGTTCCAGCTTTCTCACTCGCTGCTCTGCTCTGATTGTGAAGCATTTCAACATTTCACTTCCCTGCCTCGGAAAATGTATCCCAGTCTTTAAGATGTGACCTTCAGCTTCTCTTTGAACACACAAGCAAAGAATTCATTCATCTCCTCTGTCACTTACTTCCCACTGCTGCCTTTTAAATGGCTTCAGTGACTCCTCGCCTGCCCCATTGTTTTATACCTTCTCCTACACTGTACAAGCCTCCTGTACGGTATATTGCATTCCTATTTCGTTCTGAGGCAATTTCTATTATTAGCCTTTTCACTCATAAAAATGTTCCCATTTCGGTCTGTTTTTCTTCCTTCCTGATGTCCCATAATTATAGGAAAACGCCACCTTTAACATGAAGCAGTCATGCATTCAGCGAGGACACAAGCTCTTTGCCCATGTAATATGTTTGCTTTTAAACGTTCTCCATTTCTCGCCTAGCTAAGTCTTTCCCCACCAATCACTCTCCCATGTGATTTTACTCCTTACAGCCACACACTCTTTTTGAATTAGCCATTCCAAAACAATGATGCGCTTGCTGGTCAGATGCCTCTCCCACATTCCCATTATTATTTCTGTGTGCCACAAGAAAAGTGGATCTGAGATGTGCAGAGACATTGGGATTCTGCTCTTTTTCCAGAACAGGATAGCAAGGAAGGAGCACGTGAAAAGAGGTACCTTTTCATACTTCCTCCTCCTGAATGCTTGTCTCACTAGCAATAGCCTTGACAATCTCACCAAGGAGCCATCTCTGATTAAGTGCAGAAGATATGGGAGAAAATTTATTTCCTCTTGTTTTTCTCTGCAGATAACTAGAAACAAGAGATACGGATCAGATAAAACCCAAACCCACATTACATATTGCTCCTATACCTAGGATTGGGTGTAATCTCCTTAATACACCGTAATCACGCAATGCTTTATCACCGCTGAGAGGAAGCTGAAGCAGGTTTCCAGAAATGCCAGGCACTCACAACTCCAGAGGAAAACAAGGGAAGGGGCTAATGCTCAGGCCTAGGACAACCTACCGTCTGCAATGAACACAGACGGTTGGGTGTGTTAGGCCTCCATTTACAGAGCCACATCACTGGTCTTATACAAACAGGTCCCAGCCTGATGGGGCCCAAATGATCAGGATACCAGCATGTCCATGGGAGAAGTGTCTGGAGAGGCACCTGTCTGCCTCTCCTATTCATTGCGCTGAACCATGACCTCTGCCCTGTAGGTAACTTCAGGCCTGGTCCTACATTATCTTGTTGATAGCAGAGGTCCCTAGACAGAGGGCAGAAGGATGAACTTCAGGGAACATTTATTCTCTTTGCGATTGTCCGTCTCAGTCATTTCATGTGTGGCTGGCTCTAACCCTTGTAAAGTAGACGTCACTGCAGAGCGTAAGACAACGGGCTGCTGTGTGAAGAGGGTTGGAGCCAGGTGAGGTTTTCCATTTTCTGTCACGGCCACAGGTGTCTTTGGCCATGCCTGGTGGGCCGTGGGAAAAGAACATACATTTGCTTCCCATTCGTCAAGGGGCTTCTCTTCTACACGTTTCTGAAGTTGCTGCTAGCATCCTCGCCATATAATGAGGGGTTTCCATGGCAACCTTATCTGAGTGTTGCCGGTGACACAGATGTAAATTTAAAAATAAAATATTCAGACCACAATAGTTTGAGCATAAAAAACTCTGCACGTGGCCAATTTAACAGCATTTACAAATATTCCAGAGCGACTCCTCAGGGGCCATGCAGGTCTTTGTGCCATTCGAAAATTCATGAGGGAGTCGGGGGCGGAGGGAGAAAGCGAGAGCTAGAGAGACTAGAGAACACAAGACCCTGTTCTTGTTTTCCATTAAATGCTGATTATCAAGTAAGCTTGCGTAAGGACAGCCCTCTGAGCACACCTCCAGCACTGCGCAGGCTCTGTCCAGCCCAGACTGCTATCAAATAAACTGCAGGTTTGAGTGATTTGCTATTGTCACTAATGGCGCTCCTAACCTTGTGGGGGAGACACTGCCTCCTCCTTCAGCAAAGAAGCCCGTTGTATCTCCCCTGCTGGCTACAGGCTGCAAGACCAACCTTCATAGGTGTCAGTGGGTCACAAATTCAACAGCCCAGAGGCAGACCTCCACCTGGCTGAGTTTCTCTGTGTGCCCAGTGCTTAATTTGTGCCACGGCTGAGCCCCAGCACCTCCAGGCTTGGCAGTTCATAGCTCCAGCACCTCCGGACTTGCCGCATCAGTTATGGAAGTAAAAGAATTGCTGGAGCCCCAGCACCTCTGGAGTTACAAATTCAGCACTGTGGGCACCCCTTGTGCACAGACTGGTGACATAATCGGTGCCTGCACAATCATTGTGCGTGTCCCTGCTTGATCTGTGCATATGGGAATGTTTCAACAAAACGTTCTTTCATCAGAAAATGCTGATTTATCAAAACCAAAACTATTTGCAGGAAAGAGCCAGTTTCGACACATTTCCCGTTTCAAAAACATTTGGAAAGGAAAGTTTCATTTTGACATTTTCCAAAAGGAAGACGTGCCTGTTTTGGTTTTGTTCAAAACTAAATTTTTGTTTTGAAAATTTTTAAGGTTTAAAAAAAAAAACCCTGTAAAATAAATGAAAAAAGGTGCCTGAGGTCCTAATCTGGATGGAGGCATTTTGTTGTGGTTTTCGCTGTCAGCATAGTATGTCTGGCGTTAATCAAGCTACTGACTTGCTGTGGTGCGTATGGAGCCGTGGAGAACTCTGGGTACCCACAGTGTCTTTCAGCAGAGATTAAGGACGCCATCTACCATTTTGGATGATGACGGATGGAAGAGCATCCCGCACGCTCCTGAAGTGACAGCGCTGACATTCCGATCAGTCTATAAACTGAATTGTCCTCGTTAAGCATCTCTAGTTACAGCAGGTTACTGTACTGTAGCCACACCCAGCACACCCATGTGCCCATGCAAACCTCTCCTGGTGCATGTCTGAGCCGATCTCTTCACTGCTGTGAATGACAGTGCGTGTGTACACTCATTCATCGCCCCGGCAGTCACTGGTAATTCTGTGCCGTCAGCCAGCACATTCCTCTGTTCTGAAGCTGGATATGAGCCAGCAGTGTGCCCTGGTTGCCAAGAATGCTAACGACATATTGGGCTGCATTGGTGGGAGCATTGCCAGCAGATCACGGGAAGTGATTATTCCCCTCTGTTCAGCACTGGTGAGGCCGCATTTGGAGTATTGTGTCCAGTTTTGGGCCCCCCACTACAGGAAGGATGTGAACAAATTGGAGGCAGTCCAGCAGAGGGCAACAAAAATGATTAGGGGGCTGGAGCACAAGACTTATGAGGAGAGGCTGAGGGAAATGGGCTTGTTTAGTCTGCAGAAGAGAAGACTGAGGGGCAATTTAATAGTGGGCTTCAACTACCTGAAGGGGGGTTCCAGGGAGGATGGAGCTAGGCTGTTCTCAGTGGTGGCAGATGACAGAACAAGGAGCAATGGTCTCAAGTTGCATTGGGGGAGATCTAGGTTGGATATTAGGAAAAACGTTTTCACTAGGAGGGTGGTGAAGCACTGGAATGGGTTACCTGGGGAGGTGGTGGAATCTCCATCCTTACAGGTCTTTAAGGCCTGGCTTGATAAAGTCCCTTCCAACCCTCATCTTCTATGAAATAGGAGTAGTTTTGAAGCCATTCAACATTCCCCTCCTTCCAGTGGAAACTCTGAAAATCCTGAAAACATGTCTCTGCTGATGTCCACTGAATGGCCAGCGTCGGGAACTAAGGTTTCTAAATGGAAAGGTACAGAAACCGGGCATTAAAATAGTCACGTAGCATCACAGAGAGTCTTAACCTCCTAGAATGGAAGTCAAGGCCATGGTAGCAAATGGCAGAGAGTTTGTTACAATCATCATGCCCCCCTGAATTCTGCCCCCATTTGCTGCAGAGAGACGAGGATGAAAGACCTAGCCGGGCATGCAGTATGACTGCAGCTCTCCCAACTTTGGAATTTCTCTGATTACGATGTTCTCCTCCATGCCGATCTATCGGAGAGGTGGTACATAAACCAGCCATTCAGCTCTGGCATTGGTCTCCATTACAGGGCTGATTTTGGTCAGTAAATATCATACCTTTAAGCAAGATTTAGGCATTGCAAGCTCACCGACGGACTGAAAGTGCTAACAAAGATTGCAGCCATTTAACTCAGACGAGCACATCCAGACTCCTGCAGCAGCCAGGGAGACATTTGTTAGTGCCTAGGAAATTGATAGCATCTGTATCAGTAATGGGAATCCAGCAACGTGGCTACTTAATTAGATTGAGTTCTTTCAGGAGAATGACTCAGAATGAATGCTTTATGATGCTTTCATCGCCCTTTTATCAAGAGTTTGCAGTTCTATTTCTTCGGAATTTCTACCCATTCATCTACCCAAATCTCTGCAGCAATCAGAATGATGTCGCTCTCCCGGAGCCTGGCACCTATGGAGTAGGGTGTGAAATGTGACCAGTTACCATCAGATATTTCTGTATCCCAAAACCCTTCCAACGGAGCTTTGTTTCCAGTTAAGATAGTCACTATGGGGAGCCGTGTCACTCCTTTCATTGTGCAGATTTGGACTGCCTCCTCTTGGGCCAGGAGGTGCCCCAGATGGAACGGGAATGCAGGCAGGGCTCCCAGAGAATGGCAATTTGTCTGGAAATGAATCTCCCGCCTTTAGGCCATGTCTACACTAGAGAACTTACAGCAGCACAGCTGTACCAATGCAGCATCTCCCATAGCTGCTCCATGCCGACGGGAGAGAGCTCTCTCATCGACATAATCAAACCACCCCCAATGAGCAGCGGTAGCTTTGTCCGTGGGCTGCGTCTCCCACTGACATAACGCTGTCCACACTGGCCCATCTGTTGGTGTAACTTCTGTCATTCAAGGGGGTGTTTTTTTCACACCCCTGAGCGACTAAGTTATACCGACAAAAGTGCTAGTGTAGCAGAGCCTTAGTGTTTCCAGGATAAAATAACCGGGGGTCAAATCCAGTGTTTGGGGAGGTTTGCCAGCCAATTTTGCTTTAAAATCTGTTGGATTGTCGAGTTACCCAAGGCTTCCTTCTGCGTGTCTGAGGAAGGAAATGTTGGTTCTAAAGCTGGTGGTTGCTTCAGGTCGGATTTGAGGCATGGTGTATGGAAGTTTATCTTTTTGTGCCTCACCTGCGGCTAATGGTCAGGGAAGATGTGAGTTCCTCGTTTCATGGGGTCATTAACCTTCACCGCTCGTAACATTAATACCCCAGAGTTTAAAAATAAAACAGTAGCTAAATGATGCATTTTTCTGCTTGCAGCGCAGAACAATGTTTCTATCATTAACCAGGAGAGAATCCACCATCAACTAGCAAGTGCACCTCCAAAGAGAATGCTTCGTACATGAAAGGCAGCGTGTGAAGTCAGCGTATCACCTGGGTTCCTGAAAACATCACGCTCTGATGCAAAGGGTGTGCTACACAGAGCACTCGGTGCTGGCCCAGCACAGCCATTAAAATAAGTGCATCTAATACCCCTATGCAGTGAGGGTGGCACTGTGAAAATGACGGTCGCTGGGATTCCTCTTGAGAACCCATCAGCTCACACCATCACTTGCTTCCTCGGGGCTCGGTGCTGAGGCTCCGACAGGCGTAATGTGGCGCCATTCCCTGCTCAGATTCAGAAGACTGGTGGGTGTAAAGGAGGCCTGATGCACTGCAGAGCTGTGCACGCTGACACCTGCTGCAGGCAGCCAATAGCTGCAATGGGCATCAAATGTGGCTCATTTCTAGCAGTGCAGAGCAGGGTTTGGGGGCTCCGGGGAGAACACGCTGAGCTAGCCGGGCTCGTGGTGCCATTTGGATTCCTTAGACCCGCTCGACCACTCCTCTCCTCTCGCTCTCCGGTAGCAGCGGGGCCCAGGAAGACCTGGTGGCCTGTTCACGGAGCCACGAGCTGCAGCGCTCCCGGCACGAGTGCATTCTCCAGCTCCTCTGCAGCTGTGGACGGGAGGACTCGGGGCAGCTGCGGAGGCGCTAATGCTAGTCAGGGAGACCCAGCCAAAGCACACGCGGGTTCCAGGCTAGTTCATCCAACCTCCTGGGAATCATGCAGGGTCCAGTCTCACTTATGCCAAGTTCCCTTGATGCTGCTCTGGGAAGGGGGGACTGGGGACTCTCCGAGTGAGTGGAAATGGCCCTCTGCCCACAGCTGCTGCACCCGGGGTCCCCACTTGGTGTAGAACAGAAGCCTTTCATTTTGTGCCCCCCCTTCCTAAGAGGGATCAGCCCAGAGCATCCCTCTGCTCCCCACCCTAGAATAGCCACAGCCCTTCCTGCAGGCGGAGTTCACCTGCCAGACTATTTCCAACCCCCCAGGCTTTCCTCTAATCACAAATGCAGCCACTGCCAGCACCTCCGCTCTGCACACAGGGCTGGGACGCCTAGAATTGTTGCTAAAGCACCAGCCTGCACATGGGTCTTTTCACTCCCTGATAAAGCTTCTCCCCCCAGGTCTGCCGCCTACCCTCCCTGTTAAACTAGGTAGCTCCTGCTCATTAGTCTCGCTCCTTTCCCACAGCCCATCAGGCTGGCTCGTTAGGCTCCCCTGGGAGAAGCCCGTCTGCTCAGCTGTGAGGCCAATTTGCAGCAGGCGTATGCCATCTCCCATCCCAGTCTGAGCTGCCAAAGCAGTTACAATAGACCAGCCCCAGTCACTGGAAATGGAACCTCCCGTGCACAAACAGAGCCAGGTTCTGCTCCAGTTCGCACGAGCAGCTCCCATTGAAGCAGGCAGGTGCTGTCCATGTGGGCACCATTTGGCTGCCATTAAACGTTTAGAAAATGGGGTTGCAGCTAAAGCGCAGGTGTCTGTAACACACGTTTCTCCAGCACCCTCTTCGTGTGTGTGTGGGTTTTGTTAGCTCGCGCTGCATGCTCAGCTCTTCGCGTCCCAGCACTTTCATGTTCTTCCCTCTGTTGCACTTTGCTTTCATGGCTGTTGCTCTAAACAGCAGCATTTGCAGGGGAAAGAGAATGCCTTCTGTTTAACCCCAGCATTTCACGCCATGTCTCAGTGTGCTGGATATCCAGCCCTGTGACTCCTCTACCTGAGGATCAGCTGATTCTGCATTTGTTCCCTAAAGCTACTGAAATGCAGAAGCCTTTGGAAAAAAACAAAACAAAACACAACTTTAGGTGAAATCCTGGCCCCAGTGGAGCCAATGGGAGTTTTGCTTCGGCCGACAATGCGGCCAGGATATCACCCCGAGAGTTGTTCTGGCCTGGGTGAGACTTTTTTCAAGCTGTGCATCAGCATGTTAGAAAATAGATTCTAGGCAAACAGGGCAACCACAGCATTATTCCTGCTGTTATGGAAATGGTTTTGTTCCCGTGCTTTAAATGCTTTCCTTCCTAGCCTCTTCTTGTTCCTCAAAGAATTTCTGAGATAAAACAAGCTTTTCATTGCACGCTTAATTCAAAAGCTGTCCGACGTGTTGAGGGTTCATTCCCTACTTGAGTCACTCCTTACACACAAGTACTTCTCCTGCCAGCAGAAGGACCACTCCCGCACCCGACGTGCTAGAGAGAGAGAATTCAATGTCTCGGTGCTATCACTCAGTGACGACGTGAAACATTTTGGTACCTGTGTCCGTGAAGTGGAACCATTTGCACAGTGACATAACACGCAAGGGAGAGATGGCTCCTTCTGTTCTGGCCCCAGCCCTGCGAGCTGTTCCCTACAGGTGGGAGCCAGTGCAGTGAGAGGGCTCCCTACAGCTGCAGGGGCTGAATATAACATTCGGGATCAGGGCCAGTTCGTACAGAGCCTGGCATGTTGGAGGTGCTGCCAGAAACAAATAAGCAATAACAGGGAATTCAGGATGAGTCAGAGCGTGAGGGGAAGGGGGGTTGAAATCCAATAAAGAATATCATGTGTAATTTGGAACCGTGAGTCAGGAAAAAAGGGTAAGAACGCTCTGCTGAAGTGCCAGGGGCCCCGTCTGATTGTGCTGATAATGTTCAGTGCGGTGGTGGAAGGAGAGAACTCAGCTCCAGCGCAGACAGCTTTGTGTGGGCGCTGATGAGTCTGACGGGGAGACTGATTGTATCACTGCATTGTCTTTACCAAGCCCGCCACGACGCAGGGAGCTTGCACCATGGTGACACAGTGTGACGGTTCAGTCACGTGCGCGGCTTTTCTGTACGAGACTCAAGGCAGCTGCAGGGCTGGAGTTACCCTCTGCGTCAGTGACAGTAGGGATTTCAGAGGGTTCCTCACCTGGAGAATATGCAAAAATAGCAAAACTTCATTATCAGTGACCACACTGCCAGTCAAAGAGTAATGGGCCTGGCCTATGTAGGGAGTTATCTCGCCGGGAGTGGGCACTGGCCAGTTCTCCCCGCTCAGCAGGTTTCAATCTATCCTTGCACCTGGACGGGAGACCACAAAGGAAATCCCGGCCTGGCCCAGGACTTGGAAGCCCTGTTCATGCAAACACTCACACACGTGAGTTCAATGTGGCTGCAGGTGTGCACAGAGTCTCCCCTGTCTGTAAGTGTTTGTACCCAGCACAGCACTAAATGTTGCGTTGTTGTTGGGGTTGCAGGGCCAGCTGCTCGGCTGGTGTGAAGCGGTACCTCTGTGGAGCTGCACCAACTCACGTCAGCTGAGAATTTGTCCCATTGTCTTTCGGACGAGCGCTGAAGTGCATGGAAAGGTGCTGTAGAAAGTGCAGTGGGGTTATTTGCATCCTTCGCTCCTATCACCATTACAGTGGCAGCAAAGTAGGACACGCTGCAGTCCCAGCCCTCCAAACGTACACCGCCGAGTAACCTGTGAGTAATAACACTAATCCCGAGCTCTGCTACAGCACTCATCATTCTTAGCCCTCCCTGCGCATTGCAAAGGAGGGCAGCACCATCACCTCCCCTCTACAGATGGGGAAACTGAGGCGCAGAGCGGGGCAGTGATTTGCCCAGAGTCACCCAGCAGGCTAGCAGCTGAGCCGGGAATCCTGCCCGAGGCCAGCGACATGTGAAGGTGCACAAAGTTAATACGTCTGCATCATAACAAAAAATTCTAGGCCAGAACCTGAAAATGGCTGCCACCCGGACACAAGGGGATACGGTACTCATATTCCTCAGAGAACGTTTCTAAGTCATAGGAAAGCCTAAACTACAAGAGAAAAACCCAAAATCTTCTCATTTGGTATTAGGCAAAGACTGTGCCTAAATAACGTGGTCAGAGCATTTAGTTTCATTCTTTTTAGACTCAGAGCTCCCTCAAGAAGCTATTTTAACAATTGTAAGGAGCCTCTTTTATTCCCCACTAAGCAACATTTCTCCTCTTTAACAGGTGCACAAAAGGTTTTGTTTTTAAAGAGGTACTGAGAGGAAGGATGGCCTTGTTGTTAAGACCCAGGACAGGGATTCTCATCAGTTCCCATCTCTACCACTGATTCACTGCGTGAGCTGGGGAAAGCCACTTAATTGCTGTGACTCAGTTTCCCCATCTGTACAATTGGAGGAATAATTCTGCCCTACATCACATTGGGCATTGCAAGGTTTAATTGATCAATGATTCTGAGATGCTCAGACCCAGCAGTGACAGGAACCATCACCAATCAGTTAAGGTAATAGCAGAACCTAAAGCGGGCATGCTTCTCAGACAAAGATCTTTGCAAAAGTGCGACGATTGTTCCCAGTTGGGGTTGTTCCTTTTCTTGTGTTTCCTCTCTGAATGCTCAGAAACTGGTCTGGGACTGGTTGGATAGTGATGTCTTCCCTCAATCCCGTACGTTCAGCCGTTCGCTACCTGCCATCTCAGAAGCTAATCTCAGCCCACCATGGATCCCCAACAGGAAAGTCACTTGCTTCCTCCTCCACCCTGCTCCCACATGCTTCTATTCAGCTCTTTCCTGCAGAAAGAAGGCCATTCCTAGGCCTCACTCCTTATGGCTTCAAAATAAGCTGCTTAATGAGACGCCAGGACAGTGGATGAAAGACACAATCAAACTATATTGTGTGCTGAGTCCAGTCCTGCTCCCACCACGGTCCGTGGCATTTGGCCCATGGTATTACACAACGTGACATGGCAGGTCAGTGACAGGCAGAGAGAGAGAGGAAAGTGCCATTGGCACAAAAGAAGGATGAAGTGATTTAGATCAGTTTCTTGACCTGGTCTGAATAAATATTTAATGATCACTGATATTTGCAGTCTAAATGCACTAAATGCACAGAAATTACCTTCAAAAGGCCTTGAGTGCTTCTCTCAGCCTCTGACATTTGTGCTTTTCTTCAGCACCGTGTTTTGAGTCTATATGACCGCACAGCTGATTGTGAACTGTTCTTTCTACACAGTTTTTAGGCTGCTGTTTCTGATCTTGCTGCTCTGCACTTGCGGAGTATCAGACTCCCTTATCCAAACATTTGCTTTCTGAATTGTTGAACTAACCGGCCATTGCTGGGTACTCAAGAAATGCAACCAAGAAATCTCATTGGCGCAGGTCTAGGGAACAATCTCTGCATGTAAAGTGGCTCTCTTTGTTCTCAGTCTTGTTCTCCTGCTTACAGGGAGAGCCTGTGGCATTTCTTCAAAGTGGGAAAAGGAGCCAGACTAAAAGCGAGGGAGAATTGTAGAAACCTGCAGAAACGGGTTGGAAACCATCTATTTATTGTACTATAAGTTCACCATCGTACCAACTGTCCATCTGACTACAGTATATTACGCACATTAATGGTTGGAAAACATGGGCTCCTTGGGGAATCATCAGGCTGCTTAAAACACTGCTAATTAATCTCTCAGAAGAAGCTGTTTGCCAGATATGCCCTTGAGTAAGCCTAGAGGGGTGCTAGCCCTGGTCACTAGCCAAGAGAAGATGTTCCGCAAAATTACTTAAAAGCCACCTCAGCTCAGAAGATTAGTGGGTGAGGAACAATAAGGACGTTACCGCTTCAAAACTCAGACACAAAAACAGAACCTCTCGGCCCTCATTATGTAAGATCCTGTCTACATGGTGAAATGGACCAGAATAACTCTACTGAAATACCACCCAGTGTGGACACAGCATTTCAGAATAAAAGTGATTTAATTCCAGAATAATTACTCTGCCTTGGAAGCAAATTGTCCCAGAAAAAAAGTCTCCCAGAGTGTCCATACAGGGAGCTAGCCCAGTAATTTTCCCTCTGAAGATAAGCCCTTAGATGTTGAGCTGGTTGGGAATTTTTAAAGAAAAATTTTCACCAAAAATGCTGATTTGTCAAAACCAAAATTGTTTGTGGGAAAGGGTCAGTTCTGATTAATTTTCTGACTCAAAAATATTTGCATTTTTTTTTTAAATTGTCAAAACAGCCTGTCTGGACATTTTTTAAATGAAAAGTTTTGGTTTTTCTGTTCCAAATGGCCTTGTTCAGACATTTAACTTTATTTATACTAAAAATGTTCTTAAAAGGAAAAACAGGTCAAAATCAAAACAAAATGTTTCAAAATTATCCGAAACAAAATGTTTTGATTGACCTAAACTGATTATTTTTTCCATGAAAATTTTCAACTTTTCATCATGATTTGGGACAGGAAAAATTTTTTAGAACCTCAAAAAAATTCTTGTGGGTGTGGTAGGGTGGCCTTCGTGCTCCCGTGGGCCGAGCGCTTCTTTTGGTGCGGTGGGCACAAAATGGCCGCCCGGGGCTCCCACCAGTCTTAAGATGGCAGCCGTCTTGCTTCTGCCCTGTCTCCCTTCGGGCCTTCACTGGCCGAGCAGTGCCCTCAGGACCTTAGATTCTAAGGTGGGGTAGGGGGTGTCCGAGCCCACCCCCTTCTTCAGACGCCAGCCCAGAGACCCTGGCTGACAGCAGTGGCTAGCTGGCTGCTGCTATAAGGCACTGTGTAAATCTTCCCTCTGGGCTGCTTCCCCACCCTGGTTTCTGTCAGGGCTAAGTGGCCACTCCAATGGCCAAACCCCTGCTTTTCTCTGGCTCCTGCCTCTCGCAGTTCTCCTTCTCCCTTTCTCCAAACCTCCAGACTCCAAGAGCCCCCTCCCTGGCTGGCAGGGAGCTTTTATCTGCTCCCAGGCAGCCCTTAATTGGTCTCAGCTGATCCTGGCCTCCTGACCCTAATTGGTCTCAGCTGACCTTGGCCTCAGCTGGCCCTAATCAGCCTGAAGGAAACCTTGGGCAGCTGCTAGGGGAACGGGGCTTTGGTCATTCTTGGGCTAACCTAGTGTCCTTCTATTACCCTCCGGTAGCCCCTGTCACATGGGACAGGAAGCCATTTCCTGCTCTGCTATACTTAGATGCTTTGTACACAGCTGTCCATACTGCTCAGCTCACTGGACAAATCCTGTGTTGCTTGGGGTTTGTAAGTGGCTTTTGTTACTAAAGACAACTGCATGAAAGGAGAAGTTCTGCTGAAGAGTTTAGGAGTGACATTTCTTTGTTTGGGCTGTTTTGCAGTCTGACCAGGCCTTCATAACTCTCTCAATCACTGATTCTGTGATCTGCATTCAGACAGGTTATTAATTAAGAGACCCCTAGGCATTTCTCCCAACCCATTTTTGACCCCAGCAAGTGCCTACTTTTACAAATGATGCAGGGGTTCCTTCTCAGTGAAGATGAACGAGCCGGCTCCAAGCTGCCTTCCTCACACAGGGGACAAATGAAGAAACTGAGGTCTGTCTCTGCGCTCCTCAGGCAAATATGTATGAAAAACTACCCCAACTTTACTGGTCTTTCTTATGGAAACTTACAGCAGAGATGGAAATAAATGTACAGTCGGGCACTGAACGCGACGGGCTCTGACAGCTCCCAGCAGCACACCTGGCATCATAATAAAAAACGGAGACAAACACATGATTTATGTTCTTTCAAGCAAACTTAAATTAGAAACAGAAAAATGTGGCCGGAGAGAACCAAGGGTCTGTGCAGTCCATCCTTCCGGCCTCCCAGAGAGCAGGCCTATTTTTCAGCAGGTACACTATGCCCAGGAATATTATTGCTAACCTGTTGCCATTGCCAATCCATCCCCAGTGGACCTCTATTAACCCACATGGCCCACCCACTGTCACTAGGCTTCCTGGTGCATACGCTGCTATCCGCACTTTGCATATTTTGCATTAATGAGCCTGTGGGAGAGAAAGTACCGTCTGATTGCACCTAAACAGCATAAGATGTGGGGGGTGAGAGCGCTTCAGAGCCTTCCTCCCAGGACCTCGCTCGCTTTGTCTCAGTGTAAAAGGAGGCTATCCAGCCGGGCACCTTTGAATAAGAGATCTCAGGTTGGGCTTTTTTTTTTTTTTTGGTAATAGGGTCACTTTTGCTCTGATCTCACCCTACCGTTTCATATTTGCCTGAGGAGCGCAGAGTAATGAATGTCTTATGTGTCAGCCTGTCCTCTTATTAGAGTTTGATAAATGGCTTGACTGCTTTGTATCAGCTCAGCAGGGAAGTTTACATCTGGAATGGAGCCAATACAGAGAGAGTTAATGCATTGTCCATCGGCTGTAGGAAACCCAATGTGTTACATTTTGAACAGGGACCCTGATGGTTTCCCAATGGTTTAATTGCTGTATGTTGCTGCTGAGCGATCAGCTAGGTTACCAACGAGTTCTCTGCACACATCCACAAATGCCAGTAATCCCTTTAGCAGCCAGATCTGGGTAACAAATGTAACTGATCGAGTTATAAGATAAATTGATTGCAGCACCTTGATGACATTTATTTATCCAGACCCAGGTTTGCAGATAGGCATGCGAGACTGATCTCTCTCTTCCCTTTGCTCAGCATCTCTTACTCAATTCAGGGGGACGGAGATTTAGCCAAGTAAAAACACTTTCATCCCTCCCAGCTCTTCTCCCCCGCCCAACCCCTCACACACTCCACCGCAGGAGCATCGTAATGGAGGCCAAGAGAGGCGGTGGGAAACCTGACCATCTGGTAGCGTTAGCATCTGTAACGGCATTAAACAGCATCAGCCTAATAAGAGGAAGAATCCCTTCTCCCTTATATCTCAGTTCTTCCATCCTGGTTCACAAAGGGTGACAGGCAGCTCTGTGCACAGAGGTGGCCCAGTGCCGAGGCCCCACTCGCAGACTGTGGTTTCACTGGGGCTACTTGTGCAATGAAGCACCAGACACCAGGAGCAGGAGTACCACACTCAGCGCCTTGCCTTGCTGCTTCCTTGTCTCCACATTTGCCTGCGAAGTTAAAACAGCTCGTAAATTGGACTGGTGAGTCATAAACTGCATGCAGTCACTGGTGATTTAATCTAAGAGCAGCCAAGGGCCCAGCTGTTAGGAAAACAAGTTAATTCCAAATGTTTGTATCCGGCCCCTGTAAGGAGGCCTCTGGCTTTTCTTTGTAGCTACACAACACCCCTGAGAGGGCAGTTGTGGTGGCTGCCTGGTGCAGAGCTCTTTGGCGTGCAGGGAAGACAGGCACGAGCTGCACCGGTATCTGCACAAATTCTCAGGTGTAACCAGTCAGCTACAGAAGCTTCCCCTGGAAGGGATCCATTTTATTCCATGCTGGGAGGGACCCGGTTTCCTGTGTTACCGGGAAATTCGAAATTAGCTTTCTGCAAGTGTTCCCCAGCAGTTGCTGAAAAGTGGTTGTTTGAATGACTCTTCCGGCTAGTAAATGCCCTGCTGGAATAGCCCTGGGGAGCAAGCCCCAAAGGGCACAAAAATGGCAAAGTGAAAAATGGGGATGGATATTTCGGAAACTTTTCCCTTCACCAGCCCCACAGTATTCACTAATATTGACTCTTGGACGTGTTGCGATTCTACCCAAAGCTACCTTGGTCTGCACTTAGCTCTTGTCATTCTGCTGCCCCGGATGCGTCAAGCCTCAAAGAAGTTTTGGCTCACCCGTGTCTTGGACTCAATATATTGTTTTCTCCAAAAAAGCACCTGGACTATGGCTGCCCGATGCCTTGCTGGCAGGAGAATGATGGTTTAAGGAAGCTACGCATGGGAGACAGGTGACCTAATGAGGCACAATGGTCAGCTGGGAAGATGCGATGTGAGCTTTCCACACCAACCCAGCAGGAATTGGAATTTCAAAAAGTCCCAGGACTTTAAAGAGGGAGGGGCGGATGGCTGCAGGGCAGCAGAGTTCAAACAGATGCCAGAGTGATCAGGATGGGCATTGTGGGACACGTCCTGGAGGCCATTTACCGTAACAGAACCAAGCGCCGTGTCTACCTTGACGCTTTGTCGCTAAAAGTTTAGCACCAGAAGTTCTACGCCTCTTGTTGAGGTGGTTTCATTTTGGTGCAAAATCAAGGGAGTTGGGTCGGGGCGGGGAGTGGGCTGTGATTGCAGTGTGTACACCACCACGGTTTTGGCGCAAAAATCTGACTTTGGTCAACAAAAGTCTGTAGTGTAGATGAGGCCTTAGTTTCCCAGACCTGGAGAAGAGCTCTGTGTAACCTCCAAAGCTTGTCGCTCTCACCACCAGAAGTTGGTCCAATAATGTTGATTAGTGGAATTGGATATAGACATTTTAATGATGTGGATACTGCTTTTGTGTCATCACAGCCCTCTTTTGGATGGAATCAGAACTGCTCGGCCACCTGTCATAAGCCTTATAGTGCTAACAAGTAAGGGAGAGTCTCCGTTAGCATGAATGGCAGGAACTGGGTGCTTTTTGGAGCAAGCGATCCTGAGTCTATTGCTGTCACCACAAAGCTCCCAGTGGCTACACGGAGCAGCACAGTAACAAGTTCCTTTGTCCCTAGATTTGCTGCACTCCTGGGTGAGATTTGCTGGGCTCAGCTGCTCTTGTCTTTACTGTATCTTGCTATTCCGAAGCGTTTCATGTATTTTCTGATTTGACATCTGATACTTTCCCTTCCTGCACATCTTCAGCGTGCAGGGCTGCAGGGAAGTGCCCTCCGTTGGACAGCATGTGATGAACACGGCTCTGCCTGGCACATGCTGGTGTAACAGACCGGCTTCTCTTTGGAGAGAATAGGGGGAGCATGTCTCTTTCTTCACTGGGAAGACAACTTTGCCCTCTGAATGATTTTTACCATCACTCTCATGCTAGACCTCTATATATTGCACCTGGAGCTTCGGGATGTGGGGGGGACAGAGGTTTCCATTTCCCTCAGATCTTTGCTTCATGACTGCTGTCACCTGAACACTTTGCATGTGCTGCTAGCACGATACTGCAAGATGCTTTCACACCTTGCTTTGGCCTAAGCGCCTGTCTGGCCTTGTTACGTTACTGACCAGGCTCAGTCCTGTCCCTTCCAGACACTCCGTGGTCTGAGAACACAGGAACAATATCTTCATACAGTCACTAGCTAACAGGTGCCCAGTTCTACAGTGTCTCTTGCATGGACTGGACGTTGGCACCCACACAATCTGGCCAGGCTGAGCCTCAATGAGCCCTCTGATTATGTCACAAATGCTTGCAAGAAACAAAGTCATGTCTGAATTCCTGTGGTTCCCTAATCAATCAGAGGCGTTCTTCCGAAGGACACGGCTCCACTGCCGAGACCTCTGGAAATGTCTTTTTCCTTTCGTCTTTATTGTGCTGTCAGTCTAAAAATCCAATCACCCAGAAAGTGCGGCTGGAAGGGAGCTTGAGGAACAATGTACATTCCTATTGTGCTCTCCCGTCAGTTAAAATTAGAGCTGCTTATTGCTTTCTACTGCACACATTCGTTGTTTTTACTGGGTGACTTTGGAAAATTGAGGTTAACTTTAATCTCTGATCTGCCAGGCTCTATTATAGACTTTATTTTTCACTTATTCCTTAACCAGCACCGTTTGCACCAAAATACATTGATACGAACATTGCCCAGCCGGTGATGGAAAAATATTGTGAAACATAGTGTTGTCATAGAACTAATAAAGCCGGTTATCTCATCATCTTCCAGATAACACACTGCAGATGCTGTTTGTTTCGTCCAATGGGCCTCGGTATTAATATTCCTTTTATTAGCTGACAAGGAAGAGAGCTGTCTGTGGGGATCTCTGAGAGGCAGAACCTTGCAGGTATGGAATGACAACAGAGAGAGAGAGAGAGAGAATTGTGCATGCTTTCCAGCTCTCAGAGCTGGAGCTACTTACACAACTGCCTGGTGGGGTCATGTGGGTCCTTCTTCTGCTTCCTATTGAAACCCTGGAACTCTAAGTTGATTTGAAACAAAGGAAGGCTGAGATCTGGCTCCCGCATTAGCCATCACCAGTGAGCTAGCGACATGGAGACATCACAAAGTCAACAGGACTGCCACTCGGATTGTTCAAAGGTCTCTCCTCATTCCCAGGGCTTTAATCTCAACGACTAATTAACATGGTGGAGCGGGACGGTTTTGTTAAAGGTTCCCCAGCCCCTGCTCTTCAGTTAAGGTGTGAGAGCTCCAGCAAAACTAGGCCAGAGCGGCACTGCCATTCCTTGGGGGACGGGGGGAGTTAAACAAGCAGGAAGTAATTTATACGCCCGTTCCTCCCTCGCCCCTAAAGAGTCTTTCGGGCCCCCAGAGAGACGTGGCAAAGGGCACCAGCCCGATGTTTGAAAAGTCCTTTTCAGACAAACTCTGAGCCACATGACAACAAAGCAAGGACCAGAAACTGCACCAGCGCATGCGAGCCCAGACCCAGACTTCAGTGCACCACGGAGCCACGGCCCCAGTGCCAGCACGTGACCCAATACTACCGGGGGGGGCGTAGTCATAGATTGAGAGATGTTCCCATCAGATCACCTAGTCTGGCCTCCTGCAGAACGCAGGCTCACCCAGTTACCTCTGCAGTCCATTGCTCACTCACCCCACTGTGAATAGCCCAAGAGCCTGGAAAGATTCCTTGCTGCTCGGCCCAAAAAAGGGTCCGTCTGTCCGCAGAGCAGAGCAGTTATGTGCTGTCAGTGGCATGTCGTCCAAGAGAGATCTCAGAGACTCTGGGGTCTGGCTATAAAAGCATTCCCAAGCAATTCTCCTGCCCTGGTAAGATTTCCAGCCCCGTGTAGTAATATTTGCTACTAGTACATTGCAAAGTAAATCTCCAGAACTGATTATAAATAATTCATGGGGAATGCAGTGCTCTGCGGGCAGTAGCCCAGTGTGCTGTGCGGCCGTTCTCCGAGGAAGCAGGGGAGCCTCTCAGAATTTTTAATTGACAAAGGCAAGCTGTGAAAATCCCCCAGCTCCTGTTTTACCTCTTTGATGAAACATGCCGCGTGCGGTCTTGAAATTTTAAACCCCAGATCTAGGTTTGTCAGCAACAGCCAGCCTCGGCCCATGCAACGTGGAGATGAAAGAATTGATGCTTAGATTCAGACTACTAGGAGGGAAAAAATATTTTCAAGTCTTTGCTATCCTGACACCCACACTGAAATCTGTTAAAACCCTCCTGCATGTGGTTTAGCCTTATTATTTATTTAGTTTTAAATGCCAGACTCAGAATACAGGTCAGAGCAGCTGTTCTGAAACAGCTAAGGTGACTCCTGCCCGCATGCAGGGTGAAATGCATTCCTCTGCAGAGACCCAGCAAAAATCCCACAGGGCCTAGACACCTCTTCAGTACTTCTATGGGCGCATACACAGGCACACACACGCCACCCAGGTTACTGCCATCCCATAACAGATCATCTCTGTCCTGTTTGCAGATCAGACCTTCCCTCCCCCTAGTCTTTGTCAATCTGGTCTATTCGACTGTAAGCTTTTTGGGGTAGGGATCATCTCCTACTATATGTTAACGTAACGCCCAATGCATTGGGGACTCTATGCCCTGCAAATAATCCAGTAAGGAATAATCTTCTAGAGCACTTGGTATGCTGATCGCACTCTGCAGACACTAGCTAATTAAACACCGCCCACCTCTGAGGGAAGCCTTGCGATCCTTTTTCACAGATAGGGAAACTGAGGCACAGAGTCTTGCCTCTGGGCACATAACACATCAGTGGCAGAGCTCAGGGATTTCTGGCTTCCATTGCTTGCTGCCTCTGCACCTGAGGTCTCTCTGGCGCAGAGGTGATTCAGAACTTGCGCTGTCATTGAGGCAGTACAAAAGGTCCAGACGGTGACGTGGAAACTGCTTTCCTGGCAACACGTCAGAAACAGCAGCGTGCCCATCGCTCAGTGCCTCTGGCAGGACTCTGTGGCCTTGCCAGACCAGGGCACCGGTTTGCTGGGTGTTTGATTCTATTCTGAGCTCAGATCATTATGAACCACCTTTCTCAAGGGTAGAAAATTCCCTTGTGTCTCCCAGCCCTGACGTGGGCAATCTGCATTTCACTGAGGTAAGCAGGTGCCCTTTAGACATTAAGGCATTTTAAATATCTCATTACGGAGTCACAATACTGTGTTTCATTTCATGCTTTGTTAAGGAAAGAACCATTTCAATGCATCCTGGTGGAGGATCTCATGGGAAACTAGTCAACTTTCTGGAAGCATAAACTGTAGTTTAATAGCAACAACCATTTTAAAAATTGAAGTGTACATTACAATACAAATAACCTCGGGATGCTCCTTTTTTAATACACTAAGTGTAAATGCTAGATTCTTTGTACTAATTTCCCAGCCATCCCTAGGGAACAGCAAACACAGAGGTAATGGGGTAGCAGATCTCCTCTTCCTCTCTGGTGTTACTGTGTCTGACATGTTAATTTTGTTCCATAAAGGAGAAACCAGTGTAGAACATTAAAATAGATCAAATAAACAGTTGCCAAGTCATCGGCAGGTTGCGTGGGCTTGAGACTGTCACGAACCTCTCCTGGGAATTGAGGAGGAAACAAGTTAGCAAAGAGCCTGCAAAACTTTGCAACTCAGAGAGACGAGCAGCTGTGGACACCGCCAACGGGGAAAGAGACTGAATCCTCATCCCACTCCCCATTGAGGTTAATGGGACCCAGGCTTGTCCCAGTCAGAGGGGCTGTGGAGAGAAAGAACCATTAATAAATGTGTGAGATTAAAATCAATGATCAATCTGCAAGAGCTGAGCCACTTTTTTCTAATGTGTCTCAACAAGAAACAAGACGAGGGCAGCCCGGAGGCTATGGTGACCCTGCTGTGAAGAAACAGGAAAGAGAATATTTGGGAAATGGGAATTGACACAAATGAGTTGATCCAGATGGCAGGTATGCAGTGTCCCCTAACGTGCTGAGGGAATCGGCTAATACACTTATCCAACCATGGCTAATTCAAGGATTCGTTTTTAAGAGTCATGGAAAACTAACATGCGATGCTAAGTTTAGCCCAATGACCTCTCCACAGTCCAGGGACTGGCTGTTTTGCCTGCTGCTAGTTTGCATATCAGTGACCGGTCATGTTCAGCAGTCCCAGGATCTGGCTGAGAGCTGGCGAGGAAATGGGTGTCCCATCCTGGGAGAATCTGAGATTTGTCCCATCCCAAATCAGGACAAAAGGTGAAACCTCGTATTTTTTGTGAAAATTGAGTCAATCAAAACATTTCCATTTCCATTTTTTTTTTTACATAAAAATTAATACATTTTGAAATGGAAAGTCATTTCAACTGGCAGATGAAGCTTTTCAACAATTTCAAAACTTCCCCGTTCTTTTCATCTGAAAAGGCAAACAGAGCAGCAGGTTTTCAATCTTCACAGAGCGAGTTGAATGGACAGCAAATGGGTCACTGCTCTACAATGACACAACTAAACAAACGATGCACGGAGCTCGTGCCTTACTCATGCGGAGCGGAGGCGTATTCTGATTTCAGTTCAACCCCTCTCAGAGTAAGGCACTGCTCAGTGTGAGTAAGGAAAGCAGAACCTATGGCCTGATAGTGGTGGGAACATCAGAAATACTTAGATCTTTAGCTGAGAAAATTCAGCTCTCTCTTCACATAGCTACTCAGTTAATGCTGCAGAGGCATGTATCACAATTGTTCTTAGCATCCGAGCTTCCTCATCTTATTCTTGGATAGAGCCAGAGCGTTAGCTGCTCTTCCCTTGGGCTGAGCTGTGAGGCTCAGGAAAAGCAATTTAACATTCTCTGCAGCTTGAATCTAAATGAGAAAAGTCTCTGTTTAGACTCATCTCACTGAAAGCTGGAATTAATTCATTTTTTTCACATTAACTATTCAATAGGTTGCAAAGAAAATAGCAACAATCCTACTGCAGTACCAGCCTAGATTGTAGTTTTCTTATTGAAGGATCAAGCCAAAATCTAGAAGAAAAGAAATTTTTCCTGACTACATGAAATACATTTACTGCAATAAATCTTGGTGGCGAAGAAGTTTTAACTGCCAAAGATGTATTACATTCCTAAGACCTTGTTCAATTTCAGAAAAGCAGTTGCACGTAACTTTCTCCTATGGGGTAAGTCACCTGGGCCTTGCCATTTGTGTTGTACGGTCTCTGGTTCTGCCCTCCAGAAACTGCTTTGATTTCCCCGAGGACTAAAACGAATGAGTGCAGCCCTTGGTTTCCCTCCTGCAGTGGGTTATTCAGCCCTAGGCTCCATGAGCCAGAATGCACCTGCCATCTGCTTTGCCTTTTCACACCTTCTTTTCCAAGGATATTCTCGCTGTCATGTGGTTATTGTGTGCATGGTTACACTAGCCTGTTTTTTAAACTGAGTGACTGCCCAAAGCATGCATCCCTTATCACCAGCCCAATAAAATCTGAGTCAGAGAGAGCAATGACTGCCTCGAATCATAAAAGCTTGGGCTAGAAGGGAACTCTTCAATCTGTGCTCTGTGCCGGTTCCCTGAGCATGTCAGCTAAGCTAACTGATGGTCTTTGTCATCTGAACTAGGGCCGTGCTTGGGGCTGTCCTCGGCCCCTTCCAGACTCGGTCTCAGGCCCTGGCCTGCAAACTGTTATGCACCTGCTTAACTTTAGCCAGACCTTAATCCTCAAAGTGGGCCACCCACTTGCAGAAATCTAAGTACATGCACGACTCTTTCCAGGATCAGGTCCTAAGCATCTGATGAGAGACAATAGATGGATACAGCTAATAGAAGGGGGCAGTGGAATTAACAGTGAGAGGATCGTGAGCAGTATAATAAGCGCACCAGCAGCTTAGTCATTGTTGATTGTTCTGTAGATGTTTTACAGTCCATAGTTTCTCCATAATTCCTCTTGGTGTCAGGGCTTCCGCTTGTTCAAAACAAACTCAGAGAAGCCATTCTACATCGTGGCTCTTTGATGTATGCAGACTCTTCCCACTAGGGCTTTGGGGGCTGGGGGGAAAGAGTTTAATTAAAGGCTGGTCTTTAATGCCGAACAAATCCTTCATTGCACTGCCTAAAAGCTGGGCTGCCAATCTTGTCCACATTTGTCTGGATTTTGATGGGCTGTCCAATTCTATCCTGATGTTTGTGCAATTACTAGCAATGAGATTATGATTTAGTACTTGAGAGTAATGAGATAAAGCAGCCTTTACAGAGGCAACAGCAAAATCTCCCTTCTGCTCCTGGCATGTGGTTATTGAGAACGTGCAGTTTTAGAAGAGTGTCCAAAACGCATGGAAGAAAGTATTTCCTGGAGCCAAAATGGCCTTTTTGTTGTCTACTGTCTAAATCTGGATGGTATTTAAGATCATGTATGACAGTGAAATCAGTGGTTAAGTTTACACATTGGATGCGAACAGTAATGTGCCTTGAAACCACCTAGGTTCCCTTTTCTTGATTCTTAGTGGTCCTGCTTGCCGGTTAGGGGGCTCTGGGGCAAAGCATGTGAGCAGAGTAAGTCTGGAAATAACCAGCTGACAGCAAGGCGGGGTGAGTTCTGCCTTGCTGCCCTAGGGAGCAGCCTGTTTTCTCTCTCTGGGTTTCTGAGGTTTTCGTGTGTTGTTGTTGTAAATTCTAAGAACTAGTGTTATGTTGCAGGAATATTTATGGGTTTTTTTAATCTGACATCTGTGTGTGTGTGTGCCGTCACACTCACATGAGAGGGGACTGTATGCTGGAATTCAGCGACTCTGAAAATCGACTGGTTATGCGCTCCAAGTCAGATGTGGTGGCAGCTAAGAGGACTAATGCAATGTCTGAGCAGGGAAATACTGAGTAAAATTAGGGCGGAATTATTACTGCACACAGAATCGGTGAGACCGTTACCGCTACTGTGTCCAGTGCTGGTGTCTACACTGTAAAAAAGATGTTGACAAACGGTAAAGAATTCAGAGGAGCTCTGAGAAGGACCCACAGCTGGGAAAAGCTGCCTGGCAGTGAGAGGCTGAATGTAGTTTATCCAAGAGAGGGCCCAGCGGTGACTTGATCCTAGTCTGTACGTACCTGCCCGGAGAGACGATTTCTAAGCGTAGAAGGGCTCTTTAATCTAGCAGACAAAGACAGAGCAAAAGCCAGCGGCTGGAAGCTGAAACTGGACAAATGCAGTCTGGAAATAAGGTGCAAATTGTTACCAGGGGGGCAGTTAACTAATGGATCAACTTACCCAGGGATGGGGAGGGGTCTCCAGAGCGCGGAGTGTTTAAATCAAGACTCATTTCTTGCCCAAAGCCACGGAATAGCCCAGCATCTGCATGAATCACTGGCTGGAGTCTCTGGCCTGTGCTGTGAAAGTGCTGGGGTCAGAAGACATGCTCATAACGCTTCCCTTCAGCCTGAGAATCTACGACGCTGTCTCACTTTATTAGCCGTAGGAGCTCACCAGCGTGGGCTCTAAGCACCGAACAACACTTACACTGGCAGATACGGGACACACATGTGAATGAACAGTTCTCATCCGCCTCCACCCTGCCCCAGTCTGGGTAGGCAGCAAAGCCAGTGGTCCCTTGGAACTGGCAGAAAGATTCCAGCCCGATTGAGTGGCAAGGCAAACTGTTCAGTGACACGTGGCTCTTTGAAACCTGGGAAGGCATCTGACTCCCTTCCTGCACAATGTCTGTTTGCTGGTGCTTTCCTGAGCTGCCAGCTTGTTATTTACTTGGGACCTTTTTGGGTTTCCTCTGCAGTGACTCACTCCCATGCAGAGGCTGATTTTCGAGTACACCAATCAGCCATGCTGTGTAGTTCTCCCACGCCACTGCCACTGCCACTGCCACTGCCACGCAGTCAGTCGCTCTCCCACCTTGGGTGACTGGAGCGGGGACTGCGGGAGCTGCTGCCATCCTCAGCTAATGAGATTGTTAAATAAACGCAGAGGAGGCCAGCTTCTCCACTGAGAGGATGGACAGAGAAGAGAGGCAAGGAGCTGAGGAGATTTAACAGGACACAGAAGAATATCTTCCCGAAGTCAGCATGTGCTTCAGGACAGCTTGTTTGTGAGTGAGAATGTGACCCACCAGAACAAGGATTTATGTCTCTGAATTTAAATACAGCATAAAAGTCTGACACACAGACCCCTCCACGAGCAAAAGCCACAGTACAGAAAGGATTGCAAAGTCCAAACAGCAGCACATTTCTCTGCCCAGCCTCTGCCCCCCATCACCATGCAGTGACCTCAAGACGGCATCACATGGGTCCCACACACGAAATCCCATCCCAGCTGCCTCGGACCTCCCCAAACGCCTGCTCAACCAGTTGGACTCCTCCAGCATGCAACAGATCCCAGCTGCTTCATGCACGGAGGGTTTAAAAGTGAGGTTGAAAGCAGAGGGGCCCTCATTGACAATGCACTGCCTGCAGCTCCCTGGCTCTTACACTGTGTGTGTGCTGGGGGGTCCATCTTGGGAACCTCCACTGATCTCACCTGCAGCAGCACAGCATGGGGGCAGAGAAGGGCTACAGGCCACGCAGGCCTTGTCTTCACGGGGGAAAAAAGGTGGGTCTTACCATCTTAGCGAACACACGGTGCAATCCCAATGAAGAGGAGTCAGTTTGCAGTTTTCTTGTAGCATCCGGTAAACACTAGGGTTAACCTTGTCCATACTAGGCATTTACCAGGCTTTAGCTATCATGTGTAGATCCACCCTTAGAGCCCTGAATGCTCTTGTGTTTACATGGCACCTCTCAGCCAAACAGACCCCAAATTGCTTTCCAAACTTTGCTAACTGATGGTCAATGAAAATAGACTGCTCCGGGTCCACTAACACAATGCAGAGGGAATTTAGGTCAACAGAAAAAATCTTTAAGCCAACTGAAATCTGGCCAGGACACCCCAGATGGAGCTCCCCAGGTCTTTCAAAAGTGCCAGGGAGTCTTTAGTGACCACAAATCGTCATAATGACATGCATGCGCTTCAGGATCCAGATCGAACACTGCAAGAAGAATGACATTTCGTTTCCTCTCATTCTTTATTTTGATCACTCCGAGCCTTTTGGAAACAAAACGACGTTATATTTCAAGTACCTGATTATAGCTTGAAAGAAGAGAAGGTGACACTTCTCCCTCAAACACTACTGCAGTTACCACCCATCTCCTACCCCTCACTGTAATAGAAACCGAAAACCAGCAGCAGGCAGCGCCGGCTTGGCAGCATTTGATTTCAAGCCATAGACGTCGGCAAACATGTCTCAGCTGACATGCTGAAATCAGCGAAGAGACTCATTGATGGGTGGCGGTTGGATGGAAAGCAGCCTCCCCCCGCTTGCGCCTGCAAGGATCAGGTGTCACCAGCCCTGCAGCTGTGCAGGGAGCCCTCTGCAGCCCTCATCCAGCAGGAGTGGGGGAGCCCTTCCCAGGCAGGAAATGTTCAGCACCATACAGCCGAGGGGGCTGGGGCAGGGTGGGAGACTCCTCCTCTGCCTCACTGGACCACAACCGCAGCCTCCCATGCACCTTGCACCCTGGTGTCTGGGGCCCCTTGACCGTGCCGGGAGCGCTCTGCAACCCCACCGTCAGCACTGCCCTAGCCCCAGTCATACTCCCCCCTTTTCATTCCCAGCAACTGTAAAAATAAAAATAGTTCATCCAAAAAATTCCTAGCAGAAAGATGAGTTGTAGAACTTAGCAAACCAACGGAGTTCTGCCAGCCCTAAGTCAGAGGCGCAGCTCAGACCCCGGTCCTGTGTGCTTAACATCCCACAGGGTGAACAGCGCCCCTGGATCCATGGAGCTGCTCACAGTGCAGAATGTTAATGCCTGCACACGCCTTGGAAGCAGCAGAGCCCACGGGTTCAAGCCTGCAAGGTGCTGGGTGCTGCCCAAAGGGAGATCAGCAGTGCCAGAGGCTGTTCTGTGTGACCGTACCTAGGGATCCAGAATGCTGCTAGCCAGGCAGTCTCTGTATTCGAGTCCACTTGCCCCCAGTTTCCTGAGGAGCCTGTCGCTCTCGGGCTGGGAAGCTACGTGTCTGGTGTCCCCTGCTGTGCCGCCTGGTGCTCAGATGGTGTGTGGGAAGATGAGCTAGCTGAGCTCTTGGTTGCTGTGGGCTGGTGTACGTGTCAGGTCAGCATGGGAGACAGACGGAGCATTAAAGTGTGTCTGAGGAGCTGCACACAGATCAGGAGCTGGATAAAGCCGTGTATCTGCCATTGTACAATACAGGAACTGCTGCAGGAACTGCTGGAGCCACCATTAGCTCTGAACGGTATCAGAGTTTTAAAAGTTATCTGACACTTCCATCCATGTCTTTAGTCTTCAGCCTGCTGCCCTGAGTTTTACCCTAATTGCTCCTATTCCACCTTCTGAAGAGGTGATTTGCACCCTCAGAGAACAGCTTCCCCCAAGCGTCATGTGGACAGGAGGCAAATGAGGTCCAGCCTCCATCCTGACTCACTGGCTGGCATTTGGATGGCTGCAGTTGTGTGTGAGCGTGGAAGTGTGCAAGGGCTACTGTTTAATTTCTGCATATTTCAAAGATAGAGTCAGCTATTTTTAGTGCACCCGCCGCACAGACATAAATAATCCCTAGGGCACCGGGCAGGGCGAGTACGGATGCGACGTTAACGCAAACACACAGGACAAAACTCCCGGCCCCTCTTTTTCTCTAATTAATACACCGGCTGCTGCTAACATTGCCCCTTATTTATACAGTCGTTGCAAACGACATTGCAGAGCCCAGGACTGGCAGGTCAGTGTTTTAGCCGGCCCAGTCCTTCACTCATCTGTCCATCACCCCTGACCCTGCTTCATGCTGGCCAAGTACCAGACAACAAGAAACTAACCAGGCCTTTTTCCTCTCTGTTTAGCGTTTGTGTTGTACAGTTTGCTGTATGGGATGGGGCATTGTGTTATAATCACACACACACACACACACACACACACTCCAAACACAAATAGAGGATTTCAGGTTGCAGAGCAATAAATGGGCTCTCTCCTCAATGCCCATCTTCTCTACTCCGCCACAGAGCACGCTCCCTATCGCACACTAGTGTTCCAAAGCCAGCCACCCGGCGCTTCCCCCTCAGTCCCTGGTTAGACGTGCCGAGGCTTTCCCTCCGTTTCCCTGTCTTTTTTACACAGCTATCAAAGTGCTGCCACCCTAAATATTTGTTTTTTAGGATTGGTGTGAATTGGTGGTAGGCAAAATCAGATCAGCCTGTATCCTAAGGCCCTGCCTTCCATCCCCTCACGCTGAAGAGTTTCTATATCAAAAACAAACAAACAAAACAAAACTCACATTTCAGCATGTTAGTCTCATCACAGCAGAATGCTTCCTTTGTGCTGACACGTGAACTTTCCTGCATCCCCCAGGGAATGGAGAAAGAACTGATTTGGTCTTAACGTAAGGGTAATTTAGAAGCGGGTTGCTATATTTATTTGTTTAAATATCTGTACTCCCTTCTGCCCTCTTTCAGTTTCAATTACTTGGGATACCAGCACAAAGGATGCCAAGCTCTCTCCGCGGAGTGGTGCTAGGAGCTCTGCAGGAGCTCTGTTTGCTTGAACTTAACACGATGTTCCAAAGTGTAATGACAAATTAGCACCATTTTCCCTAATGGGACACGGCGGCAGGAAAGTGCACTGTAAATACCAGTGGTTTTCATTTCCATTTAGCAGCAATGGAAGCCTGATCTCCAGAGCAGTCTAGGTTGTTAGAGGATTATCTGCTTGGGTCCCCATCAGTGCATTCGGGACATCGGGACTCACTGAAGAGGTGAAAACTATTGTACATCGTACACGTCTGGCTTGCCTTCTAAGGGCTGGAGGGCCTGGGGCTATCCAACCCTTATTCTTGAAAGAGACACACCTGAGAGGAATCAGGCGAGTCCCCTGTACAAAGCAGCTGGAAGCTGCAATGACGGGTGGAAGGAGAGGGGAGAAGAGAAAGGCAACTTGGCAAGGCAAAGCCAAGCGGAGCCGACTCGGAACAAGCTGACTCCAGCGGAGTCCTGGGATTTGGGCCTGAGACTCCAGCTAGGAAGAGCTAGGAGGAACCTGCTAACAAGCAAGCAGGGGGACAAACAGAAGGGACTGCGAAGGCTCCAGTCAGGGAGGCCTGGCCTGGGAGAGATCCTGGGCCAGCAGGGGAGAAAGACTGCAGACCTCTCCCGGCAGACAGGCCTGGGCGCAGGAAAAGAAACATATTTTGTTGGACTTCAACTTGGGGTGTGGAGTTTTATTAGGAGTTTGTTTTCTGTGTCCACACCCCACGGAGGGGTATTCTGACCACAGAAAAAGCATGTGGAGTCTGTGAGAGGGGCCCGGCCTGAAGATAGGGAAGCAGAGGCAAGGTGTTTCCGAGTGACCTGGCCACAAGGGGAGATCAGGAGGCAGCCAACCCTGTTACAACCTGGTCTAACAATTTCCCTTAAACCACTGTCCTTGGCTGCTGTATGTACATTACAGCTACACTGCTAATGGGCTGTTTCCATTGTGTTCTGAGCGTGTCACTTCAAAATCCTAGTTTAAAGACTTTGTAATAGCAAAACTAATGCTACAACTTCAGAAGCAAAAAGTTCAAAGGCATTACAATCACGGAATCGTTTAAAAAATGGCTAAACTCCGGAGAGGTTGTACTCACCTATGCTAAATAACCCTGAGCTGTCCCTCCATTTCAGATTTCACATCAAAAAGTCCTTTTGTTCCTTTTCACTCTGGTCCTATATTAATTAATTCCTGGAAACTGGAGGGCAGGAGATAAAGTCAGATGTAAAAATAACTATTATGCTTTTAAGTGCCATTAAAGTTCATTTGAATAAAATGTTCAAGGTAATTTAGGGCTTCAAGCCACTTGTCACAGACAGAGGCCGTTTTGTGAAATATCTTCACATCTCGGGAGCTGGCTGGGCAGATCAGAACATTGGGGAGGTCAAAAGAACCACCCCCTCCCCAACGCACTTAGCCTGGCTCTGCAGGGTTGGGGAAATGCCTTTGGGGCTCTGGAGCAACCAGTTTACCCCTCACTCCATTGATCTCACCGTAGTTGTAGTGCTAGTGAAGGCAAATCACAGCCCTTCCTCTGGGCGAATGTGCAAAACCTTGGCTGGGACTTTGGAGTGCATTTGCTTTCACACATTTTAATTTTGATTATAAAAATGAACCTGGAAGTAGATTTCTGTACATTCGTGCTAACCTCTCTCAGTCACGATTCAGTTTAGCCTGATGCAGCACGGCAGGCGAGGAGCTTTTGTGTACTAGAATCCTTGATGCTTTCCAAAACCCTGTCCGTGTTCTACAGCCGTGCAGCGCTGACTGTGACCTGGGTTTTAAAGGTTCTTGGCAGCTCCCTTCTTTACTGACACTCACCTCTGTGTGAAATGTACCCCCGTGTACAGAGCCCATTTCAGTTCTATGCACCCCTAGTTCCACAGATGGCCACAAGGGTGGTACCTAGACAGGCCTCGGGCTGGATTTCACCCTTCTGGGATTCGTGCTCACAAACCCTGGCTTTTCCAGCAATTAGTGATCCTCTGTCTCCATTGCAATCAAGCATGACTACAATTGACATGGCGGGAGCTAGAAACCACAAGAACATCTCTGTAAAAAGCTCAGTGAAATGTGAAACCATGAGATGAGTGAGTCAGTCCGTCACTATCCTGAGACCAGTGTCAAAGCTGCGCTTTTATAACTGCTTAGCAGCAGGCATGCAGACATGTGAGGACCACATAGGACGCACGGGTGCTTTCATATCGGATATGGCTGGTGTCTGGCGGGCCGAAAGAATCAGTCACATCCCAAACATATTCCCTTATCCTGGCAGGAGAGAAGGTGTCATTTGCACTGGGTTTACCCTTAAGTTTAGAGGATTCAGACTCCGAACATGCTTGTGAGATACGAGTGGGGTTTGCACGACATTTCTGAAGTAACGCCTGTTAAGTACCTTCCCTAGCAAGCACTGTTTTCATGGGGAACGTTTGTTCTGTTGGAGTTTACTTTATGCTACACGTTCCGTAGCTATTGTTGTGGTTATAGCCATTTTACCCTGCGGACTGCAGCAGAAGCAGATACAATGGTCGTAAATAAATCTCTATTTCTACAATTAGTCTCCATAGCCAGCTGTGGGGTTGTGGCTTCGACTAATCTTCTCTGTACTTTCCTTTGCCTAACGCAAACATGTATTGGTTGCATTGAGAACAACTTGGCCAAACAAAACAGTGGTTTTCTGTGATTAGAAGGGAGGGGATAAGCTGGATGAGGCCCTCTGTGCTCCGTCGGGCGTGCAGTAGCAGCTGCCTAATCAATCTCTTCCACGGAACCGTATTTGCTGATGCTGATCGTAAAACTGCAGCAGTTCACAGAGACCGAGACACAGCAATGAACTCAGCATGAGCGAACGGGCCTTTCGAGCCACCAACTTTTAGTGAAGCAGATGCAAAGGGAAGCACTGCATTGAACTACGAGCTACGGCGGTCGGGGTTCAGCAAATCAGTGCAGGGCTCCTACTGCTCTCACGTAACGGAGGCCCCCCGACTCTCGCAAACCATTAGCGGCCACTCCGCAGGGGGTTGATTTAATGCTGCTTGGTGCAGTGCATCATCGCATGCCCAGAGTTTTCAAAGCGTCTCTTTTGCCTCTCTCTCTTGCAGACATTAACTCGGCAGGGAAGAATGCCCCTTCAGGTTCATTCTCACTTGGTCCTGATGAACTCCCAGACAATACGACGGGGACAGAGAGCGGGAAGCCCACCCACACCACAGCTCACCAGCGCGTTCAGTCGGGAGAAGCCTTCTTGGATTCTGTGACGGAGAAGGCGGCTCCATTGCCTCAAAGAGATGTTCTCCCGGAGCCGGCGTCTGCCCTGGACACCCAGACCAAACAAACTTTCCCTTCCAAAAAGAAGCCACCTTCCCTAAAGCAAGTAAATACTGCAAGGAAACATCTGAGACCCAAAACTACCCCGTCAGTGCTTCAGAGAGCTGCCTCTCAGCCACACCTGCCAGGCCCCAGGTCCTTCACCTCTGCCGAAGAGCCTCGTGCACTGGGGAATGGAATTACTACAGCGACTGAAGCCAAGCCGGGCATCCCTGAGCTGCCGTTGGGGGGTGGCAGCGCAGGAGGCAGCGGCACAGCCAGCCAGTCTCCGCTGCAGATTTCTCCTTTCACGTTACAGCCGGTGATCCCCCAGCCTCCTTCCCACGGCCCAGACACAGTGCAGCCATCTGCGGCGGACGCAGCTGCTGTGCAGGGCGGTACCACCAGTGCTCACGCTCACAGGAACAACAGCGTGGAGAATGAGCTGACCGGCTCTGCGTCCGAAGAAAGTCAAGAAACAACCACGTCCACCATCATAACGACCACAGTAATCACCACCGAGCACACGCCAGGTAAGCCGTCTCCCTCTGCACCGGCGCGGCCACACAGACCCCTGGCCTCCTGGAGCCGCCAGGCTGGGAGGCAAGAGAGAGCACACTTACGGTGCCTGCAAACGCAGCTTGCGCTGTTGGAGCTGTCCGAGAGCGCGCACCTTTCACTGGTGCCACAAATCTGCACCGGTTTGTTGGCGTGGACGCTTTCAGGCTAGGTTTGCACCTTGTTCTGGTATGAAAGGCAGCCCCGAGCAGAACGAGGGCGATGGAGAGGGAGCCAGCTAGCATTGCAATGGCATACAGACAGAGACTGTAACCAAACGTCGTTTCTTGAAGGTATCCTTGGGGATCAGGAAGGCTGTTCTAGGGGGACCAGCAGACAGTGGCATACCTGGGGGGGAGCTAGGTCACTGAATGCTGGCCTGCAGGGGGGGCACTGGGTCAGCCCTTCACAATGTGCAGGGGACGTGGAGTGCCGGCCCCTCCAGCACCCCCTTGCCCCCGTCCCCTGCGCGTAGTGAAGGGCCGGCCTGGCACCTCCACCCCTCCCCTAGGCCTCAGCTGATTCCTTACCTCCTGGCCCTCCCCACTGCTCTGGGTTTGCCAGCCTTACCTCCCTCCCGCCGGGGAGGAACCATGGGCGACTTGTCTCTATAGCCCCCACCCCGGGAGAGATTGCAGACTAACTCCTTGCAGTGCAGCCTCTCTGCTTCCGATTTCCTGCCTTGATAGAAGCCCCCCTGTTCCCGCCCAGATGAGCTTCTCCAAATTCAGGCTTTCCTCCCAGGCTTAATTCTCCCTCACTGCTGCCTAACTGGCGGATTGGGCCCACCTGAGCTCTCACAGGGGCAGTGCACCACATCGCACCATCAGCAGGGCTGTTCTGGGGCCTTTCCCCACAGTTAACGCTCCCTGGCCCTGCTGGGAGTTGTGTCACGCAGGGCAGGGCACTGGCCCTTCACTGCGCACCTATACCTAACCTCCCTCGCACACCTCACTGCCCGCTAGGATCTCACTAGCTGCTGCCATCAAATAATAACCCAGCTTCCACGCACACTAGTAGAAAAGCAAAGTTCTACGGGTCTGACCCAAAGCTCTTCGCTGGGCGTCGTTCCGCTGACCTACCGAAGGCTTGGGACCAGGTGTGCGAGTGAACATTTAAAAGGCACGGGTGCGGTGCGCATTTCAGACGCGTTCTGATGGCTGGCAAAGCATCCCTTGCAGGAAACACAGCGGGGCAGCCTGCCCTGCAGTGAGCCACCTCGGCCAGGGCCCCTGTTTGTGCGTATGCGTAGAGGAAACAGGAGTGACTGCCAGAACCTGACTCCAGATTAGACTTTGATAGTATCTCACGCTCCGGTTCCTCATCGCTGGCAAGTCGCCCGTGGAGGTGCTGCTGCGGAAGGTAACTGCAGCAATGGCCTTGGCACTTGGGGTACGAGATCGCTTTGAAAAGGGAGAGAGAAAAAGTTATAGAAATGTTTTCTTAGCTCTCTTCTCCCATCCAAGCCCCGGGGTGTGGCAGGTGAGCCCAGACTGAGCCCTCAGCCAGTGTAAGCTCCCCCAGGTCACTAGTAATTCGTGCGGCTTTGCCTTCAGTGATCTGCAGCGTGAGCTTCTACGACCCAGAAGGCTACATTGACTCGACGGACTATCCCCCGCTTCCTGCGCACCACTTCCTGGAGTGCACCTACAACGTGACCGTCTACACGGGCTACGGCGTGGAGCTGCAGGTAAGAGCACGGCGGCACTTTGGGGCTGCCCTTTCCTCAGTGCCTCAGTGCAGGAAGCTGCCATCACATAACTAAAGAAACGTCGTTGTCCTTGATTTCCCATCTGTACCCAGAGCATGCGCCTCGCTCTCCTTATATGTGCAGCGAGCAGCACGGGGCAAGCGGCGGGGCCGGTTGGCGCTGGGTGCAAAGCCCCCGAGATGCAGATACTCGTCACAGACGTGTTCACCTGGCGTGAAATTCGTCCCCCAGCTGTTCCCCCAGCTGTTCCGTCAGGGTGGCTGCCTGGCCGCTTCCCGCAGCCTGATCAGTGTAGAATTGGCGGGCGTTGGCTCAAGGGTGAATCGGTGGCAGGTGAAGGGAGGCAGGAATGCAGGGTGGGAAATCACCCAGGTCCCCCTGCCTGAGGTAGCAGTGTTGGGTCAGAAACCTCAGCCTCGGTGTGTCAGTCCCACGCGGCAGGGAACTCCCCCCCTCTGCAGAAGGGTTTGCCTAGGATTCTGCCCAGGTTAGTTTTCTCTGGGACAGCCAGGAGATGAGGTGGCCTGATGATAAATAACAGCATGTGGAGAAATCCAAATCTCAGCCGAGAACCAAGGAATGAGCCCCTTGCTCAACATCCAAAGGCAAAGGGTTTTCTCAGCATTAAAGGAAACTGGAATTAGCCCAATTCCCCTCCCCTCCCCCCGCCTTCCCTCCCCCCCTGACCCCCCCACACAGTGTCCATAGTGTCTAGGAAGGGCAACACGAGTATATTAATGTGCAGCCTGGCAGCAGGGGCATAGAGGCAGTAATGAGAGCCGGCCCCGACTGCTAGTGGCTTGTCAGACGGAAGGAGCCCTCTGCCCAGCCAGCCCCAGCGATGGCGATGCCGTCACTAGCACATCTGGCAGTCCAGGAGCTCGGGATACTCAATAAGCCAGAATCAATGAACAAACACCTCGTCCTGCAGCCAGGCTTCTCGACGCACTTTACCGATACCAGCTAATTTAGCTTTCCCGCCCTGCCGAGAGCCAAGTCTTCCTTAGTTCCAATCTACAGAGGGGGAAACTGAGGCCCGGAGCAGTGACATGACTTGCCGAGACACAGGTTTTGACACACGTTTTGTCTGTGCCAGCATCCCCGTGCCCTGCATACGCACTCCACTCCAGGGTGAGCGCACACGTCACAGCTTTACACGCCTCGGTCTGCAAGTAAATCAAAGCTTTAGCAAAGACGAGGCGACTACGCCAACCCGTGGCTCAGTGGGCCTGACTGCACTGTGCTCCAGTGTAAATGAAGCGAGCGCCCACGGCAGTCAATGTCCCTGACTCTGGACCCATTTACACTGGTGAAGTTTTCCCAGAAAATTTAAACTTTTTGGCAAAAAAAACAACAACGCCCCCAGATTTTTCCATCCAACCCTGATTTGGAAATACTGTCATGGTGCCTCATGGGAGTTGTAGGGCAGGCACCTCATGCCCCTTATTCTCATCTCCTGGGCAGGCTCCTTGGCCAGACGAGATCTCCCGAGGATGCACTAAGGTTTCCCCTGTTGCTGACTTGCTGCAGTGCATCATGGGAGTCTCACGGCTGTGGGGCATCACAGGCGGTGGAGTCTGTCCAGGGAGCCCCACCCATAGGGAAGAACAGGGCAGGAGATACCCAAACTACAACACTCGTGAGGTACCACCATGGCAGTATTTCCTAATAAAAACGTTGGGGTTTTGGCCAAAACATTTTGGTTTAAGAACATAAGAATGGCCATAGTAGGTCAGACCAATGGTCCATCAGACAGACAATCTCCTGTCTTCCGAGAGTGGCCAATGCCAGGTGCCTCAGAAGGAATGAACAGGACAGGTAATCATCAAGTGAGCCACCTTTGCCCATTCCCAGCTTCCGGCAAACAGAGGCTAGGGGCACTTCAGAGCATGGTTTTGCATCTCTGCCCATCCAGGCTAATAGCCATTGGTGGACCTATCCTCCAGGAACTTATCTAGTTCTTTTCTGAACCCCGTTATAGTCTTGGCCTTCACAACTCCTCTGGCAAGGAGTTCCACAGGTTGACTATTCGTTGTGTGAAGAAATACTTCCTTTTGTCAGTTTTAAAGCTATTTAATTTCTATTAATTTCATTTGGTGACCCCTAGTTCTTGTGTTGTGATACGGAGTATCTAACACTTCCTTATTTACTTTCTCCACACCAGTCAAGATTTTATAGACCTCTATCATATCCCCCCATTAGTCATCTCTTTTCCAAGCTGAAAAGGTCCCAGTTTTATTAATCTCCTCACATAGAAGCTGTTCCATACTCCTGATCATTCTGCTTGCCCTTTTTTGCACCTTTTCCAATTCCAATATATCTTTTTTGAGATGAGACGACCAGATCTTCTCACAGGATTCAACATGTGGGCATACCATGGATCTATAAAGAGGCAATATGATATTTTTTCTTATTATCTATCCCTTTCCTAATTATTCCTAACATTCTGGTAGCTTTTTTGACTGCCGCTGCACATTGAATGGATGTTTTCAAAGAACTATCCACAATGACTCCAAGATCTCTTTCTTGAGTGGTAACAGCTAATTTAGACCCCATCATTTTATATGTATAGTTGGGGTTATGATTTCCAATGTGCATTACTTCACATTTATCAATATTGAATTTCATCTGCCATTTTGTGGCCCAGTCACCCAATTTTGTGAGATCCTTTTGTAACTCTTCGCAGTCTGCTTTGTACTTAACTATCTTGAGTAGTTTTGTATCATTTGCAAATTTTGCCAACTCACCGTTTACCTCTTTTTCCAGATCATTTATGACTATGTTGAATGATACTGGTCCCAGTACAGATCCCTGGGAGACACTGCTATTCACCCCTCTCCATTCTGAAGACTGACCATTTATTCCTACCCTTTGTTTCCTCTTTTAACCAGTTACGGACCCAGGAGAGGACCTTCCCTCTTACCCCATGACAGCTTACTTTGCTTAAGAGCCTTTGGTGAGGGACCTTGTTAAAGGCTTTCTGAAAATCTAAGTACACTATAGCCACTGGATCACCCTTGCCCACCTGCTTGTTGACCCCCTCAAAGAATTCTAGTAGACTGGTGAGGCATGATTTTCCTTTACAAAAACCATGCGGACTCTTCCCCAACAAAACAAGTCCATCTGTGTGTCTGAGAATTCTGCTCTTTGCTATAGTTTCAACCAATTTGCCTGGTACTGAAGTTAGGCCGACCAACCTGTAATTGCCGGGATCGCCTCTGGGGCCTTTTTTTTTTTAAAAAGTGACATCATATTAGCTATCCTCCAGACATCTGGTACAGAAGTTGATTTAAATGATAGGTTATATACCACAATTAGTAGTTCTGCAATTTCACATTTGAGTTCCTTCAGAACTCTTGCGTGAAATCCATCTGGTGCTGGTGACTTATTACTGTTTAATTTATCAATTTGTTCCAAAAACTCCTCTATTGACACCTCACTCTGGGACAGTTCCTCAGATTTGTCACCTAAAAGGAATGACTCAGGTTTGGCAATCCCCCTCACTCCTCAGCCGTGAAGATGGATGCAAAGAATTCATTTAGTTTCTCCGCAATAGCCTTATCTTCCTTGACTGCTCCTTTAGCATCTCGATAGTCCAGTGCCCCACTGGTTGTTTAGCGGCTTCCTGCTTCTGATGTACGTCAAAAAAGATTTGCTGTTACTTTTTGAGTCTTTGCCTGTCTGTTCTTCAAATTCTTCTTTGGCCTACCTTACTGTACTTTTACACTTCACTTGCCAGAGTTTATTCCTTTTATTTTCCTCAATAGGATTTAACTTCCACTTTTTAAAGGATGCCTTTTTTGCCTCTAACAACTTCTTTTACTTTGTTTGTTTGTTTTTCAATGAAAAGACAAAATTTTCCCTGGAAAGCAGATACTTTGTGCAAAAAGTTGAGTTTAGCTGAAAATCCCATTTTCAGTCAAAAATAATTTTGGCAGAAAAATTTCAGCGAGCCCGAGTTTCTGTTGTTCCTGCTTTGGGCAGGTCTCACTTACGCTGGCCATTCCAGCCTTTTAAACTGCCAGCAGTGCTGGGAAGCTGTACTTGTCAATTCCCTGGTGCTCACCTGCCCTATGTTCATCTAGATTATTTTGCCTGGTGCAGCTGCTAGGACAAATGAGTCTGGCATAACAAAAACTTCAGATTCTTCCTAATACATGTCACAAAGAAACAAGGGAAGGGAGCTGGTACATTTTGACCCCCAGATGCGATCAAAGCTTTAAACTACCATCCAATTATCTCTAACAAGGAGACAATGCCAAGCAATTTACTTCCCAAATAGACATCCTGCCTTGATAGCTAGGGAAAAAATAAAAAGCATTATCTCTGAATTGACTGATTGCTCTCCCTTTGTTCCCCAACTCTTAATGGGTTGGGCTATAAATGACAGTTCTGAGATCTGAAGAGAACCCAACAGCTCTGCTATTCCTAGGTGGAGAGAAGATACCCCAGAAATCCCCCTGTTATGTCAGGGACAAAAATTCGAATGCGTGCTAAAGACAAACAGGTCGGCCGTATATTTGCCTCGCGTTGTAATCCATCCCGTGACATCATTCCTGACCTCGCTCCACTGTAGGTCAGGATTTTAACAGAGCGTAACATTAGCCTGTCCGCCTTCAGAACTCAGCTTTTCACTTTGCAGATGCTCCTGAGATTTTCCGACTTTGTATTACAAAAGCAGATCTGTGTTTGCTGAGCACAACCTTGCCTGGCCCTGGGCATGGATCTGCTCTGCACGGGCAGCATCCATTTCCCTGTCCTGGCTGCATGATGCACAGATACACCCTGAGCTGCTAAGCAAATCCGTCACGAGGTTTGAATAGTTCCAGAGGGGTAGCCGTGTTAGTCTGTCTACAGCAAAAACAACGAGAGTTTTAGTCTTTAAAGTGCCACAGAACTCTCGTTGTTTCCACTAGGTTTGAATGTACAAGCGGGTGGGACAGATTGCATCTGGGGAATCTAAGGAGCCCAGCCATACACAGGCAGACAGAAAGACAGACAGACACTCTTTTTTATGTCAAATGAATCCATCACGTTTGGGGTGTATCCCAGAGAAACACCTCGCTCACCCGCCCCACTATGCTCAGCCCAGGCCTGAGCCCAATGATTTGATCATGGAGGAGAGAAGTAAGTTGTAGTTCGGGGCCGTGTGTACGGGGGCAGAATTTATTTCACAGCCCCATGCAAGAATGCCTTGTTAAAATACTCAGCCCGTTCTAAGCAACATCCTTAGAGCGAGAGGAACGGCCAGGCCCGAAGCTTCCAAAAAGGGGGAGTTTTCCATCATAATAGGCACGTTTTGGGGTGTATGGGGGGGATGCTTGGAAAGAAAAGAGCTGTAAATCAAGTGTGTGAGCCTAGCCCTCGGGATCCATTGTTTGACAATGGTTCATCTCTGAGAGAATATAACATCTGCAGAGCAATATCTGGGAACAGGGCAACATTCGGAGTAATGTGTGCAAATCAGCCCAGGGACAGCTCTCACGTATAGACTGCACCCACCGGCCCCAAGACTTGGACTTCTGAAGCCAAGAATATAACTTACTTGTTCCGGCCAGCAGCCCTTCTTTCCTGGTTTGCTCTCATCTAGGTGAGCAGTGCTCACGTCCCTTCACATCTCTGGCTTATGAAAGGAATGCAGATATTCCTGCCTGAGATCAGCTCCACGCTGGCTCAGACAACAGGGTGAGGCTGTGGGGTGACCCAGAGAGTGGAGCTGCCCCTGCTCTGATGGACTGGAAAAGTCCCATTGCTAGTCTGGGTCACAGGAATGCCCAGAGGGTACGTGCACTTGTTGATAGACTCAACTAGGCAGCTACGCCGGTCTGTTGTCTGGCCGAGGGCTCCAGCCCCTCAGAGATGCTGATGGAGAGGCAGGAAGAGGGAGCCCAGAGGCCCCAGTTTTCTGTATTATGGCACATGACACTGCAGTACGAGCATCCCAAATATGGACCGGCTGGAACCCATCTGCATAACTTTGCCTCCTGGCTCCTAAATATCAGCTGCCCAGAGATGAAAACAAAGAAACTTTCTCCTCTGTCCAGCCTCTAGTAATCTCCCTCGCAGATGTGCTAGAATCTCTGAGCAAACTGAAGGGAAATGAGGAGGAATGGAAAATGCCTGCCCCAGGATCCCCATTATCGATAAGCCTCTCCTCAGATCATTGAATCGGACGTGGAGAGCCTTGCTTTGCTGTTGTGGTGTCAAAAGCTGTCTCATCTATCGCCAAGGGCAGCGAGCTCTGTAGACGGCTTTGTAACCAGCTTCCCGATGTATTTCAAATGGAGGCTGGGAGTAGCATCCAGGGCAAGTGAGAGACATCTGATCTTTACATACTTTAATCTCTGTGTGGCATGTTCTGTACCAAACATACAGGTGAGTGCAAAGGGGAAGACAATGCTGGACGTAGAGATTTTACATGGCTGCAGACAACCAGAATATCACCAAAGACACAGGGCGCCGGAGTGTGTAGCTAGAACAGTGCGATCTTGCACTTAGCCGGAAGAAATGCCCCTGCGATTATGGGTGTCTCTGTTATCGTATCACTGAAGCTTAGAGGGAGATATGAGGGAAGTCGCTGAGCTGATCCCTGCCTAGGTCACAAGATCAACATGAAGATGAAGTACTTTAAAGAGCCGGTTGGCAGGAGAGGGCATGAAATGCCATAAATGTCACGTGATGTCCATGCAAATCATCAGTAGCAGCAGAAAATAAACAAACCCTCAAAACATGAGAAGCCTTCAATTAACCTCTGTACCCAGGGCTTTAGAGACAGAGCCAGAGGGGCTGAAAATGTCTGTCAAGTTGGAGATGCCATCCCCAGGCTAATCAGGATTAAAGCTGTCTGCGAGGAAGCAGGCTCTCAGATCTCTGGTGTCAGTGTTTGGGCTGGCCCCTCCACTCTCCGGGGGGCAGTGTGGTCTAACGATACAAGCACAGGAGATCCTGAACTCTAATCCCAATTCTGACGCCAACTCCCCATGTTGCCCTGACTGAGTCACGGCTGTGCTCCATGCCTCGGTTTCCCCCATCTATAAAATGAGGATCATAGTCTATTTAAATGCCCCCCTTGTACTGGTATTTTGAGGATGAATTATCCGGTGTTGTGAAGTGCTCAGAAGATGGAAAGTGCTAGCTAAGCAGCATTTATTATTCGCACAGCCCTTATGAGATGTGGTTGAGAACGGGGTTGTTTAGAAGTCACTGAAGGGAAATAACATGGGATTTTAGGATGGCCTGGATGACTGATCAAAGCACTGATGGCACGCAGTTATCTCTACCCATCCCTGAGGAATCCCTAACTCATCTAGTCTGAAGGAGGAGAAAGCAGCCCAGTGTGATGGCCAGATGAAATGATTAATGGCTTTCCTGCTGCTCCCTCTTCTTCTGCCAGCCAGCCATTTGGAATCCCTCCCAGCCTCTTTCATTATTTTACACGTTCAGATGCTCTCAGCTTCACTGGCTACAAAGCTAATTACGCGAGTCCGGTGCAGAAATAATGCAATGCCACTTTTTTCCGTCACTCATGGCAACGCTGGGAATTGCTGGCATCGAAGTGACTTTGATTTAATTCACGACTCCTGTAAGGAGGGAGGCAGAAGAGGCCTTGCTGACACACATTCAGAGTGGGGGCGTGGGAGGGGAGGAGACAGAGACCCCTGCCCAGGATCACCTCTTTAGGGCTGCATCGGCTAAACCAGGAGGCCCCACTCACGTTATGCAACTCTGCAATGGCTCCTTTTTTCGCTTTTGTGCCGGTGCTGGGGCACAGGGCTGGCGAGCGTGCAACCACAGCACGGCAGCAGCAGCACAAACTCCCTCCACCGGCCGGAAGGATCGCTTGGCCGGGCAACAGGAGAGCGGAGCGTATGGCTGCACGGCAGCAGTTACAGCGGCACAGCTTTGGCGCTGTAGCTGCTGTCGTGTAGACGCTGCCCAGACTGACAGCAGGGTTTCCCATCGAGGTGGGTGATCCAGCTCTCCCAGAGGTGGGAACTAGGTCCTTCCGGTGACCCGGCTGTATCTGCAATGGGAGGTAGGGCAACCAAACGACAACGCTCACAGCACGACATTTTCCATAGCTAGGTCGACCTACATTGTAGGTGTGGACCAGGCCCTGCCCATGGCAAGCCTTGGCAGCCTTCTGACAGCGTCAGTGGAGAGGGCAGTCACTGCACGCCGCGGTGGAGGTTTTGTGGCATGGACACATACACATCTCTGCAGCGCAGCTGGGCCCTGTGCAGTGTCCTGAGGACTCAATTCCCAAGTTGAACGCCTGTGGATGTCCAGGGGGTTTAGGACCTGTTCCAGTCCCCACCAGAGACAATGAAAGGGATCCCTCGGACTTCGGTGTGCTGAGGATTCGGTGTCATGGACTGGGGTGTGGGCAGTCATGTCTAGTGGTTGGAGCCAGAACTGGAATCACGAGGCAGGAGCCAGAGCCAAAAGCCAAGGGCAGGAGTCATAAACCATGCCGGGCCGGAGCAGACAAGCAGGGCTGGAGCAAGGCAGGAAAAGGAGTGATTGCAGGGGCGGGCGGCAGTGTTGGGTTGAAGCCCAGTCCTAGCAATGCCACGCAGCCACACAGGTGATCTGGGGTTTAGTTTGCTGATCCCAAGCCCAGCCATGGGCCCTCATTTCTGACAGGAGGCCCCAGTGCTATTGAGAACTGTACCCCAAAGTGGTTTAGCTTCCAAGTCAGCAAGTTCTGCCATGCAGAGGCAGTTGGGAACTACATCACTGACCAACGGGGATCTCTTTCCAGCACCGTCCCAGACCCCAGAGAGATTCCTGCACACCGCAGCCCCGGCACGTCGCACACAGTTGTGTTCTGCGCCCTGGAAAGATGGTCTGTGCAGATCCCAGAACAAAACTCTGCCCTTTGTCCCTAATTAATGTCTGCTGTAGCAGTAGACATTGATAATGGGAACAGCGCTTAGACCTAACGAAAGGTGTCTAGTTCAGAAAGACACAGGAAAAGATCTCCCTGTTCAAGCCTTTTAATGGAATCACAGCAGCAGGCGATGAGAAGGCAGAAAAACGGAAGCTGAATTTAAACTCCAGCCCTTCTCTGTGATGCATTCCACCTTTGGACAGATTAATAACTTGCTAAATGGGTTGAGGGAAGGGAAAAAAACCCCTGAAGAGTAAAGATTCTTTTATTACATTAATAACATCTTGTAATACAAATTAGGAGACAAAGAGCAGTGTAAGAGAGAAAAGACAATGACGACATCTCTGTGCTGGATTTTAAAAAGAGAGAAAGAAAACGAAAGTCTAATAACGTCTCTCGAGCAATTCACTCTCTGCGCACCGCAGGAGTTCTGCACCTTGGCCTTAGACCATCCTCAACTCAGTGAAGTCAGTGCAAACTTCCCCATTGACTTCAGTGGCCTCTGGATCCGGCCCTTAATGAATGATAGGGGAAATTCCCCTGGGTGCAGAGAGTCAGTATAGAGCCTCGGTGCCACACATAGGACTGAAGCTGGACTTAAGGAGTAGCTAACTAGGCTTTGTGCTGGCTCTCTGCCCACAGGTGAATCTCACCGTGATAGAAGTTTCAGACCTCAGTCCTCCTACTGACTGAGCCCACTGCACACAGCCCTTCACATCACGCCCTGCCCCACTGACATGCGGCAGGCTAGGTCCCAGCCGTGCCGTGATATACACAGAGCAGCTAACGATCATAACATGACGTCAAAAAAACCTTGACATTTCTTGGCAAGAAACATCATTTCCTTAAAGAGATTTCAGCTAAATGTCATGTGTTTGGTTTTTTTCTAGGGGGTGAATAAGCCTGTCAGTTTGGGTTGGAAGGATCCCTCCTGTCTTAATGAGAGACGTTTTAGGAGCTTAATTTAGTTCACGCTGATGGAAATAAGGACTTCCCCTTCGCAGTCCCTGGCAGGAAGTTGCACATATGGTACCCTTCTCAGCAGCTGATGATCCCTGGCACAAGTCCACTGTATTAATGTGTGGCTGACAATTATCCCAGACACAGAGGGGAATCCCAAGGATGTGGTGCCGTTTACCTACCTCCCAGATATAAAGGAGAAATCTTCTTCAAGAAAGAAAGAAAAGATCCTGGCTCTTTCTTTTATCTTCTTGTGTAAGTTTCCCAAGGACAGTCTAACCAGAGATAGAATATTTAAGAAGCGCCGTGTAGGAGGCGGCCCAGTCCAGCAATAGCTCTGCAAAGCGCTCCTTGCACGGGCCTGCTGCCGACACATTTCAGGAATGCCTGGAATGAGGTTTCTGGGTAAGTGCTGCAATGCATTTATCAGCGCCGGCATTCCCCCGTCAGAGATCTAGCTCTGGCCTACATACGAGTCTGAGATTTCTCCTCCGCAGACAGGCCCTGGCAATGGGGAAAGCAGCAGTAAAGCCGAGAAGCTCAATTCTCAGCTGCTCCAATGACTGTTCTTTTAATACTTCTCTTTTTAGTTTGTCAGTGTGATTGCGGGGCTTGCCTTCACCTGGCAGACCTGGTTTGGAAACAGAACCTGCTTTGAGTGATTTCAGCACACGAGATATCAGGAAAACTCTGGATTTCTTCAGGTATTCAGAAGAAGCCCAGTGAGCTAAATCCAGCCAAGTGAAAACCCAACAGAAGTCAGTGGCGTTACGTTTATTTATGCAAAGGCTGAGTTCGGCTGTGTTTGTATCAGCTATGCCAAATAATTCACTCCCAATAAAAGCGAACAGCGTATTAATGGTTAAGGCTGAACACAAGTCTCGATCTCCCTGCCTAGGCTAGGGAGGTTTTTACACTGTGCCCCTCGTTGTAGCATCTGGCTTTGGAAACCGGAACAAATAAAGCACTAATGTGCACAAGGTAGGCACGTGTTCACTGCACGCTTACGTGCGCCTGGCTGGCGTAGGAATCAAGCTCTCCGTTCTAGCCTCTCTCCTAGGAAGCCCAAGAAAAAGTGAGTTGCTCCCAAAAACAAGTCCTTCCCACTGCACACGTGCAGGTATCTCCAAACCACACCCTCATGCCAACACCTTGCACAAAGCCCTGTATGCCAACCGACTGGGCTGCGGGGAGCGAGTTCCAGAGTGAAGGCTGCCCTCTCCTGCCAGAGAGCACCCTGGATTTCAGTCTCCTCTGCCACCAATTTAGTGTGAAAATAATACGGTTCTGCTCTGAGCTTGATTTTCACATAGACCCACTGAGATATGAGCTACTGACCTCGCTTATCGATAGCAGCGTATGCCAGCACAGCTCTGCAGGCTGTGCTGCAATTTGCATCATTACATGACATTAAACCCATCTTTGTTTTTAAAAATTAAGCTAAAACTTCTCATAGCAACCAATGGCTGTCATGATTTCTTCTTGATCCGATATTACCATTCTCTCACTTGAGGTCTTCTCCGGCTTCTCTCAAAGCCAATGGAAGGTCAATGCATTGATCAGCAGGAGTTGGTTGGGGGAGCTTAAACTACAAAGGTCGGTTTTCAAAGGCACACGTGACAATCAGGTGCCCAAGTCTTTTTCCAAGTCAGTGGGAGTTGGTCGCCTAACTCCACTGGTGCCTTTGCAAATCTCCCCCCAAGACAGGAAATAGATACTTCTCCTGGGGCCAAGGAAGACCAGTTGTGGGGGTTTTAGCATGTGTACAGTGGATGAGCCGTAGGGGGTGCAAGACTTGTATCCACAGAGCTATGTCACAGCCTGTTCCTCCTCCTTCCAGCTCATCAGGCACAGGCCTGTAGAATATCTGCGACTCAGGTCTCCCCGAGGTGTTGTGGGGACTCACTGATCTGCTGGTGACTGTGTACACAGAGGTACTAGGCGAAGAAGTTCTTTGCATCCTTACGGGCCCAATCCGGTAGCCCTGTCTCTGGTGAGGATTTGGTAGTCCCTGGGAAGCGAGTCAGGACAGGGTTCGTGGGTGTTTGGGGAAGGGGCGTGGTTTCACGGTTCATCAGGTTTGGTGTCCTGTCTCCTGAGGAAATTGAGCTCCAGACGACTCGAAGTGCTGCAAATTGCTTTCTGAGGCTCCTATCAATGTGATATCAAAGGGCTGCAGGCGCTGCTGCCCTGTATGTTACCGCACATCTGCTGGTGCTGTGCAGAGGATCCTTCTTATGGGATGAGAAATCAAGCACATTTTATGACAACAACAACAAATTCTCCTAGTCACAACATCCTCACAAGCACATGCAATTAGAAGCTAATGTTTTGGTAAGTGCTAAATATAGGCCTTGGTCTTCACATACTTAAGCAAACAAATGGCAGCTGTTGAGTATCTCATTGATGAAATACCAGCTTCATTCTGCTGAAAGAACATGGAAAACAAACGTGGGGTTGCTACCAGGTTCCAAACACTAATTCAAAGGCCGTTCTGCTGCTCACTGGAAAGATTTGTTGCTTTATTCTCTGTAAATTGCCATCTAAAAGCAGCAGTGCCTACAAGCAGATGCCTTGCGCAAAGAGCTAATTGTAAACAAACAGTTTAGCTTACACAGACACCTGCTTTTCTCTCAGCTCTTCTGGGCCACCTATTCCATTTCCAGAGCAAGAGCAGTGGCTTTTGCATTCTCTTCCCCCAGGTAGACGTTAGGCCTTATGTTGCACTCACCAATGCCGTTTGCATTTTCAGAGTTCTCTTTCGCTAACGATTAACGCCTAAAGACTTCCTCTGCATAACCAAGTGCATTCTTGGAGCAGATCACTTCCTGCCAGCAGCAGTGCAGTGAAGAATTCCAGCCCGTTTTAATAATAAGCCACATTTTCCCTTTTGCAGCAGCAAACGAGACCAGGAGGGTAGTGAGACTCTTGTATCATTCAGCAGTGATCACTGCAGGGACTGAAAGTCTGAAAACAGGGTCTCCAGTGAGCCCTGCCCGCCCAGTTTGCCTTGGCTGGTTGCAGGGACATGTGACCTTTAAGGATCGGGCAGGGAGGGCAGGACTTGTAAGAGCTCCAGGAAAGTTGTAGTTGGCTCCAGTGTCTCCCCCTACCTGCATCCTGCGCCTGAAGAGTGGGGTGAGTTCCTCTATAACAGCGGCTCTCAATCTTTTTTTCCCAAGTACTAGTCGGGTCAGGTCAAGTACCGCTGGTCCTGACCCCAGTAGTACTCGAGTAAAAAAAGGGGGGAACTACCCTCCGCCGAATCCTGCCTGCCGTTAACTACATTTCGGCGGCAGGGTTTCTAACATGCAGAGCCGGACGGGTTGCTTTTCAGTGGCAGGGTTTGCGGCTGGATGGAAGTAAAGCGGGGCTATTATTTCCTGTGGCTTACATATGACACCCCGTTAATTCACCCCGGAATGATATTAGCCTTTTTCGCAACTGCATCACGTTGTTGACTTAAATTCAATTTGGGATACACTCTAACCCCCCAGGTCCTTTTCAGCAGTACTATACTATCTGGCAAGTTAGTCCCCATTTTGTAGTTGTGTGTTTGATTTTTTTTCTCCCTAAGTGTAGTACTTTGCACTTATCTTTTTTGAATTTCATCTTGTTGATTTCAGACCAGTTCTCCAATTTCTCAAGGTCATTTTGAATTCTAATCCTGTCCTCCACAGAGTTTACAACCCCGCCCAGTTTGGTGTCATCCACAGGTTTTATACGTGTACCCTCCACGCCATTACCCAAGTCATCAATGAAAATGTTGACTAGCACCAGACTCAGGATAGACCCCACTAGATTTGCCCTCTCAGTTTGACAGTGAACCACTGAGAATTACTCTCTGAGTACGGTCTTTCAAACAGTTTTGCTCCAACCGCACAGTAGGTTCATCTAGTCCATATTTCCCTAGTCTGCTCTGAGAATGTCATGTGGGACCGTGTCAAAGGCCTTACTAAAAATCAAGATATGTCACCTCTACTGCTTCCCCCCATCCACCAGGCCAGTAACCCTGTCAAAGAAGAAAATGAGATTGGTTTGGCATGACTGGTCTGGACAAAGCCATGTTGGCTATTATTTCTATCCCTGGTATCTAGGTGCTTACAATGATGGTTGCTGATCATTGAACAGTCAACCTCACTAACTATTTAATTCCTTGTGTAAGACGAGAGAGAGAAGGTCACTGAGCTGCACAATTTACTATGAACGATGGCTTTTTTGGAGCCACAAGTGGGTGGAGTTTGGAAGGTGCCGCTACTTATTTTTTCCCCAGTTAAGGGGGAGTCCAGTGGCATTCAGGGAGCAGCAGGATCATATTTTGAACATCTCCACAATCTACTATCATTCCAATGATTCACATGGGCGGAGCTTGGAAGAGTACCACCGCCTTCTTTTTTCTCTAGCGTGACCCTGATAATAACAGAATAATTTAACATTGCAGAAAATGCATGTTGGCAAAAAGGTCCAGTTCCAGACTGGGTGTGAAGGCCCCAGGCTCCTTTAAAGTTACCCAGATTTTTTCCTGTTTTATCGTCACCTGGGAGAGACACTGACACATTCTTATTGACCTGCTCAAAGCCCTAGCGAGGCCTGTTGGGTAACTGATGTTTCTGCAGGGAAACAAAAATGCATGCATCACAGCTAAATAAATGGCTCCATCTTTGAAGTGCAGCTCAAAATCGCCAGTGGAACTGTCAGTTTCCTGCCTCCTCAGAAAGACGGGCTTCGTGGTCATAAGTCGCTCATTAAAGCTCGTGTGAGGCCCAGCTGAACAGGCAGCTACTGAAATGATTACAAGCAAAGAAAGGTGACAGCATGTCACTTCACAGCCATAGCCCAGAGCCCCAGCCCTGCGTGAAATGCATTGCCACTCCCTGCAGCTGCTGCTGAGCTGCGAGGAATTCATGTGGGGTGTTATAGATGGGCAGCATTCCCAGACAGCTGGGGGCACTGGAGACTTTATTAAAAGATAGCAGAGCAGAGACTGAGACATGGTCTATTAAGACACTCAGACTGGAACTGGGAGTCAGGTCCTTGTACAAGCAGACCCCACCGCTGACCCTCCCTGGGACATGGGCAAGTGCCCAAATCTCTCTGCCTCCATTTTATCATCATTTATTTGCATTACTCTAGTGCCTAGAGCCCTGATCCTAGACCAGAACCCCACTGTGCTAGGTGCTGTACAGACACCGAACAAAGAGACAGCCCCTGCCCAAAGAGGCTCACACCCTAAAGACAAAAGAACACACAATGGGTGGACACAGATGGGTGGGGGAGTGCACAGAAACAAAAGTGGCCAGAGAGGCCCCTCCCCTGAGCTCCAGGGGCTGCCGAGGGGCCGGAACTGGCACGTCCCGCGGAGCTCTCTCGGGAAGGAAGTGCCGTCAGGATGGCACGAGAACTCCGGGGAGCACTGGCTGCAGCCGAGGCAGTGCTTAGAACAGTGGCTCTCAACCTTTTTCCAGTTGCAGACCCCCACAACATTTCACGTGGCAGTGCGGACCCCTTCGGAAATCTTAGCGGTAGTCTGCAGACCCCCAGGGGTCCGCGGCCCGCAGGTTGAGAACCGCTGGTTTAATATCCCAGCCTGGCGAGGGTCTGTATCCCGGGGCTGATGGCTGGGCAGCCCTTTGATGACAGTGGGACCCTCCCCTTTGCCAGTCTGTCTGTGGCTGGTTGCGCTGAGGCTCGGTGTGGTAACTGCAGGACCAGGCCACATCATGGTTCTCTGCAGACGGGCTGAGACCCTCAGCCTGCTCCAGCCCCTTTATGCAGCAGAAAGGGGCCCTGAGAACTTCGGGTCCAGAGGGAGGATCCTCTGGCACAGGCACTGTGGAGACAGCTGTACGCCTGACCTCCCGCTCCCGCCACCTCCTTGCAAGCTCCGGAGTTGGGCACATGCCGCGGGAAAGGCAGGGAGAAGCCCTGCTGTGGAGAGCCCGGGCAGTGCGGTGATCTGGCCCCAGGTGTGTTAGCTGTCAGAGATTCTTAGCTCCTAAAGGCAGACGGGACCACTGTGATCATCCAGTCTGTCCTGCTGTGTCGGGCAGGCCAGGTCCAGGGCAGGGACCTGTCTTAGTGCATGTGAAAAGCACGGTGTGCTCCAGGGGTGCCACGTACCGCCCAAGGGAAGCTCTCCATGCAGGACAAGGCCCAAGCCAGAAGCATGATGGGCTAGTGGATCAATAAAGGAGCTGGGAGTCAGGGGACGTGGGTTCTGCTACTGACTCAGCCATCCGCTTCCTTTGGCGCACCAGCTCAGTGTCCCCATCTGTAAAGAGGGGATAATGCTGTCCAGGCTTCAGGCAGCACTCGGCGCTGCTCAGCTGAAAGGCACCGACAGTGCAAAACATCACCCTGCCGAGCAGCGGAGAAGGGGAGGGTGTCCATGTGCTGTACGGGAACTGGGAGCGTCGGTGCGACGCCCACGCATAGCATCGTGCTTGAGTGGGCTAGCTCCATGCCAGAGCGAAGCTCACAGAGTGTTGTTTGTCTGCCGTTAAGGTGAAGAGCGTGAACCTGTCAGAGGGAGAGGTGCTCTCCATTCGCGGAGTGGACGACGACAACTTGGTGGTCTTAGCCAATCAGACGCTTTTGGTGGAGGGTCAGGTGATTCGCAGCCCAACCAACACGATTTCCGTTTACTTCCGGACGTTCCAAGACGATGTGGCTGGGACTTTTCAGCTTCATTATCAGGGTAGGTGCTTGGTCTCCAAAACCAGTGACACCTGTCCAGCCCCGGAGTGGGGGGGCGCACGGCTGGGCGCGTTGCACGCCAGGCCCAGACAGCCGGGCCAGCAGCGTGGCCAAGTGGCTGGGGCAGTGGACTACAACCCAGGAGACGTGGGTTTTATTCCTCACTCTCTCACTGACTTGCTGTGTGACCTTGGGCAACACTTCACCTCCCCTGTGCCTTGGGGCTGCTCCAACTCCCGTTGCAGTCAGGGGGGATCAGGCCCCGGTGCCCCCATTTGTAGAATACTTTCAGAGCCTTGGCTAAGATGGTTAGAAGACGAAACGTCCTCCCCCCTCCGCCATCGGCATTGCATCCTGAATGGTTCTGAGACCCTCCAGTGCAGTCGTTGCGAGGATGGGCAGCATCACACGTGCCTGACATTTTTTGGTGCCTCCCAAGCTGAGAGTGGCTTAAATGGGGGACTGAGAGGTGAAATACCCCAGCCCTCCACCTGCCTACGGCTTCTTAATGGAACCAGTTTGTTATCCATCATAGCTGAATGCAACTCAACCCCCTGAAAAACCCATTGCCTCCCTGGATAATCAAACACTGACTGCAGGGTTCCCTCCCAAGTTTTGCACGGGCTTCTGCCCCTTGGGGGATGTGGCTGTGTTCTGTGGGACTGGCCTCAGAGGATCTGCTCCAGCAAAGCAGGTAGGCATGTAAGTAAACCCATTGTCTTCATGTTCTTAGAGTTAAGCTCATGCTTGAATGCTTTGCTGGACCAGGGCAAGGGTGAGCAGAGGTCTCTAGTCTATGACGCTTCCCTTGCAGACACAGGCTAGCTATTTGTATGGGCCTTGACCAGTCTAGCTGTCCTGGCACATTTCCAGTGGTTTTGTTTACCCCTAGGTCCATTGCATTCTGTTTCTGTTCCCTTATAGAAGACCTTCCTACATGGATACTTATGGAATATTTATTTTTCCCTTGAAAGCTACAGAAAAATAAATGACCACAAGTGAATTCTCTTTAGAAACAAGAGAAATGATGTCTAATTAAGGGGTGCAAAGTAATTAACCAATGGGTCAGTGGCACTTTCCGTTTTCTGAAAACACACTTGTCTCCAAGTGGTGGGTCTGGGCTGATGTGAGTAGGTTCCCGCACCTCTTTAGCTTTCAGCCACTCGCCTTCTTGCAGAACTACTCAGAGAAGACAGTCGTGTTGCTTAAAATCTTGGTATGTGTGTGTTACAGTGTTCATGCTGAGCTGCAACTTCCCCCGGAGACCTGACTTTGGAGATGTGACTGTAATGGATCTGCATTCTGGTGGACTCGCCCATTTTCATTGTTACCTGGGATATGAACTACAAGGCCCCAAAGTGCTTACATGCATCAATGCCTCTCGACCTCACTGGAGCAGCCCAGAACCTGTCTGTTCAGGTACAGTCATTGTTACTTAACACAGATGCTAACACAAGCTGGACCCTAAAATAATTTAGTGTTTTCTTTGCATTAAAAGTTTAATTTGATCCTGGGAGAGGGGGAAACCACACCAAATTCTGCTCCCATTTACATCAGCATGAATCCAGACAGATTCAGTGGAGAGATGCTTTACAGGAGTAAAGCCCGACAGAGCGGGACCCTGGCTGGGTGAGGAAGGCTGGCATGGTGCCTGCCATGCTGGATTGTCAACAATCCACAGTGCTGAAAGGCAGTGATGTTTCCCCCAGGACTATTTTTAGCAGCAAGTTGGAGGCATTTTTACTCCATCTGGGGCCTGGTAATGAGGAAGGAGCTGCTCCCTGTGCAGAAATGTGTGACTGAGAGCAGAATCTGACCCACTGTTAGGCAAGTAACAAAAAGGAAATGACCATTTAAAAAATGGAGAGAGAAAATAATGATCAAAGCTCAGTTATTAAGTTGTTACTGCATTTCTCAGTATGTATTAGACTCCCAGGGACAGCAAGACCCTGCACCATTAAGCTAGATACAAGATCATCCCATGTTTCATTTGGTAAGAGTACAGAAACACCTAAGGGATCAAGGCTCCCATGGTGCTAGGTGCTGTACAAACCAGTAATAGAAAGCCCAGAGAGAGCTCCCTGTCTTGGTTTATGACAAGACACAGTATGTGAATAAAGCAGACACATATGGGGACAGTAACAATGAAATGGGCATGATCACATTTCTGCACTATAAGCAGCAGTCACAGCTCACCTCTTTTGTTGTGGGGGGCAAAATTCTTCTTTGGACAGAAACCAAACCTGGCAAATGTCAGCCTCAAAAGCAAATGTTTCAGAAGGTGAGGGGTGTGTGAAAGCAGAGAGTTCTAACAGAAACTGGCTAGCAATCTTAGCGGTAACAGGTATCACCAGCACCCAGTGGAATGAGATTCTTCTCGGGATGTTACATCGGTTCGCTCCTTTGCATGCTCCACAAGCTGTGTTCCTGGCCCTTTTTTGAGAGGTCTTTTTGGTCTGTCAACTGCTTAATGTGCAGGGCAGCTGGGTCTCAGTGCCTCCCCTCAAACTCCAAGGAGGCACTGCCTCCATTGGCTTCTGGCAAAGGTAAATACAAATCCCCCAGGAGACCCTTTATCTGCTCAGCTCTTCTCAAAAAGCTCTTCCTCTTGCCACTGCCGCTCCTCTGCTGCAAGCTGCTTCCAGTTGTGTTCAGAGCCTCCCTTCCTGTGTGTGCAAATCACTTGTACAAAGCAGCGTCTCCCTCGTTGCATTGGCCAATCCCACTCTCCCAGGAAAGTCTCCTATGCCTGCAGGGATTTGCCTCTCTCTGCCATGTAGCATTGCACACACCTGAACAAGATGGGGAGGTTTCAGCTGACATTGGTTTTGGGGGTCTACCCCTCACTCCTAAGCTTCTTTTCCCAAGTTAAATGCACTTAAAATGTCAAAGAGAAACCCAGCTGAAAGCTGAGTAACCCCTGACCTGGGGTCAAACCCCGCAAAACCACAAGTTTCATGTGGTTTCAACATGTAGCTGCACTAAATCAACCCTGGATCCTTCCTATTGACCTGCTTTCTGACTCTCCCCGGCAGACTGTGCCAACCTGGTCAGGAAATGCACAACCCGAGAAGATTTTCATGCTTTGGGAATTCATAACAAGTGTTGTGCCATCCTCGGGGCAGATTCTGTTCTCAGTTACACCGGTGCCAATCCATGTCTTTGGAGTCAGTGGAGTCATTCCCTGGTGTAGCTGAGAGCAGAATCTGTCCTGATTTGGCAACCCATTTCTCGGCGAGGAAGCCCTTTCTTAGCTTGTGCTCATTTGTCAGCACATCGTGCATGGCCCGTTGTATTTTGCGGCACCTGAAGCTCTGAGCGGCTGCGTGCTCCCATCTCACTTTCCCCACAATCTCCTTGCCAGCGCCCTGCGGAGGGACGGTGCACAACGCCACAATTGGACGAGTTCTCTCACCTAGCTACCCTGGGAACCACAGTAGCATGCACTGCGTGTGGACCATCGACGCTCCCAAGGGCCAGAAGCTGCACCTGCACTTTGAGAGGCTTCTGCTGAGTGAAAAGGACAGGTGAGGCCCTGCGATGAACCGCTCGCACGGACAGATGCCTGCTAACCTGAGAGCCAGAATCCGAGCTGACACATGCTGGAGGTTAACTGGGCCATTGCTGCTCGGGGCGACGGCTGGAGTTCTGGGGGCAGGGAGCATCACGATGCTTATCCTGAAATTATCTAAATGTATCAAATCTTGGGCACGGTCCCTCCCCCAAGCCTCGGCACCCTGCTTTTCCCACCCCATGCCATCCACTCGAGGAAATCCTGGCAGCCTCCTGCCCCATCCAGAGGAGGCTTCCGTGGTTACTACCTGCCGCTAGCAAGAGGGTCTTCCTCAGGACTGACTGGACAATGGATTCCCTCAGTCCACCCTGGGTGGGCCTGACCCAGCCCCCTTTCCCAGCGCCTGGGCCAGCCGGAGCACTGCCGTCCCCGGGCGGTGCCGGGCGTCGGGCACTCCCCTGCTCAGTGCAGTGGGAGCCAGCGCGTGGCTGGTGATTTCGACGGCCCTGGGCGGTGCCATGAAATTCCCACCCGAGGGGCTCAGGCGCCCGCCTCTAATGGCTGCGAGGCTGGCGGGTCTCGTGAACGGGCCTCGCCCGTGTGTGGATTTAGTTGTGGGCCAGCACTCTCTAGGGCAGAGGCGGAGGGGGAGCACAACCACGCTGCCCTTCCCGTGTTGCTGAATGGGAGGGGCCCCTGCAAGATGGGAGGGCATCCGGGGGGAGGCGGGTCTCACTCGCTGTGAGAAAGGGGGTCCCAGCTACGGAAGAGCAGAAGATTCATTGTTCTAGGGCAAAACTCCCCCCAGAAAGTGATGGGGCTGGCAGGAGAGCTAAGGGGCCCTGCTGCTCCGGAAGGGAACTGGACCTGCCCTTCAAATCCACGGTTACCCCCAGCCGTTGTGTGGTTTAGGGCGGGGCTTGTGCAATGACAAGTAACCCCAGCCACAAACTGCCCCTCTGATTCCCCAAAAATCCCCCATTGCCCAGGCTGCTCCTCTCCCCCAAATACCAGGAGTTACAAATCACAGGCTATTGGCATCCATAACACAGAGCACACAAACAACACAGAGCACACATTTACGCTACTGATGTTTGTGGTTAAGTGGCATTAAAAATTCAGTCTGGTAACAGGCAATAAAGCCCGTTTATGACTTGTAGTGAAAGCAAAGAATAAAGCACCTGTTCACTGCCTGATAAAGCAGATTTACCTGGTTTACGAATGGGCGTTTGCATAATTTCTTTCAAATGCTGCCCTCCAAAAGCCCGAGAACGGGACCCTGCCTGGGTGAGGAACAAGTGGCATGGGGGATTGTGGAGAATGCAGAGTGGTAAAAGGCAGAGACGTTACTGCCCCCGATTCCCCCAAGATTATTGTTAGCGGCATTTTTACTTTGCCTGAGCCCGGTACCAAGGAAGGAGCAGCTCCCTGTTCAGACCCGTGTCACGCCGTTGCCACAGGCACATTTCATCCTCTTCCCTCCCGTGCTTCCAGTTCAGGCTGAAAAGCCCCCTCCTCGCATTGACCAGGGCCTGTGCTGGTAAAGCAAGGTGCCCGCACGTGGCAGTCCCTGCCCAGGCAGAACGGGGGCCAGCGGAGGATCCACTAACCCTTTCTCCTTCTAACGTGTCTGAACAGAATGGTTGTGTACAGTGGAGAGACAAACCACTCCGCCGTGCTCTACGACTCCCTCAGGACAGAGAGCGTCCCCTTCGAAGGCGTGATCAGCGACGGCTCCGCCATCCGCATTGACTTCATGGCGGATGCGGCGCGTGCCAGCACCGCTTTCAATATTCGATTTGAAGGTGACTCTCTCTTTCATTTTGGCTCGGGCGGGTGGGCAGCAGTGGGCAGAAACTAGCTAGTGCTGCTCGTGCTCAGCAGAGACAAGCAATTAATAGAGGCATTGATTGCAATTACTCTAACAGGGGTTACCCTTCTCAGCAACAGGAAACTGCTTGCCCCTGGCAATCCAATAGCCGCCCCTTCCATCGTCCCTGCATTACTGGAGGCATCCATTGGAACCTGGTGCCTGAGTATGCCAGGCCTAGGGGTGAACTTGCTAACATCTCCAGGCCAGCAGAGACAGGCGAGGGTCTGTGCATGATGCTCCCCAGAGTTACAGAAGGAAAGTCACTGCAGTTCCCATCCTCTCCCAGCCCGGCTGTTGCAAATGTAACAACTGCACAAGCCCTGCTGGGCGGATTCGCCTCAGGCTGTGTACATGATGCACAGCTGGCGGCAGCTTCTGGTTCTCCCCAAAGCCCAGTTCCCGCGAACAGGAAACAAGGCAACAGAAACTAGTGTTCATTTTTGCATTGCAGAATATTCTGTGAAGTCAAGTTCTTTTCCCGTCATTTGCTAGGAGGGACAAACCTGACAAATGGCTGCAAGCCAGAGAGCATTCCCAGACCCAAGGGGGAGAGTCAGGTCAGAAATGTTAGTCTGACATCAAGACACCGCTTCCTCCCCTCGGCTCTGGATTTACTTGGGTTTAGCTTTGAGTTGGTTTAGTTTTAAACTCTGCCTACTTCAGAGGGGAGTCCCCATGCCAGCGGCTGGGGTGTCACTGTCCCAAGAAATCAGGGACATGCCAGTCTCTACCAGGAATGCCAGGCAGGACTGCAGACACATTCTGCTAGACAGACAGAGAGACCAGAGGCAGTCGGATTAGAGCAGTGCCAGTTTGGATCTCATTTGTTAGAAAAGCGGGGTGGGAGGCGGGATCACATTTCCTCTGATAACAGAAAATCAAATCTCCCTTATGCTCCCGCCTGCCACGGCACCATCCTATAGCAGCAGCCGTTTCCTGACTGAGGATGCAAAGACACTGAGCATTCGGTCTTCTGCCTTGCCCTCTAACTCTGCATTCACGTCAAACGTCTCACTGCACTCGCAGCTTTCCTGCACAGCTTGTGGGGTTTGGTGCCACAGCTGCCTCCTGACCTTTAGAAGCGATAACAACCCCACCTGTGTCATTCACCTGACTGCTGTGTAAGTCCTACTTACCCCAGGCCTGATCAGCTGTGCTCCCAGCTGAGAGCAATTTCTTTATGTTTTGAGAGTGCCATGACAAGCCATTGAACTGCCCTGCCCTGCCCTGCCCTGCCCAAGGGGTGTCTGCGCTAACCCCAGATAACCCCAGCTAGCTTTAAATAAGGCGTGCAGCGGGCCAGCGCCTCCGCTAGTGCAAACCAGAGACGCTGCAGTGGCATCGGCAGAGCTGACTTCAAGAGCTACCCCGGTTCGCACTAGCTGGGCTCTAGCCCTGCTCGCCCGTGGAAGTAAAATAGATTGTGCAGCTCAGCGTCTGTCCCGTCCTCCGCTGTGAGTGCGAATAGACCGGGTACGGCTGAGCCGTGGAGATTCAGAGCCATCTCTCTTCACCAGACCTGCTGTTGGTTCAGTCGAACCTGAGCCGTTCCCGCCTGTGACCCCCCGCCAAGATGCAATGGTGTGCAGGAGCAGCTTCCCTCCCTCGCGCCGGGTGCTGGAGGGGACGTGCACTAGGAAACCTGGCATGGACAACCTAGGAGAGCTCTTCCCAGGGCCCAGGACACACGTGTAACACAGGCCCCCTCCCACACACACCACAAGCCCTCAGCCCATACGTACAATCTCATGAGCCAGGAACATTTTTTCCTCCTGGTAATGGGGGTTACAGCCTGGGCCAGGCCTCTGGGACCCGGTAAAAATGTACCCTTCCCCCTCCATGTGGGGGCCCTGCCTCTTTCCAGCAGCACTACCCAGGCTGGTTTGAGGAGCCGGGGATCTTGAGTACCAGGGAGCCCTTAGACATCACTGTAACAGGGCCGGCTGCCCCTGAGCATGGCCTGGGTGCCTCTGCTGTGCGCTGGCCCTGACTCCACAGTCTCTCTGTCAGTCCCAGCCCTGCTTAGCAGCTGGGACTTTTAGTAAATGAACCAAGCTCTCAGACAAACACACGAACAATCTTCCACCCAGGCTTGGCCTGGGCACAGCCCCTCTTCCCTGAGGGCCTAGCCCCTTGTCAGAGACCATGCAGGAGCCCCTCTTCCCCTGCAACTCCACTCTCCCCTCCCCTGCAGCTTCCTGCTGCCTTTTATCCTGGGATCACCCTGATTCAACCCAGGTGGGGCCCATCCTGTAATCAGGGCTGGGTAGCTCCTGGCTCTCAAGCCCTGTTACGGTCACTTAATAAAATCCCTGGCGCCCTGACTTGGGAGGCAGAGTTTAAAGTTATCATTCACTGGGGCTGGTCAAGTCGTAAGCAGATTCTGTGGGTGAGAGTGCTGCATACGGCGCAATAAATGGCATGTCTTCAGGTGCCTGGGGGAAGTAGACTGAGTCTTGCCACCCCAACCTGCAGGTAATCTGTCAATGGTGGTTACACTGGCATGTTCTGTCCCCCGTAGAATAGGGGCTGATATGTTCACCAGTTACATTTCCTGGGCGGGGCCACACAATACAGCTCCTGGTGACGTCCGCAAATGCTTAACTTGGAGCCTCTGCTACAGAGAAGTAAGCGTAATCCAGTCATTTGCTTTCTACCTGCGAAGTGTCATGTAGCAGGCAGAGCAGCTGTAACGCTTCCTGAGGAATGGCCTGCCTGTGTGAACCAGCTATTATCCAAGAGCTTCTCCTTCTGAGACTGCGAAGTTCGGAGACATGCCGGGTGAACCCCGGTCCGCTCACAGAGACGTCCACAATTGTCATTTAAATATGTTCCGCTCTCAGGCTCAGTCTAACACCTCGGGTCTCTGAAGAGACTCAATGACATGCAATAATCCCAGGGAAGAAGGCTGCTCAGTAAATATATCAGCTGCACCGTGGCGTGTCTATTACTGTTGATAACACAGAAAAGAAGTGGGGCCTGGCTGAGATTTAATTGTTAATCCTAATTGCCTGTGAAATAAGCCAGGGAACAGGGCAGCAGGATTCCCGCGCGCGAGCCCAGCTAAGCAGCAGTCCTGGGCAGTGGCCACGCTGGGAAGCGGATGCCGTGCACAGTCAGTTGGTGAAGGGGTTTCTAGATGAGGGCTTGCTCAGCATGGGCCACATCAAGCCCTGAGCTCTTGGTCTGGTAAAGTGTTAAGAGAGAAACGTGCCCTGACCAGCCCTGACTAGCCCTTGCTCCGTTACAGTCAATTGGCAGCTTTCAATTCTGGCTTCAGCACATTGGTTCCCTGGGCACTGGCTCTGCTTGCTCAGGGCTGGCCGGGGCTAGGGCTGGCCGGGGGGGGGGGGGCCGTTAAACTGAATTGCCATTCCAATAGTTACGGAAAAATTTAAAACCAATTTGCCCGGAAGGGGATTTAGTGCAGCAGGCAGCTTGCTCGCTCGCACACACGCCGCTGCCTGACACAGAGCCGGAGCGTGTGGTGGAGTCCCGCCCAGCCCCCAGCACTGTGCCAGACGCAGTGCCACAAATACAGCAGAGACACCCCAGGCCTGACTCTGGGGGGGGCCTGCCCGGGGGGATGATCACTGACTCAGGCCGGTTCTTATTCTTCTAAAGCAGTTTGCTCATCCCTCGCTTTCACACAGAGAGATTATGTAGCACTGGTCCATACAATGGATAATACCCTACTACCGCTAATGGCGTTACCCCTTTAGCTCAGCTGGTGCTTTGCAGCTGAAGGCCTGGAGAGCAGGCCCTGTGGTGAGAGCTGTGACAATCGCACAAGAACTAGAAAAGGAGAGCGTGACAGGTGGTGTCTCCTCCCCAGGGCAGGGCTTGTGCTGCTGCCGGCTCCAGGGCATGCAGTTAACACGGCGTTTCTCTTAAAGCTTTCGAGCGAGGCCATTGCTATGAGCCGTACATTCAGAACGGGAATTTTACCACCTCTGATCCTACCTACAACCTGGGGACGACGGTGGAGTTCAGCTGCGACCCTGGCCATTCCTTGGAGCAGGGGCCCGCCATCATCGAGTGTATCAACGTCAGGGATCCCTACTGGAACGACACGGAGCCGCTGTGCAGAGGTCAGTCACCTGCGTCCAGCCGGGCTCGTTAGGCCTCGTGCAGAAATAAAAACCCTCCGGTGGCTGTGACTTCGCTACCAGGAAAAGCGAGTGCACGTGAGTGAGGATGAGTTGAAGCATGTCCGTGAGCTCTGGCGCAGCGTTCAGAGAGGGGACAACAAATACACAGAGGGTCCCCGGGTCCCGTTGACGGCACTACAATAGTGAGGAGCTGGGCGTGTCTCAAAGTCAGCGACCGGCCGCGTTCCCGCCGCGCCCAGGGTGTTCTGTGGGGTGGGGCGAGTCACCTCTCTCCATCTCTCCTATTTCAGCAATGTGTGGAGGGGAGCTCTCTGCCATGGCCGGCGTCATCCTGTCCCCCAACTGGCCAGAGCCCTACGCTGAGGGAGAAGACTGCGTCTGGCGGGTACACGTTGGGGAGGAAAAGCGGCTTTTCCTGGACATCCAGCTGTGAGTACTTCGCAGGGGGCTGAGCTGGGCTGGAGTGGGCTGATGGCTTTCCTCCCGCAGCCGGTTCCTGCTTTACCGTGTGTGGTTGTTCTGCTGACAGCAGACACTGTTCTAAAGTCAGGTGCGTGTTTGGGAGGCGGTACTGTCCTTGGCTGTGCTCAGGTCTTGGCAGGCAGGCTGCACACAAAGTGAACAGAGGTAGACTTACTGTGCAAAGACAGGCTGCCGTTATTAGCATCCTCCCTCGCACAGAGAAGCAAGGCTGTGTCTCAAAAGTTCCAATCCTGCTTCTGTCTCTGAAACTGCTGGTTGTCTTCAGCACGTCACTTAACCTCTGTGCCTCGGTTTCCCCACCCATCTGAGGGATTGGGTTATTACCCTAGCAGTATTAATAAGGCCGTCGTTTTAAATGCAGATATGACAGGGGCAATGATCCTCTCCAGCCAGGGAGAGGTGCTGTGAGGACTAGTGAATGCAAAGCATTTTGAAGATGAAAAATACTACACAAGTGTCATTTGGCTGGTGATTTATGACCTGAGATCACACCCTGCGGAAATCTGCTGGGCTCATGGAGGAAGGTTCTTAGCACAGGTTTTGCCTCCTTTTTCAGAATCTGTGTTTTAAACAGTGACGTTTGCAGGCCCGTTTTGACAACAAGAGTTGCCATGCCAGTGTGGTACTGCTAGGCCGACGGCATGGCACCCTTGTGCCTGCTCTGGACTATCTGGGTGAGCGAGAAAGCCCCCCTGGAGAGGTGTGTGCTCCTGTCCCTGGCAAAGGGCTCCCCCAGCATGTGCAAGGAGAAGGCAGATGAAAATCCTGCTGGGCGGTGTTCTCTACGCATCCATCACCACCCAGCCTTGCCCACTTCGACACAACACCTCCGAGTTTTGCATTCTCTTCCCGTTCCAGTCCCAGTGGGGCTCCGCGTGGGACCCTCCCACACTGTAAGGACCTCATTGGCCGGCTCTTACCTAGGCTCTCCTTCTCGTGGGTTCTTCCAAGCGCTCTTCACCGGCGCAGCATTCTAAATCCTCGGTGACACGCGTTGGCCACGCGGCTAGGGGTAATGAGGAGGGCTGCTCCAGGAAGGAGATGTGCTCTTCCGTGCGTTTCACTAGCTAGCTGTCCTGGAGACGGCTATTGGACTTTCTGGTACTATTGCTGGAGGGATCAATGCCAGGGCTGCATGAGATCAGCTTCAGCAAGGAATAATTGTGGCAAGGATCAGCTGTATAGTTCGTTGAAAATCAGTGACTGGATCCTACTGGAGCCCAACTCAGCACTGCCATTGTAATGCCAGATCCACTCGCCCCTGCCGCTTGCCCTGCAGGGAAACATTTACCGACCCCCCCCAGGGGTCACTGATATTCAGACAATAGCCAAACGAACAGTGCCATGTCCTCAGCCTGGGGCACTGGCAGAGCCGACAGAACACCCTGTTTGCAGGGAGCTGCTCACGAGCCCCACTCCAGAAGACTGCTCGGAAGTAGATCGAACGCTCTGCTGTGGTGACCTCCCTGCCCCCTCCGGATATCAAGGGACCTTTCTTTCCGCACATGAAATAGCTTCAGTTTAAAATAGCGTTTTCTGGGGGGGGGGAAGGAGCTCACTTTGTGTTCTGTCCAACTCAGCTCCCATAGGAAGGAGCGAAAGACTCCCAAGCTCACGGCCCCAGCAGTGTTTCAGGAACTGCAGAGCACCGCGTGAGCTGCGCCGGACACGGAGCTACCGCCCCCCCGGTCTCTCTCCGCCAGCCCGCAGGTCGAGGCCAGTCCGGAATTTCGGCTCACTCTCGTCGTTTGCGACTGATTTATTCTCCCCACAGCCTCCATGCAGTGCAGGCAGCGTGCCCGACGGGCACCGGGCACCTTCACAGGCCGCGAGCTGACAGACCGGGGCTGGGACGCAGAGCCCGCACAGCTGCTGCGAGCGCGAGGAAGGACTGCGAGCCGTACCGACCGCCGAGGCAAAGGCACATCCCAACCCTTTGCTGTAGCCTGCCCACAGCGCTAGCGCTGGTGCTAGTAAGAAGGAAAATGAATAATGAGTGAAGCCTCCGCCTGGGCTGGAGAAGCGAGGGAGGGGGGAACCCGAAAGAGAAATTTCTTTGGAGGATCTGTTCCAATGATGTAACTGGCAAAGGGACCGGAGGATGGAGGATGGATAAAACCTCCTACCCCTCAGTCTGCCCTGGGCTCAGCTGTGGAAACCAGCTCTAATTCCCTGGCCTGGCTTTTCTTCCTTTTGTGGGACCAACACGGCTGCATGAAATGCAGCTGCTGTCCTGCCTGAGTCCGTCAGGCCCACTCCACCCTGATGATTTGATTCCTTTGCCACCTGAGACAACAGAGAAGTGACGTAGGATTGCCACTGCCCCATGCTGCATGCAGACAGACAGACAGACAAGCCGCCAGCATCCCTGCGTGGTCAGGTGGCTGGCCAGTCAGACCGGATTCCTCTGAAAGCACCGCCTGTGCTGGGAGCCCCTGCAGTGGTGATATTGCGAATGCGGAGGGCAGCTCTTCTGAGGCTGTTTTGGGAAGCCCAGAGACTATCAAGTACTAGCGCACAGTCAAAAAGCTGTCAAGCTTTCAGTGAAAATAGCGAGTCAGGGCCTCACTGCACCTGGCCCATCTCTGTGAGGGCTGGGGCAGGGCAGAACTGGAGGCCGGACCATCTGAAGTCATCACACAAATGACACCATGAAATGGGGTTGAGAGAACGCAGAGAGTTGCTCTGAGAGCCGCGTTCTGCGGGGATTGGCGGGATGCCTTCCACGAAGAATCCTAATCGAACGTTTGGGGCACCACTACGGCCTCTCGAAGCACAGCCACTGCAGGCCAGGGTGGGAGTGGCAGTAGTGAAGGGACGCTGTCTGCGTAGGGCAGGAGAAAGTACGGTGAGCCCAGCGCACGCCTCAGCCCCCTTTGCTCCACCTTAGCAAAGGGGCAGCGTCGCTCTCCCCGGTCTGCCTGTGCAGGAGACATGGGCACAACAGGTCCGGACCCTGGGCACCCCACTCCCTGGAGGTGGTTAGTGCAGGGAGACAGTATCAGGAGACTTACTAAGGTCAAGATATAGCACGTCTCCTCCTTCCCCACCACCTGCGAGGCTGGCTTGGACCCTGACAAAGAAGGATATTTGGTTAGTTTGACACGATTTGTTCTTGACAAATCTGCCAGCTGGTATTTGTCACCTTATTATCTCCGAGGTGCTTTACCAAGCGATTGTTGGATTATTTGCTCCATTGTCTTTCCGGGTACCAAGGTTAAGCTGACTGGTCTGTAATTCCCTGTTGTGCTTATTCCCCTTTCCATAGCCAGGGACTATATTTGCCCTTTTCCAGTCCTCTGGGATCTCTCCCGTGCTCCAGGAGTTCTAAGAGAGAAGCGCTAATGGCTCAGCAAACTATTAAGCCGTGGCCTGGCATTTAACCATTTAAACCTGGCGCCAGCTGGGCCGCCCTACCAAACATTCGCAGCGCCAGCTTCGGTTTCCGGGTCAGTCTGTCCCACTGGGACCAAGGGCAAGTGTGTGCCTGGGGAACCAGTCCCAAAGACGGGAGCTGGCAAAGCAAAGTCCTGGTTGAAATACCAGCTGGGCGTGTCTCTGAAGGGCGCTGGGTGTCTCGTGGACGCGGGCTAGGTATTTCTGGGTGTTGATCTGAAGCGTTGACAAGGTAGCAGCGGAGGCAGAAGGTGGTCTTGTTGTCAGTTTCGGCTGGGTTGATTTGTCACTTGGTGCCTCTCAGCTCCTCTCTGGTTTTGAAAGTGAAGTCAGGCTGGCCTGGGGGACAAGGTGTCTCTGTACTCCCCTCCTCCCCACCGGCCTGCCCGAGAGCCAGAGGAGGGAGAGGGGCTTCAGTCGCCACATGCCAGACAGTCATTAGTCCCCTCACCAAATGAGGAGGCAGCTGGAGAACCACCCTGAGTGTGGCATGTTTCTCTGACCTCCCGGCGGGCCCAGCCCCTGCAGCGTAGCGACAGCAGCTCCCCTTTGACCTGCCGAGAGCAGCCCTCCTTCAGCAGACGCACTTCTGCCTTTCAGCCTCTTCGTTGGGAGGCAAAGGACCCCCGATACCTGCTGCAGTTCTTGGTCCTGGGGTGCTCAGGGCCTGCGGTCCTGGGCTCTGTGTCAGGAGGAGGTGTGCAGTGTGCTTGGCAGGAAGACAGAGCCCCCCGCCCTTTCAAACCTGGAGACGGGATTGACCACCGTTATGCTGGTTTCACTGCTGTGTGATGAGCCATAAGGAGAACCACGCCAGCACAGGATGTTCGGAGACTCAGGAGCTTGCAAGGACGAAGGTGCAACCCTGAGTGTAGCAAGGTGACCTACTGTACTCGGCAAAGGATTCGGTGGCATTTTAATTTCTCCTCGCTGGTCATAGACGTTCATCACAGCTTTCTCACCCTCCAAGAGCCTGTCTTTCCCCCAGCGGTAGATCTCAGTCTCTGGAAGACCAGTGCACTCTGCTGGCCAGGAAAATCTAAGCACTGTACTGAACTGGCCAGACGGTTTGCTTGGAGGTAGCGATGTGAACTGACACGTCGGTGCAAAGCACTTCAAAGCCAAGGGGAGGCCTTTGCCTGGGAAGCGCCGGCTTTGCTGAGCTTGGGACGCAATCATGTATCCACGGCAGAACGCAGCTCGTTCCGGGAGAACGTTCTCCCTTACAAGGACTCCAGCCGTGCCGTACGTAAAACGGGACGGACAGATGATCACATTTCTCTTTTCAAAAGGAACTCTGTGTTGGATGAACTTTACTCAGAAACTTACCCCCCTCATCTCCAAAGGGCTGCATGAAATCACTGTAATTGGGGATCGCGCCACGCAGAACCTCAGGCTCGCCGTGCTTAGCACCAGCTGTGAAGTGCTGGTATCCACCAGGAATGTGCCTTTCAGTAGATACAGAGCGCACAGGCCCACAGACATCTGGCGTCTGCTTAGTGCAGAATGATCAAAGGACTCAGCATTTTCCTGGGTTTTGACGGGCGGCGAGTTTACCAATGGCCAGTCAGCCCAAGCCATGCCATGCACTGAAGCAGCTGTTGTGTTAGGAGACAAATAACAGTTCAGGTCTTTAAATCCTCTTCTGACTTTTGTTGTTGTTAGTTTTGCACCATTTCATGTCCTGCGTGCCCCTTGTCTCACGCGCCAGCCACCCTCCTGGAGTACGTGCATGTTCTGTCTGTCTCACAACTTCACAGCGGCACCTGTGTGCAGTCAGAGCCAAGAGCCTAACCCGCTCTTTATAACGAAGGACGGTTCCAGTGTCTCAAATGGCCCTTCCAGTTACAGCACGACGGCCCTTTATTGTCGCCGTGTCCCCTGGGGCCCCGCTACGTGTCAGCCACTGGCTGTAAAATCCCCTCCAACTCTGAGAAAGTCAAATCTGGAGCCAAACACCATAACTGGCTCTGTAATGCACTGGGCAGAAGCCCTGGATCCCCGGATCTGGAGCTGAGTTGTGTCTGGAGCTCACTGTATCCATTCGGCCCAGGGCACTCTCACTTCGGGTGGTTATACATAACCAGGGAGCTCTGGCTAGTTCACTAGGAGCTCTTCCAAACCACCACCCCTGCATGGGCCTGGCGCTAACGTCATCTCTTCGGCTCCCCTGTGTGAAGGCTGGCACCCCAGGCACTTTCCTCTCAGCATTATTAGTTCTAGAAGCCGTACAGCTGGGAGCTATTCACCCTGAGTCTCAGCAAGACCCGCTGCCCTTTGAAGCACACACTCCCATGAGCCCTGCCTACGCTGGCATCCCACGGCTGCTGGCCTGGCTGTGCAGGTGCTGTATTCGGGGTGTGACAGACAGGGCTGGGAGGGTGTGGTACAGTCGGGAGGTGAAATTCCCCTGAGTCACCGTGGAGATGTCGAGTGCTGTCACGGGACAGGACGGAGCTCGGGAAGGGAGCTGATACTGGCTGGGACTTGCTTCTGCAGAGCCCATTGAAACTGTCTGCCCATCAGTGACGGGATATCCTAGCCTGGGGCTGCTGCAGACATTTCTCCCACCAGCCACTGACAGCCCCGCGTGTGTCCTGGGGTGCAGGTGCTCTCAGCAGGCGAGAGGGAGGAAGGTCTGGCCCAGCTGTTGTTTTCTCACCGCCCTGAGAGGGAAGCATCCTCTCTGGCAAGTGACTGTGTGTCAGTGCACTTCTCCAGAGACACGGACGGACCCCCAGAGCGCGCTGCTCCGCTAGTGTGACTTGGGAAGGGGACAAGACCTTTTCAGGGAACGCTGGGGGTCTCCTCCCACTGGAGAGAGGCTTGGAGAACACCTGCCATGTGGCGTAATCTGGCCCATTTCACAGGCTTGTCCTTCAGAAATACATGGCTGAGCCCCCAGAATAAGAGTCGCTTTGGGCATGGGTGAGTTAGCAGCCTCCAGGGAGTGAAATCTAGGGGAGGCAGGGAAAACGTCCCCACCCTCCCTTCCACGTTGGTGGCAGAGGGCTTCCGTCCGTCTGTCCGTCCATCCTCAGCAATGCCCTCCCCACGCCACCTGCATCCCACGCCCCCCGGCAGCACAGAGCTGTGCCAGCCCTGGGTAGGCGAGGCTTCCTGGGTCAGAGTTAAATTGCCCCTGCATTCAGTGGAGCTGCACTCATGCACCCAGCTCAGGCCGTGTCCCCCTGGCCAGCATTGCCACTTGGTTGCAGGGTCTGGTTGTGGGTCCAGGCCAGCAGCAGCCTGAAAGAACCACCATGCCCCCAGGATTTCTTACAGCAAGCGCCTCCTGGCAATTCTCTTCCTCCTGCCTGGAGAACTGGGCATCCAGAGTGGTCAGCGGGTGGGAGGTAGGAGAGGGGAGAGGCAGCGGTGACAGAGACGGAGGGGGGCAGTGCCCAGGAGGAGGAAGACAGCGAGGCACAGACAGAATGAGGGTGAGAGGCGGACCCGATGCAGGCCTGCAGCGAGCCATGGCTAGCTAGGAGTAACACTGCCTATTGCACACCTCGATCCAGCCCCAGGCTCCCGGCTCTGCAGATGGCAAGATCCTGGAGCCGCGCGGGCACATCGGAGGTGGGGGCTGTTGTGACACGATGATGGGTTCCCACTGGAACGTGACTGCAGAGCACAGACACCTCGTTCGCTTTCCAAGCAGGGGCCAATTATCTCATTTCCACGCAGCTCAGCACCGCGCTTTCTGCTGCACCAAAGGAACAAAGAATTAAGTGCAATTAAGCGGTGGGAAATCCAGCCCGGCAGGCAGAAGGCAGCCAGCGTGATGCGACGGCGGCGCACGGCACCGCTGTGAAAAAGCTGATGACACAGACGTGTTCTGTGCGTCATCCGGTCAGAAATCAGCCCCTTCTTCTTCGTGCAGCCATGGGCACAGGGCGCAGGCTTCCAGGTCCACCGCAGCTCTGCGGTACGCAAGGCACCGCTCCCTGTCCCACGCCTTGCTCACTGACGCTGGACCGGCCCAGCCCCTCTGTTCATTCAAAGGATTGCAGGCCTCACGTGCAAGCTGCTCCCCTCTGTCTGCGGAGTCCCCCCCCGCAGCAGAGATTTCTCCTGGGCGAAGGGGCCCGCGTCAGAACCTTGGGTCAGCACACGTCCCGTTCACACACAAGTCCCGGGCTTGGAACAGGGGAGGTGGGTCTGCTGGGATGCGGCCCTGGCCTGCGTGGGTTGGTGGTGTCGTGTGCTGGAACCAACCTGTCGCTGGCCGAGCCCCCTTGGTCTGACTCAGTAGCACGCTGGCTGAGCCCCTGGCTGACCAGGCTCCTCTCTGCCCTTCCTTGCCCAGCCTGAACCTGAGCAACAGCGACATCCTGACCATCTACGACGGGGACGAGCTCACAGCCCGCATCCTGGGGCAGTACGTCGGCAGCAGTGGCCCTCAGAAGCTCTACTCCTCCACCCCCGACCTCACCATCCAGTTCCACTCCGACCCCGCTGGCCTCATCTTCGGCAAGGGGCAGGGGTTCATCATGAACTACATAGGTAGGTGAGCCACCTGCCCCAGCTCTCGGCCCTCTCTGGCTACTGCCCCTGGACTTCTGCCAGCCCTGCAGGGCCCACCCGCCAGGGCTGGCTCAGACAGTGCTGCCCAAGGGGGACAGGGGAAAGGCCAGTGGGATGCTCGCTGCGCCCGCGCCCATGTCTCAGGATAGGCAGCGGGAGGTGCTTGGTGCTGACTGACGGCTCCGTGGGGATAACCCGGCCCCTTGGCTTTAGCTGGGCAGGTCACCCAGTCCCACCTGGGTACAGAATCACCCCCTTGTGCCTCCCACTTCCCCCACGCACGGCTGGTCCATGCACGCTGCACCGGGTGAGGTGCGCTAGCGTGGCTGTAGGATGCTTGGGATGGGCTCATCCGCTGGTCCCTCAGCACTGACCCAGCGTGGCACTGGGCTACCCAGTGCATTGTGTGCATTGCATCCAGAGCCCAGCATGCGCACACAGAGCGCCCGGCGTGCACACACCCAGAGCACACAGTGTGCACACACACCCCCAGAACGCACTGCTTGCACACATACACACGCACACAGAGCGCCCAGCGTGCACACACCCAGAGCACACAGTGCACACACACACACCCCCAGAATGCACTGCTTGCACACATACACACACACACACAGAGCGCCAAGCATGCACACACACACACACAGAGCGCCCAGCGTGCACACTCCCAGAGCACACAGTGCACACACACACACCCAGAACGCACGGTGTGCACACACACACACACAGCGCACTGCTTGCACACACACACCCAGAACGCACGGTGTGCACATGCCAGAACGCACTGCTTGCACAGACACACACAGAGCACCCGGCATGCACACACCTAGCGCGCACTGCTTGCACACACACACACCTAGCGCGCACTGCTTGCACACACACACACACACAGCGTGCACACACACCCAGAGCAACACACGTCAGCTGGAGCTGTGGGTGCTCAGCGCCCCTGAGAATCAGGCCCTGCGCTGACATAGCACTGGAGTGGGGCAAAGGGGCTCAGGGTCCAGGGAAGCTGGGGGGGGAAACAACTTCCTGCTCCTGAGGGGAGCGCCCCACCTCTCCCTGGCTGGGGAAGCAGGGCTCCCCCTTCTCCTCAGCTGGTGCAGTGAGAGCTCCACCTTCTGGTGCAAGCCCCTGTCATCCCTGGCCTGGCCCAACACCCGCCAGCACAGGGCAGGGATGCGTCCAGGTGCGCCTGGATGCTGCTGTCTAGGTCTCCGGGCTCGTTACAGCCTCCTCGCCAGCCCCGGCAACCAGACACACCTGGAACAAAGCCCTTCCCTAGAGCCAGCTCCCAGCTCCGGGACGGTTTGGCTCTGCAGCTGGAATGGCCTGGGCCCACCTCTACAGTAGACACGGGACTGCCGAATTCAGGCAGCGTGTATCTGAGGAGAAGGGCCAGAGCTCGAAAGGGCACTGAGTCCCCAGGGGCCGTCTGCAGGGCCTGCCGTCTGAGCCCGTGCCTCACGTGCCTTGCCTGCACGCTTCTTTCTGGGATCTTTCCCCCTCAGCGCTGCAGGCGCCTGTTACGCAGCCCGAGAATAAGATGCAGAGCAGGTCACCGGTGACCATTTCTGCAGGGCCCCTTCCGTAAAGCACCGCGCTGCATCTGTTGCCATGGTGATCGGTGGATGAGTGTTTTAAAGTCACAGCCCTTAGAAACGTAGGGGGCAGGAAATAATACGCTGGAGCAAATTAGCCCTGAACTGTAAGTACTGTGCACAGACATGGCCGCTTTCACAGGATACGTTAAAAATCAGATCCTTCGGGATCCAACGCCTGCCACTGGCTTCTGCTAAAACGATTCTGATGCTGACAAAATCGAGGCAAACGTAGCAGGTGACGTTGGTTAGACAGGAATTCCCCGTGGCTGGCCCAGGGCATTGTACTGCCCAGCTTTTGGGGATCTGGGCCCAGGAGGATATTTAAATGCCTCGTTAATACTGGGACAGATTTCGTATCTAACCCGAATGGAACCTGGTTTGTGCTGAATACACTGTGCTGTGACACTCCCACTTCAGACTCTGATGTCGGCTGCATGGCACCAGCACAGCCAGTGCTAGCAAACAGGCGACCGTCTGTTTTCACACTCAGAGCTGGAAGGGTTTCAAGACATCAGCTTCTCTTTGTAAACCAAATAACCCCTCGCCTGCACGCTGTGCAGTGCCTACAAAGCTCAGTCACACACACCGCATAACCCCCGGGGATGAGGAAGAAAGCAAGCAGGCCGGGGGGTGACACGTGCAGATTAAGTATTAGCCAGCTTCCTTCTGTGGCTACAGAGGTGTCCAGGAACGACTCGTGTTCAGACCTGCCTGAAATTCAGAACGGGTGGAAGACCACGTCGCACACGGCGCTAGTTAGAGGGGCCAGGATTACCTACCAGTGTGATCCAGGCTATGACATCGTAGGAAGTGACACCCTCACCTGTCAGTGGGACCTCGCCTGGAGCAGCGACCCGCCGTTTTGTGAAAAAAGTAAGATAACAACCCCCCGACAGCCTCCCCACACTGCTTAGTATTGCTGGGCCCATGCACACGGCCAGCCTGGTCCCAGGGGAGTCTGTCCTCTGACGTCTCTGCACGCTGGACCAGCCCCATGTATTGTTCAGGGTGCATGTGAAATGGGACTTGTCTGTGCTAAGCACAGTGTGGATAAAGCGTTCTCCAACCGCCTTCATGTAACTTTCCCAATGGACTCCGCACCAGGTCCCTAGCTGAGCCACGACTCTGTTTATCTGCCCCCACTGCTTGCCTTGTTTCGCGGCTTGTCCTCTGTCACATGCCAGTGAGGAGTTACAGAACCTGTTTGTCTCCAGTTATGTACTGCACGGACCCTGGGGAAGTGGACCACTCCACCCGGTTAATTTCTGATCCAGAGTTGCTGGTTGGAACCACCATTCAATACACGTGTAACCCAGGCTTTGTACTGGAAGGAAGTTCCCTTCTGACATGTTACAGCCGTGAAACAGGAACTCCAATCTGGACATCCAGGCTGCCCCACTGTGTCTGTAAGTAGGGTTCAGTTCTCTATGGTGTTTCAATCATTTCTCCTCTGGCGCCTGCAGTTTTGCTTTGTTCCTTGTTATCTGAATTGATTTGCAAGTTTCCCATTGAAAATTCAGAGCCTCCTTGACCAAGCAGAGAATGTGCCCAGCGTTCCAGTGTAATAAGCTGGGACACGGCAGACCGTCCATTCTGTAAGTACCAGACACACTGAGTCAGGTGACAGAAAGAATGGTTCCTGTTCCTTCACCTCCCGTTTCCTCCAGGCTCTCCCCGCTGCAGCCACAAATGCTGTAGACTAGACCAGCGCTGGTCCCTGGGATCTCCCTGACACGGTTTAGGAAGGCATCCCGCCCTACACACCAGAAATTAAAAGCCGTTAATAACAATTCAGATAACCCGGGCCTAGAGTGAGATAATAAGTAAGAGCGCGTTAAAGAGGCTGACGTGCAGCCGTGTAATAGCAATGCCACGGATAGCTGGTCCCCATGCAGTAGCAGAGCAGGCAGGCCCTGCTGCTGAACTTGGTCTGTAGGTTTTTGTTCTGTGGCATCTCATCTCATTTGCAGGAGCTGTGTTCTCACCTGGAGACGTGTGTCATCCCATCTCCTTGCAGGGATGCAACCAGCCCCTGACACTGCCTGCAAATGGGTTAATATACTGCCATAGCATAAGGCAACGCTGACTAGTGCAGGGAAGGTGAAGAAACACCGCCTCTTACCTGCTCAGCAGAAGCGTTCATTTAACTCCCAGCTCCTGATCTAAAGCAAAGGCCACCCAAGCTGTACACCCGCTGTTATCATCAGCAAAGCTGGGCAAAACCCAATAATCCTTTCTCTTTCCGCTCGCTGTCTCTCACGCCTGCTCCTTGCAGGGACCAGCATCAGCTGCCTCCCTCGCCCTGCAGAATGCCACCTTGGTCCTGGCTGAACCCCCGTCTGTTACCAGAGTTTGCTGAGTTGTTTTAAGTAGCTTCAGCTCCCCACATCATCCTCTGGGCAGAGGCAAGACTCTGGCCCACTTGCCTGCTGAGACGCTTGGGCGTTCTCCAAAGGCTGCGCAGGTGGGGTTAGAGATCACCAGGCTCATCGCTCCACAGGGGCTGGAGGCCAGACTCTGCAGCCAGTCTGTATCTGCTCTGAGCAGGCCCGGCCTGTAGACAGAGGCCCCTATTCTCTGACATGCCTGTGTCCTGCCTTGGCATTTCCGCTGAGTTGCCACTTCCTGCAACCGTTGTTTGGTTCAGGATTGCTGTGCTTGCGCTGTTCTGAGATCCAGGAATTCGCTCATAGCCAGTCAGAGGAAAGCAGCGCAGCACTGGGAAGTCACAGCTCCGCTGGCCAGCGCTCTCTGCTGCCTTATTTCCCGTGTGTTCTGAACTGGAGGAGGGGTTTTGTCTTAAGTCTCCCTCTCTTCTTTCCATATCTGGTGCCGGGACAGAGAATAGCGAGGCTGTTCTCACCAAAGCTATTTTCCTAGGGGAATGAGTCTCTCCCCAGCTCTGGGGTGTGTCTCTACTTTTATGGTGATGTGACTGTATAACACCAATGTGGTTGTAGCTGTGTCTCTTCCAGGACATTAACGAGACAGGGTGGGTGAGACAGGGAATATCTTTCAGCGGACCACCTTCTGCTGGTGAATGCCAGAGCATTCAAGGGAGCAAAGCACAGAGTTCACCTGCTTAGACACTTAATGTGCCAGGCTATTACCTGACAAGCTGCTCCTCTTTAACCAAATCTACTTGGTGCAGGTGAGGAGAAATAAATCCAGCAATTACCATGGCTGTCGCTTAGCTCCCCAGAGCACTGGGCCAACAACGAGGTAAAAGTTCGGGGCAGACAGACAATGCACGACTCACACTGGGGTGCCTTTCTTTTTAGCTGAAGAGTCCCTTGCCTGTGACAATCCAGGACTACCTGAGAATGGCTACCAAATACTCTACAAACGACTTTACTTGCCAGGCGAATCCCTGACCTTTATGTGCTACGAAGGCTTTGAGCTAATGGGCGAGGTTACCATCAAATGCATCCTGGGCCAGCCCTCCCATTGGAGTGGACCCCTGCCCATCTGCAAAGGTAAGTCAGCTGGAAAACAAAGACCCAGTTTGGGAAGGGGCTGGGAGGATTTTGCAGCTGTCCTCAGCTAGTTCCAGTCATGCCAGAGAAGTAACTTTGAGCAGCATCCTGGAGATTTATCCCCATTCTCACTGCCGCTGGATGGCAGCAGAGCATGCCTTGGTCACTGCTGATGCAGCTCCCTCCATAAGAGCTTCCCCATCAGCTCTGAACACAGAAGGCTCGCTGGCTATACCCCAGGCTCTCCAAAGCACTGGCGTAGCCAGGTTTCTGACCGAGGGTAGCAGAGATTTTGGCTGTTGTTATGGATCTATCTTTACGAGGTTCTGCTCACCCTGGGGAGGGAATCCATCTTAAGTGAACTCTGTTGGAAGCGGCTAACCTGCAGCAATTGCCTAGCAGGTGTGCAGACAGGGCTGCGGGAAACAGGAATGGTTCCGTTTCCAGAGGAGTCTGGACTCTGCCCCCAGTCCTGTGAACGCTGTTCTTGCCTTTAACATCTCTCTGTGCCACTGGGATTCTGCCTTTGGTCACTAGTGGATGACAGTGGCCATGAACCTTGGCCCAGAGGAAGCCCTGCTTGATTCACTGGCCAGTTTTTAGTTTCAGTCTATTTCCTGGATACAAGGAGGAGCCTCCTGGTAATACTTTAAACGGCAGGGAACCACTTAATTTCTTGTTAACTGCACAGCAGCAGTGTCCCTGGAACAGCAGAGTATTTCCAGATTGCTTAGGGAAGGATAATGTAACTCTCCTGGACCCCACTTCGCTTTGCAGCTGATGTGTCCGGTCATTATATGGTGTTTGCTATAAGACCAGTCCTAAAATACCGTGACTGGGTGCAGAAAGTCCAAAACACCTAAGAGCTCCGTGTTTGAGCAGCATGGTTTGGGGTCCCTGGAGGGAAGCAGAAACCCCAGACTGGGGGACTCCCCATGTCCACACATTGATGGAAGAGATCTCCAGGGTGTGTCACTGCGGAAGGCAGGAGCAGGGGTGTGTGGGGCACGGCCAGTGGGTGTGAATGGAGGGAGAGTTGAGAAGGATATACAGACACTCGCTTGGAAGCCCACCAGAAATGTATTTCCCCTCACTCCTAAAACAAGGACTAGGGGACATTCAGTGCAGTTGAAAGGTGGCAAATTTAAAACTGATGCAAGGAAATCTCCTTTTACACCCCGTCACTGTCACAAGATGCCATCAAAGCCAAGAGCAGAGCAGGATTCAAGGAAGGAACAGCCACTGACAGGGATCATGAGAGCACCCACAGTTATACTAAACGGGGCTGAAAATATTAACGAAGGTTATAAACTCTCATGCTCAGGGCATAAGGCGAATGCTAGCTGACGGGGTAGAAGGAAATGTCCCCAAAGGGCAGGGTTATTCCCTAGTCACCTGCTATGGGGTTTCTGGCACCTTTCTCTGGAGCATTTGAAACAAGCCGCTCTTGGAGAAAAGAGCAGCTGAGCTGGCTCATCAGACATTGCTATGAGAGTGCCCAGAGGCCTTCCCCTGACGGAGGAGATCCAGTGGGTTTACTTGTGCTGCTAGGAATGTCCTTCTGGCTTGTTCTAATTTCTGGCCTGGGGCACTAGTGTTTTCATAAAGAGGGAAACCAGTAAATCCACCCACGGTAAATAGCAGGGACACTTTTCATGTTTCACACAGGGCTGCCTGCCCCAGGACCATCTCTAACCCTGCCAACAATTCCCAATTTCTCTTGCAGTGAATCAGGACAGTTTTGAACACGCTTTAGAAGGTGAGTGAAATGCATTTGCTGGAAAATCCCAGTCAGACAGACCCCATCATCTGGCATCTTTCTCTGCAGAGCGCAGCTCCTGCATTTGGTCGGCCGATGCAAACAAATTTGCAACAAGTATCCATTGCAGCCTTGGCATTGCTCCTCGGTTCAGAAGTTAGAGACTGTGCAGCGTGGCTGGGCTGACTGCTCTACACGTGGGGCTGTCACGTGCCTCAGAAACCTTCCAGTCATATGCCCTCAGTGCATGACTCTTAAGAGGGATGGAGTAGTAGTATCTGGGGAGGTCCCTGAGTACTCGTGGTACCCACTGGGGCCTTGAGCTGGGACCATTGGACAGAAATTGCATTCCAGACAATAAAATCTCTCTTTCCCCTGTCTGTCTCCTGCAGGGCCCTTCAGGGCCCCTCTTTGTCCTCCCAGCTGATAGTGGGACATCAGACAATAGAAGGGGTTGGTTTGGGCTTGTTAAGAAACCTGCATCAAACAGGCATCATTCTGCACCTGGCCATAGGAGCATAGGAGAGAAGCCGAGCCGAGCGGAGGGAAATCTCCAATGTTTGGCACAGGGGAATGGAATGACTATTGTGTTTTCAGTAGCAGAAGCTGCCGCAGAGACATCGCTCGAAGGGGGAAACATGGCGTTAGCCATATTCATCCCGGTGCTGATCATCTCGCTGCTGCTGGGGGGCGCGTACGTGTACATCACAAGGTAGGGACCCACCTGGAACAACCACACTGGGCACTTCTCCAGGGCCTGTCAGCCGGGGATCTCTGAGCGCTTGGCGAAGAGCGGCCAAAAACCCTCTGAAGGCCCGACTCCCAGGAGAGCGAGCACCCGTGGGTGCTGGGGGTGCCCGGCCCCTCTGATCACCCAGCCATTACCTCGCTGTATTTGCAGCCGGCAGTGAGTGAGCTTGGTGCTGAGCAGTGAATGCAGGAGGGAAGCAAAGAGGATGGGCGATGTGGGAGGGTTTGCCTGGTGCATGTCCCCAGGCGACTTCATGGTCTCCACCACTGCTCATGCCTGAGCTGCTGGGTTCTGCGTTGTCCCGATGCAGCGAGGTGACGTCTCTCTCTTGCTTCTGTTTCCCTCAGATGTCGGTCCTATTCCAGCCTGCGCTTGCCCCTCATGTACTCCCACCCGTACAGCCAGATCACAGGAGAGACAGAGTTTGACAACCCCATTTATGAGACAGGGGTGAGTTGGCCTTTGGGTGCCTCAGTTCTCTCCGTCCGTACGTTACGGTAAACGAAAGCGAGGGCTTCATTTCACTGGGGGCCGAACGCAGCTGCCGCAGACTCACAGCACATGGGAAGGTCACTGACCCCCCTGCTGGACCCTAGTGAGATCACGTCTGTGCTTCTTATCTCCCAGGGTGTGCAAATGATGCAGTGGGTCACACAGAAAATCAGTCTTTAAGGGAATTGCAACGGCACCAGCATTTCTACCCCACCCTGGGGAAAGGGTGAGCCAGCAAATCAGAGCAGGGCAAAGGGGCATGCTCTGGAGATTAGCCAAGGAGGCTTTGGCAGAGGTTGCCCTGCTCCTGTCTCTTTTCTCACCACAAGTCCGTGGAGACATTCTCGTGGTCAAACACTCTGTGCAGATTATCTCCAGTGTCTGTCCACTCCCCTGCTGACGCTTGCGGCTCAGCATTCACAACAGCGGACAACCTTAGCTCCCTCAGCCGAGGGGGGGAAGAGAGATGGTGTCTTCTCCCTGATCGCGCTCTCCTGTGTCCCCCACCCCTCCCCAAGCACATCCCTCCTGTGCCTTTCCTACCTGCTGGGCAGATGGGTTAATTAGCCTTGTCGCTCTCTCCAGTCCATCCCCAACCTGTCCGGCCCAGCTTTGCCCCTCAGACGATGGACCTGGTGACGCAGTGCTCGCAGCCCCGGGTTCTGTCCCAGGGGCCCGGCAAAGGAAGCTGCAGAGGGCAGAGGAAGCCACTTGGAAATGATGAGGAACCTGGTGCAGCGGGGCTGCTTGGCTTGGAGAGCTGGGGAGGGGAAGCCGCTCTGCCATCGAATGGAGCCGCAGGGAGACCTGCAAGCCTCCCGCGCAGTGTGTGTGTGTGTGTGTGTGTGTGTGTGTGTGTGTGTGTGTGTGTGTGTGTGTGTGTGTGTGTGTGTGTGTGTGTGTGTGTGTGTGTGTGTGTGTGTGATCCAGGGACTGTGCAAGCCACTGGGACAGGATGGCACCACATGGCCTCACGCCAGGAGAGAGGGGCTCCCAGCGGTTCCACTCAGTGCAGCATCCCCTGCCCCTCTCCCTGCCCTCCTGGCAGCTGCTGGGCTCCCTCTCCTGCCCCTTTGGTGTGTGTCTCCGCCAGGTGCAGCTAGGACCCCTGACCTGCTCGGCTGAGGTGTAAGGCGGGGATGTGAGTGGATCTAAGGGTCTGCGTTGGGGAGGCAGGTGCAGCCGTTACACTGAGCTAGTCTCCCCCAAGGTGTCTCTGAGCTAAGCCCGGTGCCTGGGGAAACCACTGGGCCTGGTGGGCGTGCGGCGACCTCCTGCAGTGGTTTCTAACCTCTCCCGCGGAGAGTGCCGGACCCTGCCAGGTGCTGAGCACCCCCAGCTCCCGCTATGTGGCAGGGAAGTGGGGTGAGAGTTGAGGGCACTCAGCATGGCTCATGACTAAACTCTTAGCTCCGTGTTGGCGCTACGGACTTGTCTGGGCAGACAGGCGTGTGTGTGTGTGTGTGTGTGTGTGTGTGTGTGTGTGTGTGTGTGTGTGTGTGTGTGTGTGTGTGTGTGTGTGTGTGTGTGTGTGTGTGTGTGTGTGTGTGTGTGTGTGTGTGTGAGAGTGAGTGTCGGGGTGCCTGAGAAATAAGGCAGTGCCTTGCTGTGTGTTAGCTCTTTCAGTGTCGCCAACTCTCCATTTCACTGTGAGCCTCACAACATTTGGTATTTGACTTAGAGCCCCAGCCCCCAAAAGCAACAGCTTACAGCAGGCTCTCGGGGTGCATTTTACAACACCTGTTTCCAGCCCCCGTGGTTGAGAAGGAAAGCTGGAAAATGTGAGCCAAGGGTGACCCAAAGACTCAGAAAGCAGAAAGCGAGTAAAGGACCCCAAATGTATTATTTGGTTAAATCTCATGATATTTAAACCGATCTCATGATTTTGGGGACCTGGTTTATGATTTCTGAATGTCTGGGGCTGGCCATATTGTTGGCTCCATGAGCAAATTGTAACAAATCTGTCCAGAAACGGTTCTAGTTAAATTGACAAAGCCCTCTTGCATGGGCACTCTTCAGTGGAAATCAAAGGTAGACACCAAGGGCTTTGAACCCTTTAACTACATCTGTTTCTAAACCAATTTAATGACATCAAGAGCATTTTCTTGTGTTGACAAGGCCTAGCTGTCACCTGGGTCTGACCTCACGCAGACCAGGCCTGATTAATCAGGGTGGAAACCCAGCCATTCCTTTAAAAGCGTTTTTTCTTCTTTTTAGGAAACAAGAGAATACGAAGTTTCAATATAAAGACAACGATACGAGAGTCTCCAAATGTGAACTTAATTCACTCTAATAGAACTTCCTCAGTAACTAATCCAGAGACCATGTGGAGTTTAATTGGAATCCTGGACCTACTGTTGTCTTTCCTTTTGCCTCTTTATTGATGATTTCACTGTTTTCTTCACTGTATTTATTCTATTTAACTTGAGATAGATGTGTTCCAAGTGTTACCGGCAGGCTCTGCTCCACTTCCTGGGTGTACGCAGAACTTGGAGGACCAGTGCAGAGGTACCACTCCACACATGAGGATGGGGAGGCGCCGGGATCAGCTGGCCCCATCCCTCTGCAGTGACACAGTCTCCAACTCTGCACCGGCCACACGCAAAGGGATTTGAAGGTTTTTGTGTTGTTAAAAATTAAAATGTCTCCATGCAAGAGCCTGCAGTTAACTGCCAAGAGCTGGCTTAGAGACAGAGTATGACTCCTTGGTATTATTCACAGAGAGTCTTTATGGGCACTCTCCTAGGCCAGACATTTCCGGTTCTCCTAGAGTTTGATCAGGAATCAGTCAGTAGGGAGAGCAGTCCCTCTCCTGGGGCCCATCTCAGGAAAGTTGCCAGACAGGTCCAGAGCAACGCACTCGGGGGGCTGGGGAGAAAGGGGAAGCAGTGGCCAAACAAGCAAGTTACATGCCACTTGCTTTGCCCAATTTGTTTTTAATTCTGGAGAGGCACATACAAGACCTGGCGAGCTGTTGCGAAGAAGCAGTAACATGTGCAACCAGTAATTGCTGAGCACATCAACCCCAGTCTCAATGACCTTGGCAGCATTGTAAGGGGACATGGGTAAAATCTTCTAGGGCAGTGTTTCCACTACCCTGGGAACAAAGAGGCTGGCATGTCTTCTGCTCACTCCTATTATTGCTCTTTAACATCTACTGTGACCATTGCAAGGAAAATCCAAGTCTCTCTCGAAGTCTGAGTTCACCTTTTGCCCACTTTACAGTAAGTATCTCAGGGTAATAATGATGGAATACAGGATCCTATCACGTTCTCTGGTTAATTTTGTAGCATTTGCCCTCATGCAACTGGAAGAGTCCACTGTTCTTCTGGACTAGCTGCTCTGGAGAGGGCAGGTGGGTGATTAGTTAGCCACACCTCATCTTAGGAAGAGCCAATCAGTCCTTCCTCCCCATCGCCCCGGAGCACGCCAAACCAGCAAGAGTGCATTTGATCGGATCTCAGCAGCATGGGATGACTTTATGGCAGCAACCAAACCATCATGTTCCTGTCATTCCAAACCCATTCCAGGGCAAGAACAGGACATCACCTAGATTTGCGCTTCGCTTGCGAGTCAGGCATTGGGCAAACCCCACCTGGAGGTGAGAGAATAGACTAGTGGGGTGAGTGTAGGGAGGAAAGTCAGGTAGCCAGCATGCCTGAATTGTGGCATAGGAGATCAGTCACTGAAGGAACACAGCAGGCAAAATAGAGCCCTTAGTAGCCATTTCTGTCTTGATCTAACCCTGTGACAACTGGAGATCAAACACCACATTCACATTCGTTGGTTCTGGAGAATAATGTATTCGCATTTAACAAACCAAACCAAATGCTCAAAGGTTTTCTTTCCATGGAAATATAAAGATTCAGAAAAGGTTCCATCGAGTGAGTTACCAATACCTCTCTTCACAAAACTGGCCAGCAAACAGGACCGTTCCTGCTACCATTGGCGGGACAGCGACATTGTTGATGTTTCTTTGGTTGCTGGTGTCTTTCTTCTGTCTTTGTAGAATGGCAATTGTACCCCTGACAATGTTTTCAAGTCTGTTTTAGTTCAGAGAAGGCTAGTGCATCTCTGCAGTTGTACGACTGAGACATTCGATTCTTTTTTTTCCTTTGAAAAAAACAAACAGCTGAATGTGTATTTGTAATTTGTAAAGGTTAAAAAAAAAAAAGAAAAACAAAAAAAAGTGCCAAAAATGTATCGGGCATTTCATTTCTGTTCATACCTGTCTGTTTTTATAAGAACAATGTGAAAATTGTTGGGATTAAATATTTTTGAACATGATACAGTACTTCCGTGGGAAGCTCTAGAATTTAGTGTAACCTTAATACAACTTGTACTATATTTTTTAATGATTGAAACTCAGTGTGAGAGCTTTGAGCCACACAATATGCCTGTGATGCAGCCATGCTGCATACATTTCAGCTCCATCTGCCATGTGCTCAGCAAATCTCCATAGTTACACACACTTCAGGTTCGACACAGCCCTCTTGCATTGTCACATTCTTGAATGAGTCTCATCTGAAATGAGTGAATGGTGCAGAAAATTCCCCCTGTGAGGATAGCTGTGGTGGGTCCATCTCACAGTACTTCAGCTGTGAGGCTTTTCTCTAGAATATGGACACAGGTTAGCTCCGGCTGAACTGCAGCGTGCAAGCTGGGTGGCTCTCGGGTGCACCGGAGGGCTAGATACTGGACCCTCAGAAGTCAATGGGATGAGATTTGGCTCGCTGTTTTCTCCAAAGCCTAGCCAGCCCAAATGCGTCTCTAGTTTCCTTTAGATTTGGTTTTACAGACTATTGAGCTGCAAATCTCTTCATTTCCCCCTGGAAAGAAATACAGGAACAACGGCTCTCTCCCAGCCCCTTCACTTTTCACTCTTCAACGTCTTGAGCTCCTGTGTATTGCAACACTATCAGGGCAATATGCTGCTCTCTTTAGAACACGCCTGCTATGCTACATACATTCCCAGCCTCAGGTCAGGCCGACAAAGTGCAGGTGACCTGGAATGGACGTGATCCCTTATTTGGTTACTATTTCCTTTGTATGCAGATATAAATGTGATAGGGTGGAGAGGTGGCAGGCCTCACGGCAGCTCATTTTAAAATACCTTCCCTTGTCTCCTGCTGTATTACTTTAGTGCATCATGTAGCGTGTTAAACCAAGCCAGGGAAGCAAAGGGATCCAATCAGCTGTGTCTGTTTTCTGGGGCACAGGCCCTCTTCATTGGTGGGCTGGGCTCATCTAGATGCAGTGTCCATTGGCTGAAGAATAGGGAGAAATTTCAGCCCTGCAGGAAACAGGCCCTACTCTGCTTCCTGGGCTGGTTTGGATGTGGGTCTCTTACTGGTGGTGCCATTAACTAAGAGGCATTTGCGCTTTGTCCCAGGGCAGAAGGAAAGCAAGTGGGAAATGAGCGAAATGCCTTTGCCTTATTCATGGATGAAAACAACAGACCTTCCCTGGGCCCCTCGCTACCATTTCTGTTAACATCAAACGTCCTGCCCCATCGGGCAGGGAGACATCCTTCAGCCGTGGAGACAGGCGCTCTCGCTGAGTCAGTATGGACAAGACCATCCAACCCCGTGGGATCAGAAATTTGCACTAGACCTGGCAGAGTCCAGGACTTTCTCCTCAGTTGAGCTATGACTCTGGTGTGGGTGCAGATCTCAGAACACCTGCTGATGGATGGAGCGCGTACGCCACAAGTTTTGGGCTTCCTCCGTCAGGACGCTGTTAGTTTCCAGACTCTGTCTGAACTTACAAGATAGAGATCCCTGACTGGGAACAATGCCAAGGAGTCACACTGTAGAAGACTCCACGAGAAGAGTAGGAGAGTCAGTGGAGATAAAGGAAAAAGTCTGTCCTGAGGAGTAAGCATTCAGTGCAGCTGTTCTCCTAAGGGCAGAATGATGTAGGACACTCTGCCCGCCTGCTCCAACATCTGGCCAAGTCAGTGGAAAGACTCCCACCAACTTCAAAGGGTTTTCCAGCAGGCCCTTAAAGCATAACGTTGCCTACGGAGGGCTAGCAAAGTGTCTCAGGCAAATTCCACCCGTCTCAATGTTTTTGCTGTAGTCTCATTCTTCCTCACGTCGTATGTTTGCAGTTTCAAAAGCAAAACCCAGTGTGGGGCTGGATGGAAAAATGAAAACATTTTCATATTTAAGTTTTGTTGTTCTTGATCTGGGGGCTTGAAAGGGAGAAGAGGGGCACATGCAGAACAGGGGAGCTCTGATACACAGCTCATAACGCTCCCTGTTGACCAGCAGGGACAGTCCGAACTGCGCCACAGGTTTGCCTACTGTTGTGTGTCCTTGCGTACATCTTTACAAGTGGTTTGCATGCAGTACAGCTGCATCACGGCTATTCACCTGCATTCGATGCCTCCTGTCCTTGTTTCTTTCCTCCCAGCAGTCAGAATATACTATTTTTGTTCACATGAACAATAACGGATTTGTAGGGCGACATAAATGTATATTTTTCATGCAATTTTCTTGAAGATAAAATACAATTTCTTAAATCTTATTCTTAAATCTGAGTATGGCTGAACTTACTGTGTTAAGAGACGCATTCTGGCAGCAGTAACTCTCCCACCATATTAATGTACAAACACCCTTTAGCTCTGTCTGTGGTATGTACCCCGAATGCAATAAATTCCTCATTTTGCGTCAGGTCTGATCTCTCCTCATTTATACAGCTGTTGAGAATAACCATTTGCCCTTCTCATGCCTCTTTTCTCTGAGGATCTCAATGAATATTAATGAATTGAGACTTACAACCCCTGAGAAGTAGATACGTTAGTAGCCTTTGCTTTACAAATAGGGAAACTAAGGAGCTGTTAATGCATGTTACTCCAGATCACTCAGCTGGGAACAGACTTAGGTGACCTGTCTCCTGGTTCCAGGCTCTGATAAGTAGACACTGGAATCCATCCTATAGCTTCTAATAAGTGTGGAGGCTAGGCATGTTGTCACTGCTTTTGTAAGCTGGTGTTCTATGCCTTCTTTATTGTCTTCTGGTTTCCAGGTTTGGTAAAACTAATCAGCCCTACACACTGAAAAATAATGAGCCTTGTGGGAGGCGGACCAAGACGAAAACAAGACAACTTGGCAGGCAAAATAGTGGCACGGCTGATACAGGCCTTGAGTAATAAAGAATTAAAGGCGGGTAATATAGTTAATGCCAAGCAACATGGGTTTGTGGCTAAGAGTGCTCGTCAATCTAATTTGATATCTTGTTTAATGAGATTACAAAGTTTGGCTGATAGTGTTGATGTAATAGACTTCTGTAAGGCCGAAGGGAGGTTCCTGCTGGAGGAGGGCAGTCTTCATCCCCAGTGCAGAATGCCAGTCAGCTACGCTGGTCCAAAGGATCACGCCAGCAGGTGGATCTCAATGCCCACTTCAGCTTAGAGCTGGCAGGGAGCAGCTGTGTCCCTGGCTCAGTGACACCATCAAGGGGTAATCAATGGGGCAGCAGCGTTTGGGTCCCAAGATCTAGCCAGACACACACGTCGCTCCCCCAGCAGTGGGCCAGCCAGCAGAGCTGAGCCTGGGGCTGCTACGGCTCTGACAACTAGGAGATGTGTATGTGTAGGGGGGGCTCTTGCCATAATATTTAAGCACACAGAACCCACAGGAGGGATGAGGGAACCTGGCAAGCGCTGTCCTTGCCGCCACCAGATGTCCTCAGCAGCTCCGCCTACGAGGCCCTGAGCCCTGGCCCCTTCCGCCTGCGCGAGTGCAATTCCAGGGCCCCAATTTCTGCGAGTCACTGCCGGCTGGATCCTGCCACGCTTCCCCAGGCTGAGTGGGTACCTGGCTGCGAGCCGCCGCAGTGACTGTTTCAGCCCAGGGGGTAAGGCGCTACCGAACATGGACATGGAACCAGGGGCAAGGCCGGGTCAATCAGAGGAGCTCCTTGGAGGGGAAGGGAAACTCCATCATAGCTGGAGAAGGGGTTTGGGTGTCTCCACTGCAGGGGCTTTTCCTCTTCCCCCTTCCCCGCCAGTACAGCAGCCTGGCTCGAGGCAGCCAGAATCCTGGCAGTGAGCTCTCCGTCATCCTACAGCGCCGTCTCTTCATGCTGGAGCCCAGCCCAGCCCTACAGCGCCTCAGCAGATTTTAGCTGGGAGCTTCCGCCCGAACAACAGCTGCACACGGCTGAATTCCAGCCGGTATCCCCCTGACGCCCAGACCTGGCGCTTGAGGGCAACGTCCGGAGGTGCTGATGGTGAGACAAGGGCGTGGCTGAGCAGCCGCTGCTCTCTGATGCCCAGCTCAGCAGGCGTGTGCCGCCCACGGCGTCGCTCACCCGCCTGCTGCAGAAACGCTGGCGCGTTACCTGGGGCTTCCCCCGGTTTCTGAGTGGCACTAAAACTCCTCCTGGTAATGTCACTGCCTGCGATGCCCACCCCGACCCCATGCCGCCACGCAGGCAGATCTCCCGCTGCTCCAGTGCCCTCCGTAGGGCAGTGCAGGGGGTGGGAAGGGAAGCGGTTGCTGTTATGCCTCCCTCTGCACGAAGTGCCCCAAGATATCAAAGGTAGGGAGAGAGAGAGAGAGAGAGAGAGAGAACCACGGTCACAAAAACGCAGGCCACAGGCAGTTCCTAGCGCAGCGTAGGTGCCGGCTGGCCACCCGCCTGGCTGTGTCTCTGCAGAGCCCTGAGGCTCGGCACACCGGGGAGTTCTTCATGTGCGAGGTGTAGCTTCAGCCCAGAGCAGCATCACTGGTTTGCAGCCCGCAGAGCTGCCCCCATCTGCCCCATGACTGCATGGACCAGGTGTGCGCAGGAAGGGCAGCTGTTCCTGCAGCAAACTGGGGTGCAGGTTGAGCAGGCGCTGAAGATCGACCGTCCTGCTGCCCCTGGCCGGGGAGGGTACGGAGGGCAGCAGCGTGCCTGGATCCTGCGAGGCGTGGCTGCCCCGCTTCCCGGCTGGAGCGCCGCCTGCCACTGCTGCAGTGCAGAGCAGGCACAGCCAGGGCTCCCCGGCCATGAGTTCAGATTGTCAGGCAGCTCACGTCGCCTGCCGGCTTGAATTGCCACATGAGAGCCTGTGGAGCCACTTTGTGCTGTGAGTGGCTGTGACTCAGATGAAAATCTATTGACCTTATCACGGGTACAAATGAGCCCAGCCAGGCAGAGGATGTGTAGCCGTAAGGAGGGAGCCGATACACCAGCTCCCGCAGCCCCCTCTGCACGGCCCTTGGGGGAGTCGGCAGGACGGAGAAGGCACGTGTTCCACTCATCCCGGGCCACACGCTGCTCCTGCCTGATGAGCCATGGCTATTAAATTGTCCCTGGTAGCTCCCATCTGCTGCACGGGGGCCCCACAAACTCAGAGCCTGATCTAACCCGGGAGCACTATGCCCCCCCAGTGTGCCCCATGCAACCGGGAGCTCTCCCTCACCCCCATTCATCCTCAGCCACCTGGCGGGTGCGCCCCCTTTTCTCTAAGGGACTCCAAAGCATCTCTGGCTCATTTTTGTCCCTGGGCCTCGGTGGTGCCAGCTAGGCAGTGCAGCAGCTTGCCGGGGATGGCAGGCAGGTGTCTGCTGCCCACATTCCTGCCCAGACCTTCTCGCTGACTGCGTTCTGGCTCCTCTGCATGCTGGCTGGCAACCTGGGCCCTGGGCATATGAAGTGACTTGACATTCCCGCAGCACCTGGGTGTGGCTGTGGTCAGCCAGCTCCTTGCATTGTGTGTGCTGCAGTGCTGGAAGGACGGGGGGAGGGGGAGCTGTGTGCAGGGCCCAGCAGTGAGCGGTGCTGCGAGCTGGGACTCTTACATCAGTAGGACCTGACAAATCACAGCCTTGTCTGTGCCTTTCTTCCCAGCCAGGGAGAGGGGCTGACACCCAGTCAGAGCTGCATGGCAAGAGCTTTAGTTCTTTGGATTTACATACAGCATCAAAGCCGTCCTGGCCAAACGAGCCCATTTATCGTGACTCATAATCCTTTTGCAGCTGCTCATTGCGGGTATTCAGTGCTAATCTGCAAAGGGCCAGGCAGCCTATTGCTCTGTGACTAGCCAGGCAGGTAGAGGCACACTTCTCTGCTCTCCCCCAGCCAGTGCTAATGTGCTGACCAGCCAGCTGCAGGAGCCCATCCATGTCAGCACATCTCAGTCCTGCCCGGCCGCCCCCACTGCCAATCCACGGACAGGCTCCCCCACAGCTCTGCTGACGCCGCTCCCTCCCTGCTATTCCAGTCCTGGGGCTACCCCCACCCCCACAGCCCTGCTGCTGCATCTCCGGCGTGAGACGCAGCCTCCACTATTCCAGTCATGAGCCTCCCACACAGAGCTCTGCTGATTCATCCCACTCCCAGCTGGCTCCCCCATCCCTCTCCCCCTATTCCAGCCCTGGGCTCCCCCACATCCTTCCACCAATGCACCTCTGTCCCAACCCACAGCCCCCTGCCATGCCAGTCGTGGCTCACCTGCACCCGACTCTGCTGCTGCCCCTCAACCCTGACCTCCAGCAATCGCCTGCGTTACTCTCTCTACCCAGCACAGCTGTGAACAGATATGTGCAGATAACACAACCTGCACGTGGTATCTAGAATGTACAACATCACAGCAGTCTAGGGGAGCTCCCTGCTCGGATGATGGGCTGCAACCTGTCCTTTGCTTGTCTGCATGCAGCACGGCCAATGTCCATAGCTGGGTCCCCCAGGCCTATGGACACCTGGGGTGGATCCACCCCAAGTCTATGAGTGTGAGACCATCCAGGACGTGCCCATGAGGCTTGGAGGCCGCTTTGGAAGGTGATGCTGCGTGGGGCTTTGACGAGATGCATTATTGATACGCTGGAGCTACAAGGCGGCATAAATTGGCTCAGACTCATCAGGTCGCGTCCACTGTTTGCCTCTGTCCCCATGTGGCCTTATCACTGCTCCCCAGCCCTTCATCCCCTTCTGGTTTTTAAGACTACTTGTTGTGTCTTGGCTTAAAGGCGCTCGTAAGGTCTTGGCCAGTATCTTCCCATGTAGCTGTACAGTTCCCAGCGGGGACCTGATCCAGGTTGGAGCCCCATGAATGCTACAAATAATGAGAGGATCTAGGTCTGACTAGCAGACTGGACAATGACCTCTACAATTCTGTGTCCCACCAGGCCCAGACTAGACTGTACAAGGAGACCTCGGAATGGGAGAGGGGTGGGCAAAACGCCAAACGGGGCTGGAAGAGTCTGCATGCAGTTCAGAAGCTCTGAGAGTGGTTAATCTCTTTGTTTGCCATCATTAGCTCAGAAATGCCACTGGTGCTCAGGGAATGGCTGGGCCCTGATAATGTGTCCTAGAAAATTCAGGAGCTGGTGACTTGTAAACTGAAAACCACCCGCTGTGGCTGGGGCAAGGAGCCACACACCTTCAGGGGTTAGCAACCTCGATGGCGCATCAGAGCTGCAGAGCCACCAGCAGCCCCTGCTCCAGAGCCCTGCGAGCAGCGTGGGGCCTTGCAGATGCTCCCTGGGATGGCACCTGTCACGCACGTGCTGGGAGGGCAAAGGGCACGAGGCTATTGCTACTGACAGAGGAAAGGCGTTGTGTGGATGTCAGAAAAGTCTGAGCGCAAAGTGGGCTTGTTTGGTAGATCCAGGCGCGCCCCAGGCGGGCACTGGAGCTGCTAATGCGACAGGAGGAGGCAGTGTCACTTCACCTGCACACCCTGAGGAAGCGCGGCACAGAACCAGGAGCGCAGCACAATCCACAGTCACTCTGGGCCAAGCCCAGGAGGGTCCCCAAGCCCAGGCAAAGGCTGGGACGTCCCAAGCAGAAAGCCCTAGGACGTAATAAATGCCTCCCTTGCAGTACCTAGGGAGACCCTTCGCCCCCCAGTGCTGGCGGGCTGCCCTGAGGATTTCAGTGCACTCGCTAACCACTCATTCAGGCTGGGAGAGCCAGGACATCTCTAGCGTCCCCAGCATGTAACCCAGCAATCCACGGCTGAAAGAGGTTAGGCCACCTCTCCGAGGAGGCAGTGAGTCAGCGAAGAGAACCCAGGCGTCCTGGAGCGTAGGCCGGTGCTCTAGCCACTAGACCCCCACTTCCCCTCCCGTGGGCAATAAGGCGAGGGAAATGCATGGCTCTGGGACCTCCCCGTGTGTGTCACTCCACAGAGGCCAGGCTGAGCCAGCCGTGAGCCAGCTCACAGCGCCTGGCGCAGGAATGGGGTGGGTGTGCTGCCGCAGGCAGCTTGTCACGGCTTTGCTGGTGTCCATGGTGACAAGATAAGCCTCTTTCTGAGGGAAAGCTTTGGGATCTGATTTCCCAACACGCTGGCGGGGGCAGGAGTGAGCTCCTGGGGGAGCTGGCCCGGGCCGGCCTCTTTCACTGCCACAGAAGAGACGGGACTAAGATACTGACCTCGCACTGCCCAGGGAGGGGCCACCACAGAACGCCCAAGGCCTGCGCAGTGTCCCCCCATCTGCGGGTCCTTCTCCCAGTCTTTTCCTGCCCACCGCTGCACAGGGAAGAACAGGACCAGCACCCGAGGGGCACAAAACAGTGGCAGTGATACTCGCTAACTACCCTGCCAAGCGAGACCGAGGACGCCTGCATCCCCGTGTGCCTCCCACACACGTCTCATAAAATCATCCTGCACGCTGGAGATGTGCATTTCAAGTAGGCTGCAACGTGAAATAAGATGATCGTCTGACAGCTGTTAAATGAGGCTATTGTACTGGTGGGAAATGAAACTGATGCTCAAACACAGAACGCTCCCTGGGGAGGTAAATTAGGGTTATTTTTACACAAAGGTTGGGGTGGAGACGAATAAGGAAAAAATATCGATGTTCCCACTTCTCTTTGGTGACCCGAAACAGGAGCTGGTCTCTTGCCTCCGGCTTTGTGCCATGGCTTAGCCTTTGTTCTGACACCAGCAAAATTGTGACTGGCCCCTGGATTCTCCTTCTCTATCACACTTCACCTGCAGCGAAGAATCTCAGAGCATTTATCTGCCAGCAGTCTTGTAGCTGAGGATGGGGCTCTGTGCCGGGTGCAGGAGCAGTGAGTCCCCAGGCAGGGCCTGGTGGTGATGGGAAGTCTCCTTGGACCTTGTGTCCCCCAAAAGTGTTGTGTTGCATTGGTACAGAGGTCGTGGTAAGCTATTTGTGCCCTGCACACATATGGCAATTGATAACTAACTGCTTATCACCCCTGGAATTCAGCTGCACCAGGATGGACTCGGCCAATCTGCCTAGAAGAAGTGGTGGCCCTTCTCCTTGCCTCGGGTCTCTGCAGAGAGAGAGGAGCCTGGCATGGAAACAGCCATGCCAACCTGCAGATACACCCTCCCCGAGAGCCACAGTGGGAACCCTTTGTGGGGAGCTGAGGGGGAGACAATGGCCAGAGGCCCAACGGGCAGGTGGCTGTTTTTGTCAGCCATGTCAGCAAAGGCCATGGCTTATGACACCCTCTCTGTTGACCTTGGAGAGGCATTCAGCAGACATTGCCCTTGTACAATTCCTTTGCTTTACCAAGCTTTCCCTTAGCCAGGGCCGGTTCATTGTCTCCTGCGTGTCTGACCCTTGTGGTTTTTCCCCTTATTAATCTTTGGCAGACATTTGCCTCCTGGCTGAAAACCAGATCCTGCCCTGTAGGAACCTGACATCCCAGCCGGACTGCCTAGGGCTGGGGCAGCTCTCTGCAGCCGAGCATTGGCTATAGCAGTCTTGAGCAGATGTACTTTGAAAACCCAGCTTGTTGTAATGGGTCAAGCATCGGGGTTCCCCCCACACCCTGCCGGGAGATCAGTCACTGGAATAATCTTCCACTCACTCTGTCCCAGGCTCATACAGCTTTTCCTGATAGTCAGCCTCAACGTCCTGTCCACCCCACTTTCTTAAATTCATCCGCTTACTCTCCCCCACTGTTCTGCCATATTCAGCAATCCCACTACCCTGCCAGTGGTGTGATGTGGCCTGTCATATGCTTCCCCTCGGCAGCATTCGGCCAAGTGGTATGTAATTAGCTTTTCCAGTCAGTCCCTCATCACACAGCCCCCGGAGCTTTTCTGTCACTCTTCTCCAAGCGCCCCCTCCTTTGTCAGCACCTTGGTGCCCAGAACTGAATGCACTGCTTCACTTCAGCTCAGGGGGTGACATCTGAGCATTTCAGTCTTTTCCCCTCTGCCCATCACCCCCAAATACACATAAAAGTACAAACACTTAGACCCAAAGTAATCCCCACACTCCAGGCACAGAGGAGAGGCTACAACCCTGTGGCTGACAGCCCCTCTGACTGGGCTCCTGGCCCTCCCAGCTCATTCTGCAGCAAACATTGCACAGGTGGTACTCAGTGGGCAGGGCTAACTCCATTTCTAGCTAGAAGAAGGAAGTCTCAGGTAGCCCAACCACCCTCTCACAGCTACCTTCTGCACTGCAAGAACTGGGTTTGCTTTCCCAGCAAGTGGCACCTGTGAAGCACACCTGAGTCATGAGTTACTAACGGAGCTCAGCTGCAGCCACTTTCAGCAGGCCAGGCCAGTACTGCTCCTAGCCACTAAGGGAGGCCATGATTCATCCTGGTGTGAGGCCTGTTTTCCAGCCATGCTGCAGTGAGCGCCTGCCGCTCTGATTGACTTTAGCAGGAGTTATGGGTGCTCAGCACCTCTGAAGAGCAGGTCCCAGGGGTCTCAAGTTGGGCTCCCCAAAACAGAGGCCCCAAACCCCATGGCTGCTTTTCAGACAGTGGCTGCATTTGTGCTTCATAGGGAGTACTTGTTTCCCCCATACTTCACAGGCAGCTTAATGACGAACAGCGCCAGCAAACTGGGACTAAAACAGGCAGGTGGGGGTGGGATGCATGAGGGCGGTGACTGAAAAAGAGATGGGGCTGGCTATGTCATGGTAAACCCCTTTGAAGAAAAGAGGAGTGTGCTGTTACAAGTCCATAAACGGCAAACAACCATCTCCAAATCACTAATGAATCACACCCACAGCGCTGGGATGAGAACCTAGTCCTTCTGCTCCAAAATCCACAGGCTGCTACCCTGCCAGCCACAGTGAGCTGCTTTTCCAGCTGCCAGGAGAAAGTGCCTCATCGTCTCTGGCTGGTCCACTAGAGGGCACGATCACCCAGCCTCCCAGCCAGCACATTGCACACTGCAAGATGAAATGAGAGCTCTGTCTGGCACAGCAGGCGTGAGTCATTCTGCCACGGATCAAGGCTGTAGATTGCATTGCTAGTGGAAACGTCACAAGCGTTCTTCAGGGTGCTAGGTAACTTTCATCCGAGTGACTCAGCTGAGCTGAGAGAGGGGGCCACAGAATTCGAGCTGCTCTGTAATTTATGAATACTGCATGGCGCTGCCTAGCCGGGTGTTTACTGTATGAGTAAAGTGGTGTAGTTTAACAGGGGACTGTAAGGAAAAACAAACTCTTGAGGGTAAAAACAACAATGCCCAGACTCTTAGCTGTGAAGACTTTACCTCCTCCCCCAGCCAACCTGCAAAACTAATTGTGCCAGAAGGGACAAAGCCTGGGAACACTCAAGATCGAAAGGACAATGGCAGGTTAAGAAGGAACGTGAGAGCGAGAGGACAGCTGTACAGGGGGTTGGACTAGATGATCTCCTGACGCCCCTTCCAACCCTGATCTTCTGTGATCTATGAAGGGGAGTTGTTTGGGAGAACCAGAGTAAGACACAGGCACCTGCTGGCATGTCTGAAGAAGCCAGGCTATGTTGGGGGAAGGTAAGCTGTTACATATGACAGACCTGCGTGTAGGCTGCTTGCGGTTTTAAAATCCTTTTTTCTCTAAGAGCTTTGTTCCTACTGCTAAATATACAGCGCGGTGGGGTAAGACAGCTAGTGACTATAAACAGCACTGGTCAAGGCCACCTGAGAACCGCAGGTGCCAGAACTCCGTTCTGGGAGGGCTGGGTAAGCGTGGCAGAGACACAGGGTCCGTGAGTGGGAGAACTCCAGCATTCCAGCCCAGGAGAGGTGAAGGCCCCAGGCCTGACACCTGAAGGGGTGCACTCAGAGACCAGAGCTGCAGCTAGCCCTGTAACCAGGACAGACAGGACAAGAAGAGGATTGGCATGTCTGGGAAAAGCTCAGCTAGAAAAGTGACAGGACTATCCATTCATGCTCCAGGCAACACCTCGTCTTTCCCCTTTTTCCAAGCCCATATTACCCGATTGTCCGGGCCGTCCAGCTGTAATGACTGCTCATGTATGTACTGGCATGGCTGGTCCCATGCTGAGGCAGCAGGTTCTGCTAGGTACTTGGGATTGGAATCATACTCTCTGGGGTATATTAGGGGGCAGGAATTTCCTACAAGTGAAGGACTCAGAAGTTATGAGTATTTTGAGAATGTCAGTGACTGCGGAACATCCCCCACCATGCATCATCCATGGGGTTTGAACGCAGGCCCTTCAGCACAGACCTCTGTCACCTGAGATCCAGGGGGTAGCACACTAGCTAGCTGTAATAGCAGGAACATACCCATGGGCAGGATGGACCTGAGTCTAGTTCTTGACCTCAGCAATGTCCGGTGGCAGTGAATTCCACAGTGTAAGCACACACTGGGACTGACTGAAAGAATATTTCCTTTCCGCAGTTTTGAATTTGCCACCTTTTAGTTCCGTTGAACATCCCCTGCCAGCTCTTATCCTTTGTGTGGGCAGGCGCTAGAAAGACCTCTCCCGTGCGTTACACGTGCGGGACACGTGGAGCTCTAGGCTGGGCCGCTCAGACGCCCAGTAACATCAAATGCTGCCTGTGCTGTGGTGAGACCGAGGGGCCCAGTAAACACTCTGGTCCTCTGGCCCCAAGTGCCCATTGCTCAGCTCCCCTCGTGCGGCCGGCTGCGCAAGAATTCATTCTGACAAGCAGCCGTGGGGACCTGTTCCTGTCCATTTACGCCCTGGGCTCAGGCCGTGGTTGACATGGGCCATGGCCGCGGTGCAGGCAGACCTGCCAAGCCACAAGCCCAGGCCCTCCGGGATCCTCACACCGGCAGCAGGGTGGTGGGGATTCCCCCGGGAACCCCTCCAAGGATGCTGCCATGTCCCCTGCCATGGCTCCCTGCAGCCCGGGGATGTGGTGGGAGCCAGGACGCTGGAGTTTCATCCTTGAGGGAAAAGCCATTGAGGGGAGCCCCCGCTACACGGGACGGGCTCCTGACCCCCATGGGGGGTTCACTGTCCTGGGCGAGGCGCGTCCCACGGGGAGCCCCAGAGCTTGGCCTGCTCTGCCCCGCCGGAGGGCGGGGGCTGCCCCAGGGAAGGGCAGGAGAAGCGGGAAATGGGGCTGGTCTCTGCCCTGACAGTGAACGGGGGGGCTGCGGCGTGAACTCTGCCCCCAGGCCGGGAATGGGGGGCTGCGCTCTGCCCCACGGGGGGAGCAAAGGGGGGGCCGCAAAGTGCCCGGGGACAATGGGGGGACCGGGATCCGCCCCCAGGGGGTTGGGGGGACCGAGCATCGCCCGGGGGGCGGGTTCGCTGCGGCGCAGGGCGCTGCCCCGGGGCGGGCCGAGGGAGCGCGGAGGGGCCCGGCCCGGCCGGGCTGAGGGAGGGACCGGGGCGGGCTCGGCTGCCTGAGGCGCGGGGCGGCGGCCTGGCGCGGCGGGCCCCGCCCGCTCGGCTCGGCTCGGCTCGGCTCGGCTGGGCCCGGCCAGGGCTGCTGGGAGTTGTGGTCCGCGCTGCCGGCGGGGCGGAGCGGGAGGGAGCCGGGGTCGGAGCGAGCCGAGCCGAGCCGCAGCCCCGCGCGGGAGCGGCCGCAGGCGGCAGGTTGGTGGCAGCCCCGGGGCGGGCGGCGGTGGCGGGGGGGAAGCCGAGCCCGGGGCGGGGGAGAGCCGAGCCCGGCCCCCCTGCGGAGCAAACCCCGCCGAGCCGAGCCGAGCCGAGCGGTGGAGGAAGGTGTCGGGGGGGCACCCAGCCTGGTGCCCAGGGCAGGGAGCCCAGGCCGGGGGGCGGCTCTGGGGCAAGGGGTCAGGGCTGCCTGGCCGTGCCAAGGTGGGGCCCGGGGCCTGGCCGAGGCCGGGGGAGAAGCGGGGCGCTGGGACTGCAGCTGCCCCGGGGGCTGCCCGCCTGCTTGGCCTCCTTCCCCTCGAGCGAGAGCGGCCGGTGGGGCAGTCGGTGGGGGGCCAGGTGGGGCGGGGGGGGCAGGTGGGGCAGTCGGTGGGGGGCCAGGTGGGGAGGCGGGTGGGGGGGGGGCCAGTTGGGGCAGTCGGGGGAGGGGGCCACCAGCCCCCCAGGCGCAGAGCAGCAGGTCGAGCCCCACGCCCGGGCTGGTTTCTGCTGCCCAGCTCGGGCCCGTGCGGTGCATGGACACGGCCCTGTCCCCTCGCGTGGGCACCAGGCAGGGTCAGTACCCGCCCCGGGCCAGCAGCCAGCTGCTGTCACCTGCCTGGGAGCAGCTTTGTGCCGGGGCTGGTGAGTCTGTGTCATCCGGGCTGCCCTCAGCACTGTGCGAGCCGGGGACTGGCAGCTGGCAAGGCAGGTGTCAATCAGCTTTTCTGCAGTGGAGGCAGGATGTTACAGGGCGTCATACAGGCCCAGCAGGTGTAAATCAGAGGAGAGTTCCTGGGAGCTGCTGTTCTTGCAGCTGGGGAGTTGTGACTGTCTCTGTCCTCAGCCTATGTCCCCATGATCAGACGCGCTAGACTGGGCACTTGATGACACCAGCACAATCGAGAGGTTTTGGAAAACAACCCTTGTGTTTCCAGCACTGTGGTGACAGGCAGCCTTTGCTGCCTCACCCCAACACTTGTTTATGGTGAGGAGGTTCCCTCCTTGCAGTGAGAGCAGGCGATTCCTCAAAGCATGGCCTGGGACAGCTCTTTGCTCCCTGGCACTCACTCAGATCCAGAACACAAGGCTGAGACCCTGCATGGCGCAAAGACCAGTCTGTTGTTTGAAAAGCACCTATGGCTCCAGTAAGAATCCTTTCGTTTAACTTTCTGCAGCCTCTAATCCGGCCTTGAGTCGTTACGTAACGTCTTTGCTGTGTATGACAGCACACCTACATTTTATACCACATGCAACTTCCATGTAATTTTAAACCGATGGTCTCTCTTTTGAACTGACTTTGCAGTTTATTATTAACTGATGCTGCTAGATCCCAGGCCACCAGGCACCTTAAATGAATACACAGACGCAGTATTAAGGTAAAGAACTTGCAATTTCATTGAATGCATCCAGCCACGTTGACTAAATCCTTCCAAAGAGACCTGCTCCTTGGGCAGTGGTTCCTGGGTGGTCACTCTGCTTCAGTGGTTCCCAAATCCTGTCCTGAAGTGGAAAAGGGATTTTTTCCTGGCCTGCCAGTGACACACATGCTTGTGGGAAATGGTTCTGAAGGCATTTACATTCAGAGGGATTTTGCTACCACAGAAAGGAGCTGCTGAGCTGGAAGCTCTTGGGGGTGTGGCTGAAGAGTTATCCTTGAGGGGTGCGGCTACCGGTGACTTTTCTGGGGGAAGGAGACTGATGCCAATGGCTGCAGCCTCTTGGGTTCCCATTTGTGTGGGGTCTGCATTGTGATGGCTGGAGCAGGCACTTCTTGTGCAGGCTGTGGAGTGTTGAGTTTTTAACTCTGTTGCCATTCCCCATTTGATCAGACTGCGACGGTGGGTGGGGATATGCTGCCAGTGGGCGATTGGCTTAAGTGTGGGCAGTGAAGTGAGCGCCCTGCAGCAGTCAGTGGGATAGCTGTTCCCTTTGCTTCCTGGGGGATATTAACTTCATCAACCCACTGGTTAAAGGACAGCTTTGCTGTCACCTTTAACCAGCAACTTCCTCAGATGTTGCCTTGGAACATAAACAAAACCACTGTCGATACAAATCACTCCTCTGCCAAGTGCTCCTGCTTACCACAGCCCCAGGCAGCCCCTGAACACAATTACTGATTTAAAGGGGAACTGGAAAGCCAAGGCCTGTGTTCAAGGAGGCAGTATTTCAAAGGGATACCAGTTTCCATGAAGTGAGAAAAGTTACCCAAACTCTCCATGCCTGCTCCAGCCCATCACAATGCACTGTCCCTTTGCAGACACCCTGCGTGCCATGTGCACTTTGAGGAATTCCCATTAAAGCCCCCTAGGCACATACAGCAGATGTGGAAACTGGGAAACAGAACGGGAGGAAGTTAGTTTTGCAAATATACTTGTTCTACAGGTGCCCTTTTCTAGTTTGGTATACAACTGTCTCAGCCTCATGCCCCAGCCTGCCAGGACTGCAGCAACAGCATCACCTTGCAGACCGAGCACTTTGCCTTCTAGAGCATTTCACCAAGGAATAAGCAGTTTGTGCCTTACATATAACTTGCTCTGGAATGTAACAGCACAAGCACCTGGCCCTCTACACTATCTCACCATTGCTGGTGCAAGAACCTTCTCCCCAGAGACAGTCCACCTCTCTCCTTTTTCATTATGTACTTCTGCTGGTAGCTGGTTTTTTTGGGGGGATATAGGTTAAACGGAAAATACTATACAGGATAAATCATCTATGTATACTTGAGCAAAGTTATCAGCAACTTTATCCTCCATCTACTTTATGGCATCTAAATGGCTAATTGCAATGGATATGCAATGGGGATAAGGAACAGATGGCTAGTGCAGTTCCTTTCACATTAATAGGAGTTACATTTTTGAAAATGTCCATGTATTTGAAAAATCCAATTGTGCTTTTGCATTCACCCCCCGCTCCTGCTCCAAGATGTCTCAGGGAGAGAATTCAGAGCAAACCAATGCCATGGCCAGAGAAAGAAAGTCAGAGAAGCTGTCTCCTATTAAAGGGAATCCACTTGGTAAATTCTCCATTCCACATTGTAAAGGGAATTCCTACTCTCGAATCCACTTTGTAAATTTTCCATTCCCTTCTTTTGTCAGGTGCTTTCAAAGGATCCTTGACAAGAGTGAAGAAACAGAGCAGCCATCTGGACTGGAACTTTGTAGGTATTGACCTTTGAAAACTTTGGTTCTTTGTTGGTTTGCCAAAATAAATCTCAACTGCCCCTCTTCCCTGACCTGTGATAGTATGAAGGGCTATCGCCTTCCAGATGTGCACTTGGGTACCTTTCCAGCTGCCATTCACTGACCATTGGCTGCAGCCCTACACGGTGTTGAAAGGCAGGGAACTGTGGTTTCCATTCTAGGTGACATGCCTGCCTGAGCCAGTAACTGTGTGTCGTGGTGGAGAGAGTCCCAGAATGGAATAGCACCGGCTGCTTGGCGGAATGGTTGTACTTTGGGGGCAGTCTGGCACTACAGCTAGATTTGCCTTAACCCAGAAGTGCAGAGACCCTAGTCCAGCATTATTTACCATGTGGCAACTCCTACGGGCCCCGGTGAAGGTCACCACATCACAGTGTGGGGCACTATATACAGTACTGTGTATAATAAGATGGCTCTGCCACAAAGAGCCTGCAATCTAATTAAAGACAATGCAACAAGTGAGTAAGAGAAAATGGAGGAAGAAGAATGGGGATAAGGAATAGATGGCTTCACAGACCTGCTATGGGCACACACAGCAGGCTGGCTGCAGAGAAATTAAATTAAAACTCTTTTAAAAGGAAAAGATACAAATAAAATAGATCTCAAGTCTGATAACCAAGCAGGTGGGAACTAGATTCAGGTGACCCTGTTCTGACAGAATAAGAGCTGGTATGAACCCTTGCCCAGAGTGCAAAGTGAAACCCAGGCCTTGCTGGGTGTTAGACTAGTTTGGTTAATTGGGGGGAAAACAAAAAAAGCAACCTCCACTCCTCACCCCCCACGCACACACTCACCAAGTTATGCTTCTGCCCTTTCTGGTCACAGCAGTGCTCAGCTGTGTCACAGGGGGCTGTTCCCAGGGTATTTCTGGGCATGTCCAAAGCAGGCAGTATTCGGATCCTGTGAAGGAGCCTCATCACTTTTTCATCCCAAAGATTACAGCTTTGGATACTTTCTGAAAGCATGGACTTCAGGGGCCTTATCTGAACAGAGCCTCTCATCCCTGAGCAGCTCACCTGTCCAGTAACCTCAACTGCTGCTTTACTATGCCTGGCCAAGGAACACGGTGTGCTCTAGAGCACTCCTCTCCCTGCTGCCCCACAGGAGACTCTGTCCTTTCCACCGGGTGTGTCTGACTCTAAAGCGAGAAAAGCTGGCATTCCACCAACGTGGATTCTGGTTTTAGTAACCCTCTGAGAGGTATCATCTGTTCTCAGTGGAATGTGCTCTATTCCCTGAAAGGAGAGTCATTTCAGAGCACTTAGGTCAAAGTATAATCTGTGATGTGCTACGACATACATCTGTGAAAAGAACGTTCCCAGCTTCTCTCCTGGCTATGCATCAGCCAGCTTTTAGCAGTGCTGGTGTAGCAGGCAGGAGGAAAAGCTCTGGGGGAGCAGCACTAGCTACTGCACAGAGCTCTCAGAGAGAATGGAAGAATGGGCGCCAGGAGCCAGGGAAGAAGGGACAGAGGCTTGGGTAGATAATCACTTGATGCCCCCCCAGCCTGGTTCGCATCCTGTTTGATGTTCATAAAAAGGGGGAGGGAAGGAAGCACAGCACAAGACTATGCCCACCTTCAAGTCAAGGTATTTGGCAGGATTGGGGTAGGGCCTCATTTCTTGTTCCATCTTCATTGGCCAAATACTTTCTCTTAAATGGTCCCCCTTTGCTGAGTTCCTACAGCGTGCAGAATGGGATGCAGATCTCTTCTGAACAGCAAGCAGGTGCTGAATCTGACACACAGTGAGTAATGCCAGACTGAAAAAGGCTTAATGCCCATCTGGGTTCTTGTTTTTCCAGACCCTGCCTGTCTGCACTGCGTTTGAGAATGAATAACCTCAGAACACAGCTGATGCATATCACTAATGATAGCAGCACAGTAGGGCTTCCTGGGGCACGGGGCTTGTCCAACATGTAGATGTGAACACTAACAACCTGCCACTCGCTAACGCACTGCTCACAAGTCTCCAGGGAACAAATGCAACTATGCTTCCCCCTGGCAAGCCCTTCCCTCCGTGCCCCTACTAACCTGCATGGTGTGGGTGCCTTTGAGAACCACGAGGACCGATCACCTGGCCCTTTTATACACATCTAAGAACAGCTTGTCAAAAATGTCTTTGGAGTGGCTGATGGACTGGAGCTGGTCACTGGATGGACTCCGGGACTTTATCGCTACAGGGATCCAGTCCTTCCGGGACTGTGACACCTCTGCACTCAGTGCTGTCGCCTGCCTCTTGGTCCTCTTTGTTTGGTACTGTTACCACGTTGGCAGGGAGCAGCCCCGCACGTACGTCACTGTGAATTCCCTCATGCAGAGCTCCGATGCCAACGGCTTGCAGAATGGGTACGTTTACTGCCACTCCCCTGAGTGCGTGCGCTGCACACGTAACGACGGGCTTAACCAGAAACTCTATCACAATCTGCAGGAATACGCCAAGCGCTACTCCTGGTCCGGCATGGGCAGGATCCACAAGGGCATCCGAGAGCAAGGGCGCTACCTGAACAGCCGACCATCCATCCAGAAGCCAGAAGTCTTCTTCTTACCCGACTTACCAACAATGCCCTATTTCTCACGGGATGCTCAAAAGCATGATGTGGAGTTACTGGAACGCAACTTCCGGACCATCCTGTGCGAATTCGAGACTCTCTATAAGGCCTTCTCAAACTGCAGCCTCCCACAAGGATGGAAAATGAACAGCACACCCAGTGGGGAGTGGTTCACCTTTTACCTGGTGAACCAGGGCACATGCGTTCCCAGGAACTGCAGGAAATGCCCACGGACGTATCGCTTACTTGGGAGTCTTCGCACCTGCATTGGCAACAATGTCTTTGGGAACGCGTGTATCTCTGTGCTGACCCCTGGCACAGTCATCGGGGAGCACTATGGACCAACCAACATCCGCATACGATGCCATTTAGGTATGTATCCAGCAGAAGCAGAGAGGAGCTACAGGTATTTTTCTTCCTTCTTCGTTGCCAAAACTGACGTTAGTTCTTCCAAGGCTGTGGAATTTAGTGAAGAGTCTGCAGTATTTTAAAGGTATTGAGTTCAAATCTGAGCGGGTTTAGTCTGTTCTCATCAACGTTAAGGAGGATTTAGCCGCCATCCTATGAAGGGTAATAAAAATTATACAAGGATTAGATTTAGGGAGCTAGGCTAATATAGTCCCAGAGGGATTATGATTGTGGTCTAAAGTGAAAGGAGAGAATAATTCACAGTCTCAGAAGATGCAGCTCAGGGCACAGTGACCTGGAGCTAAGGAAGGAAACATGTAAGGTTAGGAAACAGCTATTGAGTCAGAGTAACCACACAATAAAGAAGTGACTCCTCGGTGCGGGAGCCTCACTGTGGACACTCCAGAACCAGCAAGAGTAGCTGTTAGAGTGGATGGAAGGGTCCTGCATGAGGCTGAGAGTCAGATGGGATGACCCAGCTGGTCGTTTCTGTCCCTTCTAGCTCTGAGTCTGCTCTCACATTGCACATGATGCCCAGAGCCACCAAGGAGTCAAACAATGGTATTTGTTTCTCCAGGAGCTGATCATGGTGTTTTGCTAGTTTTTTTTTTTTTAAGCACAATAAGAACGTTACATAGGCCAGAGCTCACACTGGGTACAGCACCCTCCTTTAGGTCCAGCTGCCCCACTCCGCCTGGCATTCTCCAGCTCAGTAGCCAGAGGAATTTCTCTTCCTCTCCCCCACCAAAAAAAGACCTTTTAAAATTGCAGGGGTTGACAGAGTTTAGCTTGACGGCAAGCTGTGGGGGAGACATGCTCACTGCCTGGGAGGCTCTGAAGTAATGGGGTCTTTCTGGGCTGCCCCAGATACTCCAGCTGCTTCCACCTGTACCACTAGGAGACTCTGAACTGGCATGGAAACTCCAGTGAATCATCACTGTAGATTCCATCCCTCCTGGGTTATGTGCATGAGAACAGGATCTTCGTTGCTTCAGTCTATGCCCTTCCTGCAGCTCCATCATCTGGGATGGGGCTGCTCTACTAGTGACTCATGTTTCGCTGCTGTGAAGAGGACCTGTCACACAGCAGGGCCTGACTCCAAGCAGAAGCAGCAGCAGCTCTAACTCTGAAGCTGCAAGAGTCTGTTTTTGTGCCCATCAGCCATCCCTTGGAAAAGTAAAGGGAGGAGAGGCCCAGACAGCATCTGGCCTCTGCAGAATTGTCTCAAAGCAGAGCCCAGCCCCTGCAGCTCAGAGAGCAGGAAGCCTGGATTGTTGTCAGTTCTTGGGAGCCCTCTCACCCCGACCCTCGGGAGAGCCCTGGCTGGGAACGTGTGTCTGCTGCTCACAGCCAGGATTTGGAACGTGGTGGGGGAAGAATGTGCTCGTGGCCCTGCTGGCACACCCCACACATCTGGCCAGCCACCTCCACTGGTAAACACACAAGCTGTCGCTTGCTTGTTATTTTTACATTAGATGCAAGCTTTCTAGCCCCACAGCTTCACTGGGGTAGCTAGAGCCAGCCCCTCACTTCCCCCCTTCCCTTGCGGCTAGCTGTGGAGCTGTGTCACATGGGGCTGGGACGGAGGAACAGGTAGAGCACTCAGGCAACTTCCCCGTCTCCTCTCCTTTGGAAGGGGCTGGCAGAGGCGTCGAGGAGTGGGACAGAAGGAGCAATGCAGCTATGAAACACCTTGACCTGCCACGTCTTGCTGCCTGTGTATCCCCTCCCCTAAAGTCAGGGGAGCAGCCTCCTAGGTGGAGTCACAGCGAGGTGCCCGGCTCTTGGCAATGCAGAAGCTCCCCTGGAATCCATGCCTCAGTGTGTGGCCAGGCAGGAGCCGCATGCCCAGCACCGCCTCGGACTGGTCTCCTGGCTGCTGAACTTCAGCTCAGCTGACTTGTGCGCAAACCCAGGGCCATTTGCAATGTAAGCTGGGCTGCCCAGAGCCACGCCGGGAAGGGCAGTAGCACAGCAGTTATGGCACCCGGACACAGACGCCAAGAACCGGATGGTCCGGTTAAAACCTAACGGAACAGGTTAGCTCTGACATGGAGGAACAAGAAGCAGAGTAGGCGTGACAGGAGCAGCACAGCCGGGGTCGTGGGCTCACTAGTGCCTCCCCTTCAGGGGGAGTCGAACCGTGGGGAAGATTGTGCCCGTAGGGCTGGGCCGTTCTACCCCTTCCCTGGGGCATTTCCCAGACTCCCAGGCCATGTGCTCTGAGGCCTGGTGACAATGCTGGCAGGCCACTGTGCCTGGGCCAGGGCACCCCATACATTTAACTCTTGTCTTGCTTTAGTGCTAAAGCCCCAGCTCCCCCAGTGTGTGTTTAAAAACCCCTGTGCAGTGAGACCATACCTTGCTCTTGTTAATTGTTCAGCTTGCAGCAGCGCCCCCAGTCCCCTGCTTCCAGGAGCCTGCCATTGGAGTAGCCAGGCCTCCGGTATATTTCGACGTGAGCACGTTGCTGAACTGCCGTATTGCCACCAGCTCTCGGTGCAGGGTCCCCGGCTCCCGTCCCCGGCTGTCCAATGCCATGAGCAGTGCTTTCTCGAGGCTTCAGGCACTGCTTCAGTCTGTCCCTCGTTGGGGAGTCCTCCAGTCCAGAGGGCGTCAGCTAGATGTTGCTAACTAAGTGCCCACACAATGATCAACTCATTTCTTATAGGACATAACTTCTGCTGCAGAGAGGATTTGGATGGAGCTTCTGCAGCTCAGGACACTGTGTGTGGAGGGAACCAGGTTTTGTTGTTCAGTCTCTGCAACGTACATCAAAGAAACATAAACAACCCCCACTCCCCCGGGCGGCTGGGGAGTCCTTGCTGTGCCCAAGTGCTTTAGCACCAAAGTCAGTCCGCTGCTGTGGCTGTTCTGAATGTCTCACCTCAGAGCAGCAGCCAAACACATGCCAGCTGTGACCATGGGAGACTCCTGGGTGCCCTAAACCCTTTGTCTCCCTGCAGCTCGACAGTCTATTGGCCCCACTGCAGCTGCTTGATCCTAGTCTGTAATGAGGGATGTTACTTTCAGACAGAAAGGTATAATTCCAGGAAGCTGCTGCTTGCTGGGTGTGTTAACGTCTCAAGTGAAGTCCAGTTTTCTCAGGGGTCTTGGTCAGTCTGTGATGTCCCGTTTATCTGTGGTAACTGTAGGGTCTCTATCACTATAACATCTGAGCACCTCGCTACCTGTGAGGAAGTAGAGCACTGCTATCCACATATTAGAGAGAGGGATCGCAGCCACCAGGCCGACTGACTTGGCCAAGGTCTCTCTCACACAGGCTGTGGTTGAGCCAGGAATTGAACCCAGGTCTCTCGAGAGTCCCGGTCCAGTGCCCTAGCCATCAGACCAGTGCAGAACATCTCTGCTTCCCTCAGACATCAAGTCCGAAGCCAGAGAAACGTGTCCGGATTCTTGCTTCATTCTGTGCCTTTGTGCTTTGGGCACAAAAAGTCTGTGGTATCCAGCTAGTTCTTTGCGGGCACTGAACTACAACCAGCCTTCAGTTGCCACGCAGGGTTGTATGGCTGTCAGGCACTGGATTGAAGGGAAGCAGAGCAGGGAAGAGGGGTGTCCTGGCTGAGCTGGGTGGGACGCCAGGACTGGAATCTGACGTGGAAGCCTACACGTGCTCTGAGCCCAGTTCCAAGCCCTGCAGATTGAGTGTAGCTCTTCTGTCAATGCGAAACGTTCTAAAAGCAAAATGCTGGCTCAGCGCTGGCCCGTTAGGGACAGAGAAGGACATGGCTCCTTACTCTCCAGCCCTCACTGCAATACAAGCCCCACCACCATCCACCACCCACATGCAGCTTACCGCTTGGATTTCATGCCCGGGACAGAGTCAGACAGTTCCCTCATTAAATACATCACAAGTTCTCCTGAAACATGGCCATTAAATGCCAGGGGCAGGCTGGCCTGGACTTAGGGCTCTGCTGAGTAAGAGGGGACCTAGGCTTCAGGCTGGTGAAGTTCAGAATGATGGGAGAGTGATGCCAATGGGGGGCTGGAGACTCAAAACCCAGCAGCCTGGTAGCAGGGTTATGAGGGGCTGTTCTCCAAAAGCTTAGCCACATATTGCCATCTCCAGCCCACAGCTCAGAGAAAGGGCTCACCTGCTCCCTGAAGAAAAGGGACAGTTTAGCCACCTAGACCCAGCTCCCATGACCCACCCCGTTTTCTTTCCTGTATTTTGCACCTGAAGGTCTGAAGACTCCCAGCAACTGCGAGCTGGTGGTAGGCGGCGAGCCCCAGTGCTGGGCCGAAGGCCGATGCCTCCTGTTTGACGATTCCTTTCTGCACACTGCGTTTCACGAAGGCAAGTAGAGCATGCACACCTCACCTCGCTCAGATACCAATAGCCTTTCAAAGCATGTCTCCAGCCAGGCTCCTCCAGCCCAGTAAGGGATGGATAAGCTGGGGCAGGTACAGCAGAACCTCATCCCAGCTCCACGTCCTCCAAGGCGTGTAAAGGTTTGGGTCACTGATTTGGTTTTTCCTTTGTTTCCCTGCATCCCTCACTCCCTAGGACCAGTAACTGTCCCAGCCAATAACCGGAGCAGGCTAGGAATCTCAGTGAGGCCTCTGCCTTCCAGAGTCTCTGCCAAGGAGGTGTTAGGTACTTATCCAACCTCAGCCTTTTGTGGCTTAAACATCACTAACCCCCAGAGCTGTGCCCAGTCCACTTTCTCAGAGTCAGCCGCTTGGCTTGACTTGTGCTTTGCTTCTGTTTTGTGGCGTTTGTGGCTTTATTTCACAAACAAAATTGTCACAAACATTTACCAGCCCAGACGTGAGGCCTTTGTCTGCCTTTTCCATGATGACGGGGAGCATGAAAACCAGCGTGTTGCTGGGCAGTTTTGCAAAGCTGCTATAATAGAAATGCAAGGAGCAGCTGTGTTCTGATTCCCCACTTACCCACAGCAACGCTCCTTACCTGGGAACCACCCGGCGCCACATGGGCCACTTTCATGGCCACTAACAGTAACAAACGGCATCATTGATGAGTCAGGCAGGGGCAAATGCTGTGAAGCATTTGGAGAAAAGCATGACGTGTCCTTTGCCAGGTAGCCCCTTTGCCTCGATACAGGGAGGGCAGCTCAGACTCTACCCACTACCTCCCACCCGACCTCAGTGAATGCTATTCCCCCCCAGGTACCCAGATCTGCCATTTCCCAAGTACTCACGATTGGCTAGCAGGAAGTGCAGTCTCCTCGAGGAGGTGGTGTGACTCCTGCTCCAGGCAGCGGCGCTTCTCCTCCCTGGGTCAGGTCTGCTCTGACTTTGGGCTGGTGCAGCTGGGTTTCCTGCAGCAGCGATCTTTCCCTAGTTCTGGCCTGGTTTTAGTTTCCCAATGCTGCTCACAGCCCCAGGAGAAGAGACGGGAGTTCTGTACCTGCTTTATGGCTCTTTCCCTTCACTTGGGTGGAGCGTCTTGTCATGACTGTTTCACTGAGGGGAGCTCTGCTGAATTCCCATCTAAGAGTTGGGGCAGGCATAGGAGCAGCTGCCATGCTGCTTGACATAGGGGAGTACTTTGGAGAGAGTGGGTGAGCAAGAACTGCTGCTCCCCACATAAACTGTGCGACGGCACTGGGAAAACAGCCCGTTCCCAGAGACCTGGGGGATTGCAAAAGGCAGATTAGCACACAGGTGCTCAGTTTATGGGAATGGACTTGAGACAAAAGCAAGTCTTGGACTTTGCAGGCTGAGCAGCAGCAGGTGTGCTCAGTGTCTGGCTGGGAAACCTCCACGGTCAGTTGCTGTGGTGCAAGTGACTCAGCAGGGGCACCTCTCCCAGCCCGTCGGAGCTGAACCAGTGCCACAACCTGGGGCGGGGGCACCGTGCATCTGGAAGCGTGCGGTTTCCTTTTGACTAAGAGTGGGTTGGACAGATACCCCAGTGGGACCCAGGGTTAAGAATCTCAGGGGAACAGGCCCCCTAGTGTTCTGGCCATAATCTAGAGGGGCGATTCCATTCTGCCTCATTAAAATGCCTTATCCAGTTTCATGGACACACAGTTCCACTTCCTGTTTCAAATGATTCTGTGGCACGGCTGGGCATTGTACAGGTGGCTGAGCGTACCCACCCCTGCTGTGTACCAGCCTAGTTACAGCTACTCATCAGTCTCAAGCTCTTGGGCTTCCTCGCGCTGAAATCCCCTCCACGGTCTGGTGGGGAGGACAGGCCGAGGGCTCTCTGTGGTACAGAGATTGTCGTGTGCGGAAGGGGCACAGCCCCATGAGTTGCTCTGGGGAGTGCAATTGTACTGCTTCCTAGGTGGGCTCCGTGTTAGTTTCTGTAACAGGGCAGGAGGGCAGTGGGCTGACCCCAGTCAGCAGAGCAGAGCCCCGCTGTCTCCCTGCCAGCATTAGCTCGCTATGGATTGCTGTTCTGAGCACCTGAGACGAAGGGAGAAGTGTGCGTGCGGGCGCCTGAAGCCAGCACGGTGCAGCACTGTGGCCTGGGCTCCAAGGACTGCTTGTACTTCACAGCTGGCTCTTGTGTTTTGTGTAGGTCCCCCTGACGAGGGCCCTCGTGTGATCTTTATGGTGGATTTGTGGCACCCGAATGTTGCAGCTGCCGAGCGCCAAGCCCTTGATTTTATCTTTGCTCCAGGACGATGATGGTGCTTCCTTGCCACAGTGGGTTCGAGGGCATGTGGGTGGCCTGCCGGGGCCTTGCCTCGGGCAGCCCTGCGCTGCTGTTCCACCTCTGCACTTGGAAGCCTGCCTCACTGGAAAACTTTCTCATAGCACATACAGTGTCCGGTTTTCCCCTCGCTGGGGTTGTCATCAATGGAAGCTTCCAACTTGTATTAACTCACAGTCTCTTTCTTTCCATCATTGCTTCAGGGAATTCTCTCCACTCTCAGAGTGCGTTGTTTTCACTCTGTAATTTAGATGCAGTACCGCTCTAGTATGTGTTCTGTTGCTACTGTGATTTGCAGTGTTCAGAATTAGACTAACAAAATCAAGGGTGTTTGTTTGAATGTAATAATGTAAAACTTCTTGTGGACATCAGAAAAACACAAAAAATCAGCTCAGTGCTGTGCTCAGCCTGTCCTGGTCACTGTTTACAGCCACCTTGTGGACAACCCGGCCAGCCAGACGGACATGCCTGAGGAGCACAGTGCTCTCCTGCCTCCTCTGTGCAGAATAACTTCTCTGGGGCGGAGGGTGTTCAGACCAGTTGCAAAACCAGAGCTGAAGAGGGTGATGGTGCTTTAGAAACACAAGCTCTGTGCTAGCACACGGCCTTGGGGCCAGAGGCTTTTAAAAACATTTTCCTCCAGTGTGTGAATAGTACTGCTGGTGGCTGGCTCAGGGCTGGCAGGAAGGAGTATCACTTTGAGCAGAAGGTGGCTGGCGCTCAGCCTGCTGCCACAAGACCTCACTTGGTCAGACTGGCGTGGAAAACACAAACCCACATTGCCAGGGAGCTGAGTAACTTCACCCCCCCCCAGGCAGAGTTACACAGGAAACCTGAACCTTTCGTTTGAACAAAGGTTTTTATTAATTTCCCTAAACCCCTCATTTAGCTGTTCCCTTACACTTTCAAAGCCCCAGGCTGGGCTGTACACAGCAACCATTAGGGCCTCAGTAGCAGGGCCAAGGCAGGAGGTGTATGAAAGTACAGTGTAACTGCATGAGTTGCCCAAGCAGCCGAGGAGGGTGGTGTGTCTCCACTTCTCAGTCTTCTTTCCCAGTGCACGATGTAGCAGAGCGTCAAAGGGACCTTGGAAGGAAGTGTGAGACCATCCACAGAGGTATTTAATAACGTATCATAGTCCTACCTGTAAGAGTCCAGTCTACCAGCTACCCCGTATGTTTTTCTTGGAGATTAGTCAATTGTCTGTGTCTCTCCATACAGAGCTGATGTCAGGTGTGTAATATGTAACAGCATGTCGTGTATACAGCCACATGTACTCACTCTGACTGGAAAGCAGATGTGATAACATGGGTAACTGCTGCAGGAGGAAAATGAATCAGCAATGCTCCCTTTAACTCACTCCTGCATGATGTACCAGGGACAGCATACATCTGAGCTCACGGGAGTTTTCTACACAGATTTTTCAGTGATTAGGGCGCAAGAGAAGGCAGAAGTTTCAAATACATCTAACGTATTTTTACACATAACGATCTTAAAAGAATACCTGAAGTGCATGATTTCTACACACGTTGAATACTTTGTGATAGAATTACAAAGGAAGCAGGCTGACTCGGTCATTGTGTTACAGGTTGGTGACATTCACACCAGTACATAAGGAAGACTATCAATAAACAATTGTGCTGAAAAATGGAATGGGCTGTGTGTACTCAGATGGCTTGTTTGCAGTGAAAAACTGGGAATTTGGATCCTTGCTATGTTGCTGGCTTGGGCCTGCTGAGACGCCCATTGCATGCAGTGCTGGCAAATTGGAGGTATTGCACTCAGGAGCAAGTAGAGCAGCAAAACCAGATTTGGAACAGAAGCTCTAGGGGGAAAGATTACAGGGAAGCAGGCAGGGCTCGGAGAGAGAAAAGGCCACCATGCAGGGCTAGGAGGTAACTATGTAGAGATGCTGTAAAGGGGACAGCAAGCAGTTGTCAGGCACAGAGGACAGAACAAGAACCAGAGCGGTTTATCCCAATACCAAACGCTGCTAAGAGGAGCAGGGGCTGTTAAGCGTACGCTAGCACCACTGCTACAGCTCCACTGGAGGTGTCTTGTAAGAGCAGACGCCACTCAGCATGCAGATGCAGGACCAGGGTGAACTTGCCAGCTGCACTGATGGGATGCGTTTTTCATGCTCCGAGGAAGAGCCACCAGCTGGCAGGGAAGGGTTTCCCAAAACATCCAGGCCCCTGCTCCATTGTTTAAAGTACATCCGCTAACTGGAGTAGGGGAAGCCTTAGGAAGCAGCACACTGCACTGCTGGTGAAGCAACGTTCGCTATTGAACAGTAAATTCTCAAAAGCACATGGGCCATTAGGCAAAGTGTCCCACGTATCACTCAGCCCCGAGGCATGTGTCTTCGTTAGCAATGCTATCCCAGACCAGGAAGCACAGTCGGACCATACGCTGCCACTGGAGTGGCCGCGTTTTAGTATTCTTGCTTTTAACACCACTATTGTTTCATTTTCTCGCCGCACAGAAACCCAAAACCAAGAGCCCATGTTGTGCTGCTCCCGGAACACATTTCCTCTCCATAATCACGTGCCTGAGATGGGCCTCTGCGCAGATGTAAGCCGAGGAGCAAAGGAAAGTAAGGGCGGCGTAGCTGTGGGGTTGCCGATAGGTGGCACAGCAGCTTGTAGCAGTAGATTTCTGAAGACAGCAAGTGAAATTGTGTATTTCTACTTCATTTCTGTGCAAGAGCACCTGCCTGGCCCTAGTCAGGCCTTTTACACAACCCCTCACCAGGGCTTTGTTCCCTGGCGCTTCATGGGTCTCAGTCACCAGCTTACCAAATCTCCCAAGGTGGGAGGCTGCATAATCTCCCTGTAACATGTCGGGGGCACGAGGGAATATTCTGGCAGCATCTCATAGCTCAGCTTGCTGTCACACTGCTGCGTCTGCCAGACTCAGCCTTCCCTGCCTCTCAGGCCTCAGAATCCCGCTCATTTTCTGGGTAGCAGCAAGGCTGGGGAAAGACACAAAGCGACCCACGGCTGCTAGGTGTCAGGAGACCCTCTGGCTGAGTACAGGCAGCAGCCTCTTGGCCCAGAACGTCCGAGAAATGCTGCCCATTATGCTAGGGCTGAGATGCAGAGACAGGATTCTTTGCTCACCAGCAGCGTGGCCAGTAAATGGACCCTGCAGCCTTTCTGGCTCCAGGACACCAACGACGTGCTAGCTAGTTGGGTGCAGTCTCGGCACTGTGCTGGCCTTTCACATCAGTCATCACCGCACCGAGAAGATCCATCCTGCATTAGGCTCTTCACTGTGGGCTCAGCCCTGCCTAGGAAGCACAGCAGACTACATGGCAGTTCCAATCCTCCCCTCTCAGCCACGGCGGCAGCATTAGTGGGGAGCATGGCGGTGTTGGCAGCAGAGAAGCCTGGCCATGGTTCGCTGGCTGCCCTCATGTCTGCTGACAAAGCTGGGAGTCAGATTCCACCACACCCAGAAAGCCAGAAGCTGAATCTTCCCACCCAGCTAAAACTGCACAGAGATGGCCCCTGTGAAGACAACAGTGAAAATAGGGTGGGGGGGCCCAATGGAAACCATGCTTTGTTCTAGCAGAACCTGAGGCTGGGATGAGAGTCACTAGGACAACATTTTCTCTTCTCGCTCCGGAGGGGAAGGAAGACAGCAAACCGCATTGGCCAGAGTAAGGTGCCGTGCAGAGCTCTACTCCTGCAACTCCGTCATGACCGGCAGGCCCACATCAGCAGGCCCGTAACATCTCTGTCCTTACCCCTCGACTTCCAGTCCTGTGCTCCCCGCACAACTCTGCCACGCCTTTGAGAGGAAAGGCCACCAAGCGTGATTTGGGGTGGCGTCGAAGCAAGAGACACCCCACTGAACTGCCCCCAATTCACTTGCACAGAATGTGAACCAAGCGCTGGATACACACTGTGCTGCGGGAGCCCTTTGGGCGGCCAGCCCCCAATATCTGAAGTCACAGGCGAGAGGATCGTGCAACAAATAAGACTACCACTTCCGACAAGCAGTGAATGGATGAGTCTTGCGGACTCCCCTTTATTTTACTTTACTTTACAGAAGTGCATGCACACAGCAGCACTCTGACAGACACAAACCCGTCTCAGAGATGACAGCTGTCAATCACATCGCTCAGGTCTACGCTGCCTTAATTGCTAATCTGACGCAATCCAAAACCGGAGCTCCGTTTTGTTCAGCAACGATGGCAGCTGCAGAGGCGCTGTACAGCTTCCTGGTGTGATGAGCTAAGGGGCTCTCTCCTGCCATTGCTGCTACACGCTACACCTGAACTGAGGGAGGTAGCAAAAAGGCAAGGAGGCAAGGTCAGATTTGACAGTAAAAGCATCTCCATAGGAGTGGCAGATAGATAGGTGCAGGCACAGCGCAGTGTGTCCAGGCCTGTAAACTGATATCATAAAGGCGCTCGTGAGAGCGCAGGGATGCTGCAGGAAAACAGCCAGCTCCAGTGGTTTTCTGCTCTTGGTAGGCAGTTTGGAAGGCCAGCGTTAAGCAGCTCACCAAAGGAAGGAATGCTGGAGACAGATGGAGGGACTATGAGACCTCCTAGACATTGCTGTTATAAAAACTTAAGTGCTTCATGTTATTGCAGGAGAGTTGTTAGTTCGCCTTCTATTCCTGTTAGTCTGACAACATGCAGGACACTATTAATTCAAGGTGAGGCACTACCTGGGGACAGGATCATTTCTGTAGCGTAAGAGGTATAAATAACACCAAGTCTGACTGACTAGGAGTGTGGGCACAGGAATTCCATGGCGAGACTCAGTCCCTGACAGACATCTCACAAAGCAGGTGTTGCACAGCAACCCATCACCACGTGCAGCGGAGAGCAAGCAAACGGATCACTTTCCCTCAAGGCACTCCAGGTGCATCACACCACCAGCAGCTCTGCAATCTGTCTCCTTAACTCTTCGGAAACAGTCAACATTTCCCAGCATACCTCAACAACGCAAAGAGCCCCCTTCGCAAGTGCAGGGCATGCTGGATTTCCGTGGCAGTACGGGACACCATCCCAGGGCCAGGCACTCTGCGGCTCCTGGTTACTCAGGGTTTAACTGATGAAGGATACGACACGCAAATAAAGCTTTGTGCCACCAGGTTCTTTAAAGAGCTGATTGCATGAAATAAAGGTCCTGGCGTTTTAGCTTACTAGAGACAGAGATTCTTCTTGCTTGGATTTGGGCAGGCCATTCCAGGAGGTCAAATCCAGCTCAGAGTAGATTCACCCCGTGCTTCAACAGCTTTTGTTTGGCCTTGCCCGGTAAGCTGAATGCGCTATCATGAGGGTTGGGAATACCCGAGTTGCGGAGTGGAGCGGCCACCTGCTGGAAGTACGTTTCCTGGACCGGGTTCTGGCAGGCATACACAGCAGTGGAGGCGTTCCTAACGGGGCAGGAAGGAAAGCAAATGTCAAGGTTCTGGGAGACAGAAGTATGCACCCTGGTGTCCTTTGCAAGTCCCCTGTGTTGTAAACAGCCAGCTCCAAGGACTAGTATACAGGGTGCTCTCAGAGGCATGGGCAGCCCTGACTGCTCAACCACTGCATAAGAGCAGGGTGTGCAACAAGAAATCTGTGATGCACTAAACCCTGGGAAAATAGGAGGCTGATAGGATGCGCCACCATCAGAACATAGACTCCAAGGTCAGAAGGGACCAATATGATCATCTAGTCTGACCTCCTGCACAACGCAGGTCACAGACCCTCACCCACCCACTCCTGTAATAGACCCTGATCTATGACTGGGTTAGTAAAGCCCTCGAATCATGGTTTAAAGACTTTAAAGTACAGAGAATCCAGCAGCAAGTGAGCTGTGCCCCAGGCTATAGAGGAAGGCGAAAAACCCCCAAAGCCTTTGCCAATCTGCCCTGGGGGAAAATTCCTTCCTGCTCTGGGGGAAAATATGGCAATCAGCTAAACCCTGAGCACGTGGGCAAGACTCACCAGCCAGACACCCAAGAAAGAACAGGTCTTGAGACCCATCTCCCCACCCAGTCAGCTGGGATTAACACTTCCAAATGCCACAGCTACACCATATATTCCCCTCCTCAGCATTTGTTTGGCTGGCTGGCAGGCAAACTCAGCACACCAAGGGCTGATGGATAAACACTGCCCACATGTATCAGCCTCCTATTCTGGCGGAGGCAGAGTCCCTATCGCTGGCTTTGAGCGGCTCCCTACACAGTACCCCTGGAGCAGGGAGGTGCCAGCATGAAGTTGTCGACTGGTTGTCCCAGGGGGATGCTGCGCTTCAAGACTGGCCTGACTCGCACCTGCGTGTCACACTCCAGCAGTTCTAGGTGTGGCAGCCCGCACAGGCTGCTCGACAAAGCACAGCCCCTCTCCCCAGCTCCGCCGCACCCTGTCCCTGGGCCTGTAGCCAGTTAATGACGTGGGCTCCCTGAGCATGCTCTCCTCATAGCACACAGACTCCTGGATTGCAAGGCCAGAAGGGACCAGGGGATCATCTCTTACCTCCTGTATTGCACCGGCCAGAGAACTCTAGAGCAGAGCTTTTAGAAACACACCCAATCTTGATTTAAACATGGTCGGCGATGGAGACGCCGCCCTCACTTGGTAAATTGTTCCAGTGCTTAATTACTCTCACTGTTAAACATTTATGCCCTATTTCCAGTCTGATTTCATCTAGTTTCAACTTCCAGCCATTGGATTATGTTATCCTTTCCCTGCTAGACTGAAGAGCCTTATTCCATATTGTTCCCCCCATAGGTCCTCACAGACTGCGATCAAGTCACCCCTCAGCCGTCTCTGTGTTACGCTAACAGACGGAGCTCCTGGAGTCTGCCACTAGAAGGCAGGTTTTCTAATACTTCAGTCATTCTCATGGCTCTTCTCCGAGCCCCCTCCAAAGTTATCAACTTGACAAGCAGCCAGGCCTAGGTTGGCTGACTGTTTGCTACCTGAAACCATCTAATACATGGAGGTTGGTTTGTTGCAGTGCGGACAGGACTCCTCACCCACAGCTCTGTAAACAGATTGTCTAGATCCCTCCTCCCCACAGTGTGCTGCTGTCGTCACTGTGTGCACCCCCTCTGGCCACAGACAAGAAGGGAGACCTGCTCGGCTTAACACTCTCACGATGAGGCAGCAGGGCAGCCATGGCTGTGAGGCCAAGCAGCTGCTGTGTGGACACAAATGGAACCAGTTCCTTGCGATCAGTGAAAGGAACAGGGTGGAGGCAGTGTGGGTCCTCCCCTGGTACCAGTGACACTGTGAAAGGCTCTGACTGTGATAAGACCATCTTGCTTGGAGCATCAGAATTTAGTTTGCCGCACGCATTACAGCTTGTTTCCAACCTAACAAGCCGTGCAAGAAAACAAGTCTAGACTGCCAATTTCAGGCACCTTTGGCTCCGAGCCGAGACACAAGCTTGCTAGGAACAGCTCTATTTAAAGCTGTGGCTTAGAACCTTATGGTGTCAGCAGCTGGCAACATTCTCACACTATGTCTTCATCCAAATCTTTGGCACTACTCATCCATGCCTTCAGCCCACTCTGCTGGGACCATCAGGCCTAGATACACAGCACCCGGCCCAACTCGTGGGCAGAAATCAAGTGGCCTGTGTTTAATTATTGAACATCAGGAGCTGAGGTGAGCTGACTGGCCCTTGCTGACAGCCAGCTCCAGGATTATGGAGTGTGGAGAACACAACGGCCTTAACATGGAGTTTGTAAAGTCCCCCCGCCTGACTCTCCTGGGCCCGAGACAGAGCTCATGGGTTCCCGGGACTTCTGTATCTCTTGCAGACAAGTAGCTTCAAGCCCCTCATCTACAAACGTAAGCCTGTTCTGCCAGGGCGAGGAGGAGAGCGGGGAGCCTATCACCCATGGCTGAAGAGAGGAGGGGGTGCCAGGCAGCCCTTACCTGATGGTAATTTCAGAAGCAGTCAGAAGCTGGTTGAAGTCAGAGTGGATCAGACTAGCAGCTCTCAGGAACTGCTGATCCTGAGCACCCAATACCTGGGGCAGGTTTGCTGCAGAACAGGAGAAGGGGCAGGTTAGGAAGCTGCCTGTGCCAGGTGGTTCGACCCAGTTGGGTCAGCAGGAGAGGATGCTGGATTTCTGCACCCGGCCTGGGGCAGGCAGAGAACAGCCCAAGGGACACCCTGTGGGACTCAACGCCGGCATGATGGTGCTGAGGGTTATGCTACGGGCTCAAGCACTGCACGATATAAAGCCAGAGTACTTCCCCAAAGAGGCATGGACAGAGCAGGGGTGACCAGGAAATCCTGAGGCAGGGATTGCCTAGAATCATGTGGGTCTCCCTCTCTTTCCCTCGTCCCTCTCTTCTGGGCTGGCGAGGACGTGGGGCTGGCAGGAGAAGGGAGACATTAGGATGGACTGGAATGAGGAGAGGCCTAAGGGGACGTCTACACAGCCCATCACTCAGTCTCTGAGCCTGGCTTGACAGAGTCTCAGCTCGTGGGGCTCAGGCTACCCTGCTAAAAGTAGCTGCGTAGACAGTGGAGCTGGTGCTGGGAAGCCTAGGGAGGGGGGCAGCCTTTAGAGCCCGAACTCCAGCCCCAGCTGCAACATCTACACAGCTGTTACAGTGCCTGAGCCCAAGGCTCCTGAGCCAGAGTCTGGCAACCCGGCTCTGAGCCTTGCTGCCAGGGGCTGCTGCTCACTGTGTAGAGGTACCCTAAGAGGTCAGGCCCGTATCGCTGTTCCCTCGCCTGCTTCCTGCACGGACACACTCAGTGTCCCCTCTTTACACGGTCAGAGACGTGCTGAGGAGCGCCCTGTGCTGCAATACTCGGGGAGGGGAGGGGTGTTACACCAGAGGGGGAGGGGTGTGCCTTTAAGACGTAGCAGTAAAATTGCCAGGCAGGAGCATTACTGCCCTGGAAAGGCGCTGCCCGAAAGCAGACGCCAGCCCACTCTCCCAGCAGAATTTGGCTGGAACCTGACACAGGCTGAGCACAGACGATCAGAACTTCCAGTGCTCTGACCGTGATCACACTTCACGAGGCATGGGACGAACACGCCCCACACAAGCAGGCCGAGCTCTTGGCCCGCATTGTCTTTCACCGAGCAGGAACCCAGACCCGTTCTGGAGGAAGGAAGGGCCAGAGCCGTGCTAACTGCAGACTGTGTTTCAGACAAGTGTCTGCAGCATGAGGTGTTAACGCATGAGCGTTACAGCAAAGCCCACGCTCACATCTAACTCCTCTTCTGGGTGTACTGCAGACCGGCACGCCCCAGAGCCACGAAGACAAGCCTCACCTGTGAGTACGTTCTGAATGCAGTCGTAGTGAGTAAAGCTGTAGGTGGCCTTGGCTGTAGAGGGATAGTCTTTGGGCAAAGTCTCCTTCAGGTGAACCTCCAGTCCATTGAGAGAAGCCAGACTGCTGTAATACTGCAAACAGTGCAACACAGACGTGCATCAGAGCAGCTCCCCTCGTTTAACAAGGGCTGTAACCCACCGGGACAACAAACGCTGACGACATGCAAACGACCCCTGGGACCACGACGACTGAAATTTTTGGTTCTGATCCAGCCCAGGTTGCCAACACTGGGAAGCTTTACCACCTTGAGGCTGTTTGGTGGCCTGTGTGATATTAACTGGTGGATCTCAGTCCATTCATTGGCCCACAAGTCAGTAATGCAAGGGGTTTGGCAAAGGACACTACAGTGGACAAAGGGCCTTTAAAGCACCCACTGCAATTCACCCATGGTAGGATGTAAGACTCTGACTTTACTATCTTCAGCTGCTTCTCTATGGAGCTCCCACTTCCACGAGAAACTGCCTGCTATTTTTTTGTAGCAGTAACCGCTTGCTACTATAACTGAAAACAAGCATTAGGTGGGTTACAGTGTAATACATTTAAACTGTGTTTAATTGCAGAAGCCAGGTGGTAGATGCACCCTGCACCTGGGTGTCCCACTCTCCCTCCAGACAATGGAGCTTTTCACAGCTTCAAGAGAACCAAAGGGGGTTTTAACTCTTCCCCCACTGAGGTGGATGCGTTTTTGGAAACGGCCCTTCTGCCCCCAACCCCATGCAAACCACAGCACCCCAGACTAAGATACTCTACAAATAACTCAGGGGTTCTCTCTGCTTTGGGCCTCAGCTAGCACAGATCCCAAGAACACATTCCCTCCGACTGGACGTTGGCCAATGGAACTGCTGTCCAACAAGGCACAGGAGGACACCTCTTCTCTTACTAAAGTGGGGTGCACAGACAGAGCTGAGCTGCCTGGATGTGGCAGGGCGGACGAGATCTGTGCAGTCTGCAGCCTGCTTCCCATCAAGTGCTAGGAAGATTAGTTTTCTAATCCCCATGGCTGTCCCTGCTCTTTTCTCAGCCGCAGGGAAGATTAAGCATCCATTCAACATGCTGGGATACCAACCCTACCTACCCCTGACCCTGCTGGTCTCTGGACAGGTTTTCTGTTCTGTGCAATAGGATGAAGGGATAAACCCAAAGATGCTTCCAATTGTTTGCACAGAGACAGGCCTTGCAGGACAATTTCTGCTCTGCCATGAGGGTCTGCGTCAGAATCACAGAAACACCCTCCCATGTGAAATGGAATGGTCCGCACTTGTGTGCTTAGCAAGCGACGTGATACGCATGCTCTGGCCTTCTCTGGTATCCAAAGGCCTCACCGAACTACGCACATTAATTCGTTCAGGCTCCATGCCCTAGGGAGCTGAAGGCTACTCTATTTTACAGATGGATAAACAGTACAGAGAAGCTGAGTGGCTTGCCATAAGTCAGAGAGCATGATGGAGCCAACACTAGGACCCATGAGTCCCGTCTCACAGTCCCCTGCTGCAACCGATAGACCAAAGGCCCATCCCAGTTACGAAACTCCAGCCTAAAACAACAGATGGGAGAGTGCCCTTCTGCCAGTGGAGACCAACAAGGGTGCTGCACCAAGAGAAAGGGTCCAGCCCAAGGAACCCCATCATGTCAGATCTGGCCCAAAACATAGGCTGTGTAAGAACAAGCTTTTGCAACTTCAAAGCATTAAGATCAAACCCAACATTTAAATGATTCAACTCCAACTGAAAGAATTTCAGTGAACAGCTCTCAAACATCCGCGACCATGGTAACACAGGAGCGCCAGAAAGGGAAACTGACTGGTCCATATTCATTGCCCAACTGAAACGCAAACCCCCCCAGTTTAAACTGTGTCTGGGGATACTGATTACCTGATGCCCCACACTCAGGCTTTAACGCTGTGAGTAAAGCACTTTGACTCCCACAGGGGCCCCCTCTTTTGCCATAGAAATTTTTGCATGGACTCCAGGGTAAGAAGCGGGTCCTTCTCTTTAAATAGCAAGTGGCAATTTAAAAACAAAGGCACAAATGCCAGGTTAGATGAGCCAGATTTCCCTTTCAGCTGTTCTCTCTCTCACTGAAGAGTGAGACAAACAGAGCAGGAGGGAGGGTGGAGCAGCCCAAGGTCTCCAGCCATGCGGGTTGTGGCCAAGCAGGAGATATCTCAGGCAGTGCAGAGCTGAGGAGCTGGTGAACACACTCCCTCAAAACCATCCGCAGAGCTGCAGTACCGGCGTACAGAGCCACAGCACTGCCAGCCAACGGGAGTCAGGAGCAGTGCCCAGATGCCCTGGGCGAAGCGGAGCAGGCCTGGGAGTGACACAGAAAGCTAGCCCTGACTGCACTTGCCAACCCGTGGCTGGTTTGACAGCAGGTCCCTTCCTTGGCCAGTCACTTACTGCGCTGAGGTGGCGTCCCTGCTTACACAGGGACAGCCAGGAGGTCACAGGTCCTGCATCTTACTCAGCGTCCTACCCAGTTCAGAAGGAAAACAGCAACCCCAGGGCTCCCCTAACACTTGGGGCTGGCTTACCAATCTGGGTGTGAGTCTGACAGCTGAAGAAACGAGGCTGTTACTAATGGCCACCGGTCTCTGAAGCGCAATTCAGCTCTCTGTGGCAGGGAGCGGCACAGACTGGGTGTCAGCGCTGCCGACTCGGAAGCCTCAGAGGGGAATGGCATGAGTAGGTGCCTAGCCAGCCGAGGGAGCAATGGAGGCATGTGGCTCTGGTGTGGGGTCCTGGTACACCACTTGCTGCCCTCATGGTGCCATGGCTCCCCTGTAGAATGGCACCAGCCTGCGGGCCTGGGGCTGTAGACAGCCAGGCATTTAAACACACGGTTTCTTTTTAGATGGACTCACCACCAGACACGCAGCTCACTGGGATTCCTAGTCACAAGCTGCAACGCGCAAGGTGGGAATTAAACTTCACGCAGGTAAAGGAGCAGCAGAGAGCGAGCTCTGCTTTTTAACACGAGGCACATGATTAGCACTCTGCAGTGCACGGGGTTTAACAGCAAACCATCCCAGTGGACCAGAGATCAGGCATTCTGCATGAGCCGTCACATGATCTCTGCTTGGGAACGCTGGGGCAGGGCTGTATATTTAGTCAGAGGTTACAAAAACGACTCAGTCACAGCAACGTTAATGCTTTGCTTGTCCGTGAACACTAATTAATACAGGTCTGGACCCCTGTGAAGTAGGCTGGAGGAAGCTGAAGCACCTGGAGGTAAAGGAACTTGTCTCCAAGGTCACAGAGTAACCAGTGGGAGAGCTGGGAACAAGATTCAGGAGCCCAACTCCCATTCCCCAGCTCTGGCCATTCTACCACACTGCCACAAGCCATTTTCGAATTGAAAAAGGCAGCCTTTTTCTTACTTACCACATCTTCAATGGACCCCTGGTCATCCTTAAATGGCTCTTCCGCCAGCAGCAAGAGCACTAACCCTTGAATGCTGTGAACATACAAGATCATCTTAACCAGCCTGGCCTGCTCGCCTGACACTGTGCAATCTACTGCGGCTGGGCAGTCTGTCCTGGTAGTTACTTCTGTAGGCGAACGGTTCTCTCTGCTCTTGGGAGAACCTGGGCGTTCTGCAGTGTCGCTGTCTCGTCTCTCCTGGACGTCAGCAACAGGAAACTGGTCCCCACCACAATCTTCAGTAGGCAACTTCCGCCCCGAGAGTACAGCACTGGGCAGGGACTCCCACTCAGAAGCGTCATCCCTGGCTGCCCCATCTCCTCTTTTGAAGATTCCATTTTGACAGCGGGTGTCTTGACTATCTACACTTGACAGATTGTCACATTCGCTTGAGCTGCTTCTCCTTAACTCTTTGGAAGGACAGCATGTGGGCCGGCTGCCACTGGCTGTGTGACGCCTCGGGAGGCTGCGGCTTTCAGACTTCATCCACTCACTAGCGTTAGAGCTGTTTACAGGTTGCGTAGTGCTTTGACCCTCCTGCCCCAGGGCACAAGGGGTTGGAAAGTCAGAGTACCCCGGGGTCATGCCTGTGTCTCGAGTGCACTCTGCAAGAGGCCATTTGGAATTGCTGGGAAGTGTGCCCAGCTCTCCCTGCCATGGAGGGGATGGTTTCAGAGGGGTAGCACTCAACACCGGGCTTTTGCTGCCTGCGTTGCTCAGTGTCACAGATGGGGGATTCTGTACGCCGGCCTGTTTTTCGGAGAAGCCACTGGGAGAAGCTAACTTTGCAAAGGTGACTGAGTTCAGAGCATCTTCTGCTTTGGCAGCGCTCGAGGCCTGCATGGGGGGCTCTTTCACTAAGACGGCACGCTGGCCTTGGACTGCATGAACCCGTGCTGAATCCGAGAACGCCCGTGAGCGGAGGGTGTTCTTAGATCCGTGAGGGTTTGCTGGAGACGTCGGCAACCTAACAGGAGACAAGAGTAGCATTCGGTTAACCAGTGAGTAGACGACACTTGGGGAATCAGGGGCCAGTAACGAGCAGAAGAGTAAACACAACCATCTCCTGTTCAAAACCTCACCTGCCCCTCCTCAGGGAACAAATCCTGCCCCAGCAACGGATGGGCTGGCTGATCTCCTAGGCTGTGCCCAGCTCTAACCTCTACCATCCTAACTGTAAGGTTAGGTGGAGACGGAGGTACTCCCAGAGCAGCACAGTCCCATCACCTGCCCTGGGAATGCTGCACCCTTACACTCAAGCCCAAAGCACGGAAGCTTTACACAGAGCATGGCGAGCCAGATGACAGCACATCAGTCAGTCGGAGGCGGGGAGGAGGTTTTGCTTTACACAAAGCACAGCAGCAGAGATCAGCTCAAGGCCCCTCCTCAGAGGGTGCAATCTGTACAGTTCGAGCTATCTGACAAGCATCAGCCAATGGTGGTTTGAACAACTCAACAGTACCCCTTATCTGGGGCTCATGTCATTCTTAGGGAAGAGGAGGCAGAGGCTGGCGAGCCCTGGCTCTGCGGTGGGATGTGTTCAGTTGCTGCATCAGAAATTCACTTCCTACCTCGTCATCCACTCTACTGGGAAGTCCCGGAGCGATGTGGCTTCACCTTCTGTTAGGAAAACTGGGACAATGCAGACGTCCCGAGGCAATGGGGAATCTGCAAGAGCAAAACAGGACACAAACGCAGAGGGAAGAAATTAAAGTGTTCGCCACAGGAAGCACAGACGTCAGACTCCATCGGTGCAAAGACTTCCCGTGGCACAGGACTAACCTGGCAACCTTTTCCTCATCACCTTTGCAAACTCAATGCCAGGCACAGTCAAATGCTCTGTTACTTCTCGGACGGTCCCAGAGACACAGCAGGTGCTGCGAGCAGAGGGCAGAGGAAGAGCTGCCTGACATGAGCTGAGCCTCGGGTCTAACTCACCAAGGGACTCATTATGAGTCGCTGTTCAGAACTCAAACTCCTGCCTTGTGCCCACACCTTTACACACCTTCTGCAGTCACGGTTTTGTCACGGACCCAGTCGACACACACCACCATGGGGGACTGAAGTTACACACATCCACTGCAGCATTTGTGGGAGGACCTACATGAGCAAATCCCTGCTGCTAGATCCACCTCACAATACCCTCTTCTCACACTCCAGGTGGGAACCGTCCTACCCAAGTGGGTGCACCTGGAACTTCAGCTGGGGCTGCAGTGGAAGCAGCAGGAAGATCTGCCCTGTGATGTTTTCATTGCACAAGAGGGTAAAATCCGGCTCTCGGAGGGAAACCAGGCCCAGAGAGGGCAGCCTGTATGCTCCTGTGATGCATCTCTCCATTTACACTGTGACTAGGGCGGCTTACCATGTTCCTGCAGCACCTCCCCACCTCCAGGTACACTCTGAAAGTAAAGCACAGAGTTAGCGCTGGCTACAGTAAGACATGTTCAACATTCACCATCAGGTGCTCACACAGGGCCCACTCGAAAGTCTCCAGAGATCTTTCCACTGATTGCAATGGATTCTGGATCAGCCCCGAGGGCAATACTGTGATAAGGCTACTCATGTTCCTCAGTGACTTACTCCTCGAGGAGCCATATTGAGATCAGTGGAGTTACGCAGGAAGCCAAGTACAACTCAAGATGAGGAAGAGTATCACAACCTAGCCCTGACTGTCTCTGCATAAATATGGCCTGGCACAGGCTTTGTTCATTCTCTGAACCAACGTCAAAGCAGATGCAACAGATGCTTTCCCAATTCGATGGTGTGAAGCAGTTGCACACAGATCTGCAAGCATAACGCCTCTTGAAAACTGTATTAATTTAGTAATAAACAGAACAAGTAAAACAATGGGAGATACATGACTAGCCAACGACAACTAAACTGTCAGTGCAACATATCAATAACTCATACTACTTACCCTGTGTGTTATTTTGATGCAAGGGCTGGGATAACTCACCTAAGAAGTGACTACACAGAACAAGTCTATTGGTTTAATGTATTCTTACAGATCAAATTGTGTTTAGAATTTAGCAAGGGAAGTTTTCCACACTCCCAACACTAGCTATTCAACTAGCTATGAGCATTTTCCCCGATTTCTTGGGAAGAAGAGTTGAAATCACACAACAAGCATTTAATTTTTCAACAAATGTAAGTGGTGGTGAAAGGTGATCTCTACACTCCTCCATTCTGTATGCTGCTAAGCAGCAATCCTTGGCCAAAAGATTAATCCAAAGGTGATGGATCATTTTTGGCATTTTGAAGAGAATTCAGTAGCCAAAATACGACAGGAAAAAAGCTCCTAAGTGCAGCAGCACTGACTTGACTCCTGAGCGTCGACAGAAGAACCATTTAACATCAGCATCAAGCAGCTTCACAAGTCTTGGCTGGATCATGGTGTGAGTAACACACAGACTGGTATTTATGCTGCTGAGTTCTGGTTTAACAACATACCTTTTCTGCAGCTTCTGTTCCCTGAAGGAGAACCTTGGCAGTCAGAGGAGGTGGAAGCTGCGTGCTCACGATCCTAACAGGGTAGAACACAAATAACCAGCCATGAGCAGAGTCACTTTCTGATGCTCAGACCCTAGTCCCCCCTGCTATTAGTTTAATGGGGCAGGCAGAAGCAGGGTATCACTCAAACTGGGCAGCCACCGATGTTCAGAGCAGGGTTTCAGGTGCTGCTCAGATGTGTTTCCTGCCTATGCAGTCCCAGTAGGATCCAAAGCCTCCACTGTATCATCTCTCGAGGGTTGTGGTTATAGCTCTCACAGGCCCGGTACACTCACCGGGGGAGCTGTGCTCTACTCTTGCCCCACCCGGACAGCAGGTTCTGACCCCCATTCCACCTTCACACGGACACCCTGGGGTTTCATGGAACTGAAAATGGGGAGTTGAGTCACACGCTGACAAGTATGTTCTGAAGTCGAACTAGCACCTCCCTGCAGCACTAACGCATGTATCTGCGAGCTCATGAGAAACTGGTGCCAGCCCCAGGGCACCTCCTGGAGATGAGTAAGGGGAAGCCACACTCCACTGGCAAAGCACACAGGAGCTCACTGCGTGCCCACAAACACCTGTACCTTGCAGTCTGCGTGCAGGCCCCAATCCCAGTGCTGCTAGGGTGTGCCTGTGAGCTGACAGAGCGCTCTAGGTAATAACACACACAGTCCTACCCTGCACCCCTTGTGCTTCAAACCCAGGTCTTTTTGTCCCCTGTAGCGGGAGCCTCCTCACATCACATGACACGCAGATGTCCCAGACAGCTCCCTGTGGATTTACAGGCTGTGGCAAAGAGATTCCAGGACAAAACCAGACAAGACAATAGGCCGCCTGCTCTTGGAGAACATTTTGTTTGGTGGGCAGGTGAGAGGATGGAGTATTTGATGTAAAATGCTGTAGACAGACGGGCAGGGCAGCCCTTTAAGGATAATTTTGTTGTTCTTGATTGCTGGGTCAGTTCCACTCTGGATCAGCAAAAGCAAAATTGCCTGCTGGGTATTTACCACTCATCTGAGGAGTCTGGTTTTGCTGAGTCAAGAGTAACAATGATCCAAGGCAAATAAATCCTGGGCAGGCAACAGCTCTCCCCACCCCCACTGCATTTTGTAATGGAAAAGATCAGAAGAACCAGCACTAATTCTGTTGTAACACTGGCCTCCCCCACAGGGACATGAGCAAATCCAGAGAAAGGGGCTGTCTGGGCTCTTCACTTATCCCCAGCAGAGATCTGCAGAGATGCAGGTTCTGCAAGAGAGGCTGGAGAGGGGACAGTTTAACTCACGCACGAGGCTCTTTCTGCAGCACTGGGGTGAAGCTTGGTGGTTCCCAGGGGTCTGCGTGGGGATCCCTAGAAGATAGGGGGAGGAACCTGGTGGCCAAGTAGCCCAGAGTCTCGCTGGTTAGAGGAGTTCTGCACAACAAAAACATTTCTGCCCACGAGGAAGTAGATATGCTGGAGAAGATGGAGCCACGTGTCAGGGATGGGACCACCATGGGGAGTTCAAGGGGGCTCTGTGAGCTTTTAGGAAGCCAATGTGTAACTCACACATGCCTGTGGTACACAGCACATGAGCTAAGGCCCAGTGTTCAAGCCAGACCTGCACTGTCTCAAAGGTTTTGCACTTGCACCAGGTTGCCTGGATAAAGGATGCTAAGAACTACAGGCAAACCATCTCAAGCGTAACTCACTGTGTGCATGAAGCCACTCCCATAAAAAGGATGACCCAGCTCAGAGAGCAATCCCTTAGACTTGGTCAGATGCACACACCGTAAACCAAGTCTCCACTTCGTGTCAGATCTGTCACACACTTCACATAGTCCTTCTTTTGGGTGCTGGTAGAAAAGCTTACTGGCTTCTGTCACAAGGAGACACCCTAATCCACTGGCTCTGTAGGATAGGATACACTCTGGCACGATGCCACACCTGTAGAGTCTTCAATGTCCACAGATAATCTTTGGCTGAATAAAGTCAGCATTTCTCATGGCAGGTGCAGGCTACCTTTTCCTGCATCCATTCCAGTCAGTGTGGCTAGCTGTTACCTGGCCAACAAGCCAGGCATTTTAAAAAGCAAAATCATTATTGGCAAGGCAGGGGAAGAGCAGGCTAAGAAATGGGAAAGGATAACGCTGATGTCAGAGGCTTTTCAATGAACATTTGCAGACTGTAGCCTTTGGAAAGCATTGCATCTCAGGCACACTTCACCCACTGAGAAGGGAAGCAGCAGACATACTAAGAGCAGCAGCAGTTAACACCAAAGGCTTTTAGTTTCCATTTTATAGTGCAGAGGCCTGTCTCCCAGCCACCCTGCACAGGTGTTTGTGTCACGCAATGTTTGTAATAGGACAGGCATCTAGATCAAGTGAACAGAGCACAATAGGGAGCCAGGACTCCTGGGTTCTTTTCCCAGTTATGCCACCGATGGCTTACTATTTAAAATGTATAGTATGGCAACTCCTGAAGGCTACCCAGGTCAGGACCTTATTGTGCAAGGTGCTGTCCAGACATATAGGAAGGGACAGGCCCTGCCTGAAAGAGCTCACTTGCTGTGAAACATTAAATCTCACCCTAAGTCATCTGTCCAAAGGAGCCTACGGTCATTGGGCATGCAAATCTTTCTCACTGAAATTCGCTGGGAGCCAGGTGCCTATTGAAACACCAGCCTTAACCCCTCTGGGCCCCCGCTTCCTCAAGTACATTTGGGGATAACAATCTACCCAGTTAGAAAAATACCTGCAGATGGAGAGTGCTATATAGTAAGTATTAATGTCCCTGTTAGAAACCAAAGGGCAGATCTGCAGGTACAGCCGCTGCCCTTCCTCTGCTTCCCCTCCCCGAAGTAGCTTGGGAAAGCAGCACTGCACTGCACAGCCTTCGGAGGGGATTGCCTGCCGTCAACTAGGTTTGAGAACGAACAACAACAGCGACTCCTTGGGCATCCTTGGCTACTCACCGGCCTTTGTAGAGAATGCAGCCTGCCAACACTTGAGGTGAACGCTGGCAGGTCTGCAAGATGAGAGCTGCTTTCAGTAACAGCAGGGGGTCCACCTGTGCAGGGAGAGGAAGACAAACCATCAAACCGCAGGGAATAATCCAAGTAGCGAACAGAAATACACCGGGCACATCTCAATGTAACACGCTACTCTAACGCCCAGGAGAGTTACCTTGGTTTTGTCCAAGTTCCAAAGGGAATTGAAGATCTTGTGCAGGTCACTGGTGTTTCTCTGAATATGCTCGATGTACCTGTCCCACCGCGTGCCCAGCTCCTCTCGAGAAAACACCTGCAGAAGAAGGAATCCCCATGGCTGCAGTCTACATGGATCCAGAGTGCCCGAGGCTGTGACTGTTTGGGGAAGCGTGTCTCTAAACAGCAACTCTTGAATGAAACCTCAACAAAAACACTAAAATCCGGAACGGGGATCCTGTCTGACAACAGCTGCTCTTGCCTATCAGCGAAAGCCCAGCCTATGGAGGATTTCCTGCTGCCGGACGAGAGAGGGCAGACAGCACAGGCCAGATAGCGTAGCAACCCCACAGCTCAGCCCTCAATCTCACAGTTGTCTGCAGTGCGCTTTGCATTACTGAAAAGAGAGACCAGGTGGGGAAGGACCCCTCCAACCTGGGATGGGATGCTGAGTGCCTCATGGGAAGAGAGTACTCAAACATCCTCGCAGTCCAATGACAAGGGGACAGCCCATAAGACCCTGGTGTGCAACAAGTACGGCAGCAAGATGAGCGAAGGTGACCTTTGGTTGCACCTTGGCATGCGGCAGCAGTTTGTCATGGGGCAGGAAGTTGCCAGACTCTCTACATGCCTCTGGAATCCTGCATTCAGGTCTAGGAACACCATTCCCGAATCTGAAGGCAGCAAAGAGACAGAAAGCTACACAAAAGTGAAGCGAGGCTAGAGAAAGGAGGAGTTAGATCTGCGTAGCTAGGCTAAGGGGAATGAAAACCACCTACATGTATTTGAGAGGTCTAAACTCTAAGGAGCCAGGGGAATGATGTACACTGGGGTGGGGGGCAGAAAGGGAACATGATGGGGGAACAAAAGAAGGAAACTTCAGGCTGAACATGAGGAAATCTTCCCATGAAATCATAAGTGGGGTCGTCTCCCAAGGGAAGCAGCGGGTGCCTCATCACTTGGGATCCTGACGACGACAACAACATAGAAAAGACTCTAGGCAACGACCTTGCCTGGTGGGGATGGGACCTAAGGACTTCCCAGCTGGTGTTCCTGTGATCGCAGTGCTGCACTGGTGGCAGGAGGGCCAGAGACATGCCAGCCTCCACAGAACTGGGCAGGCTTCAGCCATTCCTGGACAGGCCCATGCCCTCGTCCTGATCAGGGAGAAACACCCAACCCTGTTCAGCAGCAATTACCGTGTAGGCACGACACACAGATCCATTGTAAAATCTGAAGAGTCCAATCAATAGATCCAGAAACTGTTTACAGCTGACATCAGGGAGATCGACGGCACAGCCCAGCACCTTCAACACACAAGGGGACAGAAGAAACGTTCCTGAAGCTGCGAGGGGACAGGAGAAGCGAACGGCTGCTGCACTCCCCAAAACTCAGCTTGGGAAGCTCCATGAGTAGCTACACATATGGGGAAAAGCACAGCTCGATGCACGGGTGCCAAGGGATCCCTGGCTGCAGAGGCAGAAGTAATTAGTGCTGGAAAGCCAGAGCTTTAGGTACATACGATCCATTCCCTCACAATCTCAGGTGCCTGGAACTCTAGCTGAATGTTTAAATGGTCAAGAATATCTTCCCCTAACTGAATTCTTAGAGGCTGAATTCACTAGCTAAAGGGCAAGAGAAGAGGGTTTCCACTTCCTCCAACAGGGAACAGACAGTGAACTTAACGTCTGAGAAGCCAAGAAAGTAACTAGACTGTCAGAGTGCTGCCAGTCTGGGAGAGCTTGCTGCAGTGTGGCTTTACCCCGCCGGAGGGGGACTGCCCACCGAACAAGCTGGGGGTGTCCCTGTCCAGCTCTCAGAGCATGTGACCACATCACATCAGATAAACCAGATATGCCCCTAAAATGAAAAGTCTGCTATCGCTGCCAAAGAACTTTGCAGCAGGGAACGAGCATCCCAGCGCTTTGTTATAAGTGACATTACATGGAGCTCTGTGTTCAGCTACTTCATACCTTTTCCACTGGCCCACAGACCCTCTCTAGCTGTTGAATCCTACAGCTGCAGGGCTCTGCTGAATGCTGTCAGGCCATCTAAGAGAACAACCCTTATAACAAGCAGCTAGTTTGATACAACAGTAGATACTTTCTCTGACTATCCAAGATCCTCATTTTCACTCACCCAGAGATACTCTCCATCCACCCGTGTCGCAAACTTGAGCTTTCTCAGCCGGATGAGACGAGGGGGAGCACTGGAGATCTCAGTTATGCAGCGTACCACTCCTGCAATCTGTCCACACAGCAACTCCTGCTGGTCAAGGGGAGTCTGTGAGAGGAGGAGGGGAGAGTGAATTTGTCAGCATTCTCGGAGAGCTGGGAAGTCATCACATTTACACAGCAGCACGATGGAACTGGGGTGATATAGGAAACACGGTCTTTTATTTTAGGATATGAACAAAGGTTTGGTAATACCATGCACAGTGAATGCACTGACTTTTCATCCCGTCACAGAGACTGAGGTCTTATTTAAGCACAAGTAACATGACCAAGAAAAACAAGAAGAATTAGTAAGTCTCATCCGTATGGTGAAGATTTTGTTAGTTATTTTTAGTGCAAGTCAGGGACAGGTCATGGGCTGTAAACAAAAATTCACAGAGCTCATGACCTGTCCCTGACTTTTACTAAAAAGAACCATGACAAAATGGGGCTAACGGGGGATGAGAGCCCAAGCCCTGCTGTGGGAGAGGAGACCTCCGAGACCCTCCCGGCTCGCCAGGTTTCAGAGCCCAGGCTCCAGCCTGAGCCCAACCTCTACACTGCTATTTTAACCCCCGCAGCCTGAGCCCTGGGAGCCCAGCTCAGCTGAGCCAAGCTAGCTGGGGCCCTGCCATGGTCTTTTATTGCAGTGAAGGTGTATCCTTGAGGCCTCCAGCTGGAAAACAAGGCGTGCTGCCGATCAGGACGGAGCTATATTGGCACAGCTGCTCTAATTAGGTGCCTTAAAAAAATACAAATACAATAAAAATAAAAATAAACTTTCATAAACACCGAAGTTACAGATCTAACCCAAACCCGAGACATTTGCAAGCGCCACCATTCCAAGAATAGAAGGCTGGCTTTGGACGTACTTTATATATAAAAACTGTATGCAGCTCCACACAGACAGACAATTACCTGAGAGGGATAGAAGTAGCAAATGCCAGCTCTTGTGGGATCCCCTTCTTCCTTTACCTTTGAACCATCATAAAGGAAAAAGTAGTTCCACCTGCAAAACCAACATATTGACAGATGTTTGCTGTTCCCATGTCTTTGATTTCTGCTGATATTTCTTTCCACCTCCCAATTCTCTAGCAGAACTCTGCTTTTTATGGTGTGATGCACAAATGTTTGAAAAACAGGAATGGCAGATGTGCATCATTCCTTCATGCAGCCTCACCCATGGATTTTGGAGGTGGAATCAGGGTGGAGAAAGGAGACTCCAAGGATCTGGGCTATTAAACTCTCCCAACTTTCTGGGTTTAAAATAGGTGCCAGTAAACCTGTGCCTAAGTCTAGAGGAGAAAGGCATGGATTCGTGATCCATTTTCCAAGTCTGATAGCACAGAGCATTTATCACTAAGTATTTAGGAAAAATTCTCAACTACAAGCAGCATGGATTGGTTCCCAATAGTTTCATTGGCTCTTGCTTCATGTTGAACTGACTCCAACATATGCAAGAAAGTACATAAAATGGGAGCTTCCTTTTGACCAGTGATGGTCTTAGACTCACAGCTTTGCGTCCTTACTGATTAACTATAAGTCTTTTAGCTACTGTTTTCTTTGTAGGCTGCATGTGCCAATCATAAACTTTGTGCACAACGGTCTCCAGGGAAGAGTGCTAACTAAACCACAGGAAGTCTGAAGTAAGAGGACTGTGCAATTCAAAAAGTGAAGCTAAAGAACACAAGTTACTCTCCATCAAAAAGCAGAGACTAAACTTGGGCTGTAAGCCTGGAATGCCCCATCACTGAGACGGGAAGGTTGGTAAGGCATTGCTTTCGGAATCAGATCTCAATTCTATCCATAGCTCTGTCAGACTCCCTGTGACACCTTAGACGAGTCATTTAATTTCTCCCTGTCTCAGTTTCCCACCTGTATAATGGGGACAATAATATTCCCGTGAGGATAAAATTTATTAATTTGTATGTGGCAGTCACATATTACTGTGACGAGCACCTGAGAAATACATTTGCCTAGAAACAAATGTGCACAGCTAAAAACAAAAAGGGAACAGAGCCCACAATTCACAGCTTGTGTCCCAGCACCAACTAGCCAGAGCCTGGGGACTTTTGTACCAACACCTCAGGGAGCGTCTCTCTAGTTCTGACACAGGTCAGATGGTATGGTGGCACTATACATGACTCAAACATGCTAAGACGACGTGCACGCCCATCTGTTGGACTACTGCAAACAGGCCAATTCTGGCCTCCATGTCAGTCATGCAACATTCCCTTGCAACTCTACAGCCTGTACAACGAGTGCTACTCACCAAGAAGCTGAGTTAGATTCTGATAGAATGGAGCTGGCCATTTACATCAGATTATTTTAATCATGTCTCATCACCCTGAGGAGCACTTTCTCCTCCAAAGCAAGTGATGCAAACAACTCATTATTTTCAGCAGTAAATGTATTGTTCCACCAATGCAGACTCGGTAGACTTCAGTGGGGTTTGGCTTTCGGTGATGAATATGTTGGAGATTTGATGTGCCTTCTTTGTTAAAATACTGATGTCAGCAGTGCTCCTTCCGCCTTATTTACATGAAGAGTAAATGTACCAAAGTGCCTTAATTTTGAAGGTTTATCCCACAACTCTGCGGAGTCTAGGCAGCATTAAAGTCTCTTCAAAACTTGTGTTCACCAATTCTGAGACTGAACCAACAAAGCTACTTTATGAAAGTGTTCCAAACAGGAGGAAAACCATTTTAAGTGCCTGTAATGAATCAGAAAGCTACAGAAAGCATGAATTTGGTCATCGGAAACAAAGAGCTACAAGAGGTAGATCTCAAGACACTACACTGGTTCTTTCAAGTTATTCAAGTTTATTATTTAATATTTTAAGTGGATATCTTTGCAAAGTCACCACAACACAGAGATTGTTCACTCTCAGAGGAACTCCCGTTCAGGGACCATCCATTGAAGGTTCAGTTCCTTGAATAAGTTCTTGCTTGTGTGACACAAAAGCTGAACGATTTCCTGTGGTCTCCAGTGTTGACGTTGCTTTTCTAATGCTAGAGTAAAGAATGAATAGATTAATACTTGGATGCCTTTGCTCAACTGACATGTGATCCAACAGAGAGCAGCTGACAAGCATTTTCAACAAGGGAACTAACTTGTGCATGAGTGAGACATGGGACAGAAATAAGCCTTCCATTTAACCAGCACAGTTACATTTAATATGCCTGGAATATCACCTGGTTACATCAGGGCTTAATCATGCAGGAAGCTGACAATCAGATAGAAAAGCTCCTAACAGGAATGCAAAATGAAGGAACTGTGGATCAACTAATCTAAGGGCTGCACTAGTCACTTAATTGAACCAAATTTGATTTTCCATCTTATTAACAGGAACATAGGGACTGCCACAGCAGATCAATGACTCATCTAGTTTGCTGCCCTGTTTACAACAGTTGCCAGCATCAGATGCTCCAGAACAGGCACAAACCCACGGTAATAGAAAAGCCTGGTCACAGGAGAAGTTTCTTCCTAACTCCCATTAGTTAGCGGCTGTCCTTCATTACTGCCTCTCATCCAGGGCCTCAAAGGGCTCTGTCAACATTAACGAGGTGAGCGAGGCAAGGCAGAGAGTTGCTGTACACCCAACCCGCCCCCTCCGCCTCTGAAAGTCAGCAAGGGCCCTGATAAATCGTGTCACCGGCTGGGCAGGGAACGCGCAGTAACCCGGCCCGCGGGACCCGCGGCGGCGGAACAGAAAGGCGTGCACCCAAGGGGGATGCAGTGCGGAGAAGAGGCCGATCCCCCGACCGCTGCTCACTGCCTCGGCTGTCCCCACGCAGCTGAGTTGGCATCTGTCCCAGGGACCCCCGCAGCACCTCCTACCCGGCACCGGTTCGGAACCGCCCCCGGGAAGAGCCGCGCTAACCCGACTCGGAAGCACTCCCCCGAGAGAGCCCGCCCGCCCCAGCCGGCCCCGGCCCCGGCCCCGACCTGCGAACTGCCAGACCCGGCGCTGCGCGCGCTGCCGAAGAAACCCGCCCCGCGCCCGGGGGAAGGGCTGGGTCCCCGGGGCCTGGGCTCTGCCCCCCCGTGCCCCGCCCGGCGGCGACGGTGCAGCGGGGGGTTCCGTAGTTCATCCGCGCCGCTGGGCGCCCCGCCCCCGCCCAGAACCGAACCAAGCCACGTTCACAGCCGGCCCCGAGCTTCCCTAGGCGTGTCCCCCCCCCGCTACCGGGCACGTGTGTGTATGTGTGTGGGGGGGGGTGTGTGTGTGTGGGGGGGGGGGGATCTGCCCCGCAAGGGCACGCGCCGTGCCTCAGAGCCGGGCCCCGCCCCGCGCGGGCAACAGCTGGGCTGGGCTGGGCTCGGCTCCACCCCACCGAGCTCCATTCCTCGCGCTCCCGAACCCGCCCCACGGCGCCCGGCCCGGCCTGTCCCTACCTGGCGGAGCCGAGCGGAGCCACTTCCGGGGGGGGGGCTGGCGAGCACATGATACCTAGCGGCACGTGACTGCCCCGCCCCCTTCCCCTGCCTCTACGGGAGCCGGGCAGGGACAGCGCCGCACGCGCCCCGCTCAGATCGCGGCAACGTCCCTCCCCTTCCCCCCCCGCGGGCCGGGATGGAGCCGGCCGGGCCCTGGCACCGCGCGGGCCGCCTGAGGCGAGGCCGACACCGAGACCGCGGGCAGCAGGCGGGGGGCGAGGCCGGGCGCGGCGAGGCGGTGCAGGGGCGGCTGCGGGAGGCCCGGTGAGTGCCAGCGCCCCGCCCCGCCCCGCCTTCCCTTCCCCCCCCCTCCCCGGCGCCGGGTCACCCGCGGGCGGCCCCGGGCCGCGGAGCACCTCCCCCACCCCTCACCCCCGGCCCGGCCCGGCCCGGCCCCCGCCCGCCCGCCCGCTGACGGCTGCCCCGCTCCCTTCGCCCCCCAGGGAGGAGCTGCTGAGCTCCGCCTTCTGGGCGCGCAGCCACGGTGAGTGGGGCCCGGGGCCGCGGGGGATGGGGGAGGGGCGGCCTTGCTGGGAAGAAGTGAGGCGGGGGGAGCCGAGGAGGAGGGGGGCTGGGGTGTGGCGGGCGGGTGGGGGGGACGTGGGCGGGAGACGGAGGCGCGCGGCCGGCCTGTCGCAGCCGGGGCCCTGCTGGGCCTGTCCCGGCCCAGTCCCGGCTGGACTCAGCCCCCAGCTTCCCTCACTGGCCTTGAGTCCGGGCCGCACCCGCCCCGCCTGTGGCCGCCCACGGTAACCACACCAGCAGGCTCCGGCGAAGCCGTTCCCTGTCCCGGCTGGGATGCCCACCTTAGGCAGGATGTCGAAGAGGCGGCGATGAGTACGGGGGATAGAAGCACGGGAAATGCTCCCCTGCTCACCGCTTGCCAGGTCTTCTGTGCTGCAGTCAGTGCAGCTGGCTCCCTCCTGCAGCTGCTGCTAGGGGGATGTGCGGAGCTGTGCTCACTTCCCCACTCAGTCCTACTGCTCTGGGCTGGGAAATCATAGCGGGTTTCCCCACCTGCCGTCCAGCCATCTGTTTTGTGCACCGCTTCCTTTAGCAGGGAGAACTGGGCTGGTCCCAGGAGTGCAGTGAATGGGGCTTGCTTCCTTTCTCCTGGGACAGTGTGTGCTGAGCACACGAGATTTAAATATCTGCAGCAGAACAGGAAAACTATCTAAGCACATCTCATACTTCTGCATTTCTGATGCCTGCCTGACATTCATTTTCTGCAGAAGCCATTCAAGACTCTCTCAGCAAATGCTCAGAGCAAGGAGGAAAAACACCAGGGTCTATGTCAGAAGTTCTTTGTTCATTTGAAAACCTGCAACTTGAACCATCCCAGCAGCCAGTTATGAAACCCAGTTCGCATTCGGAAGAGCCAGCTTGCAAAAGCAGTCCCTTGCGCTGTGTATGTTATGGCATTGGAAACTTTTCCTCTTGTGTCATTTCTCGATTCCAACTAGCATTCTTGCTTCTGTTACTGGAGAAGTTACAGGTAAGAACACCACCATATGTTGGAACAGGTGGATACTTGGCTCTGTAACTTCTAACACATTTTTTCTCTCTCGTAGATTCCCAAAAGTCAGTGCTACATTTTTGATCCTTTGTTTTCTGAGTTGGAAATTGGTGTTCTGAATGACCTAGGTGTAACAATTGTCCTGGAGAATGAGGTAAACTCTAAACTGTGACATGTTTATTGAATGGGGGAAAAAACACTCCAGAGAAATCAAAACAATCCTTCCACCATGTGCCTCTGATGTGGACATATTTGCAGGGGTTTTGCCTTTCACTTAATTCTAGTCTGGTCAATGCAAAGTTTCTCCTGTAGCTCTGTTATAGTTCCCATAGAGGCTAGGTGTCACTTTTCTTAGGCAGCCGTCAGCTGTAGTTCTGCTACCATACAAGACACCAGCTTTTCCCTTGCTTTGTTGGTACGTTCAGCCAGCCAAGAAACCTGCTGAGCTTAAACAATGTTGGGCACTTTTAAATGGCCTTTGAGTGCCACTGAGTGACCCTTGTGCTTACAGAACCGGGGAAGCTGCTTGTAATTTTAAGCAATGCTGTTTATCTGCAGGAGGGAAAACACCATGTTCATGAAGTCACCATCTTTTATATGATCCACTGTGGAAAAGCTCTGTATAACAATCTGCTCTGGAGTAACTGGTCTATGGATGCGCTGTCCAAAATGATCATTATTGGGAACAGTTTTAAAGGGATTGAAGAAAGGTAGGTACCAGAAAAGATTAATGTTCTCACATCTAGGGCAGAAGTCCACTCACTGACTCTCACTACAGCAGTCATCCCTTATGGTTAGCTGCTGCCTTTTCATACAGAACTTAAAATCATCAGCTCAATGAAATGTCTTCTGCACTTTAATTAAATTTCAATCTATCAGCAAAGCTTTGACTTGCTGTCCAGTCTGTGGCCTTTCAACTGAGAGCTAGTCAGTCAATTAAACTTAAGCTGCATCTCAAGGGCTGGTAAAGTAATTGTTTATCCTTCCTATTATGTTACCTCCACTTTCCACAACTGGAGTTGCTAGATGTCTAGATTTCTCCTTTACTACCCCTCTTTGGAAAGGTTATGGGCTAAGATCACCAGTTGGAGAGCAAGACTATGCTCTTATCAACCTGGGACTTGTCAGTTTCTAAACACCCTTTGCTGACTCTGAGCAGACCTCAGAATAGCTTGAGTTCATTATGAACCAATATTTAAATGTCTTCGAACTTGCCCCTTACACCAGTCCAGTTGCTTTTTCTAGTTTTCATGTGCACAGAAATAGGTGAAATCTACCTCACCCCTTATCTAAATCTAAGCCTGATGCTAAGAGCTTTATTTGTGCTTTCCTTGGAATAGACATTTTATACGTTCTGTGCAACTAACTTCAGCTTTGTGTGTTAACTAACTTCATTTTGTCTTTTGTTTTGGAAGCATGTTGTATTAAATCAACAGTAAAGTCAAGTGGGCCCAGGACTAAAATTTGTCTTTGTTTCTAGGTTGTTGGCACGAATATTAGAGCGAGATTATTTGTACATAGCAAAGGTACAGTTTCTTAAAATAGCAAACATGACTATATTGTATTAGATAATCATCTCAGTCACTAGCTATTGATGGTAAATCAACAAGAACATGGTATTCTGGTAAGAGTCCCTGTTGTTGGTTTGCACATGCTAGAACACTGGTTTTCAACCTGGTGACTGCAGACTAAGATTTCCAAAGGGGTCTGCACCGCCATTTAAAATTTCTTAAAGGTCTGCAACTGAAAAAAGGTTGAAAACCACTCTGCTAGAGATAGAGGTGTGGCAGGAGCCTACCTCAGCTGTTTACATTAAGTGCTGGATGATGCTTAGCTTGGCTTCAAGCAGTCTCACATGTGTTCTAGTTTCCACATATTTTACCATGATTGATTTTGGTTATGGAAATCATGTTCCCTTGTGTCTTGCATAATCATGCTGTTCAACCCCTTCTAGGTTTTAAAAGGGACAGAGGAAGCTGCATTTCCAATTCATCCACAGTATATGGATATATTTAATGACACCTCCATCCACTGGTTTCCTTTACAAAAACTCAAGGAGCTCCCAACCGAAGCCTGGCTGTTTCAGGAAGAGCCAATGTACCAGGAATGTGATGACCTAGAGATAATCAGGAAATAGGACAAATAGAGTTTATCCTACTGCATGCTAAGACCAGAACCTTAATTGCTCTTTCCAGTTTGTGCCTGTTCTTAGAGGGCCACATTCACTTATAGTAAGTGGATGTTAAACTCACTTACCAGAATTGACACAGCTGACAGGGGCAAGACCTTAGGGCAGCTGATGGACCCCACTCACTAGGGTTAGAAGTCTCAGTATGGCTTCGCCCTGGGAGGGGAGGAATACAGCTCTTGCCTAGGTGGAAATTAAGTTAAGTGAGAAACTCTTGTATGGTTTTTGCATAGCTGATATGATTGCTAATAAATATAGTTTAAAGGGTGATAACTGCTTGAATTTCTCCCTCAACACCACCTTTTAAACACTAACTTTACCAACACATGCTGTGTCTGAACAGCACTGTTAAAAAAAATCCATCAGATCTACAAATTCACCTCTTTATTGTAAGACATCCACACCCACCCTCTGTTAGCAGAGGGAACCTTGACGATACTTACTATGCACAATGCTCCTGGCACAGAGCACAATCCTTATTTGGCCATATCAATAAGACTCTGAAGAGAGGTTGGCACCCAAGTCTTTTCTCCTTGCACAAACACAACACCCCTGTCAATGTAAATCACAATTCGTCCAAATGTATACAATTGTTTCCCTTCATGTCGCTTCCCAATCACAGGCATGAAGACAATATTGTGTTCCTCTGCCTTTGTTTGAATGAGGTCCTTAAAATTCATTGGCACAGAGCTAGCAGCCATGCCTATGCCCCGCTGGGCCATGTTCTCAGCCTCTCGCCGCTCCTGCATAGCTTCATACTGGAAGTCTTTCCTCCGCTCTGTGTGAGTGAGATAGGCAATGTTTTCCCGAGCACCCGGTTGCATGTAGCCACCTGTTTGGGAAAGAGTGAAATAGGTGAACCGTTTTTGAACGTGATGCAATGATGAATCTAAATGCTGAGTGTCAAAGGTAGAGCAAACACCTAGTTCAGTGGGACAGGTTCAGAGGGGCAGTCTTGAATCCTGTTGTGCATGTGTTACAGTATTGGGTGCTAAAGAGATGGCATTTGACAAGGTTGTAGGAAGAGAATTAAACATGCAAAAGGTGGCAAAACAGAGGGAAATAAACTTTGAGAGAATGTTTCACCTGATTATCCTGCTAACAAGCTGTACTAATTCCCAACAGTGATTTCTCTAGGACATTTCTATAGTGCTGAGAAGCAGTACCAACTTTAACCACAAAGCAGTGATCACAGACGAGCTTTAGAAACCAAGTATCTGAACAGCCCCTCAGTCACTGACATGCAAACACACAGTTACAAGAGACTAAACAGCTTAATACCCCTGGCCCTTTAAATATGGAAACAGCAACTGTCCAAAAAGCCATGCATATTTCAGTCAACTGCAGCTATCAGAACAGCAGTCTAGTGCCACGCATTTCTGAAAGCGGCCAAAAGCATTTTTGTATTCATGCTTCTGGCAGGAGCTATGGAAATTCTGGTTAGCAGGGCTTATGGCTGAATAGAAACTCACACACAAGCATAAAGCACTGCTGGACTAGGAAGCACTAGGTAGGGTAGGAAAGGTAAGGTCTTCGCAATAAGTTACTTACCGACACTGGAAGACACAGCCCGGTTCATGATATCAAGCGCTTCATTAAATTTGTCCTTGATCGATGGATGTGCTAACACCTGGTCTGAGAACATAGACTTCCAACCAAGGTACCACTTGGTGATTTCTTCATAATTGGGGCTATTACTTAGCCAGGAACACAGCACCTGCAAAGAAATAGAAAAACATCAACGGGATCGCCACAAACATGGGTAAAAGCCTCCTCAGAATCAAGTACTTTGGTTCTAAATTAGCTTATACTAACAGAAGGGACTAATTCAGTGACAGCTCAGGCTGTTACAGTCTCATAAGGAAGCACAGTCTACATTCGATGTACATGGAGCCATCACTAAGACATGTCTGCATTTAACATTCAAGCCATTTCTGCCATGCAGTGTACATAAAGTCAGAATTCCAACTCCTGCCCTAACAAAATATTTTACTGGGCAATAGCCATTCACCACCATCTTATCACTGGCTTATTTAAAGCAGACGGTTCACTGCTTAGTTTAACTACACACCTGCAGCCATTTGGGGAAGAAGTGTTTCTCCAGAAGTCCAACAAGACTGGACACAGAGACCATCCCTTCCCAGTCGATCACCCAGTAAAATGCATCCATGTGCTGCTGGTGAGGGTTAATGACAAGCTCATTGAGACACATCCCTGGGGAGAGAAGAGAGAAGTCAGAATAGGAACTGCTCTGCTGTTAGATTGGCTTCTTTAAACTGCAAGAAGTACTTTAACTTATTCAGCCAGCGGTTTAAGAGCACTTAAATCAGAGACGCTGCCCAATAGGGTTCAAATTATTTAAACTGTTTAGATAATCTGAATAGCTACAGAAGCCATCTTGGCTCCAAAAAGGCAAGTATGCTAAATCTCTACTGCGTGCTACTCTCTGCTAGACCATGCATCTTAAACCACTACACTGAGTTTTACTTTAGGCTAGAGAGACATTAAACCAGTTTGGAAGGCATCGGAATTGGTTATGGGGTTCTGTGTAACTCAGGAGAACCTCGGTTTTTTGGCTTGCCTCACCTAGTTTAGGCACAATGTTTTTGACCATGAAAGCCTCCCAAGATCCTGGTGTAAACACTTCTTTCCAGGGCTGAAGGATCAGTTTGGCTGAGGAGTCACTGGGGTGCCATTTCTGCAGAGCATTTGCCAGCTTGTTTCGGATTGGAGAATATAAAGGCTCTAATCGAGACTGCATCAGTGGAAGCCAGGGATGAATCCAAGAGTGGATGGGGACTGTATCTGTCAGAGGGTTCCAGTTTTCAACCTTGAAACAAACAAAAAGTTACCACAACAGAAATAAATCTATCCAGGACTCCTCAATCCTTTTGCTGCCAAATGCACAGAGAATTCTAGTGAAGGCGTCTGACTGGTAATATAATTGCCCAGAGGCTCCAAAACAATAAGGTGATCAGACATATACAGCTCACTGTGGTTTGAACACTGGTTCAGAGCGTGGCTTCAGTGTAAACTGACTTCTCATCTTACCTCCTTCTGTAGTTTGGGGAAGATAAGCTGATCCAGAATATTATCCAATATCCAAACAGGAATAATATGCACCCAGCTGTCCAAGAAATCTACCATTGGGCCACAGTTTCTCGGCTGCCACTGTGTTATGATATTTCTTACGTACGGCATCCACATTTCCCACATCAGCCTAGAAAAATCAAAGTCAAGACTAAGGCTATAGCCTAGGGCTGATATAAATGAATATTAAACATTTGGTTTGTCTTTTATAGAGGACTTCAAGGAATTAAAAAAGCTACTCTATTTACATTGGACAGCTGGATTTTAACAAGACACTTCAGCTCATTAAAGGGCATCATCTGGACAGTGCATTTCCACCCACTCTTCTCCATCCCCCGGGAGCATCATTTGAGGGCGTTGCATACAAGTACCATTCATTTATTGGTCACCTGTGAAAAGCATCCGTTGCCAGGTCCTGCCCACTGTGCGATAACAACTGATCATTTTCTAAAAGCCTTTTCCACTTGGCTATAATTTCCGTGCCATACGTACAGTCCTGAAAAGAAAAAAAATGAGCTGGGGCAGCGTTTACTTCTCTCATGGTTACCAATGTGTGTGTAAAGCAGTGAGGTAATGGGCTGAGGGAGAAAGACCTTTTCCTTGCCACCCCTCCGCCAGACAAACAGCAAGCTGACAGGATGTGGCAGACATTAGTATCCCAGCAGGGTAAAACAGTGGAGTGGATTTAACATAGCAGACACCAGGGCAAAGAGAAATCAGATTTTTAACAGTAAGCTGCACACTACAGCTACGATCCTAAATGTTTTATCTACCACATGCTAAACAGCATGACTTGCTAGACAGCACATCCTTTAACTGCCAAGTTAGGTAGACATCCCATGTAGTGAAAAGAAAAGAGCTTGCCTTGCCATTTATTGTTTCTTCCGAGTACCAGCCCTCTGAAAGTCTGGCACCTTGATAAGGGGACCCCAGGCACTGGGCACCCAAACATCGAGACTCCCAGAATCTCCAGTCACTATAGAAAATCTTGGCCTTCAGCTTTAGCAAGCAGTGTCAGCAGCCTTCCTTTGATTAGCTGGTCAGGGTGCTCCCACATTTTACAGGCATACATTTCTCTCAGTATACCATGAATATACTGAGAGGTTTCTTAGGGAGCAAAACTAATGCCCTGCCATTTAGTCAACTTTTCAATCAAAGCGAACTGCAAAAATCTTTTCAGTTCTAACTGATAATGCACTGAAACCAAGCCCAGCACTCACCTGGAGGGGATCCCAGCTCTTGAAATAATCTTTCATGAGAGGAAAGACGATAGCTACTGCCAGGTCCACTCTATCGGACATCCTGTATTCCTCATAATATTTATCTTGGAGGGTTTCAAAAATCTTTGCACATTCCTCCAAGCTAAGTGGATCATCACAGTTGGGTTGCATTCGCCTCTCGCATTCCTCCACCATTTCCAGGACCTTGCTGAGGTTGCTAATGGCTGTCTCCTCATGCGAGAGGACTTCAGACATCTTCTGTATCTCATGGGTCAGGTTGACAACCATGTCTCTCTCGTACTGCAGCTGTCGGTCATTCTGGATGATCTCCTGCTCTGTGATGTCGATGAGAAGTTGCAAGTTGTGCTCCAGTTCTGGCAAGGCAAATGCTTGGGGCTTGGAGTCTTTGCCCAGTGGCTGCTGAGGATTGTCATCTGGGATATTATGCTTATGGCTGATTTGACTGTAACTGTAATAAACCCTTTGTTCCCGGCCAGTCATGTCTATAACCTTCCAACAAACAGAAACAAATGTGTCTAAACAGCCATAGTTCATATTAATATTAGAAGGAAACCCATTACCCAGGATTGAGAATGGAAGCTACCCTGGTAATTCAGCTACTCCCCATTAGTAACATGACCAAGTTATTTGAGTGGGAAGACTTAAGCTGGGGCTGCAGCAGTTTGGGATCCCTCTCAAAAGCAACTGCACACCATGCAGTTATAGCATAGCTTAGGGTTTGGAGTCACAGGTGGAAATAAGAGCAGAGAAAAGGTCTTTTCTGTTTTCCTGTATCTGGAGAGAAAGGACCATGTTTTCCCCATTTACCATTTCACATTATGAGGCTGTAAAAACAAGTTGTCTTACAACATAACGAACTGCATACTGCTTCTGCAGGAAAGCCTTAAGCAATTCTGTTTAAAGAAATGTGACTTCAGACAAGCAGGCGTTCACTGGCTGCACCAAGGACAAGTCCAGTCACTTCCCTCGGGGGTTGAGAATTTTGTTTGCATTAGCCTGTCAATAACCAAAGCTTATGACTGACGTTTGTTATGTTTGCCAATGATTCTCAAGTACTTGCAGTACCATCACTTGTGCCGAGAGGCAACAAGACCCTACCACATGTTCTGCAGATTTTCTGCTAAGTGTCTTTGTTCTGTCTTGTTTAGAAATAACTACAGAGGATGATACAATTTAGGCAGAGGCTAATCTCCCAGAGACTTACATAACCGTGACTTTGGATACTGGCCTTACCTTCACTTGGGACAGCTCCTTTTGAGGCGCTGCGAGCTGCTTGCCAATCCTGCCCTTGGCCTTCAATTCTTCTACTGTCTTGTAGGCATATTTGGGTTTTTTCTTGCCTCCACTGGGATCCTTCCTCCACTGGCTGAGCTCTTTCTGAAATTCCTAAATAAAAACCCAGAGTGAGACCAGAGATGCAGGTTGCTGGTCAGCCATGCAAGTCTATCATAGGATTCTTTACACAAGAATATTTCAGCTCAGGTCCCTTAAAGGCAGTATAGAACAACAATGGGGCAAAGATTAAAGCTCAATGGCAGGTGACCAGCTGAAACTCTGTGGTGGAGTCAAACATCTTATAGATGGTGCTGACCAGTACGTTTTTGGATCTTTTTCCAGGAGAGAGGGGAAAAAAAAAGACACCTTCAAAGGTTCCCATTATCCCAGCCAAACAAAGAGGTTTTACAGTCCTGGAGCACTAGCAAGTGACATTCCAGCAGCAAGGGCAAACCTATCATCATAAGTCTCTCTGGGATCAGTAAAAGATTTTCAAGGGCTAGAGAGAAAAAAAAAACCATTATTAACATAATCAAGTTATTTGAGTGGGAAGGCTTAAGATGGGGCTGCAGCAGTTTGGGGTTCCTCTCAAAAGCCAAGAGGAACAGAATCCACTTTCTATGACGTCAGCCTCCTGCATGCCGCTGAGCTGAACAGCTTCCCCTGACACGGGAGAGCGCCTTAGTACTACAGCCCAATTTCACACAACAGTGATGGGCACCTTCAACACCGAGTGAGCCCTACCCATGTGAAACAGATACAGCAAGAGTCATACCTCTTCAGCTTCTTCCTCTGAGTCAACAACAGGGAAATCCTGCAATGACTGACTGGTTCGTTCAGAGCCATATGCCCCTAAGGCCCCTTTGCCTTTCCTCTGCTTGGCCTCAATCGGATTGATGATACCTGGGGAATGAATGTCAGCTGTGAAGGGGAGACTAACCACTTGAACAGGAAAAGCCGTAAATAGGTTATCATAGAAAAAAGAGTTATCAAACTGGCACAGATCATAGAATCGCAGGACTGGAAGAGACCTCGAGAGCTCATCTAGTCTAGTCCCCTGCACTCATGGCAGGACTAGGTATTATCTTCCAGCCTGGCATTCTGTCTTTAGCGGTGCCAGTATTTAGCAGTTACATATTCTTATTGGTGGCCTTAAAATTTTCAGGCACTTTTAAAAACCCTGCTGTAGCATATTCCTCTGACGCTAACAAATTCTACAGCTCAGCTATACACTGCATAAAATAGCATTTCCTTTGATTGGTTCCAAGTTGACTGCCTTCTAATTTCAGCTCCCTCCTATGCTCTCCTTTTCATGCTAAATAATCAGAGACTGTGCAGTCTCCTACCCTATGTCAATTTCATCAAATTGTTATGATTATTTAAAATTAATACAACTGGATTTGATCTTGAAGATCCCACTTGTCTGCAGGAGAGGTGGACAAACAAGAACCAAGTTATTCATGGTCTCCAGGCTGCAGTTCCTTAAAGAGTCCCATCCCAGGCCCATACTCTTGGGGAAAACACACAGTACCTTGAGCATTCTTTCCAAGCCCTCTACCAGGGACATAACCCATTTTCTGAAGAAGCTTCTGCCCTATTCCCTTGGTGTGTCTCTCCCAGCTGCCGAAGTCCATGAAAGATTTGATCCCTCCTACAAATCCTTTCTGGCTGGGTTTGAAATTGCCACCCTGTTTAAAAAAATAAAACAAAAAAAACCAGATAGGTGATATATCACCAAACTCCTGGCCACCTGTCTCTAGAGGAGCCGCCTCACCAACCTGCGCACCGTACTGTTCTTCTCACTATCTGTCGGAGAGCCCTCTAGACCCACTGGTAGAGTTGAAGGTTTGTAGCCATGTTTCCATTATGGGCTGATCTACAAGACTATCATGGGCTGAAAGCAATTGATTTCAGATACTTTGCATCTGAGCAGTTGAAAAATGGGTTTTGATTTTTAATCCATTTAATTGGTAACTTGCTCATGCTAGTCACATGCAGTACTGTGAAAAGAAATTAATGGCAGAAATATTTATCACTGGTGGGTGGAAGCAAAACCTGGACATTCATTTACTTCAACCTCATTTGACTCAAAATGAGTATCAATGAAGGGAAGAGACTTGAAGCCTGGGAATGCAGCTCCCAAGAACATACTGCAATCCCTCAACACACACGAAGAAAAGCCTAGGGAAACTCCTCCCTCCACTGTCCCTGTGATTTTACTTAGCCACTGTTCTTCTGCCTCCTCAGCTGCTATATTACTGAGCCAGTCCCTAGACTGTACCATGGCTGGCGCTCCACAAATAACTTAAATAGGTTTTGTACTTTTATGAATAACTCACTGTTTTTAACTTCTTTGGTACAAACTCTTTAGGGAATTCTTCCTGCTTTATGGGCTTCTCATCCTCATCTGAATCTTCTTCTATCACTTCCTCAGCTGCAGCTTTCCTTAGCCCCGCACTGATGAAATTAACGGGGGCTGCGTAGTCGCGAGAACTGCACACAAAAAAAAAAAAAAAAAAAAAAAAAAAAAAAAAGAGATTCACAGTCATGCTTCACAACAGTGTTCCATTGAATCAGAACTTGAAATGCACACACTTACAGAAACACCTTGATGCAGGTTTTCGTGATCCCAAAATAAACTCAGTGTTAAGAAATAGAGTTAAAAGCTGTTAAATTCAAAATTTCTGATATTTCAGCTATGGAAAATGTTGGTTTTGAGTGTGCATGCATGAGGTTCTCTCTGAGTTGTAACCTAGCACACTGGTGATCTCTCTCACAAACCCTTTACTAACTGGGCAACAAGGAAACTAATCCTGGAACCAAACTATATGTAAAGAATTCAATCTGTCTTTCAAAACAGATTTGATAACACACTGAACTAAATACTAACCCCTCCCCTCTCCCACACAGATACCCTCCAAGGCCATTACAATCTCAAACTGGCCACAGTAGCACAAAGTGTTTCCTAGAGAGCTTAGCCTTCTGAATCAGGCTCTATATATCAAGCTGCCAGTGACTGAGTTACATCCATGGAAAAAATTACAAAATCAAATAGCCTCTGGAACTTATAAAGGAATCCCTCCAATAGTGCTTTCCCGACAGAGAGAAAAGAACTGCATGAAAAGTGAGGAATCTATTGGTGCTGCACAAAGGAATCGGCATCTCATTTGGACTCTTATTTTAGCGTATGCGCGACACTAATCATCGAGAGAAGAGCCCGTCTGTTCACAGCGTTAACAGAGTTTGCCGGGCACTGGTAACTGCTCATACCGTTTGCCTCCGAAGCTGGGCCTCTCATCGTCAGAGTCGTGCTCGGCCCACACGCCATAGGTGGCCTCCTCCTTGGTCTGCCAGTGGCGCTGGCGGTTGGGGTTGAACTCGTTCTGGAGGTCCCAGTCCGTGATTTCAAAGTTCTCCATCTCCACGTCGCCGTCGTCATCTTTGCCGTAGAGATGGGACATGGACATGATGGCCTGGGAGAGAGAGAGAGAGAGAGAGAGCAACGACCCGAGAGTCAGGGTGGGCGCGCCTAATGCAGACAGTGATGGGGGGGGGGGGGGGGCGGGTAAGCATGAAACTGACACGGGGGGGGGGGCAGGGCAGGGCCAGGGCCAGCGCCGGACGGTGACACGGGGGGGCAGGGCAGGGCCAGCGCCGGACGGTGACGGTGGGGGGGGGGGGGGCACGGAGCGCCGGACGGTGACACGGGGGGGGGGGGGGGGAGCAGGGCAGGGCCAGCGCCGGACGGTGACACGCCGGTTCCCAGCAACCAGCGCCGGACGGTGACGGAGGGGTCAGGACGCTAATGACACCGCCGGTTCCCAGCAATGGCGCGAGACCGGACCCGGTCGGGCGGGGGGGGAGGGGGGCGGGCCGCGTCTGTCCGGTCTCCAGCACTCACCGCGCGGGGAGGGCCGGCCCCGCCCGCGGTCACAAGGCCCCGGAGGCTCCGCCGGTTCCGGACGCGGCCCTACCGCTCGAAGACGGGACCCGCCGAACCTGCGCTGCGCCGCCGCTGAGCCGGAAACAGGAAGCGGCGGCCTTTTTACTTCCGGGTCACGCAGCGAATGCGCCGGCCCAAACCACGCCCTTGACCATAGAGACACCGAGGCAGAGCGGCCCGCCCAGCTGCCCGTCCTGGCCACGCCTCCATAGTGTTGACGGAGGGAAGCGAGGCCGGCCCCGGCCGAGCACAGCGCCCCCTGCCGGGCTGGGCGCTCATCGGTCCTCCCCCACCAGCCAGCAGAAGCAGGGCTCCCCCACTTGGCCCCCCGAGTCCCCAGGCCTGAGGCCCTTGGGCCCCGCGTGCAGGGGTCCCCACCGCTGCCCACGCGGGTGCTGAGGCCTGGGGCCGGGCAGGAGGCTCCCCCCACTCCCTGGTGAGCGCCCCGGGGGCGAGGGGCAGGGCGTGGGCCGGACCCAGCCCGCCTGGGCCCCGTCCTGGTCCCTGGCGCACCCCGCACGCCGCCCCCGGAAATAAACCAGGCGGAGCCAAGCGTGGAACCGAACGGCCTCATATATTAACTCTTCCATAGATTCTGTACGGCGGGAAGGAACGGCAGGCGGCGGGCGGGCGGGGCTCCCCTGTGACTGGTGCACCGCGGGCTCGACACCGGTACTGCACCGCGTTCTGAGTTCCAGTGAGCGAGAGAACATGACACCTTTAATACCACTTCAGAAAGTTCTCAAGTAATGGAACAGAAAGTCTCTTTCCGAAGCACTCCGACGATTCAGTCCGAAAACTCATTGTCACAGATTTTTCTCTGTACCACGAAGCGTCCAGAACAGGTGGACTGCTGGTCCGTGTCGTGTGAAGTGTCTGACCTTTGCAAATAAATGCAAACACATTCCATGCACAGCAGTCACGTTTTGGCAATATTATTAGCAAGCAATATGCTTGGATAACAGATTTCCACTTTCGCAATGGCAAACTTCCTTTTCTGCTGGGCAATGAAAAGCCACTTGCAACTTCCTGGGGGGGAGAAAATATTTTAGTCAGAGAAATGAGCTATATACTTAATACAGCAAATCTATGACTACTCATTTATACCAGGGCTATTACAAATGAGGTCGTGAGAGCCATACAAACTCCCAGCCAGGAAACAAGACGGGGGCTACGTCTACACTACACAGCTATCTCCTCAGTGAAGATACAGCATATGCCGACAGAAGGATGAGTTCCACCAGCACAGAACACCTCAAACAAGGTTAACTGTGTTGATAGAAGCCCTCAATTGTGTTTACAATACAGTGTAAAGGTTACTTGTGTAAAAACACAGACCACACGCTTTGTTTCAGAGGAGGAGGGGAAAGCAAGAACTACAGGGTGGGTGTTTCATTTGTTTTGCTTTTTAATTTAAAAAAATAGTATGGCTGCCTTTTTTCTAATTATTCCATGGATGTCAATGGCACATCAGAGGGTTATCAGAGCTTCTCCTGCAACACAGAACTACTGCTCAGTTCATCTAGACATTTCCATGTTCTCAGCAATGATACAGGCTAGTGACATTACCAAGTGGCTCATTTACATTTTGCGCAAGTAAACCTGTTTTCAAAGGAGATGCAAGAAATCACATTTTGGAACCCATCTGCAGGATAACTGCATTATTCTGTCAGCTTGGACCAACTAATTGAACATGGAGTTGATAGGCCTCAGGAGCACACCTAGAGCCAAGCAGCTCGAAGCAACAGGCACTAGAAATGTATACAGGCAAAACCCCACGCCCAGAGCAATGCAAACAGATTTGCAGGATTTCCCAATAAAGCATGCCTACCTGGAAATCATTAACTTTCAGTGAGAAGCAGAGGTATTCTGAGTCACCTAAAATAACCCCAGAAAAGCAGTGATTAGTATTAAGTCACATACAAAACCCAAACTCCCTCACTGCACTTACAACAGTGAGTTGATTCCAGCTCGGTCCAGAGAGACAGAGGCAATGCTGTAACGTGGAGTAGGAAGATCCAGAGCAGCAACTCAGGAGTCGGGGCCCCAGGGAGGAGAAGCAGATGGGAAGGGCTCTTGGAGGAGGTGGTGTGAGGGCGGGATGAGAGGCGGCAGGAGTGTGTTTGTTGGATGAATGCAGAGACACGCCAATGCAAGCAAGTCAAGAGTGAGAGAAAACAAAGTGAGCAGGAAGGTGGGGCGGCCATGAGTGTTTGCAGGGCTTGGGCAGTGAGGACCAGTAGCTAGAATTTCATGCAACCAGACAGGAAGCCAGTGAAGGGATTCAGGGTTAGGGTGACACAATCAGCATGACGGGAGAGGAACAACTGTGCAGTAGAGATTTGGACGGACTGAAGCAGGAGGTGCAAGAGAGTCAGGAAACCCAAGGTCAGAGCTGCTGCCCAATCCTGTGTACACTCTTGTGGGGGACCAGACATGCGAAGGACCCCTCCAAAAGGAAGGTATTACCCAGAGGAGTCACGGGGCTCTCTCACCTGCAGACGCCCTTTCAGATTGGCTGGTGTTTTAAAATCTCCCTTCATGATCTATGGAAGGAATGAAACCAGAGTGACTCCACTTTGTGCAGACTAGCTGATGCTCAAGTAGCCCTTCTGCCTCACTAGCTGCCTGGCCTGTCACAGCAGGTCTGAAGCAAAGCAAGCCTCAAAGACCTGAGGAAGAGCCTGGCCCATGCACTGTGTGTTTCGTTCTGCCCTGCTGGGCTCGGAGCTCTAGCACTGTGGGACGAGGTTTCCTCCTGTCACTATTTCAGTGCAGAGATGGCAGCTGGCATCAGACTGGCTGCAGCGCTGTCCTCCTGAGTTCTGCTGAAGGCTGTCTCTCTGGCCTGCATCCAATCAGAGCATCCAGTCAAGCCAGCTCCCGGGGAGGGGCTGGTACTTCAGTGCCCCAAGCATAGTGATGGCACCAAAGCTCCTAGAAGCCTGTGCCCACCCGTGGGTCGCATATGGCATAGCAGGGCCCCAACCAGGCCTGTGGCCTCTGGCCGTCACTGCAACCACCAGCACTGCCCCAGAGCAGCTGCCTGGGCTAGTTCTCCTAGTAGCGGAGTTGCCTTATGTGCCTGGAGTCCTCAGTTTGAGGGGGGAGAGTTTGACCCGTGCCAAAACAGAAACAAGGGAGTGGGAAGATTCACGCCCTTTAGTAACTGGCTCATTGTGACTCTGCAGCTTCCCCTTTCTGGCACTGTAATTTCCAGTGACGCACACGCAAATGTTCTGCAGAATGTCTCTTTGGCCTTAGCACAGCTGGAGCAGGAGCATCTGCCCAGGACATGAGCTTGCATTCTTCCTGCACCCAGCCTCCTCTGGCCTTGAGTGAGTGTGGGTGGGCTAAGGCAGAAGCATTAGCTTCTGCGCCTTCCACTGGAGGAGAGACTGGAGTTTTCGAGTGCTAACAGTGAACATACTTTTAACACGGACTTGATAAAAAACCCAATATACTCCTACTCTGGGCTTCCCAAACTAGGCTGGCTAAGGTGTGGTCATGCAATATCCGCCCAGAGGATACACAAGAGCAAATCAAAAGGAATTTCATCTCTCCTACGTCACTGAGTCTTTCACATGAGCCGTTTTGAAAATAAGGAAAACATTCCTGCATGTCCCTGTCTGTCGTTTAATCATCTTTTAAACAGGGGCAGTGGGTTTTAAAGGGTTCTCTTTTGGTAGGATGTAGTGACCTCTCCAACCATGGACAGGTATGTCAGTATTACATGCAGTAAACCCACTATTCCTACTTGTTACATGCGTAACCCCATCACCCGACAGTGACACTACGCATTCGAAGCAGACAGTAGCAATACTCACCCTGTGGGTGTTGTTGATCACTAAGGGGTCTGGGTTGCCATAGTTGGGTGGATTTGCATATGGGTCATAGCCAAGCCTAGCGAGCATCGGTGCTATCTGGGCCATGTCTTGCAACACGTCCCCTGGAATGTGCCCAATCCATTTGGACAAAGCTTCCATGTTGACAGGCTTAATAACCTGGTCTGTTGATCTTTCTATCCTGGAAAGAGAAATTAGTCACTTGCATTTTGCACGTATGCTGCGTTCACACATAGGAGCCTGCGGACAGGCTATTGCCATTTCAATTCTCATTCTCAATTCTGAGAGTCGCACGTAGCTCAGATATTTTCCAGAGTCTTCAGGGTGCAAAGCCCATAAAACACAGGCTTTAAAGTTATCTATTGGTAAAGCCCCCGGGTCACTGTTAGGGTGGTGGGGAGCTGCAGGGCCTAAGACCCAAAACTAACACACCTAAGGGGTCGGCTCCATGTGCTTCAATGCCTGAACTGTGAAGCGGCGTGGAAACTGGACTCACTGAGATGCCACCTGTCCGCAACCCTCACAAACTCCCACCGGTTGCCACAGTAGGTCCAGGGGAAATGGTGCACTGCCCTGTCTGCTGAGGCGGCCTAAGGAGTCCCGGGCACTCTCCCGTCCGTCCTGCCCGCCCATCTTGCTGAGCCTTCTGTGTTAGATCATTGGCAGCTTCGGTTTTCACTGGCGAGGTAAAGTGTGCGCCATGCTGTGGTCCAACCCACAGGGACCTCGGGTGCCGGCAGCCTGTCTGAGCTATGCCCTCTACAGCGACAGTCCGCTCTGCAACAGAGGCAGCGCAGCTGTCTGACTGCACAAACTGTCCCTTCACATTTTGAGACAGCAACGTCAAATTCCTGTAATGAGGCAGATTTATATAATTTGCATGAAAATTAGAGCCCTCTCCGGAGCCCGTTCTGTTTGTCCAGGACACGTAAATCTCTGGGACATGCACGAGGAGAAGAGCCTGCAGCCAGGCGCTGGCAGCCCATGAAGGGTCCTAGGGCTGTAAAGATAAAGCCTCCCAGTCACTGACCTGGGAGATCAGTCACTGCTTCCTACCTGCACTGCAGGGGACGTGCAGTGCTAGGGCCCAAACCTCTCACCCGTTACTACAGGAGAAAAAGAGAAGGAATTTGTAGACACCTGCCCAGGGAGCTCATGGGAGAGGAGCACTCAGGGGCTGTGCAGCATTAGTAAGTGAATGGGTTAGTCACTCTCACTCGATTATTACAGATACAAAACCCAACAGAGGCCAGCAGTTTGCCAAAGAAACATGCCTGCAGTTACTAAGGTAGCTGCTCTCCCCTTCCCTCGCTGCTCTAGCCCACGATCTCCTTGGGCAGGAAGGGTTTATACCTCAAAAAAGACAATCCCATAAAGGAGACGAGCTCTAGCCCGGTCGTGATTGAACGGCTTGCTCCCCATCCCCTGAATTCCCTCTGCTCAGCTGTGCCCAGTTCCTGCACGTGTCTGCAACATGGACCCCTGGCTAGTGCGTGTCTTACACGTCACAAAGGACCAAACCCCAAGAGGCTTTACAGATTCACAACAGCCACTGGGCAAACAATGCTCATGCACTAGCATCAGCAACGTAGTGATTTGTCTTGGAATCTGGACAGATCACCAGGGCTAGGAACCCTAATTGTGGAAAATAAAGTGCACTTCTGTTTGTACAGCACCTAGCGCAGTGAGGCCTAATGCCCCTCTGGAATCCTAAATAATACGGGACTTTAATCAGGCTTCCTCCCCCCCCCCATCCCTCCACCAAGTGGCTGCAGCCTCAGCTATACAGGGTGACACCCTGGGGCATCATTTCAATGAGACTCACCGAGAGCCGCACCCAGTCAACCGCTGACTAGCGTGGGATTGCATTTTATAAGGGTGCTGAATCACAGGCCAGGCATAGGCAGTTTTCACTGTTCCTCTCCCTTTGGGAAGACCTTTTTAGGGTGCGTCAACATTGCAGCTAGCTGCCAGCCGACTCGGGCTGGCGGGGCTTAGACTGCGGGGCTGATTCATCACAGTGTAGACTCTAGGACCCTGCGAGGCAGGAGGGCCCCAGAGCTCAGGCTGCAGCCCCAGCCTGAACATCTGTATGGCAATCAACCAGCCCCTTAGCTGAAACTCTTTAGTCCAAGCCTGTTGGCACTGGCCAGCCCCAGCTGTCTAACTGCAGTGTGGATGAAAGAATGGCCTGACAACGTACGCCCCTTCCCTTCCTCAGAGAAGAGTGGCTCTCTCCCCCCCATGTTCTGGATGCAAAGAACTCGCAGACACAGGCTGTGTTAGAAGAAAGATGCATCTGGCTAGTTCCCGTATATACGGGTTTATAGCTCGTGGTGGCGTGAGGTTAAAGTTACCAAGCAGCCAAAACCATCACTAAAAATGAGCGCAGCAAGAACCTCAACATATAAACCAGCTCTGAAACCCGCACACTGTGCGCGCACACGGCTTGGTCCGGACGTGCTCATGGAATCAAGTGTAGCAAGAGCAGGGGGAGCTCAGGGAACCTCAGCTGCATACGTGACATAAAGTAATGCGGTACTCGCTGAAACTCAATCCAACGTGCAAAGAAATGTTTGGGAATGGGTAGGAAAAGAGAAAGGGGACACAGATCACTCTGAAACTGGCGCCTCTTACTGGGGCTCTGCCAACATCGAGCCTGAAATCATACCCTTATTTACAAGTCGGCTGATTAAGATATCACCACCCAGAACGTCCAGCAGTTCTTTACTTAGCCACACTCAACACCCTGCAGCAGCAGATACGCAGCAGGGCCATGCCCTAAGAAGGTTTGGCAAGAACCCGCTCCGTCTAGTCAGGAGTCTCTTTGGAAAGCAGAGGCAGCTGCACAGACACTCACTTGGAAAGAGAGACGCCGCCAGGTTTCCCTATTAACTCTTCGTGATGCAGCACTGCGTCGCTCCAGGAAATGTCCAGGAACTTCATGATGGCATGCATGGACTGCTCTGGGTGCAGCACTAACTGCTCATAATATACTGGCAGGCACCTGGACTCCCCAATCTCTACGCACTGGGAATACATCACCTCGATCGCTTTGTTCCACTTGGTAAGGCAGTCTCGGTAGCTGTTCAGGTCAAAGCCTGCAATCGTTACCTTCCTGGTGATCATGGAATGGACAGAGGCCCGGCCATCTCGAACCATCAGCAGAAATTTGGAATTGGGAAAGAGTCTGGAAAGGTAGATAGAGGATTTTAACGTGAAGGGGTCCTTGTTACACAGGTATCTGGCTGGCTCGCCATGCTTGGCAATGACTTCCAGGATAAAGGCCTGCATGGCAGCGTCCAGGACTTGGTCCGTCACTCCCGCTTCGTCCAAGCGCATCTTTTCGCGCCCTGACTTGGACCAGGCCTGGCGCATTGCCAGCACCCGGGGGATAATGCGAGTCTCTTCCCCACAGCGGATCTCTGGATGCGCGTCCAGCATGGCTCTCATCAGCGTCGTGCCGCTCCGCGGGACCCCACCAATGAATATCAGAGGCATCTCCTTGCTGTACCGATACTCGACACGACTGGAGTCCACCATAACCAGTTCTTCGTTCTCTGGCCTCATCATCCCATGCGTCCGCTTGCCATAGCCCTTGCCCAGAAGCTGTTGGCACGCCAGCATCTGCTCGCCAAGGTGCACCGTCACCATCAGGGCAACAGCCAAGCCGAGCCCCAGCAAGACCCGCCTCATGGTGACCCGCATTCTGTCCCTCTGCACATCAGCTGGGAGGCCAACGGGTCCTCTGCCTTCAGCTTTCAGCTAGCCAGCGGCCAATCTGGAGCGCCTCTGCAAAGAAAACAGCACATGTTCAAAGAAGTCAGGGGTATACGACTGTGACCCAGCCCGTCTCCTACTGAGCTACCTGACTCCAGGAGAGCCTCCTCCTCCTCCAATCTATCAGAAAGAGACCCACTGATCACCTCAACTGGCCCTGCCGTGCCGCTACTGTTCTGGACAGAGCACTCCAAGCCATTTGTCTTGTCTGCCTGCAACTATCTCCAGTTTTCACCACGGCTCCTGGGAGGCCATTCCAGGGTCTAATCAACCTTATGCTTTATCACCGTCTTACATGCACGTGAGTGATTTTCAGATTGTGTTCTCTTGCTGCTGCGGATGAAGCTACCTGTTTACCAGCAATGCTGCACAGCGGTTTAGGAGAAGAAATGAAGAACATCTTATCCGGGAAATATTTCCCAAACATCCAGACCAAATTTTCCTCGGCTCATCTTCATCCCCTTCCTTCCTTCGCTTACACATGTGTTGCTTTGGAGCAAGTACTTCCATCAAAAGAGAGAAGACCGGAAGTAAAACCGGAACAGAATCCTTCAAGCCTGGGTATTCCTTGCCAGCAATCCCAAGAGAGCAGGAGTGCAGCAAAGGCAGCAGCCTTTCTTTAAAGCTCAGTGGCAGAACTTCTGTATTTATGGCTGGGGGCATTTTGGCTTAGGCAGGCTGTGGAGTTTTTCCCTCCTCATGGAAGGCCAAGAAAGCGTTAGCCTCCAAGGTTTACTGCCCTCCATCCCAGATGCGTCCCCACCCTTTCTTGTAGGTTTCCTTTGTTGTGTTGCAAGTATTCACTGAACTACTCAACACAACCCTTGCACCAGTTTGATAAACAAGACCTTTCCTCTATGCATTTAGTTACTTTGATTAGAGATTAGCTACTACAGGAGAAAACTCTTCCCACTGGATTTCCAAGAGGCTGGTGGGTTTGCTTCAGCAGAAGCCAGGACCAATGAGCATCACATTGGGTTAATTCATTAAACAAGCGACTTATGTGAAGGTTCAGTGTAAATACTAGCAACGAGCATGACCAACATGAATTCTCCCCTGCCAGACACAGACTGTAAATGAAGGATTTCCCCTAGAAATCCTGAAGCCTTCATTTGGTTCTGCAGTGAACATGCTACTTCTCTGTCGGAGATTCCAGCAGGAGGATTGTTGCTCCTGCAAGTGTCTCTTGCTCTGCTGGTTCCACAAAGCTCCTATTAAAACTGGCAAACCTTCCTTCCTTCCCATTAGTGCGGGTTTGGCAATCCCACCCCTGGGTCCCAGGGGAATGTGAGGGTCCCTCTTTGTGGTGATATGGGTTTGGGCAGGAGTCGCAGGTGAGAGGGCGAAGGGGACAGCTGTGCATTTTATCTCACAGGCAATCCAAAACACTGCCCAAGACAAATATTTTCTCCTCAAATATTTCTCACTGAAAGCAAGCATTTAGCAGTGGCCCATGTAACCATGCAGAGCAGTCAGCATCAGCTGCAGCCCCGCTCTGTTTCCAGGCTCACCCCGCCAGGCAATGGGCGTGTCAATGGAGTGGAGTTGGCCGTTCTGCTTTTTTTAAATCACTCGTCATTTGCTCAGCACTAACTGTGCTTGGCTCTGTACAAGCTACACAGAGAGGCAGTGCCGGGCCCAAGGAGTTCACAGTCTAGTTACACGGAGCTGCAGTGATGAATTGGTCATTTGACTTTTTAGTATATTTCATCTCCAAAAGCAATTTAAAATGGCCGCTGGCCTGGTCTCAACAGCATTTATAGCTGGAATGGACAGAAATGCAGACTGACCGGCCTGTAGTGTAAAGGTTTGTATTGTACAGGGCAGGAGTATATGGTTTATGGTTAACATTTCCTACTGGGATTCCCCTGCAGCCCCCACTCGCTTGTTCCGGTAACTCAGAGGTGAGGACAGGGCAGAGGGACACGGCTCCTTTTGGCATCTGAAGTGGGCCGAGTGCGGAGAACCTGGTAACACAAAGGTGTGATTCCGCGAGAGCTGAGCAGACGGGACAGAACAGAAGCCTGCTGCGCGGCTGGGCTCTCCCCTGTCCATGCAGTATGGCGAGCCAGGCTGCGATGCAAGACGAAGTCACTGTAAGGGACCGTGAGCTCAGGGATATTCAGCTCTGCGCCCGCCCGCCCACCCATGTGCTTGTTCAACTACTGCCAAGGCAGAAGGCAAATATGCAGCATTTGCAGAGACTGTTTGGTCTCTAATTCTGCCTGCTAGACATTAAAAAAAAAATGCTCTTAAAATACTGGGTCTATCTGCTGCAGAGTGACAGACAGACAGACAGACAGACAGCCTTTTGTCTGGGCACATGGCTAGGGGACAAGAACCCGTCAGTTCTGAGCCCTGATCTCATAGCGACTCATCTGTGACTGGAACGTGTCCCGTCTCTCCTCTCCGGGCGCTCCCCCAGCTGTCAGAAGGTGAGTCCCTGTTGTGGAGTAGCTAGAGGGCCCCTAGTGCTACCCGAAGTGCTACCTGTTATTAGATGGGGTCGCTACAACCTCCCTTTTCCCCAGGCCTGACGTCCCCTCAAGACCTACTGACCAAGCACAAGTGAGCTTGCTCAGTAAAGCGAGGTCAAAGGCACAGCTACGCTCAAGTTGCTTTAAGCTGCTTGCTGCAGTCTTCAGCTGCAGAATTCACCCGCGGGTTAGAGGGCTTGGTGCTCACTTCCATCACTTCCACTGCAGATATTGCTGGATGAAACTCAATAGCCGGTGTTATGCAGCTGGTCACACCACATGCTTATAACACAGTCCCTGTCGCCCAAAGATCCATGAATCTATGAAAAAGTCCTCTGTTGCTGTCTTCTCCTCAGCTTCTTCCCTCTTACACAGGATCCAGGGACTTAAAATCATTGTAACCTTCAGGACAGAAGTTCATCAACAGAAATCAAAGAGCATAAAAGGCTTCAACAGAACAAACGCAGCTCAGTGGCACAATAAAACCGCAGCACACTTAACGCTGGTGCTCTGACCCCAGGGACACACTGACAAAGATGGAGTGCGATCCACAGAGTCAGAAACTCCATCTTCAACCAGCCTGGGAATTTAGTAATGGTTTTAAAGAAAGCAAAGTGCCGCATGCAGAGTGAGAGCTAAGCTGTGGAGGACGTGGTAATTAAGGACCAATACAAACTCAAATTCACAAAAAATCCCTGCAGTTAAAAATCTTCCCTATTTTACATTCTGATTAGATATTAATATCAACAAGATTTGTAATTGTTTCTGGTAGCTTTTGAGTGGTAAAATATTAATAAAACAGCCATGGCTGTGCAGACACAAACATGAAATATTCATTAACTCACTCCCAACAGCTCATACAGGGTCCCTGTGCTGTTCTGACAGATCCATTTTTGATACACGTACCTTTCCCTGGTAAATTCATTTTGCTGTTGGTCGATCTTTGCTCAGAAACACAGACAGCCGAGGAATACCTAATGGGGGAAAAAAACCCAAACACAAAACGTTGATTTGTTTAGAGATAACTGATATTCACTGGAATGGCTGGAAATAAAATGCTCATTCTCAGTATTCAATTTTCCATATCGCAGTTTTGATACGCCCTATCTACACACAGATCATTAATCTTTTAATATCTACCTGAAAGCCAAGAGAAATGCAGCGGTGTGATAGGACTGTTATGTTCATCATGCATGATACATTGTCTTCAGCAAACCTAGCAACTGGCTGGCAGAAATCAACCTGAATATCTTAACACGCTGGCAGTGTCACTTGGCTCTCTCAGCCACAGACAAGGCATTAAAAACAATACTATACCCCTGGTATCACAACCCTAAGCCCACGAAGCAACATTGGCACCATATTCCTCTCCTCCCAGGGAAAGGAAACCTTGCAAAATCCATCAGGTGAATTACAACAAGCCACAGGGAGCGTCTTTGAGGCTTAGGCAAAGAGAGAAGCAAAAAGCAACTGAAAACATCTCTCAAATGAGATAGGAGCCTGGCTTCCCGAAGACCTGAGACAGAGAGAGCAGGAGCACAGCAGACCCAGGCAGGATGTTTCAGGCCAGAGAGGATGACAGACTGAATATATTACCAAGTCCCACCTGGGCTTTTATATTTCACACAGGTAAACAGAGCAATGCAGCCTCTTCCAGAGGACAAGGCATGGCACCTGCTTCCCAGTTTCATTACAAACGCTGACAGCAGGCAAGAGTAAAAGTGCTGCAAAGGTTCATAAACCTTTCAGGCAAACCTGAGCCCAGAGTTTGGCTTTGCACTGAAGTTTTCTGCAGTTCGGAGCAAGCTTTGCTTTGAAAATTAGGCTCATTTAAGCATAACATCCAAAGCAAAGTCAAGGGGATGTGAACCCCAGAGCAAAAGAAAATGTCAGCATGAGCCCCTGTGAAGCAAGCTGCAAGGTTCCCCTGGCTTCAGTACACACGGTGAAGGACAAACTCTTCCACATTTTGCTCAGGGTTGATTCCTTCACCTGTGCGTGAAACTGATTTTAGCAAATGGAACTCACTGGGGCCCAGTGGTCTGCACCATGCCAGACCATCAAGAAGTGATCTTAACCTGCAAACAAAACCAGCGCCCACACACCTCCCGCTAAGACAGTCATCCCAGTCTGCATGTCCCAGGAGCCCTATCCGCTGCATCTAGGATGTAAGCTCTCTCTCTGCACGAGCCGTATGCTGATGAGCAGACGGTCAGCACTAAACAGCCAACAACCTAGGAGACGGCGCTACCCTCGGAGAGCACCAGAATCCTGTTCCTGCTGTTTCCATGAGACGTTTGTGACCCAGGGATAAAAACATTACCAGTTTCACTGCTGCGAGAAGTTAGCTGCAGAGACGCAGCAGCAAAGCCAGGCTCCAGTTGCCTTCGGGTGAAGGGCATGGAGGGTTTGAGGAGAAGGGGCAGAGACAGAAAGGAGAAGAGGGGGCAAAAAGGCACAAAACTGGGCGACAGACAACGACCATCCCTGCTTCCACCTAGCTCCAGCATTCCAGGCCACAGGATTCTCTCCACAGTATTTCTAGGGCTCCCACTGCTGCCCATCTAAGCAGCAAAGCAGGAGACCTCTTCTACATACGCACCAGGCCTCGTCTCTGCAGCCCGCGGCACTGATGCACTCATAGAGAGACTAGGGAGCGCACTTGGTAACGCTACCCACCCGCCCGCCCCGCCCACACACTCAGCGCTCAGCAGGTCTTTCTGGTCTGAGCCCGGCGTCTCGCCGCCACAATCTGAGCTTTGACCCAGATTTCCTCCAGCGCTGGGGCTTGATTGTCGCAGTGCTGAGCACCCCTGGCTCCATTAATGTCAACAGGCGTTCTGGGCACTCAGCACCACTGGAAGTCGGGCCCTTGTTTGCCTCAGTTTCCCCTGTCCACCAGGGATTACGTCATCTGCTTTAAAGGACTGACTGACGGTGTCTGTAGCATTGGGACAGCACAGAAGCCCCAGAGACCAGCTAATTATTATCACAGATGTACGAGGGGAACGAAGCAGTCAGCTCTGCCAGTTCATGCCGGCCTCCTCCGCTCTGAGCTAATTAGGAGCCTGGCGGGGGAAACTCCACCCACAGCAAGTTTCAGAGGGGCAGGGCTGATGAACACATTCTTTCTCACACTACCACTTCTGCCCTGCATCGAGCCCGCTCCATCAAACAGGGGATTTCAAGTCTGAACTGGAGTGCAGACTCCCTGGGGCAGGAACCACATGCCAGCCGAGGTTTCTGAAGCAAATAGCAGCAGTTCACAGCTCCCCATCCACGCTCTGCCCGTGGGAAATTAGCACAGGCACACGTACTCACTTCCTTCCTGATAGTGCTCCTTGTGACACTGCTCACGCAAACCACCACCCGGGAGTAGCTCTGCCGATAGCTAAGGACCCTTTGCACACATACCCAGGGACTCTGCAGACATGCAGTGACTTATCGGAGGGCCTCGCTCTGCAAGAGCCTGATCGGTTTGCCAGGACAACGTGTGAGGTGGACAGAGAGCCACCAACAGTGGAGGTGCTACCCACATATGACCATCGGCTTTTTAACCAGGCCTCCAGAGGTGATAAAATGGCGTCCTGATCCGCAGAGGAGCAAGCTGAGTTGTGCCTCCTCTCTACTAAGACCCAGCTTGCCAGGACACGAAACGTGGCTAGCCCTGGCTAGTAAAGATTACACTTTTGTATTCACACCAACGTGATCAGCTGTAGTTTTAGATCATTGATGCTCCGGAGGAGAGTGTTATTCCTCTGGCTACCCGGGTTTGGAAGTGCTAAGTGCTGGCAGCTGGATTAACGTCAGGTACCCCCGTTCCTAATCTCAGAGCAGGCACAGAACGCGGTTATCCTAGCCACCCAGCGCTCTGATTCCACATTCTGTGTGTTGTGTCCCATCGCTAGGTTCCAAGGCCAGACGGGACCATTGTGATCCTCGCAGGCCGACCCCCTGCACAGCACAGGCCAGCCAGCTTCCGAGGTCTGGGGGAAACTGGTTGCCATGGTTACTTACCAACTGCAGAGGCTTTGGAGTGCATTATTAATATTACAGAGAACTAATTAGTTTGGTGAAATCTGAGTGGTCTGCGAATAAATGCAGACAATAGCTCAGAAGTGACAGACAGGACACAGGGCACGAAGCACGTCAGCACCCCACCAATAGCTCAGAAGTGACAGACAGGACACAGGGCACGAAGCACGTCAGCACCCCACCAGCAAGGCGCTGTGTTACACAAAACAAATGGAATTAGCAATACAGCACCGAGGTACACACCAGGGGCTTGTCTACACAATTAGCTCCTGGCAAGCTGGGGCATGAACCTACCCCACAGAAGCCTGCCACAGACCAGAGATCCACATGGACTCTGCTGCCAGGCATTAGCAGTTCATTCATGCACTTTGACCTGATCTCGTTTCAAAGACTAGATCAAAGCGCATTAACACACTGTTAGTGTGCGTCAGCAGGGCCCACAGACAGAGCACAGCAGGCTAGTGCGGGGCAGATTCACACCCCAGCTTGCCATGAACTAATAGTTTGTGCAGTAGACAAGCCTCCAGGACTGCAGCCCCGGGGGTACATAGACACTGCTGCTCACGCACCTCCTGTTCTTGGAAACCTCATTATGCATTCTGTGCAAGTGAAGAGGAAAACCCCCCAGAGAGGATATTCTAGCTACCGAAATAGGACCTAAGGGGCCGACATCTGGGTTTTCATGAACAGACCTAGGACCTGCTCTCGTTAAAGTTGCTTGAACGCGGGGAGCATTCTGGCTGCCAAGCAGGGCTGAGATGTGGCATGCCCGGCATGTGGAGAGAATGATCGGCATTTCCAGACACGGTTCTGGCTCACCAAGGACTCAGGCCCCCGTCACCTGACACGGGTCAGCATTCAGACTCCAGTGGCTGAGGTCACAAGGGGCATGGGCCCAGCTCCACCGAGGAAGCCCAGCACTGGAACAGCAGCAGGGGCTCCAGGACCAGGCTGCGACGCTTCGGCAGAGTTGTGTGAGTATTACAGTTCTCAAGGTCACTCACTGTAAGGTGCGTATCTCCAGGGAATGCAGCTGTCAAACAAATCTCTACCAAGCATGGGCAAACTGGGTTACTCAGAGGCTCAGAACTTGGCCAAGGGATGGCAAAAGGCACATCCCTGACAGAAGGGTGACTCCCTCGCCTCTATGGCTTGGAGGTGCTAGATCTTCTCAAAACAAAACAAATCTTACAGCCGCTCAGTTATTTTTAATATGGACAAGACAATGTATTTTTTCTCGAACCTAGTCTCTCTGGAGTCGCTGAACCGTTTAAATGAAACATCCAAAATAATTCAGACTGAGAAGACAGGCAGCGTGGAAAATTTCAGCCTCAATGGTTACAGTTTGGCAAAGTTACAAGCAACTGGAAACAGGCTCTTAAAATGTAAAGTGACATCAGATAACCTTAACTAGAAGCGTTGCTACTCGCACTGCCTATAAGAACGACCATCCTGGGTCAGATCAATGTCCAACTAGCCCAGCATACTACCTTCGACAGTGGTCCATACCAAAACTCCAGGCGCAACGCACCGAACAGGGCAGTTGGAATGATCCCCTGGCTTCCCTTCCCAGCTTCCGGCAGTCAGAGGTTTAGGGTCACACCAACCTCGTGGGTGCGTCCCTGACCATCTTGGCTAACAGCCGCGGATGGACCTATCCTCCATGAACTTATCTAGTTCTTTCTGAACCCAATTAGACTTAGACCATTACAACATCCCATGGCAATGAGTTCCACAGGTTAATTGTGGGGTGGCTGAAAAATTACTTCCCCTTGTTTGTATTAAACCCGGTGCATGCACTAGATAAGTTATTAGAGACAAGGTGAATGAGGTGATATCTTTTATTGGACCAACTTCTGTTGGTGAGAGAGACAAGCATTTGAGCTTTTCTTCAGGTCTGAGAAACATTGTAAACTCCAAAGCTTTTCTCTCTCACCAAGAGAAGCTGGTCTTGACCCCTGACAGCCCCACTGGCAACGAACCAAATGTCCAGTTCAACCTTCCCCTTCTGGCAGGGTCTCTTCCCTCAGGCCTCCAGGCCTGGGAAAGGTCCTTTGCCCTCGTCGGGCAGGGTTTTTCCCTCCCCCAGGCTTTGTACCTGCAGGGCTCTCTCCTGCCAGCGTCCTGCTCCTTCTCCGTATCCTCCGGGTTTCCTACAGCCTCTTGTCTGCTCACACAGGCTGGTAGCTCTCCGCGCTCCCACAGCTCCAGCCGCACCTTTCTCTGGAGGGGAGGCTTTTAACAAGTCCTGGGTGGGGCCTTGACTGGCTCCAGGTGTGTGAATTAACCTGGCGTAAAACCTGCTCAGCTACCAGGGAAAAGGGACTTGCTGAGCCCGGGGCTGATATATCGGCCTTCTAGCACTCGGTAGCCATCCGGTCTGACCCTGTCACAGCAGATACAGGCCTATTTTCTGCACCGGACTGTGGGCAGACATCCCCAGTGACTTCAGTGACACCGCATGCACCAGCACGTCCCTGTCCGGTCAATGGCTGGACTGGGACCTTCGTTTTGAGACTGGATAATCCCCTCTCCATGCCCATGGAGGGAGGTTAGCTCTGAATTCTCCACTGCCCAACTGCTGCTGGTGACTGACAAGTTTGCCGCCCACACCCACAAATACTGCAGCTAGCTCAGTTTTCGCTTTCTTACAAACTTCCAGAGCAACGTACAAAGATTTTGTCCTGATTTCACTCAGCCCAGAGACTATAAGAATGCCAGTCACTAACACGAGGCTACTTTCAGACACAGAATCAAGCTACAGAGAGGAGAAAACCACAAAGTTCAAACATTCAAGAAAGAAAATTCCTTTCGGGCCATCACCTGGAACAAAAAACTCACAGCCAGCTGATTACTTTGTATTTACTATAGTATTAGGTGCAACAATTGCATCTGGAATTTTCAAAGGGGCCTCCCAGAGTTAGATACCTCCACGTGACAGCATTTCAGTGGGGTCTGGGCACCTCTCTCTGTTATTCTCCTTCGCAAGCCCTCACTTAAAATGACAAAGCATTACTATTTTCCCATTTCCTATTTTCTTTGCATCTCTGACAGTGTTTTGTGTATCGTCAGCCTCACTGGTTTGTGCATGGACAGCTGCCCTCTGCGTACACCTTTCACACATCAAACCGCAGAGAAAAATAGGATTGTAAAGCCGTAAAAATTGTCAGAGGACTAAGGGGCATGTTTAGCCTCTGAAACAACCTAATTTTAAAATTCACCAGATTTCAGCTGACAGTATCCATTTAAACCTCCTGTTTCTTCTGCCTATTTTTCCTTTAAAGCATCGCACAAAGATGTCCTAGCCACATTTTTATTCAAGCAATTATATTCCAGCTACCTAAAATTCCTCCTTCAACGTCAAATACATGAGGTATTCCCCTTCCATTAAATGTGGTATTCCCCTTCAATTCTTCTCCTAAACTGAACAGCAACACTATACACCCATCAAACCAAGACACCCCAGAGGTGGCTGCATTTCAGGGATGGTTGGAGTCACACATTCCTATCCTTCAAACAGTTCTGAACAAAGGCAGGTGGCTCCCTGCCTTTTGCCAGTTGCAGGACTGGGTCCACAATCTGCAAAGCGCTCTGGCATGCTTCAGGACACAAGGATCTAGAGAATGCAATAACCTCAGTGTGTTTTCCTTTTGTCATATTTTCAACTTTACAACTGGAACAATCTCGCATCTTGCTGCACTTGGAGGGCATTGGTTCCTAACTGCAGAGATTTTAGGGTTGTTTCTCTGTGGAACTCTGATCCTACGCCTCAAGCATAACCTCTGACATGGGGACGTACAGAGGACCTTATTTCCATTTTTAAATACCGTGCAAGCACAGATTTGACGGCTTTGAGCTACATATTACAGAACAGCACGCCCAGGCTTCAAATACTTGAGTTTGTTGCTAAGAAATATCCAAAGGTAAAGCCCAGAGCCAAGATGAAGGTTCACAGATGAGTACTCTTCAAACATTATCCAAGCTCCCAAGAGAGCCAGGTCAGGGATGCATGAACAAAACCAGGCTACCGTAGCAGGCTTTAAATCAAATCAGCAAAGATTTGACAGACATTTTACAGCACAAATGTACTGTTTGTTTATTGCCTCGGGCCTGCTGTGATTAGAAAAACATTTTATGAACCTGCTCAATGCTAAAATGGTTTTGAAATAATAAAAACCCAACTAATTTGCAGCATCTTCCATTCTATTTTCTCCTGTTCCAAATGAAGACAGCAACACTGCTTTATCATAGATTAAGTGTGTTCAGAGTACGACTCCGGCTCGTTTATTTCCACTTGCCCTCCACAGTGAGGACTGTAAGCATGCTCTTCTTTCAAACCAGGCTATTACGTTTGAAGTACCTACAGTTCAAGCACGCCATGGAAGGCTAGCTGTTGAAGCAGCAGACCCACACAGCTGCAATAAGCTGCCATGTCCTGCTCCGTTGAAATAAAACCAAACACTGCATTTGCGTAAGAAGCCCTTTAACTCTCCCCCACCCTTTTCTTCTTTTAAGTGCGGCACAGCTTGCAGATATCACTTCGGCCTGCAGCTCTCTGGCTCACCACCTGAAAAGCAGCACTGGCCCTGCCAGAGATGGCACCTAACCATCAGCTTGATTTAACTGGTTTCTTGCATAAACACTGGTTACAGCCACTGTGGTCTCTTGCCTCTTTCAATGCTCCCAGAACAGCCAGCGCTGCCTCACACTGGGCCCTGGATGCCTTCCACATGGTGCGAAGCAAGAAATACAGCCAAGGGTTTGGGGTTTTTTTTAATTTTAAGCTTTCTGTGTACATCTCAGGACAGTCCAAGTAGGCGCAAACATCAGCCAGTACATTTGGGAGCTAGATATGCAATAAAGCAGGACACTCAGCAGATAGCAGCACTGAGCAGTCACCATGGTGCCTCTGAAGCATCCCCATGTCCGCCAGGATCCTGGGATTCACCAGAGGAGACATGTGGCTCACGCCTGTTCACACCCCTGCTGCTAATGCCATCTACCCTCCAATACTGGGGGGGCATGCTACAGAAATGGTTATAAATACACCCTGCCTTAGAAAAGATCGCTGCCTTCCCCACTAAGCCAAAGGTGTGTCAGGCCCTCAAACATTTCCATTCCCAGCTTCTGGTGGATGCGAAGCACACGTGAACTCCTAACGTCTTCAGTCCAACTGCTTCTGGGATCCCAATATTTAGTCTATGAACAGAATCCAAGGAACAAGCCTCTTGGAGAGGAAATTCAGGGAGACAGTCAAGGCTTGACACGTGCAAACGCGAGTGATCTCCCATTACAGTTACAGAAATCGTGTGCCCAAGATAAAGGGAAACCTCTCACCTCCCCATCCTGAGCCCTCCCTGCTCCCATATCCAGGGTCCTGGACTCAGAGCGAGTGAGGCAGCAGCAATCGGGGTTGATTTTGGGAGACATTCCCCATCCCCGGTATACCAGCGTGCAGCGCCGAGTAAGATTTCAACATGCCAAACTCACGCTTAGGCTTATTTCCTTTGAATGCAAATTCACTTACCCATCCAGTGAGTTCCTAGAAAGCTTTAGCAACCATACTGAGAAATGGACAGCTGTCAGGGGAGGGGGAGAAAGATTACAGTCTTGTGCACAGAACTCTAGAAATATAGTCTCTTATGCAAAGAAAGAGTTTCAGGAGGCACGGGCACTTTATGAGAAAGAGTCCACAGTCAGAAGAGAAAGAAAATAGGAAAGGAACCCTTCCCTACAGAAGCAACCTACTGAAAAGAACCAGCAGCTGACAGGACAGAATCAGAAGAACCTGCACGGAAAACTCTCGTCAGAAAACAGCCAAAACAACAGCCCCTGCCCTCCCTGGAGTTACAGGCTTTGCGGGTTAGTTATCCAGAGCGTTGGACTCACCCCACCGCCTTCTCCATCCCAACACACACACACACACACACACACACCACACACACACGCTTGGTCTACACCTAAAAGTCAGGCTGACATAGCTACACTGGTCAGGGGTGAGAGGAAAAAACCCCACCTCCGATTGATGTAGCTATGCTGACCTGATTCCCAGTGCAGACGCAGCTATGTCAACAGAATTCTGCGGTCGATAGGGCTCACTTTGTTCAGGGAAGTGGTATTCCTACGCAGAAGGAAAAACCTCTCCCGTCTACACCACAGGGTTATGCTGGTACAGCTACGGTGACAGAGCTACGCCCCATGGTGCAGACACACTCTTAGGCCAGGTCTGCACAAAGGAGCCTATGCCGGCATAGCACCCTAGTGCCGACGCAGTGTGTTCCAGCAGAAGTTGTTTACCATCCCCAAAGGACGGCAGCTGTGCTGACAGAAGGACGCTCGCAGCATAGCTGAGCCTACGCTGGGCTTTTGAAGGCACAGTGGTGTTTTTCCTCACCCCCCTGACCAACGTAGCTAGGACAACGTACGTTTTAAGTGCAGACAAGCCCTAGACAATGTTTCAGGTGCTCCTGTGATTCCCAGGGCTGGTCTCTGCACAGGATCAGAGGAATGCACCTCTTGGAGCAGGAATTAAAAGCTGCAAGACAAATCACTGACGTGTGCAGCAGCCATGGACACACGACCGCGTGAATCGTGCTGAAGCAATCGTCTCTCCAGACGTGCTTGTGAAATCCTGCCTCCCAGATGTAGGCTGCCAGCTCGGTTATCACTACCACCCTGCCAAGCAAAACACGGAGGATAAAATCTCACCTGCCAAATGCAACAATATCCAATTTTGTCAAAGGTCCCATTGCGGCATGTGGATTACAGAACAGCTCGAGTACAGCCGCCAAGTGCTGTCCTTGGCTAACAACCATCACAGGTCAGAAACTGGGCCTCGGACAAACACCAATGCTGGAGTTACAGGAGCTACATGTGAGGTTGCACCATTTAATCTTCTCAGAGAATGGCTGCTGCTCTGAATTCCTTGTGGAATGTGCAGCTTTTCCAGCTCACTGTATTTTTGTGAAGCCATAGTTCAGATGTTTTCCCATCTGATGAGCACAGAGACTCTGCAGCACAGAGTGCAGGTGAAAAATTAACTTCTCAGGACTCAGCTGTCGGGCACAGCATCCATACACCATCACATCACTGAGGGGCAAATCTATTAGCTGAGGTCTACCTGCTCTGCCGCAGTTTGGTTACTAGTAAAGTCCGATTCTCCAAGTGGGTTTCGGGAACTGTCTCCAAAAAACCAGAATTTGCAAAAACATGGAACTCTTGATTTGAGAGAGAAATTTAGGATTTTCAGTCAACCCAAGTTCTGGATCACACCAGGCCTGACCAGCGCTCCCTTTTCTTCTATGTTAAACCATTTAGATTTTTTCCAAAAAAATGATTACAAAATAGAGTATTCATACGTGAGCCTGATCCTGATGTCACGTCCAACCCCTTCCAGAATACACCTATCGAATGGCAGGGGGCCCATGCCCGTTCGACCCTACGGCAGCTGCACGGCACACGCCCAAATCCCATGTTCTCTCTCCACACTCCCGTATTCAGCTCCACCGCTGCCTTGGTGCTCTGCCGCGTCACAGCCCCTGCAGCCACTCACCCAAACAGCCACATGTCTGTTGCAGATGGCCCTTACTTCACTCTGCAGCTCAGCCAAGGACAACATTGTGCATACACTTCCTGCATACCTCATGTGAGCCTTGCACCTTCCTGCGTGGGATGTGGTGCTGACCAGTGTCAGAGACCAGATCGGGGACGAGATCGGGCTGGTGCTGGGATTAGACAACGGGACGGATCGCTCGATAAATTGCCCAGTTCTGTGCATTCCCTCTGAAGCACCTGGCACCGGCCACTGTGGGAAGACAGGACCCTGGGCTGGATGGACCGTTGGTCTGACCCCATGTGGCCTTTTCTTTGTCCTATGGTAATTCCTACCATGTCCTCAGCCCTGTCACACCCACATTTTTCCCATCAGGTTTTGAATGGTATCTGCCCAGGCAACGTGAGCTCCAGGGAACGCTGGGATAATGCAGGAGTTGTATGTGCGCGTGCACGTGTTCGACTCGCACAGCTGTGACAACTGCATATGAAAAAACTAAGGCCTATTTCCACTGGCGGAGCTACAGAGGCACAGGCCAGGAGCTGCAGGCAGGCCGCTGGATCCCTGTATCATAGACGCAGACTGTGATGCTGGCAGACCAGCTGCCAGCTCCTGCCAAGGCCCCAGGCCTCACTGAACGCTGACAAATGCCTGGCTGGGAACCAGCCTGGCTCACCTTTGCCTTACTGTCATCAAAACTGAGATCAGATGTTACGTTGATAGGAACAGGTTTAGATTTTATCCAACGCTTGCGGGACACTGCATGGGTTGGTCTCACTTATCATCTCTATTGCCCCTGAGTATCACGCTATCTATCTCCAGTTCTTCGCACTGTAAACCTCGGTAACTGTGTAACTCGCCAAACTGGAAAAGCAGCATTAATTGAGGTAAAGGGCTCGAGATGGCCTCACAGAAAGCAGGTAAGGTATTGTGTAGCATTAAAGGAGAGAGGCCCCGTTGACTGCATTCCTAACTCCCTCCAGGAAGGGGAGACCTACAGATGAACTCAATCCATCAGTTCTGGCCTCTGGAGCAGAGGGGATAAAAATCCCTGACAATGGGAAACAGAATTTTTCCTGCTCTCTGGACTCTGAGGGGCGAAGATTCCTAGGCACAAGCAAGGAGACCCTGTGCTGTTTGGCCTGGGCCAGCCCTACAAAGGCATTCAGTGCTGAGAGATTACTACACCTCGGCCGCCTTTTGGAACTCACTTGTGCACGTATGCTGCCTGCTTTAAACCTGTAACTAACTCTCGGGTTCCTTTTTCCTAATGAATACGTCTTTACTTATTACAGGATTGGCTACCAGTGCTGTCTTTGGCGTGAGATCTGTGTAAGGGATTGGCGTCTCAGCAACCTGAAGATATTGTGATTTTTCCGTGTGAATGACCATTTATCATTAAGCCCAGTTTGCTTGGGTGGCAGGATGGACTGGAGCGCCCAAAGGGACTGGCCGTGATTCCATGGTAGGAGTGTTGCAGTGATCCAGGAGTTCAAACTAGTTATTGGCTTTGTGAAAGCTAACCATAGAGCACACCATCAATCCGGGGCGTCCGAGGTTAGCACTCAGGGCCACGAGTCACTCCAGACAGCCTGGCACAGACTGCAGCGATGGAAGGGGTGTTTGCTTTGCTGTAGGAACTCCATTCCCCGGAGTGACAGCAGCTGGTTGATGGAAGCATTCTTCCGTCAACCTTGCGGCGTCTGCACCAGTGCTTAGATCGGCACAGTGACAGCGCTTGATCGGGGGTGTGGGATTTTCATACCCGTGAGCACCATAGCTACATCGATCTTCGTTGTAATCGAAGACCAGGCCTAAGGTTTGGTAAACTGCTTTTCTCTTTTGATTTGAGCCATTTCCTTCCTCCCCTTCTGCAGCTTGTCTGAAGTGCTAAGGAGCCTCTGCTCTGCTCAAACTCCTCTCTAGGCTGAGTTTTCAGGCTACACTGGGTTTAACAGCTGCTTCCACATACCACTGCTTCCCATTCCCTGCCTTCACTTCCCCTGGGATTAATCTATCTGCTCCAATTCATCTCCCCAGAAAGTCAGATTTTGCACTTCATCCAGTTCTCCTGCAGACCCTTCAGCCCGGTCTACATTTAAAAATCAGATTGACCTAGGTACATTGCTCATGGCTGTGAAAAATTTCACACCCTAAGCACTGTAGTTAGGTTAACCTAACACCCAATGTAGACACAGCTATGTCACCAGAAGGATTCTTCTATTGACCTAGTCACCACTGCCTCTCGGAGAGGTTAATTAACTGCACTGACAAAAAACCCTTTCATCGCTGCAGGAAGCGTCCACCCACGGCTGCAACACCACCGCTGTGCAGCTGTAGCGAACACATGCCCTTCGCCTGCACCCATTATCCTCTTTCCTGGCAGCTGGAAACCAGTCTGATTAGAGGTGGCACAAGAACAATTATTTCTGGGATGGAAATCACCTCTCGGCTATTAAGTCCTGCTGTACCTTTAACTATGTTGAGACTTTACCCAACCTGCCAAAACAACACGCAAGTGCAGTCAGCTGTATGAGCAAAGCAATATGGAAACTTCAGACCAACACTTCTAAGGGTTACATTTCTAGGATTAGCAAATGCTGAATAACAGCTTATGAGAAAGTTGAAAAGAACCAGCATCACTTCATTACACCCAGCTAGAGAGCTCGCCCCGCATCATACTGTTTCTGCCTGGAGAATGAGGCAAAGGCGGGATTCATTTAAGAGAGGCACGAAGAGCCCAATTATTTCCATTTTAATTATGTGTAATTGCTGGAGATTTCGCAGCTGTATAATTAAAAACAGCAAATCACAAAGGAGAATATTGAGTGTGGCACTGGAAAATCACAACTTATAAAGAGTCAACGTCAAGGTCTCGGTTCTTATCTTCAGGGTGCTGAGTGGTCTGGACCCAAGATACCTAAACAAGCTGGAAGCTCTAGGATAAGGCCCTGGTCGACAACTCTCGCTCCTCCGGCCCAGTGAATTTTCTACAGCCAAAGTAAAGCTTGTCTGGGCAGGAGACAGAGCTTTCTGAGGGGCTGCTCCGAGACTGGAATGAACTCCTCCAGAAACTAAGGACCATACCAAACCTAACCATCTTCTGCGCCAAGTGCAAGGTGAGTTGCTTCAATCTGCCTTCACTAACACACACACACACACACACACACACACACACACACACACAGCAGTGTGAGCATTTTAAAAAAACCAAAGAGCCCCAACTCCTACCAAAACAGAACACTCCACTGCACACACAATCCTCCATGAGAGATAGCAAACCACACGCAACAGATGTTCCTCACCACACTTAATGTGCGATTGGAAGGCGCTCAGATACTACATGGATGAGGGCGGGATAAGAACCAACAGACCAGAACAAGAGCATCTCCAAGATGGACAAGTAACTCTGACAGGAAAGCCTGTGACCAGTTCAAATGACATTCCAGAATGAGAACACACCAAAGCAGGGCATTCCAAAACTGACACAGGGTATATGGAGTTGGGGCAGAGTCTAGAGGTGCCAAAGAAATGTGGAATTAATCAAGAGTAAAGTTGCCTTGGTAAGACCATTTTGAAAACAGCCGAACTGCAGTTAAGGTTCAGGATTTGGGGGTCTCTGTTTCAGGAACAGACAAACAGGTAGAGGGAGTAACAGAGGTTCCTACTTGATAGTTTCCTCCCCCACACCCCTCAAATAAACATCAGCTTTACTAGTTTTCCTCTCCGAATGGAAACTGTCCAACTGATAAAGACAGATGGTGACCAAAATAAAGGTCTCAGACTCTTCTGTCTCAATAGTTCCCATAGTGAGCACTTAATCACAGCCCAAAGTATAGAAAATAATGTATACACAGTAACTACAGGGTGAGGAGAAAAGAGTGAAGGTATATTAACTACTCCAAGAGCAAAGCAGGGTAAACCAATCTCCTCCACTACATTTCTTCTTTCCCACCCTAAAAAACTCAAGAGGAGGGAAATGACGGAGCAGTGACTCAAGTGACACCAAGTAATATACACGTATGCGGCACAGTCCATAGTGCGCTATGCTCTCTGGCAGTGCATTACACTGCAAGACAAAACTCCTCTGCGGTACAAATGCAACATAGGAGAAAGGCTCAAGCCATTTTCTGAGACCGAGACTGAGCCAGGAACGTGGCTGTCGCTAGAAAAGAATGACAAATGACAGGACCCACCCATCACAGAGCTATGGCTGCTGGAACAAGCTTCCCTTTTGTAATCTTCACATGCAGCATTAAAGGTCTTCATACTTACTAGCTTTTTTCTTTAATATATAAATCCTACCTTGCCCCCCAAACACTACACACATTCCCCATACAGATGGAAGGTAAATGTTTGTCTTGTGCACCTGTGGATGGCAAAGGGGTTGCTAGATAAAACCACTTATTTCTGCCAAAAAGTATTTTCAAATCCACATTCCACGTGTTAAAACTGGCACTTTCTTCCGTGTATGTGCAGGAGCCGGCCGTTGTACATGAAGAGCTGTTTTTATAACAGAAAATCCAATTAAATAAAACAGCAACAACAACATCTTTTATTTCCCAGGGCAGCGAACTGCAACTGCTCAAAGACCCCTCTGTCAGCTGCTGGGACAGCCTGGGACTGCAGTTCTTCTAATGCACCTACCCCATCAGCATCTCCAATGTCAGGGGTGCTGTGCAACCGAGGGTGTCAGGTACTGACAGCTTGTGAGCATTCAAAAAAATCCCGGCACTTTTTGTAAGTACTGGGGGGCCAGCCCCTACCATCCATAGACCTCAGAGCATTTCACAAAGGTAAGTATCATTATCCACATGGTAAAGAGGGGAATGTGGGTACCGAAACGTCACACAGCAAGTCAGTGGGAGACAGGAACAAACGGTCCTGGCAAACCGCAGTTTGGTAACTGCATTCTGCCTCCCTAAGAGCCACTCATCCTTTGTATGTAAACGTTGATTCGTCAGTGTCTGTTCCAAATTGCTGCAGCGCTGCTGTGTGCTATTCATCAGTATCTTCTCAGAGGCGGCTGCATTGACGTGTACAACAGGGGAAACAGCCTCTGCAAGACAGCGTGGGAAGTTGGCTGACACTGATGACTAGAGTAAGTGCTATTGAAAGGTTTGGTTACTGAGTAAAAGCTAATAGCGGTCACCTCTTAGCACTTTTGGAATGTCGTGAACGTTGCCGAGAACGTGCTGCAGCTCTGGCTGTTTTGCTGTGTCATTTGCCACTGGAGTCCATCGGGTAGCCATGGAACAAAAACAGACATTCACAGACATTTGTCGGCACAACTCCACGCACACAGCAGACCTTCATCTCGCCACCTGGGGCCTGATGGGCAAAGCTGCTGAACAGTTGAAGGGAAGCTTCACTAGCATGCGCTGTGGATGCTTCGAGGGATGTGTGGGATATCAGAGACCTTGTGTGTCCAATTAGATGCTAAGGCCCTTGTGGAAAGGATCTCCTCCTCCTCTAAGTACTGAGCAGCACCCAGCACAGTGGAAGTGCACAGTGAACAATCAGTTTTCAATTAATAATTTATCAAAATACGATCCAGCAAGCAGCTCTCCCTTTGGATGTGTGAATGGGTCAGATCAGCAGAGATGTACTTACTCCCAGGCCGCCCAGTATCGCTGGGTTCTGTTCAGGTTTACAGAGCGTGAGTGACATTCAACGTACCACCCATGTCCCTTCACTGAAGGGAGCTGGGCTTTACAAACAGGGTTGTAAGTCCGGAGGCTGTTAACAAGCTGTTAGTGACAATGGTGCTTTGACACACAGAATGGTGGTTTTCTCAAACGGCGATGAAATAAATATACTGAATTTTAATTACCTGTCCTGATCTCTGCTTTGGCCTCCAATGATCTCAGACCAAAACAGCCTCAACTTCACTGAAAGGAACCCACAAGAGGAAGTCCTCTCATGGAGCAACATGGACAATGGCAGGGCCCCCCTGCCCTACCGGCTCAGATTTAGGAAATTTACCGAAGAAGAGACACGATACAGTTGAAACGTCCGGAAGAAAAACGCGATATTCCAGAACTGAGGGCAACAACATGGTGTATAGACAACAGCCCCGCTTTTACAAATCCCCTTATAATCCATGCCGGGTTCAACTTCGAAACACTCCAGCACCAACTCCGCCGAGATAAAGCACCCAGATTTCTGCTTCTCCCATTCACACCAAGAGTTTCATGATGTAGAGTTTTTAGCCTTCCCCCACCCCCCGGCTTCCTCCCAAGGCAGAGGGAAGGGAAGGAGTTAAGCTGTGGATTCCACAGGGGCACAGAACCATCTTTATAAACCTACCACTGCCGAGTCAAAAAGAATTTCCCAGAAAAACCAGTAAGGAATAACACATTCTAATCCAGCTGAATCCTTTCATCCCATGCTCCTGGCACAGCTATGCCTGAAAAGTGCCATTCTCGCCAGCATGATTATTCTCTGTTGACAAGACGGAACGAGGAGCCTTAGACAATGGTGAACTGTCAGGATGGAGGGAGGTTACTAGTGGAGTTCCTCAGGGATCGGTCTTGGGACCAATCTTATTTAACCTTTTTATTACTGACCTTGGCATAAAAAGTGGGAGTGTGCTAATAAAGTTTGCGGATGACACAAAGTTGGGAGGTATTGCCAATACAGAGAAGGATCGGGATATCATACAGGAAGATCTGGATGACCTTGTAAACTGAAGTAATAGAAATAGGATGAAATTTAATAGTGAAAAGTGCAAGGTCATGCATTTAGGGACTAATAACAAGAACTTTTGCCATAAGCTGGGGACGCATCAGTTGGAAGTGACAGGAGGAGGAGGAGAAGGACCTGGGCGTATTGGTTGATCACAGGATGACTATGAGCCGGCAATGTGACGTGGCTGTGAAAAAAGCTAATGTGGTCCTAGGATGCATCAGACGAGGTATTTCCAGTAGCGATAGGGAGGTGTTAGTACCGTTATACAAGGTGTTGGTCAGACCTCATCTGGAATACCGTGTGCAGTTCTGGTCTCCCATGTTTAAGGAAGATGAATTCAAACTGGAGCAGGTGCAGAGAAGGGCTACTAGGATGATCTGCAGAATGGAAAACCTGCCTTATGAGAGGAGACTCAAAGCGCTTGGCTTGTTTAGCCTGACCAAAAGAAGGCTGAGGGGAGATAGGATTGCTCTCCATAACTACTTCAGAGGGATAAACACCAGGGAAGGAGAGGAGTTATTTAAGTTCGGCACCAGTGTGGACACAAGAACTAATGGACATAAACTGGCCATCAGGAAGTTTGGACTTGAAATTAGACGCAGGTTTCTAACCATCAGAGGAGTGAAGTTCTGGAATAGCCTTCCAAGGGGAGGAGTGGGGGCAAGAAACCGAGCTGGCTTCAAAACTGAGCTTGATAAATGTCTGGAGGGGATGGTCTGATGGGACAGCCTAGCCTGGCAATTGACTGATCTTAGATTACTAGCGGTAAATATGCCCAATGGCCTGTGAAGGGATGTTAGATGAGGTGGGTTCTGAGTTACTACAGAGAATTCTTTCTGGGTGTCTGGCTGGTGAGTCTTGCCCACACGCTCAGGGTTTAGCTGATCGCCGTATTTGGGGCTAGGAAGGAATTTCCCCCCAGGGCAGATTGGCAAAGGCTCTGGGGTTTTTCACCTTCCTCTGTAGCATGGGGCATGGGTCACTTGCTGGTGGATTCTCTGTACCTTAAAGTCTTTCAACCATGATTTGAGGACTTTAATAACTCAGTCATAGGTTAGAGGTTCATTACAGGAGCGGGTGGGTGAGGTTCTGTGGCCTGCGTTGTGCAGGTCAGACTAGATGATCATATTGGTTCCTTCTGGCCTTAGAGTCTAGGAGTCTAAATCCCAGTTCCTTCTGTCTCTGTGACTACAGCGTGTGGTTATTGGCCTGTAACTGACCCAAATCTGAACCAAACTGCTGGCAATTATCTCCCTACTGAGAAACGCCTCAGTGCTACAATAACTTGTGGGGTCTCAGGTTTTGCTTTGAACTCACTTGGCCATGAGCACAACCTGGAAACCAGCTGCTTGTTCTTTGCACCCCAGGGCTAGGTACAAATGCATAATGCTGAAGAATCTTTTGTTATCAGTCATTCCCGTTGTAAGAGCCTGGGGAGGGGAATAAAGAGATACTCAGACAGATGGGATTCTTACTCACATTCCACACCACATACTGCACTTGCTACATCTCCATTACCTTGGATTATGTAGCTCACCTCTGAGCAATTACCCCACTTTATTGTACAACAAATCTCTGGTTTCTATAAACCAATGACCATTACGGAAGCACATGTTAAGATCTGCTAGAACTGGCAATGAACTACACTTCTTTTGGCTTCCTAGCAGGGGAGTCTCCAGATGGCTAGACAATTAACTAAGGCAGGTGTTTAAGAGAGGTGCATGGAGTACAAGTCTGCAAGGTTTCGTGGCACCAAAGCATGCCGTGCACTGACTAGCAGGCTGCCTTTAGAGTCCTGCATTGCAGGTAATTACCTACATTTCAAGGACTATAAAACCTAAAGTAAAACAAAGAAATGAGGACCATGCACAAACAGACATTCTGTTCAGCCCTGAATGCTGACAATAAGCTTCTTAAAGAAATAACGGGCCCAGCTGAAGATTCATCTGTGCAAGGTCAAATAAAACTGCCTGCTGAGGGCTTATTTTCTCTCTCTAAAAAAAAATTCCTGATAGTCATTGGATTTTTCTAATGTTCCACGTAATCCTGCACCCACCTCCTACAGCCTCAGCATGTCTGTAACAAGAAGTTATTCTGGACCCATCTGTTCCTTAAAACAAAGCACCCAGTTCAATGCTTTAAACCTACAGGCAGGTGCAGCATGGGCAGGAGCAATGGAAGCTGCACAATACCTTTCTCACCAAGCATCTCAGCCCCGAGCTGCCGGACCATTGCCAGGAGTTCACTCCTCCTCTCCGTTCAGTCTGGGCATCTCCCTTGAAACTGCCAGCAAGGGTGGCGATGGGGAAGGCATGCCGCCAACCCCTGCCCACTCGATCATGCGGCCGCTGTGTGTGCAGTCTCATATGAATGTCACTCTGCAAATGGTTTATGGCATAAAATAATAATGGCAGAGGAAGAGACTGAGATGCAAGCAAGAGATATCGGGGACCTGAAAGGAAACCGTGCGGCAGGAACACACAGGAAGATGCAGTCCCTGTCAGATAGTAATCAGTGTCTTTTGATGAACCTGGAGGGGGTGATGCTCCACATCCTGTCCCTCAACCCACCCCTTCCCCCCCACCCCCGTCATTACAATTATTGTCACTGAAGCCGTGTGTTCAAACAGTCTCAACACACTCTTTTGGGTTTGTTGGAGGGGTTTTTTGGGTTTTTTTTTTTTTTTTTAAACAGAACAGCTACCTATGCGTTCTTCAGCATGTTACAATCCCATTTTCCAGGGAGGGAGGAAAAGGCAAAAAATATACTGAAGCTGAGACACAAAACAAATACAGGCAAAGTCTAAAAGGAGGCACGACCTCGAGCAAAGAGGAGCTCAGGCATCCTAACACAGAGGTTCAAACTCCAGGTTAGAAGTGCTGAGTAAAAACTGGCCCTACCCCGGATCTATAAAACAAGGGCATTTGCTCTATTTTTGCCCTTTCACAACTTCTCACACGGACCCTGCTGAATTTTAGTCTCTGACCTGGGCACGGCTTCTGCCAATGGGATTTTTAAGAACTAAAAAGCAACCAAGCGTTTCTGGATACAGAAAGCCCCGCAGTCTGAGTCTTGGTGAGCATGGTGCCAATAAAGCTCTGTGAACGCAGTGACAGCTGCAGAATCAGACAGCTACAGTGCCTTCAAACCAGGCCGATGCGCGGGCTCTGAAAGAGAATCCACTAGCTCAGAACGTGGATCTTAGGGGATGGACCCCAAGTAAGCTGGGTCCTTGAAGAATCCGAACAGGAGAGAAGCAGAACTCAGCTGCCTCTTGCAAAACCCAGGCTCCTCCCCAACTCCACTTACCTGGGGAAAATGCAACACCGGCTCTGTCTACACTGACGGCGTCAGATCCATTTATCCGGAAGTGGAGCCCCGCTCAATCGACCCGGAAACCAACACCACTAATCCACCTCCGCTAGGTGGAGTGACGCTGCGTCGACAGGAGTGCATTTCCCGTCGGCGCAGCGAACTGAAGACAGCGCGGTAAGGAGAGGTTAGGAAGTCGACGGGAGATACGCAAGCTATGTAGAGTAGAGTGTGCATCTCCTGTCGCCGAATTTGGCAGCAAGTGCAGACGTAGTCACGGAAGGGAACAGAGGAGCTGTCACAAGCTTGGGAGTTACCCCTGGAACGTCCGGAAAGGAAGCGGTTCATTGAGTGAAGAGCATGTGCCCAGCTCTGTATTAAAGGCGGTAAAACCCTGTCCCAACAGCACAAGCTCATCTTCAGCAACTAAGGCTTGCCCGCAGACTGCTAGCCCAGCCAGGCAGGGCCTGACGTCGGGCCATGACCTCGTAAGGGATGGATGAGGCAGGAACAGCACTTGAGCCCGGTAGAAGTAAAGTGAGCAAGGCTGCAGAGACGCATGAACGGGCCAACCAGCAGGAAGTAAGTTTCCCCTGACTGCCACATCACCCACACTGCCGAGGCTATTTGGGCTTTTGCCACTGCAGCAGAAGAAATTATGGAGGAAGCTGTCAGCCCAGGAATGGATAATAGCCCTTCCCACCCTTCACCGTCAGTGTGGAAGAAATAATTCGAACACTGCTAACAACCAAGCACGAGGGCTCCTTGCTCTCCGCGCTCGGACCTGGAACAGCCTTTAAAAAAAAAAAAAAAAAAGCTTTGCCGACAACATGATGAAAGCTGCAACCCGTTTCTAACTCCCCCAGATCACTCCCTGCAGTGCTGGTCCGCAGGACCATGTCACCTGTGCTAAAGTCACCAGGAGCCGAAGAGCATGGGTGGCGGTTACTGACAGTTCAATCCGAGGCACTAGAGCCGACCCTACAGGAACTTCTGAGGGAAAGCTTTCTGGCGAACCGTGCAGCCGGTGCTCACACGCCCGCATGGAATGGACGCGAGCAAGCACTCGAAGAGGAACGTGAGGTAGCTTTCAGGGGAGAGAATAGACAGGAAAATAAACACAGCAACTGGGAAGGCTGGGACAGAACTGCAGGCCTAACTGTCTGAATATCCCCAGTGAACTGTACCAGTCCGGTCATCCAGGAAGGTGGTGGCAGAGTTCGACTGTCAGTGACCAACAGGCAGTCAGCAGAGACAACACCGAGGTCTGTGCCACGGGAGGCAGAGACAGGCTGTCATTCCAGCCATACACACCAGGAACTTGACGTTGCAGGGGAAATGTCTTTAGTTTGTATCTCACATCCTTGCTACCCTGCATTGCAAGATGCCGCCCAAACAGAAAGCCAGCCCCAGATGCAAACACAGTGTAGTGTGAGATTGAGGAGGAAGTGGCCGGGGGTGGTGAAAGAGCTCCAAATAGATGGGGAAGCAGCATGCTCAGTGTTCGAAACCCCTCAGATGTTCACTGTTGAGTCATGCTACAAGCCGCCCTGTGTCAACAGTTCGTGTGCAAGAGGAGGAGGAAGCCAGAGACTACAGAGCATTCTTCCACTGCAGGAGGCAAAATAAAGCCTAAATATCTGAGAAGAGTTGTTCCACAGAAGCAAGAGTCAGCATGGTCCATAGCACTGAGTACAGCCCAAGCCTAGAGAAAGGTGCGCAGCATCGAGCTCCTTGAACTCACACGAGGAGAGAAAGAGTTAGGTGACGTCACACAGATCCGCAAGGTCTAGTCTTTTAAACCCTGGCTGTATCTGGCTTGCTCTGCTCGGTTTGTGGAGAACCGTTTTCCAGGTGTGGCTATATGGTCTGTTCCTGCAGATTTAGGAGGAAAAGGATGGGCCAGGCACTTCTGCCAAGGTCAAATTTCTGTCGTCAAACTTCACCTCCGTGTCGCCCTTGAGCAGGGAGCTAGAAGAGTCGCTGTCTGAAGTGGCCCTGCCACTCTGAAAGAGCAGCACGTGACATAACCTGCCTCCAGCAAAGGAAAGGGAATTACTCCTTCACCTTTTGGGGAGTCAGAAACCAGCATCCTACAGTCACTGCACAGAAGTTTGAGCGTTACCTGCAGGCCATTCATTGCAAAAATAAGCATCTTTCTAAAGCGATTCAAGGCAGGTTTGGTTGGGCTATCACAGCGCACATATTCTGGGAACCCTCTTACCACACTGCAGGTACGTGTGTTCACGGCCACGTCCCAGAGAGTACAAGACCTGGATGTATCATCTGCTACAGCCAGCCAGTCACCCCGCCATTTGCAGCAGTGCTCGGCTATGTTCATTAGCTGGCTAGGCTTGTTAATTAGCTGAACTATATAACAAAGGGCACCAGAGACTGAATTATTGGCCATGGGGCCCTTCAGACTCCTGTTCGCCAGGCTGCAGCTATTCACGTGCCCGCTGGTACACAAGCGCTCCCTCTCTGAGGTGGCAGAGCCAGCGGGCGCAGACACACGTGAGAGGGTGGAGGGGGTGGGCGGGGGAGAAGCAAACCTCAAGGCAGTTTATGCTTTACACGATTCTAACACAAGAACAAATAGATATTCCTCAGCTCCAAGTGGAAAAGGGCCCTGCTCCCAGGAGAGAGTGATTCGGAGGGCAACGCCTTGTGTTTTCAGCTCTCTTGCTCTACCAGCATCTGGGCGCTGGAGTCACAATATCAGAATTTCCACTCTCTCCACAGAGATTCTAACAGGCCCCACCCTTAGATCACAAATTGTCAAATGTTCTAGAAATATCAGCTGTCGTTGGATTTCCAGCCAGGCCCTGGCAATCTGGTTCAAAGACTCATGAGGGGGTCTCTGTCAATATCCCAGCCAAGGCCATTAGGGAAGCCAAAGACACGTGGTGTAAAACTGAGATTTAAATGGGAGCCCAAGCGTCACGCTGGCTGACTCGACCGACCGTCTCCCGAGATGCTGTTCAGTTTCAGACAAATCCTGACCCAGTTCTAGGCCCCTGCTGCCCTTTAGAACAGGAAGCTTCAGTACAGAGGGGACAATGAAAGGAACCAAACCAGACACAGACTAACCATGGAAAGGGAAAGTTGCGATTTTTTTGGCACAGGTCCTTCCCGGTTTTCAATTCCTGCCGTATTAGAAGCACATCCCAAGAAGCGTGGAAGTTTCCTGTGTTTGGGGAAGCGAGGCAGAGCTCTCACTGCACTATGGACAGTCTCATCAGGATGACTGAGATGAGTAAAGTTAGGCAAGTTTGCAGGACTGAGGAGTATGGGCCTGGCTCTATATTACAAGTTACACCAGTTTAACTAACGCAATTAAAAAAAACCATTTTAATTAAACCAGTGCAGGCGCTTGTGTGAACACACTTCAAGTGATTTCAACTTGGTTTATCTCAAGTTAGCTAAAGTCAGTAAGGGATCTCAGTCTCTCTTGAGAAACCAGAGGGTGCAGAGAGAATGGCAGACTGCTGGTTTCTGGTCAGAGACCTGGTGAATCAATCCAGACCACCTTGTTTTAAAAAAAATAAGTCATTTTCTGCTAGGGTGACCAGATAGCAGGTGTGAAAAATCAAGACGGGGTAATATAAGAAAAAGCACCAAATAGCGGGACTGTCCCTATAAGAATCGGGACATCTGATCACCCTATTTTCTGCTCATTTGCACATGCATTCCTCACCAGCCTGCCCCACAGCGAATGCACGCAGCTGGGGCTGCAACCTCAATCTGAGACAGAAGCGACCACATCCCCACCTGGCGCTTTTACATTGACACCAACAGACGGAGGGACCCCTGCCTGGGATGCAAATCAGCATTCTGTCCTGGAGCGCTGCTGGGGCTTCCCAGAGACGCACGTAGGCCCGCGGCTTTTATTTTAATGCAACTGCAGAGAGTCTTACATAAGGTGGGGTCAGACCGGGGACAAAAGGCAAGTGCTGGGCTCTCCTGCAGCACCCAGGGTGGCTGCCCCCGGCTCTGAGCCATGGCTGGGGCCAGGTTTGCTGCCCCGGGCCCGGCCAGCTCCAGCAACAGGCAGAGAAACGCCGGGCGATGGCTCAGCTGGACTGTCACCGCCTGAGCTGTGCCTTCCACTGCGCGCTTTGCTGCGCCTTCCCCTGCGCGCTTCGGGCAGCGGCTGCAGCGCAGCGCAGGGGGCGCGCAGCGCAGCGCAGCAGCGGCTTTAGTTCGACAAAACACCCACCTCCCCACCCTGATTTCAGCCCAACGGAGCCCCGGGGAAGTCACAGCCCCGCCGGGCCCCTTCGCCCCCCGCCCTGCGCTGCGCTGCGCTGGACTCGCTCCTCGGCCGGACCGGACCGGGCCAGCGCCGCCCGCTTCCCTTGCACCAGCGCCAGCCCGGGGCTCGCTCTCTGGCTGTCCCCGCACTCCCGGAGCCGCCCCGAGCCCGGCAGCGCCCCCCACCGGCCGGGCCCGCCCCGCCCGCGCAGCGCAGCGCCGCGCACCCTGCGCTGGGCATCGCCCCGCCGAGCGCCAGCCGGGGGCAGCGCAGCCCGCGGCCGGGAGGGGCCGGGCAGGGCTAGAGGGGCCCGGGGCGGGGCTGAGAGGGGCCGGAGGGCGCAGCGCAGGGCTGCGCGGGGGGAGGGGGCTGCGCGCAGGGCTGCGCGGGGGGAGGGGTGCCCCTCACTCACCAGCCCGGCTGCTCTCGCCGCCCGCAGCCCCGGACCCTGCAGCCGCCGCCGGCCCCGGACCGTCTGGGAGCAGCAGCAGCAGCAGCAGCAGCGCGCGAGACGCGGCGACGTCACACGCACGAGGGGCCGGGATTCCCCGGGACAGCCGCCTCCGCCCGGCCTGGGGCTGCGCGCGGGGTGCGGGCTGCGCGCGCGCGCGTTGCTGGGGGAGCGAGCGGGGCGTGCACGTGCGCTGCGCTCCCCACCACCAGGGTCTGGGGGGCGCGCGCGCACGCGTGGTGCGTGTATGTGTGTGCAAACGTGCGGAGTGTGCGGGTGTGCAAACGTGCGGTGCATGCACCTATAGGGCTGTGTGTCTGTGTACACACGGTGCATGTGTGCAGGTGTAGCTGTGTTTGCACGTGCGGTGCGTGTATGTGCGCGTGCCTGCGTGTGAGGTGTGTATGCACGCTCATGCACACAGCTCTCAGTAAGTGTGTAGGCACGTGCAGGTCAGTGTTGTTCTCCCTCCCCTGCTGCCTTAGGCCATGGGGAAGCACCTGCGGTGAGCGCCCTGCAACTACCTGGACAGCTCTGCTGATCTGCCACAATCAGCTCACGCACTGCAGCAGGATCCGACTCTTACTGTCTTCAAACGTCCTGGCCTTTCCTCCCCCTTCTGCTGTTGGCTGGCACTGCCTTCCCGGTCCTGCCAGGGGGTGGCATTGTCCCAGGGGCCATTCTGTGCTTGCACTGGCCTCCTCTTCCCGAGGGCAGGCCAGGCTGCCTCCCCTGGGCTCCACAAACTCAACTGCAGAGGCCCCAAGTGTGACTTTCAGCACCAGGAACCACATCAGGATGGCAATGGCCATAGGGATGTCTTCACTTTCTGTCCAAAGCAGAGTGAGAAGCACTGCCCTGACCCCCGCTCTGGGGCTGGCTGCTAAGTGCTGTGTAAATGACTGAAGAAGCCGTTTACTAGGCACAAGTGCTACCGATTTCACAAAAGCCAGGACCCACGCTCCTATTAGTTATTAACTGGGGAAATACAACCTACGTGAAGCTACTCTAAGGTGGGTGCGTAACTGGTTGGAAAACCGTTCCCAGAGAGTCGTGATCAGTGGTTCGCAGTCAGGCTGGAAGGGCATATTGAATGGGGTCGCGCAAGGTTCAGTTCTGGGTCCGGTTCTGTCCATGTCTAGAAAACACGACCTATGAGGGAAAATTGACAAAACTGGGTTTGTTTAGTCTGGAGAAGAGGAGACTTGAGGGGGGACAGGATAACAGAGCTCAAGTACATAAAGGTTGTTACAAGGTTGAGGGAAATAATTGTTCTCTTTAGCCTGTGAGAATAGGCCAAGAAGCCCTGGCCTTAAATTGCAAGCAAGGGCGGGTGAGGTTGCACGTTAGGAAAAACTCCCTGACTGTCAGGGTAGTTCAGCAGCGGAACAAACTGCCGAGGGAGGTCGTGGAATCTCCGTCCCTGGAGATGTTAAGAGCAGGTTAGACAGACGCCTGTCAGGGAAGGTCTAGATATTTCTTAGTCCTGCCATGAGTGCAGGGGACTAGAAGACCTCTCGAGATCCCCTCCAGTGCTGTGAGTCTATGAGTCTTGAGAACCATGCACTGGCACTTTATCCATGAACTAATCGTGATCTCTGGCCAGTCACGGAGCAGGCCCGTAACAATGGGTGTGTCTATACTTGGAGCTGGAGGTGTGAATTCCTGCTCCAGAACACACAACCCCCCAGGACGCTCACGGTGCCGCTGCGGTGGTGTGAGCAGCGAGGGAAGAGAGGGGGGAAGCTACCCCAGTGTCTGCCTGGCCCTAGCATCTGGGACAGGATTGCACTCAGGGCAGCTAGCCTCTCTCACTGCCCGCTGCCTGGCAGCTACACTCACTCTCTTCAGCAGGCCAGCTGTCCCCTAGTGCAGGCACGTCTCCTCGAGCTGCTCAACGTGTGATTATTCCACAGCCAACCCGAGCTCTGCTTCCATGACGCTGCATTGTGGAGCATCCCAGGAACAAACCATACAGCTCAGGCAGCGCAAAGCCCATCGAAGTGCCCATGTAGACAGTGCTAGCTCAATGGAAGAATTCTTCCACCGCCCTAGCCACCACCTCTGACTGAGGCTTGTGATGTTGGATTTTGTGCTGCAGACACCGCTCCCTTTCCTTATCCCGTTCAAATAGATCAATGCTCTGAGCATGGAAGGAGGGTTCAATGGTGAGGATGCTAGCCCTGGACTTGGGAGACCCAGAGTCAATTTTCTGCTCTGCCACAGACTTAATGTGTGACCTTGGGCAAGTCACTTAGTCGCTCTGCGCTTCAGTCCCCCATCTGTACAGTGGGGATAGCAACACTGCCCTGCTTTCACTGGGGTGGTGTGAGGATAAATGCATTAAAAGATTACAAGGGGCTCAGACACGATGGTAAAGGAGGCCACAGATGTACCTTAAATAGCTAGGAACTGGACTGAGATCTGCTCATCATTCCAACACTTTGGTTCCCAAGTTCTGGGGGGAGTGGCCCGAGGAGGTTTCTATGTCCCTATCCAATATGATTCCACATTTCTACTCTCCTGGAAACATTTTCTTTTCTTTGGTTTATCTGCATCCCGGCTCTTGTTCTCATTCTGTGCTGGGTGACATTTGCCGACATAAAAACTACCTCGGCGATTGCCTTCTGTTGGCATGAAACCAGCGGGACAGCAACTATTTAAACCTAGTCGTTAGAACACACAATAAAAAGGGAAGAGGAATGACACCTGATCACTAAATCTCCTCTCCCAAGCGATGGTTGCCAAAGGCACAGAGCTTACTGCACCGCCGCTACTGTCCTGCGCAGGGTCTCGCTCCGGCGGATGTCATACCCCTGTAAGTGCGGCCATTTAAAAAGGTTTCCTTTCCCCACCTGCAAGCCTGTCCCCTTTGTGTCACGGTGACAAATTCAATCTTTGCCAACTGCTGCCAAGAGTCTGACTTCTAAGTGCGCTGCTGGCAATAGGGGTGACAGCAATTGCCTTGCAGAACAGTAAACGTGCTGCTGGCATGCAGCATGCTGGGCACAGGAGGGGAAATGCTTTATGGCTCAGCTGAGATCATAGTCCCGAAGAACTGGAAAAGAGCTAAAATGGCGACAATCCCAGCTTTGCCACTGACTCACCATGTAGTGATGGGCCAGTCACAACCGGCACCTCCGTTCTCCTCTATGACTTGGGGCTCATACTGCTCACCTGCCTCCTCTGGGAGTAATTAGCTAACGCACGGTGAGGATTCAGCTGTTAATGTGTGTACAGTGCTCTGAAGTGCTATAAACAGTGATTAAAAAGCTCTCTGGAGAGAAGAGGAAAATGGCACTAGGCAAAGCACATCAAAGGGGGAACGGAGTCGATGCTGGCAAAGCAGACTCTGCCGTGACAAACCCATGGTGCTGAAAAGCGAGGGAGATGAAGGGCTAAGTCCTGCTCTGAGTGGCAGGCTGCACAGCTCCCACTGGGGGAGGCTAGCGCAGAAATTAGCAGCTGAAACACAAAGGAGGAGAAGTGGCAGAAAAGCCAAAGAAATGCAAGGGGGCAGTGCAGGGGAGAGAATCAACGAAATAATGGCCTGGCTTAGTAAAAGAAGCAGGAGGAAGAGACAAAGGCACAGGAGGGGGAACGGGGAGGTGAAGGGGGCCCAGCTAAACGTGTAAACGAGAAGAGAATAAACATCAGAAAAGAGGAACCGGAACTGGCTGCTCTTCCCTAGAAAAGGGGAAACGAGGCCCCAGAAGGCAGGAGGGAAACTTTTGGAAAAGAAATGAAAAGTGCTGAGGAAGAAAACTCCACAATTCTTTCTGATTAACCCTGCTAACGAGAATCAGAGTTCAGTATTGATCGTTTTCAGTCCAGGTCAGCCTCACGTGGCCTGGCTCCACAGGGGCCAATACAGCTTTGCTGATTTACTCCCGCTGAGGCATAGCTATGGACATCAGTTGTGTCTTTGCTGCTCCAGCAGAAGGGCACAGCGATGGGTGAGGCACAGAGGGAGCCGCTCACTAATGCATCAGGTTGGGGTACCCCAAAAAGTTCATCCAGTTTCACATTCCATGCAGCATTTGAGCAGGTCCAGAGAGCTGCAGAGCCAGAGAGCTCGTGGCCATCGGCAGCTAAGCACAGCATCGGGTCCCGTGAGTGTGACTTGGCCTGGTGAGCGTGGCCAGAGGCCGCATGTCACCAGGCAGCTCTCTCTAGCGCTTGCCATTCTGAGAGGATTGGTTCGGACCAATCGCTCGCTCATGTTTATTTTAATAAGCACAGGAAATCCTGTGGCCGTTAAAAACAACAGTTGCTAAAGCCCCGGCAGCCTGGTCGTTAGCACTTACGGTAACATGGACAATGCTCAGAGTCCGTGGGGGATTTTGCTCATTTACCAGCAGAGCTGGACATTTGCAAAAGCCAGGCCAGACAGTACAAGTGTTTGCAGCCCTAAGCCGTCAGCGCTTTGCTCCAGAAAAGCTGGCTGGTCTTTGGGGCAGCTTTCTGAAAGTGGTGCTCTGCAGTGCCAGCATTTCCAGATGTCGGGAGCTGCATGCGGAGCACCCTACGAAATGGTCATGACGTTGGATCAAGAAACAAACCTTTTAATGGATTATTATCGTTTTATTTGTAATACTTTCATTAATAATCACTGAACGAGCGAGTAAGAACTCTGTCTTTGCCATCTGACAGTGCGCAGGCGCCACAGCCTGGCTGTCTTTTTGCTTACCCCAGTTTCACACTGGGTTAATACCATGGATTGGGCTGTGGTCACTCCTGAGCCACTCAGAGCAGAGGCCTGCAGTCTTCAAAAGAACTGAAGGATGGGGACCGATATGTTTTTAAAGGGGAGCTTACGCGTCCCCACCACAGCAGACCTGGTGCCAGCATGCGGTGAGGTTTCATCACCCAGCCATAGGATATTGATCTGCATCTAAATGATCAGTTTTGCACGGATTCCACTGACCTGATATCCCATTGAATGCCATTCCCAGTACATTCAGGGAGGTGCCAGCCAGTACATGCCACGTCATCCCTGTAACCCCTTCCAGGTCAGGACTCCTGCATCGCCAGGGCTCTGTACTTGTGACACAAGGGGAACCTTGCTGTATGAGCTGAGGCACTTTAGGAATGCCTCTTGTTTTCTAGCTCTGGTGAAATGGCTGGGCTGAGGCGTGAGGCTGGAAGAGTCTGTCTGCATGTGTAGATATGCTTACAGGGCAGGGCCTCCAATGGGTGGGTGTTCTCTGCATGGAGATAAACGGGGGCCCGTTACACCAGAGATGAATATGACCCATAAAGTCAAATAGTTGGTCCTGTTCTAAGCTTTGAGCCATTCTTAGAAACCCTGGGCTTCCCCACGGCATGGAGCAAACGCCGCCCTCAAACCCCAACCATCTGCAGAACCGTTCCCCTTCGCCCCCCATCGGCCACCACTGAAGCTCAGAGCATCGATCTATTTAAACAGGATAAGGAAGGTAGAGGGGATGGGAAATGCCCCGAGGATGGTCCAGTGCAGAACAGACGCCCAGGCTGCTGTACTCTTCTGATGTTTTATTGATTTAGCCTCCCACTGTAAAGAAATCCAATACATGTGCAATATACAAGGAAAGTGCTGAGAAGGGGAGCGCGAGCAAGGGGAGAGATGGGGGCTGTTCACAAAAGGTAGCCGGGGTGTCGAGATGCTCCACGGCCCACGGTTGCTTGCCAGCAGGACGCGTGCTCAGTTGGAAGGAGCTTCAGAAGAGGTGAAGCAGCCTTTCTGATCCCACTGCATGTCCCTGATGCGACGGATGGACTGGATCTGGGGCTGGAAGGCAGACCACTCGTTCCAGTGCCTGAAGTCCCCTCTCTCAAAGAGATACTGGTAGCCTCGGTAGCCAGGGTACTGATATCCAACCCAGCTTTAGGGAAAGCCAAAAGAAAGCATCTCAGAGGTGTAGGATATTACAGGCCACACAGGTGCCGGGCCTCAGCGGGATCAGAGTCACCAGTTGTATGTCTATTGCCACAAAACACTAGGGCCGTAAACCCCTGGCGCAGTGGGCAGCCCAGAGCGCCAGGCTGTGGGGCCAGTGTGAGCAAAGGCTGCATGTGGTGGATGGTGCACGTGAAACAATCGATCACATGGACTTTCACCCGCCTGGGGGCTTTGCTCACTCTCGTGTGCCAGCCTAGCGCCCGGCGCTGGCATGGTAGAGCTCTGTCCTCTGCTGCAGGCTCCCCTCGCTCCTGCTGCCAGGCAGGGGAGCCCCGGCCGTCATGCCTGGTGCTGCCTGCCCTGAGTCGGCTCCTCGGCTCTCCTGGATCGGCTGTGACCGGACAGGGCGAGGCTGTCAGAAACTCCTGCATTCAGCCTGGCCCGGCCTGGAGGATTACCAGCCCCCCGCCCAGGTGTACTGTGCAGGAATGTGAATTGACTCTGGAGCCCGTCACCCCCTGGCCTGCCCCATGGATGTGGGAGGGTATAGACCTGCCCCAGGCACCAGATCCCTTTCCAGACTGTACAGGTATTTCCCCAGAGTGAAGAGGAGAGGCCAGCCTGCCAGGGACCCAGTGGGCAGCGGGGAGGCCCGTCAAAGGATTTTTCTGTTGGTTCTAAGGTGCGACGAGCAAACAGAGGCTGGGGGACTGGGCGTGGACTCCCCATGCCACGCTCCCGAGGCCTGCGGGCAGCGACAGGGCGTGGGGCAGAGGGAGCGAGTGCGGAGAGGCTGTCTGCTTACGTTCCATTGGACACTTTCACGCTTCCCACCCGGTCCCGGAAGCCGTGAGCCCAGAGGCTGGGCACGTCATCTTCCTGGATTTCCATCTTGTTGCCTTTGAAGTCAGCAGATTCAAAGAGGGAGATTTTATGGCCATCCGCCTCCTGGGGAAGACAGCAGGTAGAACCAGCTCACCAAGGCTGAGCCGCCCTCGCTTGGCAGAGCACCAGTGGCCTCCTGCCCTTCCGATGCGGTGCCCACGAGGGCGCAGAGCCCAGCATGGGGCAGCTGGACTGGCAGCCAGGCGGCAGCAACAGAAGCGACTCACGTGGTCCAGAGCCCAGCACGCTGGGGTGAGTCCCAGGAAGGGGAGCTCCTTGCTCCAGACGAGGAGCAGGGGGATGGGTGGGCTGCTGGGGGAGGGGAAGGGGGCGGGGGCGCTGCGACCCAAGCTGGGGGGAGAGGGGCTCTCCCTTCACTTGGAGCAGAGAAGAGGGACCCTGCTCCCCACCCTCCCTCGCCTTAACCCCTGCCTGCACTGAACGGCTGATGAAGGGAGCAGCTTCGTGACCGCCTCAAACCACACGGCATCCGAGAACGCCAGAAGCCCGTGCTGCTGCAGGTGCCGGCTGATCACGCGCGGGGCCCGGGAGGCGCCCTCCCTCCCGCAGCATTGCTCCCTGGACCAGGCTGTGCACCAGGAGGTGGGCGGCACTGGCTCGGCTTTCCTCCCAAGAGCCGTGGGGCTCAGCTCTGATGGGGGGCCCTGTTCCATCCAGCCACCCCCGCGCAGCCTGACCCCTCCGGAGCCTCGTTTTCTGCTCTTCTCCGGCTCTCACTTTTCACTCCTAGAAGCAGCCCAGTCTCACTCCAGTCCCAGAGTCTCTCTCACCATCTTGATGGGACGCAGGGACCGGAAGTAGTCGCTCCTGTAGCTGTTGGACCAGGTGTCCCAGCGCGGATACTCCCCCTTCTCCAAGATGAACATCTCCCCGCGCAGGTTGGACTGCTCAAAGGCCACCCAGCTGAGGAGAGGGGGGGACAGACCGTGAGGAAGGCAGCAGCCGGCAGGCCGCAGAGCCACAGGCACGAGACAAGAGACGGGTCAAAAATAACGGCAGCGCCGTCGTGTCTCCTGCAGTGGGGGCTGGGATCAGGTTCATTCGACAGCCAGGTGCTGAGCTAGCCTGGGAATTGCTAATCACGGCGGGATCGACCACCACCTCCCGGCCTCCACCTCGTCTGTCGCCCTGTGTGCCGGTGTCAGAATCGCCTGGATCGAGCCGGGCACCCAGGGGGACGTCCAGGGCCCCACAGCGGTGCAGCGTGCCCAGGGCCGGCTGCCAGGGCGTTGCCCCTCGTATCACTGTGCTCACTGCTCCATTGCACTTCTCTAGAGTCTCTGTTACAGACACAGCCCTCACCGCCTCCCTGCGCTGCTCTCAGCCGCTCCTTGCTTCTGCTGGCCCGGGGTGGGGGGGGGGGGGTGTGGAACTCAGCCCCTGTCAGTCGGCAGGAATGATTAGCATATTGCCCTCGGCTAAATTACCCAAGCGCCTCTGCCCACCCTGCTGTCCATGCTGCCCCGCCGGGAGGCCAAGTTTCTATGGGCTGTGTCACCTTGGCTGCCCTGCCTGAGCTACTGCACCAGTGCCCCTCAGATCAGGCACGTGCTGGGATGCTGCCACTGGCCATCTGCATTGCATGATCTCAGGGCTCCATGGAGCTCGTCTGCGGGCACCTATCTGTGGATTTGGGTGCTGAATCCGAACAGCGAGGCATGAACATTTCCTCCGTAGTGGTTCTCTTTACACCTTCCGTACAGCTCCCAGCACTCCCCGGTCTCACCCTCCCCAGCTCTGCTTTATTCTCATCCAGCTCTACCTGGCGGATTCCCTGCTCCCGGGCTGGGAAGGACCGTTTGCTGTCAGGGTTTACTGCGCAGTCTGCCTTCCAAGGCCCACACCCTCGGACAGCTCCATCCCCATGATGGACGGGGCACGGCCAGGCCTGCCGCTCGGCTTTCACCATTGGGCTCTCACGTTCCAAGGGCAGCAAGTTGCAATTGCCAGTGCTCTTGGTACCTCCTCAGCTGATCCTGGATTCTACCAGCCACCTTGGCTCTATGGGTCAGTGACACCCAGGGCCTGGCCGTGCGTTTTCCAGCCAAGGGCTCTGCTCAGACCAGTTCCCCTCTTTACTGAGTTTTCCCATAGGACGTGTGGGTCATGAACTCTCTTCTGCAGTTTCCTTAGCATAGCACATAGCCCCCGCCCTCCCGCTGCCCCCAAGCACTCTACAGAAGATCTGCTGAGCTCCTGCCCAGACATAACAGCTGCTGCAATGCTTCGGTCCACTCAGTAACTGCTCCCCAGAACAGCATCCAAAGACATGGGAGATGCTGGCCATAGGATGATGTAGCCTTCTGCATCCCATGGCAATGTCCGCCCAGCATTTTCCAGCAGATTTCCCCCAGCAGCACTAGCACCAGCAGCAGCAATGACGTGAGCGCTGGTGTAGGCAGGTCCTGAGGTCTGGTGAAATCATTGGGTTGTGGCTGTGCTAGGGCAGTGTGAGTTTTGGGGCTCTCAGAGGCTCACTCACTGAGCCCCGGATCTCACCAAGGAGCTGGTACAGAGCTGGTTTAATCCAGCGTCAGGCACCATTACAGACCCTTGATTTTACACGGGCTGATTCTCAAGTCATTTGTGACAACCAAACAGTTACTGGGCCAGCCTCGCTGGTGCGCTTCCTCTGCTTTGCACTGCGCTATCTGGCTGCAGGCTCTAGTCTCTGTAGGTCAGGGCTGTCGTTTTTAACCCCAGGTTTGAAGCAAATAGCCATGCACATCGGCAGCGATGCATTCCTTTGCTACTCCCATGAAATACTGGCGTTCAGGGGTTCTCCTGGCTTTACAAAACAAGCATCACGTACCCCGCACCCGCTTTCCCACCTCTGGTCTGCATCCTGCCTAGTCATACTCCTCCTTCCCTTTCGATGTTTGTAACCTCCAAAACGTCCAGGGTTTCCGGGTTACAGCTTAATCTTGCTCCTTCTTCCCCTGTGTGTCCTGTACAACAACAGCGACACTGAGCACTGACATCGCACTGTACATCTACAAAGCAGGGGTAAACTCGCCATGCAAGTTACATCTGTCATTCAAAGTACGTGACGCAAAGCTCCCGCCAGCGTCAGTCACGACTCGACTCCTAATGCCAGCAGCGGTCTCCTGGTCTCCTGCACAACATCCAGACTGCCTCACGGCGACCGAAACACCCTTCCCGTGGCAGAGAGGGGGTTGACCAGGCTGTGATTCTCTTTTAATAGCAAGATCACCCCTCTGCACGGGTATCAGTGACTCTGGCATTCACCCCTATGTTACTGCCAGTGCCTGCAATCCCTCTGATCCTCACATATTTATATTTCCTGCATTGCTGCTTCACACACAACCCGGGGAGCTGTCCTGAGGCTGTCCCCTCCCATACCCCACCTTGCGTGGTATCAGCCTGTTTCCCAGGCTGTGTGGGTGGTTATTCCAAGTACTTGGGTGGCTTTGCCTTGGCTTGCCCTGCATTCAGAGCATTCTCTCTTTTTATGGCCAATCTTCCCACGGTGCCAGTGCCTGATGGCAATGTTCCCCTGGCTTCCTTTTTGTTGCTCGCGCTCTTTGTTTTACAAATGGAACCTAATAGCTTTTCAGACATCCAGTTGGACTCCCTTTTCTCAGCCACTAGGAATCATAGACAAAGGCCACGCCACATTCAAATCTCTCCTTAAGACATATGCGCTCTGGCCAGCTTTAACGTGTCAGCTAAATTCTCCATCTCTGCACAGCCGGGAGCCGCCACTCTCCCCTGGCTCAGTGCTTCTTGCCCGGAAATGTTATCCCACGTGGCTGGCACCCTCTGAGCCGGCAGGGAGATCTGGCCCCCATGGCCAGGGAGCCAGTTCCCTGTTGGGGGAGAGGATAAGAGGGCCAGCACATGCCTTGCAACTGGCTACCAAATGAAAATGGTGGAAGGCAGTGGAGAGCCAGGCCCTGGATCTCTGTGAGTTAGACTCACCTCCAGGGAACTAAACCTTCCTGTCCAGGTCACGTTCAGGAATCACTCCAAACCACTCCCTTTGTCTTTACCCAGCTTCATAATACTCTTGGAGTTCGCAGGGCTACTAAAGGGTAATGGAGTATTAACAAGAACCACAACGACATCGTGATACCCCATCCTAACACCTCACATTTCAGGTGACAACCGGCGCTGCAAAACCGCTGTCAGGAGGCTGTGCGGTGCTGAATGCCTGAACCCCCCACTGAAGCACCACCCACTGCCACTGGGTGGAGGCAGTCTGCAGCTTTGGTTAACCTTTGCCCGAGGGATGCGGCTGTCCCTCTTCAATGCAATTGATGGTAATAAAGCCATGGAGTCTGCACGGCATCCCTGCGCCTTTCTCCAGAATAGCTTCTTTCCACCTCTGGTGCGTTGCACGGTTCTCTGTGGAGAAGGGATCATTCACTTCCCTCTTCTGCAGGATGCGTTTTGTGTCCTTTTCTGATAGACACTCACCCTAGTCAACTCCAAGGCCCTCTCAGGAACTCCATTCCCCAGTGATGATCAGAGAAGATTAGAGTTGGAAGGGACCTCAGGAGGTATCTAGTCCAGTGTTTCTCAACCTTTCCAGTAGCAAGTGCCCCTAACTTCTGAACATTGTAATAAGGACCCAGCACTCAATGTTCCACTCTGAGAAATACAATCTTTTCCCCCTTTACCGCTGGACGACTGTATTTCTCGTACAGCAGGAGAGTTCTGAGTTCTGCAGTGCTGTGTGGCTGTGGCAGATCACAAAACCCCCTGCTGTTTCTCCCCTCCTTCCTCCTTCTCTTCCTCCGTATAGGAGCAAAGGCCAACGCCAGCCAATCACTATGGCCTGACGGCGGGTCAAGTGCTGTTCTCCTCACACAGGCGGGAACTTGTGAGGTACGAGCAGGCACTGGCGGCCCACCAGAGTGGAAAACAGCGCTCCCCGTGGCCATCCCTAGGGGGGTGCAGGCCTGGGGCAAATCACAGTGCGTGGGCCCCTCTTAACATTTTTATACTGGTGTCTAAAAGCCTCCAAGTCCAGGATACGTCTCCTACTTTATTTCCTGATTCAAATGTAATTTGAAGGAAAGATTCCCTGGGGAAGCACCTGTTTTCACTATATGAAAGCACAGAGCAAACGGCCAGGACACACAGCTGCAAAATACAGCAGCAAACGCACACATATGCACACTCTCTAGTTCCTCTGCTACACATTCGGGCAAATCTGACTTCCCAGAGAGCTGAACAGCCTTCATTTTGGGTGGCACCTTCCCAGGGGCTGATTTCAGGAAGCACTGAGTCCCCAGCCTCTCAACATCAGACCCAGCAAGGGTGTCTCAGCTGGGCATCCTAAATCACCCGCCACTTCTGACTGTCTGGGCCTACACGTCCTGCGCTGCAGTGCCTGGGCCTATGCTAAATGATCTGGCTCCGGGAATTGCATGGCGTCGCATTTAAAAGGTTAATTATCACAGCAGACTGTGGCGATGGTTCAATGTAGCCTGATGCGCTGGATACAGGCCGACTCCAAAGACCACAAGGGGCTCGGTTCCCAGCCATCGAGGAAAACATCGTATAAGCTCTGGAAGTCAGCAGTAGGGCTTTGCACACTTAGTTGTGCCCCCTAGCACAGTGGCTGTCTTTTGAACCCTGCCATTCACTCTGCCTGCGAGACCTCTCTGAACACGCGCAAGCCTCTCGTGTGTCTCCTGCCCCAGCTGGTCACTTACGGTCCAGTGCCGACAATAACGCTGCGCACCCGCTCGAACCCGCGCTCGCCCAGGTTCTGGCACTCGTTTGTGAGCTCCATCTGCTTGCCTTGGAAATTCTCCTGGTCAAAGATGGTGATCTGTAGGGAGCCAAAGGAAAAGAGCTCAGGGGGGTTGTGGCTTGAACCCATCCTCTGGGGGATCTTCTCCCACAGCTGCTGCGCTGCCATCAGTGCCAGCGTCCCCTGGAGTCAGTTAAATGCTAGGACACACCAGGCCCGCGCTTGTGCACCGAGCGCCTGCAGCAGGTGGGTTCTGCCGCCACATCCTGACGCTCCACCAGGCTGGCCCTGAGAAGTGCAGCAGCTGTGGGAGAATGTAAGGGCGTTCTACCGTGTCGGTCCTGTTTTGAATCGCTCTCTCTTGCCACAGGGTGGGCTATGGTATCTGGTTTCTTCCCTGACCGCGTACAACCATTCAGATTCATGCTTGGATATTTCAGGGACCTGGAGAGATGCGGTGGGACTTCCATCCCACCCCTGCTCAGTCTGAGCCGATGCCCCAGGACCAGTCTCCAGTAGTTCTAGCACAGTGCTGACTCGAATAGGCCCCTCTAGGGAGGCCCAGGCTCCAGTTACAGCTGTCCCCTTCCTGCTTTTTGTCCCGGGCTGATTTGCAAATGGCCTCAAAGCAGACTCTCGTTTTGCACCCGAAAACCCGGGCGTGCCTGTGTGAATGCTCCCAAAGTGGCATGCCTGGCGCAGCCAGAGTGGGTGCCGGGGCTGAGCTCGGGAATGACACACCCTCTCCAGGAAACGGGCCGCCCGGCAGCGTCTGTCACTTTCACAGGGTTGCCAAATCAGAAGCTGCGTTGAAAGCCGTGGCCTTTGCTGTCTGGAGGTGGCCTGAGTGTACCTGGAAGGACGGCTTTCCTCCCCATTCCTCACCGCTCCCACGGCACAGGCTTTTTCAGAGCACACCGCTGCCACCAGCCATTCCAGGGCCGCATCCTAGCGCCACAGAGCCATCTGGTTTACCCATCGGTGCACTGCTCCTGGAGCTGGGGAAGAGCAGCTGCAGCTCACAGCCGCAGCACCAGCTTGAGAGCTTCTGCCCTGCTCCTAGACCCGGTGTCTTGTATTTGTCTAGCAGCAGGAGAAGGAGGGAATGGCTGGAAGCCTCAGACCCCAAATCCACGACATGGGGCAGACAGAGCATCTGGAACCAGTCCCTACCACCAGCCTGTCTTCAGCCTCTAGGCAGAGATGGCTAAAGCCCTAGGAAACATGTTGGCTGGGCTGACTCTGCCTCTGCCCCTGGGACAGAGGAGGAGGGAACTGAGGGCCTGTCTCCTTCTCTACCTTCTGCGAGTCCCAGCCAGCCACTCCACTGCAGGCACTCCTAGAATCCCGCGGGCTGGCGCTTGGTGCGGCAGGAATCCGCCTCGTCATTTCGGGGCTGCTCAGAGGAGGCGTCTGCAGGCGCAGCAAGTGGCTGCCTCTGTGCGAGGCAAAGCCCAGAGCAGGGAGCAGGCCTGCCACGGCCGGCTCAGGGTAACGGCGCTGGCCCCTGTGGGGAGAAGCCCTGCCCTAGTGGGGGGGCAGGATCTGGGCAGCCGGGGCCCAGGAATGATGCTCCTGAGCTAAGAACATGCTCTTTCGTTAGCCTGACACTCCCCAGCCAGCCACCGCACCTGGCTGCCAAGATGCTCCCCCACTGCCCGGGACCGAGGCTCCCTGCTACCCGCCCCAGCGCCCCAGGCAGGGGCTGCTCACGCCCAGGGGCTTACCCTGAAAGCTGCCGTGGAAGGCCTCTGAGCCTTGCTGTTGGACATGGGAACGCGGTCCGGAGCTGGAGCTGGGCCCAGGCCTCCCTTCTGCTTGTCGTCAGCTGCGTGGCTGGGGACGGCGGGTTTCCTGGCGTCTGACATGGCTGGGTGCGGCTCAGGTCAGACGGGCACAGAAGGGAGACATGGTTTGCAGGTTAGCGCGTGTGTCGCAGGAACACAATGAGCAGCCAGCGGGGGCCGGCGTCCTCTCGCCCCTCGGCCTGCTCCACCCATCACCCAGCAGTTCACCGCTGGCCCGGGGAGCCAGCAACCGGCCTTCGCCCCCCAAGGAGCGCTGCGATTCCCCGGCCACAGATGGGCTGTGTCCCTCACGTGCGGGGCTGGGGGGCCCCAGGCTCACGCTGCCTCTTTGCACCCCTTTAGCTGTTGGCTTCTTTTGCAATTGACTGGCAAGTCACAGCTGGAGCTGGGAGAATTCCCGGGCCCTGCCCATGCCATGGGGTCACTCTGCACATGGCCCGCTGCCAGGGGCTAGCGCTTGTGGGGACGGGCGTGCTGGGGCAGGGGAACTGCTCCGCACACAGACAAGCAGGCCCTCAGGAACCTGAACCTCATCGTCAGGGGCAGCCCGGCCAAGAGCTGACAGGTGCCGTGTGACTCGGGGAGCCCATCGCACAGCTGGCGCGGCCCATCCTGGCGTATCAGGGATGTGTGGGGAGAATGGGGCGCAGCGCCTGGCACCTCGCCAACGGGGCAAGCCAGGACCCTGGCCCGGGGCACCACAGTCCCTGCTGTAGCAAGGGGAGGGGGCACCTCCGCCTGGCAAAGCGCACATCAGCCCAGATGTGTCCAGGAGCTGGAGACACCTGTGCCCACCTCTGGTCCCACCCTGCTCGTCAGACAGCTGTGCCGCCCCTTCGCCCCGCTTGGCCAGTCTCCACACCTCGTTCAGAGAGCACGGGCGCTGCACCGCCGTGTCCTGGAGTCTGCGGCCATGAGGCTGTGAGCTTGAGCCTCTGTGCGGCCCATCCCAATCCCCCTCGGTCTCAGAGAGTCGCTGGCCCCACCAGCCGCTTGCCCAGGGTCTGTCCCTGCTCCCTGGGCCAGGCCCTCTGCCCTGCCAGCCGCTTGCCAAGGCGCTTCGTCATCTTCTTACCTGGACAGCTGCTGCTTCCTGGCAGGATGAGCAGACTTGTGCGTCGGGGTCCGGTGCCGCCCCCACTTTATAGGCTGGCGAGGGCAGAGCCCCGGCCGGCACACAATGGAAGTGCCGGCTCATCAGTCTCTGCCCTGAGGCTCGCAGTCAGCACCCACTGCAGAGTGCCTGGTGAGCCGGAAACCTCCCTCGGGCCCCAGGCACCGCTGCTGAGCCCAGCATTTCCATTGTGAGCCCTCGCACAACGGAAAGGCCTGACAGGGCCACTTTCCAGCCCCTCGCAGCATCGCCCTCCCCACGCCCCGTGCTCTAGGGCAGAGCTGTTATTCGCAGGGTACCCCGGGGATCGGACGCCCGGAGAGACGCGGCCTGTCCAGGGTCACACAGGAAGCCTCTCGCTGGGGCAGGAATCGAATGTAGGGGTCCTGTAGCCCTACCTACGGCAATGCACTCCACCGGGGTCCTCAGGCGGCGACTCCCTTCTGCAGCCAGCGGGAGGGGAGCTGTGGGTCACTCTGAAAGCCCCCGCGGGTCAGTTTTGGCCCCCGTGGGCCCCCGGACCGGGAACCACTGCACTAAGCTGTCCTTCCTCCCTCATAACCAGATGACATGATCCGTGCAGCCCTGGCAGTGTCTGCTGGGGCCCTGTTCCACCGCAGCGGCCCATACCCGGGTGTCAGTGAGACGGGCCTGTCCATCGCCGCCTCCCTTTGGCACGCTGGGAGCTTCCTGTCTCCAGCTGATTCCCGGTCAGACCCGTGCTCTGGCCGTGCACTTTAAAGACCGTCTCACAGAGCCGTCGATTTTTAAGTCCAGAAGGGAGCAGCGTAATCATTTGGTTTGGCCTCCTGTATAACACAGGCCATAGAACTTGCCTGAAATAATTCCTGCTTCACGTCCCCTAGCTGTGGTTGAATTAGAGCAGATCTATCAGAAAACCATCTGATCCCTTGATTTAAAAATCGCCAGAGATGGAGAACCCTTTGGGGAGCTGCTCAAGGGTTATTTAGCCTCACGGTTCAAAATTGGCACCCCATTTCTAGCTTCTGCTTCCCACATTGACTCACGCTAGACCTTGATTGGCTAGATCAGTAGTTCCCAAGCGTCTTACTAGGCAACCCACCCACTGCATTGGGACATACAGACCCAGCCAAAACAATGACACACCTCCATGCCCTTCCTGCTCTCCCCATTCCTGAGAGTTTTCGGAGATACGGCCAGAGTCATCTAGTGAGGCCAGGGTCCCCCTCACAGCTGATGGCTTCTCTCAAGCTTGGAATCTCTCGCTCTGACCCCTGCCTGCAGTCAGGGTCCTTCTTCTGTTCTCTCAAATAGCTCTTCCCTCTGTAAGGCCCCGGCTCAGAGCCCTTTGTCAGCTGCAACCCCAATCAGCCTGGTCAGGTGAGCCAAGCCCACACCCAGTGACCTGGTATCTGGTTACTGGCTCATTTGGTTTGGTCACCTTCTCTAGCACATCCACTGCACCGCTCAGTTAGAGCTATTCTGATGGCTCTGGGTTTTGATAGTCCACTCGCCCAGCCCGGACATGGCTACCTGGCACCTGTTAGCCCACTGACCACCCATTCCTCACTCCCAGTGAAGGACTTTGGAAAGAAGTTAACTCCTTGAGGTCAGGTAACAAGCAGCACAAGATTAAAACAGGTATACAGGGTCACACACAATATTTCATTAAAATAATGCAGAAATCTCCCACATTCTCCACATCTGGTATTAATTAGACTACTCTCCTTTACTTCTTTATTAAAGAACAACTCCTTTATCAGATGTTCCATTGTTTTTCCCAGGATCTAGGTCAGACTGACAGCTTATGACTATCTGGGTCATTGCATTTACCCTTTTTAAATATTGTCACAACATTAGCGTTCTTCTGGAACTTCCCCAGTGCTCCAAGATTTATGGAAAAAAAAATCAACATTAATGGTTCAGAGAACTCCTCGGCCAGCTCTTTTAAAACTCTTGGATGCAAGTTATCTGGACTTGCTCATTTTAAAATGTCTGACTTTAGTAGCTTCTGCTTAACATCCTTCTTACTTTCCATTCCAACAGTAAGTATTTAATTAGCATATGATATGACTACCTCAGCTGGCTTTTTCCCAAACACAGAACAGAAATAGGCATTGAACTTCTCTGCAGTATTATTGACAATGCTACCCTTTCCAACTAGTAATGGACAAATACCATTGTTAGGATTCTTTTTGTTCCTAATATACTTAAAACCATCTTCTTATTGTCCTTAATTCTGCTGCCCATAGATCTTCCTGTGTGTCCTGTAGGTTCCCTTAAAGATTTTCTACAATTTCTAGCTCCTAGTTTATATTCCTTGCTATCAACTTCCCGTTTTCCATTTGTTATATCTTGTTTTTACATTTTCTACAGCTGTTTTCACTTCCTCTCTAATGCAGGCTGCTTTTTTAATCAGTGTGGCCTTCTTTCTCAGCTGTGGGATTGTGGCTTTTGGGGCATCTAGAAAATGTTCTTAAACAGTTCCTAAGTATCAGTCACATTTTTCTGTTTAAATTCTCTCTCCCAACTGATCTGACCCAGAATAACTTATTCAGCTTTGTGAAAATGGCTCATTTAAAGCAGCAAGTGTACACATTACTGGTTTGGACTTTATTCTGTTTGTACATCACAAATGTAATCAAGTCATGATTATCTGCACTTAAGCAACCACTATCTTTGAGTTCTATGACCAGTTCCTCTTTATCTGTCAAGACATGGTCTAATACAGCATTCCTTGGTGTTGGATGGAGCACATTTCGAGTTAGGAAATTGTCTTCTGTAAGGTTTAGAAATTCCAAGGATGTTTTAGTGCTGGCACCATGCGACCCCCCGCAAGTGTCACTCACATTGAAGTCCCCCGTTGTTTTTATTCCTACACATCATAGATAGGTGTGTCAGGAGGCTGTCATCCTGTCCCTAGTGTGATGTGGTGGTCTGTAGCAGACATCAATTAATACCCCATCTTGTGCTTTATCTATCAGGACGTTGAGCCATAAAGATCTCAGATCATTTCCTCCTGGTGTATCAGTGACTCGAAAAGAGCGAATGCCATTTTTGACAGAGTGGCATTTCCCCCCTCCCCTTTTGTGCACGCTCTCCTTCCGAAATCGGTTCTGACCATCGGTTTTGACATTATCCCCCCAGCTTTCAGTAACACCAACTAGCTCGACTTGATGCTCAGAAATGAGCAACTGCAGTTCCTCTTGTTTGTGACCCAGGCTCCTAGCATGGGGGACGTAGGGAATTTCTTCTCTTCGTGTCCTCTGCTTCCTTGAGTAATTCTGGTCTCACCATCTCCATTCTGTGCCAATCTGTGCCAATTCTGCTCATCTCTTCCCTCTCTGTACCCTCCCCTTTTGCTACTAGTTTAACGCCCTCCTGACTACTCTCGCCAGCCCATCCCGGAGGGGGAGGTCATCCGGACTGCACAGCCCCCTCTCCCCATAGAGGGTGGACCAGTGTGCCACAAAACCCAGGGTAACAGATCAGGGCAGGCAACGCCTCTTCTCTTCACAATCCATAGTAAAGAGAGTCCCCAGAGAGAAACGTGCGGGGCTCACGTCCACCTAGGTGCCTGGCCCTTCTGGCAGGGCAGGACAGCCAACTGTTAGGGGGCTGGTCTGTAGCCAGGCAGTCCCTCCAGGAGTCCAGGAGCCCAGGCCCTCGGGCAGGGCATTAACGCAGTCTAGGGCTCCAGGCAAAAAGGGGTCGAGCACCAGCGAGGTTTCGCAGGCCAGGGTGAGGCTACCACCCCGAGGCTTTCCCTTCCTATCCTCTGCTACGGCCCTGGCTGCACACTGTGTGGTGGTTCTGTTATAGGGAGGAGTCAGATCCCCCTGCCCGACTCAGGAGTTACGGTCCCTTCCCCACTTCCTACTGTGCCGTGCAAAGCCTGTGCATAGACTCACACGCCCAGGAGGGAGCCCAGAGTCATGGCTTCACAGACAGCTACGAGCCATTCACACCTCTGGCTGTGAGCCTCTGCAGAGAGCAAGGAACCCTTTCTGCCCCCTAGGTGACGCGGCAGCACACGGGGGAAACTGAGGCACACAGAGGCTGCATACCAATATGACAAAAAATGCCCGCTTCGTCCCATCCAGCTGTGCTCCAGCAAGGAGGCCGAGTCCCGCCCTCATACAGAGGCTGGCTGTGATGGAGGCGGGGGTCTCAGCAGTGAGTGGCAGGGAAGCAGCTGCAGGAGTGAGTTTGGAAGGGTTCTCCTACGTCCCGGACCTGCAGGTAACAAACCACCCAGCCTGTTCAGCTGCCTGGACGGGAGAGGCAAAGGACCACGTGCTGGGACTGAGCGGTATTGGCAGAGCTGCTGGACGGTGGCTTTGGCCCTTCCCGCGAGACCAGAGCTCTTGGTTCTTCCCGTCTAGGAGCGTCTCATTCACACGTGGCCCGTGCGGAGAAGCAGACGAGAGCCCAGGCCCAGAGAGTGCTGGGCAGGGGGCTAGAGAGAGATCCTCAGGTTCTCGCTCGCTGCTTCCCGCCCCCAGTCGCTCACCCACCGACTCAGCCGGGGGGTGCGGCTGGCGCTGGCTGGGAGCGGGCTGTGTCTGCGTGAAAGCCCCTGACACTCTCCTGCGCTGGATGGGGCAGCGAAGCTGGCGCTGTCGGGTGAGCGAGGTCAGAGGCCCCGGCTCTCTAGGGAGGCATCTCAAGGCGCAGCTGTCTGCCGTCCTCGGGAACGAGCCAAGGGCAGGGAGAAGGCTCTGTGCTGAGCAGGGAGCCTGGCCCCGCCGGCCCCTGCCGTGCGTTCGCTCCTCTACAGAACAGCCCGAGGTCCCTCCCTCCCCATGTGCTGAGCCAGGGGTTTCTGCAATGCCCTGCCTGTCTCTGTGTCCATGCGGAGGCTATAAAAACCCAACCGGAGGGATGTTGGCCAGGTGTCTCCCCGGACAGTCCAGCCGCTCCTCAGCAGGTAAGTGCAGGGAGCAGCTGCCCTCGGAGCACGCTCGCCTCCGGAGGCTCTTTGACTTGGAGCTGGAGGGGCGGCTTGCTTGGGCACCCGAGGGGCCGGGGATTCTCCCGGGAGGAGGAGCGGGAGGGTCAGACTGAGCAGGAGCAGCCGTTTGCTGGCGGGGGTCCAAGAACTCTGTCCTGGAGCAGGGCGTCCGGCCCTAGGAGCCCGCTGGCCCTGCCATCGGACACAGGGCAGCACCTAGCCATGCTGATGGAGGAAAGCCTGCCCTTCGGGAGCACGCCGTGCCCGCTGCCGGCAACACCGCTCTGCCCCGGCACCCCGCACCTCTCAGAGCGGAGCCGGCGGTGCCAGAGGAGGTGGCAGAGAAGGGCGCAGAGTTCCCGGCCAGAGCTTTGTGGGGTTAGCGCTCTCCGCTGTGTCCTGTGCTGGGCGTGGCAGCAGTTCAGAGCCCTGCGGCTTGCCCCTGTCTGAGCTCAGAGCGCCCGGGGACATGCACAGACAGCAACTCCGCAGCGTGGCTGGCTCCATGGGCCCCAGGGCGCCCCAGGCGTGCGTTTCTGCCCTAGGTCTCTGACCCCGTGTCCGACAGCACCACAAAGCCAAGGGGCTTCCAACCAGTCCAGGCTCCCCTCCCCTGCAGCGAGGACACAACACCCAGAGCCACACGGTCCTACGGGGGGTGGGGGGCCATCGTTCGCTGACGTCCCTTGGCTCTCCTGTTCTCCTTACGGCCCCACGCTCAGCCAGCCCGGCCTCCAGTCTCCAACGTGCAGGTCTGTCAGCGCCCAGGCAAGACAAAATACCCTGGGTACCGTGGTGAGAGGGGCCTGCCCTCCTGCTGCCCCCACCATGTGGGGGTGAGACAGCGCCCCAGCCCCCCGGCCAGCCTGTGCCCTGGATCCCGTGGGGACGTGGGGAGCAGCAGGGGCCCCCCCGCCTACAGCACGGTGCCCTTGCAGCCGGGCAGCCTCGGATGCCTCGTCACTGCTGTTGTCTGCAGACCTGGGCGCTTTCGTAGGCGAGGGAGGGGCTCACGCGGAAGGCACACGGGTGTGGGGGGAGCTGGGACCCAGACACGAAGCCCAATCTCATGGCCCCCTCCTGGTGACTGCATCTCAGCTGCAGCCCAGCCCCCAGGGGCTGAACTCAGCTTTGCTTTGCTCTCTCCTGGCAGCGCCTGGCCCCAGAGCCTCTTGTTATAGCTGACGACACTAGTTAGTTTTTGCTGCTGCCTACAAAATAATTGTGTCTGTCGGCTGCCTCCTGATCAGGCGAGCGGCTGGGACCGTAAGCGCCGGGGGGGCTGCTGGCCCTTTGCAAACCCTCCCCCACCCACCGTCAAACTGGGACTGAGCCCCTCTCTGCGGGACCTTGCCTAGGATGCTTCCTGCAGTGGCAGCCCCAGCGGGAGGTTTTTACAATGACAACTGAGTGGGAGAGCAAGCAGGCGCAGGGGCAGGGAATGGCCCTGACTGAGCTCAGACTGGCCAAAGCCTGGGCCTGGCACCAGGCAGAGCCCAGCAGAGCCGCCCAGGCCGGGACACACTCTCATTTCTCGGTTCCGTGGCCCTGCCTGGCCCTGCCCGCAGCCCGAGGCGCCAGCCCCCGTGAAGGGCTCTCCTTGGGCCTGGCCTGGGCAGGAAGGAGCCCGACTCCCCGCAGAACGGTGGTTCCCGTGGGAGCTGCAGGCCTGGCAGGTGCGGGAAAGTGTCTGGGGTCTCAGTGGGCGCCATGGCGCTCTCGAGGTCCGTGCAGCGCCGGGTTACACCCACAGACCTCAGCCATCCACCCTGGCTCTCCTCGCCTTGGCGCCAACAGCAGGACTCAGCCCCGCCCGCTGACAGCAGCTCAGGGCCATGCCCCATGCCCAGGTGGTGCCGCCGGTCGTCCCGGGCCACGGTTGGGGTGGGATTTAGGATGCCCTCTGAACACCAGTGGCTCCGTGAAGCTTTGGTTTGCTCTGCCTGCCCGCAGGAGGGTAAGCGCAGGCCTTGGGCCTGGTCTGTATGGCAGCCCTCAGACAGTGGGCTCCCGGAGCGACCCCAGACTATAGGGCTCGTGGGCTTAGCAATGGCCAGGGGAGGCAGCTGCTCTGTGGGGCGACCTCGCCCCTCCAGCCCCGGCAGCCTGCAGCTAGTTGCCAACAACACAAACTTGCGTGGAGCAGATTTTAAGCCTCTGGTTTTCTCATTTCCCCCCAGGACAGAGCCATAATGAGCCACCAGTGCACTAAGTTCTCTGGCCTCTGGAAGGTACGGCCAGGCCAGGCGGGGTCTCGGCAGGAGAATCGCCCACTGCTGGTTCAGCACCAGAGCCCGTGCTGCTGCCTGGGCAACAGGACCCGCTCGCTGTCTTTTCACCAGCACTTGGGATGTTTGCATGGTGAAGCGGAAATGCACCCGGGCCGGTCCCACGGAGCCTGCGCCCACGGCGCGGCTCAGACACGGCAAGGCGGGGAAGAGGGGGCAGGCTGCGGTAGCTGGCCGGGAAAGGGTGAGAGTTTAGTCTGACACCCCCTTCGTCCCCCCCGCTGCCGATCGGCCCGGAAGGGGGCGAGGGGACGACTCCCTCGGCCCCAGCCTGGTGAACACCCATGGACAGAAATCGGCACTAGCCAGGCTCACCCTCTTTTCTCTGGTGGCTGCTGTCTCAGGCCTGTCCCAGCTCCGATAACGGCCAGTGGGGGCTGCGGGGCACAGGCCGGAGGGCACCAGCTCCGCGCTGCCCGGTCTCCTCCAGCAGGCTCAGGAGGGAGGGGTGGTGGGGTTTAGTTTGAGGGTGTTTTGCACCCCCTGCTCGCTGCAGCCGAGCACTGGACGCAGCAGGTTTGGGCTCCGTCTCGGTGCATCGGGCCCAGCTACTTTGCTCCTCCCTGGCTGAGTGCAAAGTGGGGATAATTCCCAGCTCCGCAGAGTCTCTGCCAGCCCGACGGCTGGGGCAGGGCCAGCGAGCCAGGCTCAGCAGTGCCACGGGATGGTGGCGAGCCGAGTGCAGTGCCCATCCCGCTGATGCCAGGGCCAAGGGCTCAAGTCAGATTCCCTGGGGCTGCAGCCCCTGTCTGCCAGGCCCCCCTGTAGCACAGCTCGCCCCGCTGCAATTTACCGGGCCTGGCAGGCTCACGGGGCAGGTGCTGATCTGCAGCAGTGGTGTCTAAGGGGTTGGCACCCAGGTGCTGCAGCGTGGGAGCTGCCCCCAGGGTGGTGGGAGGCGCTGGCCACTCCAGGAGCGCCGCTCTGTGATGCTGGAGGCCCCTAATCCCGGCTGTCCTCCCCCAGATCGTGGTGTGGGATGAGGAGCTCTTCCAGGGCCGGAGACAGGAGTTCGCCGCCGAGTGCTATGACGTCACGGCCTGCGGCCTCCCCACCATCCGCTCCGTCAAGGTTGAGAGTGGCGCGTGAGTCCCGGGACGTCCCTGCCCTGCTCCCCGTCGCACCCCCGTTCCCAATCCGCCACCCCTGCAGGATGCTGCGTCCCGGGGGGCGATGGCGGCCGCAGGGAATTTCAGTGATCTTTTGTCACCCCAGAGACTTGGCGTTTTTCCCTGGGAAATGGTCCTGCTTCCCGGCGTGGGGCAAACCTGTCCCGAGGGGCTGCTAGCCCCAGCCATGGAGAGCAGCGGCCCAGCCCCGCGTAGCTTGCCCAGGGCACATCCATCCACCCCTTGCTCAGCCGCGTGCCAGGCTGCCCCTGCTGACCCCATCTCTCCACAGGCTGGCAGGGAGTGGCCAGCAGGGTCCTGGGACCCCGAGCGGAGTCAGGGAGTGGGCAAAGGTGCAGAGCTGGCCGGCCGGCCATCCCAGCTCAGGTGCCTGGCGGATACGCCACAGCCCGTTGCCCCGGCCCCAGGCTGCCGCGGTCGCCTGGGCCCTCCCGGGTGAGAAGAGGGGGGCTGGCCCCGATCTCCCAAGCCCACCCACTCTCTGGCTTCCCGCAGGTGGGCAGGCTTCGAGCACGCGGGCTTCCAGGGGCAGCAGTTCGTTCTGGAGCGAGGCGAGTACCCAGGCTGGGAGGCCTGGAGCGGCAGCAACGCCTACCGTGTGGGGAGGATGAGCTCCTTCCGCCCCATCGCCTGTGCCGTGAGTAGGGCTGGCCGACTGCCCCCTGGGCCCGGCTCCCCCACCCCCAGAGCCGTGACCCCTCCAGCCCTGCTCTCCCTGGGGCCGCCACTCAGCGCTATGATGGCCTGGGCAGCCAGGGTCCTTGCCAGTTTCCCGGTCTCTCAGGCCGCGTCCCACATTCCCGCTGTGCCCGGCCCATGGGGGAGAGGCTGGTGCGGCCCCAGCCCCGGGCACGGGCCACCCAGACGCGGGCGTTGGCGCTGAGGGGGCTGGCTCCTGCTCCCCTGTCTGTGAGGGGCGCTGCACGGCACTGGCCCGGCGCCCCCAGGCTCGCCCGGCAAGGCATGCCAAGGCTGGGCTCAGGCACCGAGACCTCTGCAGCGGGGCCACGGAGAGCGGCTTGGCATTCCTGACGCTTCAGCCCACCTCCGAGCTCGCCCAGGCCTCCGGCTGCCAGGAGGTGAACAGGGGTGCGTTGCAGGTGCCCTGGGAATTGCTCTGAGCCCCGGCTCCCAGCTGGGGCAGGGCGGCCCTGTGGAGCAGGCAGGCCCAGCCCACGTGAGATCTCCCTGTCCCCTCGCTGCAGAGTCACCGGGACAGCAAGATGACGATCTTCGAGTGGGAGAACTTCCTGGGGCGGAAAGCGGAGCTAAACGACGACTACCCTTCCCTGCCGGCCATGGGCTGGGATAGCAGCGCGGTGGGCTCCTTCCGCGCTCACTCTGGCGCGTGAGTACCTCCCGAGGGGGCGGGAGAGCTCGCTGAGCCCCACACGCTGACCCGGCACCGCACTGCAGCAGCACCCCCCTGCCATGGAGCGGCCAGGCCCCCAGGCCAGGACTCAGGGCCCCAGCCGGGTCCCAGAGTGGGAAGCTGTGGCTGGGGAGAACTGGTAGGACCCTGAGGGCCGAGGGCCCCGGCGGTTCAGACCCCCCCCCCACATGCTGTAGCGTGTGGGGCCCAGTCTTGCGGCCCCCGCTTGCCACCCTCCCTGCTCCTCTGGGGTGGGTTCTGGCTCCAAGGCGATGGCTTCCCCTGTGCTTCTTCCGCAGCTGGGTCTGCTCCCAGTTCCCTGGGTACCGGGGTTTCCAGTACATTGTGGAGTGCGACCGTCACGCGGGCGAGTACAAGCGCTTCCAGGAGTGGGGCTCTCACGCACAGACGTCTCAGGTTCAGTCCATCCGGAGGATCCAGCAATAAGCGCCGCAAACCGCACGGCCGCCCCCCGCCCCTTCCTGCCCCTCAGCGGCTTCCCCGCGTTCGTCTGGCCCCCGCCCGGCTCAGGCGCCCTCTTTGCTCACTCAAATCAAGGCTCAATAAATGTGCATTTGTCTAACCCAGCCGGGGCCAGTAAGTCCAGCTTATTGCAGCTGACAGCAGCCCGGGCGTGAGCATGGGGCGTCAGGCCGGACTGGCTCCTTGTCCCTTGCTCCAGCTACCTGGCAGGTCAGGGGACTCGTTAAGACAGGCAGCCTGGCAGCCGGTGGGCACGGACGCAGAGCCGGCCAGCTGGTACTCCTAGCCGAAGTCACTGGCAGACCCCCCACAGCCTATTGCCCTGGCCCAGGGCTCCCCAAGCCAGAGCGCTATCCCCCTGAGAGCCGGGGCAGGCCTACCTCTGTGATGGGAGCTGGACCCTCCCAGTCGTAGGCAGCCCAGCAGCACTGCCAGCTTCTCGCCAGGGCACTGAAGGGCAGCCTGCTCCTCTCTGCCCTGGGGTGGGGATCAGATGAACGGGGAATCCAGAAATTCAGCAAACGGAGATTCAGCCCCACACGGAGAGCCAACGGGAGCCTGCCCCCTGCACGCCTGGGTCCCTAAGCAAGTCTCCCACGACAGAGACGTGGGTCGTAGGCAGCATCCAGGCCCTATGAGAACCCACCAAGGCGTCTCTTGTCCCTAACGTGTACAACAGACCATGCAAAGGCAGCGTCTGGGGGTGCTGCACCGAGAGAAAGGGGGTCAGATCCTGCTCACGAGAAGCCAGCCAGGCCGTTAATTGAAACCGCACGAGTGGAGATGAGTTCCCGTTGCTAGTCCGGGCTCTGGGACAGAGCCAGTTTCCAGGAGAGAGGCTCCCTGGGACAGGGGAAGATGGTGCAGCGGAAACAGAGACGACTTTGCAATGGGTGGGGTTGTGCATTTACCGCTAGCCACCCTGCGCGGTGCTAGGGCCCAGGAGTGCCCCGCCTGGCAGGCCCCTCCCCCACGTCTCCCATCGGGCTCTGAATGCTGGAGACAACGAGCCTCCCAGACCCGTGGAAACAGGCCAGGATCGATTTCCAGCCGATCGGAGCGGCCTTGGCTTCGCTGCCCCTCCTCAGTGCCTGGCGAGGGAACACGCTGGCTGCCTGCTACAGGTCCAGGCTGGGAGACCCCCTTTCTGGGACTGGCAGAATGTGTCTGGGCTGCGTGTCACTGGGCGCTCCCCATAGCCGGTGCAGGGTTTGTGTGGCGTCTGCCCAGCATTGCTGGCTTGGCCTCCTGTTGGGGAAATGCAGGGGGCAGTCTGGAATTAGAGATGGGCCCCCGGCGCTGGGACCCACACATTCCCCACAGTGCACACTCAGATTCAGCCCCGCTAGAGAGAGAGAGAGACCCCCAGCTGCCAAATTCAGTTCTGGATCCCAATCCTCGTACGGACGCTCCTGGAGGTTAGGGGCCCAGCCCCATAGTTCTCCAGCCTCTCTGTGTCTGGAGACCCCGTGGGAGGTTTCTGGTGCATCAGGCTGGCAGCAGCTGGCGAGGGACCCCTGGAAACCAGCGTCTGTGCCAGACCAGCCTCATGCCTCAGCAGCTTCTCGCACGGCTGCGCCTGTGACAATGCCAGGGTGACACCACGTGGCCACTAACGAAACTGACCCAGCTCCGGCCGCCCACCCGCTCACCAGAACGCTCAGCGGGCTCTGCAAAACCAGCCAGCCCCGAGACACTGGGGCAGACTGTCCAAGCGAGTCACTGCATCAGTGGCCCCGCTAGAGGGACGCCAAGGCAGGTGTGTCGCCAATGGACCTTGCCCCTGTGCTTTGCACCACGCAAACAAGTATCTAATAATGGGCTGTGCCCCGAATCTCGAGCATCTTTCAGCAGTGGGTCCTGGCACTGTGCAAATGCATGCCAGGTGCATAGTTTGTCACCAAAGCCTCCCAGTCGCCCTGCACAGTTCGGGAGGCCGGGGAGCTTACGGATGAATCTTTGACTCTCTCACAACTGTGCGGATCTAAGGCCTCGCGGCCAGTCAGCCTACGAGGGGAAGCCCAGCGAGCTGGCGGGAAGTTTTGGAAGAAGGGTTTTTTCATTGGGAAATGCTGGTTTGGCCAAAGTGTTTGCGGGAAAAGGTTGGTTTCCACAAATTTCTCGTCTCAGAAAGGTTTTGGGAAAAAAGTTTGGAGATTGTCAGACTGTCCCGTCTGGAAACCGTCCGACTGAAACGTTCTGGGCGTTTGCCTCAACACGACGTTTCCTTTGGAAATTCAAGTTAATTATAGGAACAAGAATTAAAAATAAAAAAGGTGAAAACTGAAATGAAACGTTTCAAGTGGCCCCATGCACTTTGGTCCCAGCGAGTCGCTGCTCGCAACCGGCAAGATTTTGACCTTTCGTCCCAATTCGGGAGCGGAAATTTTTTCCAAATTCTCAGAAATTTTCTCAGGCTGGGAGAAGCGCATCCTGGCCAGCCCTAGCTGTTGTGAGGGGTCAGGAATCAGCACCCCTGTTCCCAGCTCGCTCACTAACTCTGCATCCCCTCTTTGTGCCCCAAAGGTGCCAGGGCGTAATACTAACCCACCTTCCCAGGGAGGTGTGGGGTGAGTGAATGCATGCAGAGCCCCCGGCGCCCCGCAGATGTGCTATGGTGCTGGGGAGGAGCTGTCTGCAGCCACACACTCCACCATGGGCACGGCCCTGCTCTGCTGCCAGCACGGCTGAAGAACAGGTCAAAAGGACCAGAGAGCAGGCCCAGCACCATGGGCACAGGAGGGGCAGGACTGGAGCCGCTGCTGGGGCTGGAGATGGTCAGTGTGGGAGCAGCCTTCAGGTCCGGCGGAGGGGGTGCCCCCTCTCCCTAATCAGCCAGCAGGTCCCATGCTGGAGAGGGGTTTCTGCACACCTTGGGGGTGTGTATGTGTGTGGGCTCCACCACCGAATGGTGCGGGCGGCCACGGACAGCTCCACCTGCCGTAAACAACCAGCAGCAGTTGCTAATTTCTATGGCACTTTTCACCCCAAAGTACGTTATACACAGAGTACCTGCCGCCACCCACACAGACACCCCCCAGGGCGCACGCCCTCTCTCGCACACACGGAGGGTCTGGCTACACGGCAAGGGAAGCCGCAGGTCGGCAGAACTCACTTTAGCTGACCCCAGATTCGTTACGCTAGGGCTTGAGCGTCCGCACTCGTTTGTAACCCCAGGCTTGGAATTGTTGAGCCCTGGGTCCCAGCCTGGGGCTCCGGCATCTACACTGCATTTTGTGGGCGCGAGTCCAACCCCTCATCTCCCAGACTTCCTAGCGCCGGCCCAAACCATGGCCGCTCTAGCCCGTCCGTGGTGCAGGGTGGGAAAACTTGGCTGTCCACCGAATGTGACCGTCCGGAGGACAAAGCCGGTCAGCCTGCAGGACCGTGGGACACTTTAGGTGGACTCCCAGAGCACAAGTGATAGGGCTTGAACCCTGGGTCCGGGCTTGACTCAGACCCTCTGTCCCTGTGGGGTCCTGGGTCAAGCGATTGGTGTGTAGACGGCAGGGGGGTTAGGCTTGAGCCTGAGTTGGAACCCTGTCGTTACACTGCTGTGCAGACACCGCCGGCTAAGAACGGCCCATCTCGGGGAGGATGGCGTGGCTAGTGAGAGCAGCGCTACACAGCCCGGAGGGAGGGAGAAGGTGTCTGACCCGAAGTGCAGCAGCCAGCCATGGCCAGCTGTGCAGGCAGCTGTTCTGTACGCGGTGCGGGGGAGAGTCCCAGTGTGTGTGTGGGGAGGGGGGGGAGCCAGGCGGCCGTTGTGTACACAGTGGGGGAGCCCTGGCTCTGAGTTATTGCTTTCTGCACCCCAGAGGCTGGGCAGCGCCCAGGCTGTCCAGGAGCCGTCTGCAGAGGATCCTAGCTCGGCCCGTCTCTGAGCAGCAGGGTGGGGACTTAGTATCGGCTCCCAATGCCCCGAGGGGCCCTGCAGCCGGGGCGGGCTGGCATTCGCTGGCATGCAGCGGCAGCAGCCTGCAAACACGGACGGTCACACTGGCATTTGCCAGGAGACCAAGAGCGGCGCCTAATTTGCGCCCCCCGAGGCTACCCGGCGCCCTCCCAGCATACGGTGCTCCACTTCCATTGTAGTCTGCAGCTCGGCCCAGCACCACAACGGGCGTAACTAACCTACGGGTCATCTGGTGCAGCGGCCCGGGGGCTACTAACGCTGTAGGCACCAGACACCGGGTGCCACTTGTCATGCAGACTGGCTTGAGTGGGGGGGGCATTTAGTATATTGGGTGACATCAGTATGGCAGAATCATAATAATCCATGTGGGATAGGTCATGTCAGGTACTGTTCGGAAGGTTATAATGTGCTAAGTAAGATAATAATACTTATGTTCGTGTGTGATATGTGAAATGGAAGCTATAGATGTATTTGAGATATCTGTTTCAAATTGTGCTGCCTGGACAACACCCCGGATAGGAAGGCTGCAGAACAATGGCCTGCATAATGGCCCATTAAGGCATTCCCAGGTGCAAGGGGCCCTGAGGGAGAAGCCAGCATCACCACTGAGTCACCAGAACCTGCTGACCTGACTCTGGACTCCATGGCAGGCAGCCTACCTGATGAAGCATCAGGACTGTCCCATGTGACTATGGACCCCAGGCACACCGGAGGAGTCACCAGGATTGGCCCATGTGACTATGGACTCCATTTTGGGTCTTGTGACTGCCCACAGGCCGCATGGCCGGAGCAGGGGGTTTATAAGATCAAGCCAGAGAAACCATTTTGTCTTTGTTCCTGTCCAGTCTGCAGACACACACCTATCTCTGGAACAATTCATCTTGCAACTGAACCGAAGGACTCAGACCCATCCAGATATTGGATGTGAACCAAAGAGAACTACACAAGCCTGCAAATCCACATTTCTTCCAGACACCTGAAGTATATGGACTTTTAATCATTTGTATATCTGTGACTTACTTTAACCCTTTAACATTTCTCTCGTGGTTTATTCCTTTCTTTGTACAATAAACCTTTAGTTTAGACACTAAAGGATTGGCTGACGGCGTGGTATGTTGGGAAGCGTGTTTCATGGCTGGTTGGGAAGCCGGGCTTCAGTGTCACCCACCAGCGTGGGGAGAACCTGCTCTCCTTTTGCAGCCTGCCCTGACCTTGGCATTCTCAGGTGGCCACCCTGGGCACGGGTCGTATCACACCGCTGTTCTGCCAAGGGGCTCTCAGGGTTAGACCGCCCAGAGCACGAGCGCCGGGGCCAGGTCTGCACCCACCCTCCCCTGGCCTGTGCTGGGAGCACGGCTCGAAGCTCGGGGGTGAAGCCGCGCCAGGGAGAGGCCTGAGTGACGGCGGGGAGAGCTGGCCGGGGAAAGGAAGCCCAGAGCGGGCGGGAGGGACCGGGAAGAGCGTAAGGACAGCAGGGCGAGTCCCCCCTGCTCTGCCCCCGGTGCCGTGGGAGCTGCGAGGTAGCGGTGCGCGAGCGCGTTACCACGGGATGCGGTCGCCCTTCGCAGAGCCTGTGCCGCCCCCCGCCCCCCTCCCCGTGCGTGACCCCAGCAGCGGACGCCCCGCCTGGCCCCGGCTATGAGAGCCGTCCCGTGGGGAGAAGGCCCTAATGAGCCGCGGGGCTGGGGTCAGATCTTCTTCTCCCTGCCTTGGCGTGATGACCCCGGGCCTGGGAGGACTGTGGTTGCCATGGCAGCCCAGATGGCTCCAGCAGAAGGCGAATAAAGACTGCATTGAGTAAGCCGGCAGCTGGTTTCCGACCCAGCCCATTCAGCGGCGTGCAGATGGGCTGATTATTCCGAGCTGTTCAGTGGTTTCCCTTTATTCACTTAGGCGCTCGCCGAGCCGCGGCCCAGCCCTCCGCTCCCCGGCGCACCCAGCCTCTGAATGCTCCTGGCAGGCAACCTCCCTGGGCTTGGCACATGCCTGCCCCGCGCCGGGGCGGGGGGCTCAGCCCAAGGCGTGGACACGGGGGGAGGGGGATTGCACAAGGAGTGAAGGTGACTTGGCTGCATTTTCAGCATTAAAATTTAATTGGAGCTGCAGCAGATTCCTGGGCCCTGGGTGCAGCCCGCAGCTCTGCCTGGCCGGGAGGAGCTGCTGTGGAGGAGATGGGGCGGGGTTTGCATGGTAATATCTTACCCAGGGATGCTCTCTCTCTCTCGAAAGCTCCAGCACAAAGACGCTTGTACACTGGCCAGCATCTCGCCCAGGCTGGGGTCCCTGCGCCACGCGCGCTTCCTCCTGGAAATCAGGTGAGGATGCTCTTATCTTGGGTTTCTCTTTGCTCTGGGTGAAATGGTCCCTCTGCCCGTTGGTCATGGCCTTCTGTCGGGGTGTCTTTGTCAGGACTCAGACTGCCCCTAGATTGCCAGCTTCTCGGCGCAGCCAGCCCAGGGTGTGGCGTGCACCGGGGGACGGATACAAAGGTGTTGAGAACACGCCGAGGGGAATCTTCCTGCAGCTGTGCCCTAGCAAATGGGGACGTAGCCGTGGAAGGGGGCCAGCGGGGACTGTCCTTCAGCAGCAGGAATGTCCCTTCCTTCCATACCCTCTGATCTCCCGTCTGTCTCGGAATCCTTCCCAGCTGAGACTGGGGGGGGAACAGACCCCCAGCCTCTCTGTGGAGTTAGGGTGCTAAGGGCACCCTCTGCCTTTGCTGACCCCTTTGTTCAGTGGAATTATCAGTTGTGAATTGTCGCTGCCTTTTCCTACCCTCATTCCCGGCCCCCATCTGCGTGGGGTCCCTTCTGAACAATAGCAGGGCGAGGCAGGCTCCATGTTCAGCACCGAGCAGCGGAGGGCTGAGATGAATGGAGATGCCATTCTTTGTATTTTTTTTCCAGAAGCATCTTTTTACTCCAAGTCAAGACTAGGAGTTAAGACTGTTAAATGGCGTCTTGCATGATTCTCAGCGCTCCCAGAAGGGAATGCCCTAAAAATGGTGGCTTAGTTCTCTGCCTTTAAACCACCATTTTCTGTAAAATGTGGGGTTTCGGGAGCTATGCTGGGGGGAGGGAGGGGAAAGTGGGCGTGGAAAAGGCAGAGAAAATCCAGCCCATCAAGGGGACTTTAGTACAGCCATTCCTGTCTGCAAAGAGTTAATCCGACAGGTGCTACCACAGAGCATTTTGGGGGGCCGCTTTCACATCCATGACTGCTCTGCCACAGGAAAATCCATCCCGACGCTGACAAGCAAGGCAAGTCCAGCAATAACAGGCTGTTTCATTCCTAGCAGCTTCTCAAAACCCTAGGGAAGCCCCTGATGTGCCTCTCTTCCAGCTACAATTAAACTGGTTGCTGAAAGCTCAGCTCGTGCAATAGGCAAAGGAAGGCTTGCTTCAAACCCAGCTCCTGGAGTGCAGCAGCGCACGCCCGAGTTCAGATCTCACGCTCTGCCGGGAACCCCAATGAAGGAACACAAAGTCCTGCCTGTGGCAGAGTGAGGGGCCGTGCCCAGGGCTGGGAGTGGCAGAGCAGCCCAGTATGCCTAGAGCGCTGTATCTTAGGAATCAGCCTGTGCACGGGGACTAGAACAATGTGGCCAGCCCTGAAGAAAGCCAGTCTCTCTCCTCACGCTGCCGTTACGCTCCCGTGTGACACGACTCGTGTAGGGTGGACTCACTCTTGTTACTTCGTGCGTTCTGCTCCTACCTAATACAGAGCTGGAGTGCAGTCCGGGCTCCCTTCTCACCCCAGATTTGTTTATCCCTTGCTTAACCCGAACAATGCGGCTCGCATTGAACTGTGCAGCATCCCCGTTTGCTGTGCCAGCTAACGCTGCCTGCAACCCGTGTCTACACACGATGACAGGCAGCCCAGACTGCAAGCAGAAATCACAGTTCAGTGGTGCACAACAGGAACATTTTCTTAGCTGCGGCCAGTCCGCTCTCATTCATTCATTCCCTCCACTCCGTTCCCAGGAACTCACTCCGTGTAGGGCCCAACAAAGGAAGCGTGTGAAAGCCATCAGCTCACTGGCAACAGGGCATTACCAATCACTTTACAGCAGCCACCCTCCACCCTACAGCCCCAGGCAGGGAAACCAACCCCTTTCCACATTTCTGACTGGCTTCCACAGCGTCTGTTCTAATAATAATAACGAGCTGCCGGCAGTAACCCGTCAGAGACTGTACCGCAGTCATCCCTGCCCATTTCCAGAGGGGTTCAGCTCAGTGCTACTGCTGTTATGTTAATATTGTTTTCCAACACAAGCCCGCAGCAACATCTGACTCTCAGGGCTGCTGTCAGCTGACTGTATTTCAGCTAAATACAAAGGTCCCAGTCACACGTAAACCAGTATAAATCCAGAGTCACTTCACTAAAGATGAAGTCTCTGGTGTAAATGAGATCAGAATCTGATTCAATCTATCTGCAGCTAGTGATTTTACCGAGCGTATAAAGGTTCCAGGTAGTGAATGAGGCCGGCTGGGTTAGGATCTTGCCCTTTGAAATGGGTTGTTGTTTGGCACAGACTTTCTAGCCTCCCTCCCTGGCACTCAGACACACGTCCCTTGATACTTGGGTAGGTGCCTGGGTGCGCACTGACATGAACCCGAGCACTGCTGGAGGGGGGAAGTTGCAGTGGGGTAGGGCTTGATTTCCTTGGAGCTAGAGTCTGCCCCCCAGTGACTAGCACGAGGCCTGTTGGTCTCTGTGAGTGAGCTCAGTGCTGGGGCCGGCTGGAGCGTTTCTGTGCCTTTGTCTCCTATTGACACAGAGAGGAGCAGGTCCTATTTCAGCATCTCTCCGGACACAGCGTAACCAAATACGCTCCAAGGGCTCTTGCCTTTCTGCCCCACCCCTCTCCATGTCCACAGCACGCACAGAGGGACACACGCTCTGCCAAGGCAGGTACAAGTGAAAGGGGATCAGAACACCCGGCTGCATCGGGAAAAGGTTGTTTTGCAAAAGTCAAATCTCGGTGAAAAATGTAATTGAAAATTTGAAATTCAGAAAATTTGGACCAACTTTAAAAACGCAGTCAGCCCTGGAAGCAGCATACGTGCACACGTCTCCCGCGCCAGGGAAGTCTAGGCAGCGGCCAGCAGCAGCAAACAGAGCTACAGGGGCTATGTCAGAATGGTTTCCAGATGCACTCTCCCCTTTTCGTGGCAGAGGATCAGATTTGGTACAGATTCCACACCCCAGACCAAGCCTGAACATGACGCCTGGGTCCCTCTTCCGGGATAGGGGCCTGGCTCCTTGTCCTGCTCTCTGTGCTAGTATGGATTGCCACAGCACATGCCGTGCGGTATGGGGGAAGGCACGACCGTGACCATGGGATTTGGATCGTGTCACCAGTGGACGGTGGGATGCGGCCCAGCTTGCTGACTGGGAGGAGCTGCTGGTGTCTGGGAATCGGCTCCTTTTGCTTAAGCAATGTCAGCAAAGTGACTCCTGGTGCACGCTGGGGGCCATGCTTTTACTCATCCTGCATTGAAGCCACGCTGCCCTGCCCCTCTCCCCCATCAGGCCTGGTCTTGCCCCTGGGCTTGCGGTGCAGCTGGACGGCAGGGGATGCCTTGCAGCACTCGGAGCACGCCGTGCTCAGATTTGCGGTTCCCAATCAGCACGGGCTGCGCCTTCATCTTTTCTCTCCTTCAGAATTTAAGGCTGGCCCCTTCCTAAGTCATTAATGGAGGCTTTGTCCTGCCAGCGCCCGCGTGGCCTAGCGCCCCCAGCTCTGACACCGCACACGCCCCTGGCAGAAGCCCGGAAGCGCTGCCGGAGAGCCGGGGTGGGTTGGGTTCTGCACGTCATTGCCCCGGAGATGCCCGAGCAAAGGGGCGCCCTGGGAGGGGGCTTGTATGCAGACATGGATGGAGCCAAGAGCAACCTCTTTCCTAGTCCAGGGTCTCTGCCGTCATGGCTTCTCCTCGCTTAGGGTAGGGCTGGCCCCTCAGGATCTCAGTTCATTGGTCTCTGTATCCCCCAGGGGCAGAGCCAGTGAGGGGAACCTTTCCACAGCCAGGGAAGGCTCTGCAGCTCCCACGGAAAGCACCTTGTCAATAGCCCCAGTGCCAGAGCTGCATGCCGACCCTGCCCCGGGACAGAGAGAGAGCCTCTTCCAAAGTCTCCTCCGAGCCCCGCTTCCCCAGAGGAGACTCTGCTAGTGGGTTGCTGATTGGTGCAGGGCTTCCCTTCGGTGTCCGTGTGCCGCCTGGGCCCTGCCCCGGGGACTGGGTGTCCGCGGAAGGTGCTACATGTCGTTCTCTGTTGCTGCGTTGGTTGCTTTCTTTTGCAGCGGCTAATGACTGACCTGAGGTCTGTTCACACACAGTCCCCTGCGCGGCCCCCACGCCGGAGCAGCAGGACACGAGGCGGGGTTATTTTACCGCCGTCCCGTAGCCGATGGCGCCAGGTAGGACGCAGGGCGAGCCAGGCACAGTGGCGCGAACACGCAGCTGGCACGCAGGGCGGCCCCGCTCCCAGAGGGCAGCGTGAGGTCCAGGCACCGCTCGTGTCCCAGCCTGGCAAAGGCCTGAGTGAGACGTGGTCCCTGAGCGTCCCAGGGAGCTGGCCAGGCCTTCTCATGCAGAGCGCTGAGCCGGAGCATCTCACAGCACGAGGGGGCGGATTTTGCATGACGCAGCCCCGAGCACCCGCCAGCTTGCCGGCTCTGCAAGATGAGAGCCTGCCCCTGTCTTACTGGTAGCTGGGGGGCTGCCCTTCCCAAACCCAGCGCAACGCCCGCTGGCCGGGCAGGAGCTTAACGGCCAGTCGTCGTGCTCCACTGCTGTCCTTACGCCCTTGCGTAGACCTGGCCACCTGCTCGGAGCAGGACTCGAAGCCTGGGCTGGTCCGAGTTCTAATCCTGCCCCCCCCAGCTCACTCTGCTCTGCAGCCTCGGCCAGCTGCTCTGAGGTCGGCTGCTGCAGCTCACCGGGACTCCGCTCGGATGGGTGTGGAGAGAGGCCGTGTCTCTGGGCCTGGGGCCTGCCCTGGGGGTGGTGAGGAGTCACTAGCTAACCCCGGAAAGTTCTCGGAGAGCGGAAAGTGCCAGGTACCCTGAGTAGGCCAGCGAACGCCAGAGCTCTGCTGGATGGACGAGGGACAGGGTCTAACAGCCTCGTTTGCCTTCTTTGCAGAGACACCGTCTGCCTGTGGGATGCTCCGGCCAGCTCCCCCTGGGACTCCTGAGCCCAGGCCCCGGTGACCCGAAGGCAGCGCCGTGGAGGTGTCCGGGCAAGGAAAGTGCAGCAGTGAGTCACAGCACCTCAGACTGGCGCCGTGGGGAGCTGGTTTCTGTTCTTTGCCATCAATGCCCAGGAGCCGGCCTGGCTCAGAGCGGATCACGCCGACTGGGCTGGCGTGTGAGCCTAGCCATGAGGCCGTCTGCGCGGAGCTGCAGTAGCAGCGTGGCAGGCACACGGCCGAGGGCAGCGCTTAATGACCACTCCCTGGAAGACCTGAGACTCTAGCAAACCCCACGTGTAGATTGCGGCCCAGTGCAAGACAACATTTCCCAGCGGTAGGCGGACGGCAGCGGGAGAGGGCCGGGAGGCAGAGCGTGGCTTTCCTGACAGGGTCACTTCGGTGAGCCCGGGGAAACGCTGCTGCCTCATCCCTTTCACAGCGTTAGTTCACGGCAGAGGAGAACAGGCGCGAACAGCTGGGAAACGTTCCAGACGCTCACGCAGGGGGCTGAGGCCAGAGCAGTTCCTGCTTGTCTGCAGCCTCCCCCTGGAAAGAGAACCGATCCCTTAGCCAGCCCCGGGACCCTTGCGGCATCCATCAGCAGATTATCCTGGGGGTTTACAGGACGAATGGCCAAGGGGGTTAGCGCTGGTGCAGTGCAAACAGCAGGCAGGCTATTCCCTTCACCTGATCTGTAGGAATGAGGAGCAGTCACTGAGGACCGAGCCTTTCTGGCCTGCCGGGGTGTTCTTTTGCGAATCGTGCCACGCCAGGTCGCAGCGGAGCTGGGCAGGCCGGTCACGCAGAGATTAATTTGTGCTGGGGCTTAGCGGGGCTGAGCTCCGGCCCCTCTGGGCTGGCTGCGTCAGTTATGAAAGTCAAAAAATGGCTGGAGCCCCGGCAGCGCTGTCATCACAACTGAAGCGTTGGGGTCAGTCCTGTCGCCAGGTGTCCTGATCTGCATTGCCCTGGTGGCCAGGACGTTCAGACGAGCCCGTGGCGCTTGTGTGACGTGGTGCCCTGATGAGGGGACGGGGAACTTTCCTCGTATCCGTGCAATAGCGAGGGCTCAGAGGGACCCATGCTGCCTACGTCCCTGGCAGCCTGGCTCCTCTGCCCCTGTCCTGCGTTGTCTCTGTAGGCAAAGTCCTGACGCTTTTCTCTGCCATGCCTGCCCCGTGCAGCTGGTGTCAAGCTGTAATCAGAGGAGAGCAGCTCAGGGGGATGGTTTGTCCCTGACGCCTGGCTGCTGGCATGTGTTTAAAAACCCATCAGCCTCCAAGAGCAACGTGGAGCACTGTGCAGTGCGCCCAGGAGGGACCCCACCTCCCAGATCTCCCCAGAGCCACATTCATCCATCACCGTGCTCAGTGAGCGCCGCGCTCGCCCCGGGAAACGTAGCGACTCCCGCACTTCCCTGCGGCTGGGTGGTGGGGGGGGAAGGCAACATGCCCCAGGGAGGCCAGGAGCAGCTTCCGCTCTCGGGGCCCTGCAGTGGGATCAGCAGGTGGGATCAGCAGGTGGGATTAGCACTCTTAGCAAAAGTAGCTGCAGGTGTGTTCCCGGTCAGGGAGTAAGTCGCCGAGACGCCAGTGTGGAGGGGCTTGCACCAGGGGTCTTGTATTGTGCTAGTCCAGTTACAGCCCGTGTGTGCCCACAGCGTGTGAATGATGTGGCATCCATAGAGAGGGAGGGGATGAGATCTGCTGGCCAGCCCCACCTACCGACGAGAGAGGAACAGAGGGAGACAGGAGGGGTGGTCCGAGGCTGCCAGGAAGGGGTACAGAGTGCCCAGTTGGGTTCCAGGGTTTTTTTTCATGGTTGCCTTCCCCTCTCGCTTCCTATCCCTGAGACATTCCTTAGAGCACGGGACAGACAGAGCCTTCTGCTTCGCCTGCTTCCCAGCTGCAGTTAGCCTCTGCTGGTCACTCCCTGTGCTTCTCTGCTGCTCCCATGGGTGGGTGTGCTGGGGAGAGCCCCCAGCCCAGCCACCCTCCCTGCGTGGGGCCCGCCGGGCCCATGGCCAGCCCATGGGGGGAGCAGGAAGGCAGATCTTCACTTTGCTTTGGAACTCCATGCGTTTCTCTCCTTGGCCACTTGCTCGCAAGACAGCAGCGGGACGGGCATCGCTTTGTCTCTCCAAGAGCCCAGCTGTCACCGACGTGCTGCCCGCAAATGGCCTGTGCCCCAGTCATCAGCTTAGCGCAAATCTCGCAACATTCTCCTGGCCCCGATAGCCGTTTCCTTTCTCTGCTGCTTCCCGTGGCGCTGGTGCCTTCCGCTCTGCTGGGCTGCCCGGCTCCTTGGCTCGGTTGCTACGAGTTCCTCTGCACCAGGGGTTCTCGGACTTTTTTTTCCTGGGACCCCCCTTTGAAAATGTTTCAGACTGTGACAACCCCCCCCAAAAGTTACAACCCCCCCGTGCCATGCCAGCCACCCTGCGTGCCATGTCACCCTTACTTCTGCGCTGCTGCTGGGCGTGGTGCCGTCTTCAGAGCACCCGGCCACCAGCCGCTGCTCGCCCGCCACCCAGCGCTGAAGGGCTCCGGCTGTCAGCCATGCACGGGTACTGACAGCTCGCGACCCCCCCATAATGACCTCGCGACTCCTCGAGGCGTCCCGGCCCCCAGTTTGAAAGATCCCTGCTCTACGCCACCCGTGGCAGCGAGTCTGCCAGGCAAGTCAACAGGCTTAGCCCGAGACAAAGTGCCAACGCCCTGGCCAGACAGCTGCCTTGGGAGCGCTGGGCCGAGCCCTGCACACCGGGCCTGGAGGCTCGGGGCTGCGGACGGGGTAGACGTACCCTGATGGCCAGACTCTCCCCTACCCTGGAGCCGTGTCTCATCACGAAACCCTGCCAACCGGTGTGAGTGAAGGGCGCACCCTGGCTTGGTCGCCCTTTAGACGCGCTCTGCTCAGGGATGCCGGGCAGCAGGAAGGGCCAAGCGCTCTCCTACGCCAGGACGGTGCTCGGGGCTGCATTTTTAAAGGGCTTTATTCTCCAGTTCGGCTATTTAGGGTTACACAGGCCAGGTCCATCTTCAAAATAATGATCCAACGTCATTCCAAATCCTAGCTTGATAGACCCTGCAGCGCCCAAAGGCATCTCCTCCCCACAGATCCCTGGAGCTGCGGCTGGCTTAGGACACGGCCGTGTAGGCTGAACCATGGGGACGTGACATAAGAACGGCCACACTGGGTCTGACCAATGGTCCATCTAGCCAATGGCAGGTGCTTCAGAGGGAATGAACAGAACAAGTGATCATCCAGTGATCCCTCCCGCCGGCCATTCCCATCTTCTAGCAAAGAGCCATCCTGGCCCATCCTGGCAAATAGCCATTGATGGACCTATCCTCCATGGTAGCCGAGCAGAGCCGGACCTTGCAAAGGGAATTAAAACCAACAGTAAAAGGTTCTGTAGCCATACAAACAGGAAGAAAACCAAGAAAGAAGAAGTGGGACGGCTAAGCACTGAGGATGGGGTGGAGGTTAAGGATAATCTAGGCATGGCTGAATATCTAAACAATTCATTAGCCTCATTAAAAACGGAGGCAAAGTAAGAGCTTGGGGATAGTGCCAGGGTGGCTAATGGGAATGAGGATATGGAGGTAGAAATGATCACATCCGAGGTAGAAGCCAAACTCTAACTGCTTAATGGGATAAATCGGGGGGAGATAATCTCCATCCAAGGATATTAAAGGAAGTGGCATGTGGAATTGCAAGCCCATTAGCAAGATTTGTAATGAATCTATAAACTCAGGGGCTGCACCGTATGATTGAAGAATTGCTAACATAGTTCCTATTTTTAAGAAAGGGAAAAAACGTGATCTGGGAAACTACAGGCCTGTTAGTTTGACCTCAGGAGTATGCAAGGTCTTGGAAAAATTTTTGAAAGAGAAAGTAGTTAAGGACATTGAGGTTAACGTTAATTGGGACAAAATACAACATGGCTTTACGAAAGGTAGATCGTGCCAGACCAACCTGATCGCTGTCTTTGAGAAGATAACAGATTTTTTAGACAAAAGGAATGCAGTGGATCTAATTTACCTGGATTTCAGTCAGGCGTTTGATACGGTTCCACCTGGTGAATTATTAGTTAAAGTAGAAAAGATGGGGATTAATATGAAAATTGGAAGGTGGATAAAGGAACTGGTTAAAGGGGAGACTACAATGGGTCATACTGAAAGGTGAACTGTCAGGATGGAGGGAGGTTACTGGTGGAGTTTCTCAGGGATCGGTCTTGGGACCAATCTTATTTAACCTTTTTATTACTGACCTTGGCATAAAAAGTGGGAGTGTGCGAATAAAGTTTGCGGATGACACAAAGTTGGGAGGTATTGCCAATACAGGCAGGGTCGGGATATCACACAGGAAGATCTGGATGACCTTGTAAACTGGAGTAATAGAAATAGGATGAAATTTAATAGTGGAAAGTGCAAGGTCATGCATTTAGGGACTAATAACAAGAACTTTTGCTATAAGCTGGGGACGCATCTGTTGGAAGTGACAGAGGAAGAGAAGGACCTGGGCGTATTGGTTGATCACAGGATGACTATGAGCCGACAATGTGATGTGGCCATGAAAAAAGCTAATGCGGTCCTAGGATGCATCAGATGAGGTATTTGCAGTAGCGATAGGGAGGTGTTAGTACCGTTATACAAGGTGTTGGTCAGACCTCATCTGGAATACCGTGTGCAGTTCTGGTCTCCCATGTTTAAGGAAGATGAATTCAAACTGGAGCAGGTGCAGAGAAGGGCTACTAGGATGATCTGCAGAATGGAAAACCTGCCTTATGAGAGGAGATTCAAAGAGCTTGGCTTGTTTAGCCTGACCAAAAGAAGGCTGAGGGGAGATATGATTGCTCTCTGTAAATACATCAGAGGGATAAATACCAGGGAAGGAGAGGAGTTATTTAAGTTCGGCACCAGTGTGGACACAAGAACTAATGGATATAAACTGGCCATCAGGAAGTTTGGACTTGAAATTAGACGCAGGTTTCTAACCATCAGAGGAGTGAAGTTCTGGAATAGTCTTCCAAGGGGAGCAGTGGGGGCAAGAAACCGAGCTAGCTTCAAAACTGAGCTTGATAAATGTATGGAGGGGATGGTCTGATGGGACAGCCTAGCCTGGCAATTGACTGATCTTAGATTACTAGTGGTAAATATGCCCATGGCCTGTGAGGGGCCTTAGATGTGGCGGGTTCTGAGTTACTACAGAGAATTCTTTCTGGGTGTCTGGCTGGTGAGTCTTGCCCACGTGCTCAGGGTTTAGCTGATCGCCGTATTTGGGGTCAGGAAGGAATTTTCCCCCAGTGCAGATTGGCAAAGGCTCTGGGGGTCTTTCACCTTCTTCTGTAGCATGGGGTATGGGGTCACTTGCTGGTGGATTCTCTGTACCTTGAAGTCTTTAAACCATGATTCAAGGGCTTTACTAACCCAGTCATAGGAGCAGGTGGGTGAAGTTCTGTGGTCTGTGTTGTGCAGGAGGTCAGACTAGATGATCATAATGGTGCCTTCTGACCTTCGAGTCTATGAGCCTAACTTTTCTAATTCTTTTTTGAACCCTGTTATAGTCTTGGCCTTCACAACATCCTCTGGCAAGGAGTTCCACAGGTTGACACTGCATTGTGTGAAGAAATACTTCCTTTTGTTCGTTTTAAACCTACTGCCTACTAATTTCATTTGGTAACCCCTCATTTTCTGTTCAGAGAAGGAGTAAATAACACTTTCCCCACACCAGTCATGATTTTATAGACCTCTGTCATATCCCCCCTTACTCATCTCTTTTCCAAGCTGAAAAGTCCCAGTCTTATTAATGTCTCCTCTTATGGAAGCTGTTCCATGCCCCTAATCATTTTAGTTGCCCTTTTCTGCACCTTTTCCAATTCCAATATATCTTTTTCGAGAGTGGGCGACCAGATCTGCACGCAGGATTCAAGGTGTGGGCGCACCATGGGTTTATAAAGAGGTAATACGCTATTTTCTGTCTTATTATCTATCCCTTTGCTAATGATTCCCAACATGCTGGTAGCTTGTTTGACGGCCGCTGCACACTGAGCGGACGGATGTTTTCAGAGAACTATCCACAGTGACTCCAAGATCTCTCTCTAACTAAGAACTAATCGTGACCCGTTGTGCATGTATATTGCCGTGCTAAGCTATTAACACACTAACCCAGGAAGATCTCCCTGCGACTCTGCCCCCAGCCCGTCCTGCTAATGACGCTGGAATGTTGAATAACTCACTTGCAGATGAACTAACCCACTAACTGGCTCTAACGCATGCTCTACTAACCTGTCTGGTTTCACCTCCTACTAACTGGGGACCGCACACATGACCTCTAAAGGGGAACGGAAAAGCTTGGGTAAGTACATCTGCAAAGAAATCCTCCAAGTTGCTGCACCAGGAACAGCATCTGTGTGAAACATTACACACACAGCGAGGGAATGTGTGGGGAGCTGCTCCTCCATGCAGCCGGCAGGGCCCGAGTGCAGGATTCTGTCTTTCCCCAGCAGCAAGTGGTAGCGCTCCAGGAAGCAGAGGTTTGCTGCGCTCTCTGCTCTGCTCTCACACACCTGCAGAGGAGAGACAGAATCTGCTTCGCCGGTCTTGGCAGGCGGCTGGAGGAAGAGCTGGGTTTTCACGGGTGGTTCTGTTGGTAATGCTGAAGTCTGCATGTGGATTCTGCTGCTGACTAGGGATCTTAGGATGGTTTTACTGACAAAAGCTTTTCAGTTCCTTTTTACGTCACTAGATCTCTCGCTTCTGTTACTAACACATTTCCAAACTGAATTAAACAGCTAACCTTTGCTGCTTTTCTCTCCATTTCTCTTTCCGAGTATGTATGTTCTGGACCTTAACTAAGATGCACTCTCTGGTTATGACATGTGGCTCTTTACTAACTGCCTGTACTAATCTCCTCGTAGTTGTTTCTGTATGCTACTAACATACACTCCTTGGCTCTTTAACTTTCTTTCGCTATTCACCATGACAAATGAACAGCCTTTCCCCACCCATGCGACAGCCTCCTGTTAATACAACCCTCATAGATCATTCTGCTGGCCTGATTTTCAGGGTGGCTGAACACCCGTAGCTCCCATTAACTGCAGCGAGAAAGGAAGATGCTCAGGAGTTTTGAAAACTAGGCCACTGGTCTCCAGTGTTTAAATCAACTTTATGAGGCTAAGAGAAAACAATTCTATTGCTGGGCTTTGTAATGAAGCCTGACGTGGCACGTTTCACACGCTAATCAGTTACTTGGCAACCTCTGTTTGCCAGAAGGTCCGGCACAGCTATTTTGCAGAGAGACCTGGTTAAAAAGCAATTAAGAAACTGCCGCCCCCATCCGAACCCTGAGCTGCTCGGGATACTCGTTCATTTGTCATTGGGAATGGCCTTCAAGCCAGCCTGTGTACATCTCTCACTCCTGTGCTTTGCGACGGACACGGGACGTTGGCCGGCTGTGCCGGCTCAGGACTCAGTTTTGGCCGTGATGCATGTGGAAAGCAGTTGCCAACAGCACCTGACTGTCAGACGCCGAGAGGCTCAATCTAGCGGTTTGACTGGTCCTTGTAGTATTGATTCCTGGTCACTAACCCAAGAGGACGGGAGGTGAGAGGCAGGCAGAGGAGCAGGACATGTGGGCTGGAGGGAAATCTGCCACTGAGGCGTTTAATGTATTTTATCACGCGCCCAGTCCCGAGGTCTCTGCTCAGCTGTAATTCAGCTCCATCCCCCTTCCTTCACTGGGCCATTGCCAGAGTAAAGGCGATAGGATTTGGCCCATCCACGGTGCCTTTGGTGTGCAAACCAGGAATATCTGATCGGCATCCCCCCCGTGGTGTCTTGTAGTACCTGCAGTGACCATGAACAGAACTAAGCCAGCCCTGCATGGACGGAGAGCACCGCTGGTTGCTGTTCTTTTCAATGCAGAGGGCAGATCAATCAGTGCCAATAGACAGATCCGGAACCTGGCACCCTCACTCACCCAGCTGCTGTGCACAAAGCCTGCAGCACAGGGTATCTGGGCAGGCCCCTTCTCGGCACCCCCATCTGAGCTCTGTGGATTTGGCCGGTAACTGAACTGAACCCCCCCCCCTCCCTCTCGCCCTCGCTCTGTCTCCCTCCCATCCCACTGACCCTGGCTCACACCCTTTCCGCTGGCTGGGTTGTCGGGCTGTAACTGCTAACCGCTGCTCTGCTTTGTGCTGAGACCTGTGGAAGGACCCACAGCGTGAATCGGTCGTTGTGCAAGTTCCCTGCCTGGCTCTGTAGCAGACCATCTGCCTCGAGCCCCGGCGTGTGTCCGTACTAACCCTTTCACTCTGACAGCACCGGCTTGCTGGCGCGCTCGGCTGGGCCTTTCACACTAACCTGGCTGCCTCTCCTCGGTTGTCACGTCGGTGCCGGGCGCTGCGGTGCCGGGGCTTGTGTACTTTCATCTAACACACTAACTAGTCAGGAGGCTGCCCGGCGCTGGCAGCTCCCTGCTTTATGAACACACTCAAACCTCTCGGGGCTGGGCTCAGAAAGGATTTGGAGGGTCCGATGTTCCATGTGCTTCCTTGGAGAACGGGTCTGTGATGCACCCCCAAATCGAGGGCAGTGGGGCTAGGCGGCATGAGCTTGGCTGGCCCTTTCGGGGTGCTGCAGTGGGTGGAGTATTTAGCTGCCTTGGCTCAGAGTGAAGACGATGCAGGTTTGCCCAGCATGTCAGGGAAGGGGGTGGTGGAAAGCAGGAGGCGGGATGGGGCCAGCCCCAGGGAAGTAAGCCAGGCAGGTCAGTCTGGGCACAGCGGGGCTGGCTGAGATCGTCGGGAAGCTGAGGGGATCTGGCTCAAAGCCTGGCAGAAAAAGCAAACCCTTCCTGTTCTGGAGGTGAATGAGAATCTGCCCGTGGGAACGTAGCAACGGGGGAACAGCATCTCCGCCCTTGTGTGGTGCAGGGTGTGCCATGCCCCAGCCTGCGAGCTGCTGCTCTTCCAGCTCTTGTTTTATGGTGTCTGTCAGTGACCTGAGCCTCACCCGCGGCTCATGGCCTGACCAAGCCGCCAGCATCAGCTGCCAAAAGTCTGGATTTGATCGTTCCAGGAGACGGGTGGAACATGGGAGCCCAAAAGGCCAAACCCGCGTCCGCATCAACCTCTGCAGGACGCGGCCTTTGGAAACCTCCCTGCCTTTTCTAGGTCCCTCCTCGCCTGGGTGGTTTGTTTGCGCAGGCTGCAGCCCTGGGGCTTCGGTGGGGGAGAGCTGGGGGGAAGGCTGCAGGCTCCACAGAAGGGCAGAGTGCTCCTGTCTGCACAGCGGGCTCCTGGGAACACAGGGATGAGCTCTTACAGATCGCCGCTTTGCTCTGCTGACTCTGCTCCTCATCCCCGCAGACTTTCCTGGCTTGGCGCCCCAGTGCCCTTTGGGTTCACGTGGCTTCCCGTCTCTTTGGCTTGGCAGGGACAGAGATCTGGCTCCCTACCTGCGCCATGGGGCCGGGGGCCTGGAATGGCATGGGAACACGGGTCACTAGCAGCCACCCACTCCAGACCCAGCTCCCGTGCCTGTGCTGGGCTGCCTCTCGGCCCCCAGGCAGCCAGCGATCCCTCTGAGCGGGTCACAAGGCTGGGGTTCCCCAGGTCTCTCCAGGGGCCATGGGCTGTGCTTGGTGAGCCCGGCGTGGATTCCAGGGAGACGGGACAGCTGTGCGGCCACTTCTCCCTATTGCATTTTCTATCCTGCTTGGTTTTAAATGACCCGAGCAATGGCGCACCCATCACTTGCCTTGGGAGACTCTTGGATCTTGCCCGGGGACCGTTTCTCTGAGCTCTGGGTGTGTGAATCTCTGATGGCTCTGTTCCCGTGTGTGTGTGTCTGTGTGTGTGTATGTGAATCTCCGATGGCTCTGTGTGCACGTGTGTGTCTCTCTGATGGCTCCCTTTGTCCTTATGTGTGTGTATGTCTGTGCGTGTCTCTCTGATGGCTCTGTGTGTGTGGCTGTGTGTGTGTGTGTGTGCATGCAACGGCTCTGTGTGTGTTGATCTCGAGCCGATAGTGACGGTTACTCTCGTGTGTCGGGTTAGCCCGGGTCCTGGTGCTCTGGGCAGTTGGGCTAGCGGCCGGCCCCCCTCTGCCGGCACTGAAGTCCAGGAAAGCCCCTTCCGATGCAGGATCCCCTGGGGAGAGGCGGCAAGCGCGGCTCAGGCAGGGGGCCCGTCGGGGGGTTGGCGCTAAGCTGCTGCTGGAAGGGAGCTGCATTCCTGCCCCACCTGCCCTAGGTCTGCGTAGGGAGGGGGCAGCTGCAGGAGGGGATGGTCTAGAGACACGGCCAGCACCTTGCGGAGGGACCAATAACACAGCATCGCGAGCCGCATCCTCCCCTCGTAGCTCAGAGAGCCCCCGTCAGAGCGGGCAGCTGCCCTGCTTTGCCAGCCGTGGCTGGCGCCCGCCTGGCGTTGCTCTGCAAACGAGCCAGCTGTCCCCTGTGCTTTTACCAGCCGCGGTGCTGCGGGCTTGGCTGGACCCATTCCCCCAACTCTTCTAGGTGAGCGGGGGCTTGTGGTGGGCGCAGAGGGGGATAACGATGCTACCAGCTCCTGGGGGAGGCTGGCATTGATGAGTCAGGGCCTCCTGGAGCTCAGGGGAGCCCAGAGGAGGGGACAGAGGCTGGCTTGTTTGTTTATTGCTCAGTCACCCCGTCCCTCCCAGCAGGGCAGTTCTGGCCCTGGCTGTCCCTGGGCATGGTGTGCATTTGACAAGTGGGGAACAACTCCTGGCCTGACCCTCTCCCCCGTTCTCTTTGAGTCAGGCTGACTCATGGGGCAGGGTGCTACGCCGGGGACACAAGGGGGCAGAGCGAGGCCCAGAGCGTTCCAGACGGAAGTGAGCAAGGGGGAAAATTGAGATAATAAAAAAACCCAGAGCAAAGAGAAACCTAATGCTAGCTGCAGGATGCAGACTGCTCTCCTTCGGATCTATGCTCACCATGGAGGGTCTCAGGTCAGGAAGGAACATGACTGCATTTGCTGACCGTTGCTCGCCTAAACCGTCCAGATACAATTATTCAGGGGTCAGGAACCTAGGTCAAAATTGCTGGGCCACACAAAGGTCTAAGAGCACCAGTGATGCAAAGGGAGTCATGGGGAAATGAGGTTCAGGTCGGTCTTATTTCAATGATAGTCAGTCCCTGGCACACGCGGCCCCAGAGCAAAGAGGACAACAGCTAGAGGAGGCTTCCTGGAAGCAAACCTGGAGAAAAGGGCTGGGGCTGCAGTTCCTGGAGGAAAACACTCGAACGGATCCCCCGACCCGAGCAGGAGAGGCTTTGATAGGCTGGAGCCAGTAGAATAACGCCCGACCCAAACTTCTCTGAACCTGGCCTGAACCCAACTGTAAGCTACAAGAATCTGGTGCCCTGCATTTTCCCTTCTGTGTCTCTGCACTCCTGGGCAGGACCGGCTCTGAAGTGGCTGGAGTTCTGGGATGGCAGGCAGGCAGGCTGGCTTCATGAGGTCCCCAGCGCAGATCTGCACGGGATCGGCACAGCTCAGGCCAGGTCCCCAGACGCACCCACGCCCTGGAGCATTTCTACAGCCTCAGCCCTTGGAGCTTTGCCCCTCGCTGCTTTTCACACGTTCATGGAGCCTCAGCTCCGTATGATGCTAATGCTGGTGTGTGACGCGCCCTCAGCACCCTCCAGCCTTTACATTTACAGTCAATTAGAGCCTCCCCGGCAGCCCAGCACCAAAGGGGGAATGAATGCCTGGCCAATTAGCACAGCCCCCCAGGCTCTGCCCGCAGCCCTGTCACACACATGCGAGGCGGGGAGAGAGCATCCCGCCGCCGGGACCAGCCTGTGTGCAGCTCTGGAGCAGCGGGCTCCTGGGCCCCGCGGTGTCGCCCCGAGTGTAAAGCCGGTGTCAGCCGGCACGCAGCCAATCTGTGCACCGCCCTGGCCGGGCGTGGGCCCGATGGACCGTGAGCACCGGCTCACGCCTGTAACGTCCGCTTTAAACATGTCAGCTCTGCAAACGCCTGCGCAGCCCCGTGTCTTTTTGTGGCGTCAGTCCGGCGAGGACCTTCTCCTGCAGCCAGGCCGGGCTTCGCTGCGTCTCGGCCTGCGCGCTGCGTAGCACTGGGCCCAGGGCTGGGCCTGCTCTGGCCCTGCTGCTGGCAAGCGGGACGAGGGGGCGACAGCTGTAGAGACCATCGCCCCAGCAACGACTCCCCCTCTGAGGCTGCGGCGGGAGCCAAGGGCAGAGACGTGCGGCTCTGTGGGGCCGTTTGACTCTGCGTTCCCGGGGGCACCCTCCATGCCAGGCCTGCTCTGCCCACCCCTCGGCATTAACCCCAGGACCAAGCAAACAGGCGGGAGTTGGACGCTTCCTCTCGCTGTCCCCCGGTCCAGAGCTCTCGGGTTCGGACACCCTGCACTCCACGGAGGTCGGGGCAGGGTTAGGCCAAGGGGGCAACAGGACAGACTGGGCCTGACTAGCCGCCCCGGGCCCAGCCCCTGCCCCACACCGGTGCAGCCCCAGCAGACAGCAGCAGGCCTGGGCAGGCTGAGCTACGGCCGGTGCCGTGGCCGGGGTGAGCCCGGGACAGCCACGGGCGCTCGCCAGGGCTGGGGGCTGACTCCAGCTCTGGGGGGCCCAGCGCTCAGCCCCCACGTGCTGCCAAAGGTGCCCCACAGGCTAAAGCCGTGGAGGTGGCCGGGACCAGCTATGTCCAGGAAGGCACCATCTCAGCACCCAGCTGCTAGACAGGCAGCGTGTGAGCCCCCGGGAACGGGGAGCCTCCGCTGGGGCAGGTCGGCTGGGCGCCCGCCCTGCACACCAGGGAGACACTGACAGGCGGGACACGGCCCCAGCCTGGATTCGGGGGATGGCACCCGCCCGGCAGGCACCGTCACACCTTGGGGAAGGGGCTCGTCTGCGGCAGCCGGTGGGGAGGTGGGGACGGAGGGGAATGGGCCGGAGGGGAGGCGGTGGGGAGAAGATGAGAGAAGACCCAGGGAGGTCCCACCGGCCCTTCCTACGGGGGATAAACTCCCCCAGCGAGCAGCATGTGACCCAGGGGTCCACGAGGCTGCGGGTGCTCTGCCCGGCAGGGGGCACCGTCTGGTTGAAGCCAGCGCTGGGGACAATGAAAATGAATCTGCTTCTGCTGGCCCGACTCCGTGAATGCTGGTGATTTGCCTCCCTGTAGCCCTGTGATCTGGGCCCCGGGGAGAGACAGGCCCCGCCACACAGCGCTTGCCGGGCCGAGAGAGGAAGGTTTTCGTCCCTGTGTCACCGAGGGGAGCGGAGAGACACAGCAACGCCCCAGGGTCACCCAGCGAGGCAGGGGCAGAGCTGGGAACAGCCCCCCGGCGCCCGGCCTTGGCCACACGGCATCGCCCCTGCACCCGGTCCTGGTGACACTGAGCAGCGGGGCTCAGCGCGCTGAGGCTCATAACGAAAGCGAAGTGACTCCCGCCCCGTGCTGTCCTGGCCCTGGCTCCCTGGGGCAGGGGACGGGTGTTTTACGGAGCCGGCCACGGGCGGCTCCAAAAGGTAGCGCCAGCAGCCGGGTCTCTGGCCTCCTACCTCCTCTGCCAGGCGACCGGGAAGCTCATAGACGGCTAGAGCTGCAGCCAGCAGGGAGTCTGCCCCAGGCCCGTGCCCATGGCTCCCAGATCAGCGGTGCACTGAATGTACGACAGCCAGACGCTGCTCAGGGGAGCTGAGCTTTATGGCTGCCGGTTTGGGATGAGAGGCTCTGCCGGGCTTCTCCGGCCGCTGGCTGCCTGTGGCCGCGGTCAGGGAGCAGGCCCAGAGAGCCTGACAAATGGGGGGCAGGGGGCATGAGGGGAGATAGGAGTCTTCACCGAGGGGGTGGGCTGCTAGCTCCAGGCGGGGAGGATCCTGGGTGTTCCTACTTCTTCCAGGGCCTGGGCCTGCCCCTCGGAGTCCCGCTCGCACCCCCCACCTGCCCCGCTGTGCCTGCACAAGTTTATGCAGGGGTCGCGCCCACAACACCTCCATTGCAGGGGCACTCGCCTGTCCCCCTGCGCTGCTGCCCCTGGTTTGATGAGTGCCCCGTCTGCACAAGCAGGGCTTCTTGCTAACAGAGAGAATCGAGCTATTCACCTTCCCGCTTCCTGCTCCTGCTTTACTCACAGCGCCCGGCGTGGCTGGCTCCCTCATCCTGCTCAGGGCGGGTAGCGCCGTCCCAAACAGCCGGCTCAGGTTTCACCGCTTCCTGCTGCATGAACGAGGCCGGTGTTACTGCTGTCCGGTGCCCGGGGCCTCTCTGCTGGCTCCCACTGCCATGTGTGCAGCGCGGCCAGGCCCCCATGGAAAGGGCATGGTGCTAAAAGTCACTGCAGGGAGACTCCACGGGCAGGGCATGCCCTCCACGCGTTGCTGAAGCATGAGGATATGGCAGGAGACATGGCAGCAAACCCTGTGGCCAGCAGGGAGGGCTGGCAGGCCTGGGCACTGGTTTGTGTCAGTAAGAAACACAGACATTTGCCTCTGAGAACAGCGAAAGTTCAAACAGCGGGGCTATGCTACTGCTGCTGGGTTATGCCACAGCCGTGTCGCTTGGCTACAGCCGTGTCGCTTGGCTACAGTCGCATTGCTTGGCTATGCTACAGCCGTGTTGCTGGGCTACAGTCATGTTGCTGGGCTACAGTCGTGTCGCTTGGCTACAGTCGCATCGCTTGGCTATGCTACAGCCATGTCGCTGGGCTACAGCCATGTCGCTGGGCTACAGTCGCATCGCTGGGTTATGCTACAGCCGTGTCGCTGGGCTACAGTCGCATCGCTGAGTTATGCTACAGCCGTGTCGCTGTGCTACAGCCGCGTCGCTGGGTTATGCTACAGTCGGGTCATTGGGTGACATTCCTGGGCCCAGCATCACACACATCCTACTGCACGTCAGATGTGGACAGCATCGGGCCCACGGCACGGGGCAAACGTCACCCTGTTTGCACAGGAGCCTGCCTCCAGCCTGGCTGCGCGTGCTGAGTTTATCTTGCTGCGGCACCGTGTGAGATCCTGTGGATCGTGTGGTGCCGGCACTGCCAAGTACCTGCGTCCCGGCTTCCCCACGCTGTCCCCGGCCTGCTCTGGCACGGTGGCAGCAGATGGTGCTGTTGCACTAGGAAAGGCCCTGGCCCAGGTGTGCCCGTGTCAGCAGCGCGCTGGCGGCAGGCTTTGTCAGAACGGACCCCGGGGCCTGAGGCTGGAGATGAGCCAGTCAGCACCGTCTGCCTGAGCCGGGCTCCGGGCAGGGGGGACTGACGCTGACCCAGGCTGCAGAGCCTGCTGGCACCCCGTGTGCATCCCAGGAAACGTGCTTCTGGGGGACAGTCTCCGGCAGGGGGCCCTGGAGAAGCCACTGCTGGGAACCAGGAGAGGAGGGAGAAGCACGAGAGGGAGAGGGCCGGGGAAGGCCCCTCACCTTGGCACCATGTGCCTGCTCCCCGTGGGCCGGGGCCGTGGCGAGGCGCTGCAGGTGCCGGCCGTGGGAATCGCTTAGAACCCATGACACGGCAGCACGTCCGGATCCGGCCCTGCCCTGCCCTGGGCCAGCCGGCCGGCAGCCAGGCACTCGGGGCATCCCGCCCTCCCGGCAGAGTTCTGAGCCGATGGGCTGCCTGAGCTGGGGGGGAGACGGTGCCCCTCGGCGCCTGCAGGAGAGGCCAGGGGCTCGCCAGTGGGGGTGGTCCGGGCGGTGCACTCACCCTCCAGCGGGCAGGGGCTGTACAGGGAGGGAGAACAATTCAGAAGCGGCTGGTGCTGTATTTAGGGACACAGGCACCACAGGGGAGCGTCGCAGCGGATCTCTGCTGTCTAGGTGAACTCGTCATGCTGCTGCTGCTGCCGACATTAGGGCGTTAATTCTCCATCGCTCTAGAGCCAGGGGCTGCTTCTTTCTGAACACAGCCCACTGCAGGCAGGGAGCAGGGAACAGCTCCACGAAGGGGCGGGACCCAGGAGGTCTTCGCTCAGACAGAGCCAGGCCCAGCGGATCACCTGCCTCCGCTGACACTCGCCCCTTCCCTACGGCATGGCTGAGCACGTCCCGGCCACCAGCCCCAGTGGTTTAACAAGGGCACAGCATCAGGCCCACGGGCATGTCATGACACAATGTCACAACGCACAGCGGCTGTGGAGAACTGGGGGAGCTGATTTATTCCTATGAAAAAACGTGTGACTCGGTTTCCCTTCTCGCCTTGTACAGTTCCCCGCTGCTTGTGAAGGGGCTAAGTTCTTGACTGAATGAACGAGCAGGAGCTGGCAACCCGTGAACGGAGCGATGGATTCATGGGCTGTTCAGAGACATATTGCATCCACTCTGTAAATGTCAGATGTGTCGCTATGGGCTAGGGACGGTTTCCTAGCTCCCTGGAGGGTTACAGGACTTCCCTGAAGGAAGGAAAGTCACTGGGGGGAGGCAAGGGGGGAGGATGGTAATCAGTGCCAATCTCTAGGTTGGTAACTGGTGTGGAGAACCTCACCCCTCCAGGGGACACTGCTGTGCTCTACCTGTTTAACCCCGTTCAAGGGCGAAAGGAAACCTGTGCAAACTGGCCAACAAAGGCGATCACTCTCCCCCAGCACAACAACTGGCACGACGCCCTGCGGAAAGGGCCTGACGGCTGTTGGCTGCCCAGGTCTCCATGCGGAAGATGGATGCCTGCCTGGCCAGCAAAGACACTCACGTTTAACTGCTGTCTGCTCGGTAATGATTTTGTTCTGAATAAATAGCAGGTGGCTCTACGCAGGCTGGCCGGTCCCTGGGGAGCGGAGGTGGCGTTACCTCCAGAGCGGTGACATGGGCAGCGTTATTTTTCACACAGGGCAGTGTGCTCGGAGTGGGGTAGATAAGGCCTGGCCTGCTGGGACTCACCATTCACGCAGCACGCGGGGGACAGGGCTGCAGCAGAAATGCAGCAATTGATCCCAGGTGCTCGGCGCCCAGGGGCTTGTGTGTCTGGCTGGTCTGCGCTCCATGGCCGGTTGGAAGCCATGTGCTTGAAGGAGGCGAGGGTGGCAGGGGCCGGGCGGGACGGAAGGGGTGTCATGGGGAGGGTCCCAAGGGGCTTGGGCAGAGCGGAGGCGAGGGGGGCTGGGTGTTCAGGCCTGCTGCGGTTCCCTCCCCACTGGCGTATTCTCAGCGCCTGGGAGCTCTAGTTGCTCCTGACTTTCCTTCCTCAACCAGGAAGAGCCAGGGTTAGATGCCGGGGTGGTGGCTGCGTCCCTCTCAGCAGCTGCTGTAGGACAAGGAGGCTGGATGAGGAGAAGGTGGATGCTGTGGTCCTGGCTTTGTGCATGGGACCTGGCTCCCGCGTCCCAAGAAGCCGTCCTGGAGGCAACTGACCTTCTCGGGGAAGGAGGCTGGAAGTTCCTCTTGGTGTGATGCCAGGCACACCCGCCCAGGCAGTGGCTCTCCACCTACCCAGCGGAAATGGTGGCGAGGTGCAGCTCCCCCTCTGCCGGGCGGTTTGTGGACAGGAAACATCTGAATCTCGGTGTTTATTTTTACCCCAGTCAGCAGCGTTTTCACGTCACAGCAAGTTCCTCAAAAACATGTTGACAGAAAACGTGTGTAAGCAGGAGAAACGCTGCTTATTTGCATTAAACGGCAAAGTGATTCTGTGAAATTGATACGTGGCAGTTATGGTAACATCTGTAAACCGCGCGGCTCCCTGAGACACAGCGAGAGCAGGCGAGGAGGACGCTAGATGGAGAGCTGCACCACCACGGCTGGGGACAGCTCCTGCAGCTCTGACTGTCCCGCAGAACCGTTTCCTCTTGCAAGTCGTCCCCTTGGCTGCAATGGGGACACAGAATTGCTGGACTCCGGCCTGGAATCCTGCCTCCAGCTCAGAGCTTCAGAGGGAGGAATAAAAAGCCCCAATGGGCAGGTCTGAAAGGACCTGTCCCCAGTGAAGTCTCTTTCCAATCCCTCAGTTCTGCAGCAGGATTCTTTGGAGCCCTTGTCACTCGAGCTGGTGGGAACACGAAAAACCTAGTTTCATGCAAGCTTTCAAATGTCTGACATTGCTTTTGGTTCGGTCCATTCTGGTTTATTTCATTTTATTTTTTGCAGTTTCTTTTTGGGGAGAGGGAGATTTTTTTATCAAAAACATCGACACGGTTTCCTGGCATTTGATTTTGATAAAACTTCTGGACTTTTTTAAAAAACAGGCACAACATTTGTAGTGCAAAATGAGAGCTTCTGACAGTGTGGACGAGTTTGCATGAAACATTTCTTTTGGATGGAAAAACTTTTCTTTAGAAAAATGTCAAGCAGTTGCACTTATATACTATACACAGCTGTCTTCTCATGCAGACGGCTGACGAGGTTCGCATTATTCCAATACGTTCCCAGACACAAACTGTGGGAAGATGGGGTTAAGGGAAGCGTGTGCAGCAGTGATTTCAAAGGCATTGCAGGGATGCTGCATTTGTCCCTAAACCAAGCGCCATAAACCCAGGAAATTCACAATTCAGGTTAAACTTCAAAGAAACTCAGACAAACAAAGCTGGGGAAGTGGACATACGCCTTTCCTCTGCCCTGTGGTGATGCCATGCAATGCCCATAGGGAGTTCAGCGTTTCTGGTCACAGAATAGATACTCCACTTCCACCCCTTCACAGGGTCACTCTGCCAACTTGGCCTGTGTTCCAAATGGGCATCACTTGCCATGGAGCCGGGCGGGGAGAGTGGGCATGATGGGAGGACGCTGGGCCATGACCCTCCAAAGCACCCAGCAGAAGATGTGGTTCTCAGGCTACTAGAGCTTAAACCTGCAAAATGCTGAGCTACCCTCAACCCTCACTGATGTCTACGGAAGCTAAATGCACCCAGCACCTGGCCTGGGGATATTCAGTTTGACCCCAATGTAGCTACGTGGGCTGAAACGTCACCAAGACGGCACGACTCGCCCTCTCGCTGAACTAAAAATCCTCAAGCCACGTTTCTCTCCTAACCCCGTTATTTATGGTCTCTGCTCACTCCCACAACTGATGCACTAATGATTTAATATTCTGGAAATGTTAAAAAAAAAGAAAACTGCAAAAGGAATGCTCTTGCGGGAACATTCACCACGCCTGGGCCCTTTAGGCAGCATTTCCATCCCGGGCTGTTACTGTGACAGATCGGGGCATGCGGCTGGGTCGCTGGGTGGATTCTTTTCTGTTGTGTGCAGTCATATTTGTGACTGGAACTTCAGCATGGCTTGGAACCTCTATTTTGTAACAGGAACAGACTCTGCCCTGGTGGGACCATGGGGTGGCTACTGCAGCGTCATTTAGGCCCCGTCTACACAACAGCTGACAGTGGCACAGGTCCAGCAGGACAGCTAGATGCTTTCTGCTCTGGCATCAGGGGTTTATCCGTTGCTGGAGTTAATCCACCTCGCTGAGAGGCAGAAGAATTCTTCCATGGGCGTAGCCGTGTCTACACAGCCCTGAGCAATCCAGCTCGGTCAATCTAATGTTTAAGTGCAGACCAGGCCTGAACCTTGCTTTGCTTCACAGCCCCCTCTGTAAAACAGGGATAACATTACTCACCTCTCAGGGGTAATTTGTTAATTAATTGTTTCTGAAATGCTTTGAGATCCCTGCATTAAATGAAGCATGAAAGACGAAGAAGGTGTTGGTTGGATTAGATACAGCCCACAGTCACTCAATGCACATTTACATATTTAAACACAAAAAGGCAGGAAATGCCAAAGTTAAGGGTCTTGTAGTAAGATCAACTCGAGCACATTGCACATACGCGACATGTCAGTTACATTTATCAGGCTAACCAGGAGTCAGAAATATTATACACAGGCCCCACGGCTTTTCATTTTCATGGTGTTTTATTTTTAAGAAAGCAAAAGGGAAAACCCAGGAAATGGTCCCAGCTGAAGCCTCGGGCAGCGCGGAGCTCACGCCTTCGGGGCTGCTGACGTTTTCACACAAGGCTGGATGAGCCGGGCAGCAGCACTCCTGGGCAAGCAACCGATTCGGGCGGCAGCTACAGAAAAGAGTTGAGACATAGTGGTCAATGCCCCATGGTGCTGAGTGCTCCGGCCCTGATCCAGCAAAGCACTTAGGCACCTGCTTGACTTTAAGCATGTGATTCCCCAGTCAATGGTAACAGCTTTTCCAGCTGTAGGACCTAGCACCTTCCTGCCAAGAGCATCAGTGCTATGGTCTGGGGCTGGCTTCCCTTCCACCATCTCCACTTCTTATCAGCCTGGTCTCTCTCTCTCTCTCTAATGTATGTGTTAGCTACTCTGTTTCTTTGAATTTTAGCTGCTTCAGGAGCGCTAGATGGCGTCACAACATTCCCATCAAATCTCTCTTTATAAAGCAACCACAAACCAGGGGTCAAAGCAGAACTGTGCTCATGGACCCTAAACAAGAAAACAGAACCATCCCAGCCCCTTCCTGCCCCCTCGTTTCTGTCTCCCACCCCATTGATCATCCCCTGTCACTGCTGACACACCTCCGTCCCCCACAAACTCCCCAGGAAAGCTTGGGGAAACAGGTGAAGTAGGCAGCTACTATGAGCTACTGGTTGCCCCAACCACAGCCTCAGTCAAGCCATGCAGGTGGAATTTTCAGCCCCGCAGGGAACCATGTAACTCTGCCTCCTCCCCAGGGGAGACAGGCGCTCCCACACACAGGCGGACGCAGGGGGGTCGCTGTGACTGAAGCAGTGATGTTTTTTAAACACACTTACAGTACATCCCCGTGGGAAGGGTTTAAGCGATGGCATTTAGCATCCTGACTAATATCTTGCTAACCTTGGCCTCCTAGGTGGCTGCTTATCTCCATGCGAGGTAATAGCTTTATTCGAAGGGAGAGCAGCACAGGCCCAGCGAAATTTCACTTGTTTTCCAGATGGTTATGACAATTTCATATCTCGCAGCAAACAGAGTTGAAAACCATATGTGCAAATAATGAATAAAGCAGAAGCTTGTGATATGAGGTCCCTGGCACATCTTGAAGCAATTAAAATATCAGTTACAAACTTCCGTGCACGCAAAGCCACAATCCTTTCTTCTTTTACCTTTGTGGAAAAAGACAGTGGCTGTGATTTGGTTGGGAACCAGAATAAATGTTTAACTCTAGCCTGAAAGAAAGACTGCGGCAGCGCAGCTGACAGCGGCTCGAGCAGCACGTGAGCTGTGATTTACTTACATCCGTGCACGGGTTTGGTTCCTTTCTACCGCACCTTGCAGAAACCACCATTCTTTTCCCAAGTCACTTTATCAAAGGAAAGCCGCTTGATCATTCGGCCTGATAAGCAACGCTCACTGAATGCCTGGCGTAGAGCTCAGGCTGTTTATTAACTAGTTAAAAGCCCATTTAAACAACAGCCCATCTCCTCTCATCCTGGAAAGCATTGTTGGCTGCACAGGTTCCTGTGATGGAGAATCATGTCTAGGATGGAGTGGGACCCCTAGGATACTAAGAAGAAAATTACTTGATTATTTCAGCACTAACGATGTGTTTGTCTAAATTGCCTTGCTTAGTAAGCCGTAGAGACAGCCCTTCCTAGGGCTAGTCCTTCCATTGCCAGCATGCCTCGAGCCTGCATCTGAGACTGAGACCCCATGGTGCTAGGCGCTGCACACACAGAGAAAGGGACAGTCCCTGCTCCAGAGAGCGGCAGTCTCAGTAGCAAAGGCAGGTGGGAAAGAGGCACTGAGGGACCTGCCCAAGGTCACACAAGGTGTCAGTGGCAGAGCTGAGCCTTGCTCTCCAGAGTCCCAGCCCCGTGCCCTAACCACCAGACTAGGGACGGAGGCCTCAGTGGGACAGCCGGGACCTGTGGAAGGGCAGCGTTTCACCTTCTGATCCGAACGCTGCCCCCCTAGCAGCGCAGAGCTCAGCTTTGCTCCAGCGTTAGGCTTCCCATGGCCTGGCAGATTCGCCCGCGCTCTCGCTGTATATTACGCGGGCCAGGGACCTGGCGTTTGAGAGCAAGGGGACTTCAGAGCATCCCGCTTTACTGGACTCAAAACCCACTCACTGGGTAATTGAAAATCCAAACTTTTCTCCCCCTACCTGGACAAGCGGCCTTCTGGGCATATCTCCACGTAAAGGGCCCCAATCTAGCCGGCAGTTGTGCTGGGAGCGCCAGGGATGAAGGGTGAGCTCGAAGCAGCATCTTTATGCCCTGATCTGGCTCCCTCCTCACCGTGCTGCTCCACAGATCCCCGTGGTGCAGCCTACGGGCCAGTGCCCGGCGCCAGGCTGGCCTGAACCCGATCACCTGCCCTTCTCCACGGCACTGAGTTGCAATGGAGGGCTGCCGGCACTCGGCTGTGATTACAAACAGACGGGCAGTGGTGCAGACATGGCGTGCTTAGCGGCGAGGAAAGCCAGGTGTGAGGCTGAGCTGCTGGTTGTGCTGGACCCCATCACTCCCTCCTGGTGCATGGGAGCTAGGTCTGACCAGGACTTCATTCCTGCTGCCAGGAGTTGACACCGCTCAGCTCCTCTGGGCAACGTGGCCAGTGTTACGGCAGGAGCTGAGCTCCCACTCTGCCTGATGAAGCCCAGGAAGCTGCAGGTGCGCCGCCGCTCTGGCCGTCGGGCCCCTCACTTCACTTCGGTGCCGAAATCTGCACAGAGCCGACCTTTAGCCACCCACGTTTGCACATTTTCGCCGCCATACTCCGAGCTGCCCGGCAGCCCTAATCCCTGGCTGGCCACAATGTGTGTCTGATTGTTGGGGCGGAGGGAGCAGAACTGGCGATTCTCCATTCGCCAGGCACCGCTCCAGGGGCCGGGCGTCTCCCTTGCAGCCTGAGGGAGTTCTTTGCTCAGCCCCGCGAACCCCAGTGTCAGGGGCCGGGGGCAGAGAGGAAATCGGGAGTCAGGGCAAAGCCTGCCAGGCTTCGCGGCAGTGCGGGAGCCATGAAGCACGTCTGAATGCTGCCCGAGCATGATCTCCTCCGAGCGCAGGGATCACACCACGGCTGCCTGACGCAGGCCAGTCCTCAGACAGTAATGGCCCCGCAGCCCATCCGGCAGAGCACTCTCATTAATACACAGCATTGTACGGCAATCCATAATTAGATGCTAACTGAGTTTTCTGTACGATTGGGTGAAGGAAGGTCACCCAGGTAGAACAGGAGTCAGCTTATTGTTATTATCAATCAATAACCTATTTATTTTCCAACATTCCTATTAACCTCTTGCAGCCAGTCGCAGTTTCAATTTGAAAAGGCTGCCCAGCCTGGTTTGCTGACTGGACAACTCTGATTGAAAATGTGACAGGGACCCGACCCCCCAGGCAGAATTCAATTAAAATCATTTTCGTTTGCAGATGAATATTTTTTAACATGTTCTACATTGCTGGCTTCAGCGTTTCGCACTGTAACCGCTGCCTTGTCACAGGAACTGTGCACGTCGGCAATGTCGTAAGAAAACAATCATTAATTAGCTGCTCAGACAACAGGCTTGCCCCCATTAGGGGGATGGGGCGTTCCCGTTATGCCTCTTTTAATGTTCCGTGCAGAGGGCTGGGCGGCAGGAGACCCCCCTGAATCGCCAGTCCAAACTCAGACCCACCTGGCGTGCTGAGGAAATGTTCCTCTGCTCCTCCAGCATGGCAGCTGGGTTCAGGAGAGGTGAGGAGATGGAGGCTGGCTCTCATTTCGATGGCAGCGGGGACAGAAATGCCAAGAGGATCATGGCCTCCTCTGCACGCCCATCCCTGTGCTCTGGCCTAGAGCCGGCAAGTGGGGAAGGAGGGAAAAACAAAATGGAAATGCTCATTTGACTCCCTTCCCAGGCCCTGGGAAGGCAGGAATGGCCCTGCACAAACCCAAAGGCGGCCTCCAGAATCTGGTGATGGACGAGACCAGCTAGGTTAGACTCGCAGCAGCCACGAGGTGCCGTGAAGGAGCCTGACACGTGTGTGTGTGTGTGTGTGAGCCTGCAAAGAGCAGCCCCCGGTGAGGCTTGTGCGAGAATATCTGCGGTGTGTCTGACCCTGTGCACGCCCAGTCTCCTTGCCCCCAGCTCTGCACCCTTGTGCCTCCTTAAACACCGCCCGGCCTCCTTCGCGTTTACAGCCCACAGGTTCTCGTCGGGGGTTACAATATTTGCCGGGGCTGGGGGAGGGCTGTCTGCCTCGGTCATGGCTACAGTTGGCTGCAGACGAGAATGCTGAGAATATAGGAGCCGAAAAGCCCTAGCCAGGACTCTGAATTTCCAGCTCACCCTGTGCCTGGCTGCTGGAACCAGGAGCGTGTCCCCGTGGAATGAGTTTCCGTCAGCACGGGCGGGTGGAGAGGGAGGAGGGTGCATTCCAGCACCCCGGCTCGGCAAGCACGAGAGCTGCAGCCTTGCACACTTTCTTAGGGTTATTTTTGATTGGGTTAAATTCCGCACGCCTAAGCCGTTAACAGCAGAAGCTTAACGTCTGAGCAGCCCTGGACTGAAGCTCCCTCCCCATCCGCGGCCCTGCAGTGTGGAGTGCAGGGCAGGCAGCAAACACTGGCGGGGTGAGCGTGCGCTGAGGGCTGTATTTCCCTGGGTGTGGATTATCCACGTGAATTGGAACCGCTTCTGCCGGGCAGCGGCCTGCCCGGGGCGCTTCTTGCTCCGAGATCTGCAGGACATTGCGACAGTAACACAGGTGACAGCTCCAGGGAGCCTGGCTTGACCATTCCCCTGATTCTGCTCTCCCACCAGCGTAAATCAGCAACAGCTGGTACTGACCCCACGTAGGCGTGAGCCGAAGCCTGCGCTTGAGCCCTAGCCAGGCTGCTCTAGTCCTGGGGATGAGCAGCTGGTGGGCAGCCAGGTTTGGCAGAGACCAGCACCAGCTGGGCGGGCCGTGCAGACAGGACCTGGGGTTCTGGATGTCATTGCTGGGCTCCCCCTGGGCGGGCGGCGGGATCCGGATCTGGCCCTGCCTGAGCCGTAGGGGTCAGGAGAGCAAACCTGGCGGGAGGCTGGAGTTCGGCAGTTTGAGTCTAGCTCGAACACAGTCATGTTCACCAGGGTGCTGGAATGCACCCTCCTCCCTCTCCAGGGGTCTGCCAGTCCATGCCCAGATACCGCAGTGAGTGGCACTTTATAGCCTGAGAGACCCTTCCAGACCAGTGCCCTGGGGTCTGGAGGGGAGGTTTGCAGGGGGCCTGCAGGGCAGCCCAGTAATTGGCTGATGAAGCATGGTCTGAGTGCGATGTCTATTATTAATAACATGACTTTGCTAATAAAAAGATTAAAATTAAATGTATGGTTTGCTGACTGCCCTTTCCGCACTGTAATCATTGCTCATTCATATTCATGAGCAGCTCATTAGTAACCACTGCTTACAAGCAGGCTAAACAGACAAACCATTCTGCAGCAGCTCTCTCCTTAACTGCTTAACTTGCTCACTGATTACCAACATCAAATTAACTCTGGATCTAATAAGCTTCCCAGTGGCTTCAAACCTCCTTGAAAATTGCTCTGATGTCTCCATGGGGCCCTATTAAAAAAAATCCCTCCCCTGTGAATACTGCATTCTGTACCGCGCTGGCAGCTTCGGGGCCTGATGAGCTTTTCGTAGTCCCCCTTCGCACTGTGTATCGCACACAAGCAGGGCGTCGTGGAATGCAATTATCATTGCATCTGATGCATTGTGTGTAGATATTTTTGCAACCACGCCAGTGTTTTGTGTCGTTTGTTTTCTCCTGTAACTAGATTCGGATGTCAGTTGCTCTTAGTCTGGTTTTGCTCCACTTTCTAGGAGATCAGGAAGCAGGCACATAGCCTCTTCCTGGGGGTGTTTTAGCCTGAATGTCAGAAACCACAGAAGGCTGGAGAGCCACTGTAACCCTGTGAACGAGGCATGTTCTCCTCCCGCCTCTTGGTGCAGCTTATGAACCGAAACAAAAGACAATCCAGGAAGCATTTCTTAGTGGTGCAATATCCGCCAAGGAAAGGGGGAGACGTCCCGTCACTAGGGACACTGAAGCCTAACCACTGGGCTGGGCCCGCCTTCCTCTCTCAGAAAGGCAAGATTTTTCCACTTGTTCTTTCTGTCAGCCTTTGTTTAAAGTCCCTTCTTCCTCCTCCCCAACACACTCTGCCCTCGCCACGACTGAATCCATGGCACAGAAGCTCTGGCTTGCAGAGAATCTTCCTAAGTGAGGTTGTCTTTTGCAGTGGCTGAAGTGGAACAGTGCTCGTCGGTGTGTCTGCAGAGATCCGCACTGGGAAATAAATCAGCATGCTGTGCTGCTGGCCGAAGTCAGATGCATTCTAACAACCATGTGTTACTCATTCGAAGGGCCTTCGTTCCATCCAATTCTCCTGGGTCCCCACGATGCCTCAGACCACAGACCACACAGCTCCTGCTCCCTGTTCAGGAGGAAATTTGCCACAGAGGCACAAAATGGGAAAGAGGAGTTAGTGACTGAAGGAGTCCAGAGCTCCCCAGACTAGCCTCCTCTCTTGCCAAGGCAGCTGCTGCTGCTGCTGTATGGGTGGATTCGATGAGAACAGAAAGCTCCTGAGCTGTGGGCTTCCAGTGGATTTATTTCTGGCCATTATCCAGCCAAAGGGCAGGGAATGGTTTTGTGAAAGGCTCACGGACCACGGCTGCCTCCCGCCATGTCTGCAGAGAGCTCAGGCGACACCCAGCTGTGCGGCTCCATCTCCAGGCGCATGGTTTGGCTTTTCTCACATTTGGCTCTTTATATTAGACTTACTTTCCTTTTTACTTGTTTGCCGGCGGTCACTGTAGCCCCAGGTCCCAGGGTATCAGAGAGACCAGGTGAGGGAGGTATTATCTTTTATTGGGCCAGCTTCTGCTGGAGAGAAGACAAGCTCTGGAGTTACACAGGGCTGTGAAATGTGCTCAGGGTGCCCAGCTAATCAGGAGACTGGTCAGTATAAGCAGTTAACACGGATTCTGCACGCCCACTCCCCGGGAAGTGGCCCGTTAACAGCTCTGCACTCACAGGACAGGAAGGGGGGTTAGTGGGTTACTGAGTGTTATGATAAGCCATAAATCCAGTGTCTTTACCCAGACCGTGATTTTTAGTGTCTGGCAAAGGTATGGTTGTAAGCTCTCAGGCTCGTCCTTCGAACACATACACCAACGTCCCTCCCTCATCCATTTCCTCCTCCTCCACAACCGTTTTACATTCAGCAACAGACACGTTGTGCAAACCCTGGGAATACCCTGGGCACGCACCTTTCAAGATCCATGGGCGCCTATCACAACCCGCGGCATACCTCATCCAGTGCGCTACCTGCCCCAGGAACAGCTGTGTGGGTGAACGCAGACAACCACTCTATTCTCGAATGAAGGCACGCCGGAAAATGATACAAGACAAAAACACCCGATCAGCTGTGGGTGTACACGTTACTCAAAGGGTTCAATGTCTTCTGCCCTCTCAGTCCTCAGCCTCAAAGGAAATCTGCACAGCCTGTTCAGTAGATGAACTTGGGAGCTTAAATTCATTCCTGTGCTTGACACTAAAACTCCTGGACTGACCAGAGACACTGGATTTATGGCTTCTTACACCAATCTGTGTAACCCACGAACCCCCTTTTTGCTCCTACAGCTGCAGAGGTGTTAACGGGCCACTCCACCTTGAATGGCCCCTTACAATATGTGCTACCTACTTATGCTGAACTACCTGCTTCACCTGGCATTAGCGGTGAGCCTCGCAGCACCTGTCCCAGGCCTGCCCTGAGGAAGAGCTCTGTATGTATGGCTCCAAAGCTGGTCTCTCTCGCCAGCCAAAGGTGATCCTATAAAATATATTATGTCCCTCTCCCAACTCGTCTCTCTTGTTTCCTTTTTACTGTAAGTTGTCGCTAAAATTCACTGTGGCCTCCTGAACGTTTATGATGCTTAGGAAGAATGCTGCAAGACTGTCATATACTGGCCAGCTCCTCAAACTCTGTCCAGTCCCACCCCCACCTGAGAATTTACATTCAGTATTAAACTCAGCCTCCAGAAGGGCCCTGAGACCTTTTCTACCCAGCATGCTGATCCTTTGTTAAATGCTTCCTTAGTTTGACTATTTGCTAACTTGAGGCTCGAAAAACAATAAAAAATAATAATAAAAAAGAAAAGAAGTAGAAGAAGAAGAAGATGAAGAAAGACCTTTTAGTTCTAATTAATTTATTTAGAGGCAGAAAATGTATTGACTGACATTTCCAAAGGTGTCATGGGAGGGAATTTTGACAGATGTTTAGGTGGGTATGAACAAACTGAATAGTTGGCGGCCTCTGGTTTTTCATCACTGGCTGTGGAGTTGCATTGAGTGCAGTACAGTAAATGCAGCTAGTAATACAACAAAATGAAGATGAATTATTTGGAGTTCACTCCACTGTACTTTCCCCCCGTGGAGCTTTCCACTGCGTGCTATCTGGTGGAAAGCACCGAATCCGGTCAAAGTCACTTCTGGGTTTACAGAGCTGGCCGGGTCACAACGAAGCTTTTGGAAACTACTTGGCCCGCTCCTGAAGGAAAATTCATCTCAGTTGTTTGTCTGAGGATTCCTGAAACTGCAAAGGTGATAGACGATCCCGTATTTCCCTGGGAGCTCGGAGCGCTGGACAGATAGTTTAGAAGCTTAGGAATAGTTTGTGCCTTTCAATGGGAGACCTGTTGCTTATGCTGCTTGTTAGACGTAGGCATTATGTGGCCGATAGCTTGGATGTCTCCAGTGATGGAAATCTGGTCTGGACACAGTGTACACTAATTCATCCCGCCCCTCACACTTTTGCACAGGCCGTCTCCAACCCCACACTTTCATTTGAAGTTTATGTTTGGTTTTTTAAGCATGGCAACATGGCAAAGAGAGAGAGAAACGTAATGTGTTCTATTCTTACAGCTGTATGTTGAGTATCAGCGTCATCTCGGTTTACAGAAAGATATGGCCTAGGAGTACAGAGTCTTACCCAGAACAGAAGCAATCAGAGAAGGAAGGGGAGAGAAGTAATAATAGACCCTAGCACAGAGTCACCTCAGAAGATCGTCTAGGCCAACCCCCTGCTCAAAGCAGGACCAACCCCTGGGTGCCATCCCATCACGATGCCAATCTCCTGGTTATGTTCAGCATGCACACCCGTATTTGGAAGTAGCCTTATTGCCTTCTGCACAGGGGGAGTTAATTCATTAGGCCCCATCTCTCTAGGAATAGCTCCTGGGTTTGCCTGATATGAGCCTCTCTAAACTTTTTGAACCCCACTAGAATAGCTGGCCGTTCACTCTATAGTCTCAGTACCAACAAAACCATAATGAGTTCGGGTTCTCTAGAGGAAATGTGGGATGTCTTGGATCTTGTCAGGTCTTCAGTGCCAGAAAGTCTCGGCAATGGCAAGAGAGTATCCCAGATGGGGTTCCACTGAGCTACGTTTCCTCCCACAAAATCATGAACAATCTGAGGTTTGCTGATCATCACTAATACTTCTCCCCATGGCTATGCTAGGAAGCGACAATCTGTCCAAGACACCAATAGTAATCTGTACTTAAAACTCTTAAAATAAGAGTCACTTATTGTCTCTGCAATAACAACTCTACTGGCCTGGGTCTGACCAAGGACTGAGGTGCTGGTGCCGTGTTCATAGTCCTGCCCAAGGCCTAGTTTTCCACCTCCTTCTAAAGTTGGGTCCCTTTACGGCGTGATTATGCTCAGAAAACAAGGACTCCACTCCCCTTCCCATTTCCTCTGTTGACATGCACCGCAGTTCTGTTCTCCAAACATCAACAATTCTCTCTGCACGGTGGCTGCCACGGGTGCACTCGCTGACGTAGCTGTGCTATTTCTGGGTCGGAGCTGGGCAAACGCGGCCAGACATTCTTTGTGACTCTGTTGGAATGGTTACTAAACTCTCTTTCCCTGTGCTGTGTTCACTTCCCACAAATAATCGAGTTGGCGTGCAGGGATAGCTGTGGAAAGGGCACCTTCTAGGCACGCATGGGAGGTGTTCATGGAAAAGGAGTGGTGACGTCTCCGAGCGTCGCTATTGTGCCATCCATCTTGGGGGAGGGACTCTTGTGAAGTGCTGCAAGTGAGACAAGGTATTACAGGCAGGGTGGGGAAGAGCAAAAGGCAGTAGCAAACCCCAGACTGTTCACGTTTAAAGCTAATTTAAATGAAGGCATCAGGCCGTGCTCAGCAGAAGGCAGGAGGTCTCCATCCTAAGGAGTCACCGATCTCCTGTGAACTTGGGGGTGTTTATTTTAGACTGGGGTGTTCTAAGGCCAGGGACCTTTCAATCTGACAGGCCTCCCCGCAGAGCTCAGGAAACGTTCCTGTCTGCCGTGTTCTCGGCGGGCTGCACTCACCGTGCCTCTCACGGGGCGGACACCCAGAGAACTCCTGGCAAACCCGATGAAGCAGCTTTACTGCAGTGCTGCTCGGTCCAAAGAGAGACAGCTGCTAAATGCACCTGCCAGATTAGCCAGCTCCCAGCTGGGAGGGACCCTGCTTCCCCCTGCAGCACAGGGAGACAGGGAGAGGCTGCGGAGAGGAAGATGCCCGGGGCCAGGGCACTACTGACGGCAGCTGGTTTGCAGACGGCTGCGCAGTGATGAGTGTGAAGCGAGCTGGGCCTCCAGCGAAAATCCACCTCCTCCAAGCCACCGGCCCGCCTCTCCCTTCCGGAGCCTCACATCAGACAGGCGGAGAGGATGAGCCGCAGCTGCGGGGCTCCCCTCCCGGCTCCCCAGCTCCGGGTGGAGGCACGATGGCAAGGGACGGCATGTTGGGCCAGCTTGCTCTGCAGGGGCCCAGCTGTGGCTGAGTGGGGGATACGCCGCTCCAAGCCCCTTCTCCGTTCTGCACCCTGGAGCCTCCGACCAGAGCGGATTCCACTGGTGCTGAGAACAAAGCGCTGAAGACAGGCGCTCGCCGTGCGAGGGGCTGCATATTGCCCGTGTTGGGAGAGGAGCAGGTCCCTTCCTCTTTATCCTGGACCTCCTTCCAGGGGCAGCTGCCTGGGGCTTCCTGACGCTGATTCTTATTTCAGCGGCTGCTAGCCCGTGTGATTGCACCCAACATTAAGGATTGTTCCACAGCGTTTAGCATCGTGTGCATACAAAGTGCTCACCTTTAACCCCCCTCGCTGTCATGGCAACAGCAGCACAGCCCACATATTTGCCAGAAAGAGCAATCATAAAGTGCGAGTGAGAGGAGGGCCGGCCGCGGCTCCTATAAATAGATCCTGGGAAGGGGCGGCTGGGAAAGGTACATCTACAATTCTCGCCCGCTTCTCCTCGGCAGCCTTGGGAGAGGGGTTGATGTGCTGGGCACATTATCCTCGCCGGCACAGCCGCTGTCACGCTGCTCTCCAGGGAGTTCACTCTGCTGGGGAGACCCACCTCGCTGCCTAGTTACTGTACAGCTCCGGGTCAGCTGCCCAAATGTACGGCAGATGCGCTCCCAGCCTTGTGAGGAGCGCAGCAGAAAGCAGCCCGTAACCAGCCCCTCTCTGCAGGAGCTGGCATCTGAGATCCCAGCTTGCCAGGTGACCTCAAGCCAGGCACTTCAGCTGCCTGTGTCTGAGTCTCCCCATCTGCAGCAGCACTTGTTTTCCTGCTGGAGTTAAGGTGTGGAATGGAGAAGGCTGGGTTGCCACTCACGAAAGAGACTTTGGAGTCATTGTGGACAGTTCTCTGAAAACCTGAGCTCAGTGTGTAGCAGCAGCAGTCAAAACGGCTAACAGACTGTGGGGATCATTAGGAAAGGGATAGACAATAAGACCAAATATATCCTATTGCCTCTTTATAAATCCCTGGTACAAACACATCTTAAATCCTGTTTGCAGAGCTGGTCGCCCCATCTAAAAAAAAAGATATATTGCAATTGAAAAACATACAAAAAAGGGCAACTAAAATGATTAGGGGCATTGAACAGCTTCCATATGAGGAGAGATTAATAAAACTGGGACTTTTCAGCTTGGAAAAGACACGACTAAGGGGGGATATGACAGAGATCTTTACAGTCATGACCAGTGTGGAGAAAATAAATAAGGAAATGTTCTTTACTCCTTCTCATAACACAAAAACTGGGAGTCACCAAATGAAATTAATAGGCAGCATGTTTAAAACGAACAAAAAGAAGTATTTCTTCACACAACGCACAGTCAATCTGTGGAACTCCTTGCCAGAGGATGCTATGAAGGCCAAAACTATAACGGGGTTCAGAAAAGAGCTAGATAAGTTCATGGAGGATAGGTCCATCGATGGCTATTAGCCAGGAAGGGCAGGGATGCAAAACCATGCTCTGAAGTGTCTCTAGCCTCTGTTTACCAGAAGCTGGGAATGGGTGACCAGGAATGGATCTCTTGATGATCACCTGTTCTGTTCATTCCCTCTGAGCACCTGGCATTGGCCGCTGTCAGAAGGCAGGACAGAGGGACCATGGGTCTGACCCAGTCTGGCCATTCTGATGTATTCTTGTCATGATTTATTGTTGCAGCAGCAGGGCTCCGAGGCGCAAGTGAGGGACATTGGAGACTAGCTAGATCCAGCCATCCATGAGCAACACACACCTAGTGCCTCCTGCCCGTGCCCCAGGATTCACATACAGACAGGAAACTTCCCCTGCCCCGGGGCACCTCCGACTCCTGAGGCTTTGACGAGCAGTCGATCTGCTCTGGCTGATTCGAGGTGTCTCTCGCGCCGACAGAGTGAGCAATGTGGCTCCACACTCCCGCAGCCGGGGCACGTTGCCAGCATTCTGGAGAGCGGGTCCTGCCGTGAGTCAGAGACAGCCCAGCCCTGGGAGTCAGGAAGAGGAGAAGTTGTGTATCGGTTCCCTGTGTTACGGTACAGGGGTTTGAAACGTGCACGGAGGAAGCAAGCGTCACGTCGCCGTCCCTCCCTCGGGAGGACTGGGCCACACCAGCCAGCCTGCCAGCCCCGCTCTCGATTTAGTCAGAGTGAATGTGGCAGTCACTGTTCTTCCATCGACTTCACACCCACTGGCTCTGGCTGGGCTGACCACTGCTCCAGTCAAAGGGGGCCTCCGGGGAGAGCTCTGTCAGCCGCTTGTTCCAGGCACTCTCAGGCTGAGCAGGAACCCACAGTGCCGCAGCACGTCCAGCCGTTCCTCTCTCCTGCATGTCACAGCTGCAGTCCCCCAGCGGAGAAATGCCTCTGGCCTGGTACAGAGAAGGAGCCATGTCCCAGCCTGCATCCCAGGGCATCTTCACCTATTCCTCTTGTTCTGTTCCTCTTCCTCCCCGCGTTGAAGCAGAGCAGAAAAGCTGTGATGAACCTGAAGCCCCAAGGAGACCTCTGGGCGGGGTGTTGAAGGACTGCTCGTGCCAGAGCCCAGGTTGGAGCTGGGGGGAGCGCTTACCGCCACGTGTGTAGGTTCTTTTCTTGGGTTTAATGCATTTTCTCTGCAGTGCTTTGGCCTTAAGAATAAAATAGGCTTGTGCAGGCAGAGCTGTGTGGTGATGAATGCCCGTGGGCAGTCACACGGGCAACGTCTCTGAAGACGGCTTGGCTTTTGCTGGGCAATAACCCGGTGAAGGCAGGGAACTGCTCAGCTTGGACGGCTCCTTGTCAGGAGGGAGATGAGTGAGTCCACCCAGGAGAGGCACCGGCCGGGGTGTAATGGAGGGGGAGCACCCTGACCTGTGACCCAAGGTATACATCTGGCCAGCTGAGAAGGCCCGGCTGTCCCCGGGTTACACACCAGGGCCATGCAGAACTACAGAGCTTGGTTCGAATCAGCTCAGCCCTGTGCCTCAAAGTGCAGCGTATGGTTTCTGAGCCGCTCCGACTCCGTTCAGAGAGGGCAGCATTACACGTACACACGAGCGCGCTGGTACACTCTGTCTGCTGCGGTCCTAGACGGGGTGCGGTGCATTTTTTCATACTCTCTGCTGGCGGGTGGCCGTGTTATGAATGTGTTATCATTAACGCTCCCTGTCCGGCGTGGATAATAGGCACCACACGTATCGCTCCTCTGCGGGGTGTCGTTTGGCTGGCACCGGGCAGAAGGTTGAAGCTGGGATTCTGCCACTCTGTTGCACGCCACTAGCTTTGATTCTCCAAACCAAAACCACACCCATTATGGAGCTGGGACCAAGCTGTCTCTGAGGACCATCACCACCTCTGCCCTGGACCTGGAGGTTTGGATAAAATGGAGCCTGCAATGCCAAACACACCTGACAGGGCTTTGCAAAGGCCCCAGCCCAGCCTCCAGCCCAGACCCCCCTCAGCTCTGACATGACAGCCCTACAGCCTGAGCCCTGGAGCAGGTTCAGCTGGGTGAACAGAATCTCCAGCAGACTCAGGGAACCGAAAGAGACATTACCCTTCCATCAGCACAGCTGGGGCCCATGCAGCCTGACCCACGGGCAGGGTTAACGGAGCTGTGCCACTTTACCACACGGAGGATTTGGGACCTGGTTTTTGGCTGGGACACGAATGGAAATCCCCATATCCTGCGGAAGCACCAAGGAAAAGAATGGCAAAGTAGAACAGGGAATTTCTAACTCTGTGTCGATAGAAGCTACTCCCTGCATTTTAACCACGAGTGTCTTACCTTCCCTGTTCCCTCCCCACAACACGCATGCCTCGCTCCATATTCTTCTCTAGAATTTGATTAGAATTCAGATTAGTTATGGTTTCACTTGTCCAGAAAAGATATTTATGCTGTGCTCCATTTTCCATTTCTTCTCCAGCTCTTTTCAATTACCAATGTGTCTGATCAGCTCCACACCGAGCTCCTTTTTAACCATAAACACAAACCCTATTATCTTTTCTCTTTCTGTGTATTTGCCCTTTGATTTAAGCTGCATTTTCTCCTCTTTTCATCGGTTCTGGAGCTCTCCTGCCATATATCTCCCTGCTTATCTACTTTCCAAAGGCCACCTCTTATTTCTCAGGACCTGATCAATAAGGCTGCGGCGATGCTGGCAGCTCCTCTCCAATACTGCATGTAGTTTTTCTGGGGGGACTTGTCCAGTATTTCTTGTTAAGCTTCTGTCTCAGCTTGTTCCATTTCTCATTAGCTTTGAGCACCGGCATTGTAGTATTTCTTCTATTTCCACGCTGCCCAGTGGATCTCTCGTCATTCTTAACGGCCTGGCTTAAAGTCTCAGTGTTTAGTGTGCCCCGGAGCCCATTCTGCTAGGATTTGAGGTGGCAAACAGCATGACACTTTTATTTTCAGGTGGAGAAAAGAAAGTCCCTGGTTCCACTCCAGGCCGTGAGTTTTCTAACAAAAGGGGCAACGGGGATTAGTTTTATTTCACTGCGGTTATTCCAGAGGATATATTTACTGGGCAAACGCTACAGAGTCAGTGGAGCCAGTGCTACAGTGTATTGGTGCGGAGCAGCCTCTACCGGGAGAGGAAGATCCCACTGGACTGTCCCACCTGGGGTAGGAGTCCAGCCCTGGAGGCCACCGAAGCCCGTCCCTTTGACGGTGCATGATTGCAGCACCGTGGTTAGCCCGGGGGAGGACACTGGTGAGGAGTTGCTGAGGAGCTGTAATGAACTGACTTGTGCTTCTCTAGAAGCCACTGCCTGGTGGTCTATGGGGCGCGTGAGGCTTGAACAGGTGGACCAGCTCTCTCCTGCCTGAGTGCTAGGGCAGCACCTCTCGCTCGACAGACAGCGGCCACAGACTCCTGAGCCAAAGGTGACTGGCTCCACGCCCAGCAGCGCTGCACGTTTGCGGTGCACCGGAGCCATGCGTGTGCAGCCACAGAGCAGCGCTTGCCAGAGCCGAGGGAGTCAGAGAGACGCATCCCTGAGAACTGGGAGCAAAACCTACGGCTGGCTGACGGCCGTAACTCTCCAGGAGGTGACCCGCGGGGCTGCAGTGGACTGAACTGCTCCAGGCTACCAGCTGAGACAGGTCCACGGAGCCCCGCTGCTCCTGTACAGCGCTGAAGTCGAGCAGTTCTGGGCTAGCTCCATCCGGTGCTGAGGGAGACCGGGGGGGGCCCTGCCGCAGTGGAGGGGACCCGCTTTGGGTCTCTCGCCTAAGGACTTCAGACACTGCAGGAGGAAAGTGTACAGGTCAGAACCGCCAGCAGTCGGACTCTCTCCGGGCGGGGGCTGGCAGCACGGGGGGTAGCAGCACGGGGGGTAGCAGCAGCTGAGTGTGCCTGAGGTGTACACTGTTCCCACACAGCACCCCCAGATCCTGCTGTTGGCAGGCCGGGCCCTCTACCAACTTGCTGTAAGAAAAACGTTGTCACCCTGTCCTGCTGTGACCCGTCCGTGCCCAGGGCAGCCCCCTGAGAATGCCAAAGTCAGTGCAGGCTGCGAAAGGGGAGCAGATTCTCCCCACGCTGGTGGGGGACACTGAAGCCCGGCTTCCCAACCAGCCACGAACTGCTTCTGATTTCCCCACACTGGGTATCAAGAAGCCAGTCCACAAATGCCCACAGCCCCTTCACTGCATTCCAGTTCCTGGCTCCCAAATCAGCACTCGGTCCAGTAAAGAGACCAGTTACTTAAACTCTGTGCTCTTTACTACAAAGGTTCCCTCTGGCCCCAAGGGGTCAGCCACAGCACCAGATCAATGTAAGTTTGGATCTCACCTAAAATACCACGCTGCCAGCCAATCCTGCAGTAACTAAGACTAAAGGTTTATTGTAAAAGGAAAGGAATAAACCATGAGAGAAATGTTAAAGGATCAGAGCAATCACATACATACAAATGATTGAAAGTCCAGATACATCAGGTTTCCGGAAGAAATGTGGAGTTGCAGGCTTGTATAGTCTACTCTGGTTCACATCCAGTACCTGGATGGGCTTCAGTCCCTTATAGAATCATAGAATATTAGAGTTGGACGGGACCTCAGGTTACACAGCTTCAGTTGTAGATGACTTATTCCAGAGGTAGGTAGGTGGCTGAAGCTCAGGATAGAAGTCAAAATGGTTTCTGGAGTTTGATCTTATAAACCCTGCCCATGCGGCCTGTGGAAAGTTACAAGAACTAAAATGGCGTCCAGAGTCACATGGGCCAATCCTGGTAACTCTTCAGGTATGCCTTTAGTTTCTTCCTGGGCACTTTGCTTCTGTAAAGGTTTTGATGGGCCATTAAGCAGGCTGTTGTCCTGCCGCCTCTCTGTCTGTCCCAGCCAGCACAATTTGAAATACAGGTACATCGAATATGTCCCTAAACTTCCACTACACACGTGACACGTTAATATAAACATCATCATCGTCCTTAGCACTTTATAGCCATTCTAGCAGCACCTGACATGGAATACCTCCCATGAATTATTATGATTTCGACATACTGATGTTAATCAATATGACACATGCGCTCCTCTCCCCCCCCCCATCTACCCAGCATGACACCTTGTTTCTGCATGGAGGGAGACCCGTGTCGCCCACCGCAAAGCTGGGCGTCTGAGCCAGTGCACACGCTGCTGCCGCAGCCCAGAGGCAGCACTAGGTCTGCGTTAAGTTAGGGAGAGAGGGTATTTTTGCAGAGGCACTGACCCCTTGGACAGCACCGCTGCATGGTGACACGCTGCTGCCTTTGCCTGTCTGTACCACCCAGCTCAGCAGCCTCCCGCCACTGCTATCCTAGCGGTGAATCGTGCCAGAGAGCAGCATCACCGCCTGCACACACCTGCGTCGGAACCGTTCCCTCATGGCCAGTGACTGGAGTGGGGGACAAAGGCCAGGTCCGGTGGAACCCGGAACACGTGAGGTGCTCAGATACTGTGGTGCGGGGTGCGGTATAAACACCTGCCTACAGCACAGAGCTAAAACGGAAAGGTGGAGAACTGCCAGCGACTGCTGGAATAGCCGGGGTGAAGCAGGCCAGGATTGCGGGGCACTGGCAGAGCTATGTGGGGGACCCCAGGACTGGAATAGTGGGGGGCCAGGAGATCAGGAACGGGGTCATCAGCAGAGCTGGGTAGGAAGCGTGTGTAGGACCTACTGGTTGTATTTCCACCTTGCAACTAGCCCTTCGATTTATGAATATTGCATCCCCCCAGCATGAACTGCAAAAAAACGCCCCCTAACTCCCCCAGTGCAGGTGACTCTCCAGCCAGAGAGCGTCTCTGCTGTTCCAAGGCTTTTCAGATACGTCCCTCCCAAATTTTCCTTCTAAGAGAGAAACTGGGTTTAAAATACACCCAGTTCCTCGCTGTCAAGAGTTAGCAAATGTATTGCTCTCCATGGCTGCATTTCTGAGTATTAAAGTCAAAACGCAGTTAGACTGTGCACCATATTTCCTCACATACCGGCGGAGTGCAGCAGCCAAACAGTGTCCTTTCAAATAAAAGCAGGGTTTCCTGTCTCTTCCACAGAACAGTCTGATTTATGCGCACTCAAACAGCTGTTACTTCAGGTTAACCAAAGGTTGTAAAAACATTTTTCAAAGGCACTTAAGTTCACTTGGTTTGTCATTGAAATTGTTCATCTGAGTTTTGGAATCTGTTTTTATCTCACACTTATATAAAGGGGGCAAGGTGAGTTTTATGGTTCACTTTGAATCTCTTGATTGTGTCTCACTGTAGAGAGCTGGCTGCTCAGAAACACCAAGTGGAAGGACTGCAGCCCTCCAGCTCAGCCCTGAGTCTAAAGTTCTACGCCATCTCCCATCTCTAACTACAGGACCGTACTCCACTGCATGAGATGATCTGCCTTGCACCAACCCTTACTGAGAACTGTGGTTGCCTGGGCATCCTTGTAACACCTTTCTATGCCAGACCTCATCTGTTCCCTGCCGTGGCTCCTTTTCTGGGCGCTGGATGATTCAGCAAAGGGGCATGCTGGTTACCTGTTTGCATTTTTTCTTAATTTTTGTTTAATAAATTCCCTTGTGCACTCACATTCTCATGCACATACACACACACACACACACACTTCTCCCTTGAGACTGTCTCTAGACCCCTTGGCAGTCAATGATATTTTTTGAAAGCCCTGTGAAGCCATCCCCTGAGGATCTAAATGCCTTCTATTGCCGGCGACTCCCATCTAGACTGGCACAAAGGGGATTTGGAGCAATTAAAACTACTTTTAGAGCAGTTTCAATTAATAGCATGTTAACATTCCTACCAGAGACTCAGTTACAGTTTAATTGATCTCATTTGATTATCTCATCTGCAGGAAAAAATGATCCAGTGTAAATTCATCCCTTTGCATGTTTCTGACCTACTGGTACCAGAGCAGATGGCCTCTGTAGGAGAGTTCCACAATCAAGGCATGTTTCATTTTTATTGCAGCTTGCTTGAAAGACTATTTATTTATTTATCTGGATGTATACAGACTGAAAAGCAAACCTCTCCACTGGGGCTAGACACGCCCCGTGTAGCTTTAAAACACCTCCGAGGTGTGTTTCACTGTATTTCTCAAGAATTGAAAAGTCCTTTCTCAACTCTTCTTTTAAGGTTTGAACTAGAGATCAAGGAGTCAGCTCAGAGCTTGACTGAAAAGACATCCAGCCACCCCCAACTTTTCCAACATTTACAGAAGCCTGTGGATTTTCCCCAGGTTTCTGCTCTTAATGGAGCAGATGCAGCGATCCCTGAATCCCACAACAAAGACTGCCACCTTCTGACCCAGAAGGAGGGGACATTCAACCAGAAAGCATGTTCTGGTCAGAGTCCCAGGTCAAAACTACTGCCAGAAGCTTCCCACATGATCTGATCACCTAAACTGTATTCAGAAGAACTGCTGCAGGAATAGCACACCCTCAGCTGGCCACTACAATGGCTCAGTAACTCCCTCACATAAGTTACCTGTTGACTAGAAAGTAGCTGAGGTTATCTAATAGCAGAAGGCAGAGACGGGTTAGTAACTTCACCTGTCTCCGTGCTTCCCTTCAGACCGAAGATGTTCAAAGAGCTCATGCAGAAGCCAGCTCATGGTCTGTTTCCTGCAGTGTCTGTGTCCCTCCAACCCTCTCCAGATGGGATTTGGCTCAGCCCCAAACACTGCTGTACTCAGCAGCAGGGTCTGTCCATTCCTTCCCCCCTGTAGCCAACAATAGGTGTGTAAACATGCTGGCCTCCTGGACCCCAGAACCCTTTCTGCAGGACTGGGTGCACATGCCATAGGCTGGTATAAAAAGGCAGGCAAGGAAGGGTCAGGCCCAGGACAGGAGCATGCCTCAGAACCCAGTACAAATAGCCAGGGGGTGGTGTCAGCTGAACAGGGGGACCTGCAGATTTCTGTTGTTTAGGGCTCAGAGGCCTGGCCACGCAAGCTGAAGCTTCCCCAGCTCAGAGTGGAAAAAGAGCTCAGACAAGCTGTGTGCAGCGAAGGGGAGTCAGCCCTCTGTGACTGGAGGGGTGGGGTTGGGAGATCTTAACGCAGAGCAGCTGGCCCCTGAACTGGAGGCAGGCAGCTGTAACCTTCCTTTTCCTTGGAGAGTGTCTTAACCCTTTCCCTGCCTCCGTGTGTGTGTGTGTGTGTGTGTAGTGGGTGGGTTTCTGGGCAGAACTATCTGAAAGGCAGTTAGCAGCTGAGCCTGCTCGTGTGCACCTTGTTAGGGAACCCGGCAAGGAGCTACATTAGGCCCAATACTATTTGCATGGTGAATGAATAATCTGTGTCCTCTCCTGTCATCCTGGGAACACCATTTCTATGCAGATGATTCTCTAATCTGGGAGAGGAAAACCAACTGCTGATGAAATTCAATCTCACCTCCAGTCTGATTGTGATAATTTGCAACGAGCTAAGGAAACGTGAGTTATTATTAAATGCAAATAAAAGTTAAATAATGCTGTTTGGGAGCCGCACTAAATGACAAAAAGCCCATAAATCAGGAGGAGAGATTTTAACCCAAGGTAATGTATCACTGTGAGTAGTTACCATATCTAAATACCTAGCTGTGCAGAGATTGCTGTGCAGACCCTCCATTATCTTTCCATCGACAGAGAGAGTGTGATTACACTGATTGGAAAATGACAGTGAAGCTTAGTTTGCTGCATCCAAACAAGTGGCGTTTTGATTTGATTTGAACCTCACCCACCTGCGCTTTGTGTGGTTCCTAGATTGCTTTCCCTGCTCTGGAGCTCCCTGCCCGGGAGGAGGACAAGGGGCACTGCAGACATGCTCTGTTCTGTACAACGCTTTAGGCGGCTGATGTTTTGAAAGAATAATGTTTCCAGCCTACATTAAAGGAATGGATGGGTGCAGCCCAGACACAAACCCACCGCTGTTCAGCTCAGAGGGTTATTTTCTCTGCGGATGTGGGACAATAGACAGTGAGGAATCTGAGTGTGATCCATGGACATCTCGGTGGATGGAGAGATCTGCTATTGTAAGCAGATTGGCTCAGCCTTCTGGGCACATCCTCCCACACGCGCCCTCGGCTCTCTGCTTGCGGCTTGGAGCGTAGACTCAGCTTTCAATACATCCCAAAGGCAGAGACGTGCTCACAAGCAAAGAACAGGATCAGGCCATGCTGGAAACCATCTTTATTACCAGGCAGGTTAAACTTCCGATCTAACCCACAGTACAGACAGGGCGCTACCACCTCCTTACTGGGCAATCCACGGCACCCTAAGCAGTCAGGCTCCAGTCAGTCCGAGGGATGACCAGCCTTCACCTCTTGGCCTGGTTACACTGCAGCTGGTGCGAAGGTGGCAAAGAGGCACCAGGGAAGGATCACCTTCCAGGTCAGAGAAACAGTCACTTTGTCTTCCTGCTGCCCGTCTGCTCGAACAGACAAGACAGGAGCCTGGTCCCTTTGCTCGACCTTTGCGATCAACAGTGGGCTGCGCGTTAGCGTTATAACTTATACTAATGCAGTACCTCCAGGCTGCTCACCACCGTCAGTGCCCACGGTGCTAGGAGCTGCGCATACACATCATAAGGAGCAGTCATTGCCCCCAAGAATTTGCTGTCTAATTAGACAAGAGAGATAAAGGGGAACTGAGATGAAATGACACGTAGAAGGTTAGTGAAAGAACTGGGAGCAGCATTCATGTCTCCCCTCTATCTGCCAATCCCCAGTGCCTTCTCTGTTACACAGCAGATTTGGAGCCTTTAGTTTGGAAGCTGATACTGATCAGATAAAATATTGATTTTGTATTACCATCTATCTCATCAACAGAGTGGCAGGAGAGTGGCTGATTAGCACATGCACACTGGATTTTCTGATGTGCATAAGCCACATGTGAAGTGGCTGGACCTGAGAACTGATTCTGCAAGACCAGTGCCTTTGTTAGGGAGTTTGCTGTCTCCAATAAAGGAAAGAAAACGAGCTCCCAGGCACATCGATGGCCCATTCCGTGTGGCCGGGTCTCGGCATGGGATGAGGAAGGCCTCCAGACGCAAACAGCTTGTTAAGAGATGGCCAAGATGGAGACGTGAGAAATATCTGCATGTATTTAAAGTGTGCGAATACCAATGTGGGCTAGAAGATGTCACTGGGAGAACAAACGAGGGTGAAATCAAGAAAGGGGCCAATTAGGCTAAAGAGAAGTGAAAACCTGCTGGCCTTGAACTCTGCTTGTCTGTGGAATGGGAAAAGATACTAGAAAATACAGTGTTGGAAGAAATCCTGCCCTGGCATCCATCCATCCATCCATCATGCTACCAAGGGGCCTGTCACTGTGCCCGCTGCAGATTTGTCTGTGAGTTGCACAGAGGGACTCCGAAATGGAAAACACACCTACAGCCACAATCTTGTTCACATGAAATTTTCATCTGCCTAGAACCTGGTTTACACACCACACAACAGCTGATGCAGGGAGACCCCTGAGTCCCAGCAGCAAATGCCTGCGCTGAGACAGGAATTCACTCATGTCCTGTACAGAATTCCGTGGTACCTTTCTAACTACACTGCTGGCGCCAGGCGCTCAAGCCAGTTAACCAAATGTGCTGAAAATGCTGATGTGCTGCTTCTCCACTGGCTCTGGCCGACTATTGATGCTTCCTCAGTAACGTTAGAGATGAAGGCTGTCTCTTGGGATTTGCTAATGGGATAATGTCCTCTCACGCTGGTTTGGGTGTAGGCCTTTGCGCGCACAGAGCAGAAGCTCTCTCTTTTCCCCACTGACATTTCTGAGCTTGCACCTGGTTTTCCCTTGGACTTGTAGCATCTTCTTCCTTTCCTCAATGGTGCTAGATTCCCTCCACTTTGTTTAAGTGCCTTGCCAGGCAGTCTGTTGTCAGAGCTGGCTAGGAGTTGGGGAACGAAGAGGCCACACGGTGCTCTAGTCCAGCCCACTGCCTGCTGTGACTTGAACATGCAATAATGCAGATGGGCAAATCCTGTGAGATGAAACAATGGCCATGCCAGTAGCAGCCGGGCCATGAGGAAAGGCTGTGCTCTGGGCAGCTAGGGCCAGGAGAAGCTAGAGCACATGGGAACTCTCTTCAGCAAGCTTGTTCCAGAGACATTTCTAGCTGGGTTCCTCACACAGTCCCGTGCGTATCACACCCACTGCACAGATGGGGAAAGTGAGACCCAGCGAGGGGCAAGTGACTGGAGCAAGGTCACAGAGTGAGGATTTGGCAGCACCAGGGGTAGAAATCAAGGGCCGTATTCTGATGCCTGCACTGCCTGCTTGGCCCTGGCTGTGGGTCATGGTGAGGTGAAAGGGGGCATGACTGCCACCCTGCTATTCTGGCTCTGTGCCATCCAGGGATTCCACCCTGGTAACCAGTGAAATCAGCTCTCTGGCTGCCTTGTGCAACTGTGCATGTCCCTGTAGTTAAATTGCTCCTGCATCTGTTCTGCCACCAGCCGGGCTGGGCAGGCTCCTGGGTGGAGCAGAAGAGGAGATGATGTAGATGGATTTCTTTGTCATTCTTGGAGCTGCCTGTGGGGCCTTGAACATCATGCAGAGATTAATTAGTCAACGTTCCTCGCATATTCCACAAGGTTCATTCGGCGGCTTACAGTTAAAAGAGATACAGACAACTCCCAAAGAGCGAGAGAGAAAACGTAAGGGGAAAGAGAGATCCTATCTGCGTAGAGCAGCAGTGAAGCACTCTGATGCTTTTATGTCACTGTAAATTGTCCACCAATCAAAAGGCTGACAGAGATGTATATTTAGACACTGCACCACAATTAAGTCTTCTCCTTAGTCTCAGGAGGAGAAAGGGGTTGTTGGTTTTCTTGCAAATGCTTGAGGTAATTCTCTAATGGCTCCTCCACCATTACACAGATACTGTTTTCAATCTCTTATCATATGTAATCCCTAATGATTTCTCTGTTATGTCCCGTTTTATTAAAGCACCATTGAACTATAGCCTATTGATTTAGATTTCACAGACAATTGAAATTTAAATTGACTCCAAATTGAATGTCTCCATGCAATCTGTGTTCTGCACTAAAGATAGATAAAACGCTTCTATTTTTGATAACAATTTATTCCAGAGGCACATTTTAATTTTGAAAAGTGTGTAAGAGATTCCTGACTTTCCGGGAGAAAAAGTCTCATATTTGAAATCTGTGTGGTTTTCAGCAGTGGTTTTTCTGAACTAGTTTGGAATTTGCCTTTGTCCTTGGGCTCTGAGAGGCAAGCGGGAGTGAGTCCTCATCCACAAGAGGGGTGCAGCTAAATGTGCAAGAGTGTTTTATTTTGATGAGTGGTCAGGTTAGTGGAACCCAAGAGAAGAAGCATGTGGGTCGTGCTGAGGGCCCAGAGTTTAGGTAGCGTGAACGGAGGACAGGAGACAGACTGGTCAAACTGGCAACAGCTTTGGTGTGACACTGGAAACCCTTTATTAACATCCCAAACTCAGCAGCAATGGGCTAGTGCCTGAGAACCAGAGAGCGGAACAGCCTAGGTTAGCGTCATTGTCCCAGCTGAATGAAGTGCAAAAAAGTAAATACACTGTGTAAATGGTGAAAAGTCCATTTGCTCTTTAAATGTCTTTCAGATTTTACTCTCTAACAGGTTATTAGTAACTAGAGCTGACCAATAAATAGGATTTTCTGTCCAGTGGGAAATTCCGATATTTCAACTTTTTGCCCCAGTTCAGTACAAATATGGATGCTGAACTATCCAAACTTTTACTGGAATGAAAAGTTCAAAACATTTCAATCTGGAAATGTCAAAATGTTTAGTTTAGGCTTGGTTTGAGATTAATCTGCATCCCCTGAGCCAAAGCCGTGCTTCGTGGGAGTTGTAATTTGTGTACCGTATGCCCCCTTTCACCTCTGAACTACAGGCCAGACTGCATCTCCCATGATGCATTGCAGTCTCTTCCTGTGCCTGGACCACCACAGTGCATCATGGGAGTACTATGACTACAGTACCTTATGGGAAATGTAGTCCAACGGGGAGCCTGCCCAACAGTGGAGAATGGGGGCATAAGGCACCTGTCTACAACTCCCTTCAGGCACCACAGTGGCTCAGGTGAAGCAGAGGTTCCCGTTGAACCAACCTGACATGAAACTGAAAACATCAGTTTTGTGGACACCGCGTTTACAACGGAGGATTCCCAGTGAGCGCTACTAGTAACACAGCTAAGGCATCACGTGTTCAATGTAATCGCTGCTTTCCGAGCCAATCTCCGGGTGGTCTTAACTCTGGAGCCGCTGTGACGCCTCCATAGAATTCTTACCGTCACAATGGCCAGCTGCAGTTCTCCTGTTGCTTCTTCTCTTATCACAGGTGTTGTTTTGCAGCTCTGCTTCAGTGACTGTCCGCACTGCAGGGCCACCTGTGGTGCACTGCGCTTTCCCTTTCACGGGTGTCTCCAGCGTCAAACGGTCCTGGAGACTCTGATCTACGTTACCTCGCATCTGACATGCACTCCTGTCTGCTGACGGGGTGACTGACTTATCATAGTTGTTAGTTATTTTTTGTGTTACAGCAGTGGCAAGTTCCCCATAGTGCTTAGCGCTGGCTCAGTCTCTGCTATTCACACAGAGATATGGACCAGAGGCTCAAAGCACCCAGCATCTCTTACTGCACTCACTGGCAGGCACTGATCACCTGGAAAATCTGACCTCTCCACTTGGGTGCTTACGTGGGAGCAGCTGGGTGCTGAGCTCTTCTGAAAGTCGGGCCCCTCGCCAGGCTTTCTCCTTCTGTAGTTTCCTCTCGATCAAGTCATGGCGCTGCCCCCTAACTTGGTTCTGAAGAAGGCAACACTTGAAGGGGCAGGCAAAACCTGCTGCCATTTCACTTGACGCTGCAGCCTGGTGAAAGTATGCTTGGACTGAAAGGGAGCTGTCACCCCGGTTAATGGAGCCCAGCGATAGCGCAGGAGAGGAGGTGGTGCGTGTCAATCTGGGGAATCACGCCTGAAAGGAATGGGGCCTGTTGTCCGTGTTCCAGGGAGTGAGGATGAAGAATGGCAGGGGTGTGAGGTGTCACCTGTAGGATGACGGACATGTGCGCCTCTTGCAGCTCCTCTGTGGCGAGCAGCGAGCAACGAGAATTTTCACCAAACCGTGTTTTTAGCACAGCCATCGGCAAATTTATCACCTGTAGCAAGTGGCCGGTTCCTGGGCACCATAACTCAAATGCTCCTTGACGGGTTTGAGAACCGGTGTGAGTGAACTCCTGGCTAGCGAGGGAGACAAACTGTCCAGAGCGGGAGGCTAGGAATCTCCCCCTGCCCAGCGCCGCTCAGACAGGGGCCTTCACAGCTGAATCTAGGAGCGGAACTGAGTGGCACTTCTCTGTCTGCCAAATGTGGGTGCAGCTGTCTCCCCATTTCCTGCACTGACCCCCTTCCCCATAAGGAACGTTTGGAGCTGGGTTCTGGATCCAGCCCTTCAGCAGCTGGGCTTTCTAGTGCCCGTGTCTCTGTCTGAGATGGCGTGTCTGGGAGCTGCATGCTGCAGGGAGCCAGTCCTGTGCGGGTTGTTAGGGGCTGTGTAGCTGTCTGCTGGAAGCAGCGCTGCATCAGGATAAATAATAAGGAGTTACAGGAAACCAACTGCCACCACCTCTGCTTATATGCCTCCCACCAGCGCTGCTGCCAGCAAAGATCCCTCCTTCCGCAGCAGCGGACTGGTCGATGTAAGCCTGCCAGAGAGGATGAGCTCTCCAGCCCTGGAAAACTAGTCAGCTGCTGCCCAGGTCGAATCCGGCCTCACGTCCTTCCTAACCTGGGCCCAAAGTGCCCCTGCCCACCTCTGCCCTGCCTCAGTTCAGCAAGGTCAGCCCCTGTGCGGGTCAGGCGAGGGCAGTTCTGGGCCTGCAGGGCGCCCGACTGAAGGAAAGGCGTGGGGTGTGGGGCACTCGGGGGTGGGAATTCTAATCCACCATTAGCAATGCTTCACTGCTGCCGGAGCCCTTCCCCACCAGGCCCGTTTGCTGAGCGGCAGGAGCCTGCGTGAGATGGTCTGGCAGTGCTGAGATCCCGGGGTATCCGGCGGGCAGCAGCCCAGAGCAGCAGGGAGGCGCGGTGCTGTGAGAGGAGATGGGGCAGTGCTGTCGTGCAGCGGAGAGGTGTCTCTGGCAGCCAGTGGGAGCCAAGGGGGCAGGCAGCCTTAGGGGTTACACTGACATCAGGCTAAGCAGGTGCAGCTCCACTGATTTGACCGAGATGAGGCCATGCAGCAGACGGAGCAAGGATGGGCAGCCTGGAGGAAAGAGGCGTCTCATCTGAGAGAAATTCCACCCCGTCTCGCTCTGCTCCTCGCTCAGCTCCCCAGCTTATAGGGCAGGAGCAGACAGGCCTGTGCCTGCTGAGGCATCGCAGCTGGTGGGTTCTCACCAACCTGGCCGCACCCAGCACCATGTCCTGCCCTGGCCTCTGCAAAACTCACAAGTAACACAAACAAAGCAGCTCCCTGCCCAGCATGGCCTGCAGGACCAAGAGACTTTCTTTTCCCTTTAAATCCTGTCCATGTGACAAGCAGGTGGCATTAATCCTCCCCTGGATGCTTTCCCCTGTCACAAGATCCTCTTGTGGGCAAGTGAAAGGGAGATCGGTGATGCTTTTCCATAGAGCTATCAGAATCATATTTGAATTTGCACGTAAAATCTCTCACACATGTGTTTGCATGTGCTTGTGTGTGGTGTGGGTGGGGAGAGGAATCTGAGAAACTGTGAGATGTTCCAGGCTTTTAGAGACCTTTATGTCTAATCTACAATTTAACATTCCTAGCGGGAATACTTTGCAGCTGAAGAATATTTTCCCCAAGCCTTTAGTCTCACATCTGACATTTCACCTGTCATATTATGTGCTTTTCAGAGGAAGGAAATGGCAGCTTGTCTCTTTAAAAGCAACGGACACACTGTTTATCAATGAGATGAACTCTTGGTGCAGTCCCACACTCATTTAGAAACAAAATTGGAGTAAAATGATATAAGCAGACTCGCCAATGTTTTCAGGGTGAACCATCCTGGAGATTTCCCATCCATTTGATAGCTGATTGGAGCCGGTCTCTGTATGTTGGGCAATCCTTCCCCGTAGAGACAGCAAACAGGAAGGCAGAGAGTTCTTAATGGAAGAGTCATGGAGGAGCCAACTGAACTACTGCTGGGTGGGTGCGCGCCTCTCACCCTGCCGTGGCCACACAGCATGTGACGGAGACTCAAAATGAGGGACACAAGAAAGTAATTCATGGAGGAAATAAAATGCTGGGGGATTCCTTGCTTTGCTGCATGTGAAGTCTTTCTGTAACCTCTGTTCCATGCTCCCGCATCTCTGCTGTAAATAATTTTCAGCAGTAAAAAGTGAAGGGCCAGCACAATGGTGTGTGACGTAGAGAACGATGAGCCAGCCCTCGAAATGAGGGACATGTGCGAGCTATGGGCTGATCTTCTCTTCAGTGCTCTTCAAAGCAGTCACCACACAGGTTCTGTTGGGTCTTTGAACATGGGTGCGTGGATCCATCGTTCCCTGGGTCTCTGGGCATGCTGAACTCAGCTTCTCAGCTGTCTTTAAAAGATGCCTTCCTAAAAAGAGAAGGAAGCTGCACAGGGATCTGGGACATAGTAAAGCTCACCCAGAGAGCACCGTGTCCATATTCTCCTGTGGAGAGCAGCCAGAAGCTTGCTGTCCTCGGTGGCTGTCACACTGGAGCCTTGCACCAGCTCACCCCTAGATACAGCAGTGCTCCTCGTGGCACTGAATAATCTCACAGCTCTGCTCGCTCAGTGAGTGTGTCGGGCCCGTGCTTCATTTTGGGGAAGCCTGATTCTGACCTCACGCTCTGGGCTGTGCATTACTGCCGGCCCCTGCTGAAACCAGCCCCTTGTTCTGTGGGTTCAGGGAACCCAGGATCTTTGTGGGCTCACCTTGCTCACCCTCCGATTTCGGTAGACAGGCCAGATGGAAGGACCCCAGTTCTGCTATGACAGCAACCAACCATAGCTGTGAACGTGGAAGCCAGTCTGGGAGAACTCACAGTCTGGCTGGTGAGCCCAAGTTGCTGTGGGCGGTCCGCACCTGTTCACCCATCAGAGTCTTTGTGCGTCAGCATTCTCCGACACCCTGGCCCAAATCCAGCTGAGACAAAAGAGCCAGCGGGGGAAAGGCTCCCAGGGACTTCAGTGGCCAGTGGAGTGAGCTTCTTGCAGCAGCGCAATCAAAGCCACCTTCGCTTTGGTGAGCGTCAGTTTGCAGAAGGAAGCCGGCAAATTCCATTACCAATCACGGCTTCAGCTGAAGAAGGTAACACCTTCTCCAGGAAGATACTTTTGATTAAAAAAAGCCATCTCTAAAGCCCACCTAAACTCTTCCAACAGAAGCTGTCACCTAATTTATCAGGTTACTGCAGTTTGCTAAGAATGATCGACAGTAATTAAAACTAAGCTAATAACCTCCTCTCTCTTGACATTTCTACAGGGGTTTTGTTCACCATTATCTACATATAGATTAAAAATTGTAATTGGACCAGAGATAGGGTTAGAAAAATCAACCACCTTCCAACTGATAGCTTGCTAGTGAGTGACACTTTGAAATTTTATTTAATCTTAGAAAATTGAGTTGAACTCAAGTAAAGTTGAGTTATCCTGAAGCACCTGCATTGGCTAGGAAATAACACGCGCTGTCTTGACAAAGGCATTCCAGGAAAATGCAGCTGAGGAGAGAGCGATAATATCTGAAAATGTAACACATGACGGGAGAGCCCGGAACCGCCCATTACAGCGAATGAATGGGGAGTGTTTTGCTCTGTGAAAATTTCTGCACCAAAGAGAAATGTTAAAGTGAAGCAGCTGAGGATGCCAGCAATTCTTGGTGTATGAAAACCTCCTTAGGGAAGTCAAAGGGAAGTTGCCACGCCGTCAGCTAATCCACAGAAGCGGCCGGTCTCCCACCGGCCACGCTCCTTAATGAGAAATCGCATATCCATTGACGGCGATCTGTCTGAATGGGCTCTAGAACCATCCCCGGGCCAGACACAGGAGCCGAGATATGCACTTGTGTCTACACTGCCATCTGAGGTGGGGCTGCCGCTCAGGGAGACCTACCCACGCTAGCTGCACCCACGCAAGCATTGCTAACAGGAGCAAAGGACTGACCGCGGCACAGGCTCCAGTGTGAGCTGTCCAGGTATCTAGTCACCTTGCTAGGCCACGTGGCTTTGTCTAGAGTGCTCCTTTTAGCCCTGCTGGTGCAGGGATGCCTACCTCAGCTGCCACCACGCCTTGAGCGCAGTAGATAGACCCCGCGTTACCAGTGGGGGTTCTGCTCTTCGCTCTCGCTAGGCGTGGCTGCTGGTACCGGGGGAGGCTCAGTGTGTTGCTTTAGTCTTTCCATCACCTGTGGGTCTCTGACTGAAAAGAGACTTGCCTGCAGGGCAGCGAGACCGGGACTCGGCCTCCTGTCCTCCAGCAGCTTGTGCCATGGTGCAGGACCTTCTGCAAAGAGCGCTGAGAACCTCACCCTGGACGCTGCTTCTGCAGCATTGTCCCGGAGAACTGCAGCCATCCCCCAGGGACTCAGTCCTCAGTCCCCCATGGGTCAGGGCCTCAAATAGGCTCTGGAAGTGAACAGGGACAGAGTGGAGGGTGAGGAGTGTAACTGTGGGCTGCTCCTGTCTGTACGGGCGGCCCCTGCACTCAGCATCAGCTGCAGTGAGCCAGAATAGCCCAGCCTGCAGGTGACAGGTGCATAGGACATGGGGAACATCTCCCCCTCTGCAAGGAGGGGACCCAGTTTCCTGGCAAGCCAGAGGTAAGAGATGGCCGATCTTCCGTCCCTGCTGCTACCCTGCCTGGGGAGGCCGAGCTGGAACTCTGCTTGCGAGGATGTTTGAGGATGAAACTCCGTCAAAACTCTCCATCAAAACTCTCTGAGCCCTGCTTGGAAAGAATGAAAGCAGCCATCCCAGTGCTGTACGGGCTTGATAAGCAGCCAGGCTTCATGAGCAGCTTATGGTTGGCCGTGTCCACAGTCCTCGATTGGGCTCCCGATAGAAAAGGCTCCAGGGCATCCGAGGATGTCATCTCTTGCTGCAGGTTGGTTGTCACGTTCTTCACAGCGATGCCAAGTCTAGAAACAGGGCGGTGCCGGGTTTACGGGGATGGTGCCAGCATTGCGTGAGAGTTTCCTGAGGAGCAGGTGGTCCATTGCATTTTCCAGGGAGGCCTGTGCCTGTCTCTTCTTGTCTCTGGTTCCAAGAATTCTGAGGGGATTTTTTCATTTCTTCTGCTACTTTCTTTGCATTTGGCAAATGTTCCCAGGATCACATGTTCCCCAGGCCTGCAGGGTCTCAGATGGGGAATGAGAACTGCCCTCTGATAATGGCAAAGAGGATGAAGATATTGTGGAGTCCTCTGCCACGACCGTTTCCGTGTGCCATAATCACCTGTACAGGAAACCCTCCTCCACGTCAGTGTAAGTCATTTCCAGACAGCACTGCTGCTTCTTCTGAAATGTGGCTGCCCCGATGCCAGAACACAGTGGGGACACTGGAATCTGAGCCAATGGCCTTTGCGTTTGCTACTCCACGAGTTTTGGCTATGAGTGCCTCGTGCTGCAAGGACCCCGCTCTGAGCTGGCAAGCACCACGCTAAATGCAGGCTGGGAATGTAACCCAAGCCAAGGGCAGCCGGACTGACTGTCTGGTACAAAATGTTCTGTGCTCTCTGTCTTAGCATTGGTGGCTGCAGGAGGATTAACAGCTGGTAGCTGGGATTATTACTACTGCTCCTGCCTTCTATTAGTAGTTATATGCTGCCTGAGGAATGCTGGAAACGGGCTAGGAAATCCTGGGCATGTTTTGTGACTTGCTTTCCCTGTCTCTTGAAGTGCTGAGTGCAGCGATGTCCCCATCTCTCTTCCCCAGGAGGTGTCAAGAGTACAGGTGTCCCGTAGGGCTCAGTAGCTGTCTGTCTGAATGGTCCAGGGGCTAATTTTCTGCTCTTCTCTCTTGTGTGTAACCTGAAACAGCGGTTCAATACATCAGGAAAGGAAATTACTGCTTCCCTCTCTAGGCCCAGGGAAGTATGGACAAGCTCTGGCTCTCCAGGGGGCTAGAGACCTTTCCAAACACTTGTTTTCTTCACTGAGTGGGGGGAAGGCTGCTTCCCCTTCTGATGTTGCCACGGGGGGTGCCTGCACTGAGCTGACGTGAATAGTGGAGGCCACCTGTAACGTGTTCCTGAGCAGAATTCCAGGGGGTGATTTTCCCGTTGGGTGCAGGTGTGGGAGACGCGGTTCCCTGCCCTGGGGATCCAGCTGCTCTGCTTGGCTGCAGCATGGGGGCCTGCGTTGTCCAGTGACCATTGCTCGCTGGCCAGTTCCCAGAAGGAAAACGGCGCCTCCAGACTGAGTCTGGAAGTCAGCAAATGTGCTAGCAAGAGGGAAATCTCGGCCAGCCCTTAGAACGCCCCTGCTCCCCTGAGCTCTTACACACGCGTCCTTGTCGGCCAGGGATGATCAGTCTCATTAGGGAATGGAGCCTGGAGCTCGGATTGTGTTGAGCTGAACCTGGACTGTCGGAGCAGCCAAACAACATGGCTGACATGCCGGGGTCAGCGGGGTCACCGAGCAGAGACTCCGCTCATGAATTTCATCACGGCAGCGCAGACAAAGAGGACAGGATTTGATCTGGTTACCTAGACAACTCCTCGCAAAGGAAGGGGGATAGTGTGGCAGGGACAAGGGCGCAGGCGTGTCTAGCGGCGGGAGGGAGGGTAGCTTTAAGGAGGTGAGACGCTTCGGCTGGAGAATCAGCCAGAGACCATGTCCTCGCCAAGGGCAGGTGGAAGGAGAGGGGCACACGCCACCCTGTCTCGGCGGGGTTGTGGGCCACCCACACTAGCCGGGGAGCGCGGGGGGGCCTGCAATTAGTGCTTCTGGGCGATCGGCCTTGTGGGGCTGGGTGAGAAGTGTGGCCCAGGGACAGGAACAGAAACGCAGCCTGAGGCGCTCCCGCGGTAAAGGAGCTGGAAGGGGGATTCCCACCCAGGCTCGTTTGCCTGGATGGTGCCTAGGGCGTTTTGTTTGGGTCCAGGGGACAGGGACGGTGCGGAGGCTGTGCTGATGGACCGGGTTGGTTTTAGTAGACGTTACTAGAATAAAAAGGGGAAGCTCCAAATTGCCAGTGACCGCTCTGATTTGTACCACCGCGTCCTCCTGGTGCTCCGCTGTGCACATGGGCTGCTGGCGCCAGACCGGGACCTGGGAACCATTGGCGTAGCGTTGGATCCACTAACCTTCAAACAGACTCCAGGACCTTGGCTAGTCTCTGCTCTCCCTGGGATTTCCCCATGTTCAGTGGCTGTCCAGAGAAGGATAGCCTACCCTGCCTGGCTCTGAAAGATTCCTTGCCCTGCTCTCTTTCATCCCAACACACAGATTCTGTTCTGGTTCATCCACTGACACACGGCTGAAACCTCTCCCAGCTTCCTGCTCAGACACCTCTCACAACCCATAAATGCCTCATGAGTAAATTCCTTCTAAAATTCACCTACCATTAGACTCATCTGGTGACTATTTCTTGCCAGTGTTATTTTCTGTGAGTTCTGTTCCAACCTATAGCACTGCACGACCACTATAGATATTTAATTATTACTGCTATAATTACTATAACACAGTATTAATAATGGAGTAATGACAGCATTTATTTTAAACCATGACATATTAACTAAGCAGGGCAGTATTAATTGCAATGGTGAATTATCCTCATAGACACTATTTCAATTATTGTTTTGTCACTATAACATTTATGTCAGTAATAATTACATATCTAATATACTCATTATTGTTAGATATATAGAATAAGTCTGAATAAATGCAGCAATTAAGGGATAATGTTCCTGGCGGGGAGTACAGGAGCAATAAACGACTTTTGTCTCTGGCTTTAACGCTGGAGCAAAGTGGAGAGACTTTCCTAACCGCAAAAGACCTTTCTGGCTTCAGATGCTGAGCTGCCATCAGCCACTTTGCCCCATTACGCATTGAGATTTTAAAGGAGACAGGAAAACGGGACATAAGCAATTAAAACAAACGGAAGTAGCGTGTAGCAAGCTAGCTTGCCAGCCAAGGGTTGGTAAAGGATGGCTCCACACGCACAAGTCTCTTCTCCCGCATGTCTCGCAGGAGGAAACATGCCCCATATCCCAGCTCCTGATTGCCCCTAAGAAACCTCTTTTTCTTACAAGAGGCAGAACTGTTTGAGCCAGATGAGACCTTGCAGGACGTGAGCTACATGGACACCTATTTGGCTCCCTGGTATCAAATCTTCTGGGGATTTGCAGCCTTTTCCCGCTCTATTCTGCCACAAAGATGCCGCACCAGAGCTCCAGCGGCAGTCACCCAATTGCTTCTGGCCTAAGCACCCGTCCCTTTCCATTGTCATGCCAGCTCGCCATGAGGAGTGAAGGCTTGCTTGCCCCGCATGCTCCTGCAGTATCATACCTGTGATGCTTACAGTGTTTTGCTAGACTCAAGCCTAGCTCCAGGACTACCCCGCACTGCCAGGCTGCGTGCACACTCTGAAAAGTGTGCCCCACATGGACCAAATCTAAGCATATAGGCACCCCCAGGCTGTGTCAGGAGCACGGAGCCACAGCTCCTTGTCTAATTCATTCTTTGCACCTGCCACGCTGCTGACCGTCCACCACCATTCCCTTGCCATCAGCAGACTGTCAGGGTGTACCTGCAGCACGACACTCAGCGGTATGGCAGGTCCTCTCTACCTAGAGAAACCCAGAATGGGCAGCAGGTGTGTTCTCCATTGAGATGCTGTTGTCACTTTTGTTATAGTCATAGGCTTTAAGGCCAGAGGGGTTCATTAGATCATGTAGTCAGACCTCTGCCACATCACAGACCACCAGCCCTACCTAGCATCCCAAAGACGACAACACAAATGACACCAGGTATTACAGCCCACATGAGACTAAACTATTTAGGGGCCACAGAGAGAGAATAGGAGGGACCAAGGTGCACCAGGGCCTGAGCCCCCGCAATGGCAGGGATTTGATTGAGTGAAATATATCCAGATAATCCTGGCAAGTGACCTGCACCCACGGTGGCAGAATGTACCCCTGTAATCACACCCTACACACTTTGTAATAATCTTTGTACAAAGCATGCCTTGTCAGGTGTCATTTGAAACCTCATATTTTGCTGATCAGTATCGTTCTGATAAAATATGTGTGGCGACATTGTAGGTGAAGTTAGAGATTTCAGTGTATGGCGTTATTAACGCATGCGCCAAACTGAGGTTGGCAGACAGGTCTGTCTCAAAGAAAGGAATGGGTGCTCTGCTTAATTGCCATCTAAGCAGTAAACAGAGTCATGAAGCAGGAAGGGAAACAAAGGATGCTCAAATAGGTGAGAAAAAAGCGGCAGGGAACATCCTTCCCCATAGACTTTTTGTCTCCTGGTGCCGGGCTGGCAATGTTTTCCAGGGGGGGGACTGAAACTATAAAAAGGAAGGACAAACACCCCAAAGCACCCCTCTCACTTTCTGCCCATTCCATTCACGGCACTTGAAGCAACAAAGGGAGCATTTGTTGAACTCTGGGCGAAGGGACCCCGACTTAAGACGTTTGGTCAGTAAGACTGCTGAAAGCATTTGGTGAGAAAACAAACTATGTTCAATTCAAAGCAAAGTAAAGTTAGGCACCAGTTGTCCTTTGTGTGTATTTTTCTTGTAGCCATTTCTGACTTTTATGCCCCATTACTTGTACTTAATTTAAAAATCTCTCTTCGTGTTTCATAAACTTGTTTTACTATTTTATCCAATCCCGTGTGTTTAAATTGAAGCGTTTGGGAAACTCCATTTGGGGTGGCCAGTTGTGTGCACATTATTTCTGTTACAGAAAGAACGGACTTCATACAACTTGTATTGTCCAGGACAGGGCTGGGCAGGACAGGACACACATTTCTGGGGGAAAATCTAAGACTGGGAGTGTATTGCGGTCACCCTGCAGTATAACCAAGGCTGTTGAAAGCCAGAGTGTAACCCGTGTGCGGCTGGCAGTTTGCAATGTCACACCCCCACTCTGCAGAGGAAGGCGAAAAAGTGGCCGGCCAATCTGACCGGGGGGAAAGGTCCTTCCCCACCTCACCCCACATACGCTGCTCAGCTAGACCCTGAGCATGTGAGCAAGAAGCAGCCTTTCAAGCCCCTCTGAGGAGATGCTCAGTGCCACCCCAGAGCCCTGGTTCTCCCGTCCAATGGCCCATCTCCAGCAGGAGGGAAGGTGCTGTTGTCAGGAACCAGTGCCTGGCCCCAGCTGGCTTTGTCTGCCCAGCTGGGTTTCCCATGGCCATCGAACGCCAGTGCTGGTGTCTCACCGAGAGCTACTCACGTGTCACCAGGGCGACGTTAGTGGTGCTGGGAAATCACAGCGGAAGGCGGCGTTTGACACAGACACCTCAGTGAAGGGCGCCTCAAACAAGGACTGCTGAGCAAAGAGCACTTCATTTACAGCCTCTTTCTTGAGGGATCTGTACATTTATGGTGCCCCCGTAAAGGCCAGCTCCCTAGGGGAGGAGTCAGGTCTGAGAGCTCTGTGACTCAACGACAAGGAAGACATTTTTTCTCTCCCTCCACCCCAAAATCTAGGGCAATGAAATGCATAACCTGGCATTAATGCAGTAGAAAGGCTGAGCAATGAAGGGCCTGAAGGTAGGGAAATGAAAATTCCAGACGTTATCTCGCCAGCTCACACACTGTATGCTTCCCATGTGAAGTGTAAATCTTAACGGCTTGTTCTGTAGGTCAGTTAAACCCATGCCATGCAGCAGAGAGGGTGGGCGACATCTACGGCCCAGCTGACACGGCCTGGGGGCTTTCCTGCCTTCCCAGTTCTTGATTTGCTGCCATTAAAGCTGCATTCATGTTTCTTGTGGTCTTTAAAATGAAACAAGTTAGAATTGTTCTACTCAAGCCCCTCTCCTTAAGCGACTGAAGGAATCTGCTGGTGTGACATGGCGGAAAAGCTGATTAAGACCCTAAAGGGAGCGACGCTAGAGTTATACTTCAGTGGAAACGGGAGTAAACACGCCAGAGTAAGTGAGCTTAACCTAAGAGTGTTACCAGTTTGCAGCTCTAACAACAGACGGCAGGAATGGGCTAGTGGGAGTGATAACGAGGTGTGACACCCTCGGGTTAGTGTATCCCAGATTATTGCAGTGCAGGCGAGAAGGAGTGTGGGATTGCACTCGGGAGGGATCCAGTTGCTGGCTCGGAAAGGAGGCTAAGCTGGCTCTGGCCTTCGAAGGTGCAGCTAGAGTTCTGTGACCACTCCAACGGGAGAGAGATGCTCCCAGCAGACAGGCATTTCCTGCCCAACCAAACTGACTTTTGTGACAACTTCATTGCATTTCAGTGGCATCAGATGCGGGGTCATGAGGCTGGCAGGCATGGGAGGCATGTGGGGGCACTGGCGTGTGGGGGCAGAGTTCAGCACCAGGCAACAGAGGCACCCATTTCAGGGCCCTACCTCACCCTTTCATGCTCAACCTTGGTGGCCCCCGGAGCGAGGTTTCTCAGCTCAGGATGCAGGGATGCGGGATACAGGATGGTGGCTTTCAGGTATGCAAATCGGAGAATGACTGACACTGACTGGAGGAAAGTGCCACAATATTTGGAACTCCTTCGTTTTTCATGTTTTCAATCCCAGCCGTGAATGGGACGCAGCGTGCGGCAGCGAAGGGGGCTGGCTCAGCTCCGAGGTGGGCAGGATGCACCAGCGCTCCGCTCCCCCACATGGTGTCCCTCTTCGCCTACATTACGCTCCCGCTTAGCCCCGCGCCAGCAGCGAGGCTGCCAATCCCGGCTCCTGCCCATTCATCATGTGCAGACCGGCTAGTCCTTTCACAGACAATGAGGGAAAACCGGCTTTTTCAGGAGAGCCACTTTGTTGTTTATACAAAGGGGTTTGGCTGTTAACACATGTAAGGTAATGGGATCCCCCACTAGCTCCTTCCAGGGCCCGCCTGCACAGGGCTGTGCTGATGGATTGCTCGCCCCATTCATCTACATTATGTCACAGGCAATAAGCCACTTGCTTAATCTGCCTAAATGAAGGGCCGGGCTGGTTACTGCTGACACTTGTTTAGCACTCTCTTCCTCCCAATTACCGGCAGCGCGGCTGGCGACAGCCCCTGTCCAGGCCGCACTGTGTGTGAAGTGGCCAAAAAAAATCACCGTGACACATATGGGCTTTCTGTCAACTTGTCGCCGAGATAATGCCCGGCAGAGCTCCTTAACTAAATGGCCTCTAAATAAGATTGATCACGGGTCACAATATGGGGCTCTCTCCTTTCTCCCCCCACTGCTGCCCCTTCCCCTCGCTACCCCCGACACGCTTAGGAAGTTTCCTGTCCCACTGCTGATCGTGTCGCCAGTACGTTGCTTTGGGGCTCCCCCACTTCCATGCCCTTGCCCCAGGTATGGGCCCAGTCTATCGTAGCCTGGCTGGAGGATGAAGTGAGGGCAGGTGGAGGTCGCAGGTTGCGGCAGGAGCATGCCATGCTTTGCACAGCAGGCAGGGTGTGCACAAGCTGCATGGGTAGAAGCTGCTGGTAATGTTAGAATTGGAAGCTCATTGAGACAGGGATCATGTGTGACGCCAGGCATGCCTGCGGCACGCAGACAAGTCACAGGGTGGACAGCTGGCATTTCTGGGCTTACTCAGACAATGCAACGTACAATAAAAGATGAAGGTGTTTTTAGTTCTTGCAAAAATAATGAGAATATTGACTGGAGAAGCAATAGACAGCTGCCTGAATTTTACCCGATGGATTCAGGAAACCGATATGTGGTTTCTTGGCTTGTCACAACTGGGGCTGGAACTTTAGAACGCCAGTGAGGCAGGTGACTGTGCTCTGCGGGTAAAGAAATCAAAATGCCTCAGCCGTTGAATATCATCTTTTCCTGCTTTAGCTGATGGACTCCCAATGGCAGAGGCTCAGCGCCTGTTCGCTCAAGACCTGTATGATATTTGCCTCCTCTCTCTGCTCCTGCACAGGTCTCCGTATGAACACAGGGACTGAGCCAAACCCAGTGAAGATATGGGCAGATTCCTGTTGACTTCAGTGGGCTTTGGCTCAGGCCCTTGAAACACCTCCACCTACAACATTTCAGCTGACTGCATTTGACCACCAGTGATTACAGACTCCTGAATCCAATGCCCCATACAGCCCAATGAGGCTATGTACATGCTTTGCCGCCGACAGATCGATCTATCCAGATCCATTGAGCGACAGTGAAGACCAGCTCAATCGATCTGGAAGTCCATTCAATTAAACCGCCTCCTCACAAGGTGCAGCGCTGCGTCACCGGGAACGCATTTCCCATCGGCGTGGCGCAGTGGAGATGGTGCTCTAAAGGGAAGTTACGAAGTTGACGGGAGTTACGCAAGGTACTCTGCATAGCGTGCGTAACTCCCGCCAACTGCCCCCGAATTTCCAGGTCAGTGTAAACTAGGCCATAGTGTTGTAGGAGGCAGTGTTTGCATTGCTATAAAATATTACATTCAGGCCATAATGGAAACACGATTGTATGTGCATAGCACTCCCAGGTTGCAGAGATATATGCTCTAACTGTGTTGTAGACCAGGGCATTAAAACAATTACATCAGGATTGAATAAAAAAACCTTGGTCATTATTGTAAATAACAGATTAGTTAAAAATATAAGAAAAATAGTCATGTAACAATTAATATTTTATGTAAAATCTGTGAATTTGCAATTTTGCTTTATGCTGTACTTTCAAACAAATATACTAGCGAGTGCAGGCATGTTTGCATTAATATTTACTTAGTTACAAGAAAATGTTCATGTTCAATGTATTAAGTTTTGAAAACAATACAAAAATAAACAAATTAGTAACATTTGTGGTAGATTTAAAAAAGAATACTGGGCTTAAGTTGAAATAAAAACAATCCCTTTCCCTTGTAGAAATATGGCCATATTAAATCGGACTGTTGTTCCTAGGATATTATTTGTGAGCCAGTTGTAAGCTGAGTCTAGGGGCACATGGGCTACGGCAGAATTTCTATAAATCTCCCAATATCTCCGGACCGTGGGCTGAATGGACTGTCAGAGCTGCTGAGAATCCACACCTCTACATTAAGTCCAATGAAAACAGGCTGGGGGGTCTCAACATGTTCCCCCAAGAATGGAGGCACCCAGTATTAGAGGCAAAGAAAAACCTCAGCGAGCAGGATGACAAGTGGCTTCAGTTGTGGAATGCACAGGAGCTGGAGCGTGGAGTGGGGCACGAAGGGAAGATGGCTACATTTGCACATGTCCAAATCCATCGGCAAATCAAATAGGGTTTGGGGGGGATGCTGAGAAGGAAAAATGTGGCTTTGATTTGTCCGAAGGGTCTGCACAGCTCAGCACAGGGAATAAGAGTGCAAGGCATGGCATGTATTTATCAAAAGCTTTGGGGACACAAAGAAGAAAGGGGCCTACTTATCAAACATGAAGCACCTTCATCAGAGACAGAGATACAAAACTCCTGCCCAGCTTTACTTGGAGTGGAAGCAAGGGCTCCTTCTCGGTACACTTCAAACAAACACACGCTGCATTGCAAAGTGTTCCAGGAAGGAAGGATTTGCAGGCCTGGAAGATGATGATGGGCATAGCCACGCCTGGCTGCCATAACAGACTCACGCAACACATCCCTCTTGAAGCTGCACAGCGCTTCAAGTTAACCCAGCTCACATCAATGATTAGAGGGATGATCTTCATTTTCTTCTCCCAAGCGCCTTTATGGCTCAAAGCTGGACACACGTAGTGTGAGCCCCAGAGTTGCACAATGGTCATGGAAATGGGACCCACAGAGACCACCTGTCCCAGTGTGCAACACCCCATCTTGAGCCGAGCGTCACAGCATTGAAAGCGGGGACCAGTAGATCCATGTGCTGCATTTCATGATCATAAAGATGGGGGCAGTGGCTAGTTGCCATATTTGATACTAAGTGGGTGTGTCCCCGCTCATACTCCTGGTAAATCATCCTTGGTTGGGTAAAGCTGGGTCTTCCTGTCCCAACCAGAGGCAAGAAACAAAATTAACCTTAAGTATTTGCAACCTCAGGGTGGGTTTGCCCCAGTGAATATTTGCACTTACACGAGTGCTGAAAGATGGGCACCAGATTTGCTAGTGCAGACACAGCCAGAGAGAGAGAGGTTGTTGTGTTGGGCTTTAGAAAACTTAGCAGCCTGTCAAGTGCAGTGATATAAAATGAGTAAGAGGAAGAAAGAAAGAAAACAGACAGTGCTTAATTTTTATGGCCTCATTAACCCAGAACTGCTAGAAAACAGCCGTGGCCATCAACTGGCACTTACGGCTGAATTAGCCATTGCTAGTTACTGGGTTACTCCCAAACACTAATGGACTGTAAGGGACACAATTTCATTGCAGTGGCTAGACATTATTTAGTTCCTCTTGCTGCTTTGATACAGCCCCATTCCAGATAACGAGATGCTCTCTGCTTTAGCAGTATTAGAAGACTTTGAGAAACTGATTGTGACTGGCTGTGAGGAATTTCACGTGGAAAAATATCCAGCTTTCGAGCAGCAGCAGCAGAATTTTGGATTTACAACATTGTCCAGGGTGCTGGATAACATTTTCCGTGTCTGTCTGTCTGTCAGGGGGATGGTGGTGGTGAACACACTCGCCTTTCATTTGCAAAGCTATGGGTTCAAACACTGCCCACATCTACCTTACCAGTGAATACTGAAGTAAGTTCCCCATGAGTATTCACTCAAATGTTCAAGGGAATTTGGTTCACCTGTCCTCATATTTCCTGCAGAGATCTGCGGGATCTATTTTGCAGGCACTAACATGCATAGGAGGCCATTTCCAGAGTCTCCTACATAACTAGCTGCAATTTTAAATTTGCAAGCACAGTTACGGGTATTTGTGACAAAGTGCATTTATGTTCCTTCAGTCAGGGGCTAGAAACAAAAACATTTGACTTGTCTGACCAATTGCAACAAGCTAACAGTTCAAATGCAAATATTGAATACCAAATATTCTGCAGTTCAAGTGGATTGAAAGAGGACAGGGAGCTGCCGGAGAGCCAGAGAGAGGAAGGGGTGCTGCAGACCCTACACAATCCTTCACTTTAACAGAGAACCGGGCTGGAGTGGACTGCACAGGATGGGGCACGTCCCACCCAATGAACATGCACAGCAAGGGCTAAATAGCAGGCTGACCTCAGGTGCAATGATAGGAAACTTGACAAGTGGATGGGGTCTGACGCATGGATGCCACTCTGTTAAGGGCTTTACAAGTCTCCAGTGTGGCCCAACGGATGCACTTCTCTGTCTGTGTCTGCGGAGGGTTGTACAGTCACCTCGCCCAGAGAAGAGTCTCTGGGAATCTGAACCACACAGAATGGTCCCTTCCAGGTCCTGGGCATTCTCTGTCTCTTAGCAGAGCTCAGACGGATGGGGGTAACTACTGTATGAGTTATTACGACAGCAGCATGCATGCAGTGGGAAGCCCTGGCTATCATCTTGCTGAGAAACAGGGAGATGGCCTCAGAGACTCTGAAAGGGCCTTGTAACCCCAAGTCAATGAGCAAACCAGCTCCAACAGCCTTGAGCACAAAGGAAATAAAAAAGAAACATCTGCCAGTAGCCGCAAATGAACAGCGATGACAGGAGCACCGGCAGCCGTCAGGACCCTGGATGTATCCTTGGCCAGCCGGTTTGTCAGGCTTCCTGGGACGCTGGACGCGCACAGAGCTGTGCCCAGACTCCTCTTGAAAACCAGCCCTGCCCAGGAAACTTCCAACCAGAACTAGGTGTGAGCATCACGCTCTCCAGATTGCTAAGAAAACTGCTGCGGAGCTTCTCAGCCGCTTTTGGAACCGCCCGTCCTATATCCGCCAAGAGAAAGCGACTCACGTCAGCTGATACGGGCCTGTCCAATGGATGGGCCAAACCACACAGACAGGCTCCCCTTGGATTGCCCTCATCATCTGCTTCAAATAAGAGAAGAAAGAAAACAGGTTTTAGGTCTGAAGAAGGGGGAGCGTCAATGAGGAAGAACACCCAGCTATTCCCACTGCCTGATACAATGCTAATGATTCGAAATGGGGGCTAATCTGACAAGCCAATTGGACTCACAATGATAGGGTTTGACTTTTTGACTAATGACAAGGGATGAACTCTCCGCTAGTGCGACGTACAGTTGAATAGCCCTGGGCGATCACCCAATCAAATGTGCAAAATGTTGCAAAGTAAATTGTCTAATAAAGCAATAAAGTAAGGGGCTTGCTAAATGATTTGTCTTTTAACTATTGTAATGGAATTTTTTTAACATTGTTTTATGTCGGAATGTAAAAATTATTACAAGTAATTAGAGTCATTCTGATTCAAATCTCTGCTTGGGCTTGACGTATTTTGCATACTTCCACCGCATATAACAAGTCAGCTCATAAAAATGCAGTCAGCTCGTGAGTTCTGCAGCTCAGGCGAGATTGGAGGCTGTCTAAACTAGCGTAAAACTGCCTTCGCTTTAGAGCGAGAGAGATGGGGGGTGGGTGGGGGGAATCCAACATCATGTAAATTTATTTTGTCTCATTAAGGAGAAAGCAAGGTTCTGCATTCCAATATAGCTGCAGCGTCCCCTTCCTGCAGCCAGCGACTGCCAAGTGCCACCTCCACGGAGATTTCACACGGGGACCTCTCTCCATTTTACCTGTGAGGCTGCTACCTGACATGCTTTGGAGCTGCAGAAACAAAACTCAGAAGGAAAGCTTAATATGACATCCTAATTCTTCAGCTGTTCAGAACATGCTCAGACAGAGGCAGCGTCTTGAAGCATATATTTATCCAAGTCTAAATGTTGAACTGGAAAGTCTTTTGGAAGCTCCAGGCACCAGGCAGCAAAGCTCTTTGGGAAGTGGTGCCCACCTCGTGCGTTGCAGCTTCCTGGGATAACGATACTGCTAGCATCGTCCTAGCCAAAGAGACTTTCTGTCCGCTAAAATGGTGGCAACTTTGCCTTTGGCTATTAAAAACCTGTCACTCTCAAGCCAGGTTTAAAGTCATTGTTATTGTTTGATTTGTACAGCACCCAGCACAATGGGGATTGGAGGTTCTGGTGCTACTTCCGTGCAAACAACCAATAATCACCGGCGTGCCCCGGGATGCAGACTGAGCAGATGTCGAGGGGTCGTGCTCCCCTGTGGCTGTTGGTTGGGACGTGCGGCTGCCATCTCCCAATGGTTCTTCACGTATTTCTTCTGCATGTTTATGGTCCCCTTCAGCATTTTAATAAGCCTTTAATTAATTGAATTAATGAGTATGCATCATCAGGCCCCAGGGCTGCTTGGGAGGAATCCTGCTGAGGCAGTTTCACAGCTTGCCACGGAATTTACATGTTTTGTGTAAGTATCAGCGAGCCCGAGTTCTAGATTTACACTGCCTGTGTCTTGCTCCTTGGCCTAAACCCCACCCTGGAGAGTCGTGGCGGGGGATGTGGGAGGAGCGGGAGCAGGGCACTGTAAACAGACAGCAGGGACTCAAAGCAATCCTGAGAAGGTAACATCCAGCCCTTTCCATGACTAGACCTGCCATTTCCCTGCAAAGCAGGCCAGGTAGTGGCTCAATAGTCAACAATATTACCAACGCCTCCTGGCGGCTGCGTTGACCTCACAGCATAGTCGCTCGTCTCGTGTTACGCATTCGGGTTTGCTCTTCCGCAAGTGTTATAACGATTGCCCTGGAAATAGCCGCCCCACAAATCGCTGCGCTCTAGCATAGGCTGACCCCCCCCCCCCACTTCCATTTCTCCCTCCGTGTCCTGTAGAATCTGAAGCCTTTTGAAAGGAAAGTTCAGCAAATCAGAAAACATGAATGAGCTGAAATCACGCTCAGACTGAATACAAAGCACCAGCTAGGGTGGTCAAGCGCTAGCAGAGCGGGGGTTTAGTATGGCTGGTCCCGCAGGTCCACGCTGTCAAAGAGGTTTTAATCGAACGCCAGCATTCAGCCTGCACTTTCCTGTGTCCAGGTTGGTAAGTGCAGCAGCTCCAGTGTATGTGTGGCATCGGAACTGCTGTGCTCATGTAGGTGGTATGGGTCAGCCCTCTCCCTGCCGGGTGGGGAAGGCAAATGCATTTAGCACACAAAACTGAGCCGTTGCATGGGCAAATGCTGGGTATGAAAGACTGGCTGGGCAATGACTTGCCCATCAGGAATTCCGGGTGCAATTCTGGAAGCTGTAGTTGTGACACTGGCTCTTAGTATCAGCGCTGGCACTGCAAGTCCAGGTCTTGTGTTGGGACCAACCCTCAGAAACCTTTGCACCAAACTTCTCCAGAAGGGATGGCACTCTGCGTCAGCACAGCGAGCTGGGATGGCCGTTTGAAAACGAGATATAAATACTTCATGGGCGAACTGCCTCTCTGGATGGGCATGTGACAGCAAAGAGACCACCTCAACCCACTGAGCAAGGCGAGCTGGGGCAGTGACGGCAGGGGCTGCTGAGCGGGTGTCGCGTGCCCCTGCTATTGAGCCCAGCAATGCAGGAAGGAGAGTGCGAGAATGCAGAGCGGTCGCAGGAGAACAAGATGGAGAGGAAAATCCTCACTCAATTGTAAATGGAAAAATGAAACTAATTTAACCATTAGAAAAAACAGCCTCCCATAAGTCAAACGGGCAGCTGCCTTCTCTGCGTTTGCTGTGTACTGCAAATCAGCCTCCAGCGAGCTTCCCTGGTTGAGAAGAGGCATTTTATAAAATCCCCTACAAAATCAGACTGTAGGGTTCATTTGGCTAGCCAAAACCCGGTGGCAGAATAATGTAGATTCGGGCCTGAAAAGAAAAGAGCAAAAAGCACCTCTGTGAGCACACACCATGCACAACAGAGACAGTCCTCTGCAAACACAAACACTGCACAACAGCTGCCCGTGACGACGTCGCACTAAGGGACACCGTGTCAAAAGGGCACACCCAGAAACATGCCTGCTCCCATGCCTGGTTAGGTGTGTAAATCAGGGAGTCACATGTGCACACACCCATGCACATGCTCCACCCTGAGCACATGCGCGAGTCCTGCACATGCCCTTTGGTGCATGCACTTTTGAAGCTCTGGGCCTGCGTGTGTGGGGAGGTCCTGCTGGGCTTTACACGCCACTCGTAAAGGAGCTTCCATTAGGCTGATCCTTCCGCTAGCCATGGAGAGTGGATCCATGTCACTGTTGGCTACGTCAGCCCTCACACCTCCCTGGTAGCCGTACAGGCCAGGCGCATTGTTTTAAGGCGCTCTATGGTGCAGGAGAGCATCCTGCCAGCCACCAGTGCGGATCACTAGGTCCTGCAGCTTGGAAAATGCTCCATATTGTCATTGTTGACACTGAAAAGCTCAGGAATGAGGGGAAACCATTGTAAGAGCAACGGGCACAGGGTGTTTCCAGGGGTTCAGACTCTGGCCTGCTCCTATAGCCAGCAGTGGCTCCCAGAAAATGTTCGGTGTATCAGTCATTGCTGCTTCAATACTGACCCCTGAAAAGTGGCAGGTGAGAGACCGAACCCTCCCTCCAGTTTGTTCCCATGTGAGTCTGCATTTACAATGCAAGCCAAGAGGAAAGAGGCAAGATTTGTGGTTCGAGAGAAGCTGGGAGGACTTGATGGCTCATGGGAGAACAGAGCCTTTCGTCTCTAGGTCACCAGTTGAAATTAAGTGCACACGGCAGGCACGGCCAGGGCCAGCTGGCCCAAACTCAGCCGGTGTTCACAACAGACTAGTATTCAGGCCTTCCTGCAGCATCCCCAGGAGCGCCTGGCCTAGCTGCTAACTGCACACAAAAGCTACCCTGGTTTCCCATGAATACTGCCCAAGGAGACCTGACGAGAAAGTACTGCGAGCGTTCCAGAATCCCAGAGCCTCTCCCAAGCGTACCCGCGTGGAGATGGCAGACTAATGGCCAGGCTGGCAACTTTCAAGAAGATAAGACACAAAATGCATTTTGATTCCACACCGTGTAGGATTGTGAACTAGCACACACACGCTCTGGTAGCGCCCTGCTACGGGAACAGAGGTTCCTTTTGTCCTATCCCGGGTGTGTCCAGCAACAAAGCTTACCACCTCTACAGCGTCCATCCACGGTGTGATTATCAACGAAGTCATCTTCACCGTACCCTGGGAGGTGGAGAAGGCCTTATGATCCCCACTGTAGAGATGGGGATGCTGAGACCCACGCTCTGAGTTAAGGTTGTTGCTCAAGCCCACCTAGCAAGTTAGTGGAGAGAGTAAAGCCGAGGGGAACTCAGTTAGACCCCTAGCAAACATCTGCCTCTCAAGGAATATTAATTTCTGCCTCCCTGGCTCTGGAGGGACTGTTGGGTGTGTGATCATGTTGCAGATCTACTGCTGGCAACCAGGGGGGATCTTTTACTCGCTGCTTTACGTGTCACGCACAGGATGCAGCATCTCTGTACCAGATCTTTTTCCTTCGATTTGCCCTGTTCGAAACCCCCTGTGTAAGAGACCATTTCTTTACCGATAAGATAGATGGCCAGGAGCTGTGAGACAAAGGTGATAGGGAGACAGAGGATGATGGATAATGTGCAGATGATTAGCGGACAGGCCACACAAATTCAGATGGAGAAAAAAATGTTACCAAAAATGTCACATCGCTTCTTCTTTGGTAAATTCAGTCACAAATCCAAGGTTTTCAAGTACATCTTCTACTACAAAGCCTCACCAAAGGTAAGTTTATTTCTTAAGGGTTCCCCCGTAGCCCTGCTCTTTGCTACATAGGGTTGTGTTGCTTATTGGAGCCCCGGGGACTGATGATGGGGAATAACCCCCTCCATGCCTTGCACCTTCTGCACAATGGGCAGTACCACAGCTCCTCAAAACACCCAGCGTTTGGGCAAAGGAGGTACTGTGTCACTCACCAAGCACCAGCCCTGCTGTGCGCGCGGTACGTTACATCCTGGTCCCTGCCCCCAGGAACTAGCATCCTAGGGCAGGAGGGAGAGTGCCTGGGGCAGGAGCTGGGGTCTTGGGGTGAGAGGACGCACTATGGGACAGGTTACTCTTGGGGGCTGCACAGAGGCCATGGGGACTGGGCTCAGGACTCAGGCAGGGCTTTCTGATTGAGAAGACAGAGAGCGTCTGTGCTGCACCGAGCGGAACCCAGCAAGCTACAGCCGTCAGTGTTGGCACAGAGGGGGCCAGGGTGAAGCCACGGTGGCCCCTTGTCCAGACCTGCCCGTTGCTTTGCACTGAATGGAGAAGGCAGTCGAGAGCCCGCTCCCGTGAGTGCTGGTTCCAGCCACAGCCGGGCAAGTCTCAGGCTGCTTGCCGCGCAGTGAGGGACTGTTCTGGGGACCGCTCTCCCCTCTAGTCCAGAGACAGCCTGCGCCTCTGACGAGCCATGGTTATACTGCAGCGGGGCTAGACGCTGAACGCCAGCCCTCACCCAGGGTGCCCAGGCCCTGGCTGCTGTCTCCTGGCCCAGCTCGTCAGAGAAGAGGACAGAAAAGCTGGCCGTCTGGAACAGCCCCCGTGCCCTGCACTGCAGAGAAAGCCGGGGAACCCACGGCGCCGTGCCGCCAGCAGGTGAGAAATGTGGAGGAACGGTCTGTGCGCGTGGGGCTGGGTGAGAGCTAGTTATCGACAAGTTGATGGCTGGTGCGGAAGACTGCCTGAGGTTATCAAGGCAGCAGCAGCCACTTCAGAGCCGGGCTGCTGTGAAGCGTTAGCTGCCAGCGGAGCTGCACTGGGCTTTGCATTTCCTCCACCGCCTCATTAATCCTGATTTACAGAAAAAGGCAGCAGGCTGGGGCCCTCTTAACAGGCTGTCCAGGCTGCTGATTTGCCTTCACTGAAGACAATGGTGCCCCCGAGACTAGGCCACAGTGAATTATTCAAATCAGCGGCGGGGAAGGGAAGAGAGAGGCTGCGGGTTCGTCGGCTAACGCCCCATAGACACCCTTTTCTATGTGCACAGAGATACAGCCATGCTGCTTTTAGCGGGGCCGCTCGTGTGCGTGGATCAGCCTCGTTAGCATGCACAAGGCCCTTTTCCCAGGCCCCCCCGGCTGCCAGCGGGAGGAGGGGGTCAGACATCGCCACTGGAAGTGGAAACAGTGTCCGTCATTTGTAAGCACCTTGGTGCTTTAGTAATGGATCCAAAATGACATTCCTACCTGCCTGTCCCCAGGGGCGGGGGGATTTTGACAGAGTGCTGTGTAAGCGTGTGCTGAGGTAATGACAGCAGACTTCGGTAAGACGTGTGTGTGTGTGTGTGTGTGTGTGTATGTGAGAGAGTGGGGGGCGGGGGTGCAGGATGCCCTAATCAGAGCATACTGTTAACTCTAACGTTTCCCCTTTCTGGAGGGCACAGCCACAGACTGAGCAGCCAGATCCCACATTTCCACAGCCAGCGATAAAGACAAGACAGCAGTGTCGCAGGAAAGACATTCAGAGACAGGCCGGGAAGAAGCCTGGCCAAAGATGCCCTGTTCTGGGCATCATGGCAATGGACAGAACTACTGTGGTGCAGGGCACTTTCAGGACTCGTCCTTGATGTGATGCGCACTCTCACAGGGGAGCAAAACACATAACTAATAATAATAATAACGTATGATTTGTTTCACCATAGCACTTAGGAGCACCTGTCATAGATCAGAGCCCATTGGGCCAGGATCAGTACACACACAGAACAAAAAGATGGCCCCTGCCCCAAAGACCTTACAATATACGTATGAGACAAAAGACAACAGATGGCTACAGGCAGACTGACAGGTGCAAGGGAACGGGACCAGTCAGCATGACACCCGCAGTCTAACTGTTGTCAAGTTGTGCACTGACACCTTGCTTATGAAAGCATCTAGCTCTGAACAGCAAAGATCCCTTCTCTGCCAGGGCAGCTCCTGGGGGACAACCCTCTGGGCAAAGTCTTTCCCAGCCTTCCCTGAGCAGCACTAGGTGCCACTGAAGGCACCTTCGGGCAGGGGTAATGCAGCCTGCTGAATGTAGGACTTGGCAGGTAAATAAAGGGAAAATATTGGGCTGCCAAAAATCTGAATATTATTTGAAATATTTAAATCTGCTTCCAGGAGCAGCTCCTCCCTCGGGGCCCTGCTCCTGTTAGTAACCGGTTTTCGTTCGGCTAATGCTAAAATTGAGACAGTAAGTAACACAAAGTGCTCTCCCTGCTTCCTGGCTCAGACAGGACACATGCAAGCAATGTGCAGCTGGGTTTACAGCGCCTGATGAGACAGATGGGAAGTGGTGCCCCAGCGCGGGCAGCGTTTTGTTATCCTGGAGCTGGTGCTGGGTTCTGACCGTCCAGTGGGAAGATCCTAAACCCGGTTAGAGAAAACAGGGCACACGCACAGGGGCTCACCCGCTCCGACCTGCTTACGGAGCCCCACGGGGCGTAACATTACACATGTGAGCACGTGTGGTAGTGATGGATGGGCCCAGGCTGCAAAGCCGTTCTGTGGATCAGATGTAAGTGGCCCATACATTCAGAGCGTTCAACTCTCCGGCTTGGGTGGGGCTGAAGCTGTGACTTTGCCAGCCATCCGCATTCAAAAATCAGGAGCCAGGCCCGCAAAGTGGGGCTCCTTTTCTTTGCCGTCTCTTTCCTGAGCCTTGGGAGTCACTCGCGCCGCGTGCTCGAGCTTCTCTCTGCGGCCAGGAGGGCTAGAAAGTGACTGGTTTCCAAATGAAAGTTGAAATTCTCTGGCATTCTTGCCTCCAGGACCTGAGACTGTATGAAAAATACCAGATATCTACAGCAAGACTCCCAATAAAAGACACAAGAGTTGGCAGCCCGGGTGTTCAAATCCAAGCCCAAATCTCTCAAACTAGACACCAAAGGTGGCAGGAGATGGTTCACTTAATCCAGCTGCTCACAAGGAAGATATGAATGGGTGGTTTCAATGGAATCACTGGCATACTTCAACAACGCACGTGCGTAAGTGCATTGGAAGAGCAGGGCCTAAATCGGGATCAATCAGAATGACCGTGTGGTCTCGTCGAGATTCAGTGTCTCATTTTCAGTAGTTTTTAACTCCCATTGACGTCAGTCAGCTTTGTGGGTGCTCAAAGTGTCCCCTCACCTCTGTCAGTTCCCTGTTTGCAGGAGAAGACCCCCAGATTGATGGGGTCAGCTGGGTACTTTATGGTGACGTTTGACTGCCCGGGTGTTTTACAGACAGGCGTTTCCCATCTGCTTGTAAACAGAATGCAGACGCTGACTTATTACTGCTCTGCTTAGTTATTTTTCAATGTAAAATGCTAATAATGCCTTAATAAAACAGTTTAATTACATGAAATGCCCTTTATTAAACATAATGACCATACGGTTGCGAAGTACTTATGGCCACATTCATTACAGGAGAAAGTAAAGCTCCTCGGGTGACACTGCCCTGTCTTTACTAGGGGTCTATTTCCATTGTTATTTCTACGCACACACACTTTAATGATTCGAAATTAAAGACGAGCATTTTTCATCAGGGAGGGTTGCGAGCTCTTACCTGAGCTGTCATTACATGCTGCATCCGGCTGTGCCCATCACTTCCCAAGTGAAGCTGTCAATTCAAGAGGCAGTAAAGAGCAGTCACACAGTGGCCCCGCCTGTCTAGTCGGCCACCATTTAGCTGCTGCTTCTTTTCATTTGTGGGGCCTTTCTGGAAAGAGGCAGCTGAGGCACAATTTGTCTAATTAATCAGATGGAGACTTTATTTGTATTGCAGAATTGTTGGGCTTAGCAGCTTTTAGCAACAACCGGGCCCCTTTTGCATATCTACTTGGTAGGAGTCAATGCAGGAGTGCACTGCGAATACACCTTGCCCTGAAATCCTATTGGAGACTGGTCAGTAGTGGCCAATTAATCTATTACCTAGAGATACATTTTCCATTAGCTGCTGAATCACTGACTTCAAAGCAATTAGCATAAGTAATGAACTTTAGAGCTGCAGAACTGAAGAGGATGTTAACCCCTTCTTCCCCAGAGGAGGCAAAGGGCAATTTCAGGCTAATTAAGAACCTGGGATCCAGGAGTCCTGATTCTCCCCAGTCCTGCATCATTTACACTGGTGCAAAGTGGGTGTGAAAGGCTCTCGGATCAGACTGGCAGCATGACACCCACTGCACTGGTGCGAGTGATTCCCCGCAGAGGGCAGGGCAGTGGGGGAGCTGGCCCAGACAGGAGATGAAGGAAGAAGTGATAGGGGGGACGGTTGAAGCCTGAGGAGGGACAGGATTGCCAGGGTCCAAGTCCTGAGATTTAACGGGGCAGAACCATCAGGCCCAATGGGGCCGACTTGAGAACGCCGTGGAGCTCCCAGAGATGGCTTTCCTCCTGCGGGAAATAACTCAGCGTCGCAGCACACATGGGACTGGGTCACTGCTTATCTCTGTGCACTTCCCCCGCTGCTCCCCATGCCCAGTGCCCCCTGCCAGCGCTCAGTAAGATGTAAAACAAATTATAACCTTGGGTGTGAATCACGAGCAGCCCATGTTACGGGTGACTGAGGTTTGGCCCTGCAAGCAAAGCCCAGGGACTGCACCCCTCCCATCAGCACAGGAGTTATCGTGGTCACCCAAGTCTTGGGCTCCGCTTGCCTGGGCTATTGCCAGCTCCCTAGAAGCTGCAGCTAGTCCAGACAAAGGCGCGCTGCCCTCTCTTTGAGTGGGCTGGGCTGATGAGCATGGCATGCCTGAACTCTGCCCCATGTGCTGGTTGCAGTTTAAATGCTGGGAGAAGCTGAAAGTGCTGGTCACTATATACAAAGCCCTTAAATGGACAAGGCCCAGCCTACCCTATAGACCAGCTCTCCATCTCCAGCCCAGCACATGCCCTGGGTTGGGAGGCTGAGGTGCTCTCCCCTACAAGGAAGCCGGGGAGGGACACCGCCCTTGCTGGTCCTATGCCTCTGGGATTCTCCATCTTACAAGCTTGACTATGTTGGCAAGAGCTGTGAGACGCTTCTCTTCATCAGGCCATCCCAGATGATTTAACAATGAAATGTTGGTCTCTGTCTTCCCCTAAAATCGGTAAGCAGCAGGGAAATGGGGTGATTTGCTTCTGTTATTTTGCTGGAGAGACTCACTGTAAACTTTGTAATGTGAACCTAGGCGCTGTGTGTCTTCCTAGCCAAGGGTCCTCTTGGTGTTTCTAGGATACTTACCCCTGCAGGATCCAAGCACCAATTACAGCAATGGGTGCCTTGGTTACCGATATCACATCAATATCAATACCATGAGCCGTATGAAGAAGGTTGGTCCACCCCTCGGGCTCTGGACTCAAAGGTACAGATCCTAGCTTTGGTGGGGACTAAAGAACGGAGGATGGGCCAGGTGGGATGACAGGTCTGCAGCCAGACATCTTCATGCCAGGCTGGATGCAAAGCAACACAAGAAAGAGCCATGCTCATTTTTCAGCTGCAGCAATTTTACGTGTAATTAAGTTTATTAATCACGTATATTAGTGACAAAATGGAGACACATGATGGTCGTAGCCTACCCCAGCAGACATTCATCTCACAGGTGTCTCTGCTGATTCCCAGAGCCCAGTCACTGTGAGAAATCATCGCCATTCAGCAGCCATCTGGTGACAGGACAAGCAAACCCAAGGAGCTTGCCCAGATCATCACCTCATCCCAAAGTGCCCCACTGCACATTGCTCTCATGAGCAAGGCAGAAAGTGGGACACATCTCCCTGACAATGGCTTGTTCAGTCACTTCCCAGAACAGGGCCCAGGAAAAGCAAACAGAAGCCTGGAGTAAAGGCTGAAGAGGCTTTTGAGGCAGGTTTCAATGAACTCAAATAGTCCCTCCAAAGGATCCATAAGCACCGAGGTTGCCGAGTGTGACAAGTGTGGGCGATGGCGGTGTTAATTTACGGAATGTTATCTATATCTCTGTGGGTTTGGTGGTTATTGTGCTGCTTGCTAAAGGGTACCTAAGGGTCAGATCAGTCTTAGCTTTGGTCAGCAGGATCCAAAATCAATAGCTGGAGACAGCCCCAATCAGATGAACCATGTAGGTCTTCATTCCTTTGAAGTTGAACTCCACCGGTGTGAAACGAAGCTGGCTGATACCATGGGGGTCACAGTTTGTGACCACAGGGGGATTCAGGCAGGAAATCCAAAACAAAAAGCTTGCATGCAGTTAAAAGCCTAACTTCTAAGGAGACAGGGAGACAAACGGTCTGCCGAGTAGCAGGCTGTATGAGGGTGACAAGTTACCAAGGCCCTGCCAGGCCGCCCTAGGTTGTGAGGGAAATGGCAAACTCAGGTAAGGCAGCCTGTGTACAGCCTGTTGTTGTTCTCATCCGTTTGTCTCTGGTTGCTATGTCCCTATGGATAAATAAATAACACTGTCCGGTGTCACCCTGTTCATCTGCTGCTCACAGCTCCCAGCGGGAAGCCAAACCCAGCTGGACCTGCTGAGGAAACGCCGTTGGGGAAGAGGGGTGCTGTCCGCTGGTGATCCGGTCAAGAAGGGGTGAATGCCAGCACTGCACCCTGGGAGAAGGGCAGGGATGGGCCAGGCCCGTCACCATGGAGAGGCCAAGAGAGAGATCAAAGGTACAGTTCACCAGGGAATTATCACCCCAGGCAGCCAAGGGCCCTCACCCGGTGCCAGTAACTTCAGTGGCTTTGTGAACACTGCACTTGACCCCAGTCCCCAGATACAATCGCTTCAGGAATGCTGGGAATATCCACAATCAGGTCTCTCAGGGCCTGGCTCAATGCACTGAGCTCAATGGAGATAGTCCCATGGGCTTGGATGGGCCCCTTGGAAGCTTGCCCTGGGACAGCAGCCTTCTTTGGTGACAGTCATCATTGTTCTCCCAGTTCCTTTCTGATTCAGACTCCTGCCCCTCTCGGGCGCCCCAAGGAAATTAGTAGTTACACAGAGCCTGCTCAGCCTGGCAGCTTATGTGTCCAGGAGGTCTGGCGTGCTTCCCGTCACAAGCCAACTAAGGTTCTTCAATGCAGTTTGCGTTTCTGAGCTGTGTTGTGCTGGCAGCACTGGCCTGGGAGGCCGCCAATGCCCTCCAGGGCACAGACTGCAGGGGAAGCCCCCGTCTCGTCGCACTGTAACAGCAACTCTTTGGGAAAGCACCTCGTGGGTTCCAAATAAAGTTTCTCTACTGCCTGTTAAACCAGTACTAAAGCAGCTTGGAAACTGGTTTATTATTCAAATTGGACTTTAACGTGCAATAACAGCTGGCAACGCTTTCCAAGAATTAACTAAAACGGTAAATAAAACCCCAGTGAGATGAAAGTGACAAATAGGATTTAAAATCATGTTATATATTTACAAATATAAAATACTCCCTTAGTCAGAGGTTGGCTTTATTTACATGTTAGGAGCAGGCCAGCACTTTCACTGTTCCCTTTACGCTCAGAGTAGCTTAGGCCTGACTTTCCTCTCTGCTGACTTTGCCTGAACCTGATGGCATTATTTATTCCTCTGGTATAGTGTTCTAATGAATAGTATTTCTCTCACCCTCTTCTACAATCCTGTTCCCCTCCCTTCAGCTGCTCACATGAATCTGCGCTTAGCTCAGCAGGCAAAAACGCTAATGGATAAGTATGGCCCCTGGGTGCCGGAGACCCACAGTACACCACTGGTGCGGGGACTGATAGCTCATGACCCCCCTGTAATAACCTCGCGACTCCTTGAGGGGTCCCAGCCTGCAGCTTGAGAACCCCTGTGTTCTGCATTCTGCTCCTCAGGTGCAATGTTACAATCCCTTTATGCTTAGAAAACCCTGTGAGGGCTCTTGGTAAGGCACTATTCTGATAGCACCGTGATGAGCACCGGTAGCTAGGACTAAAGAAAAGTCCACTATCCTTCCTCCTAAGGAAGCCTGCTAATTGCCGTGCAAACCTCACACAACGGAAGAGAAGAGGCCTCAGCCCAGTTTGTATTTCAGCTGGGGAAGCTGAGAGTTACACACCAGTCTTTGCGCTCGTCGTTTTAGTTTGTGAGAATTGAGAGGACTCGCGTGAGCTCGCTCTGGACATTACTGAGAGCAGGTTAGGGGCCTGGCCCGGCCCAGCCCAGCCACAAGCAGCTTTTCTCCTTGGGCAGCCTGCAGAGTCTCAGCCTATTAGTGATTTGCTGTTCTTCGTGGCCCTGGGTGAAGCCAGAGGCTGCAAACTCCTCATTTAGCCAGACTCCGGGAGCCTGGCACGTGGTTATTAGCCCTGCAAACAGAATGCTGGGCATTGTTTAGATGTTGCCGGGCTCTTCGTTCTGACTGAATTTAGTTTGGTCCACTTAAGAAATACCAGCGGGAGACTGCTAAAGTGAGGAGACTCCAAGACTCCCTGCATAATTTCCACTAACTGGCTCCAGTACCCCCGAGACGTGAGCTGCGTACTGCTGCCCTGGCTTCCTAACAGCCTCCAGCTCTGTTGGGCTACACCGTTGTGTTTTCTCCTTTTAATGAAAACAGATCTGCAGTGGCAAGGGTTATTTATAGGGGGAAAAGTCATCACCTGCCTTTCATCTCACCTGAGAGCCTCTCGAGCCCTTAGCTTAGCCCCAGGCTGAGAGCAGGTCAGGCTAACTCGAATTAAAATGCTCTAGTCTGGCATGGGCCTAGATTAAATCCCTATGGCAAAAGAAACTTCCCTGGGATTAGAGTGTGGCAAGCCTACGGACACTGGCTGGGGAGCTCCGAGGCCAGGGCAGGGCAGTAATCCTTAGGAGTTTCCTTCCTGCGGGTATCATGGGAGAAATGGGGCTTTTAGCTTTTCTCTCCGCAGGACAGCTACGGTCTGGACCAGTCCAAGAAACTCCACAATCCCTTGCCCGGCTCCCCTTAAAACAGCTGGCAGCCGTGGAAGACCAAGAAAGTGATGTGTGTATTGTGCTCAGTGCTCTAGGCTGGACTGCAACACTGGGACAGGGCAATATTCATTGTGTTAAAGAACTTCAGTGAGAACAGCTTTGCCACTAAGATAGAATGCATCCCCGGGTGTAATTGCACTGAAGACAATGAGCAAATTGCCCCAGGGATGACTTTGGCCCAGTGTGGTCTAATAAAGATTTAGTGCTGATACGACAGCTTTAATTTTCTGTTGGTGAGCGTGCATGGTATTGAATATGACAGCATGAATGCTGGTGATAGTGACACAAAAGGCATGAAAGGGGACACAATTTATACAGGTTTTCATTGTGTGCTAACAGCTCCCTGCCTCCTTCCTTCTGTGAACTTCCCTGGAACGCACCGGGCAGCTGGGGCCTGTTTAACTGAAAGGGGAGTCGTTTGAAACCAATGCGCTGGCCTCTTGTTTCAGTGAGCAGAGGATGCCGTAGGGAAAACAAAGATCTGCTGCAGAAATGCTGCTGTACAAAGCCAAAAGTTCCTTGCAAACAGCTCAGATTCTCACCCTGGATTTGCATGCAGGAGTTTAGTTACCATATTCTGCCCCTGGGATCAGCAGCAGGCAGACTCAAACAGAAGTGTGTCGGGCCCATCATAAAGCAGGGATGACACTGTGGCAGAGAGACACGAGGGCAGATTTATACAGGTATGGGCCCAAATTGGCATCCTTCCTTTACCTGAACCCCGGCAAACTTTGCGGGGTCTGATTAAACTGGATCCAGATCTCAATCACACCTTGTTTTGCAACCAGAGCTAAGTGCCCTTTGGCCTAATTCCAAATGCATCTTGGAGGGGCACAGGGGAACTAGTGGGTTGTAAGACAGAGGGGGCAACGGGTCAAGTGTGGAAAGGTGGAAGTGTGCCAAAGTACAATTTGTGCTTTACTGCACCGTCTTTACAGAGCTCGTCAGAAGAGATTTTTACTGGGAGTGCAGCAGGACAGCCTGCGCGGAAGCGTGCCCAGAATGATTGCGGGCTGCACGCAGACAGTCGGTGTTGTGTCAGTGCTTGACGGAGCACTAGAACTACAAATCTTTCAATGCGGCAGTGAAATTAGCCTCAGCAGAACCCAGGAGCAGGAACCTGAAGCCTGAGAGCAATGACAGGATGAAGAAACTTGCAGTCCTCAGACAGGGGTTATCTGTTTGAAAATCCTGCTGGTCACCACAGCACGTTGCTGATTTTATAAATATAAATAAATGGTTTGGTTTTTGGTATGAGCTCTCGCACCTGCACCTAGTTTTTAAAGTTTCCTGAGATGTGAGTTAAGGACAAATGTCGGGTGCTAATTCATTAAAGAAGCTCATCTCATGTAAAGCGGGTCAACATTTTTCAAACAAAAAGTTTTCGTTTGTTGTTGAAATACAGCCTGTTTTACAAAATGAAAAATGTCATGAAAAACCGTCGGCTTTGTGAGAATTGATTATTTTCTTTGTACATTTTTTCCACAATCTTTTTTATCGAGGCGTTTATACACACACTGATGTTTTCCATTTTTTTTAACAACAATTAAAAGAAAAAAAAAAAAAAGGTCCGTTTCAAAACCTGCAAAATGGAAACAGTTTTTTTGTTTGTTTTTGAATGTTGACAGTCACTCATCGGATGAGGCTGGTTAATTCAAAGCCTGCACCAGCTCCCACCGCAATCTAGCCTGGGGCTGATGTCAGACTTTTCTAGAGAGCTGGTTTTGGATTGGGGAACACAGTCTGGGAGAAGGGAGTTCCCAGCTCAAATGGAGAGCTGTCGAATGAGTTTGTTTTGCCATTTTTAGTATTAAATAACATACAGTATTTCTGGAAAAGAGATAAAAGCCAGTTCCATGTTTGTGATGCAGAAGCAGATTGATGGTGTGCAGACGTGCCAGTGATAGTGCCAGAGACATACTGGGAGAGAGAGATCAGAGAGACGGGGGCCTGAGCTTCACCTGCAGGAAAGAAGAGCTCTGTGTTTGCCCCCACCAGCTAACATACATTCAAACAACAACTCGTCTTGTTCACACAAGAATTTCCACATGCACGTTAAAAATACAAGTTTTTTCTTGTGTGGTTGTAGCCTATGTGGCCTGTAACAGGGTCAGCTGCCTCAGGACCAATGGTGGCTTTGAAGCACCCTGCCTCAGTTTCCCCTTCTTCTCACAGCCCCTTAAGAATGCCATATAGTCAAAAAGGCGTAAGACAGAAGTCCCCTCCTGGGTTTCTACTTTATTTAAGTCTAAACAAACTCAGAAATAAAGTCTCTTCCACTCAGAGTTCAGCTAAGCCCAGCCCCTGAGGGACTATCTTTTTCCTGCTCTCTGAGCTGCTGGAGCAGACACCAGGGCAGGCTCGCCCTGCCTTCTCCCTGCTTTGGCTTCTAGTGGTTACTCAAGCTCCTTTCTCTCCTCCCTCCTGGAATAAGGAGCTCCTAGTCCCCGGCCACCTTTTGGGGAGCTGGGTCATAATCAAACCCCCTTTCACTCCCTGCAGGAGCCGGTCCTGCTCCCTGCAGCTGCTTTCTCAGGCCAGCTGCACCCGCACCCGCACCCACTCCCAGCCCGGCCTCACCTAATTCATTATCACCAGCTGGGGAGGTGAGCTGGTCTTGTGACCGGTGAGGCTGTGGCCCCATTTCCCCCTCAAAGGGGGCAACCCCCCTGTGGCAGGGCCTGACAGCCAACGGCTGGACAAGAGAATGGCCCCCGTGTGAGTTCAGAATCAGGCCCATGTGCCAGGCAGGATCGTTCTCGCTCTAAGGTATTTCTCAGGCACGTATCCACGTGGCGTCTAAGTGCTGCCCGAGTGCAGCCACCTGCAAGAACTGCCCCTGGGCCGAGCAGGGAGTCCTGGTCCATGGCCCACTCCGCCCTTTGCCTCGGCTTTCCTGTGTCGGTGTCTCTGTCCTTCCTGGGCGCTGAGAGGGGAATGGCAGAAGAGGCTCTTTGGGTGGGATTTCCCTCCCACCCGCACCTCTCGGGGTTCCCGATCTCACAGCCAGCACCCCTCCAGCCTCGTCTGGGGATGAACAGACCCGCTCAGCATGGAGCAGAGCCAGCCCTGCCAGGGCCCTTTGGAGGTTCACTTGTCACTAAAAACAGCCCAGCCACTCAAGGCTTCTCTTTTGTGGCCTGAGTCTCCCCAAGAGCCGGATGCGTCAGGCTGGCCGGGATCTCTGAACCCGAGCGTCGGTTTGTGGGTGCTTGGGAGAGCTTTGCAGCGGAGCATGAACAAGACGCCTGCGGAGCAGACTGCTCCCCCAGCTGTGCAGAGCGCTGCCCTGCTGGCGAGCCAGGGCGCAGCCTTTATTTGCTCCGCTAATCGGCACGATACAGTGATTAAAACTTACTAAACTAAGAAATCAATAGGCCGAGCTGCACCACCGTAGTGCGACAATATCTGCAGCTTTTAAAAGCACGAGCTGCATTTCCTCCGGTAATTATATCAGCGCCGTGCTGCCGGGTGACTGGAAACAGACCCCCAGCGCCAGCGCCCACCGTCCCCTTTTGTAAAGTTGCTGCTGGAAGAACCAGTTGGAGCTAGTCTCCGCGGATGCACAAGCTCCCTGTCAATCAGTCCCCAGGCCCCGCTGCACTGTGGGAATGAGACAAGAGACCAGCAGCTGCTGCTGGGGAAGACGTGCAGCTCCTGGGCGGCTGGATGATGTTAACCCTTTCTGAAGCTGAGGAAAGCACAAAAGGCCGCTGGAGCGCTGGCGCTAGGGCTTTAAATCAGGCCCGCCTGTCTGCACCCTCCTCCTGCTCTTCGCTTAACGCAACGGAATCAATAATGATTGATCAGGTTAAACTGAGCCCAGGGTTGGGGGAAGGGTTACAGCGTCTACTTGATATCCAAGCCCACAGAAAACAAAGGCGTACTCGCCCGAAGGGCTGGAGGCAGATTTCTGTCAGGGCCGCGGTAACGCTTCTTGGGAAGAGATTTGTCTCTATCAGAAGCTCTGTCCCCAGCAAACACATGCCAGGGGGTTGAGGGAAATGGGAACAGTCAGATCATCCTCCCTTGTCCCTGCAATCAAACACAGAGGAATCTCCAGCCAGGAAATCTGCCTATAATCGGCACCACTTGCTATAATGGACCCGTCGGATCACCTGAAAATAGGTATGAACAGCAGAGGCAATCCCGTACAGAAAGGCAGGGAGCACAACAGCTGCGAGATGAACCAATTGTTCAGTTCGGCCATGGAACTCAAAAATTAAACAGAAAACCCCAATCATTTTGTGTGGAATGAAACGTTTCCTTTCATTTGAATTTTTTCACTTCTTAATTTTTTTTTGTAGTAAAAGTTTTTGAAAGAAAAACCCATTTCATATTGAAAAGTCAAGTGTTAAAATGAAACTTCTTTGAATTTATTTTGTCTGTTTGTTTTGTTGTGGGTTTTTTTTTTTCCAATTGAAACAAGTAGGTGAATTTGACACAACTTCGCAAAACGTTTCAGTTGACTTGAAGCTGCATTTTTCAGCTAAAAAAAGTTTCATCCAAAAAATGTCTCCCAGCTTTACTGAGGCTTCCCCGGTCTAATGAAATCACGTGGTACAGTTATTGGGGCTAGCCCGATCTACCCTGGGGGAGGCTCTGGCCTGCTGAGTCCAAGGATTTGGCTGTCAGGAGGCTCCCTGTGGGACAATTAAAATATTGAGGATCATAGTGCAAAGAGGCTATTTGGAACATACACAATGGTTCAGTTAAACCAAGCCCCGTGTGAGTCACTTGTGAAAAGCAGCGCTTTCCCTTCATTCATAAGATACAAAGCTGTTCTAATTCTTACGGTTTTTATTCTTCTGGGGCGAGAGGGCCCACGCATAACTTTTTCAGGTCCTGTACAAACTTGTAACAAGGGCTCCCTCCCCCACACACCACAAGCCCTCATCTCACACATACAATCTCCTGAGCTATGACATTTTTTTCCTCATGGTAATGGGGATGCAGCCTAGGCCGGGCGCCTGGGCCGCGGTAAAGTGTATCCTTCCCCCGCCATGTGGGGCCCTGCATCTGGGGTAGCTCTGTCAGCAACAGTGCTGGGATCTGTATGCCTTGAGCTTCCAGACGGGTAATGCTGCACTTTCTGCTAACGCCATGGGAACATGGAATGCCGTCCACATGAGTAAGGGCTCACAGCTCCTAGGTATGGTGTCCGATACTCCTCCAGCCCACAGCGTGCGTATTTATTACCCCGTCAGCCCCCTGAAACCATTTCTACAAATGGCTAGGAAGGCCCCGAGTGGGAGCTGTCCATCTCCCAGCAGCAAGAGATATGGATGATAAATGTGCTGTTATTTGCTTGAGGCTCTTCCTGGAAATACCTCGGCCCACACAGCTCCAGCACGCAGGAGGGTGTCCTTGTAAAATGAGACTTGTCCTCTTTCCCCCGCTCGCTCCGTCCCAGTGTCCCCCATCAGTCGTAGTCTCCTTTACAGCCACGCTGGATTTGTCAGTTTGCACAGCTTGGCTCTGGGGCTGTTCCGGCGTGACGCCCGGCCGAACAGCGCTCTGTCCTTTGGGGTGTTCCCAGTGCTCCTGCTTCCTTCCGCATGGATTCGCAGGGCTCGGTGGGGCAAAGGGACTGGTCAAGAACCCTCTCAGCTCGAGCGCCTGGGCCAGCTTCAGAGGCCGCCTAGAGTCAGCAGTGGTGGGAGGCAGACTTTGGCGTGGGGTGGTGGTGGAAGGCCGGGGTGCAGCAAGACAGCCCAGCCCAGCGATGGGCACAAGGCAGACAGGCCCCTGGTGTCTTCCTATTTCTCTCCCCTCGGCCTGTAAATCGCTTCTACTCAGGTCTGTGGGGCCTGAAAGGAAAGTGTTGGCCTGTCTCCAGTGGCAGGTTAGTCGGCTGCTCAGCACCTCACCCCGGGAGAGATGGGGAGAGAGAACAGCCAGGCTGAGCTCTCTGAGCCCCTTCCTCTTGTTACCAGTCAGCCTGCGGGCGGGCAAATTGGGCTGGGAAGCTCTAGGGTGACACGTCTCTCGTGGGGCTGTTGTTTTCTGTTAGTGAGTTAATCTCTGGGGTGTAGAGAAGCTAAAAAAGGCAATGACAGCCGAGGCCAAGTCCTCTCAGCATGGCAGCACCCCCCAGAGATCGCTGTCCCCTTCCCAGGTGCGAAAAAGGCTAGGCACTGGGGAAGGAAGGAAGGCAGGCAGGCACAGCCGTGCAGCGGGGATTCCCTCCGGGGTGCTGGGGCTGAAGGCCCGGGGCCAAGGGCTCTGAGTTACTGGATGCCAGGGAAACGGCTGCTTTGCCACTAACCATAACTCACTGTTTATAAAGTGAAATTCAAGTTGACTGTTTGCTGCCCGTAATAATAGGATTCAAAAGATGGAGGGGAAAAGTTTGCATTTTTTTCCTTCAAATTTCCATGGCTCAGATTTGATCAGCGCCTGCTGGGGATTGCAGTTCTGTTTGATCTCATTTGTGTTGCATTTTTTGATGTTACATCTTGTCATGGCGTATTAAGTGCCATCAAGCTCCGTAATGCAGTGACACGAGAACCTGATGCTACACGACCGACAAAAATGTGCTTGTCCCCAGAGAGATGCTGACATTGTAATATCCGCTCCCTATTTGCACCAAGAGCAGAAGGCAAGAGTCTCTTTCATGGCAGCGCCTGCGTCTGACTCTGCGTCTGCGAGAGGAAAAGCCGAATTTCGTTAAATCTGACGTCCGGGTGCCTGATACCTGGATGGCCTCAGACTAAGAGAAATATTCTTATTCAGTGGTGGCTCAAACAGCTTTGGGCTGTGAAAGAGCAGATTTGGAGGGTATCTGAAATACTTACTGACTCTCACTCAGATTTTCAAATCTTTTGCCATCCTGGGCTTGATTGCCTTGTGATTTGCATCATGAACATTGGCGTGAAAAGCCTCCAGTAACTGCACAGGCTGGCCCAAGCCCAGCCATATGCCCGCAAACAGGAGCCGTGCCTGGCTTCCCAGCTCACACCCCATGCACAGGACACACCAGTAAAGCGTAGCAACAGAAAACGTGGGCTAGTTGCACAAATACAGAGGGGCGGCCGTTGGGGGGGGAAGACCAAGGCCGTGTGTTCAACCCTTCCGCTTTTGCTTCCGCCTCCTTGGCACGTTACAGGATTGGGCAACAATGGAATGATGTTGAGCAGCCCGCCGAACGCTCCGGGGTCTGTCTACACTGCAGTGTAACCCAGGGCTGGCAGAACTCGAGTTCGCAGCCCCACGGTTTGTTAACCCAGGCCTAGAGCGTCTACGCTCGTTTGTAACCCCACCCTGGGAATTGTTGAATTCCCAGCCTGGGGCTCCGGCGTCTACACTGCATTACGTGGGCCTGCGTCCAACCCCCCCGTGTCCCAGACTTCCTACCGCCTGCCCAAAACGTGGCCATGCTAGCCCTTTGTTCTCTGGACAGTCCCGTCCAGTGGACGGCCACGTTTTCCCAGCCTGCACCACGAACGAAGACAATTGGCCCATGGACTGTGGGATACTTTTGGCAAACTCCCAGAGCACGAGACCAGTGGGGGCCGCGTCCACACTGTGAAGCAATAGGGCCTGAAAACTGCATCCTGGCTTGACTCAAGCCTAACCCCCTTTTATCTATTTATACACATCTCGTGACATACACACCTCCGGGTCCCAGGGCCACGCGAGGGTGGAGAGTCCCAGCCTGAGCTGACAGCCTGGGCTTACGTTGCAGTGTAGACACACCCAGGGTGATCCCTTGCGATACAGTCCAGTGTGATCACATTCAGAGGTGAGCAGAGAGCACGTACAGGACAAACGGTGGGTCCCAGGGATCGGTGGAGCAGAGTTACTGCAGTCCCTAATGGGGGAAGAGCAGCGAGGGCCTACGGTCCCTCTATCCAGAGCCAGCCAGAGGAAAGTCAGGGGGCCTGCTGGAGAAAGAGGCAGTTTTCATTAATGCCCAAATGGCAGAGCCAGTGTTGCCCAGGCAGAGTAGGTGTGAACGTGCCCAGAAGCAGCCCTCCCACACAGCCACCAGGCCGGGCTGGCAGCGAGGGTCACACAGACACCTGTGCTACTCTGCAGAGTCGTGAGCAGCCCCCTGTGCCAGGGGACCGATGGCCTTAGCAAATCACAGGCGGGGCAGTAACCATGCCACAGGACAGGCTACTCACAGGAGCCCAGTGTCTGCCGCCACCAGCTCCCTGAGCTGTTGCTTTCCGCTGTGTGGCTTGATAAGCTGAGGCCAGTGCTCTGATCACCACCCCCCATTCCTGCTTGGGACTGGTGATGTACCAGGGTGGGCATGAAGCACCCCCGTTTCTACTGCAGTTCTTGGTGCTACAGTTCCCCTGGGGGTGGCCTGGGACCATCGGGTGCAGCTATCCTGATCCAAAGCCCGCTGACATCCGTGCAGTTCTTCGCTTTCACTTCAGTAGGCTCTGGGTCAGGCCCTCCATGAGCAACGAAGTCCTGATGTTGGAGGAACTCTGGATCGAGCTACAGACATTTCCCTTTGGCACGTCTCACTTTTCCTCTTCCTTTGGTTTGATAGAAATTCTGACCACAGGCCCCAGGCAGGAAATCACAATCTCCAGCGTCTGGCCTTCAAGCTGATCGGGGAATTCGGCATTGTCTCCCCTTGCGGTGTTTTTAACTGGGCTTTGCAGAGCTGGTAAAGGCGCTGCCATTCCAGGAGGGTGCAGCTTCTGGTCTCCTCCTCAGGTGGGTTCCGATGCACGGGAAGCATCTTTCCTGAGCCCAGGTGCGTTTGGTGCGGGGGAGGAGGGCTCACTCCATGCAGGTCAGAAATGGTTGGCTCGCTGAAAAGGAAAAGAAGTGTGGTGACCTAGAGCTGCGTGGGCCGGGGAGGACGTGGGTGTTCGGGGGGAAATTTTGACTTTTCATCAAAAAAGCCCAACTCCCCCAACTTTTTTTGGCAACTGCAAACTTTTTTTTTCTGCGGAAAACTGAAAAAAAAGAAGCAGACACTTCCTGCCAACGTTTTCTTTTACCCGATTTTCCACCGGAAAAGAGTTTCAACGGAAAGGTTTTGACCAGCTCCATTATGTACGCATCGCCCTGCCCCAAGCAGCGCTGGGAAGGCGGGGGACATGCATAGCACGAAGTGTCCCCCAGCCCGGATGGGGCACTTGGTTGCTGGGGTTGTTTTGCCGGGTGCTCTTTTGGCAGCGCGGTGCTGGCTGAGGCTCTCTTTGAACGGCTGTCTCTGGGGTGCAGAAATGAAGCAATGCGAAGGCCCATTCCGTTCTCATGCCCTCCGGTGCGTTTCATTTCAGCAGGCTTTTTCCCCGCTGTCTGACAGCTCACACAGCCTCACCCTGTCTGAACTACGAATCCTGAGTTAGGTGTGTAATGCGGACGGAAGATGAAAAGCACTAACTAATCCCCAGCGCATCCTGCCAGGCAAGCATTATCGCTCTTCCACCTAGGGGAAACTGAGGCAGAGGCTAAGTGATTTGCCCAAGGCTCCTTAGGACTTGTCTACACACAAAGGTGGACTGGGATAACGAAAGTTGTGATTGTATCCCAGTTTAGTTAAAGCAGTACAGTGCTCTGTATGGACATTTTTATACTGGCTGCGGCGGGGCGCCTACCCCGCACTGGCCAAGCGGGGGTTAAGGAGGGTGGGGCGAGAAGCCGTCAAGGGGCAGGAGCGGCGGGGCAGCCAATCAGGACCCAGGAGCCCAGTATAAAAAGGGGAGTGGCAAGCTCTGAAGCAGAGCAGGGCAGTCACTCCCAGGAGCTCAGGGAGGGAAGGCTGCCCGCCTGCCCTCCCGGTACCTTGGAGGAGATCAGCACCCTGAGCGGGGACGTGGCTGATGGCTCAGCGAGAGCGGCAGGCCCTGATACAAGGGCGGAGGTACTGGGGCTGTGGGGAAGCAGGGGAAGGCTGCTGGGCCACACCCCATCTCCCCTAGGCCGCTAGTGGAGTGGTGGCGAACTATAGCAGCCACTGAAATAAGTGGTGGGAACGGGACTGCAGAACCCCCCAGAAGAGGGGGGTGGACACGGACTGTGGCTTGGCCGGCAGGCCGAGCCTCGAAGACGGCAGAGAGCCCTGACGAGGTCAGGAAGGGAAATGTGACGGAGCATGGGCCACGGACGGTGGGGGTGTTGCCACGAGCTAATTCCCAGAACACCAGCAGGAGGCGCCGGCCGGGCGGGGAGTGGCTGACAGTCCCTCACACTGGCTCAGTTCTGGTTTATATCACTTTACCTTCTGCCTGCAAATTTACTGATACAACCAATTTTTAGCCAATATAAGGCAGTCCATGACGGAGTGAGGATGAGGCGCAGGACTTCTTGTCTGTGCTTAGATCAGGTAGTGAAAAGTGAAAATATTTAAAAAAAAAAAAAAAAATGCAAACTGGGGAACCGGTTATGTTTAAAGACAGAATTGCACTGAGGTGCGCTGGTGAATTTAAAAACATCCTCCTCTTTAGCTGGCGTACACCTGGCTGGGAGAGGGAGAGAAAGATCAGCACTCCAGGTTCACACACCCCAGGACTGCTTGGGAGTTCCACAGGGTTTTTGAATCCTGGATTATTCCCCTTATGGCATTTGCCTGGATTGCTCCACAGTCACTAATATGCGAGTTGACTGATTTCCATGGTAATGTGCCGAACAAGAGCCTCTTCTCTTCAGCAGCAGTCGTGGCGCTCAGCCGGGGTCCCTCCGAACGACGCAGCATCCAGTGTAGTCAGTGTGGCATGCCAAAGTAATTCTGAGTGAAATCCCACGGGATTTATGTCAAGGACAAAATAGTATATCCCATGGGTAAATATAGTTAGCACAGCTGCAAAACAGAATTTATTTCTTGTTTGCGATATCATTTTAAAAGTATGGCATAGGGAAAGCTTTAAAAATGAAATTATAGCATGCAATAAAAACAGCTCATCGGCACTGTATTCAAATTATGCAACAGTAATATGCCGACTTCATAAATAAACATCTCTTATTAACCCTTCTCTGAACAAAATGGTCTTTTGCCTGAAATAAGCAGTCAGGATGATTTGCCAGAGAAAGCATCAGCAAACAACTACCAATGATTTCTAACGAAGGGTTTTAGTACCTGCAAAACCCAGCGTGTTAATTGCACAAAGACAGAGTCATTTCTGAAAGTGTTATCTCAAACATCCCCTTCATTCAGCACAACAGTGGGGGAAGGGGGAGACTGGTGACTGAACGGGCTGGTGAATGTGGAAAGCTCCGTGACTTCCTGTTCATCTTACAAGTGAAACGAGTTCCAAGGTCTCAGCTTTGGTTGTTACAAGAGGTGGCCTTTTTCCCAATCACAGACCGATACTGCTGGTGTGGAACTTGCTGGTCATAGGCTCAGAGTTTCTAAGACCAGAAGGGAACATTACGAACATCCCGGCTGAATTACTGCCCTGACTGAGAAACCAACCCAGCGATTCCTGCGTCGACTCTAATACTTACACTTGAAAGAGAGCTGACCTTTAATGGGCTGACAATCCCCACTGATAAACCTCCATCTCCCACTCCATTGGATCTGCCTACGCCTGGGACGAACAGAAGATTTCACTAGCTGCTCCCATCTGCTAGATGACTTGGCTGAGAAGCACCGGTACATGCCTGAGAAGTCGGGGCAGGGGAGGAGGGCGCGATCTAGATTACAGACAGACTTGAAAACATGGCCAGCGTGTGAAACCGTACAGCGCCGAGCACCACAGGGCCAGGATCGCTCAGGAGGGTCTCCAGGCCCTGCTGCAAAATGAAGAAACAACAGCCCAGTGCTCTTCCTACCTTCTTTGACTCTTTTACTAATTACCGGTATTTTTTGTGTCCCTTCTCCCACATGGCCAGGCAGTGGAGCTGTGCTGGGTTTCTGCTATTCCAGTCAATTATTTTCCCTTTCAGCAAAGAAACCTTTCAGGTAAGATGGGAAAGCAAGGCCCTGAGCAATTATCTCAATTTATTTATTTACTCATTCCTACTGCACCTGTCATCAAGGCACCGAAGTGCTCTGATTGCAAATCTTTAATCTAATTTGTATTTTAAGCTATTTAATTGTTAGTTATCCCATGGCACTTTCCCTCCTTAGATTCCAGCATCTGACCAAATTCTAAGTCAGGTAATTCCATCTGCCTCTCTCCATTTCCGTTAAATATGGTACCCATCACTTCCTGACCTAAAGAGTTCTCTCCTGCTCCGTCCCATGCACTGTTCAACAGCTTCCATGCTCAGCCCTGGAAGTGGCCGCAGAGCCAGCACAAAATACAAAGCTGGACAACACGACCTAGCGGCTCCCTTCCAGCCCGAATGTCTATGACTGAGAGAGAAAAAAGAGTCTGTGGGGTGGCTGATTTTCACAATGCCATTGGCTACTTTTTCTGCCTGGCTTTTCTACCGGTTACACGGCATGACTTTGAGTTATTAGGCAAAGCACAAAGTGGCTAATCAATTTTGTTTGCATATGCAAGTTGAGACACTGTCATTTCATTAGCTCAAGTGAGGACTTAGCGCACTTTGTGCAGCTTCAATAATTCTCTTTAAAGTTATTGAGAAATGTATGCTTAATTATATTTGCATATGAAAAATAGAGTCTAATTAGTTTGATTGATTATTATTTTAACCTTAATGACATTTTGAATATCTGTCCCAACTAATAGCAAACGTATCTCTAATAAATCACTGAATTTTTACGGCATGGTCTATTGCGCTGCCTTCTGAAATATATTTTATTAATATAGCAGAATGTATTGAAACTGAAACAAGTCAAACAACTGCTCATTTATTAAACTATTTAAATGTCAGTTTTATACAAGAGTAATAATACAGGAAATATGTTCTTCTGAAAGACATCTGTAGGCTAGGGATACTCAAAATATTAGTTATTGCAGTAAAATATATTAAGGAAATAAAAATTCAATTAGGTCATTTATTACACTAAATAAATGCATATTGACTAACATAACTGTTTTGAATTAGCAGATGTACGTTCCTTCAAACTCTCTAATTTTCCATGACTGATCCTGTTCAGATGATTCCTTTCTCAAACACACAGCATCAAACCGCATTCAGTCGAGTACAGAAATGTGTTTGTGCTGAAGAAGGCATTAGCAGCTACTGGCTTGGGCATCCTAGGGGCATTGGTAGAATACCCCCTTTCATCACACCTCTGGAGTACCACCCCAAGACACAGAGGGAGGTGATTGCCGATTTCAAAATGAAATGAGCCCTGTATGTAGGCCAGCTCTAATTGTCTATTTGCTTTTTCGGCTCCACACTGCCTCTCAGAGCCATGCCCGATGCAGAGAAGGCAAATTACTGCATCTTCATTTTGAAATTCTGAACAAATCTGCAGAATTTTTGCCCCAGAGTCTGCAGCCATCTCTGCGGGGAAACCAAGTGGATCATTTCAAAGGGCTCCTTCACTCACAGATAAGACACTAAACTGCTTCATTAGCACATCTCACCAGGACTCTCCATCTAAGGGCTTGTGTACACAGGGATGTTAATTCAGATTAATGAAAGGTGTGAATTTAAAGCGGAATAGCTGTTCCTGATTAACTTGTTCTGGAATAAGAGTGCCTTATTTTGAGTTCATTTAATCTTCTTCCAAAGTAAAATTGAGTTTTATTTTATTGCGTCCCGTCCAGTGACCACCTCATCTCCCCCTTGTGGACAGCTCATCATCTACTCATCTCCTTCTTCTCCCTCACCTCTTCCCAGCAAGGGGGAGAGAGAGCAGACTGAGCTGGGGGGCCAGGTCCTTCTCCCTGCAGCTGAGGCTGCCTGGAAAGGATCCACAGCAGAGTTAAGTGGTTTGTTGAGAACTCTCACCAGGCGGCTGAAATCTCCCCATGTTTGGGTTCCATCCAGAAATCCTGAACCAGGGTTTTCCATGGAAGGCAGGAAATCTGCCCTAGTGAAGACAGTCCTAGAGTGCTGCATGGCCATGCAAAACCCTTTGCTGAAACCACTTCTACAGTGCGTTTAGCGCCAGGTCAAGAGCCTGGAGATGCACATTCTCTCCCTATTTCCCGAGCAGGCTCACCCTGGCAAGCTGTTCCCACACTGCCTCTGTGCAGTGCCGGAGGGGCCAAGGGCGCTCCGTCTCCACGGTGTGCTGAGATTCCCCATTATGATTTGGACACCTCTCTGCCCGGAGCTCATTTCACACAGGCCACCAAAGAGCCGTCTGCTCGTGATGACTTTTAGCCACGTCAGCACAGGGCGGGATTTCGTCTAGGGACTGATGCCCGGAGCTTGCCAGTCCCTGCAAAGCTTCTCAGGGTGAAACACGCAGAAATGTAGGTTTATCGGAGAGCTGAGCCTCCGCATCAGCAGCAAGAACCTTGGGGAAAAGAGCCATCCACTAAACTGCTGCCCGCCAAGAAGTCAGAACTGGGATCTGCTTCTGTATCATCCTGGATTGAAATTCGCATGCTATGGTGGCGTCCCTGCCATCAGTGCCTTAATTAGAAATTAGGATAGTCACAGTGGCATAAATTAAATCAGACTAAAGATGATTAACAAAGTAATGCAAGAAATCATTAAATTAAACCACCGTGCCAAGTCCACTGCTGATCTATCACAAATTTCGACTGCTAATGAGGTCTTAATTAGTAAGTTAGGTCGAAATAACTCATGTCATTCAATTCAGAGAAAACACATTTTTTTTCCCAGCGCTCAGTGCAAATGTATCAACTAATGGGACAGAAATAAATAAATAAACAAAGAAATAGCATCCTCCCCTTATGAGAACTATTTGCAACAAAGCAGCAGATGTGATTTGGGAGAGGATTTGTTTAGTGATCTCAAAGCTGAATGCAGTGAACGAAGCAAAGTCTGTGCACACCGCGGTGAAGGCGATGATCCACGGGAGGGGCACGGGACGTGTCCGACCATGCTGGTCGAGGAAGTTAGCTGGCTCTTTTTCCCCGTGTAATAGCAACACTCGGGGCTCTAGCCTCTGAATGGACTACACGAGCAAACGGCCAAAGGCAGGGAGCTCCCTTTGGTGCGGCTGCGGGAGGAAGCCCCCACATGTGAGCCCAGGCAAGTCGCCCACGAGGGTCCGACTTGGCAGCTCTCCGCACATACGCAGCAGCAGCTGGGGTGCTCAGGCCCTGCATCGCCACATCTCCTGCCTCAGTGCAGAGAGGGGACGGATAGGCGGACCCTCAGCGGGTGTCAATCAGCGGGGCTTCAGCTCCGCTACACCCATGGAGCCAGTCAGGGATCTGGCCCCTTTGACGCCCACGGAGCGACGATCAAGTTACACCCGGGATGCTGATGGACACCAGCGCCGAGCCCGCTCTTCTCTCCTCGTAGCAGCAGCACGTTGGGCCATGTACGGTGTCACACGCCTTGCGCAGACCTGGCATCTGAACCCAGGGCCTCGCTCGCCGTTGTGGAGCAGAGTCCGTCTGCCCCAGCGCTGCGCGAGGGCAGCCTGGCAACAGGAGAGACAACGGCCAGCCACGAAGCCGTCCAACATCTTCGGGGAGTCACGTGTGTGTACTGGGGCTAGCTCTGCTCTGACCCTCCCCCTTCACGCCCACTGCCGCTGGTCTCAGCTGCAGGACGCTGGAGTGAAGCCACGGCAGAGTCTTGCTTGTCTGCAGAGTTTATTAGTAGGCAGCCCAGCCATTGCTTTCTCAAGAGCCTCCTTATCAATCTAAGCTCCATAGTCTCCTCAGTGTTTTCCTCTTCCGCCTGTGCTGGTATTTCTCTCCTGGACTTGTTAGGCTGGGGGTTCCTGCTGTAAACACCTCGACCCCGACCCCGACCCCAGCCCTTTGGGCTCTGGTTGACAGGACTGCACCCAGGCAGCAGTTTGGGGATCACGATCTCCTGCAGCCAGGAAGCTGTTTGTGCCAGGTCCCCGTGGCTCCCGGCAGTGCAGGCTAGGGGCCCCAGAGCAGCATGGCTTTGGGAAGAGTTTTTGGGCTAGGTGCAGCCAACTGGCCATGCCCTGGAGGAAGGTATGTATCTACCCACGATCCCCGGGTGTGGGGAATGCTGCTAGCCAGGGTGAGATACGTTGCATCCGTGGGCGCCTTTGGGTAAAGACAGTACATAAAGGTAAGGTTTGCATTCCAGCCCCTATCAGCGAAGCTCCGGTAGGAGACGCAGTCCGATCGCAGGGGATCCAGGGACATGGACTGTCCCTGCAATATCGCTTCGGGAGATTACAAGAAAGCCACCGTGTGAGCGTCGCTGGGCACGTGGGAGACAAGCAGCTCAGAAAACCATCCAGATGTCGCTGCCGAGGGAAAGAAGTCTGCAAAGTTTTCCAAAGAGCCGTGAAGTCATTAAACGGCTTCCTCCCTCCTCCCTGCCGCCAAAATAATAGAAACATTCACAATAATTTTTTAATGGAAAAGTTTTTGACATGCGGAGGCAGAAAAAAAGCCCAATTTGTGCAATGATCGAATCCAGGGATAGAGCAGCAGAAACACGCAGAGCCCCCAGCAGAGGGGAACTGCCAGGCTGAATTGCCTCCTAATATAGCTGGAGGAGAGCCTGACTGAAAGGAGCATTGAGGGAGATGGGCACTGAGCTGGACACGGGAGTCTCTACAACACCCAAGTTAGTTGCTGAACATGAAAAGCAGCTGCCAGGAATGAGCAGGCAGGGAGTGCTAACGCCTTTCATCGTAACGGGGCCCCGGCCCAGAACACATTTGCTCGCTGATGGTGCATGCTAGACATTCAGAATCAATCTGCCCACTCCTAGAATGCAGCCGCTGCTGGCGTGGAACACCAGTGCTCGGTGACATCACTCAGCATTCTGAGCAGTAATCCCCTTGCAGGTTCATTTGGAGGCAATATTTCTCTTCACGCCCTCTTCTAAGGTATCTTGTAACATGCCCTAGCTGCTCTTCTATAGTCCGTGTACCAGGGCATTCAGATGCCAAATTGAAGTGTGCATCTCCTGGTTTCCATATATCTGGCGTGTCTTTTTTTGCACACCACCAATGTTCCTTTACGGGATCTAGGGGGGAGAAGCCTGAACTGAGCATTTCCGGATGTCCTCACGTGTGGGGCTGGTCTTCTGAATCCATGTCCCAGCAGAGCCACGTGGGGCAGCAGCACCTGGCACTCCCTGAGTGCGGTGTCTGGGACTGGATTTAGCGCTGACTGTGGAGAAGTTCGAGTGCAGGGCCTGGCTCAGGCGGTGTGAGCTCCATGGTCCTGGTGGGGCTCCATCTCCAGCACACACCAGGCTCCCCTCGTGAGGGACAGTTTCCTTCTGTCAGGGGGTTGCTTGCACGTCTGCCAGCGGAGGTCAGAGCAGCAGCGGGCGAAGCGCTCGCTATGGTAGCGAAGGCCAGTCCCATGGAATCAGGACAGAGACTTGGAGCTGTGCTCGGACCCGCCCAAATCTGATCTGGGGACTCAACAGTTAGAACTGGGCTGGTGTCATTTCCTTGTTTAAATGTGTGAAAGAAAATGAATAAATGAGCAATTTAATTCAGGGCCAAAACTCAGCTCCTCAGAACGGTTGCAGCCCTTTCTGGTACACGTCGGTGCCCTGGTTCTGATCAGGAAACCACCAAATGCGTTAGGCAACGGCATTGTGAAAATCTGCTGTTCTCAGGGCCAAGGGCCTGAGGGCTTTTGTTTTTGCTGCTGCCTTCCCTGTTACACACAGCCCGAGTCCCCAGCCCTTTAGTCACTGAATGCTCAGAGAAGTACCAGATCTGCTGTCCCCACAGGGATGGCATAGACACTTGCTGGTGCAGTTCAGATCAGGATCAGCATCTTGCTTCATATCACAGCACAGAGATACATGTGCAAGGAAACCGATAATAAGTTTATCATCAAAGATTCAAGTGATCGCGCGTAAGAATATTGGTAACACATGGTTATATATTAACCAAAATCATAACATGCTTTCTAGAGACCTGCACTTAACTGAGAGGTGAACTTTATGTCTCAAGAAGTTATCTCACCCCCAAAATCCTCTGCCGCATTTCAGCCAAGGTCGGCTGAGATCTCGTTTTCATGAATGCAAACGCGCTGCCTGTTTACTGCCTAGGTGCACGATAAGAGGGTGTCTCCTCCTCTTTCACTTATACTCCTCCCAGTTCATCGTCTGTGCTCAGAGACAGGATAACCAGCCCTGGCTTGTTTTCCTGTGTGCTGCTTCCCTGTTGACTTCACGTCTCTTCATTGACTCTGTCCGTAAATGGACATCCATTGTGTTACCTTATGAAGCTTAATTTATGCCTGTCAGAGAGAGGTGAATAAACATCTCTTGTCTGACAGAAAACCAGTGGGTTTTCAACCTCAGCTGGTGACTCTGACCTTGACACAGACTCTAGGAACATATTTCAGTGTACACACATAAGTCCTTACGTATTATCTGTACGTTCATTTCATAGTGATACTAATGACCAGTGAGACCCTGGCTGTTAGTCTAGTTCTCACATGATATTCTTTGGTGAACCAGAATGTACATCCTGGAATCAGGACATTCCTGTAACTCCCTTGGTCCATTGGCATTAAAGGGTTTTTAGGTCCCACAGCTCATTTGATGAATGTGTCACCTTTCCCTTGCATGTGCATTGTCTGTACACAGGCTGAACGTCCCTCAAGTTTATCCATGGCTCCATTCATGTCTTTTTATGTGACGTTCTGATTGCAAAGGTTCCACATTCAAACTGCTGTGACTGGTCAGAGAAGTCATAAGATGTAGTTTCTGTTCCCTCACTGGACAAGCTGTTCCAGTGTGAACCCTGTAACTTAATTCCCATTTTTGCCAGCTAACTTGCTTGCTCACACGTTCACAGAAAGCAAATGCTCAGGGTGCAAGCTTAGTCCTTTAATAATAGAACTGACTCTTCATGGAAAACTTTTGGAATTAATTTTCCCTCACTGACACGTTGGAGGTGGCAGCCCCACCTGCCTCCCTGGAGACTTTCTGGGCATGAACATAGCAGCAATGTGAAGTGGACCAAATCTGGGCTGAGTTTAGAGAAGTGACTGGTTGCGCTCTGCCAGTTCCAGAGTCAAAGAGGACGTCTTCCTTCGGGGTTACAAAACTAAACTCTCTGGCAAGGGAGGTTGCACTGAAGGTTGACCTGCAGAACAACGTCTCCAGGAACAAATGGCAACTAGGCACTTTCAGATCAAAGACCAGAGCTGACTGAGCGCTGAAAACCGTGTTCATCACCATGTCATATGTCAGCAGGCTGCTCTGCTGGACCATGTGTGTGCGCCTTCTCCTTCCTTATTCACAAACACTCAAAGCACAGGCTAGTGTTTGCCTGGAAGTTAGACACCGGTTGTCATTTGTGTGTGAACAAGGGGACGGCCCACAAAGAAATATATTTGCTCTTCGTTAGCCACCATTCATCAATCTTTTTTCCCCATATCCACCTCTTTTAAAAGCTTCAGTTATCCAATCAGGGGACACAAACAATACCATGTGACTTAGGTGAACAATTTCACGCCCCGAATAACAAATAGCTGAAGTGAATGACCTGTGAATGTCTGATAGGCTGGAATCTACACAGATGATCCTGCAAGTACTGACAAATACTTCCATTTGCAGAGCTCAAGATTAGTTTTTGTAATCAGGAAAAAGGGGCCAAACTCCTCAGATAATTCACTTGCAAAGAGCAGCTCAACCAAACAGATCCAGGCAGGGGCCTGCTGGAATGTAACAGAGCGGGGTGCGTCCAGATGTGGTTGTGTGATTTGGCTGGGAATGTTCAAGGTGCACAATAAATACAACGCGTGATTTCGCATCAGCCTTTCTAACAGGGATGTCCCTGGCACAGGCTAGTCTAGGGATGATTAAAGGCTGAAAGGAGATGATGGCATGAAATGCAGCTGAGGAATCCCATTTGGTCATTCATCCCCCAAGAAATGCGCTGGTCACTACTGGTAGGAAAGATGGAAACGGAAAAAAAAAGCAAAGCAAACCCAACCACACCACATGGACCTGGGCCGGCAAGTTTCTTAATTAGAGGCTGTGTCTGCCAGGAGATGACTCTGGACGGGCGTTTGGAGCATGACCTTGCAGCTGCAGAGGGAGCACCCATCTTCCTGCGCCGCCTGAAAGGCTTGTCGCGGAGCTGAAGTGAAATATTCAGCAGCGTTCTGTACTGCTCCAGAAGATTTGCAGCCACCGCAGAAGAGTACAGATAGCACCTGCTGAATGTGTGTGCCGTGAATCCCCTGCTTTTGAAAGGTGGCCTGGGAAATCCAGGAGCAGCTCATACCACGGCGGGTAGCTAGCATCACTGCTAAGCTGGTAGGGCTCTTACAATAGATAATAGACCCTGCATTTGGGCTCCACAGTGACGAGGATTAGGAGCTGTGGTGCAACAGTGCTGCCAGGGGCAGTGGCTGATGAGTAATAAAAGAGAGAGGAAAGCAGTCTGAGAAATTAACAAAGCAATGCATTATAAAGGCAATTATTGATAGCTAGGAACATCAGAGGGTCCTGGCGACAGGCGCTCTAGGCAGCAGCTAATGATTTTACTGACAACTAGGGAAGAGCCAGAAAACTGGGGGGAAAGCTGAATCGGTGCCGATTTCTGAAAAATAATCCCAGACAGCAGCTAGATCCCAGCCATTATCATCTCCCACGTCGCGGTAACGGTAAATGTCAGAGAACACATTCTGAGGAAAATATTTGTTTAGAGGTTAAAGGAATGACAAGCAACAGCCCCAGCTGGGGGTTATAAACAATAAACCTTGCCAGACTCGATTGGTGGTGTCAACAGGAATTGTTTTTAACAGTGTGTGAGGGGAAGGTAGCAGACACAATACATCTGTGTGTGGTAAGGTATCAAACACTGGATATCAAACAGAGGAAACATTGAATGGTCCCATTCTTCCTTCTTGAAATCAATAGGCGTTAGGCAGCTAACCTGCTTAGGCACTTCTGAAAATCTCAAAACATGCCTGTCTGCATCCTTAGGCACATAGAAACTTTTGAAACTCTGACCTGGCGTGCCTCAGTACCTACAAAGCCCCATCCACACTGACTTTCCATGTCCACCTGAATGGTGGGCAGCAAGCTCTGGCTGCCCTGGGAAGGCCTTCATCTGAAACCCCATGAGGTTGCCTGAGACCACACGTTTATATTATCCTTCCTTTGCCTTCGCACCTTTTGCAAAAAATTGGGTAAAAGCCGTGAGACTAAAGCCTTTCATTTTTTCATCAGTTTGGGTCTAAGGAGCAATTTGTAATCATTTGGGAAAAGCATTTCTGCAACAGTCTGGACAAGAGTACAGAGAGAAGTTAGGTTAACAAGGGATGAAGAGAGTTAATCTTAGAACGTGGTGTGTTGTTGCATCCAACTTTTCAGTATGCTATGGGAACACACAGTCAGTGACTGAATGTGATTAAAGGCTAAAGAGCAAATGGTAGATTCTCTATATGGTAAATAGTGTCTTTAAGAAGCAAACATGCCTATGATGGGTTTGGAAAGTGTGTGTCTGCAGAAAATACTAAGTGGCTAGTTAGAAAGGGAAATGGAAGTGTTAAAGTCTCTCTCTTCTCACCTCCTCAAGGCTTGGGTACACTTTAACCTGGGTACCAAGGCTGAGCTGAGCCTCTTCTAGCTCTCTTCCAGTGTCATATCTGAGCAAGAAGGGAGCAGCGCTGCGGCTGGAAACCTGACAGGGGAGATGAATGACAGCTGAGGCTCCTTCTGGCTTTGCCAGTCATTTCATTCCTCTTAGACTGAGGGTGCTGGACTCATGGTCTCCATCAGCACTAAAAAGCAATTCTGTGCTTCTGGGTCAACCACACCAAAATGCCTCGGCTGTTTCCTTGCAATTCTCTCAAGAGTTTGGTACCTCAGCATGTCCCCAGCCCTGGAAATAGCAAATGGATGAAACATAAATGAACCCTGATATTATAAAAGGGCACTTTACACCCACAATATAGAAGCAACGGTAACAAGAAATGATCAGAAAGAGCTGAGAAGGGCGACCTGAAAACCTTGTCTGCATGCATCCTGTTCTGCTGTCTTGACTATCATGTGGGGATGTGTTTGGGGAATTAAGCAAAGCACATCACTTTTTTTGCATAATTGAATTCTCTGCATATTTTTTTTCTTTCTGTGCATAATCTTCCTTTCATGTTGTTCAAGTACTTCCTAGATAATTCAGAGGTTACTTTCCTTGAAAAGAAAATACTGAAAGAACCTATGGCACTATATCCTTAAGTATTCCACTTGTTGTAAACTCCCTGAGGAACGTTACAGACACTAATATCAGTGAAAAATATTCAATACATTTCCAGAACAGCTCTTTGTACTTGAAATACTCTGGTTTCTATTAAAATAGTCTCATCTTCCTATAATTTATAAGGACTCAGTTTCTTCCAAATTCTATTTAGCCAGGGCATTAGTAACGCCAATTAAAATGTACCGTTGCCGTGCGTGAAGCCCTAAACCGGTATCTTTGCATAGCACCAAGCGCGTGTTGCACCAGAGCAGCTCGGAGAGTGAGACCCTCACTGAACACGTCAAACGCTGCCACTGCTTGTTCGGAAACCTACATTACAGCCCTGGGTCAAGCCCTGCCGCTACTGCTCGAGACGTACTCCGGCCCGCTCCGCAGCCAGCGCTGGGAGGCTAGCTCCGTGGCTGCAGGACTGGCCCAGGCCAGAGTAGGAAGACAGAGAAAAGGTTGGACCTTGGCTCTTGTCCCTGGTTTAGTCACTTGTAGCAGCTTCTGAATCACAACTGAGGCACCAGATGGGGGGCTTTGGTCACTGCCAGGACAGAAATAGAAACGCTCACAGTAAGGAGGCTGGCGTGTGCGCTGAGTGAAAGTGTCAGACGTCTAGCAGTGAGTTCGCCTCTGGGGAGCCCCAGCCACTGCCATTCCTGGTGCTCCCCGACAGACAATGTCTGGCTTGGGGCAGTGTGAATCTGGGGCAACAGGCCCTTCCGGCCAATGCAGCAAGTCTCAGGATAACCCGTTGGACTATTCAGACCTCCCAGGGTCAGTCTACGCTGAATTAGACACCCCTGGCTGGCCGGTGTCAGCTGACTTGGGCTGAGCGGCTGGTAACTGCGGGGTAGTTTTTTGGGTTTGGGCTGGAGCCCGGGCTCTAGGATCCTGCGAAGTGGGAGGGTCCTGGAGCTCAGCCTGAACATCTGCACTGCAATTAAACAGCCCTTCAGCTCTCCCCTCACGCGCCTAAGTCAGCTGGCCCAGGCCAGCCGTGGGTGCTCCGTTGCAGTGTAGACTGACCCAAACTTTCCCAGACCTTCCTGAGTGCGCCTGTACCTATGGCTCTAGCCAGGAGGAGCTGACACATCCTCCCCTCTCAGCCCCTTTGCCTGGCACACCTGATGGTCTAGGACAAGCCCCTGCACTTCACACCCGCACTGCGCTCCTGCAGCCCAGGAAGCCAGTCTACCCTGTGGCAGCTCTGTGTGAACGGGGTGTTTGCACTGTGGGTCACAGACACTCGTTTGCCTTTGCCACGTAACTGAGCAGGACAGTCCACGTTTCCCGGGAGGACCATCCTGCAGATCTGCCAGCTGATGGCCTTGCTCCTTAGGACACTCCCTGTTTCCCCTTTCTGCAGCCATTGGACAGGTGCTCTGCCTTCAGAACTGACAGCTGACATGGGCAAAGCGGGTCCATCTCACAGCCAGGTCGGCACCGCCACCCCAACCTCTGTCACAGCCCAGACTTTGCTGGTCGTTGTTGTACACCGGGCAGCTGTAGCCGTGTTGGTCCCAGGATATTAGCGACACAAGGTGTGGGAGGTGCTGTCTTTTACTGGACCACCTTCTGCTGGTGGGAGAGACAAGATTTCGAGCTACACAGAGCTCGTCTTCAGGTCAGTCAGCCATCTCTGTCCAAGGACATCTTTTGTTGCCTGCCTGTGGGCAGCAGCACAACACGCACTGTGACAGCAGTGGGCAGCGAGGATGGTGTCGTATCAGGAGAGCACAGGACCAGATATCCCCCTGCCAATAATCCATGCACGGCTCTGCAGGCCTGGTGCCCTGGACATCAACACAGATCCAACACCAAGCACAGATCCAAAGGCAAAATGGCAGCTGCTTTTGTTCATGCAGTTTGAAGCCCTGCCTGACCTTGTCTGGTCCAGTTCTGAGCATGCAGGGTGAAAGATCAGCCAGTTCCGAACTGACCCTGTCAACCGGCAAAGCACGCTCCCTCTAAAAGCGAAGAACAATTTTCACAGCTTCTTGGCTCATGGGGAAATTCATTGATTAAAGAAATTCCATGACATGTTAGAACAATAGTCCTAGAAGATGTGGCTAAGCCCCTTCCCATTGCTTCCCCTAAACCAGAGGAGCTGTTCCTCTCTTGTACCTCAGTCCGGGTGGTTGGGGGTCATCTGGGCACACAGGAAACAGGTTACACTCTGCAATGCTTGTTCCGAGGACAGGATACGGAGCACTGTATGGCAGCCTGTGGGGATCAAACTCAGCCTTTAGACACAAACAAAAGAAAATCTTAAGGAGGAAAGAAGTGGAAAATTGTTCATTGACATTTCACCTGGAGTGTCGACAATGCTCAGTGACTGTTAGTGCACACATGGAAATGCACAAACCCGCCCGAGCAACAAAGCTGACGTCAGGCGTGTGAGGTGCAGGCTGGAAAAGAGCAGGTGTTCATGATAGCATGGTCAAGAAATAAGTTGCCTATTGCACAAAAACATCGAGCAGGGCAGGGATCCCTTTGGCAGCACAGACACAGCAATGTGCAAGGACATGGGATCTCCACGACAGTGAGAAAGGCTTCCAGCTCTGTGGCAATGACTGTTAATCAAGCTGCCGTAACGGACATGGCAAATCTCAGCACCTTGCTGGAGAGAGGCTCCCAATGGGGGTGGGAGGTTGCCATGGGGGCACAGAAGGTCGTGGTGAAGCTCCAGAAGGATGAGAGGCAGAACCTGATCCACAAAGCAGGAGGTTGGGACTAACTGGCTGAGCTGGATAACGATGAGTTTGAAGAAAATCAGCAACCACTTGTGAGCAACTCACTAAGCAAGAACAGGGCCAAATGAATAAGGCACATCCCTGCAGTGAACACACCACTGGCTTGGGTAAGCCAGGAGCATTGGGATGCAATGGGGAAGGCAGTCACGGGAGATTCCTGGGGCCTGCGGGTTTGGATCTGGAAACATCTTTTCAGAGCGATCCACATGGAGCTGCTGAATTGGGGCCCATCTTTGCTACAGCCTGAGCTCCAAGGGCAGGGGAAAGCCCCAGAAGCTCTTTGCTCTTCACATGTAGATCAGGGAATAGGACAATGCTGGGACACGACACGGCCGTCCAGCCAAGCTCCGTTCCTCGTACACAGCCCACATGGCACAAAGCCGCAGGGATTTTAAGCATAATCATCCACCTCGCCCCCTGCGAGTCCAGAGCTCTGGGTTTGTGTTTTACTCTCTCTTCATTTTCCGTTTAATCTTATCTCCTGAGGAAGAGAAGCACAAAGCCGCGAGGGACTCCCACAGCCAAACAAAGTCCTGAGATCCAGCCAGCAAAGGGGGCTGGGAGACACTGACATGAAGCTGAACGGATTCCGTTTGAGTTTTTAAAAAGGAATTTTCCATTCCTTTCATGGCTTTGACTCAAGACATTTGCAGAGGAAAGTTGCCAAGACAATGCACTAACCTCATTCTGCCTGGATCTGATTGTCTTTGCAGGGGGAAAGAAGTGTTTTAAAAACCAATTGTTCTGGCCATGGCACCTAACACATATATTCCTTCTCTCTGGAGCAGTGGGGGGTGCAGCTCCATGAAGGGCAGATGGAACGAGTTTCCCAAATTCCTAGCCCCTCAGTGGTTAAAATGTTATCACTGTTAGTCGTGTAATAGAGATGAAGTTCCTGGGCCTTCCAGCAGCATGAATCTCGAGATTTATTAACCAATTTAAAATACTATTGTCTTTCACTTCCATGTGAGATTGAGGTGTGTTGTCGGAGGAATATAAAGCTACAATCAGCGAGCTGCTGTGCTGGGAGACGCCAGTACCTGGAACTCAATAGATATTCATGAACATTCTCGTATTTAGTGAAGGAAATAACTTAATACCGACAGTGTCGATGGAATAATAAGCCATTTCCTGGCTGACTTGCAGCCCTCAGAAAATGAGATTGCGCCTGCCTTCATTTTTCTTGTCTTTTCCGGGTTTCTTGCAGGGGAATGCACCAGCAGCGGAGATGCACTGTGCATTCCAAATCAGCTGCAGGGCAAGCCCTTCAGATTCCAAGGTGCCTCCCCCCCAGGATCCTTGCTGACAAAGCCCAGCCCCAGCCGGGAATATCCCCTCGGAGCCTTCATTTCATGCATGTTTAGATTATAAATATTCCAATTACTATTCCAGCCAAGCAGAGGACAGGCGGCTGCCCCAGCACCCCAGCCCCAGCCCCACATTTCCCCCTTTAACACACACCCACACCCACACACAGTATAAATATTCATAACAAAATCAATCTGCACCTAAAATCTCTTCTGAAATTGCATCCACAAGGCAGTGTCCTGGCCTGGGCACAGAGATGGGGCGTCATGGGAAATGGTGTGTTCAGGTTAAATATACTGAATGGGGTAAGTCTCTTGTAAATAATTGTTAAATGCTTCCTCTCCCCCTCCCCACTCACCTCCCACAAAACCCCACATAAATTGGTTTGTATAGTTTTAGAGGCTGCCAACAGAAAAGGGAGAACTATAGTCAGTCAGCGTTTCCAAGTAAAGCCTCTTGGTGTTTTAACTATTCCCCATCTCTCATATGACCCAATAAACAGATATCTCAGATACTGTCTGAGCAGTGCAACGGCAGAAGTGGTCTTGCCCCGCAAGCAGCACTGAGAAGGACTGGACTGGAGACCGCCCTCGGTTCCGCTGACAAGCGTCTGGTGCTAATGAGACTCTATCAACTTTAAAATAATTTCATTTAAAAAAATAAGAGTCCTTAATGACACTCAATGTGCAGGCTGCGGAAAGCATGAACAACTAGAAGCATTTACTATTTAATCCTCTAATTGACCTCTCATTATTTACACTGAGTGTTCTCTTAAACCAGGAAAATAGGCACTAGTCTCATGTTATTTACAGTCCGTGTTCAGTTCATTTTGCTTCCTTGCTCTCCTGCACTGTCACAGCACTGCAATGTTTGGGCTGCGAATAGTGCTAGGAGATGTTTAGTGGTAAAAACCGACCACTAGAAGTCGGGGGAGCTCAGTTTGCCCCATTTGGAACCCAGATAAATGTGAGGAATGAAAAGTACATGTGAATTTCCTGGGTTCCATGTGGGATAGTTCTTAAAGCCCCACCTCCCAGAGTCATGTGACTAAGTGAGAATTTCAGCTCTCGTTTAAAAATAGTAATTATGTTTCTAGCCCGTTTGGTTGTGGGGAAGAGTTGAAATGTGACCCTTAGGGGTTCAAAAGCCGAAAGGCACATAAAAAGATCCCAATGTTCATTCTTTTAAAAATCACATGGTTTTTAAGCTATGCTGTGATTTTGGGGACTTATTCATTATTTTTTAATGCATGTGATTGGCAATACTATGGACTGACATTATACTTAGGGTTGATCCTGGAAAGAGGGAGAGAGGAAGAAAGGAAATGCAATGGGAAAGCAAGCATAAAGCAAGAGAGAGCAAGAAGTTAATACAGAGAAACTGCAGGAATAGCAGCACGGACAGGGTGGGAGACAGACCCACAGAAAGAATAGACATAACCCCCTAGCTGAAGTCACTTATGCCCTCTGTTCCTGGCACAGCACATACGGACATTGGGCAAAACAGCAGGTTGGCTGGTTGTTTTAAAATGATTATTGAATTATGCCTAGGGAAAATGTGGGTTTAAATTCCATTCCTCCTCCCTGACGCCAAAAAAAAAAAAAAAGGATTTGTGAATTCCTGCTGGTTTCTAGCAGCGACACCAAACCAAGCTTGGAACAGTGGGTTAGGTCCCCAAAATCATGAGATTTTAAAAAATAATAAATGTGGTTTTTTATTTGCCATCGAGTTTTGAGCCTTTAAAGATTCCAGCTTTCCTCACAATCGCAAAGGTTACAGACCAACTTTTTTTAAAAAGAACAGCAGCTGAGATTCTCCAGGAATCACCTGATTCCAGGAGCTGGGGCTTTCAAGGAAACATCAGGTATCTCACAAGAGCAATCACAAGAGCTGGCAACACCATTGTAGCTGGGCTGTCCATCAGGGCACGAATCTGCCGCACCGGCTACTCTTGCCAGCCCTTTCCCCAACTTTTCCTGGCAAGGAGGATAGACGCCAGCAGCTGGGCTGACGGAAGGGTTGTCATGTGCCAGTGTGTCAGGGGGAATGGTCCAGATCTACACCTACCTCACCTAAACACCTTTGAGGAGCTGGGCCAAGCTTTGTTTCTCTCTCTGTAATAACCAGCTGCTCCAGGAATGGTCTGTCGTTACTACAGATCTCATTTGCATTTCAGTAGCGCCTGGAGGCTTCAGCTGAGGTTGGTGATGCCAGGCACTGCACAAACCCAGAACAAGAGCTGGGCCCTGCCTTGAAGAGCTCCCAGTCTGTGGTTTGGCACGTGCTTCGTTTTCAGTATGTTCTAGTCTGCCCTTGACGTCAATAGGACTTAAACCTGTGCTTCACTCCCCTTCCTGAACTGGGACCTAAACAGACCAGTCAGACCAGGGGATAAACATTCCTGCTCTCTGGAGTTTGGCTTCCTCCCAGTTTTGTTCTTGCATTCATTGATTGCCAGTTGCCTTGAGTCAGCTAATGCCGTTGTACACGCCCCTAGTCTGGGCAGTCTGCGTATGGGTGTGCCAGGACACACACTTTCCATGCTTTACAGGCGGGGTCCAAATTAGCAGGTCCAAGCCTGCTGGTTTCCTTGAGTTAGCCAGCAGTCAGTTAACCGGAGGTAAGCCTCTCGTGTAGACACGCCCGTGGGTCATTGACCTGCACTGTTTTCAGTTTGCTAGCCAGAGCATTCTGGTAAATAATCACTAATATTTGTAATAATATTATTTTGTCTAGCCTGCAGCATCACCCAAAATGGGCTCATCCCTTTCCCCTGCAGACCGGTAATCATCCAGGAAGTGTGGGTAGGGCATGGAGACATGACCCTGTTTTGGAGAAGGGGGGGAGGTCAATGAATGCAGTTCTGCTGGCGTAGGTTCTATTGCATCCCACCTTGCGAGGTCATCGACCCAGAGGTGACAGCCTGTGCTCACAGTGACGTGAGGCTCAGCCCGAAGTTCTGCAGGGAGCTGCACGGGCTGCCCATATTGTGCCTGTGCTGCACATTCCAGCCGCCTGCGTCTCTCGGCCCCCACTTCTCTGTGGCCGCTAATGCCGCCCGTGTGCAAACAGGGCAGAGAGGTGTGACCACGTCGCAATGTGGGTAACCTGTGTGCCCGGCAGGCTGGCACCATGTGCTTTTTGGCTGCCACTATGCCACATGGCAATAATGGACTTGACTTTAGAAGGGACGACCAGCTGGGGCTTGTGAGACACCAGGGGCCAGGGCAGGGCTCAGAGGAGGTCACTTGTTTTCACGTCGAAGGATGAAAACGATACAGTCAGACCAGGGATCTGCTAGTCTGCAGCACCTACCAATCATTTTTATGCCTGCTAAACAAAAGCTGACAAGGAAGATTTATTGCTTATAATAGTAAGTGAAACGTAATGTGGACGATCTATAAAAGCCCCATTCCGGAGTGTTTCCCAAAGATCCGCAACACGTTCAAATAAAGAGGATAAATACCGAAGTGCTCGTGGAACGTTATGGGACAATTTCCTTTTATGCTGCCAGTCAGTGCTGTTTTCTCTCTGGCTGACACCCAACATTTCCATGAATTTTTCAGACTGTATCACATTCTCTCACTCCCAAGCTGCCAGATGATGTTCATAGGAAACAACCTCACACTGGCAGAACAATAACCAACGCTCAGCTTCCCCGGGCAGCGCTGTGTTAATTTTACTCTCATACAGCTGAGCACCTGCTCCATGCAGACTCACTAAACATGACAACTTGCCTTAGGAACAGCTTTCCGGTTTAGAAATGCAAGCGTTTGGCCTTCTGAGTCCTGTTTGCCGCGGCCGTGGGGAAACCACTTCGGGCCGGGGTCTCTGTGTACCCGCCACGCTATGCTAAGCCAGGCCACGTTGGTGCTTTCCATATTCTCAGCCCTACTGGGGCCAGCTCAGCCCCAGAATGAAGTTAGAGTAGCCTAAAGGCTACACTGCTCTACGCTCCGCGGGTGCAGTTCTAGGCCAGGAATTACCAGAGTGCAGTGCGCCAGCCAGGCCCCTCGGCTCACTGATACACCCCAGCAGGCCCCTATGTGAGCAGGACTGGGCAAGGTCTGTTCTGAACTTTCTACGCCACCAGGGAATCTCCTGTCACCCAGGAGGCATTGCCACTGGCTTTCCGGCTTCCTTACACCACAGGGAGTCTGGCTTCCTCTTAGCGTGGCGACTGGTCCATCCCCAAAACACAGGACGTTCCAGGACTTCTGGGAATGGTGTGGGCCTGCCTCCACCAGCATGACCCCACGTGCACCATGTGGATCAGGTCAGGCCAGAGGGGACAGGGCGCTCGCCATCCGACATCAGACAAAACCACATCCGGTTTTGTCTCAGGACTGGATGGGGGGGGGGGCACCTTAGAAGAGCAGGAGTGTCCGGCTTTAAAGGGGGCAAACGGCTGGTCTACCCCTCTGTCGGTGTCTCAGTTGGAGGGGTTAATCACACCACCCCAGCGGAGGGTTGATTTGTTTGTGCTGGGAGTGGGGCTCATGGGCGGCAGATGGCAGGCATTGTCAGTCACTGCCCAGGGGGTTTCCTTGTCTTGTATCGGTTTCAGAAACAGGCCGTTCGCCCATTCAGCAGCCCCCAGAGAACACCGTTACCGCGGCTGTGACGCGCCCCTGTAACAGCACGCTCACCCCTCCTGGGCACCCTTCAGGCTCCCATTCTGGGCGTGCTCTGGGCCCTCCAGCCCAGTCACATGCAAGTCCAGACCCCTGCCGGCGTAGCACAGACAAGTCCAAATGAAAGGCCAGGCAACTCTCCAAAGGAATACCCCCTTCCGCCAGGCTCAGTCTCTGCTGTCATTCCCTGCTGGGCCTGATCTCAAGGCCTTCCCTGCAGGGGCCTAACCTGCTGCTGTCGAGATCTTCCACCATTGTTTCCCAGCCTTTAAGCCCTGTCCCAGGGCCTCTCTCCATCAGAGAGACCTGTCTCCCCCAAGGGAGATCCCTCAGTCTATTTATAAGGCTTGGCTCCACCTCCTGGCCAGAGGAGGCGGAGCCAGGCCATGAATTAATCACCCCTAGGTGATCATCACTGGCATAGGTGCAATGTACCAGCCATTTAAGGGTGTCACCATCAGCCAGTAGCCCGCCGTCGAAATAAGTTAGTAGGCCCTCGACAAGGACACGCGACACAGTCCGGAGCTGATCGCCGGTCATCAGAATAACCCCGTTGACAGAGATTGGCCCACAGTTGCCCTGTCCTGTTTGAGACCGGTTCAGAGATGACCAGAGGTGCTGCGGCAGATCAGAACCTGGTGGGCAGACGGGTGGCTCGGTGACGAGAGCGCGATTAACAACTGTTGTCGTTGACCACCCATCGTGCCAAGCAGATGCCACTGTCATGTCCTGCGGTGGGACCGTATAAATGACCATGGAGGTGCAGAGCATGAGTGGCTGCCTTGCCGGTGATGGGGGAGGTAAGCCCCATCAGACTGCCTGACCACACACAGCACAACCAGCGCCCGGCCTGCTCTCCAGCAGAGCAGGTGCGTCCCTGACTCCCAGCCATGCTCCGGTTGCTCAGAGCCAAGTCCTGGGTGCACGGAGGGTAGAATACGATCTGCTCTGTGCAGAGCTAGGAGTGGCAGTGCACGGTGAGTGGCATTGCTATGGCAACTTAATCAGTTAACGTCTCTGACTCAATCCACTCCTGTTACCATTAAGGTCAGGGAGGAGAGATTGGGGGGGAGGGGAAGAGATGAACTCACATGCGCACTGTGAGCTCCACTGACTAATTGAATTAATAGCTGCCGAGGACTGAGGTTCTATTTCAAAAGCACGATTTTTAAAATATACAAAATTTTAATTACACATTGACACACACTTTATTCCTAATGAAGAGGAACTTGGCTGTGAGGGCAGGTGCTGTTAATTAGAACTTCTCCTGATCCCCCTCAGCGAGGAATGCAGACGCACTCCAACAGTCTCTCTCCTTGTTATGCTGCCAGGTATTTTCAGAACCTTTACGGAGGAGTGTGCAAAAAAATTACCTCTAGAGAACTTTAGACTGGGTTTTAGGCTGCTGTGGGGGGAATATTCCCATTAAAACCACCTGTTTTCAGGAGTTTATTCATAGACTCACAAGTTTAAGGCCAGAAATGACCAGCTGAGACCATCATCTAGTCTGATCTGTATATCACAGGCTACCAAATTCCACCCAGTTACCCCTGTGCTGAGCACACTATTTCAGCCGGAAGGATCCCTTAGGGGTCATTGTTTTTATAGTTTTGCAATCTATTTTTTTAATTTGTGTTTTTGAAAGTCAGCCTTGCAATGTGAAGAACAGAATTATCAGGCACAGACATGAACACGACACGGGTCAATACTACTTTTGTAATGGGAAATCATGCCTCACAAATCTACTAGAATTCTTTGAGGGTTTCAAAAAGCATGTGGACAAGGGCGAGCCAGTGGATATAGTGTACTTGGACTTCCAGAAATCATAGAGTCCTAGACTCTAAGGTCAGAAATGACCAATATGATCATCTAGTCTGATCTCCTGCACAACGCAGGCCACAGAACCTCACCCACCCACTCCTGTAATAGACCCTGACCTATGACTGGGTTAGTAAAGCCCTCGAATCGTGGTTTAAAGACTTTAAGGTACAGAGAATCCACCAGCAAGTGAGCCATGCCCCATGCTACAGAAGAAGGTGAAAGACCCCTAGAGCCTTTGCCAATCTGCCCTGGGGGAAAATTCCTTCCTGACCCCAAATATGGCGATCAGCTAAACCCTGAGCATGTGGGTAAGACTCACCAGCCAGAGACCCAAGAAAGAATTCTCTGTAGTAACTCAGAGCCCATCCCATCAAACGTCCCTTCACATTCCTTTGACAAGGTTCCTCGCCAAAGGCTCCTAAGCAAAGTAAGCTGTCATGGGATAAGAGGAAAGGTCCTTTCCTGGATCAGTAACTGGTTAAAAGATAGGAAACAAAGGGTAGGAATAAATGGTCAGTTTTCGGAATGGAGAGAGACAAATAGCAGGTCCCCCAAGGATCTGTGCTGGGACCAGTACTGTTCAACATATGCATAAGTGACCTTCGAAGTGTGTGGTGGTGGTGGTGGTGGTGCTTGGAGGAGATCTGGGGGGAATTGCAGTGCCTTGATTGAAACTTTTCAGGCAGAGTCTCGAATACAGCACAGCAGGGAGCAGGTACACTGGCGAGGGCTATCTCAAAGGCGGGGGGAGGACAGAAGCTAGGTGGTAGGCATCCTTGTTAAGCTCCCTGAGCAAATCGTTTCCTGCAGTGGGGTAGGAGGCAGCTGCCTCTGTTGTTTACGAAAGGAGAGCTACCTGAACCTGCCTGTGCTTCAGCAACGAGCGTGCCATCAGCACAGCAAGCTGTGGTGAGACTCAGACTGTTCGGTGAGGGCTAGGTAGCCAAGTGGAACTGCCTCGAGCAGTAGCAGGACAGGGGGGCAAGGACAATGAAGGAGAGGCAGATTGACTCGCACTCCCTTCTCTCTGGATCCGTTTAATGGGAGTTGTCCTGCAGCGTGCCCTTCCCTACATCTCGGCTTGTGGCCTTTTTCAGTGGGGCTCTTTTACAAAGCAAAATTTGGAAACAAAAAAACCCCTAAAGCGGGGAATAACTGGGCCACCAGAGGAAACTGCAGCACGCTATTTGCTGTGAGAAATGGCACTGTAGCTCAAGCATTTCCGCCCAAATCTCCACACGGTGCATCAAGGCAGAAATGGGCACTTCCTAGCAAGAAGGACCCAGCAACTGTTGCAAGAAGCCGTGTGCTGGTGACTTTAGGTGGGCTTGTTTGTTAACATCCTCAGCGCAGTGAACTGGTGCGTCTAAAACACCCCAGAAATGCTGGGAAATGTGTTTTAAAATTTTGTGACAGTACGTGCACAAATCACCAATTAAAGACTCCCTAACTGCACATTATCATGATAAGTCGTAACAGCTCCAAAAGAGACATTATTGTTTATCGTGTCAGCGACCCATGGATTAAGGACTCCCTGAGTACACATTGACAGGGTAGAGCAGAGCGTCTCCGAAGCTGTTACTCTGCATTGTGCCCATGATCTGTGGAGAATGGGAGCGCTTCCTCGGAGCCTGCTGTAGCATCCCCTCCCGACCTGCCTTAGCAATGGTATTGGATTTGGAGTTACTTGCACTCGTAGGCTGGCCGGTTATTGATGACTTTACACCAATTTAAAAGAGACATGGACATTTAAAGACACCCACACTCTACTCTCCACTGCACCATTCACCTCTATGGGTCTGTGCCCTTGAAACCATAAACAAGATTTATTACTGGGCTGTGTGAAAAATGTTCATCAAAACTGTTTTTTGATGGAAAAGTGGGTTTTTGACTAAATTATATTTTTACAAAAAGCATCTGCTTTCCTTTGAAAATATTGATTTTTTCATTGAAACTCCTCCCAAATCAAAATATTTTAGCCAACACCTGAAATCATTTGAATTGGATATGCTGACACAGAGCCTTATGGAAGTTGTAGTTTGCTTGCCTCATGCCCCCAATCTTCTCTATGGATCAGGACCCCCAGCTGGACTTCAACTCCCATGATACGTCATGTCACGGCACTTCCCTGATGCACCACTTCCCCTCACCCCTCATAGTGCATCATGGGGAATGTAGTCTGACACAGGATCCCAGCCTATAGAGAAGAGGAACATGAAACAGCCAAACTACATCTCCCATGAGGCACCATAGCAGCATTTCCAAATTGAACAATTTGGTTTCCAATTTTTTGCTAAAAAAAGTCAAAATTCTCCATGAATAAAATCTCAATTTCCAACTAGCTCCGTTTACTGTCTATTCTTACTTGCACCGCACCTAGAGAGGTGTTGGGCACCTCACCAAATAGAGTTAAAGAAGGTCTGCGCCCTGAAGAACATACAGTCTAGCATTTAGACAGGACATGACACCAGCCCCATGTCCTAGCCCCCTTGGTGCACAGCTGGGGTTATGCGCTGTGCAGTGGGTACCGACCTCTTGGGTGAGCTCCAGAAATCCCACTCTCACTGCACAGTTAATGCCCTGGTGTCACAGAACACAGGGCTCTCTGCAGCTGTGTGTCTGCATGCGAGCCATATTTAACTCTGAGAATGCAATGTTCAGAGTCCAGGCCTGAAACCTGTGACTGTCCATTTCTCGGAGGAGGTTTATCGTCTCCAGGTGAGGTATGTGGGGCGGGGTAGCACCGATACAGGGACAAGTAGCCAGCCAGGAGACCAGCAGAGTTTCCTTTGAATTTTGGTTCTTTATCCTTTTTACATAATAGTGTAAGTGACATGAGCTGTGACCTCAGCTAACCCACCTGGCATTATTCAGGGCAATGCCTCTTCCTTAACAGGGCAGCCTGCCGTTCGCCTCTTCATTTCCAGCAGCGCTCATTACAAACCAGGCCAGCTTGTTATACAGCACATACAATTTGTGCAGGGGGCTCCAATTCCCAGGCCTATCAAGGGGACCTGTTCCCAAGTCCAGATGCGCTGACAGAGTTGTACGGTTCAATCTTTACTTACAATCTCACATGCTGTCTAGTGGCATGAAGCGCTCCCAGCTTTCCTCTGCTCCGCCCCATTATTGTCTCCGTATTGTAAGTCAGGCAGGAGACAGTCCAAATCCCGCAAATCTCCCCACTGAAAAGATCTCTTCCTGTTAGAACCTATTTATTCAAGATGCAAATGACAAGTTCACTTCCCAATTGAAATCATTTTCATCTGGAGCCAAGTACCACCCGCTAGCCTTGGCGTATAACACAGCAGGCTATTAAAAATGGGAAGGAAACACACTCAGGCTACTTCATTCCTAGCTTGGGGCTTTCTTCATCAATATTTTACTTACGCAGGCATAGCTCTGTTTTAATGTGACTGCGATAAGCAGCCAGATGGCAGCTTTGTCTGCCTGGCATTCATCAGCGAGGAATCCAAACACTCAGCGGCCAGGCTGCAGGGCAGGCCAAGTGCGCGGAGGAGCACTGATTAATTCCGGGGTGGTCTGGCCGGGACGGAGCCCCCTTGCCTTAGCATAGCAAGTGCACTGCCATTAACGAAGGGAAAGAGAAGGCGGCATTCGGCAGGCGTGAAGGAAAGGAGCGTGCTCCCGCTGCCGCTGCCGGAAGCACAGCCTCACGTTGGGAGCTCGGCGCAGGCAGGAGCCATCGGGTGCTTTCCCTTAGTAGCAGAGGTGCTGAGACCCAGGCCATGCTGCGGGGGTTCCAGAATGGCATTCAGGGGAGGTTTTATTCTGCATGCCTCTTGGAGGTGAGCTGTGGGACTGGGGGCCCTAGGAGGAAGGTGCCACCACACAGGGGTTACTTCTGCAGCCCCTTTCCCCACGTCTTCCTTCCAGCACTTTAAAAAATAAAAGTATGATGAAATGTTGTAAACGAAATGGGATCCCCGAGCTGGCTGGCTCCCTGCTGCCGGGGCTCAGGGAAGGGCACAGGCTGTGGGAGCTAATGGGCAGAGCGTGAACATCATCAACAGGGAAACGAGAGGCAGGAGTCAAGGTCACATTTGGGAATGAGACACTGAGACCCAAACTGGGACCAGGCTTCCCAGAGTTGGGGCTGGAGAGGGGCTTGGATCTTGGGGTTTGCTCAGCTCCAACACCAGCTGTTCTTTGGGGCAGGCACGGTCATTGATAATGGGTTTGTACAGGACCCAGCGCAGAGGACCTGCAGTCTAGACAATAATAGCAGTGAGGTGCAGGAAGGGAAGGCTGGCAGGGGGAGGAGAAGCAATGTCAAGAGCATATCGTAGGTCACGGCAGGAAAGTGCAGACTGGTAAAAAAAAAAAAAAAAAGGCAACATCTGAAGTATTAAAAAGCAACACAACCCACAGAAGACCAGTAAGCCAACTGGTAGCTGCAGATGTGCATACAAGACATGACTGTAAGGGACCAGGGCATAGGCCGTCTGGCCTAGTGGTCACAGCTGGGCTGGTGTCCACAAGTCGCAGATGGCTATCGGGCATTAGCCAGCAAGCAGGGATCGAAGGAATCACTAAATCCTGGGTCAGTAGCCGGCTGGGCTTGGAGCCGTTGATCAGAAAGCCAGGGGAGGGCTGGCGTCGCAGGAAGCCAGAATTCTGCATGGTTGCCCAGACAACTTCCCGGGGCACCTCCCGGGTGAAATGGTGATGATACAAGCACAGGGGCGCAGCGTGCTGTCCCTTTGCATCCTTTGGGCAGTACTTCCTGCAGTGCCTAATCGCCGTGGTGTTCCTTGGAGAGAGCTCTGGATGGTCTCCTGGTGGCAATGGAGCAATGTCAGCCATCCCAGACTCCATAGGCCTGGGGTCTAGTCCTATGGATCCTTCCATCCTCTCTGTAAACAAAAGCCCATTCTGCCGGGGCAAAAGGAAAATAAGCTGCCAGCTCACTCGCTCACCTCACCTTTGTTGATAGGCTTGGGAGAGTTTGATTTTCTTTTCTTAATAATTCGATGGATAATATCAATGTTTATTTTTAAGCATCTTTTTAGATTTCTATGTATTTAAATTTTACCATGGCAGGAAATTACGGAGGGCGGCCAGACAATAGCTAATAAAGTAGAGGCTGAGATTAAAAAAGTTAAAGCTTTCTAAGTGCTCAAACAGAAATTGCCGACATCCGATGTCGAAATATACAAAGTAAATATCCTCAAATCAAACTCCAATGAATTCTCAAGCAGCGTTTTTCTTCGGTTGTCTGTCTGTAAATTGACATGATTCCTGATGGAAATACCGGTCACTGGTTTGTGTGTGTGCGGTGCAAGTGACGTTTAGCGCACTGGGGGCGGCGTGATTCAATCCAGCGGAGGGAAAACACACAGAAAGCACACCCCAGCCCCTGCTCTGCGTGTGTTAAAGAGCAGACATTGCCATTTAGCCTGGGAACGGGGTGGGGGGGAAGGACTAGGGGCAGCCAAGGTACTTCCCTTGTATTTTTTTGGCCCTGCTGGCACTGAAAGGGGCTTTTGTTCTGAGTGAAACGTGATGTCTCAACAACAAGGCAGACACTACGAAATACAGGCAGTCGGTGCCAGCTGCTCAGAGCACCCTCCCCATGGACATGCATGCATTAGGCTTCCCCCAGACTCCCATGTCACTGCAGGGAAGGCTGCATCCAGTGCCACCCTGCTATTTCCAAGTGCTTTCATCATACCTGTGGATTTTTCAGCCAGGCAATGGGGAATGGGAGAGAAAAAAAACAGCCGAGGAGATAGTAGGTTCTATTACAATGGAAGAGGAGCTTGTTATTCAATCCAAGAGCTACAGGAGCATAGATGAATAATGAGTCGACAGCACTTTCACTTGTTTTCCTCGGTAGTCAGACTTGGCTTCTTTCCCTTAGATCCAATACTAACAAAACTGTATTTGAAATTCACCCAAGTGTACAGTAACCATGCCAATGTGTTAGCAGCTTACTTCTGGCATACTGCTGGTAACGTATAATTACACCTGACACCATACTATTTAGTATATTTCATTCAAATTAAACTGTGCTTTAGCGTGTTTAAAGGCAATGTGTATTCGAAGCCTCTCAGAAGTGTATGGCATGTACTTTGTGCCAAAAAATACACACACAAATTGCCTGCATCATGACTTCCATTGCTTTTACATGTCGTAAACCTACCGCATTCTTAGCAGTAATTCCCATTCTCCACGGCTGCTGAAAACCCAGAGCGCCAGGGAATGTCATCTCTGTTATTATTTAAAACAATCAGGATTAGTTCTCAGTGCTGTCAGCCTGGTTCCAGGTGACCCAACGCTTTCTAATGGGCCCCGTTCCCTTTAGAGCACACGTCAGGGAGAGGCGAGCACGCAGCAGGGATAACGTTGCAGATGTGTCCATTTCGCTCGCCTTTTGCTGGCATTGTTCCTGCTGAGGGCCAGGCTAAGGCAGTTACAATCTCAACACTGCTGAATGGGAAGGCGCCTTGCACCGGTTCCCATCCCAGCTGTAAGGCTGAACTTGTTCTGCCTTGGGCCGTCCTTGCGATAACTGCCATGAGCAGGGAGCATCAGACACTGAAGAGCCTGTGTTCAGTTAGACAATCGGGCAGGTTGGTTACTGGTGGGAGGCAATTACAAGAGGTACAAATTTGGCCCAAAGACTCTAACCTGGTCAGTGGTTTCTAACTGGCTATATGAAGCTCTGGAACGTGGTGCATTTGGTTTGGAATGCCCTTTTCCCGGCAGGGCACTGCGGGTGTAAAGAGAGGCCCGTGGAGAAAGCCTGCCAAGAGGAGATCCGCCCAGGAGCAGGTTGGAAGCAGAGTAGTGCAGTTACCAACTGTCTTTCCTCGACGAGATGCGTAATCAACATTCTAATTCCCGATTGTCGTGCCAAGGATAGTAACAAGACCAGGAGATGGCACATTACAGACCCATTCGCATGCTAACGACTGCAGGGAACAGGAGGTGTTTACTTAAACAGCTCCCATGCCTCTCTCAAGATTGCAAACTGCCTGCCATCTCGGGCTCTCTCCTGAGCCTTGTACCAGGGTAAGCGTACTTCTCTCAGGAAGGGGTGAATGAAGACTAACCTCTTTGGGGCAGACATTGCATCCTTCTCAGAGTTCAGAAAGCACCGAACACATTTCAGAGCCTGGTACCGCATGGATAATACAATCATGGCCAGCCACAGAGGAAGATGCACGGATCAGGCAGGGACGCAGACAGCTGCTAACAGGAGTTATGAACTGGGCAGGCCGTCAGAGGAATCTGATCTTGTTTGCACCATGCCCAGCCGATCTACACATGCAGCTCTTTAAGAGAAGCCACAGAGTTTGTGAGCAGTCTCGGTTAGTGTTGGCTGGGCAGGGAATCTCTATCTAATTACCTTTAAGCTGTCTCTAGTCTAACCATGATCTCTTCATTCAGAGACACTTCTTCAGCAAAGACCATCAGTATTTACACCAAGGGTAAATATATATATATGGTGTCACCTTGTTACCCCCTCTGGTGCTCCTCCGAAAGCTTCATCCCGTGGTATCCAGCCCTGTCACTGGATGCTGACAGAAATTACCAGGTAAACTGTCCCCGAAGAAACAATGTGCATGCAGCTTGACTGGTACAACTCAGGATCAGGCCCTTTATAACAGCCTGGCACGGGGCTATATTTATAGCAAAACAACTGTAAGTTTATCATCAAACATTAAGATTTAAGAGATACCGAGTAAGAATAATAAGCAGAAACAGATAAAATAAATAAAACAAAAGTATACAATGCGTCTTACTGACTGCCTTCACTTTCGCCAGCTAACCAGCTGTAATGCAGGCGTCGCTCACCCACAGCTTCCCTGCAGCATTTCCAGGCAGGGCAGGTTGGGATCCAGTGTTCATGGCTGTTCTTGCACTGCACAGGGTAACATGCTGGTTTTTTTTGCCTTCCACTTATATCCCCAAAGTTCTCTGTCTTTGCACCTTAAAGTCAGGACAAGCCCCTGTGGATTAGTTTCCAGTGTCTTCCCATCTCCCTGTTTACTCCGTATGCAGGTTAGCTTACAATCTCTATGATTGCCTTTGGATCAGAGATTCAGTGGGTGGCAGCCATTAGCTCCTTTAAGCATAGCAATATATTTATTTATTTGCTTTGTCTTTTGGCATTTTGGCCCTTGTTGTAAAATACCAAGGGTCTTCACTGAAGCAGAGAGACAGAAAGAGACACCTCTTATCTCCTGTCTGGAAAATCCTGTTTGTCCACTCTGCCTTAATACACCCTTTGTAAGGAACATATTTCCAGTGTATAGACATAACTCTTTACATGGAAGTGGGATTTACATCTTGTACGGGTTACGAGGCTTGGGATGACTTAAGCTTTTATTAGATACCTTCGTGATGGCTCAATACTAGGAAAGCCGTGTGTTAGGCGTAGCAAGTGTGTTAGGCCTGACAGGAGTTGCTGATGCAAAACAGTGAACCCTTTGCAGGCTGGCGCCAATGGGCCGTGGTGGCACAAGTGGTCGCTGCAGTTTTATACCGGAGCCGTGTGGAAAACACATGCACTGCCAGCCCGTGGTCTGCAAGCCTGTCACTGTCATGTGCCCACCAGGTGCATTGTCTGGTAATACACGGGCGTGGGTGTCGCCAGTCAAAACTCCCATTGTGGCCAAGTGAGAGCTGGTCAGGGGAAGGACCAAGGGGCTGGGTCCAAATCTCACTGAGGTCAATGGGACCTTTTCTACTGACTTTGCAGGACTTGGCGATCAGGCTCTGGGAAGAGCATGGACCTCGGGACTGATCTCCTAGTGAAAGGCGGGGGCGCACGTCCATCTGCCAGCCAAAGCTATCTAATGGCAATAATAACTAGCACTTTTTGTCTATAGATCTCTCTGCACTTTTCAAAGGAAGACAGTGTCAATATCCCCATTTTGCAGATGGGGAAACTGAGGCACGGGAAGGAGGTGACATGCTCGAGGTCACCCAGCAGGCCAGTGGCAGAGCTGGCAATAGAACCCAGGCATCCACTAAGGCATGCTGCCTCCTTTTTTTTGTTTGCCCAGCCCTTGCACCACCTGGCAGGGAAGCGACGTGCTGGTCCATGTTCGGAGCCGCAGCCTCAGCTGATGGAGATCCGCATGGGCTCCACTGAGCTTCACGCCCAGCACAGCGGCAGCAGCGTATGCTCCACAGAGCCCCGGGGAATAACACGGAACCCAACCCACAGGCCACAGGAATCTCTCTGTTGACTTCAGAAGCACTGGATTGGGTCCAGTAGAAATACATCTCTGGCAAGGAAAGGATGGACCTGGCCTAGGGGAGACACGCTCCCGTTTTATAAAGCTACTGATCTGAGAGCAGTAGAGATGGGGCATCCTGCGCCCAAGAGTGACCCTTGCTCTGTGTCTGTTCTTACACGCCTGACATACCTGCTCTGCGGACCAGGAACGAGGTGATCCCAGTCATGCCTATTTCTCATCACAATCCCAACAGAGCAGAAGGAGCCCTGGGAAAGCTGGTGGTGATGCAGCCAAGCGGGGAGGAGGGAGGTAAAAAAGAAAAAGAATGAAAGCGAGGCTGGGGGAGGGGGCAGAGAGGGAGAGAGCACCTGGCTGAAGTAGCCTCATTAAACCCCTACAAGCCAGAAGCGCTAGCTGTACTTGGAGGTCCTTCGGCTATTGAGCCATTTTAGGCCTGTGTTATCCCTGAGATTCTCATAACCCTCCTTGGCACTCAGGCAGTAGAACCCAGTGCCCCGGGTGTTTTGTTTAGAAAGCTAACAGGGCTCAGCAGGTGAGTCTGGCGTGACGGGAGCTTTTAAAGGTTTATTTGATTGAAACAATTTTGCATTAAATCTCCTGCTACACGAGCAATTTAGCTGCTTCTGCCCTTGTCAGTGTATCCTATCACAAACAGGACAGAGGCTAGTGTTTGAGCCCCTCGCTTCCAGGAATAATCCCATTTCCCAGCGCCCCACCCCTCTGTGCATAGAAAACAAAGATGGGGCCTGGGCCTGAAATGTTTCCACAGGCTGGCATGCACCGTCATGAGTGTGCTGGGCTCTCTGCTGCCTAGCACAGGAGGTGACCCTGGGGGCAGAGGACAGCTGTGATAGTGGACCTCCCCACCCCCACCCGTGAAATGAAAATACTGGCCAAAACGTTCCAGCAGGAAACAGAACGGCTTTCAGGAGGACTCTGAAAGAGAACAAAAAGTGTGTGCGAGGGGCAGAGGTATAAAGCTGCTCCTTGGAGAAGCCCCACAGAAGGCAACGGTCAATGAAAAGTGTTGTGTGTGCTTTTTAAAGAGCACCCCATGGAATCTGCCTGTAGTTACTTGGATCACCTTTTTTCTCTCTTTCTTAAAAATAGGAACTATGTTAGAAATTCTCCAGTCATACGGTACAGCCCCAGAGTTTACAGATTCATTAAAAATCCTTGCTAATGGGTTTGCAATTTCATGTGCTAGTTCCTTTAATATTCTTGGGTGGAGATTATCCAGCCCCCCGATCTATCCCATTAAGCTGTTTGAGTTTGGCGTCTACCTCGGATGTGGTAATTTCTACCTCCATATCCTCATTCCCATTAGCCATCCTACCACTATCCCCAAGCTCATCATTAGCCTCATTAAAAACAGAGGCAAAGTATTTGTTTAGTTATTCAGCCATGCCTAGATTATCCTTAACCTCCACCCCATCCTCAGTGCTTAGCCGTCCCACTTCTTTCTTGGTTTTCCTCCTATTTATATGGCTACAGAACCTTTTACTGTTGGTTTTAATTCCCTTTGCAAGGTCCAACTCTACTTGGCTTTTGGCCTCTCTCACTTTATCTCTACATGCTCTGACCTCCAGGAGGTCGCGTTCCTTGCTGATCCCTCCCATCTTCTACTCCTTGTAGGCTTTCTGCTTCTCTTAATCCCATCTGAGATGTGGGCCAAGCTAGATGAATAAGAAACTCTTGCCCATGAATTTTTTTCCCCTTCTTTGGGATGCAGGTTTCAGATAGTTCCTGCAACTTTGACTTGAAGTAATTCCAAGCCTGCTCCACCTTTAGATCCACAAATTCTTCAGTACAGCCCACTTTCCCAACTAATGTTTTGAAGTTAGCCCTTTGAAGTCAAAGACCCTAGTCACAGATCTATTGTTGTTTGTCCTTCCAAACTCAACCAGAGCTTCCACCTACATCTCCAACCCACCTATCTTCTCTTCTCTTCTCTCAGCACTTCATACAAAAGAAGCTTTTTTGAGGTACCCCCTCCAGGATCATGTACATCCCACAGCTTCCACATCCAGACATCTTCATTGTCTCTTCCACTGAGTGAGTGAATACCACTACCGCCTCTGTATCTGTCATGGCCTTTCCCCCTTACTTCCTGTCAGTGAGACACAGAAACACCCCCAACAATATCAGAACCCCCCACCCCTCCTCCTCCAACTCCCCTTGCAAACTCTCCTGTTTTCAGCTCTGTTTGCTGGCTCCTGTGCCACTACCTGCTTGAGTGGCTGCCTTTATAGGCCCCCTAATTAGGGTCAGCTGATCTCAGTACTCCACCCAGTACCAGCTCCTGCAAACTGAAGGAAAAACACCCACCAAAACCAAACCACCCAACTCCACAGAACTCACCCCCTGCCCCTGCCCCTGCCCCTAATGCCCACTCAGTCTCCTCCTGCACTGAGGAGGTGCATGGGCCTTTGTGCAGAACTTCTTCACGGGGTGAATTTCACCCCCGATGAACACTTGAAGCACAGCAGGGAGCTCCCCCCAGTATCCTAGGCACCTGGAGTTCTGCGCTCAGGACGTGGCAGTTAAGGGAAGGAAGAGCCCATTTCTATTTGTTTCTTTGAAAACCTTTTTTTCATTAATTCTTAGATACATACAAATCCTCTCATTGGTTTGGGATTTTAAACCCCTTTTACTTATCAAAAAGAAACTTCCAGTTATTATTTCAGATCTTGTCTTAATCAGGTTCTGAATTAACAGATGCAGCCTGGCGTATCTATGCACTCTGTATAGGAATCTGCCCCTCGTTCCAAGTGGCCAGTACTTGCAAAGCACATTGGAGTCAGTCTTTGGACCTGAAACCCTTTTTTGTTTTCGACTCGACTTATTAGAGACTTTGAACACCAAGGCTCTGAGTTTCAGTCCCAGGAGAGAATCCTGAACTCAGGGTGGAGAAAACCTTCTAAACACAAAAGCACTTCAACAAATGCAGCAGAAAATAAACACATTTTGAAAACAAAGGAAAGACAAAACTGGCCTTTGTGAGAAATTGCTAATGAAAGAGTGAAACAAATCCATACGTTTTCAAGTGCAAAGTGTGCATCTAGTTGTGAAAGCAAGGCCCCTGGGTTCTAATTAAAAGACAACAGCATTCTCTTTACACAGGTCCAGTAGGTAATTTCCATTGGTAATCGCAGAGAGGAGAACAGTTCATTGGGGTGTGGAGGAGACAGGAAGGTGAGAGCTTAGCAATGACCTCCAAACTGAGGACAGACCAACGTGCAATGAAACCTGAACATGCTGCACGTTAGCAATAGCAGGTTCCTAACACGGGCAGCATGGCGTTGTATCCTGAGGACCCAAGTTCCAGATCTCATGCAAAGTTTGTAGAACCATAGCCAGGTATCCAGGCAGGGTTGTCATGATCCTGCAGCAACTGGATACCGTCAGCTGGGATCCATTCTGCTGCGTGCTCTGGTAACCTTAGAAATGGTCATAACCTGGGGCATCTGCTTTCATTGCCTCGCAAGGAGACATTCAGCTGTATAAAACCATTATAAGAGGTCAGTGGAAGAAATGGATGTAACCCTCAGTGCTAAGGCCTCCTTCAAGCAATGGGCTCAAACAATCATAAGCATTATAGATAGGAAGATCTGTTGGACAGAGAGCCCCTTCCTAGGCCTAGGATTCTTCAGGAATAGCTAATTCTGTTTCTAATCTTCAGACCCATCCCAGTGCCACCCTCACACAGCGCTGTAGCTTAATTGAGTTCTGAATATTTTCCCCTGGCTTCCGTTTGCGTGATGCATTCCTCCTCACTTCAGACAGCTATATCGAGTGACTCTCCTGAATGCATAGGAAGTGTTATAGGACAATAAATACACTGAAAAAATGGGAATGCAGCATGTCAGCCAAGTAATTTCCCCTCAGTAAGAGGGGCCTGGAAAGGGATGGAAGGAGGGGTTACTGCGGTCTTATTTCAGACTTTATACTGGATCTGCACTAACATCAATGCAATCTAAAAAGAAACAATACATACTTTATGAACACTGTAAGTGCCTGTTGTACATGTATTTACTCCATTAGGTTGTGTCACATTGCATTTGAACTGGAGACTTTGTATCTAATTCTGTTCTTTACACTCTACGAGACAGTAAAAATTGGCGGAGCTCGGGGAGGGATTGTGCAGAGCTTCCCTGCTGCTGTTATTGCTAAGGAAACCAAGCCCTTGGTATCCATATACTGGGAACATCCATCTCACTTTGTCTCCTGCCCTGAGACAGGCGACATAATAGAATGGCATTAAGAGACAGAGCAGAGTGGCACTAGGAAAAAGGGAGTGGAAATTTAAAGCGGTGGGTAGATGTATGTATATGAATGTGTGTCACCGGAGAGGAAATAATGAACCACGCACAGGAGTGGAGTAGAAGAATGATTGCCTCTTTCGTGGGCTGAAAAAAGCAGCAACTCTAGGCCAGTATCGAGGGCAAAAGTTTCCCCAAAGGCTGAAAGGGCAAGTCAGCACCAGGAGCCATTTCGGGTATTCCAGTCCCCCAGTCAACCCTGATGAATAGATGGCTGCTTTGTATGCAGTGTGTGTGTGTGCATGTGGTGGGGGGGGCTACCTGACCCTTGGGGAGTTTGTCACATTTCTGTTTGCTTTCATTCTGATTTCTGCAGGACAGCAAGCCAGTCTCAGCTCAGTAGCTGTGCCTTTCAAAGAGGCAGCTCCATGAAAAGCACACTGAAAGTGTATTGCTCTGGAGTCCAGCTTTACAGCATGGCTATGCTCAAGTTAGCTGCTTCGAGTGAACTCCTCTTCTTGGCCCAGATCCGTACGCAGCAATAAGCTGCTGTACTTACCAGCACAGAGCACATGTCTCTGAACACTCTGAAGGGGATGGAATATCTAACCTCTAGTGCGCTGATGACACAATGGGGCGTGTTTTATTAGTTAGGGATAGGGATGGATAATAGGAGTTCATTATAAATGTGAAGTAACAATTAATTGCAGCACACTGCAAAACATCACAACTCCCTCTTTACAGGAGCAGTCAAAATACCATAGGATAACATTCAAAAGGTGCTAAAAATGCCTAGCCACTCTGGTGAGACAGAGAGAGAGACGGGAATCCAGTGTATCATTTCTTCCACTTGTCCAGTGCCCCCCTTTGGAGTTTAGAAAATCTGCTGCAAAAAGTCAAACCTATTGCTATTATTTAGTATTATTGCTGTGTTAGTAGCAGTCAGAGACCCCAGCCAAGACCATTCCTCTGTCTTAGACTCTTTACAAACAACCAAGAGACTGTCCTGCTGCAAACAGTTTATTGTCTAAAGCCCTGATTCTGCAAAGATTTGCGCACATAACTTTACAAATGGTGACTATTCTTACCAATTCAAATGGGACTATTCACCCTGTGGAAAGTTAAGCATGTGGGTAAGGATCTTTGTAGGATCAGGGCCTAAATAGAGAAGAGAGAGAAAGGGCGAGGGCAGGGGATATAACGTAGTAGCCAAGCAAGCGGAGCAACGGTTTACAAGAATTTCATGACAGATAACGAAGAATGTCCCGGTTGTTTGTAGAGGTGGTGGAATACTTCACTGGGAACAGTATTTATTATGAATTCTGCCATTTTTACAGCAAATAATTATCAGTGAATCTTTTTTATTCGTATTCTGTTTTGAGACATGCATATCTTCCCTGCTGTGTGTATTGTGCTATCCTGCCTTCTGCTGGAATGCCTTTGTTATGGTACAGCCTGAGAGGCCAGAACTGTGTCTCTTTTCATAAGCTTCAGATTCAAGCTGCAGGATAAACTGAACAAGGCATTAAAACAGGATCTTCTCAGAAGTCAGTGAGAAGCAGGTTACAGAGCAGCTCGGATAATTTGTGAGCCCATCACAAAACAATAGCTGTATTTCCAGACAAAGGCTTCTCTTCCCACAGCACACGCAGCCCAGAAAGCAGCCAACCTCAGACGTCGCAGAATCTTGCTCTGGTGCTCTGGTAGCCTCTCTCTTTCGGGCAGTGAGGAGTTTGGGGATTGACCAAATAGCTCAGGCTCCCTGTGAGTCCTCCCAGGATGGGGTGTTCTATGGAGGAATGCAGTCGGCTGCCCCTGGCAGTCGACACTGCAGCTTAGAAACCATCACTGTTGGTTCGTCGCCCCATCTGACGGAGCTTGTTCGTTACAGAGACAGAACCTGCCCTCAGATGAGCTGGGACATTGGAACTTATCGGCTGAGGAGTTGCCAGCCTTGTGGTCATTCGGAGATTACAAAGCAATGCGCGCTGTCCTCAGATCAGGCTTCCTGCCTCGGAGACACCCCTCCGGACAGGCTAGCAAAGGCTGTGCGATAGGCCATTCCTTTCCTTCCTTGGACACAAGCTACTTCCCCCGCAGTGGTCATGGATTCTAGTGGCGATCCGCAGTACTGCCAGGGTCCTGGGTTCAGTTCTTGGCTGGTATGGCAGCCTGTGAAAGAGACGCATGTTATTTACTCTTCATTTGCCTGTTGAAACGCTGTGATAACAAGTCAGACATCTGTAGAGAGGCTGGTGGAAGGAGTGACTGGATTCAGCCTGGAACTAGGAGATGTTACCTACGGCATGCAAGCAACCTTATCTCTAGGTAGAGAGACAAAATTTAAAATGCTTTCGGAAAACAGGCTTTGTAGTTAGCTTTCCAGGCCTAAACCCAACTCTGAGCCTGTCATTAAACAATTCCAGCCCTTTTCTCCTGGAGTTTTAACATTCATTTTGGTTTTAGAAGGAGACACTTATCCTGCATCTATTGACTTTTCTAAATCCCAGACTGCTTCCAGTTCAAAGAAGCTTCTTCTTTTTCAGAAGTGTGTGAGACTGGGCATAAGTCCACAAGCCTCATTCAGAACGTCTGAAGCTGCATCCAGTCAGGGCCCAAAACAGTGACGAAGCTGCTGTGCACAGGAGAGAGTTCATGGTACCAGTCACTAAACTGGGCCAGCAACCTCCAGAGCTTTGCAGCCACTGGTAATCCCACGCTATTTCCAGTCATTTCAGGAACCATTTTGATGCAGTGCGCTTCCATCGGAGTGTTCTGGGTTTAGTGTATGCAAGAGATTTGCAGGGGGAAAGCGTATGTCAGGATTTACCCGAATTTGAAGGCACATTTCTATTCCATCCTATTTGTGATCCTTTTGTGTACACTTCTGCGAACAAGTGATCGCTTCTGCTGCACTAACATGGATACTCAAGCAGAGCACATAGTTAACTCAAGTATTCATTAAAAATTAATTTGAAATTGTTGTCCCAATTGTAAATTCACAGCTGTAAGTTTGCAATCCACATTTCACAATTTATGCTGGGATGATGAGTTACATAAGTCACTCAGTGAGAAAACAGAGACATAGCACATAATTTTTGCAGCTAACCAACACAACAAAAACTGTGAGCATTACAATCTAATATACAAGTAAAAATTTGTGCTGTCTTCGTGAGGCATATGGTATTGTTTGTGTTCCTTGACTAGTTGACTCATGCAACTATCATAACATGAACCGTACATTTGATTGTAACATTTGCATCTTGGTTTGTTACGTAAGTCAGGAAACAATACTGTGTTCCTTGTGTAATATCCAATACAGCACAAATTTCAAAGGGCGAATATTCACAATGACATTTCCACAAACACCAAAGAGAATTCACAGCACAGCATTACAGAATAGCAAAATTCGGTTTGTGAACAAGTCACAAAATGATGAAATTTGCTGCATAAATTATTTGTTGCAAACGCCTTGCTCAGCTTTAGTGTGTTATGATGGTGCAAGACAATAAAACTCTTATTTATGCCTGCATGGAGAGATGTATGATACCGTGAGCGCTGCATTACATACCCTTCCCATGAACTTTGCTAATATTAGTTCGTCCAAACTGTAAGGCCCTGAACATAAGGGCTGATAAATGGAAACTCAAGCAGACACTTGACCCGCCTGACGTGCAAGTTCTCCCAGAACAGCAAGACATTTCCAGTGCCTGCTCCGTCTGCTGAATATTGATAACCTTTCTGGGCATTCTGACATGTGCATCAAGGCGCTGGGGACTATTTATAGGTGCTCGGTGTACCTGAAAGCTCTCCCTTTCTTGGAGGTGCAACTCCAGGCTCCTCCTCTTGCTCAGCCCCGAAGTGCCCCAGTGTAGCAGAGCCTGCACACGTCCATTGGGCAGATGGGAAGGGGGGTCTGCATGTGGTGAAGGTGGGCAAAGGGCACATACACTGCTTTGCACACAGCCCTGTCCTGTGCAAATCCTCTGTGAGGCAGTGTGTGAAGGGACAGGGCGGGGGTGGCATGATCCATTGCTGTGCAGGTACCAAACACGACAAGGGCTCCACAGCCACTGCATGGTCTGAGGGGGAGGATTTCTACTGCCAGCACCCCGCCTGGCTCCTTGGGCTGGATTTTAGCCCTAGTGCCTAGTAGATATAGCATCCTGCACGGGACTTGGAGGGACGAGCAGAGGTTGCAGGAACGGGGGGGTTGGGAGAGGCACTGAGCCGTTAAGGTGACTGATGTTCTCTCTCTTTCCCTTCTCTTGTCTCATTTCCCTCTTCTTCCCACCTCCCGAAAGCATCTCAGCTCAGGTGGCCATCTTCAGTTGCAAAGGGCACACAGAGACAGAGCTGGGAAAAAAGGCTTCTTTCAGCCCAGGCTGCTGCACACGCCATGCACAGTCATGGCGCCCCGCTGATACGGTCACAGACAGCCAGAGGAACAAACAGGCAGAGCTGCAGGCTGACAGCTCCTCTCCAAGCCGTTAGCTCTTGGTTATGAACCAGAGGGAGGAGCTGGTTATTAGAAGCAGAGAGTGTTACACTGACTCACTGCGCTGGATTCAGCCCCGGGTATCCCAGGATCTGCTGAATTACCTATTCCCAGGATCAAAAAGTCCAAATGGCACAAAGGGAGGACCCATGGACTCCTGAGTGTTCTGGTTCTGAGCAAAAGGAATTCTGAACTTGTGGCCACAGAAAATCCCCTTGCTGGGCTTTGAGGGACTGTTCGCTTGCCGGAGCCCGTGTTGGAGCTGGGGTGACCTATGCTATGCTTATTAGCATGCATGCAGGTTCTTCGATTGTTTTACTATGTTTGCTCTGTAAGGCCTGGCTGGGTGATAACGTCACTGTGACAATTGTCTGTATATATGCTGTCTCTGACTGACCGGGTTAGGCAGTCTGGTTTTGTTGGGGAGTCACAGTGTAGGCAACCTGGGAGCTTTGCAACCTGGAAACCCTCTGCTCAGGAGGGAGAGAGATGCAGGTTTCCACCCAAGAGAGGTGGTGGCTGAGTTGCCGGGAGCCCTGGCTGGACCACGAGGGGGAATGCAGGAGCAGTGGCCCTGAACTGTGACACCTACACGGCGAAGAGATTTCTGATAACGGGAGGGCTCTTTAATCCAGCAAAGGCACAACAAGATCCAATGGCTGGAAGTTAAAGCTAGACAAATTCAGACTAGACATAAGATGCTGTTTGTTAAGAGTGAGAGTAATTAACTGTTGTAACGACCTAGCTAGAAATGTGCTGGGTTCTCCATCACCCAGAGTTCTTAAATCAAGAGTGAAGGTCTTTCTAAAAGATCTGCCTTAGCACAGCTAGAATGTATGGGCTTGGTGCAGAAATTACTGGGTGAGTTTGTCTGGCTTATGTTATGCAGGCGACCAGATTGAATGATCCTGATGGTTGAATCTGGTTTTTAAATCTATGACTCTATAAAAAGTTTACTTCTGTGCTCTCTTCCTCCTATTTCTACCTTGGGTTTCTACTAATATTAAACTAACATGAAGAACATTGACACCGTGTGACTAGTTTAGCAAACCTGTATCTCATTTGTTACAAGGAGCTAAGACATTTTTCTCTTTTTGTCACTTAAAAAAAACCCCACGAGTCTCCTTTCTTGTCCATAGTTAGGCAGATAGATGTGCGCCCAACTACAACGCTCCGCGGCATTGTTGTAAATGACAGAGAAAATGTGAGTTATTCTTGTCCTTAACTTGAGAGCTTGTATTCCACAAGAGTAGAGCAGAACATGTGAAGTCATGCACCACTGGCCATATATCAAAGGTGTCCCAGCGCTGGTTAGGTTGTAATTAAGAATAGGACCCATAAGCTTGAAAGAGCTGCCAAGGTTAAAGAATGACCTTGACAATTTTTGTAGACAATAATTTCTAAATTTTAACAATGGGCAAAGGAAAAAAAAAGACATCTAATTAACAAAACCACACAGCATGGTTCAGCACGAACTTTGGGCCAACGTGTTCCTTCTCCTGCTTTGATGATTTCACAAGAACATGAAACATCCAATTACCCAATCATTTTTACACTGCCTGAGTAGTAGTGAGGGAAGGTTAAAGATCAGCATATTCCAGAGAGTAGAAATAAAATACCTTCATTTTCTCTAATATCTGTCTGTTTAATTACTGGAACAATTGTTTGAACATTTTAATATATTAATTTAGCAGGAGGATAATTGCGTGATTACAAATTCACTTTGGCCATGTTAAAGCGAAAAGCCAAAGCTTTTGCTAAAATGAAATCTAGGATTTAAAAAAACACCAGCACGAAAGCTGTGGTGGGTTTTCCCTGTCCTCTCATAAGCATATAAAGTGCCTAACTAATCCTGCAGAGACAGCAACACACGGACAGTCTATTTTGCAAGCCCCAAGGTACTAGTCAGAGCCACTTTGGTGATTGAATGGTGCTCCGATTGCTCCAGTGTCGGAGCAGCAAAAGCGCTACGTTGCATTGGTGTTGTCGTCCATTCATTCCACGATGGACCTGAGAAAAATCTAAGCGTGATGGAACGCTCACGTTGGCCCACGTTTTCAATGGTGACTAGTGACTTTGGGTGGGTCTGATTTTCAGAAGGTGGGTGCTCAGCACTTTCTGAAAAGCTGGGCCCTCATCTCACTGTCACTGGACACTCTGGTATCTTGCTGGCATTGGAGTCAATCTCGTGCTGGTAATACTTCTGTGGACATCCCTAGTCACAGCCCCGGCAGTGTGCAGACTGGCTCGGTAAACCACCTGGGACACAACAGCTATTTCTGATTTCATAAGGGATGTTTCTGTTGCTTCAAGAAATGAAGTGATTGCCCATGGGGAAGCAGCAACGATGCCGGTAAATGACAAAAGAGAGCAGTTAGTGAGACAGAACAAACACTGGGTTTAGCTAAAGCAGGCCCCATCATGCACGTCCACCAGCAAAACACAGGCAGAAACTTTCTGCCGAAAACACTGACGGAACATTTGAACGGAGACAGATAGTAAACGTTTTAAAAAAGGAAGTGCTAATGTATGAATAGATGCGCTTTCACAGCTCTGCAGCGCAAGGGCTGCCTTTTATGTGCACGGATGCCTCCTTCCTTGGACCCGCTGCCTGATCTCACATCCCGAGGGAGCAGGGGGAGAGAATTCTTGATCTGCCAAAGGAGAACGTGGCCCAGCGTGCTGAAGGAGAAGTGCTCGTGTGCTCTCTTTATAGCAGGAAGTTCAAACCCACAGAAGGTGAAGAGAATGTAAAAGATGCCGAGTGAGTGCCCATCAAGTCCAGCTGGTTTTACTGGGCGTTTTAGACGCCTGTTACCTCTGACAATCAGGGCCTCTGAGATTCTGGATGGAGACGAAGGAAAGTTTCTGTTATGCAAGCTGAGTCAAACTTACAGGGGAAGTGCTGAAGGGAAAGCAATGGAACGCTTCCAAAGTGAACACAGATGAATTAATTGACCCCGGTGTCACTACAGTTCTGGGGTATGTGAAATACTGAATGGATGACAGTGTGTACTCAGCGGGCCAAAGCCTCCACTGGTGGAAATCTCTGTAGCTCTGCTGAGGTCAAAGGAGCTGCAAGGATTTGCACTGGCTGGGAACCTGCCTGAGTGAGCTACGGAAGAGGAATGCCTCCCACAGCGCAGCTCCAGCCCGTGTGTACATTGCCACGTTTGGGAAATACCTGATTACACCGATTATAAGATCATTATAGATGAAACATTTCTGAAAGCGAGCCCCAGCGGAGGACAAAGAACGGATGTTGAGCCTGGAGAGACAGTGTTACAATTTCGCCTTTGGAACTTTGGGCCGTGATTTGATGGAATCTTGAAGGTGCATGAAAAGACAGGGCTGAAAAACTGGCATTTGAGAAGGAGAGGTAGCGGCTTAGTCCGGCAAAGCTTAAACTGGGACCAAGGCACCAGAGGTCAGTGTGGTTAAGTGGAGATGGACGGGACTGCCAGAGCAGTCGGAAATGGCTTTTAGGAGCCATGATCTGTTAACAGGATGGAGCGGCCTGACAAGACATTGAATTTACTCCTCTGTAGTTTAAACTCACTTCTGATTCTCTCTTGTACCCCAGGGGAGGAATTTTAAATAGCCACCTCTCATTAGCGTTGGTGGCAGATCTTTTTTTCCAGTCAACAAATACTTAACTAAATAAACGTTCATCCAAAGAAGCTTCAGTTCCCTGAAAAGTGAATTTTTTGAAAGCCAATGGAAGGAGAAAAGTCAGGATTTGAGTCTCTGGAGGAGCAGCAAGGTTGGAGGCTCGTGATTCTAAAGAGTCACCGTCCACCTCCCCCGTCACCTGCTGAATTCCAACACCGCTGGCCCCCCGGGGGAGAGTCTGTGGGCACGAGTGCATGAAACCATCTGGATTATTGCCATTTATTTTTATTGCCAGGCAACCCTTATCATGCGCTGGGACCCCATCCTAGCGAGAGAGGTTTACCTTCCAACTTGGACATCAGTGCACATCTCACCCAATCTGCTGGGCAGCTCTTGTCAGAAGCAAGTGTGGGAACAATTCCCCAGGGGGCTTCTTGTGTTCTGCCACAGCCCCACAAGCCTCAGTAGCATCAGGCAGCTGTAACATCAGCTGCAGACGGAGACACGCTAACAACTGCTTCCAGGTCACCTAGGCAACACCCTCTTGAGGCTAATGGTACTTGAACCAAGAGACCTCCTGATAAGAGCCATTGCAGAGGCAGTCAGCTGGCCTGAGAGCACCCTGCTCAAACAGCTCAGCTGGCATTTCTGCAACAACTAGCAAGAGAGAAAATTGGTCTTTAACAGCTATTCATCGAGATGTCACAAAGTGTAAACACCCGTGTAACCTTTGCTTCCCTCCTCACTCCTCTGGGAATGAGCAACAAATTCAATAATGCAGCCGGTGGTTTCTAAATGATATCACCTACCGTTTTAAGTAAATTAGTCTCAAATCCATCTGGCCGGGCGCCTTTGCTGGCCTTCAGACGAAACCCCTCTGTCTTGCTGTACTATCAGCACACATGGATTGTGCCTAGTCACATCTGTCTACAGCGTCTTGGCCCCCCGAGAATCCGACAGCTACTGATGAACGGCGGTGACGTTAACACCTTTCCACCACTGGGATGCGCCTGGGTTTGAACAGCAGCAGCCTTCAGCCCCTCAAGGTTCAGCTAGCGGACCCCAGCTACCCATGGGTGTCGCCCGTCCTCAGCCAGCTGAAAGCAACGTTCCCCAGCTAGCAGCAGCACGGTATTGCCAGCTCATAAATCTAGCACTCCCATTATTGGGCAAATCAGCACTTCCCAGGACCGATGCCCTCAGATCCCACTGTCCAGGAAAATGCCCAGGGGTGTCTGCTCCGAGGGAGCCAAGTCATGGGTGCTCCTGGGAATCAGGGTTGGTGGTCACACGGAGGGGACGTCAGACCCTACCACACCCTGGTGCAGCCTGCCTCTCTGCTCTGGCCATCACGCAGGAGCTGCATGGATCAGGCGCCAGGAGGGGAAGCATCCCAAGGCCCTGGCGGGAGTGCTGTCCTCTCTACTGAAGGCATCTACTGTTCAGACACCCAAACAGCAGCCGTCCCTGGAAATGCCTTGGTCCACCTCCATTTGCCCAAGAATTCACATCCCTTCCTGCCTGACGCAGAGTGAACACGTCACAGTGCTTAGCAGACCCCACCCATGGTCAGCATGGACGTTACCCAGACATCCTGGCCTACCAAATGTTGTGGCTGCACGTCTCCCTTTTCCAGTCTCTTTCTCCCCTCTGGCCCTGCCAGTCACTAGGGCTTGATGCCCAGGGCCAGTAGCTCTTCAGAAGCTGCTCAGCTCTGCCATGCAGCAATCTCCTGTCCCGGAATCTAGGCAGGATGAGCAGCCTCTCACTCATGGAGCTTGTCACCCTTCGTATGGCTGCTCCAGGCAGCAGTCTTCATGCTAATGTGACTTTCAATTATCAGTGAAGTTCCCAGATTTCTGCCTTTGTCCAGTATCTTTCAAAGTATCTCATTTCAGACAACAATTCTATAATCCATCCATGACAGGCCAATCAGTCACACTCTAAATTAAGCATCTCAAATAAGGATTTATTAGAATTAATCAGACAATTAGTGTATGGTTATTAAATACAGTTTACTAAAATACATTTAAGTGTATTAACTATTTAATAAGATAGATATTGGTTATAGAGCTGGTAAAAGACAGTTGACACATAGTTTTTCATTTTACACACACACACACACACACACACACACACACACACACACACACACACACACACACACACACACACACACACACACACACACACACACACACACACACACACACACACACACACACACACACACACACAGAGCGCTTTGTATAAAGACACCATACAGAATCCAGCCTGTATAAAGAAAACTCACTGCTCACAGACAGCCTCTATATACACGGAGCACAAAGATGCTGGACTGATCCTGCCCCTTTGATATAAAAGTGAGTTTTGCCATTGGCTTCTATAAGTTCTTCAAGAGCTCAGTCTGCTTAGTTCATCAAAAGGAAAGCGAGAGCTGACTTGATTACAGTCTGTAAGCAGCCTCCTGGGGAGAAAATGCTGGGGATGAAAGAACTCTTTCATTTAGTGGACAAAGGCAGACCAAGAAGTAATGGCTGGACGCTGAAGCCAGACAAATTCATATTGGAAAGAAAGCAACGTTTTTTAACAGCGAGGGTGGTTAACTATAGAAACAAACTCCCAAGGGCGGCGGAGGATTCTCCATCTCGTGGTGTCTTAAGATCCAGATGGCATCTTTCAGGAAGACGCTTTCGTCAAACACCTTGGGCTCAGTACAGGGGTAACTGGTGAAATTCTCTGGCCTGTGATAGACAGAAGGTCAGACTAGATGATCTAATGGTTCCTTTTGTCTGTAATGTAGGAGATGCCCTCTAATTTACCCCCTCCCCACCGCCTCGTTGTGCAGGTTACACAATACGTGTGTGTGGGGGGTGTAGGGAGTGAGGGGGCTAATTTCTTGGCATTAGCAGGGTGGTACGCTCCCTTCTGTCCCCGTCATCTTTGCAGCTCGGGGCCATTGCTGCCCAAGCAGCCTGCATCCATTCGGCGTATTGATGCATCTCTGTAATTCTGTGGATGGATGAGCATGTTGCAGAGTACCAGGGGCTGAATCCAGTGCCTGGGCAAAGTGTTTGGATGGATGCTCAATGTCAATACCAGCCTGCACATTTCCTTTCTAATGCTGTTACACACCAGATTTCTTCAAGTTAAGTGGCTGAGACTTATTACCATTTCATTTGCCTTTTTGCATCAGTTCCTCATTTGATGCTAAAATCTCCCAGTCAAATAATTTCCCCTGCTCTACAATCTGCACCACGTAAAACTGAGACCTTAAAAACTGAGGTCTTTTCTGTGCTGCAGGGACACTGAAGACCTCATAACACGTTTAGTAGGAGTCAGGGTTTATTTAGGGTTATTCCTTGAATATTCCCTTCCCCAGGTGTTGGGCAGGCTGCTGTGTCTGGCTGGTTCTCTTCTGCTCCCAGGGCAGCTGCATCTCCCTGCTTCTAAATGGAAATGGTCTGGTGTTATAAATACTTGCATCATGAAAGTGTCTACAGGCTCCAATGAAGATCAGAACCCCTGTGCGGGGCACTGTACAGACACACGGTAAGAGAGCCTCCCTGCCCCGAAGAGCTTACAATAGAAACAGAAAAGACAGACAAAGAGGGGGAGAAGGCAAGTACTATTATCCCCATGTTACCAATGTGAAGCTGAGACACAGAAAGATTCAGTGACCAGTCTAAGGTCGTGCTGGAGTTTGCAGCAGAACTAGGAAAGAACCCGAGACCTCTGGAGGCCCAGTCCAGAGCCGTAACCATACGGCCATTCTTCCATGCTCACAAAGCGTTTCGAGCTCTTTTGGGCTTCGACACAATGGAATTCCGTTTCTAGCTTATCGTTAGTAGAATTAGAACTGAAAGATTTGGAATGAGCAAAGCAGGCAGGTTCTCTAGGCTATGGAATGATTCCTCAGGAGGAAGAGTGGAAGTGTGGACTACACAGCAAACCCCAAAGCCTGGCTCTCTTGCTCTGTCTGAGCACAAATTTGCCAGGGCCTTTTTCCGTACGAATGCAGGTGAAAGGCGCAGACACCGAGACAACTGTTCTTGGGGAGTGGTTGTTTCCTCTGGTGTATCTTAAAACAAACCTTTCCATAGCTCTATGGATCAACCTTGGAGGCTCTGCTGGTTAGATCAGCAAAAGTCACTATTTTGCCAGTCAACTCCTGCCTGGCCCAGGGACAATGAAGTCTCAGAGTGCGCAGGATTCCAGAGTAGAGTGAGACCCATGCTGCCAAGCCGTCAGATTCTTCTCTGGCAATTTCCAACATAAAGTGCTAATTAATTTAGCATCTTCTGTTCCCCTGAGCGCAGATGCTGTAAAATGCACCACTCATTTAACAGGAGATAAACTGTTTCCATTCATGGACATTTTTTAAAAGGCTAAAAACAAGATTGTTTCATTAGCGAAGAGTGATAAAAATCCAATCAAAATACTACAGCGAATTAGTGCAGGGCTCCACAGTGGTTCATCTCTCCAGTATAAATGTCTATCAGGCTTCTCCCCATCGGTCCAACTACACAGAGCCAAGGACATTGAGGCTAGGAATCAGGCTTCGTCCCTTCGTCTCCAAAGAGCTGCTCACAGCTCCCTCCTTTCCTCGGATAACCATGCCAGGGTGTTTCAGTCAACACACCTCGTGGTTAGTGACACAAGCTCATCCCAGGTGAACAGGCCGCCTGTGTTGGGGGGATGGAGGGCAATGTTTGGTCCTGCTGTTCTTGGCTACGCTACCCATTCCAGGGCCTTGAATGGCAATGGGCTCAGGTGAGCTGCACTTCAAAGACAAGTGACTGCTGCTGGTTTCTGCAGGCAGGCAGCTACTGGAAGCTCCGACCAGACACAAGGCCATTTCTGAATTAGGGACTGGGACTCTGCAGGGACACCCAGGAGCGTTCAAGTTTGCAAAGAAATGTCTATTGCGTTGGTCTGATTTCACTTACCAATAAAACCAAACTCCGGGAAGCGGGTGGGATTGGACGTTCTGCAGCGTGTGCAAACTCTGCTCGGAGCAGGGCATGAGTGTCACCTGATTGCAAGCTTGCTTTGTAGAAACAGTGGCAATAACATTAGTGTCCTAGGAAATAACCAGCAGCTTTTGGAATCAATCAGCACCGCTGGCTGCTTGCACTACGAGGGGTGTCATGTGGCTCTTCTGCCTGCAACGACTCAGCAGCTGGGTGTCAGCATGCATTTCACTGCGGTGCCGGCGACCCTTGGGTGTATGAGCTTCCTGCAGACACCCTCCGGCAGAGCTGAGGTCATGCCTGCGTGGGCTCCGCTCCTCTGGCTCTGGAGTGCATGAACCCTTTGATACGCTGCCAGGTTGGTTTCCTACTCTGCAGTTCTCTAGTGGGGAATTACACGCCCGGTTGCATTTCAGCCTTTCCCCCAACACACCTGCCGTTACTCAGAGTATCGCTCCCGGCCACTCCACATCTATTAATACCGAGCACTTTACACCTTCCGAGCGCCACACAGACGGGAACTGATGAGTCCATGTTAATGAGTCCGAAGGGGCAGCAGACCTGACAGCTCTCCACCCTTCCTGCTCCCTTTGCACCCCCACCTCCGCACATTAGATTCCAGCAGGTTTTCCTCCTGCTTTGCTGTATTTTACCTGGGGCCTCTGCTTTCAGGGAAGGCGGGCTCAGCAAACCTCCGCCAGCTCTGAGCTCTCATTGCGTGAGAATGGGAAGAAGTTTGGGCTGCGCTTTCTGCAGGAGCTGCCAGCCTGTGAACGAGAAGAGACTAAGCAGCAAGTGCACACAGGCGCCCACAGGCACCCTCTAAAAGCTGAATTTACCCTCAGAAAAGTCGTGCTGCTCAGGGACCCAGCACTGGCTTCAGGTAGTCACATCGACTCTGTGCGAAGCTCAGAGAGGACACACAACGTACCACCCAGAAGAGGGCTCAGTGGACTTTGCACAGAGCTCCGAGAGCTAAGAAGGGTGAGCTAATGGGCAGGACACTGGACTAGGCCTCAGGAAACCTGAGGTCAGTTCCTGCCTCTGCTGCTAACCTTCTGTGTGACCTGGGGGGATAAAATCCTTTAATGACTACGGGGCATTGAGACATGACGGTGAGGAGGGTGACCTAGACAGAATTTCATCCACTGAGAACATCACAATTGTCCAATCCAGTTTCACTTATGCTGAAGTAACCAACCAATGCAGAGAAGCCTGACGGTGCATCGCTCTCTCTTCCTGGGTGCTGAGACCTCGACATCGTGGCATAAATGATTTGCTCAATCTGAAAATGGAGTTGAACTTTGAAGAACACGTTCATGAAACTCTGCAGAGCTGGCTGTCACCCACTGGCTTCTGCTCCTACAGGCAACTGACCGACGAGGCCCTGAAATCTACCAGGCAACCCTTGCACCAGAGTGTGCGCTGCAGCTTTCTCCAAAGCCTGCCGCTGGCAGCACCAGAGCGACGCTGATTTGTTCCCTCACCTTCTTACCCGGTGCACGGGCCAGGCCGAGAGGAGCTGCTGGGGCCCGGCTACCAAAACCTCAGGAGAGGTGAAGTCCCTCCATCCAGGTATCTCAGGAGCTCTGCACTGACATTACCCCAATGACAAACACAGGGAGAAAGCACAACACAGGCTCTTGATTACATGCAAAAATATTCCAAGACAATGCAAATTAAGCAATTTAAGCCTCACCGACATTCCTCTGTGCACTCTATCATTAACAGTTCCCAGTCTGGAATCACAATTTCTAATCGCAAACCTAACCCAAGCCCCGGTGAGCCAGAGCCAGGGCTGGTGAAGGAGTCTGGTGACTGCAGGACAAGACCAATCAGCAAGGTGCCCACTCGACGGACATCCATTATTTACGGTGTTTTACAAATCAGAATATCAAACGTTCCATGCGAAGCAGCCAATATGCTGGAGTACACGCTACAACTTATTTTCAGTGTCCTGACCTCCCACTGTTTAATGTCTTTAGTTGGGGCAAATATTCAAGTTGTTTTGATGTTATATTGAAAGAGATGGTCCAGAGGGGTCTGCAAGCTAATTAGTCCCAGCTCCCCGGTCAGCTCACTTTGGGACTGTGGGCAAGGCGCTGTATCCTAGCTTGCCCCATCTATACATTGGCAGGCAGAAGGGAGGGGTTGTTTGGATAAAAGGAGCAGGAGAAAGGGTGTGTGTAGATTAATTAGTTAACAATTGTTAAGTGCTTTGAAGAAGAAAAGTGCAATCCCCAGTTACAGGAATTAATAATGGTAGCAGCTGTATGCACACGGCGGAGGTGATGAATTTACGTAGGAAATGCTGTGTGACACAGCTTGACAAGATTTATCACAGGGAGCTTTATATCCTATTAGCGATTAAATATGGTGCAGCCCCTGTATGAAATACCCTGTGTGCGTCCATCAGCTCACGTTGGTAAATCCAGTGCCTTTTACCAAGTCTGGAACAAATGGCTCAGAGCCAGCTTAGCACTATATCAACCAGCTGTGACCCCTGGGTTTTACAGAGTGTTTCCTATTTCAAAGATACTGCTTTGTTTGGGTCACTTTGCTGCATTGAGAGGTCTTCTGCCTCCTTCGATGATGCAGCTCCAGTGAGATGTCATGTAGCAGGTTGGCGCAGGGCCCCTCTCTCTCAGGTCCTCTGCACCCACAAACCACTCGCAGACGTCGGCTTGGCGCTCCCAGCAGCGCTCTTTATTTACAAGCTGTTACCCGCCGCCATCGATCATTGCACAGTCTGGCTCACCAGCCCCGGGGGCTGCACTCTTTCAGCCTCTAGTCTAGGGATGCTCACCCTACTGCTGCAACTTCTCCCAGCTCTGGCTGTTGCCCCCCTTCACTCCCCGGCTGCATTTCCTTCCTGGGAGTCTTTACAGAGCCCTTCGGACTAGCAGAGGAGGCACCAGTGTTTGTTTTAAAACATGCATTGATTTGCTATTCCTAAAGAGAAGCGCCCACGCCATGCCCATGGTGTTCTCCTCTGTGGAGCCAGGTCCCTCACCAAGGGCCTCTGAGACCTGACACAGGAGCTAGGTGACATTAACAGCCACTAGGAACCTTGTATTCCCAAGCTACCAACCCTTCCACCATCCTCAGGAAGCCTGGTGCAACCTGCCCGTAGACACTGCCCATCTCCTTCCCCCACCCACCAGGAGGTCATGCCGCTGTGTGCGGGCCTGCGGCAATGGATGCGGAGAACCTCCAGTGGGCCGGGGGCAGCTGACTATCAAGAGGAGCAAACATCTCTTTTGAATCCCACCCATCTTCTGCGGCACAGTGGTCCCCAGGGCAGGTGGCCGAGGGCCTTTGAAGAGTGCTGGCAAGCTAACAAATTGCTAAATAACAGCTCTGCGAGACAAGCAGCAACATCTCCCTGTTACATGCCCAGCCTGTTAAACATGGGACTCTCTAAATCTGCACCCTGCTAATCCCTGGCAAGGCGCCACAGAGAAAGAATCCCAATAAGGTGGGAAAGAATACACCCCAATGCTACACACCGCACAAGGAGGCTTCTGTGGGTGTGTCAGGAGGCCACCAAAGAGCCATCTCGCTATTAGATCAGAGAAGAACAAAGTTAGGGCGATTAATGAGCAATGAAAGTGTAAACAATTGTGTCAGAGGGAATTTAACTATTGGGAATATAATCTCCTTGTGATTAGCACAATTCCGCTCTCTGCTTGCCTGAGTAAAACCACACACTAGTTCCAGGTCACTAATTTGCTAGAAATTTCCAGCTAAATCTGTTTCATTCTTACAATGCACTAGGAGAGGCCAGGCCTCTCCTATTTAATGAGAGCCTGTGCTCTCCCCAGACAGAGCACTGGCAGGAGAGGAAAACTCTGGTACAGAAAGGTCAGAAGGTTGCCAGACAAGTTGAGAAACCTCTCATCTGTCCCGCTGCTGCCAGGGGACAGAGACCGCCAAGGGTTCGCAGCAAAGCTGAATGTCAGAGCAGGAAATCCCTGCTGGGGCATGGCCCAGAAGCTGTTTGGCAGCAACAGCCATTGGCCGTTGTGGGCTGCCAAGCGTTTGTGAAAACCTTTGTGTCTATTTAACAAAGCATTCCACGTAGAGCCACGGACTCTGCCATGCCGGGTCAGACCATCTTGTGTTTAGTCCTGCGTTCTGCTTCGGGCAACAGCAAGTAATTCTTGGCATAGAGACAGTTGGAAATATCCTGTGATGCACTTCAGCGTTGATGTACCGATCCAGTTTGGAGTACAGAAAATGAGAGTTACTTTACCAACTTTAATGGGAGTTAACAGGGCCCAAAATAGCCAGAAACACTTATTCAGCTTCCCACGATGTAAATGAGAGAGATGGCTGTGCTGTTCCTTTGTGGTGAGTCAGACTGTGTCCTCATCTAATCCAATGGTTACATTGTTCATGAGGGTCAAATCTGCCCCAGAATGTCTCCGATGTGGACTCAGGGGCCCCCACATCCCTTGATTCCTTTTTTCCTCAGATTAATCAAAAATGGCATTTAACAAAATGTCATTTGCTCCTCATGCATATTTGCCCAGGCAGCAAATGTGACTATGAACCTGAAGTGACAACTCGTCAATGGAGGGGTGACCTGGTTACAAAAAAAAATGGTCTTCAAATTTTGGTTCGTGAATTTTTACAGGGTTATGTAGATTCATATGTAAAATGCCCAGCTCATTTTAAATGTTGATTTACATACACAAATGCAAGTCAGTACTTTTACACAGTTTGCATTGCATTTGTGGGTCCACGGTAGGTAATATCAGTGGAGCAGATAGCTTCTAAATACAGATAAACCAGTGTCTGCACCAATATAATACTCAGATACTATGGTGATGGGGCCACTATAAGAAATAAATAGAGAAGAGAATGGCAAGTTAGTATAAATTGAGTTCATGGAATGGCTCTATAATTTAAACCCCCTCTATCTGTGTCCTACCATAGCAGAAGTCTGGAGATCTCTTAATGAGCTGAGCAATTGTGCATCTTATGTAGCTCACACATTGCCCTGACAAACTGACTGTGCTTAGCGCTCATGGAACATTCTCCTTTCTTCTTTTAAACAAGAAGGAAAGCACTGGCTAATAATAAATCTATCCCACCCATTGGCAGTGCAGGGGGTTCTTCATGTGTGGTCTAGAATCCAGAATGTTCCTGTCTCACTTTACCCGTGTTCTCACTGAAGCCTTCTGAGAAGAAGTGCTCTCAGGAGACAGTATATGGTGCCCATTCCTATCCATGAGTTTCTTCCTGCTCCAGACAATGATAGTGGAAGAGGAGGGTCCTCAGGAGCTATCTGATAATACCCCTTCTTACTTCTCTGAATTTTACACAGTCTTTTGATTTACTCAAAATGTGTCTGGTGTTTTCTGCATTTACTCACTGCCAAATTTAAACATAAAAACACAGCAAGAGCAGAGGATTTCACAAGCCAATATAGAATTTGCTTTGTGTGAATATTTGAACATTCATGCTAAAATTGAGCTCTTCATTCATACTATTAACAAGAAGAGAAGAGAATATCTGAAGATGTCTCTGAGTGGGTCAAGGGACATGTAGGCAGGTAAGGAGCAAGGGAAGTCCCCCGGACATAGTCTTACACTCATTGGAGGCAGGGAATAGAGAGCTAAACCATACAGCATGTACAGAACTGTCAACAGGATTTTCTAATGGCTCCAAGACAGCTCTCAGGAGCAACTTACCATATGCTCTCCTTGCTGTTAGCACAAGGCTGCAGTCCTGCTGAGAATTTCAGCTTCGCCACAGACTGTCCTGGGTCACCTAGATGTCACAAAGTGGCCAGCTCTAGCAAGTCCCCGCGGTGCTCAGAGAATGGAGCAATACCCGTGTGTGAGCCCAGCTCCCTGCATCCAGGCTGGGTAATACAGCCCCAGCAGCTGCTGGAACACTGGGCTGTTTGTCTGTGATTCCCCTCGGTCGCAGATTTATCACTTGTGTAAGTGTGTGAGAATTGAGACAATTTTGAAGACATGTATTATCCACCCGCCAGACTGTGACGGCTCTTTCTGAGCTGTACCGCTCCATCATATACCAGCAGTATTTAGGATCTATTTTAAAATTCACATTTTCTACCACATAGAACTTAACAACTCCTTGGGAGCCGATTTCAAGATTATCAGATAGATATGTTTTCAGAGTTATTTTTTTAAGACACATATTTATTTAGAGACCATTTTCAAAATGTGTATTATGTATCAGTTTCCTGGAAATGCTGCCTCAAACTTTGCCAATCAGATGTAGGGGTAGGACTTTTTTTTAAAAGGCATTATGAAAATACGTCACCATGACTCTGGTGCAGACATGGTCTTTCCTGGTGTTGCTGACACATTATGCAGGGTTTTTGCCCTTGCAGCCAGCAAGAGGGGTGTGACATTCCCCTCTGCAATCTGGACTGGTATATCACTGTGTCATCCCAATCCCCCCTCCTCTTCCTCCCTCCACTCCTGAGGCCTGGCTTGCACTTGCCATGTTGTCTGAATCCTGGGTCAACCCACACACAGCCACCTGCAGGTAAGCGGTCCCTGATTTAGTGAATGAGTGCTTCTGGCCAGCCACTCATGGGATTATGCAATGGTGTGACCCCGCAGCCTATATCTCCAGTCCCAGATGCAACCCTAGGAACTCCCATCTTACTGAGTTCAGTGCTGCCCACTGAACTCTGCAAGCTCATTGGTTAGTCAATTTATCAAAGAAATTGATATGCACCAGCTCTGTAACTCTAATGTATCTGCACACACCCAAACCACATGCACTGCTTTAGATAAAACAAACAAATACGTTTATTAAGTACAGAAAGATTTTAAGTGATTATAAGACAGAGGAATAGAAATCAGATTTAATCAAAAGTAAATAAAAGATAAATTGCATTCTAATCTAAATTTACCACTCTGTAAGTTCCCAGTCTGAGATAATGCTCACCACAGGCTGGCTGCATCCTTCAGCCAGGCCCTACCCTGTGGACAGTCTTTCAATTGCTTGATGTTGTCTTGTAGATGAATTGCAAGAGAGAGCTCCAGAGACCAGAATGTCTCTGCCTTTAACCCCTTTTCCTTTGCCACCCCCTGGGGTCAGGTGTCCGGCCATCTCCTGCATGGCTTTCTCCACTTGAGTCAAATGAGCATCACCTTATCAGATGCTCAGGCCGGCCCATTGCTCCTGGAAGAGTTAGCTGGTTTTATGCATGCCTTTGTGAGGTGTGAAACTCTCACTCTGCAGCCGGTGTTTGCCTGGATCTGCTCCAAACAATGTGAGACACACATTTAGGAATCTTACACAGCAGAGCCTCATAACCACACATGTGACACTGCAGGAAGCACACTATTGTAGCTATAGTGTTCAGTGTGTCACGAGGATTCCAAAAACACCTGACATGACACACTTTGCATTAAAGAATACACAGTGACACTACAAGGGTGAACACGAATGATACGTAATCACACCGAAGGGTGCACACGGGGTGAATTGTGTCACAAGGTGTTCATGACTGTGCCACTGGGACACATCCAGACCAAAGCAGTGCAGTAGATACAGTGACCGTCTAGAGGAGGGAAATGGATTGAAGGATTTATTTATATGAAAGCTAAATATTTGGCACCATTCCTTCTATTTTAGGATTTTGTAGCATTCACATGCTTTGTGAACAATAGTCTTAGCTATGCAATCGCCTGTAGTTTGGATGAAATAAGACCTAGCCAGGAAAGCCTGACACTTAACTCCCCTAAAGTCTAAGGCAGTTTGGTTTCAGATCCAGATGTGGATCCAAACTTTGGTGCTCAGGGAAATCCGTAATAAGAACCAACCTAACCCTTCCCCTAAAACTCAAACTGAACCTGGAACATTTTCTGATGGTAATAAACCCCTGGTTAATTTTGTTTTGTTATTAGTTTTTCTGTGTCCTGCCTGGCCCAGGACCTGACATGCATGTGATAAAATAGTATGAGAATGGCCATGTACAAGTTTGACCCAAACAGGGAGTAGTGGGAACCTGACCAAGAAGCCAGATCTCGAGATAGTTCTAAACAGATTTCCAGGAAAAAGAAAATTGGCTGAGGATTGCAGCTTTTGGATGGTGTTTATGCAAACATCCCTGTGGAGCTGTCTGAGGTCTGCTGAGCACCAGACACTGCAGAATGCAAAGAGCTAGACATACAATTTAATCTAAAGTGACCAAACATGAGCAGCAGCTGATCTTCTCAACAAATCAGTGTGTCTTTTACATTTACTTTTCAAATAATCCACAGGCAGAATCCTACAACCATCTTATATGGCACATTATGGGCTGACTGCTGGAGCGCTAAACACAGTGGGCCGCTTTCTGCCCTCGGATGTATCGGTGAGAGAGTCCCCCTGACATCCGTGGGAGCTGGGTGGGTGCCTCTAATCAGCCTTGGAAGTGCAACAGGAAAGCGAGGACACAGATAATGTTGGTTGAACCTGCATCCCCCAAGTTCAGACTCGTGGTTCTCTCAGCTTTTGACAGCAGCCCTGGGGCTGGAGTCAGTCTTTCTGTATTCAGTGGAGCCTTCTACATAAATTCTCTTTTATGTCTGAATAGAGTGATTAAAATTTGCTGAAGTACCTGAAAACAATGATCCCAGTTTGTTTGGCTAATCACCACTGTCTGTTCCCTGCTGGCAGAGGGAGATATTTGAAGCTGGGCTGGGTTTTTTTTCCCCTTCCACTTTCACATTAGAGTTTATTAAATTCTCATTCCAACCTTAGCATATTAGGTTCCTAATGCCATTAGAGCCAATTAGCCTGCCCTGCATTATTATTACTATTAGCAGAGTGGGTGGGCCTCGCAGCCCACTTCATTTCGCCGTCTCACAGAGAAGCAGGGAGGCGCTGCCTGGCCCCCTGATGTGCATGTATTTTGCACCCTTTAAAAGCCAGCCAAGGGCGTTTCCCTCCCAGCAGAGAGCGTGCTGGATCCATTCCGCAGATCAGTGACAACATCAGGGGCTGCCAGGCCGAGGAGCTCCGCACCTGCCTTGACTTTCGACTGCCTGTGCCCGAGACAAGCCCGGCTGTTGAACCCACGGGGCTGAGTTTGGGAGGAAAGCAAAACAGCAAAAGGGGGAGATCAGGGCTTTGGAAGACTGATATTGTGGGGAGGCAGGTATAGAACTGCAGACTGGGGTGCAGGCCCCCGAAGGATGCTACTGCCTTTCAGGACACGGGGGATTCATGGGCTGTATGAGGGGAAGTGTCGTCCACTGGTTAGTGCATTAGTGTGGGACCTGCCAGCCCCAGGTTCAGTTCCCGGCTGTGCCCCAGACTTCCTATGCGGTGCTGGGCAAGACGCTTCCCCCCTCTAGGCCTCGCTTCCCTCCGACCAGGGCTGGTGAGGGGATAAATACATTCAAGGTGTGATGAGGGTCAGGTGAGCGTGTAGCACCACCCCCACCTCCCAGCACCAGAGCCCTTGGGGATCTGCTGCCTGCCTACTCGTGGGGGCTGCAGAAGCAGGGCTGTGACTGGCCTGAACTCTTTCCACCGGGCATTTGGCTTTGCAAATGTCCGTCCCTCATTGATCCAGCTTCTGCATCAGGGCAGCATGTCTGCGTGGCTCTGCGACCGCCTGGGAATCCTGAGCTCCGGCAGGACCCAGGAAGCTGCAGATGCTGTTTCATGGCACAATCCCTGAATGACGAGGAAGGCGTGAAATGGCTCCCATCACAGAGCATTAACAAGGAAAGAGCATCCATCTGATCTGTGAGCCAGCACATGCAGGGACACTGCTGCAATCTCAATAACAAATAATAACAGCAATAATTCGTACCACGCAGCACTCTATTGACTCTTACTCAAAGAGTGGGAAGCGTTCAAGAGAGACAGCAAGGGGAGAATTTGATGTAGATATGAGAGAAAAATACAGAGGACTAGCTTTAAAATGAAGGTAGGAAACCACTTTTTTGGACAAAAATCTCTTTTGTTTATAGAGAAAGACCAGATTTATGGGTTAATATACATCTACAATTAGCCGCTGAAGAAATATACTCAGGTAGACAGGAATTAGTCATTCAAATTAGCTATAAATTAAGATCAACCTAATTTATGTCTATTAAAATGGAAAAGCATATTATCTCCCATTCAAAGGAATTTGTATTTGATGCAAATAGAACAAATTCAGAAACTTTAGAAATGTTCTCTGATTGTTCATTTGCATCGTTAACCAATGTAGAATGGGACTGTGATTTAAAAACGGGAGAACAGAAGGAACGATAATTAGTTATGTAAATAATGTGGCATTCTTGTTTATAATTAGTTCAAGAATAAAATAAAATTCACGCATGTCACAGGACTAATTTTCGTATGCAAATTAACTATCAAAATTATAAACGGTAATAATGCAGTTTGGGAGAATGTGGCATTTTTAATTTATTAGCAGAAGCATGAGTTAAAGCTGATTCCGATTGACATCGGGAGATTTCAAAGGTACCTCCAGGATGAGAAAAACATGCACGAGAAAAGAAAAGAGAAGAGAAGGCTACCACCTGTTTGAATCTCCTGCTGGAGCAAGCAGGTCACAGAACACATCTTAGCTCCCAGGAGGGAGAATTAAACCAGGCAGAGCTGAAGCCGCCCCAGAGGGGGGTTTGCCTTCAGAAATACTGGGGAGGAGTGTCACTAACCCAGGCAACAGTGGCCTGCTGGCATTTCCATCCGGCTAATTCAGCACAGATGCGCTCAGAATACCAACAACTAGCAGGCAGTGGAGGGGGAGGCAATTCATGACTAAAGGAGGAGACATGCGTTAGAACTTGCACTGTCACACACCCACTCTCGGAGCTGCTTTGAGTTATCGGTCAGCCGAGCTGACCTCTCTCTGGGGTCCCTTATTGCAATGGGTGTTTCCCATTTCTCATGTCTGTGATTTACAGGGCTCTAGCTAGGTGTAATCAGCGGATTCAGTACAGGCCAGGATATCAAGGCTTGGCAAAATTCACAACGGCACTTGCGTTTCTCTGGTATTTTCAAAGAAAACCCCATTCAGGTTCCTTGAAGGATATTTCTTAAATATAAATATGCCTGCTTGAAAATCCCTGTGAAGTGCTGCCGGCTGTGCTATAGCAAAATGTGCTGGGCTGGCAGCTTTCACAGACAATCACTTGACTTCCCGGTTCCTTCTTCCATGACCCAGGACCGGCGCGCCGGTTGGCCCTTGGAACCAGTGAAGAAATGCTGGGCATTCTCCACGAAAAATGCCCAATGAAATGAAACATTTTCATTTGGTTCACATTTTTTTGCAGAATTTTTTATTTAAAAAAACAAAACAGAAAATAGGTTTTTCGATTTGTATTTTATCTGTCTCTCACCAGCACACTTTTCTCTCCGCTTCCCCACTCATTACAATTTTTGGTTTTTTAGTCAAAAAGCCGGAACATTTCTACAAAAATTATTTTCTTTTATATTTTTGCGACGTTTTTTGTTTGGGTTGAAAAAATGTATGTAAAAAAAAGTTTGATTGAAAATGGCTACTACAGCAGGTCTAAATCCTTCCCCGCCCCTTCGCACCCTGACTTTCTGCTGTGTATTTAAAGAAAGAATACATATTCTCACACCAGCCAAGGGCAGAATTTGCCTCTTTGAGAATTCACCTGGGAGGAATTCACAGTTTGGGTCTGGACTAGAGCAGTTCAAAACATTTCTCATAAACACTGGGTGTTTTGTTTTTTTTTGAAGGGAGGACTAAACACTTTTTCCTGAAAAGCGTCTGCTTTCCACAGAAAATTTCAAGTTTTAATTAAAAACTTGTCAGCTGAGAACTGAAAATTTTCAGCCCCAAATCAAAAACTTTCAGCTTTTGGCTGAAAAATTTTGTTTTTTCAACAAATGTTGAAACACTATTTTTTAAAGTTTTCAAGATTTTCTGCAGAAATAAAAGCCTATTTTCCAACCAGCTCTACTCTGGAGCGAAGATCCACTATTTTCCCTAAGAGAAAAGAAAACAATCTCCCTGCATCATACCTGTAAATGTGCCAATTTAACTCACCGGAAAAACTGCAAAGCAAAACTGTCCTTGCTCATAGCTCTAGACACACCCATTACAATTGTGTCCATAAAATCACATGCCATGAAGGGGAGAACAAGAGCCAGGTTCACCAGTACACAGGGACAGTGTGCTGGAGAAACCTGTCCCAGTGCTGATGGAAAAACTGGAAGTTGGCAGATTGACCCCCTAACACTAGGTGGAGCTAGGAAAACCCAGTCCCTATTGCACAGAGAGCCAGCAGCCTTGGAGTGATGGGATGATATTTTTCTGTGACTGCAGCTGTACCAGATGTGACGAGGAACATCTCTGGGTTGTGTTAATAAATAAACAGCACGCTGGGAGTTCCCACCGCTCCTGTCTGTGAGGTGACTCTGCACGACACGCTGTCTAGTTAATCCAGTGTCATCTGATCCAACCCAACCCAACAAGCAAAACCTCTCTCTAAAACCCAAACACCAACCACGCATTGACCACACGTTCCAGAAACTGTAGCTTATTTGAATCCTTGAGGCCTTGTCCTCCGCATTCCTGCTCCTTTCTATTCAACAGTGGCCCAGTGTAGGGCTCCATTTAGAAACTCACCAGACGTTTCCTAGGCTGGCCCCGTGCACTGCTCCAAATCAAACTGTTCCACCTTAGCATTCATGGCCACTAGCACTATTAAACAGAGAATTCAGCAGCAGAGAACTAGCAGCCCAGCCTTGCTTTGTAAGTGCTTTAGGATGTGTGCAAGTCAGCAACAGAGCCTCGTAAGACAAAGGGCCTGAAGAAGTGCTGTGTGTTCTAATTGCACCCAGGGCCCACACATGGGGGGGAGGGTACACTTTACTGGGGCCCGGAGGCCCTGGGGGGCCCGGCCCAAGATGCAACCCCCATTACCATGAGGAAAAAATTGAGGCTAAATTGTAGATCCTGCCTGAGGATATTTATAGAAACTTATTTCCCTGTGTCTATGTATCTATTGCCCAGATCTTGTGAGATTTGCTGGCGCCGATCAGAAGCAGTGTTAGAACAGACTCAAGCAGCATTGTGAACAGTGAGTTGCAGGGCCGGCTGGCCCAGCCCAGGCCCGTCTCTAGAATAGAGAGTGTGTGCTTGTGCAGTTCAACTAGGACTTGTCGTTTGAGACGGAGACAGAGCGATTTGTGCTCCTCTCGTGACATGGTCTAGCATCTCACGATCAAGAACTACCAGTCCTGGAGTTCCTTTTGCATAGGCAAGAGGGAGGGACAGCTGGGGACCTGTTGTGTGGTGCGGCTGGCGCAGAAAGTAGCTGGGCTTCCCTCCAAGAGGCAGCTGAGTTGTAGTGATGGCTGCTGTGCTTCCTGAACATCAGCTTTGGGATCCTTCCGGCTGAGGGGAGCTATTGGAATGGCCGGGATTATTTGGTATTAATTATAGCCGATCATGCTTCAATCTGTGGAACAGACGTCGGACGCTGCATCAGGGAGGGTGAGACATCCTGGGGAACAGTAATTCTCCTACTTCTCACTAAAATATGCCTTCCACTCCAGCTCAACACTGGCGCTGCAGACTCTCAGTGGAGCAGTGCAGCCGAGACAAGCATGTTTCCTAAGAAAAGCAAGTACAGGCTCTTTAATTAAGGTCCGCTTAGCCATGTGCTGTGGAGAGCTGTAGGAAAGGAAGGATGCGCAGGCGCTCTTGAACTATCTCAGCTTGAATAATGAGTTCCAGGGAGGGCAGAAGAGAACAAGCAAGTCAAGCAGACATCCTCCCGCTGCTGTACTTGGCCCAGACCAATCATCCCAAATAAATCCCTCCTCTTTACGATAGCCACACAGGGCATCTCCAGGGGCTGCCCCTGCGGTGGACGTGCTGACTGTCCACATCCCAAGAGAGTGATTCTGTTAGAGATGCTCTGGGCAGTAGACAACTGAATAAGGTTTACAGGGGGTGCACTTCATGCTCATAAAAGGGAAAGCGCTTCAACAGCCTGCAGTAACCAGAAGAGCATTTTGCACCAATTTATTTATCTGTCTATCCTCTGGATTTATATTGCTGCCCATCATGGTAATATCTGGGCACCTAGATTTTGGTGGCATAAGAGCCCACAGTGCTTTCCAGACCCAGAAGAGCACGTATGCCCGCAGGGTGGATCTCTGGAAAACTTGTCTGCCTCCCCTCACGAGCCCTGTTGCTCCCCCATGTCCAACTCATTAGCATCCTGCCTCCTGCATGGAGCATGAGGAAACCGTGACTTGACTAATTTCAGACCGCAGAGATAATTCGGTCTGAGTGAAAGATTATAAACTGGCGAAAATAGTGTTGCTGGTGAATAAAGACCAAGGTGCCGTCTGACTAGAGCCCAGCTCAGCCACTTGGTGCGGATGCAGGGGTGACAATGGGGACTTCCATGGATTGTGTGTGACTTAGAAGCCAGGAGCCAGAGACTGGGCCCAACACCGCAGTGAGCTTGCGCTGTGCGCAAGAATTTAACAGCGGCTGCCCTGGGGCAGCAATCCTGCCGGGGTGCACTTCACTGGCTGGGGCTGCATTGGCTCTTTGATTTGCTGGGCCGGGCGGGCAGTAACAGCACTCTGTGCAAGAGGAAATGTGTTTCTAGGCCACAAGTGGCAGGCGGGATGAATATTTGGGGTGGGAGGAGGCTGTAACGACCCTGGGATGAAGCTGGGGGGTCGGTGCTGGAGGGCAATGAAAGCCCTGACTGTGATGTCGTGTCTGGTCCCTGATTATGTATTTTCAGTTGTGTGAGGGACCAGGAATTAGGAAAGAAAATTACCTTCCTGCAGGTACCTTCCTGCTCCTCCCGCCCCACACATCTGATGGCCTGGGCGCTCAAAACCCAGCCCACAGCAGCCTGTCTTGCTGTGCACCCTGAAAATCCATAGGCTGGGCTGTTCCAGCCTGTACTTCAGCTTCGGGCTCCTCTGAGAGGATGCCATCCAAACCTTTCCCGTCGAGGGGGTGCCTGCTCCAGCACCTCCGCTGAGGACAGCAGCAGCCTGTCCAGGAGGCCATCTCCCACCCAGGCCACCTAGCGCTTTACAGAGCGAAAGCAACCCCTTGGGTGCAGTCCGGAACCCACCAGACAGCCAGGGCAGATCGCGTGATACTGGGGGCGTGCGCTGGCACCAAGAGGCATGGCTGCATTCTGCACCTGCGTGGGTTTCTTTCTGGATTGGGGTCGGAGCGTAGAGCAGTGAGCTGGGTGCGTGGTGAGAAAAGCCTGGATCATGGTGGCCAGGTCCCTGCATCCCAAAGGAACAGTCACAATCTCCTAGCCAGGCGCAGATGGTAACATACTGTCCTGGTCTCAGCAGGACACCATCATCCAACAGCAGCCAGCCCCCAGGCTGGGAAGACAAGTCGGAAATGGTGGAGAGAGCCTCTCCTCACGACATCATTCAGTCGCTTCTCCTCGCCTGCCAGCTTCGCCTCACTTTCATCCAGACTGAACCTACGGCCTTGTCTACACATGGAGCTGTTCAGGAATAGCTATTAACTCATCGCTAAGTGGGCCAAGCTAAAGAGGTACAAGGCACTCTTCTTCCAGAGTCAGAGTGTCCACACTGGAATAGGTGTTGTGCTCTACATTCACACCCTACCTTAATCCAAATTAACTTTCCAGAGTAGACAAGCCCTCAGGCAGCTCGCTCCCATCTCCTTGCCAGTCGCGCTCAGACACTGGTCCTGACGACCAGCAGTATCAGGAGCAGTAGAGACAGAGAGCTGCTCACCAGCAGCATCCTGAAAGCTCTGCCACCCAGGCTTCCTCCTACTCCTACATTAGATTTCTGGAGTGAATTCGCACACACAGTGGATGTAAAATTCCCGCCTGTGAGCCCAAACTTTGCTTTCTGCGGACCTCGCCAGGCATTTCTGTGAGCCAGGAGAACTCGCTCACATGGGTGCTCATGGAAAATGGCAAAAGAAGAGCTGCGAACGTGGCCAAATCGATTCATTAGAAAATGGGGACATGAAATGTGCAGAGTGCTTTTGTGCAGTATTCGCCAGCCCTCTTGAGTGCAGAGGACTGGACTAGATGACCTCACGAGGTCCCTTCCAGTCGTCCGATTCTATGATTTCTAGCTTTCCCAAAGAGTCCTTTAAACACAGCCCTTGAGAATGGGTTCGGATGGAGTGACACCTTTCCCAAGAATGCTGGTGAAGGCTTGCTGTAAAACTTCTTCAAGGGACAACTGAGCATAAAATATTTAAATAAGAAAATTGAAACCCTGTTAGTCTGAGGCTTGTAAACTAGGTCCTGAGAAAGAGAACAGATGTAACTGTTTACTTTTGTCACTCAGGCCCTTGGTTTTCCAGACCATTGAGTGAACCTTTCTGTCAATCCAACACTTTTAGGGTAATTTAACTTAATAATACCTTTGTCTGCACAAGCATTTGTACCTGAAAGGTTATTACCATACAAGTTATTTTAGGTCGGTTAATGGTATGTAGTTGATTCTAAATTGACAGAGTAGATATTCAGGCTGCTGCTCAAAGTGTTTACCGTTCAAATCTTCCCCTCACAACGAAACTTACTACCCTTCCCCAGCAGAGCCTTCATAAATTATAAGCAATTCCCTACCCGTCATCTGCCCAATGTTCACATGCATCATTGATTCTTTGGGGATTTTTTGAAAAAAGTGCAAACTGTCCAGGTCCTAATTGTTATCACTTTGAGAAGAGTTTGAAATGGGCACAGGGCCTATTATTTCCATCAGAATTTTTGACTTATTACACTTGATATTTTACCCATCACATCAGATCCTCTTTAGATGAAAGGAGGAATGGGGAGAAAAAGGCAAACAAATCTCCTTGGAACAAAAAAGCAAAATCCTTGGGAGAAAAGTCAGAAACAAAACAAAAATACCAGCCCCAAAAGTAAATATTTAGATTAAAAGTGAACTAAACAACATGAACTGCCCGGCACAGGCTGGGTAACTGGAGACTGCGAGAACAAAGCTGCAGGAGTCACAGTTATCCTCTGCATTTACACGCCCTTACTCAATCACAATGTACAGCATGCATATTAGAGTCTAAGCAAACTGTCCATTTTCCCTTTCGTATCTGGCCTGTGCCCGACCCAACAGTTCAAGATTCATTGTTGTTGTGGGTGAGAATTCAGAAATTTGGTCAAGGAGAAGAAGTCACCATTTTGCACTGGAGAACGTGGCTACAGGGGAGTTTCCAGTCTGCAAACATCCTGGGGCCTGTTCTTGCCTCGTTTAAATCAGTTTCACACCCATGTCCCCCCACAGAGGAGTTACTCCTGATTTGCATGTTTTGGTGCCTAAAGAGAAGGTTTTCTTTTTAAGGCTTTGCCACTGCAAACACCATATGGCTGGCATGCAGAGATGTCTGCATTTTTGTTTTAAATAAGCCACTTAGGGATTTAAATAAGAGAGAAAGTAAAAGCACTTTAAAAACCTTTGACTGGATGGAGGCTTTCCCCTGGCCAGGAATTCAAGAAGAGAGAGAGCTAAGCAAGACTTGGGTTGGGTTGATTGATTTTTATTTTTAATATCTATAGGCCTGATTGGAGTATAAACGTGATCGTCTTTGTAATCAGGAGAGGCACAGAGTGAGATTGTCCCCTTGGCACAAAAGAAGTCCCCCTGTAATGCTAGTGAAGGAAGGGACCAGCTGACATGTTAAAATTCAGTCTTCCCCATCTACTCTGGGCTTTACAATGTGTCTGTTAAGAGGGTTAGCTAACGTGTTAAAATGACAGCTCCTGTTCTAGCCTTGGATGTTGGAGCCACAAACAGAGGAGATGGCTGCCCCTGGGCAGCAATCCCACGATGCCCTGTCCCGGGCTCGGTCGCTGGTCTGCCCTGTGTATTGGTGCATGCCCGCGAAGAGTGTGCAAGCCCCTTATGCAACTCTGAGGCCAGTGGTGGCTGTGAAGGGGGCTCTCCAGGGAGAGGGGCAAATCAGAGGAGTGTGGATCCTTTCTCTGCTATGGCCCACCTGAAGGAAGCTCTTTTGTGTCGCCCCAGGGGGCTGCATGGCCTGTGTGATATTCTGGACAGCAGCACTGCAGATCACCATTAAGAGCCCTTACAGACTGAGGCTGGGAACACCACAGGAACTGAACGGGAATGCCTGGGGAAAGGCTAACTGACTCAGCCACAGGGGAGGGCTTTGCTGATGCATCCAGAGGAGCGCCCAGGCGATCCCTGGTTCTGCGCTGGCCCTGTCGCATGAGTGCTCACCTGTACCCCCTCACACAACGTGCAGTGTGTCCGTGACCTGTGGGAACTTGGGGGAAGGCACAGCGTGGTTGCACACAGGGGAGGCAGAAACATTCTTGTGCCATCTTCTCGCTGGGCCCCGCAGAAAGGAAGCCGGCATTTGCCATGCTTTGCGGGGAGGATGTGAGAAATGCAGACCCCTTGGAAGGTTCTGGCGAGTGCGGAAGGGCAGGGGCTCCTTTAATGCCTTTCTTTGGTGCACACCTTCCTATTCGACAGTGGAGTTGGGAACACTGGGCTTATATTTTATCGGGAAGAGAAAGCCTCGGTCCCTGGTAACCATTAATCCCCAGGCCAGGGGTCTAGGAATGGCGATATGCCACCTTTCACTCCTAGGCTGCTGGTGTGAGTCTACTCCTGAGCTGGTGTTTTCTCCTCAGACCCTTCTGGGAACAGCCCCCAGTGTATTTATTACAGCCACGTAAAAGATAAACTTCAGTTCTCACTCCCCTCAGTTACCTTTCCTCCTGCCTAAGTGTCTTCATGCTGTTTTCCAAACCCATTTTCACTTCTGTTTCCTTTCCTTGGAGTCATTTCAATGTATCGATGCCCTATTTACAGCAAGGTGTCTCGACCAGAGAGCTGTTCCCTCCCAGATGCACCCCCAGCAGCCACTTCCCAGGCCTTACCTGCACGCCGTTCTCTGTGATGAAGAACCACGTTACCTACCCCAGGCATCGAGAACGCACAGGGCTGGTGGTAACCTTGGTTTGCGGCTGCTGCTGCCCGACAAGGCCTTTAGCACCGCATGAAAGTGTCTGCTACAAACTCCATACTGCACGGATGTGGGTGGGCTTCCACTTGGTCAAGTAACCTTGAGGCGGCTTTGCCCTTTGGCTCAGCTGCAGTGGGAAGATTAAATCCTGTGCCTGTCCCAGGAATGAGATGATAAAAGTCCCTTCTAGACAGAACCCAGATAATGAACAGCTCCCTGGCTTCGCAGAGGGAAGAGAGAGTGCATTAAACAAATCTCCAAAGTCAACCTCATTCAGCATGGAAGCTGAGAACCAGAATTCTTCTTCATTACAGCACGGCCGTGCATTAAGCATTATAAATAATGCTATGCTAATTGCCAGATGGGCTAATATGGAGGGCTGAGGGCTTTTACAGTGGGTCTGCCAATCTGCAGACTGAGAGTATCACACATGCAGCTACATCCACAAACCCGCAGCAACCAGACACCCCCCACCCCACAGCTTGTGTTGCCCTTCATCACTCTGCTCTGCTGCAGACACCAAATGATTCGACCGGTAGGAAAAGAAATGTTTATTGCCAGTTTCAGAAATCTATATTTTCAAAGCATCAGAGAGTGCAGTGTGCATTAAGCTGCCTATTAAACACTGACTCATACCACAAAGAGCAACGCTGAAACCAGCTCATTCTCTACAGTGCTTTTCTGCCCTGCAAATGTTCGCTGTTTGGATGGCTGATGCCATCCTGAATTGTTCTCTGTCTCCTGGAGAAAGCATGCTTTCTCTCTCCCTCTTCCTCACCCAGATAAGGACAATATCGTGTCCTCGGGGGCTGGTATACTGCAGTACTACTGGGTGCTCACATTATTCAATGCGCTCCAGACATGATCGAGAAGTTGGGAAACTGAAGCCCTGGGCAAATTAAAGAGCAAGATTCCTAAAGGGGAAAAGGCCCTGAGAGGCTGTGTTATCTGCCAGTTGCTCAGCGAGTTACCAGAAAGAAAAGTGAATAGAGGAATTTAAAAGTGTAACCTGCAACTGTAAAACTGACTAGCATGTGCCAAAAGAAGATTTCTAGTATTGCGAGTAGGTGACAGAGCACAAATAAACAAAGAGACCACTATGGCAAGCGAAACACTTGCTGTCTGGCCACAGTGTCAGACTGCCAGCAGGAAATCATCTATGGTCTCAAACTTTAGAGGTATGCAGCCAAATTCTTTGCCAGAGTAAATTGGGGCAGCCCTACTGAAGTCAATGCGGTTACTGCCATTTACGCCAGCAGATCATATAGACCATAGTCTTCTCTCTTAACCTCACCCACAACAGCACCAAAACTATGACCCAAAACTACGTTGGCTCTTACAACTACTGGCCTATTCATCAGCCCGAAAGGAAAGGAAGGGCTCAGTGTCCAGACAACCCAGTGAGCTTGGTATTGTTTCCCTCCTTTGTCTGGGGTTGATGGATGAAGGTGACAGGCAGATGGAGAGCTTTGTCTTCCTGCTTCCCAGACTCTCAAGGATTTGCTGCAAATTGCCTGGTAGTGACCACTGGAGACATAGACTTGAACACGTGCTGAAGTATTTTGCTGAATTGGAGTCTGATTGACAGTCAATGGGACTTACAGCTAAGCATGTGCTTAATTACTTTGCTGGTGGCATCACGCTTAAAGATGTGTGTATTTAAAAGCGCTCTGGTTAAACAGGGCCACAGGCTGTAAGTTATTGTTTTCCCTCGTAAGTAGCATCGTCATCCTCATTTCACAGAGAAGAGGTTGATGCAGAGTGGTTGAATGGTTTGTCCAAAGCCGCAGAGGCAGTTTGGTGTCAGAGCCAGGGCCAGAGGTCTAGAGTTCCTGGCTTCTGGCCCTGGCTCAGATACAATCTATAAATATTACGTTTTAGATGCAGTACAAAAGGAAGACAGAATAGCGACAATAAACAAGGCGGTGACATGTTTTGGTATTAGTCATAGACAAGCAGGCAACTTGACCATATATCTGGGAAGGTATCAAGGCTATCTACTAATTAAAACAGCTTCTGACTGCTGGAGAGTGTGTTAATTCATTGCGAGTAAAGTCCCATCGGACTGTGTTCAGGGAAGGAACGGATTTATACCGGTGCAAAGTTATCCTTTTTACTAAGGTTACTCTTAATGGGAATTTTTCAGATGAGTTTGCTGAATAAAGAAAGGGTTTCATTCTCTGACTGAGGGGCTCGTGCTTTCTCTCCCACTTTCATTTGTAATTCAGTCCACCAGCTCTCTCACATGCACACACCTCAGTAACTTTCATTTGTACTTTTCCCAGGACCTGGGAGCCCAGAACCCTCTGCTGTCCCCTTGTATCACCATCATCTTCTGGGAGCATGGGATTTCTTTGGATTTGGTCAATAGGTTTTATGTTCCTTCTCTTCATTATGAGTTGAAGGGAGATATTTCATAAAGCTAGTATCTTAGACTGATCATCAGGGGATAGACTGCATACATCCACTTTTTCTGATGTTCTGTGAGATGGGAATGGAATAGGAAGATGTCTTGTGGTCTGTCTGCCTTTCCTGACTTGTGATATGAAGCAGAGAGGGATATTTAAGGATGGCAGAAACTCTCAGCAGAAAGACGCTCTCTGACCTTCAAACACATCTTCACAAAATTGCTAGAGAACAATCCAGCATGCAAGCTGAGCCCAATCAGAACTTCCTGAGGTTCACCCATCACTATGTTCAATAACAGGATGTATCTGACAGCATAGAATAAAAAACAGAAACAGCAATTCCTCACCAAAGATCTCATCTGACATCCGTCTGACCTGTAAGCAGCAGGGACTCTGTTCGCACAGGTATAGCCTGTTTGTTTACTGTTGGTTTAGTTGACACTGCTGATTAGAGAAGACAGCCAGACAGTTGGACACAGCGCAAGGAAACAGACACACTGGCCAATGATTGGGACAGCTCATTCTGACCTTAAACCTGAATGCTATTGCCCTGCATCTGCAGCTAAATAAATGAAGTAAATCATCCTGGCAGATAGATAATTAAATAATTATCAGCCACTTAATAACAAGGAGTGGGTGTTCAGAATTAGCATATTAGACAGTGTCTTTAAGGGCTAATTGTTGCATTACATCAGAGTTACTCATTCATTATTCTTGTCATTTCGGGTGATAATTTGCACTTTAGGAGACAGAGACAATTTTAGCAGGCAATTAGAGACATGTCAGGCTTGGCCTAGTGAGTTACTGTCACAATTATTGCATTTTTTTCCGGTGTCCTCATTTGCAGAAGTGTATTTAAGGGCAGTCTAGTAATTTCATGGTTAGGCAAAATAGGCAACTAAACCATGAGTCACAGAGCACATTTCGAACACACCTGGATTTCACAGCACTTTCACAGGACTGGCTCCAGTGGGGAGAGTGCAGTGCCAGGAACTTTCAAAATGCAAAATGTCCCTGTACAAATGTAATCAATAGATCTGCTCCACTCATGACATTTTTGTTTGCTTGGGGGGCTTAAGGTAATTTTGCACTAAAAGAAAACAAAGGATTCTACCATGCTAACTGAAATAACGGTTCGTGCTGCTTCCTGTGATGCAGACCCTACCGACATTGTACGATGCTCATCAGGGGTAGTTACTGCATTTATCACAACAGCACCCCCGTCAGCACTGGGGCCCCATTTGTTTTAGACCTGCAGCCACACCAGATGTTTAGTTACTCCAGGCAGCTCTGCAGCATGTTGCCTTCTTCACTCCACCCCACCACTGGATGTAGACTGGGCCTCGACTGAACCTTTCCTTCTGGAATGAAAGAACATTCTCAGGGCTCAGTCCATAGTCCACATCTTTATTATCCGACCCAGCCTCGTGCAGCTTAGCTAAGTCAATGGGGACCAGTTTGGGATGGATGTGGGCACATTCTGGGAAGGCCGTAGGCTAGGAGACTCACACCTGATTGCGATTCAAACCACAGTTTCTCTGCAGGAGCCAGAGGGCAAGCACGATAATTCATCACACAAACATACGCTCAAAAGCTTGGCATCCGTTTGCCAGTTCTGCCTTCCCAGTGAAATAACTCCATCGACACCCGTCTTAAAAGCACCACACAAGGAACTAGCAACATCCGGTATCTTACTGGGGGTGGGTTCTCTAGTAACCAGGGAGCAGAACTATATTCCATGTACTGGGGGTATTTGGGAGCTTGCCCAATAAGTGTGGTCCTGCTCATATTTCACTGCATACAAGCTTGTTGCAGCCCATGTTTGGAGAAATGACCTGGATGGTCTCACAGCCAAACCCTGTCCCTAGCAGGCCTTATTTAATTCTTCACTGGATCTGTATTAAAAGCTCAGACCAACATTTGGTGCTGTTGGAGTGTCTAAAGTTAGACTCAGACCTGTATTTAGGCATCGCAGTATGGATTTGACAGCCCACACCTAGTCAGCAAAGCACTTCACGTGCTCAAACATCAGCGTGCGCTCAAATGCTTTCCTCAGTGGGGAAAAATGTAAGCACCTGCTTAATTGCCGTCCTGGGCTGGGGCCCCACGGTAAGTGGCCTGATCCTCAGAGGTCCTAAGCACCAGGCACAGCTCCCACTGACTTCTCGTGACTGCAGGCTGCAGTGGGAGCTGTGGGAGCTCGGCATCACTGAGAATTAATTCAGGCCTGTGCCAAACAGGAGCTCAGACTAAATGACCACCATGGTTCCTTCTGGCCTTAAAATCTATTCATCAAACCACTTACCAAGGTGCCCACATTAGAAAATGCTGCCCACAGAATGAGGGTCAGTGACCAAAAAACGGCATGAAAAGGCAGAGTTTGACTTGCAACCGAAGGTAGATTCTGAGCCTGCAGGGCAGGTAGTCACTGACCTAGGAACAGCTAGAGCAAGTGCTTTATGGCCAAAACACAAGACGGAAAGAAAGTTCCCCTGGAAAACAATTTGTTTCCGCATTAAAAGGGTGTAACTTGCATTACTGCTGTATCAGTGAAACTTACCGCAAAGATACATCCCATGGTCCTGCAGAGCAAACTGCATCTTAGAATTATGACAAGGATTAAATATTTCTTAAACTACAGTTGAAGGGAAAAGCTAAATGTGTAACAGATGCACCTTGGGATCCATGCGTTATAAGGGTATATATAGTCAAATAGAGTTAATTAAGCTAAAACCACAGTAAATCTGTCAGACCCATATTAACACTATCATCAAAGTTGTGGAAAATTTAGTATTTTGTATAATAAATCCCACTCGAGTACAGATTTATGCTGGCATATGCATAGTTACCATAGTTTTACAATAATCATTGATCAATCAACGTTTTATGACAAAACTATAATTTTACTGTGCTTCTTTTTTACTTAGTTTCCTAGTTTGCTTAATTCCCAGAATGCAATACAGTAAATCTTTTGACCTGAGATATTAAGTAGATAATAAGAATGCCATGTAAGATTTGCTTATATTTTAAACTGTCTTTACAAATGATTTATAATTAGGACCAACACTAAGACAAAACATTATTAAAGTTGGAACCCGCCATAAATTTCTAGCGTTTGCTTATGCCTGTAGTAATTTATTAGGGTTTTACTACAGTATTTTCTCTGGTGAGATCCAAAGCTTTATATGTCATAAATGGAAAATATTTATGATTAAGTAAACTATTTGGAAAATAAGAAGCCTCCCCAGTGACTTGGTATGACAGACCTCATGCTCTGATGTCGCCATGAAATCATTTTTCAGTGGAAATAGATCAGTTCCAGGCTACACTTTTGCCGCACCTCCAGCCACCTCTCTTTCCTTTTTTCAGTGAAATGTTTATTGACGTATTTTAGGTTGTCTGGGATACAGAAAAAATGCAGCATTTAGACATGCCGTTTGGAGGAAATACTTATTTGCATTTCCTGATAATGCTCAAGCTACTCCCATCTGAAAGAAACTTTATGTGTACATATGCATTTTTAATTGTGTTTTAACAACGTGATTGTAAAGTGCAGTGCAGACGCTACATAGATATTTGTTACAGGACACATCCTATCTACTTGAGAATTTACAGTCATGTTAGTTAACATGTATCAATTAGCTAAAACATGACTTAAAATTCATAAATACTGGAAATGGGTGTGGTTAGTTCCAAGCAGACTGTAAATGTCTGTACCTTGCTACGTTTCTGATCAGCTTTGAGAATTGTAAATTCAGGTTTTCTGATCTGGATCAAATGTTGAATTTTGTACATAGTAAACAAGCTAAGAAAAATAACCTTATCCATGACTCTCTCTACAGTATTTGTAGACACTGACCGCTCAGATTATTTTCAGAAATTGTGGTTTTTTTAGGCTTTCATTCGCCTTATTTATCCTCTGATGTGCTATGCTGATCCAGGAATGTTGGATTATTTTTCCTTATTGTGTTTGTCAATGGATTAATTCGTAGCTTTACTATGGGTGCTACATATTTGCTATAGTATTAATGTCTGGGAGCAGTCTGAGTGTAAGTGAAGTATTTTATTTGTAGCAACCATTTTGAAAATGTTTTAATTAAAAAGACTGCACACATCTTTGCTTTTTTCGAGAAGAATGCCATTCAGGCTCACAGCCCGAGATAGCAAACTGATACCTACAAGGACAGATCCTCAGGGGGCATTAATTGCTGTAGCTTCATCAAAGGAAATAGATCTGTGCTGATTTATAGCAGCTGAGGATCTATCCCAAACTATTTGATGGTTCCTGGCCCACCCTAGAATAGAATCGTGCATTTTACTCTCCATCAGTCTCCTGACTTTCTGGGATGGAGACCTACCATAGCATGTGATAGCAAACATAACTCATACTGAACTCGTTCAGATATGTAATGTCCGAACCACACCAGACTTTTAGACAGACAGGCAGGTATCCAGGGGGGCCACAGTTAGGGATAAAAATTGCATTGGTAACTGCAAACAGCCACAAACATGTTTATTGTGCATGGAGATTAGCAATGGGAGATGTGACAGGAGGGCCCAATTCACTGCTCAACAGTTTGGGAAGACCAACCCTCAACTGGGTAGGAAATCAGAATAAAAGAGCTGCCACTTGTTTCTTTTTGCCAACAACTGTCAGCAAAATGTCCTTCGAGCTGAAAAAAGCCATACACATTTTCTCCATCTGTTAAAATAAAACAGAATAAAATAATAATGGATAGGAAGAAACAAGATTGATTGCAAAAGCTGTAATAATCCACTGTTCTGATCATCCCTCAAACTGGGCGATCTCTGCTCTCCCGTTTGTGATACTATCCGAAGCTGTTGATTGAATTGCAGGTTTGTTATCAGTCTCTCGCTATCCATCACCTTACAGATAATCCTTTAGCTCTGACATCAGAAGGCGATAATCTTGCAGTTCTACACCTGATACGACGAGCACAAAAGCCAGCAAGGCTGTTTTACTCAAATCACATTGCAAACATTCAGACAACCTTGGAAATGGATCAACAACTGTATGGTGCTGAAGACACCTCAAAGGGAGCTCAGTTCATACAGGGGGAGGGGCCTGGAGAAGATGCAGAGATATTCTCAGGAGTCCACATCCTCTTAGGAAAATCATTCACCTCAGTCTGTCTATTTATTTAGATGCATACACATATAAATGAATGAAAGGTCTGTTTGAAACCGCCGCTGAATTAATCTACCAGGCTCACAAAGAAAAAAAAAAGGCCCCATGCTGAAAGCCACAGGCCTCTACATGAGAAACGCCACTCAGGGGAACAGAACGGAGTCATCCCTTTATGCCACAATTCTTCTTTCATTTCCTCGAGAATGGAGACTTGGTTGCATTCTGCCGGCCCTGCACCTCACTTACTTATAGATTGTGCTAGAAATGCAAATAAGGGCTCGTTTGCTGTGTGCTGCTCTCTCACAACAGCCAGCAATATGTACTGCCTCTCCGCCGAAGATCTGAAAGTGCTCTGCAAAGGTGGGTATCACTCCAGGTGCTGGCTAGACAGGGGAACCACGGGTTTGACTGGTTGTGAGCAGAGCTGCTTGAAGCATTTTTGATAGAACAGTTTTCCACTGGAAAATGAAGCTTTGTTCAAATTGAAACGTTTTGAGGGAATATGTCAATTTTGACATTTCTCTGGGAAAATTTCAAAATGATTCATCTTGACTTTCTCATTTTGTTCCAATAAAGCTGGAGCATTCCATTTTGCCTTCATCGTTCTGTTTCATTTCAACTTTTATATTATATTATAACATTAATTTCACTATTAGGTATGTGTGGTATATTTAATATTTTATATTCATCAAAATGAAACATTTTTATCATATCGAAACAAACCTTCTCAACAGTATCAAAACAAAACAATGCAGCATTATCAAAACGAAACGTTTCAGTGGTTCCAGATCGACGTGTTTTGGAATTTATGTTCCATTGGCCATTTCAAGATTTTGACTTTTAGTCCCAATGCGGAACCATTTTTTTAAAATGTTGGAATTTCCCACAAAATAGAAACTCCATTTTCTGATCAGCTCTAGCTGTGAGTTACCTAGGACAGATTTGATTAATTAATTATTATTATTATTATTTTGATATAGGTCAGTATTTCAGCCATTTTTGAGTCATCTTGACTTTCAGCCCCAGTCCAGACCTCCTTGCTCCCACATTCTCAGCTGATTGCCATTTACTGGGAAGAAGTGGCCCTGGAACTTAGCCTTTGGTTGGAGCATCTGCTGTCTAGGCCATAAAGTTTGCTGGACTAAGAACCACAGGGTTTGGGGCATAGATACAGGGTTGCGGGGTTTCTGAGACATTTTAGTATCTACCAAAAACAAGTAGTTGCAGGCAAAGTAGAGGGAAGAACTGTATTAAGGAGACATATATTGTAGATACCAACTGAAGTGTCAAGCAAGCAAAGGGCTGTCCGTACCTTGCAACTGAACATTTCCTATACAAGAAGTTTCTTTGAACTCACTCTCATGTTCCCATGTTTAGTTTGATCAGTTTTGCCCACAAGATAAAGTCTATACTTTTGTTTTAATTTATGTTTCCTGAAACACTTCCAAGTTTACTTTTACATCCTGTCAGTATTAATGACATATGGCATTTTAGGTACTTTATGCTCTGTGGCCTAAATTTATTATCATTTTATGTCACTAGGTAAAATTCACAATGTGCCAGAAGTGTTATAAATACAGACAATTTATGGGCAGGTTGGGATAAGGTTAAAAAGAATGAATACAGTCAATTTTTCAAATCAGAGACTTTGTGTGGAGGGCATGTATGCATGTGTGGCTAAGACACAATGTAGATAGATAATTTCTAAATACATCAAATGTGGGTGCTTTAAGAAGAACATTGATAGATAGGTAAATAGAGATAGATGGATCAATCTAAGGGGTAAGCCACCCCAAAATTTTGGGCCCTGCACTAAACATTAAAGCCTGTAATTTATTGTTTACACAACATTCTACATTTATCCAGAACTCTACAGACCTAGTCATCATCACCATCAAAATAATTTTTCACAATTTTCTTTCTCTGAAGAAACAATAACCTTAACTCTGCCCCTCATGGAATGTCAGCCTGCCATCCGTGCCTTTAGCAAAGTACTACCACTCCCGATACAACACACAGGCATCCATGGCTAGCAGTGCTGGGAGGAGGCGGGGAGGGCCATGGAGCTGCACAAGGCAGTAGGTGAGGGAGTGAAAGTCCATAGTTGCCATGATTGAATCCAGACTAGACTCTCCTTTTGAAGGCTTCGTGGAGCAGAGAGTGCTGGGAAAGGGTCGGACACTGACAGGGCTCTGGGGATGGGGGAGGATATTTGGATGACCCAGGTCCACTACCAAGCCCCATAGCAGTAGAGGTGGAGCAGCATTAACTACAATGTATTAGCAGATCTGAAGCAACGAGAGAGTGGCACTGAATACTTGTGTAACCCTACAGTGCTTCGGAAGCCATCACCACCCAGGACAGGGCCAGTCGGAACTAGGCCCTGGACATTCCACACTGAGAAAATGAGGTTTCACAGAAGGGGAACTTTCCTCACTGTCCCGAAGGCAGCTGTCTAAGGAGGAGAAGGGGCAGTGTCAGGCCGGGCCGAGCACAAGGCCTGGTTTTAGTCCTGCTCACTTCCCTTTAGAAGAAGTCGGGGCGTGGCGTGGAGGGTAAGTTCCTTTCCGGAGTGTCCCTGCCTCTCTGTTCACACACACCCTCCTTAAGGACCCGCAAGGCAGACACTTCACTGTGCCCTGTTTGAATCGATTTTCCTCACAGCTCATCTTAGCAGGGTGGAAATCAACATTCTCAACCGGAGCTGTCTCCGTTTCATGCCCAGCGTGAGAAAGAGGGAGAGGGACCTCACCATGCTTTGATCCCTGGATAAAATAAAACCGTTCCCAGAACGAGGGCTGTTTTGCATCTTTTAGAGGAACCAGTGACCATCTCCTTTCATCCGTCAAATGAAAAATCCAGCTCTCCCCTTGCCGTCTCCTCCGCTCTACTCTGCCTCAGAATGGCCTTTTATTTAAAGCTAACTGGAAACCCTATGCAACTTGTTTGTAACTTCCCCTTCCCCCCGCCCAGAAAATGATGCTGGCTTTCCCTCCATCAGGGCAGCAGGTTTAGAACCAACACGTTTGTATCTCCCGGGCAATGATGATAATACCTAGCATTTGTACAGCAATTTTCACCTTCACAGTGCTTTTGGGTCTTTAAATAATTCAGCCTCAGGGGGGCCGGGAAGTAAGTATCAGTAGCCACGTGTTACCCGTGCAGGAGTTAATGCAGAGAGGGCAAGACACACATTCTCAAAAGGAGCTGAGCATGTTGGGAGCCCAAACTGACCTACGACTCGATTTTCAGCGGAGTTAAGCATCTGCAGTATCAGCATAAGCTGTGGGCGCTGTGTGCAGTCAGCACCTCTGGAAATCGTGGCCCGGGGGCATCAAGTTGGGTTTGCAAAAATCGGAGGCCCCCAAAATTAAAGGCACTTTCAGACATTTTGGTGGAGGCCAGTTGAGGCCATAGAGCTTCATTGTCAGAGCCGGTATGAAAGCTGCAGGCTGCCCTTCCTGCTCTCAGAGCACTAGGGGATGGGTCTCAGTGGATTAGCCCGGGACTGTCCACAGTGCAGGTCGATCTCCATCAGGAAACCAATAGCAAGTAATAATAATAACAGCCAAGGTTATCCAAATTAGACCCAGCTATCTGGGATCCTCTAAAACACCAATGCTTAGGGCTATTCCTATTCATGACAAGCCTGTCTGTTCATCTGTTATTAATGGCTCCTTTGATGGCAGCTCTCTCTGTGTAGTCAGCATTCTTCTTGGTCGTTATCCTTTTGTAGAGCAAGCCAGAGGAGGGAGATGCAAGCTGAAACAGCGAAGTATGCAGATCACGCCATTAACATTTTATGGGAATTCAAAAATTCAGTGTTGACTTCATGACGCAAATAGGTATGAAAATTCTAGCGAGCGTGCTCATTGTTACAGAAATCAAATGGCTGAAGAGCCACTAATGAGGCAGACTAGCAGCTTCACTCATCCTCTGAGGATTTGAAGGCAAGAAGAGACGAAGGAGCCCGCTACATTATTCATGTCCTCTTGTTTGAGCTTCAAATCCTAGGAAGTCCCAACGAGGGGGGGGAGGGGTTTGGATGGTGCCAGTGACCTGCTCGGCTCAGGAGTGGGGGAAGCTTTAAAAGTCCCTGTCCTCTAATTGACAACATCTCATTCCCGATGCAGCCCTCGCACGGCTCTGATCACGCTCCCCGCCTGCTGGCGCGTCCCACAGGCACACACGGCGGCGTGATAGTCACAAGTCTGGGGCACGGTCCCCTGAAAGGGGAGGATGGGCCCAGGAAGGGAACCCCGTGGGAGAACCGTGTTGGGGATACCTGCTGAGCTCCCTTTGGCCTGGGCCCACCAGGAGGATCTGGGCGCTGGCTACGTTCTGGATCTCTCTCTGGCTTGAGCAAAGTCTCTGGGGTGTGTCCTGCGGAATCTGTTTGCTTCCCTATTTCTCTGTGGCACCTGTCTTGCCCTCAGGCTCAGAGTCTGCGCTGAGTGGGCACCATGTACGTCCAGAGCTCGTTCACATCAGAGGCTTCCCTCCGGCTTTTCACCGCTGTAGCTACCTCTCCACCCCCATCCCTTTCCCATCTCTCTGCCCCCTTGTCTCTCCCTTCCCCCGTCTCTCTTTCCCCTCCTCTTCACTTGCCCCAGTGCAATGGCAGGCAGCAGGATAGGCCATCTGCCTTTTGCATGGGAAAACCCCACTGCTGACAGGGAATCCAGAACCCGTGCTGATGAAATAGGAGCCAGCCCAGCCAGGTCCCAGCCCCCATCTCTCTGGGGTGCTAACGAGGATCACTCTGCAAGCGTTGTCCATGAGCTTCCCGTGCCTCTGGGTTCAGTCACAGCAGAGCCATGAGAGAGGCTGTCCCTGTAGGACCGGAGAAAACCCCATCCTCCACTGCTTCCATTCACACCTGACCATTCTGGGCCCCCTTGTCACCGAGGTGCTCCCCGAGGGCAATAGTTAACGCCCAGCAGCATTAGGCCTTCCTCATCCCTGCCTCCACTCACTCCAGATTTGGCTGTTTATTGCCAGGAGGTTGCTCCCGAGATCCCTCCTGTCACTGTGTGTTACCTTCCTGCTTGTGCTTCTGGAGTAGCCAGCCGGCAGGAACCGACTCCACAGCCTGTGTGTGGCAGGATGCTCCTGCAGGGAGCTGGAGTGAGACAGGGAACAGAGGCCCCACCGCTAGGGAAGGATGGGCGTGGATCCCTTGGGCTCGGCGGCAGGAGACCCAAGGCAGCCGCACGACCTGGCGGCTGGGACACGCGCACAGGAATCCAGAGACCCGGGTTCCGTTCCCGAGTCTGTGACTCTCCTGCTGTGTGCTCCTGGGCAAGTCACTTCATCTCACTGGGCCTCTGTTCCCCTGGTCTCCCCTCTTTATTCAGGCTGCCAGCTCTTCGGGACAGGGGCTGTCTGTCTGTCTGTGCAGCACCCAGCGTGGCAGGGAGTTTGGCTGAGGGCTTTAGGTGATGCTGCAAAACAAAGAGTAATTGCTGCCACATAGACTATCCTTATTGTGTATTATTTGCACTGTGGCAGTGGCCAGCAGCTCCAGCCAGGGCCCGGGACTGTGCCATGGGCTGTGCAAACACAGAACAAAAAGACTGTCTCACCCTCAGCAAAGTACCAACCCGCCCAGTCTGTGGGCTTCGACCAGAATGAAGCCCTGCCCAGCGAGCCCCGCGTGGGGCATGAATTCCCCTGACCCTGGGCTGCACTGCGGGGAGGAAGCGGTGTTGCATTTCTAACTGTCTGAAACACTGGCTTTCCCCCGTGGAGAAAGCGCAGAATCTTCTAAAAGAAAAAAATGGGAAAGCGAGAGAGAATCACTGCTCTGAGAACGAGACCCATCTGGGCAAGCGTGGCATACAGCGGGGACGCAGCCTGCAACAGAACCGGCGACCACGCACACACAACTAACAAACAGATTCCCTGAGTGCTTCTGCATTTTGTAATTATTACTTGGCCATAAAAATCCCTTCTCCCTCCTGCCAACATTATCTTAGTAAACTTTATGAGTGCTCACGAGGTTAATGCAGAACTATAAATCTGCAATGGGTCGAACAAGTGGGAGGAGGGGACGTGTGCGTAAATCTGCTGGAATTGCTCCAGTTTGTTTATTTAATAAAACACTGTTTCATAAAATGCGTATAGACTTGTGGCTGGGCCCGAAGCTGGCAGTGTCGGGGGGGGATGGGGGGGTAGGGGCCAGGGCTCTCAGCTCTGTGGAAGCTCTGCTTTGCACACAGCTATTTATCCGTCCCGTCTGTCCGTCTGATATATCTTGCAGGCTGGAACCAGAGCCCATTCCACTCGTACGCTGTTTGTTCTCTCTGCAGCCTTTCATAGTTCTATTCAATATTTTAAATTGTGCTACAAAACCAGAACATATGTAGTGCGGCTTGCAATCAGCTCTCAGCAGCTGCTCTCCGAGGCAGACTTTGAGGATACCTCTCTCTGGGCCCTTCCCGCAGATTTCTGTGTGAACTAGGCACCAGTCTTCCTTTTGTTCCTCCTTCCCTGTGTTTGGAAATGTTAAGTCTGATAACACTGAATGCTCAAAAGTCATGGGTCAAGCCTTAAAATTCACGATTTAAATATCTAGCTATCAAATAAAGAGGTGGTCCTTTCTCTGTGCACTCTGGTCTCCGCTCTGCCTTTCGGGGCATGTTTCCAACCTATTCTCTGCAAACATGAAAGCTGCAAACTTATTGAAAATGCAAGGTGAGGTTCTCTCGTAATCCCTTCCCTCCAGGAGCTGGGGCTTTGTCCAACCATTGTGCGACTTGTGACAAAGAGAGCTGGCAGGACTGTGTCTGGTTTCTAACCATCCCAGGAGTGAGTGCAGTGGGGAAGCCAGAGGGGCGGGTGAGAGGTCTTGCAAGGTGTCCTGGGGGTCCTCTGCCTCTGGGCCTACACAATGTGTCTCTGGAACACCCTCTAGCTTTTGATCTCCAGGTTCTTACTGTTGAGCTGCCTCTACCTTGCCAGCTGCGCTGGCGTCTGAAGGCTATTATCCCCGGCTGAACCAGCCGGAGGCAGTAGGCCAAGGGGAGATCTGGTCGGAGGAGGTAGATGGATGAGAGCAGCAGGCAGGCAGCTGTGGCTTTGGGGGCAGTAGTTCTGCCTGTGGGGACGTGCAGGGCACACGCCTGCAAAGCACAGCCCAGGCCACATCCCAGCACCAGCGTCTGGCCCGTAGGAGGCAGACACAACTTATGCCAGGGCCCGAGGGGAAGCTCAGCGATGGCATGACCCTCTCAGGCAGAGCTTCTCCCTCTCCGTGGAATAATGGAGAGTCTTTGTACGCCCAGTGCCTTGCACAGAGAGGGAGGCACTGCAGTGCAAACAACCGCCCTGGACAGATGCCTTTGGCCTCCAATCTTGTCCTGCTCCTCTCCCTACAGTCTGTCCTGGGGCGTTGCACGCACAGACCTGGGAATGGCGCGCTCTGCTCTTCTGGCTCTGGTAGAAACCATTGGCATGTCTGGGAGAGAGCCACCCGGCTAGCAGAAACCTGGCGTGCACGGGAACAAGAAGAGGCCGTAGTGGAATGGTAGGTTTCCAGACAGTCTGCACAACAATACAGGGCTTGTGGTGAAGGCAGTGTTAATAATACACGAGGGGAGAGTCTGGCAGTTTCCTATTAAACTCCGCACTCCCCGTGAAGGGTTAAGGTTCCAGACACTTGCCTGCATGGTCACTTTCTGTGGTCAGGGTATATTTGCTTGGATTTTACATTGAAATGTGAAATCCACAGTTACAAGGAAACATTTATTTTCTTGCCCTTCAGTGATCAAACAAGTGGTGCAGAAGCACAAGGCAGCGAAGTTTCCATTAGTAGAGCTGGTTTCTTTTTGCTGTTAAATATCAAATATTTTGACATTTCCATCAGAGTTTTCTTTGTACCAAAGCTTCCATCACACACTAATCTCCAGGCTTGTAGACTTCATAGGTTTTTGTATTTCTGAACCCTCCCCACTTGATAAAGGGGCACTTTGAAAGTTGCACATGGTATTCCTTTCACAAAGACCAACAGAAGGGAATACAGAATAGGAGCCTTGTGAAGGAACAATACGGAGCAGGCAGATGGGCTGTTTTGGGGTTAAATTTAGAGCAAATCCTCCGTCACCACATCTGGCTGTGTGAATTCCATACAGTGGCACATTGAGTGTACGGCGATACGATACCTCTGTGGCACTGAGCAATTGTGATTGCTACTTCATTGGACAGTCAGGGAGGGGCACTGGGACATCATCTTCTTCCATGTCGCAGTGACCAAATGGAAACACGAGTGTGTCACTTACAGCTGTGATGCAGCACGGGGTAGTTTCCTGTGCAGAGAGTGAACTCAGGTCCAACTCCATTCCCGCTGGAGTGGCTGCTTGCGTAGCGACCTCCCAGACTGCAGGCCGCTGCAGACAAGTCTTGCTCGGGGATGCGAGGGGGCAGGCCATTTTTTCTTTTCTGCAGTCAGTGCGACACAAAAAGAGTGGCTCCAAGACGCATGGCTCCACGGCCGGGTGATGCACATGCCTTCCATGTTACTGGAAGACAGCACATGCTCATTCTCACCCATCACTTCACACTGCTTCATCCATTTATTGTAGCCCCCCCCCCCCCCTCCACCCCGTGCTAACAGTGGATGTATTCATTAGAAGTTAGACACATTCATTTTGCACTCCAGAAAGGAAAGTTCAGTGCAGACAAATCATAATATTTGCCACTCCTACAGCAAATGTCACTAAAGGCTCTCAAAGCCCTTTGTAAACATTTCACAAGCCTGGCAAAATTCCTTAGGAGGTACACCAGTGTCATCATTACTGTTATAAAGGGAAACTGAGGCACCATGAGCATAAATGACTTGCCCCGGGTATTGAATCATGACCACATACACAGTTACTACTGGCAACCATGGGCATCAAACCCAGAAACTTCAGCTCCAGCAACACAGGTCTGTCCCACCTGGGATCCAAGAGAACTCCATTAGCTGTGAGATAGGTGCCGGCTGCACATAGCTTAGACCACACACCAGCATACGCCGAGGAGAGGGGCATGAAGGGTGGGGTCCAATATAGACATGGAACCACCGGCACTTTAAAATGATAAGTAAATGTCTAGCTACGGCACTTGTCTGGTCCCTGCCACTGCAATATCCCAGCGTCTCACATTTTGTAATGTTCTAAATCCCGTTTTCTAACGTGACTTCGGAGCAGAAATCCTAGTCATCTGCAAATGACTCTTTAAACAACGTTACTCAGTCTCCAGAGAGTCTGTGGTGGACTCGGAAATTGAATAGAGGATTGCAGAGTCCCAAAGTAACGTCTGTGGTGTGTTCAGCAGCGTGGCTATTGGGCGTCACACCTTCGTTCCCTCATCCTCTCCCAGCAGAAACGTGTGCAGGGGAGCGTCTGGTCGGGGATGTTTTTAAATCACACGTATGTGGATACACGTGGCTGTGTGTTGGGGAAGGCAGGGTCACAGAAAGTCTCCCTGCACGTGGAGGGAAGGGGTTGAGGCTGGGGATGACCCTAACTTCCAGCGGGAGTTCTTGACAAACTTTTGGGCAGGCCCCCAAGAAAACTCCGTCTCGTGGCACATCTTAGCGCCAGCTCTGCCTCTCTGTCCCGCCGCCGCTCCAGGAGCATCGCAGGCGGAGTGTGGGGCTGGGGGTGTGGCAGGAGGAGACAAACGCTGCATCCTCGAGCACGGTGGAGCCATCTACGTGCAGGTGCCCTGTACCACAGCGGGGGGAGCCATGCAGGTAGCCAGGCCGGCCTGCGACAGTGGTGTTTGTTTCTCTGGGGGAGGGGCAGGAAGGCAGCGCTGCCAGCCCTTCGGGAGGGAGGGGGGAGTCAGGCAGGCTCTACCAGGGATGTGCTAATGTCCTGGGTGCGGGCCAGAGGTGACCTCTGACTGCAGGGAAGCATTGGGGCGGGCGAAAGTCCTGCAGTCCCGCTCAGCCCAGCCTGATGGGCTCCCCCGTGGGGGAAGCTGCTCTGTGGGGGCTACTCCGAGCAAGCCGGGGAGGTGGCATCTGCCTGCCTGGGCCTGTTCCACACATGGTCTTTGCTTTCTGAACCACTGCCTTCTAACAGCGCTGGAGACTCTCCCGGGAAGCCCGGCTTGCACAGAGCCCCTGTGTGGGGCAGGGGCTGCAGTTACTTCCACAGGCCTTTGATCCGAACCAAAGCCTTCCCAGACTCCAGACACATCCCAGCCAGCCTAGCACCTGACACAGCCCTGAGCTCACCCCAAGAACAGCACAGGAGCAAGGCAGCCCCTCTCCCGCTGCCACAGGGCAGCCTGGCTTCCCGTCACCCGCCCTGCTCTGTAGCTCCGGGAGCAGCCAACCCCCTCTTTAAAGGCCTGAGCACTTGTTCGTCTCAGCTTGTTCCAGCTGGGAATCTTAGCGCCTACAGCTCACTGGCCCTGCTCCCCGCTGCCCTCCTGCAGGGCCTGGCTTTGGGGCGTATTATGGGATGTGCTGACACCCAGGGGGCACTAGAAGATCTGTTCACCCCCAGCAAACCCCAAGGGGCTACGTTCAGTCTGGGTCTCCTCTCAGCATCGATCTTCCCTCGCAGCAGGTTTCTGAGGCTCGGAAATGCCTGCTCAGCCCTCGACAGGCGGACAAGAACCAGGAGCCTCAAGTTAACGGATACGCAGCTTGTCTAGTGACTGGTATTTCAGCTCTACCCTTTGGGACCCGGGCCATAGGGATCTTCGCAGGAAAGAATGCAGTGGCAAAGGCAGCCGTTGACAGGGATTCAGAGAAAGCTCAGTAGAGGCGTTAACAGCTGGTGCTGCCCCACCTGGTGATGTGCGGGCTCTTCTCAGCTGAGCAAGACACTGTCAAGTCATCAGCTCCTCCAAAGGGATCTTCAGGGTTTCAGATCTGCCTGTGTAAGGAAGATTCTAGCCTTCAGGACAAGGATCTACCTCACTGCTCACTAGAGATGCTGCTCCTGATTCTGACCTCACTGACACGGGGCTACGCTGGCTATTACTGGTGCTGCTCCCGGTTTAAACTGAGATTAGAATCAAGTCTGTCATGAAAATCTCTTTTGCTATTTGGAGAGTCCCGTGTGTAATCTCCCCCAGCCTCAGTGCCTCTGATCTCTGGAGGGGATGCAGAGAGAAATAAATGAGCATCGCATTTTTAAAACAAGCTATCAGAGTATGTAGAGCTGGGCAGGATTGGGACTTTTTTTTTTTTTTTTGGTCAAAACACTTCTGGATGGAAAAAAATGGCTTTTTCACCTAAACAAACATTTTCACCGAAAATTAGGGTTTAGTAAAAAAAAATGTTTTTCCCAAAAACATTTTTACTGAAAACCAAACGTTTTACTGAAAACAGTTTTCAAAAACCTAAAATGTTTTTAAAACAAAAAAGTGTTGGCAGGAAACTTCTTAAAACTGAAAATGTTTTGAAATGTGCAGAAAATAACTGAGGTTTGTTTGTTTTTTGAGCAGTTCTATAAAGATTTTGTTCTTCGCTTGATAACATACATATATTAACTGTCTAACCTTACATGTGCTTTTTATTAAATAAATACCTGTGAGTACCTTGGGTAAAGAGCTCTGAGCTTCCAAGGGCCAGCAGCCTGCAGGCATCCCAGCATTTGTAGCAGTCTTAAAACCGAGTCCAAGCAAGTATTAAATGGGATTTCCCCATTGAATTTATAGCATCTGTGAGCTGCAGGTTATCTGGGATTTAGTTTGTCTCTGTACCCACTCCACTTATCCCAGATCCCACCATGTCCATCTAAACCAAAACATATTCCTGAAATAAGCTTCAGTCCAATCTGTTTGCCAAGTTGAATATGAAGACAGGGCTGTGCAAAGCTGTTGTAGTGAAAGAAGTGAAACCCCGCTGGGGCTGACTCCCAGCCAGCCAGGCACAAGAGGCACAGTTCAAGAAGCCCAGTGGCAAGTTGTTCCCGTAGGAACGGCTCACAACAGCAGTTTGCATTGTGCCCCTTTGCCTGAGGGGTGTGTTTCGGAGGAGTGTGGAGTTTTGCAGATTTCTCTCTCTGGTTTTTTGAGTGGGGCTGCCGGCGGGGAGAGGGCGAGGAGGACTATATGTTACTGAGCCCCTGAAGGGCCATGGGTGAGTTTGTATGGGCTCAGAAAGCATGATATATTCATTGTAGAAACCAACGCCCCGCGTCAGGTTTGTGGCCCTCTTCGGAGCAGCAGTTAAACGTATGTTTCAGTTCTATTGAAGCCAATAGGACTTAAGCATGTGCTTGAAATTAAGCACGTGCATCCGTGCTTTCCTGAATCAGGTCCCTAATAAATAAGCATCCATACATGTGAGGCACACTGCTGCCATACGTGAGCCTACTACAGTGACAGCTCGGTGGTGATGGTGCCTTCAAGAGATACAGCGAGTTCTCTCCTGCTTCTCCGAAAGGCTGGCACAATGTGCGGCGTGCGGCAGGCCCCCGTCATTGGCAAGGCCGTGGAGCACACGTGGTGCCCAGGCAGATTTTCATGCTCTGCAGGGGCCTTGCTGGGGAATGTCAGAGAAGCGTCAGGGGGAGATTTCGAAATGGTCCCGACTTCTCCAAACAGCCACCTGCAGAAGCAGGGTCTTGTGGTCACTGCACAGGGGCTGGAGTCTGGGCACGTGAGTTCTACCTGCTAGGCTGCCACCGGTTGTGCTGCGTGACCTTGGCCGGGTCACTTCACCTTTCTGGATGTCTGGAAAACGGGACTGACAACATGTAATGATCCCAAAGGGGCCGTAAGCCCGGATTCATTATTGCTTTCCAAGTGCCTTGGGATTCCCAGATGGCGTTATGTTTATAGTCCCATAACTGAGCTGGCATTTCACAGCTCAGGCCATAATAGCTCAGGTTAAAGCGCGCCCCAATCAAATGGTAACAAATGATGGTGAAGGAGAGGAAGGGGAAGCTTGCTATGTGGCCAGGGAGGGCAATTGCTAGCATTGGGCGTGGTCAGTTGATGAAAAAATGACTCACAGCAAAATGCCGGGAGTTTGGCTGGCTGAGATTCAGGGGTCATGATTTCTGGACCTCCGCTGAGGGTCCGCTACGTTTGCAGGGCTCACAGGACCCCAGCGCTAGCTCAGGGACCCTGCACACCCCACGTGTTCCTGCCAGGCCTCTAAGCATGACTGAAGCCCGCGCTGTGGATCACTTTGCTTCTCCTGCCACGTAATTGTCTTCCTAGTCTCCAGGTGCATCTCCAGCCCGCTCCCGCTTGTGCGGCCGAGTCTTACATCACATTGCGAGGGGAGGGGAAGTGAAGAGACGGTGAGCTGGAAAATGGGTGCTGGAGTCAGACTGATGGGAACACTGTTGCTATGGAAACTGCAGGGCACTGGGTGCTGTCTGGCCCGTTCTCCAGGTGTGTGTTTGGGTTCTCCGGTGAGTTCGTCATGAGCCAAGAGATTTGCATCTCCAGTCCGGTCGGAAAGGAAGTGAAGGCACAGGAAATGTTCCTCTGTGCGTTCCCCAGAAGGAGAGTCAGCCTGCGTGAGACCATTTGAAACGTGGGGAAAATGTCACCAGGAGACAGGCTGCTGGGGCTAGGCAGTTCAGGGACAGATCCTGCATTGGAAACCTCCCGTTACCATGGCAAGGAGAGACTGAATCCACATACCCGACTGGATCTGGTCCACTTGCAATGAACTTCACATAGCTCGGGATAGAGGCGTCACGTGAGGGGGGGCATGCAGGGTCACATGCCTCCCAGATTTGCTGCTTAGCTTATACTGAGCATGCTCAGATGGACTGCTCAGCGTACACTCAGTAACACCGCTGAAACTGGCTGCCCTCACTCTGTCGTTCCCCCCCCCCCACTTCCATGGGTCATCTTTGCGTCAGGACTAGGCGTGGTTTCAGAGATGCACAGCTTCACTGAGAAGAAACCTGTGCCTCCAGCGATGAAATGACATGTAACTTCACAGGTAATAACACGGGCTGGCAACTTCTCAGCTCAGACAAAATCATAGCGCACACGGCAAACATTTGCAGACCCGTGCGTGCTTCTTGACAAATGGTTTACTAATACTCAGCTTATTAGCACGGCTTCTGCCATTAAAGTTAATTTCTAAAGCGGCTTCCCATCGCTATGAAGTCCAAATCAGCTACGCGGGGCTAAAACCAAAGTTTTACTGAATTAAAAAGTGCCTCCAGGCAGGATTCCATTTTCTTAGTGGAATGTAAATGTCTCTTTTTAGAAGGAAATTGCTTTGAAGTTACTATTTCCGTCAATTTGATAATAATCTGCTTAATGTCTTGTGTCAAACTAATTACAGCATAATTACCCTTTTTTAAATAACAGGTATTTTAATTGTTGCAGGGTTAAACAATTCTGTTGTAGAAATAGCTTGTTTTACACTCAAAGCCTTAGTTTATCAAGTGCATTGGTAACCTTCTACTATTAACCACTGTGCTGTACAACAGTAAAACATGTCCCTAGTTAGTGATGCTCTTCTTCTACTTCATCTCTCTGTTTCTCTCATCCTGTTCTCTCCCTGTGACTGCACGTTTCCAAGTCTGACATTCTCCACTTGCCTCTCATTTGCATCTCTCACTCCCAGTTCCTCACAAGCACCCAATTTTCTCCTCATCCACATTTTTTTCTTCTTCCCACTAGATTTGCCTCTCTACCATCCTTGGCTGACATCTTCCCAGCCCTGTATTTGCCTGTAGCCATGAAGTGGCCTTGTACCTGATGTTCTCTTAGCATGTCTGTCTTCCCCTCTGTGTTTTCCTCACCTTTCCCTCTTAATTTTTCATCTTTACTGCAGTATTTTAAGGGTTTGTTGTGAAAACTTTCCTCTCCGCCTTGTTTTTTGACGTCTTCATTTTCTGATTTTCCATTTGTTTTCTCCAGAAATCAATGTTTCATCTCTGGTAGCAGGAATAATTAGTTAATGATTCATAGGAATGCTGTAGTTATCATGCACTATTAAGAGATGGTTTGCAACCTGTTGCAGAGACAGTTATCAATTATTTCACAATAATTAATAGATGATTGTCTAGCACCTGTTTCAAACCCCTGCGGAGTGGAGTAGGTACAGAGATTTATACCTTTCTCCATGATAGCCAATAACATTTTAAAACAATTTTTAAGGGACAGTAGGAACATAGGTGTGGGAGTGTATTATCCATACACTGACCTGATGGCTACTTAAGTGGAAAGTTACAGCAGGCCTGGTGGTGGACACCGGGTCAAGTGAGGCTGCCTACAGGGAGCTGGAAGGTGGCCACTTTCACTCAGGCGCCTCACTGGCGGCGAGTTCCGCGGACTTGGCCGCCATCCACTAGATAGTAGAAAGTATCCAAGGTCGTAAACAAGAAAGCTATGTAAGCTAAGAAGCTACCAATAATATGTAAGCTGTTCCCATGCTAAGTGTGTGAAATTATATAATAGCCAATCAGCAATTGTGTGACCATTGTATGCAGAGATGATAAAAAGGTATATAAGCTGGAGAACAAGATGGAATAAACGATTCTGCTTGCAATCATACTGGTTGTTGTGCTTTATCCGTCCTGCATCCTCTGTCATCAGCAGTGGAACTCTCCCTCATCCTCTGCCATCAGCAGTGGAACCCGACACATAGGAATAAGGACTGTAGGCCATACATACAGGCTGGGGGACTCTATCCTGGGAAGCAATGACTGAAAAAGATTTGGGAGTCATGGTGGATGATCACCTCCTAGTGGACACTGGCTAAAAGAGCTAATGCAGTCCTGGGATGCATAAACAGGGGGATCTCAACCAGGAGCAGAGAGGTTATTTTACCTCTGTATTTGGCACTGGTGTCAGTGCTGCTGGAATCCTGTGTCCCGTTCTGGTGCCACAATTCGAGAAGGATATTGGAGGGGGTTCAGAGAAGAACTATGAGAATGATTAAAGGGTTAGAAGATATACCTTATAGTGCTAGACTCAAAGAGCTCAGTCTCATTAGCTTAACGAAGGGAGGTTTAGGGGTGACTTGATCGCAGTCCATAAGTATCTACATGGGGAACAGATATTTAACAATGGCCGCGTCAATCAGAGAAAGGTCTAACATGATCCAATGGCTGGAAGTTGAAATAGACAAATGCAGACTGGAAATAAGGTGTAACTTTTGTAGGGTGAGGGTAATTAATCACTGGAACAATTTACCAAGAGTCGTGGTGGATTCTCTATCACTGACCATTTTGAAATGGAGATTGGATGTTTTTCTAACAGATCTGCTCGAGGAGTTATTTTGGGAAGTTCTCGAGTCTTTGTTATACAGGAGGGCAGACGAGATGATCACAGTGGTCCCCTCCTGGCCCTGGAATCTTGAATAGTTTTCTTAAGTCGTTTAGGCCTCAGTCCTGCAATGATCTGTTTGTAAATGCAGGGCTCTACCTCCAATGAGTCCATTGCAGGATTGGGGCTTTCTTAATTAAATGAAAGGAACATTCCTAAATATAGTATCAATTTCCCTCCCGTGTTCGTCTCTCTCGCTGTCGCTCAGTGAAAGGATCTGAAGGGAATCTCTGGCACATGCTTTCCTTGTGATAAAGCTTTAGTATTTTCACTGCAAGGTTCATATTTTTTTCCAACATAAAGACTGACAATTAACATAAATAATGTGATTGTTCCATTTAAGATAATTTAACCTGTCTTTAGTTTTGTCACATAGAGATCTACAAAAATGAAAGAGCTGCCACTGTTTTGTTTTCATGCTGGGAAAACATTAAGCTTTCCTCCTCTTAGCTCAGTTAGTGACTAGCTGGTTTGGGTGAGCAATTTGGGAACATTTTCCTCAAATAATTTATTGACAATTTTGCAAAAAGTTGCATTTTTTTCATTCTGTGCCCAGCGGTATCAATGAATGTGGTCACTTCACCATGCTCTTTCTGCTTCGCGTGAATATTCATTGATACTTTTTGGCAAAATTTGCCCAGTTCTAGTGATGAGTGAACCTCAGAAAGTTCGCAGTAATTCAGCTGAGAGGCTCCCAAAAGTTCATAGTCTTCTCTAAGACGTCCAAGATGGCTGAAATTCCTTAAATACGATTTATAAAATAACAACAACGAGAGCACCCTACCTGAATCTGCTAAGAACCTCTGCTAAATCCTTAAAAACACAGTCTGTAAAACAAACAAACAAAACAAAAAGATACTGGTAGACAATACAATAATAATAAATAATTAAACCAAACTCCCCATTTGACTCCAAGCATCACTCCCAATAACATTTGCTTCGTCAGCATCCTCCTGAGAAGATGAGCCCTGAGAGGCAGCAGATGTGAAGTGTTTTGGAGCAAGAAGGGGAGTGCATGGCAGGCAAGAAGAGGGCCTCCTACAGAGAACATCTTACCATCAATCCCCTTTCTTTTATGTTACATGGGGTTCCCTTCAAGCACCTGTGCTGATCTCAGGAGAGAGGCATCTCAGGGAGGAATCTGCCTTCCTGAGGTCTCTTGTGTCTCCTCTTCATGTTCCATCTTTCTCTTTTTCTTTCCTTCCTGCGGGAACAGCCAAGCATGGGAGTATCACAGCTCTCCGCCTCTGGCAATGAGCCCAGTCACCGAATGAATGACTGGCTTTGCCTTGCTGCTGCAAGTTAACACTGAGATCTTGCTCAGCAGAAAGCCAGGGTGGGCAAAGGTGATCTCTTCCCCATGAGGCACTGCTGTCTCTTGGTCCCAGGCACCTTTATCACAGATCTGGCACTATACGTGATGCATGAATTTCTTCTCTGCTCCAAATGCAACTCCAAACTGCAACTTCATGCACCTAAACAAATGTTACTAATTCTAGACCCGCTTCCATCCTGCCACCTTCGCTTCAGGAAGTAGAAGCCAAACGTTTCTGCCAATATCTAAAATCAACATTAACCAAGATGATCAAGGGAGCTCTAGGAGTGAAAAATGTATGGGGAAAAAAGATCTGTAGAACACAGTGACATGGAGAAATAGCCAACCTCCCATCCCTCACCAAACTAAAGCAAACTGAAATGTGAAATGGCAAAACTGTGACTTCAACCAGCAAACACACTGAACTAGTTCAGCAAGTGGAGAGAGACAATCTGGACAGGCGTGAAGTCTGCAAGAGCTACTGGGATGGCGAAAAAGAGCTACACGGTAGAAAAGACAATCGTGCATCACGACAAAGGGTGTAAAGGAAAAAGTAGAAGCCAGATTGTCAACAGAAGCAAAGAAGGCAATGATCCATTGACAGCCAGCAGCCTGCCAGTAATCGTCAGGTAATGCTCAGAGCAAGGTTTCAGTCCAATAACATCCAACAACAAAGCCCACATTATTATGAAACGTAGACCGAAGAGCAACTTGCAGTGCAATAATGCAGATGATGCAATAGCCAAGATTTTTAAGGCTGGTGCTCCAATAATTATAGAGAAATTAAACAGAGGCACAGCTTGAAGAAGTTATGGGTAAACAAGGTCTTGACAAGAAAAATGACAATGGAGAGCGAGTGGCCCAAAGAGAGTTATTCAAGATTGATAACATTGCGAGTGGAGGCCCTTTGTTCAAACGTAAGGACATTCATAAATACTCATGGACATCACCAGATGGCCACTCAGCAAACCAGATTCATCATACTGTTAGCTGTTATGTCAGCATGTCGCCAGAAATGAGCAAGGCCAACAAAACAGCCAAACTGAACTATCCAGCAGTGAAAGAGCTTCACACAGAAGTAACACCCTTGGTCCGACTTGGTGTCCTGAGCCAGGCCAACTGGGGAGAGGAGCTAATGAGATCAGGGTAAGACAGTCAGAGCATATACCAGAGAACTTGTTGGAATGAAACATTTCAACTTCAACTGACCCAATCGCCAATTTTTTTCAGAGTTTTGGTTCCCCAAAAACCAACATTTTGTCCTAATTTGTGATGGGAAAAACGTTCAAAATCTCAATTTTTTCCCCAGGCCTGGAAAAACCACTCTCTATTAAGTATGATTGTAATCAGACCTGAGTTTATTCTGCATGAACTGTACTTTTCAGAGTTTGCCCAGAGTGCTCAGAGCCAGGGATGGATGTTCTTTCACACAGTTAGTACAGATCTCAATACATAAATACATTAATCAACGATATCTCTGGAGATCTAAGGATTTCCATTTTCCTAGCTTTTACCGTACTCAGAAATTTGGAGGCATTTGAAGAACAATTGATAGTGAGTGTATTGGCAATTGTCTGTGGCACAGCTATTTTGAGAAAACAAGAGTCAGCAGACCAACTGAGTAAGAGGATCTGTAAAATGGAATGAAGTACAGTGGCTGAAAAATGGGAGGGAGGGCCTCACAAATGTTTTTGAAAATTCAGAAAAGAACTGATTTAAAAAAATGTTCTTTGAATGGTGGTTTTTTTTTTTTTAAATCAAAAACATTTGGTCTCAAAGAAGATTTTTGCCTCTTTCCCCGTCTGTAGACAGGGCTAATAAAACGTATTCACATTAACGAGCTGCCACATCCTTAGAAATTAGACAGATGACAAACAAAGATCAATTGGGAGATGACTCTGGGTTTAATGAGGTAATGTATCCAGAGCACTTTGTAAATGGAAATTGTTTCTCTCTCTCTCTCACACACACACCACACACACATACACACACGCAGTGTGTATGTCTGTTAAATACCATAATTATAGTAGATGGAGGGGGTCCCAAAAGTCAGCAGGCTCCCACTCACTCTGTGATTGTTTGGTGGAATTTGGTGCTGTTAACTCAATATAAATATCAGTGGGGTGCCCAGCTGATAGAATTCCAGAGCGCCTTTTCTGCACACAATGCAGGCGAGCAAAATTCAGTGGTGAGACCAGCCCTGCTTTTCTAGTGTTAAAGGGACTCACACATAACTGTTTTCTTCTTCACATCTCCCCCACCTAATTTGAGTTGATACTTTTTGGGGGGTTATGCCTCAGGGTTTTAAAACCAGTTTTCCTAATAGGGCTAGACATATTCAGAGCCTTAATGATAGATTAAATACCAAATACCTTAACATTTGAGAAATGACATTTATTATACAGAGTTGTAAATAGAGAAAAAAATTACAATAGAGCACAGTGTAGATCTTCCATAAACGGCACCAGTTCTGTGTAATGACTATGATAATGTCAGTGCTAACAAGCAGATAATTGGCATCACTGAGATAATTTTTGGCACCTTATGCAGAGGGGAAACTGCTCTGCATAATTATTTTACCTAGGAATATTCTTTATTTAACAGGTCTATTTGCATAACGGTTGGAACTTTCTGTAAGCTATAAGGGGAGTTTAATATGTTGATTTGTTTTATCCACTCAATAATTGTTTATTCATGAGAACTGGCACCTGAAGACTTTAGTAATTGAGCTATAGTGACCTAGTGGAAGCAACAGTCATGTATGGGATTTACGGGTCCAAGCAGAGGCATAATTAGCGGGCCACTGACACACACCTAATAGACTTTTATTGCTATTATAAAATTAAGTCATTTATTGTAGCAAAACTTTATCTATTTTACTTTTTCAGAGTTGATAAAGTCATCGTTGGACTGTATGTCGAACACACCTGCTGGGCTGCGCAGTGTCTCAGGTACATCCAGGTAGAACACACCTGCTGGCTGCTGCATATTCCATGTGGGATTATCACAGGAATCGTCGCTTATCATTATAAACCTAAACTATGGTGGAGATTTCCACAGGCACACATGGGAGTTAAAATGGGCTTTTGATGGAAGTTGGGTGCCTAACTGCCATTTGTTCCCTTAAAAACCTCGGCCCCTCGGGTCATGTATTTACTTGGAGAAAAGCCAGAGGAAATCTTGATGTAATGAGAATCCAGTTGCTGGCTTTGGGCTGACCCTATGCTTTAAAATGAAGTCTTCAATCGGAATTTAAATTATTCAGAGCTGGAAGGACCCCTGATCCTTTAGGGCAGTTCTGACCTTCCTACGAGTGACGGCAGGGAAGGTGCGGCTGTTTCAGAAACGAGCTGTCATGGAGAGGTACCAGGTGCTGCATCTCCCACTCCATTCCTCTGGTATGGGTGGGGCCCTAAGAACCACACTACAGCGCTGTGTAGATAAATGTACAACCTGCTGCAACTCATTCATTTAGCTGGGAGGCACAAAGCAGCCAGACTGCAGACCCGGCCAGTCAGTTCGTCTGAGCCGGGTTTACACTGTCTCAGACAGAGCAGCTTCAATGGCTTCAGTGGCCGTTTCACCGGGGCTTGGATTCGGGAGTTATGAACGGTAAGTCATTGTCTGCGCTGCTCTGCAGCGCTCATTCACCAATCTCCTAAGGCGGCACCAAGACAGCTGGTGCCACCTGTAAAGTGCGCTGAGGTATTTGGGGTGCTGCTCGCACCTGCAGTTAGTTGCATTTTGGAGCCAACATCAGCATTCCCTCTGAACTGCAGGGGCTCTCGCCCGGACACAAAGCAAGCTGGCCTCGGTTACATCTGCACGGCACAATGACATGAAATTGATAAGTGACACTTTATGGACTCAAGGGCCTGGTCCCTTCTTTAGTTCTAGTGTTCAGAAGGAAGAAGGAAGTGATCAGAAGTGTTCACATGTATGTGTGTGGTCAGTGTAAAATACCTTGGGTGAACAGTTCATTCATGAGACACTCGGAAGAGAATGTTAATGGGGCAAGGACGGGCACTGTGAAGGAGTGTCTTAATGATCAGTCCAGCAGCATCAGTGGGATGTCTGCTTGATAAATTAACAAGCAACCTATCTTATCCCATTACAAAGTAAATTAAATCACTGCTGTCACACCTGTGCATTCACTGCACCCAGGCATTTTACAATGATATTATCCAGCATGCACCAGAGCATGGTGCATTTATATGGCTGAAGATATTTCTTTCATGAAACCTTATCAGCTTGTTCACGTAAGAAGGTAGAATCATAGATTTAGTTGGGGCTGGTCCTGCTTTGGGCAGGGGGTTGCATTAGATGACCTCCTGAGGTCCCTTCCAATCCTCCTCTTCCAGGATTCTCTGTAAGAATCTGCTGTTCAGTGGTGCCACAGACCAACCAGAACAGGCAGGTGAAGCAATGAGAAGTTTACAGTTAAAGAGAACAAACTGCTGCTCCACCAGCTGACAAAGGCTCTTGTGCTCTTTGGGGGGCAGAGGAGGGTTTGTTAATTAACAGTTATGGAGAGGAGCAGTGTAGTTTTCTAAGAAGCAAGAGTGTAATAAGCGTCACAGGCAGGAGTCAAGTCCAGCCATCACAGTTAGGGAGAGGTGACCACACTGGCCTAATTTTGAACTCGCCCTGACCTGATGGGTACTAAGGTCAACGTGATCAGAACAATTATTATGGTCACATTATTACGGTTCCATTCTGCTGAACAGTCCTTGGGAAAAAGGGAGTAAGGCAGGAAAAAGAAGGCGACATCGAAGGCAGCTGGTCAGCAGCTCTGGAAATGTGGACTGGTCATCCCAGCTTCAAAACTGTCACCCTCGATAATTTGGGAAGAATCGTGAACTGCCAGGAAGATGGATTACAGTGGACTGACTACCTAGTGCTTCCCCAGCTCTGGACTGTGTGCCTCTGTGGATGAAATCCTGGCTCCATGGATTCACCTTATGCGTTTATTTTGCAATGGAGAAAGTGTTAAGGGACAAACACAGAGAAACTTGCCTGCACAATTAATGCTCTTGAACAAATGGCTTGTTTAAAACCTAGCTGCCTTGGCTGCACCATTTGCACAGATCTTCATCCCAGTGCTGGCTCTGTGTGGGTGTGTGTGAGAGAAAGAGAGAATATTACTCCCTCAGGTACTTGTGAGCTTGCAGAGAGTCGTTAGTTGTGAGCCATGTTACTTCAGCTCTGAGATTTGCAATGAAAGGTAAACCTCTTTTTTAGTTTCTCAAGGTCCAATGCATTTAAATTAAGCACTTCATTGCATTGCAATTAAGCAGGGATATGCAATAAAAAGGCTGATTAGTGTGATTCATACATGCAAATGCACAGTATTTATTATTTGGTCAATATATAGAGCACAAGTAAATATTATTAACATATTATTAACATATTTAACTATGGAGACAAGTGATGTTTTCAAGCTCAGTCCTGACATGTCAGCACACTGGGCTTTGCTCAGCATCTATGCAATGTCTCTCAATTGCTTTCCAAGACATTTGGAAACACATGAGATGCTAGAAGCAAACCTTGGACTCCTAACACAAGCACATACCTGGACCAGTTCCAGGTGCATGCTGGTGATTTCCCTTTAAGACTCTGAAACTGCAGCCCCCAGGGTTTTTTTCCTTTGCAGCCTCTGACCCAATGAAGCATGTCCGCATCCTTGCCAGACTCTGCAATGTACATCAGACCCAGATTTGTCCCCACTCAAACCATGTAATTCCACAGCAACGCCGGAGCCCTGGCTCAAACGGAACGTTCTGTACCCAAACCACAGCCTCTTCAGCCACACGATCGACGTGCTCCGGAGCAGTTCTGGAGCATAAACCCCACACGGGAACAGTTCAGATTCCCCACAGGTCACTAGCTGACACTTCGTTGGCTTCTCCATTGCTGTTTCTGAGGGTGCTGGCAAACAGTTTCTGTAACTAGGGAAGCACCAGATATTCCCCCATCAAACACCTTGGCTGGAGCAGAGCTTTCTTGACCCTTGGAAAGAAGAAAACGCCAAAGGAGATTTTACAATTTCCATGGTGCCACTGAAAGCTACTAATGCCACGCCTCTTGCATCCCTCTGCAGCGTGCGCCTAGTGTCTCTATTTTGGTTTAAGGGACTGACTCAGAGTTTTTTTCCACACTGTGGGGCTTTGTCAGAAACGGATGTGAGTGTAAATATAACCTAGTCAAAGATACGTCACATCACTTAGGCCCCTCATTCAGCACGGTACTGACACTCACTCCTGATTTTCAATGTGTGCGTGCAGCCCTACGCCAAATTAAGTGCCTTGCTGAACCAGAGCCTTAAGTATGATTTGCTCCATATGAGAGTGCAACGCCCCTTTGTGCTTGAGCAGCTAGAGATTTCTGATGTGTTTGGTTCCTGAAATTTGTAAATGAAAGGGCTATTTCACATTCTGACACCCAGCACCTGGCCTCCTACAGTAACATCCTCCTAATGCTGGTGAGAAGAATGACTCCTTGCCAGATAAACCTAGTATCTGGGGAGCATTGTGAGAGAACTCACAGTACAGACCCTTTTGGCAGGTCACGATTCTGCTTTCTGCAGATCTTGGTTGCCCATCTGGCTACGTGGTATGGTCTGTGTTTTGTGCTTTGTAGACATAACACATATTACTACTTCATTTCATTTCTCTTAGGTTTCTGTGACCCACTGAAGCAAGTCATGTGTGCAAAGCCCAGCACAGTGAACAGCTAGCTGGAGGCACAAGTGCAGCGTTTGCCCACATTCACAATGTTGGCAACTTTAGAGTCTGTTGTGCAAAGATGCTGGTTTGGAACGGACCTTCCAGCACCAGCGGAAATGGATTCCCCACTCTTACATGTGATGGAGGCAGAGCCCTGTAGCTCAGAGGAAGTTTTGGCGCTTGCTCCGATGGCATGCTAAAAGTGCACACACTAAATGTGCGGGCTTCAACAGTGGTCAGCAAAGCTTCTCGGGTGGGTAAACTGGGATTAACAGGAGAGATGGCCATCCAGCAAGAGACGGCCACGTACAGCAGGTCCAAATTTTGCCCCATATGAACACACTGAACAATCCAGTATGGTACGAGTACCCAGGGCTAGGAGAGCAGGTGGTGCTGCAGAACTCACTGCCAGAGCTAAAGAGGAGGGTTGGTTTTGTAGTTAAGGCACCAACGGAGTCATGGCTTCTATTCCTGACCTGGACGTAGACTCCCTGCATGACCTTGGCCAAGGCATTTCATCTCGCTGCATCCCACTTCCACCCCTCTGAGGTGGTGACAACAATACCCCCTTCCCCTCACTGTGTAAATTGTGTGTGTAGAGTGTGGCTCTTTGCGGGAGGACGGCTTCTTACACAGCCCAGCGCACCGTAGGCGTCATCTCTGCTGGGTGCTAACATCAGGATCCGCAGTAGAAAGCTGGTTATGTAGGTCCTTGCGGGCAAGGACAAGACATTTGCAAGTGATAAGGAAGAAGGGGTTCTTTCTTGTCTTCGCTGCGCTTAGCCCTTCACAATCAGGAGCACCGCGTTCTCCCGCTCAGTCAGAACCTGGGACATGTAAGGTTTGCTTCCTTTTGCCGTAGATACCTGCCAGGCTGGAAAAGTGGCGGACACATTTCAAAGAGGGCTGGAGAAAAGAACTTGATGGAAGAAGGCCTCGTGGTGGGACGTGCACTACCTACAGGACATGTGGGTGGGTTTTCATGAGAAACAGCTGGAGCTGCAAGGAAGAATTGAGAGCGGGGAAGTGTGTTCTCCCTGTCAGTTCCCGGAGCGGTACAGAGCGTAACGTGACAGGGAACGAAGACATGCTTATGGCATGAGGAGCATCTGTATTTCAAAGAAGGAATTTGTTCAGCATAGCAGAGTACAGCGAAAACTTCAAACAAGCGGAGTCATGCTAAACAAACGTAGCTGATGGCAGCAGCTCTAACAGTGCAGATAGGGGTGGTAAGAGCCACCAAGCTCTGCGGCAGGAATCGTGATGTGGAGTGCAGCAGAAGTCTTTTGGAGGAGAAATAAAACCCAGGCTCTAGTTATTCATGGTCATTAGTTAAGCTGGGCAAATCCTAAGAAATCCATAATACTTAAGAAATGTCCCCTCTTTTGCCATTTGGGAATGGCTGACATTTGTCTCAGATCTGCTTGCTAGGTGACGATATCTGGCAGATAACTGGGATGAAGGATGCTGGAGCTGCAGCCTGTTTGACAGCACCTGCTTTCCATCATTCAGTGTTCAAAACTCACAGAGTGGAAGCTGTTTTGACTGGCGGGAAGCTGTGCCCCAACGGGGCGAGTGTAACACTTGTGGTCTGGTTTCCTGCAGTCAGACTTGTGATTGTTCATTCCCAGTTCATTTTTCTGTGTGTGTGTGAATATTTGCTTAAAAGTCCGTTTCTGTCAAGCCCTTTCCCTAGGATAGCCACGAAACGTGCACACCAATGGGGCTCAAAGCAGACCCATGGAGCAGCGTGTAAATACTGCTGGATATTTTTGCACTGTCTGTGCAACTTATTGTGAATAGAAAGGGCCCATCAACTAGTAAGAGAAGCCTCAGCAACTGAGCTCAGGCAGCCATGCCAGAGACTCTGGAGAACGGGCCTGTGCAGGTGAGGTCTCTTCCAGCCATGGCAATCTAGCTGGTGCTGGCACTCCAAGCAGAGGGGCTTGGCTGATAACGCCAGGGACCCCTTGCGGTCACCAGCAAAGGGCAGGGTTCAGGGATTTGACAAGAAACGAAGATTGAAGCGGATTTTAATGCTGCTGCTTTTGGCCTTGGTCCCACAAGGAGGGAGTGAGGGGTCAAAGGTTTTAAATCGATATTGAGAATGCCGTGAGCTGCTGCTGACCGATCCTGCTCATCCGTTGGCACAGAGCGGCACCTGTCAGCGCAGGGTTTGTGCAACGCAACCGTCGCTCTTTGCTGAACGCAGCCTTAGGAGACTGTGCCTCTTGAACCCACAGCTACCTGGTCCTGACCCCCGCCTACAGAGAACACACAGCTCACTGTTTCCACAACTGACTGTGACAATTGCCATGGCAAGGGACTGGCTGAACTATCATTAAAATAGGAAGGAAATTAATCAAATTCTCCTTAAGAATTAAGGAAAGTCAAAGCCTCTAAGATATAGTGTCTCATAGCAGTTAGAGGGATGAATGAGCTGCAGCTAACTTCCTTAGCATCTTTTGCATGAGGCTCTCCAAGCCGTTTACAAACTGGAATAGACTGCAGGCTAATAAACCAGTGTCACTGCACCATTATGCTGAGAGTGCCTTCCTTCCAGTGTAAAGGAACTGCAGCAGCAACAAGGAACACTACATCCAGGTTTACATTCCACAAGGGGTAGAGAGTTTTCAGCCAATACATGCATGCAGTACGACCATCAGCACTCAGAATAATTTTGACTTTTGGAATTTGCTGTCCTTCAAGCACTCGACATTGTAACTTTAATGTTGCATTCCTTTTAGCTGGGTTATGCATTTTCTGGGTTTGAACACCTATATTTTTTACATTTTGTTTTTAAAGGAAAATAAAAAATAAAACTATCACCTGGGTCAGCACAGCTGTTGGATTCACCAAAGGAGCTCGTGCATTCTTTGGACTTACAAGTGTGCACTTCGGCGTGTGCTAAACTAGTTGTGCACCTAACTGCCTTTGCCTGTGCATATATGTTTATGTATGCATCTGAACAACCAAGGACATGTTTTGCTCCAGATGCTTAATATGCCATTTCTAGCTGGCCACACCTTTGTTAAATCAAATTTAATTTCTTTCCAAACAAGGCACTGATCTTCAGTGAAGACTGAGTTGGAATGCATCTGCTTTGGAGGGTTAAGGGAGGATATTTAATGTTACAACAGGTTTTGTCTCCTGGGGAGGTTAGTCGAACTTTTATTCTGTTGTATCTATTAGGAGGAATAGTCTGTACCAAGGAGATGGACTATGACTCAATACACTGTATATTCATCCTTTCAGGGCAGTCAGACTGGCCTTTAATGTTCTGCAAACTGCTGCACTCTGTGCTTTTTATAAACTTGCTGCACAAACTGTGATTTCTCAGCTATCACCTGGAGCTTCCAATGCAGCAAGTCCTCCCTGCTTCCCTCCCCCACTTGCTGGCGCACATGCCCCTTGGAGCATGCCAGCACTAAAAGCGCCAACACTTCCATTAGGTACCGTCCATCTGCTGCATTAACAAATCTAAAATGCCTGCCTTAAATCATGGTCCTCGCCTCATTGGAGACAGGTGTCCAGCCTTCTTAGGGACTAGTGTGATAGCTGGAAGTTGCTCTGCTCTTACTCGCTCAAGGATCATAATTACTGCATCCAGTTCCGCCCACAAGTTCTGTACCACTTTTTTTTTATGGCTCCACCAGGCCATCTGTCTCGGGTACAGAGACCACTCTCACTCTTGCTGGATTTTTCTTCTTTTCAATTCCCAAGTCAGCGCTAGTTCAGTGGGTAGATTTATTACTGCTTCTCTGTACTCCCTGGCTTCAGGCCATGGAAAGGAAAATAGTAGTTCATGCAGTGTTCTAAATAAAAGAAAATTTAGTCCTTCGGTTACACTCCGCCTCTACTGGAAGAAGGCTGTGCATAGTGCATACGTGTGTGTGTGTGAATTTAAAATCTTTTCATTTCAAGGTCACGCTTTCTAAAGCAATTGGCCAGGCCCTGCAAGTGGGTAACATTGCTCTAGATCTTCTGTACTGCAAGACAAGTCCTTACAGTCAGGTGCCCATGTCACACAGAAGGAGGCTGCTAAGAATGCGGCGCTTGAGAAAATGGCACTAAATGCCATGCCAGGGGTATGGGGCTGTTCATCTCCAGGTCACCAGTTCAAGTCTGACCCCAACATGGGATTTTTCAGTAACTTTTGTGAAATGAGTTGGTGGGTCTTGGTCCAGTTCCTAGATGACATCCCAGAAGTCAGAGCCACAGCTGCCCCTAGTTGTAGAGTGGGACAAATAAGGAGGTTTCCTGTTTGCTGGCAATTTCCAGCAATTGGGAAAATAATGTTTTGAGTTGACCAGAAAATGGGATTCTTCAAAAAAAATCCAAAAAAAAAAAAAAATGTTTTTTAATTTTTTTGTTTCAGGTCAAATGTTTTTGAGCATTTTAAACATTCTTTAACAAAGCCAATGGAAATTTCAAACTGAAAAATCGACAGATTTCATTTAAAAAATATCAGCTCAAAATATTGTTTTCTGATTGTTTTTCTTTTTGTTTTGTTTTGTTTTTTTACCAGAACACTTCACTGAAATCGACACTTTCTCGCAAAATATTTTGGCCATCCTGAATCTGCATTTTTCGATCAGAACGTTTTTTGGTTGAAAAATATCACCCGGCTCTCCCGTGATGGCAGCCCCAGCAGTGGGACTAAGGACTGAGTCATGGCTCTGGACTGGACACCCAGCTTCTCCTTCACCCCCGGCAGCAGACGGGGTAGCCATGAGGAGGGAGCCTATGAGCTGCAGTGACGTGGGAATCTATGCATGGAATGACCTGTGCTGTACCTGCTCAGTCCAGCCACCCTCGCCTGCACCAGGCAGTAAACACTTCGGTAGGTCGAGCAAATGGCACCTGCTGAGGGCTCCTTCCATTTTCTCCCACAAGCTCCTTGTGTGCCATCCCCCACATTTGAGGGGCTTCCTGCAGCATCTCCACCTCCGCCTTCATTCCAGGGAGATCTTGTGCCTCCAGTTCCCTCCTTCCCTCCCATGCCAGGGTCTCCCATTCTTCCCCCATGCCAGGGGCTCTGTGTTCCCCCCTTCATCTGCAGTTTGAAAGGCTACATTGGGTGATATATCTGCAAACACATGTACCTATCTGAGCCGTAGCTTGACATTTTTTTTCTGGCTCATTCTAAGGTTTCTTTTGCTTTAAATATTTAATCCAAAAGATCTGTCAGTTCCTCCTTCCAGAGATACAGTAGCCCTGAGCTTCAGGTATACATCTGTGTTTCCTCGACTAAGCAGAGTCTAGAATTTCCTTCCACATGTCCAGTGCGTTCCTGGGGAGGCTCTGTAGGAAACCACCCTGCCCTGGCTGGTTAGGGAATGCACGGTCCACACTGAAGTGCTCTTGACAGGTTATTTTGAGGAGAATAACAGGGGCTGTTGTTTCGCCATGGATGGCTTTGTTTGGCTGAGGGAGCCCTTCTTGATTCAAGATATTGAGGAAGTTATTGATCTAAATAGGTTGTCAGTGAAGGGAAAGTTGTAATTGCCACTGTAGTTTCACTGCAACATACCAACCCTGAAGGGAAATTAAAGCTTGTAGATAATGGGATTGTATGATCCTTCAGCCTTTGATGTATTGAATCTAGAGTGGCCTGTGGGATACTCATTTGATGGACAAAGGATCATTTTTAACAGCTGCTGTATCTCCAGTTTCCTCAGATCTAATTCTCTTTCAAACCCAATATGCCGTATATGTGGTGGGGAACATCTTTGTGGGAAAGGAATTTTGCACAATGCCCACAGATGGCATCTACTTATCCAGACCAGTATTTCTCAACCTTTCCAGGTTTGTGACTGGTTATTCAAAGTCCAACATTACTGGCGCCCTCTTATCTGAAATCCAACATTTTTTATCCCCTTTACATTCACTATACAAGGAAGAGTCAAACATGTATGAACAAGAACAAGAAGAGGCCGGTCTGATTGATTTGTGTGCATGTTTCAAGAGGCCAGCAGAGAACACGTGACCTAGAAGTGTAAGGCCAGGCAGGGAGTGGGGAAGTGAGATTTTCTTTGCCTAGACTCTAGTGCAACTGTCCATGCCTCACAAGGCCTCCTCCCTGATTGCCTTTTGTGAGTCATGACCCAGGGATTGAGAGACACTGATGAGAACTGAAGGAACACTTCATAGACCAAAGAAGAAGAAAATACCAGGATCAAAAAGTGAACGTACGTCAGAGCCCTCTGCCTCCAGGAAGGGGAGAGGCGACGACTCTGAGAACTGCTCCAACGGCTTGGTACCAAAATGAACCCAGTGGCTTTTCAGGCCAGAGCCCATTGCCTGACCTCTCAGGAGGCCGGGGCGGTCTCACCTCACACTGGGGAGGAGGGCAGGGGCAAGCAAACCATGGTTTGGCTGGTTGCTTGTTTTCAAAATGGCGGCCGTCTGAAGCTGCTCAGAAGTTTGGGATGTTCTGGCTCAGGGAGCAGAGAGCAGAGGAGATCCGTGGTGAATGCAATCCATCACCTGGCTCATCCGTCTATACCACTGCCACCACATCAGAGAGACAGACAGATGAATTCAGACACAGACCAGATCCTCAGCAGGTGTAAATTGGCTTAGCTCCAGCCCCAGGTGTGTGTGAGGTAGTTGATGCTTAGGGTACTCTGCTTTCACACTGGCTCTGGCCCTGCCAGATTCATCCCAAGAGACTCTGGATTTTACAGGAGTAGCCGCAGTTTGAGGATCACAAATTCAGCTTCCGTGGAGTGCTGATCACGGCTGACGTGTCAATGTGTCCGGTTGCTGCTTGGACTTGATTATCTTAAAGAAGCAATTAGTGATCTTTGAAAGCACGATTGCCAGCTCCCTCATTAATCACTTGCCGTTATAAAATAGAAATCTGCAAAACAATTGCTCCCAAATGGCCACTAAAGAGAAATGCTAATAACGGTTTCTAAAGAGAGAAAAGCAATCTGAGCAAGTTAAGTGAAGCTCATTGGCCATCATTGCGCCAAGCTCTGTGCAGAATTGAAGCTTCTGCGCATGTCTCTGGGGAAAGGCGAGGGTGGTGCATCCACTGAAAACTGTCCACTCCCTGACACCTCTCGCCCTGCATCTCACAGTGTTTGTGCTTTCCAAGCGACCTCCCACTCTAGCAGGCAGCTCAAGCGATATATCTTACTATGCTTTCACAAAGACACTCTAATTCTGTGTTATGAAGATGCTCCCTCTAATTACTTCAGCTAATTAGCTCTTCACAGCCACCACAGATTAAACAGAATGGAGAAGCCCATGAGGACGTTTCACCGTCTTTGCCCACCTACGTCCAGCCCATTAACGACACCATGCGAGATGACCCTTGCATTGTGCCTGAGGGGAGAGTGGCTTCTCTTGCTACCCTACTAGGTCACTTCAAACACCGGAGCTCCTAAATCCCTGCTGAGGACAGCAGGCAATTTAGACCTGAGTGCAGCAACTAATTAAATCAATATGAGATAATGAACAGCAATTAGAAGTCCAGCTAGGCACATCTTCTCTGGTAAATACCGTTTCTCTCCCAACGGGAAGCTCTTTTTTAATAATCTGTTTGTGTTTCATTTCCAGGAGCCATAATTCCCCAAAGAAGCAATTTGGGAAAGTGATTTGTTTGTCTGTATAATTGCCAAAGCATTTAGTTAGACTTGTTTGTTTTTCTTAGCTCCTGCTACTCCCAGAAAGAAACAATGCCCTTCTTTCTTTTATTATTTTTGTTCCCGTCAGACTCCTTGGTGTTTTCCATGTCACACAGGGCCTGGTCTCAGGCCCACTGAAGTCAATGGGAACCTTTCCATCGACATCAATGGTTTTTAGCTCAGGCTTATAGTTTGGAGGGTGGGCATCTTCAGCAGAGGCGGCCCCTTCATGTGTCAGGATCTCTAGGTTACTGGCCAGCAACAAAGACCAAATGAATTGACTGCTCCCAGGGGTAGGTGATGAGTCATATGGACCAGAGGAATTGACAAACTAGGTCAGATCAGGTTTTCCACCTAGACCAGTGTCTGGTCCCTGACAAGGGGCACCAGCAGATGTTTTCAGGGAAGGTGTAAGGATCCTCATTGTCGATAACTGTGGAATAATCTGTCTGTACGCGAATTTTCTTCCTCACCTTCATCAGTTAGTGGTTGGCTCGTGCCCTGAAACATGAGGACGTCCCACGTATTTTTGTCCTACCTAATGTATCTGTGGATATTTCCATGATGCCTATAAACTCCCAATCCTTTCCTGAATTCTCCTAAGCGGTTGCTTTCAGTGATATATGGTGGCAGTGAGTTCCACAGGCTGATTTTGTACTGTGTAACAAGTATTTCCCTTTAGAGGATTACATTTGCTGCATTTCATGGGATGTTCCCTTGTGCCTGTCTTATAAGAAAAGCTAAAATAGAGCCTTCCTCACCCACCCTGGCCATCTCTGGCCTACTCATTGGTTACACAGCATGTCGCTGCTATTTAGCTCTTGTCTGAACTAAGCAGGCCTGATCGTTTCACTCTCTCCTCATGTGGAAGTCTTTCCAGCCCTCTGATCGTTTTCACCGACTCACTCTTGACTGCTTCTGCATCTGCTAAATGTTTCTGTGGTGGTGTGAGCAGCTCTGAGCGCACTGTCCTGGCGAGAGTCTCCATCAGTGCACAGGACAGTCACGCTGGCTGGCTCTGTGGACCCTCCTCTGAGACTTGCTGCTGCTCGCTGTGTAGACATGCCCTGTGTGGCCTTGAGCAGGCTTCATGCTCCTTCGTGGAGTTTCTTTCCATGTCGTAAGGCCGGGTACGGTGCTGATTTTAAAACCAGTTATTGACACTAGCAGGAATTACCCCAGTACCACGTCTCTTGGTGAACTGCATCCCTGGGCACAGAGCCAGCCCTACAGGCTGAAGTGGGGCGTAAGTGGGATTTCAGTGGCACCTAACGAGGCTTTGTGCTGGCTCTTTGCCCAGGCTGGAGTTCTGCTTCTGGGAACTGGGGCCAGTGGCTACTCTCCTGTTTATGCACTGCTCAAACACCCTGGAAGCTGAGCACACGCTGCTATTGTATGGTAATGGAGTCAGCAACTTACCACGTGAGCCCTCGCTAACAGAGCACGCTCGTCACCATCCAGTCGTATTAAATTGCAACAACCTTTCAAATTAAACCAAGCACCTTGTTTATTAGCAGTTAAATGCTTCCCTGAGCCTTTGAGCTATGACAGGACATAGGACACTTGGTATACAATCGCATAATTGGATAGCTATTGCTTGTTTAGTTTTGAGCCAATTAAATGGCAACTAGGTTATAGTCCATGTACATATTAAATATGACTCTAAACATTTTCTGCAGGGATTCGTTATTATTTAATTCAGCTGTGCTGCAGACTGTGCTCTGCCGCGCATTGCTTCTGAGAGACATCGATTGGAAAGGGTTTTGTATCATTCCTGCATGGAAGGCGATCAGGAAAAGACACCTTTACAGACAGTGACCTGGGTGCAGTCCTGGGGCGTTCAAGCTGCTGGGTTATTACTGAGTCGCTTGAGAATGGGGGCTTCCATTCATACATGGTACCTGCAGCTATCCCTCTGCTTCAGGGTCTATCTCCAGCCCCACATGGCCTGACCAGTGCTGGGGGTGCACTATGAATTGAGCCCCACAGCTGAAATCTTGACCTGGTTGGAAAATGTGAACTTTTCATCAGGGACATTTTCATCAAAATATTTTTCATATTTTACTGAATTAAAAACCAAAATCAAAACCAAACTCTCTTCAAAAGAATTCCTGTCAAGCCACAGCATCTGTGTGGAGGTTCTCCATGGCCAATACATCCGCCTTCCCCCTGCTCTTCACCTTTCCCACTGGAGTTTAAAGACTGAATAATCCATCGGCAGTGACAGCAGAAGGAACACTGGTGACAAAGGTATCTAAGCACACGTGCATTGACACTCACTCTCTTTAGGAAGTGCTTGGACAGAGATTCCTCTCCCAGCAGAGGTCACAATCCACGGAACCCTTTCTGGGGAGTGAGATTTTAGTCTCTGGGTTCAACTCACAACATTTCCCCGGTTGCCCCCTCAGCAAACAGCATTTTAACCTTCCACTCTCCAAACCGCAGCGCTGAGCGGAAACCTCCCCTTTCAGGGTTACAGGTACCCAGTGCAAACACAACAGTTAGCACAACGGAGGGATTCTCGTGCATTTATTGGAAAGTGGCAAAAGTGAGAATTCTCAAACAGCCTCCCAATGACTGCACATACACGCAGAGGACACCTTAGACAAATCATGTCACTAGTTTATTTACCCGGCTGTCTGTGCCTGGCACCTCTTCCATACACATCAGAGAGTTGAACGCAGGACAAAACACACAGTCAGGAGAAATGTAACTCCTTTGAATGGAGCAGCTTGCAATTTCCTTTCATTTATCTGCCACTTGTGTTTATCCAAATAAACAATACTTTAGACTTTTCACTCCATGGATTAGTCAGGTATATTTGGAATTCTAGCTGCATTGCTCAGCTGTTTGAGACGTCACATGGGATTGTTTGTGTTCACACAGGCACCACCGGCACAAACCCAGATGAGAACTTAGCGTGTGGGTTCCACGAACACTTGTGCCGTTCAGACGTGAGCACATGAACATCCCTGGCAAGTGAACACCCCAGGGCCAGGAGACCGGACCAGACAAGCCAGGTAGTTTTCACAAGCAATGGGACGAAAGAGGTTTTCCCTTGTTTGCCCAGCTCTGCGGTTAAGGCAAGCCGGCTAACCTCCTCTATCTGTTGGGTGCTGTTTTCTAAACCGTGCCCCTGGTAATGCTTCGATGATCCTGAGGAAGGCGGGCCCCACAGCTCCTGGCCAATGGAACCTGCGTGGCGAGCATAGAGACTGGTCCCTGACGGCTGAAATCCCTTCTTTCCAGCCGGCACAACACATGCTTCCAATGGCACATATACGGATGTTACACTGCCCACATCCAGACACAGGATGGAGCGCTCTCCGCATGCCAGCCGAGGAGGAAGGGGAGCTGGGGCAGCATGGCTATGCACGCTGGGGAGGAAAGGTGATGTGCTCGCTGTACCTGCAGCGGCATACGCAAAGAGAGGCAGCGTTTAGCAGAGGACCCCTGACTTTAAGCCCTGGTGCACTCCTCCTTCCCCTTCTGTGGAGACTCTGCTCTGGGCTATAGCAGGCCCGTTTGTTCTCTGTAAGGGGAATAATGTCAGTTAGCACAGCAGTGGGTCCTCTCCTCGGGGGCTAGACCCCAGTCACTTGAGGAAGTGATTTAAAGAGACTGCTGCCCAGATTTGCTGGAGAGCTCGGCACTGGCTGAACTGGTGTGTGCAGGAGAGATGGTGACGCCACCATCCACCCACCCCTGGAGACAATCTCTCTGCAGCATCTTCCTCTTGAAACCTTTAGCCAGGTGAGGGAAAGCCTCTGCTCTCCCACTGTTGAAGCTGCTCTTTCATCCTTTGTTCTGAGCATTTTACTGCAGGAGCCAGTGAGGTCAGACAGGGGTAACTGAGGGCAGAATGGGCCTTATCCCTCCTCACCTCATACAGCTCGGAGTCCATTGACTACAGTGGGCTGTAGTGCTGGAAATCACGGCTCAGTGAGGGGAAGAGAATCAGGTCCCAGCTGGGAATCTGTGCCACGGCTGCATGAGGGAAATATGACATGGGCTGACATGCAACCAGAACTCCGCCTTTCCAGGGCTTGGGTGTTTTCAACCACCCCGTTAACCTGGAGCTCTTGCTCACACAGAGCCCAGCTTTATCTCAAAGCTAGATTCAACTCACATTTGCTGTGTGGTTGCTGAAATGTGTTCAATAGCTCAGGTGGAAATCTTGTGTTGGAGAGGGGGAGTTCAAAGCCAGCTGACCTAGCTGCCCAAAGCCTCCATACAGATGCTCTGGGGCAGAGTGGGTGTCACCTTCTCCTTCTCCCCGGCAGCCAGTATTTTACCATTCTCTGGCATCTCTCACCCACCTCGTGACCTGTGGAGTTATTGTTATCACTTCTGTTTAAAACGGGAAAAGCGGCATGTGTCTGGGAATAGCACCTCTGATTTCTGACTCCCACCCCCTTGCTCTAACCACTAGACAACGCTGCCCCCTCCACTGCATACTTATTCTTTAGACATCATTATGCTTTGCATGTGAAGAGTGCAGGAATATTATTGTACCAGAGAGTTGAAAACACGATGACTACAAAGAGCTCCGAGTCCCTGCATTGTCCTGGAGCAGACGTGTGGCAGAGCATTTGTTTGGTGCAGGGATGACAATTAGAAACACTTTTATGTTGAAAAAAACAATCGATCATTTTAGCAGCTCCCTTGTGCTACTGAGCTGACTCCTTGAGGGCAAATGCACAAACTGTCTCTCGGGGCAACTAACATCTCAGAGCCTCAAGCTGAGCAGTGTTTCCCTTACAGTTTTGAAATAAAGAGAGACATAATTCAACAAACTAAGTTTATCCAAATGCATCTCTGTTCGAGCAGGTGGTTAGTGTATAGAACCTAATGATATATTAATTAATACTAGTACATTTACAACTCAAATTATAGGGGAAAGCGGTGCAGAAGATGATTTAAAAATGAAAGCGATAAATAAGTGTCGACCTGGAATAAAAGTAATTCTTCTATGAAGGTCTTTTGCAAATGACAGCGAAGTGAGCCGGGTAGGGGACTGCAAGCTAACTGCTTCCAGCTCTTGTGATTTTATCATGGTATTTGATGTTTTGCTTAAAGCCCCTTCTGGAGTCATGTGACTGAGAGGAATCTTAGTTTGGTTTTTTTTTTTAAACAAGTACCTTTCTAGTCTGCACTCAGAAACAGCTGATCAAATTTTTTTGGCTGAAACTTTTTTTCAGTCCAAACACAGATTCAGCAACACCAGAGCGTTTCACGACGTCGTGTCAATTTCACTGAATTGTTTCAGTAGGAAAAAAAGCTTGGACAAAGTTCTGAAAAATCAAAATGTTTCAATTTTTTAAAATTAAAATTAAAGGGAATTTTGAAATGAAAAATCATTTAGTATAAAAAAATTAAAATGTTTATACACTGTCAAAAGTTAAACAAAACATTCTGAGTTTATCAAAATAAAATGTTTAGTTCGACCGCAAATGATTTTTTTTTAAACTTTTAGACTCTGGAAATTTCAGAAAATGGTTGTTTTTAGTTCTGATTGAAATAATGTTTTATTTTATTTTTTTTCAGAATTTGCCAGCAAACTGAAAAATCCATTATGTGCCCAGTGGGAGGCTCAAAAACCAGAAAGCACCTGAGAAGAACTGTTGCTTTGGCTTTTGTTTTTGTTTTAAAAATGGATGCTTTTAAAGCCAGCTTTTGATTTTGGGGGGTCTGATTCATAATTTTGAACATTTGTACTTGGCAGTATTGTGTTAGCACATGGCAGTGTTAAAGACAGTGGGGAATGCACAGAAACTCCGCTGGACGAAAACAGGAATCTGGCACAGGCATTTGTGTTGAGGAAGAGGGAGAAATGATATGGGAAGGGAAGCACGGAAGTGCCCTGTCTTTGGTGGCTAAAAAATCCCTTGGGTAAAACAACCATTGCCCTCCTAGCAAAGCAACAGTGCTGAACTGCTTGGCTCTTCACTCAGGTGGGGAAGGAACCGGCAGACAGACAGATAGGCAGGCAGATAAATAAACTTTCACCAGCAAAATTCAGCATCCCGATATGCTCAAAGCATGGAGATTTTCAGCTTAAAAATAAAAATATCATAAAGTTATGAGTGGAGCTGAGTGAATAATGGACGTTTTAGTTCAAGTTTGAACTGAAAAAAACTGGGGGGGGGGAACCAGTCTGTTTTGATTCAAACCCAAATAAATTTTCTCATCATATCAAAAAACTCTACAATTTTGTATTTTGATTCCTCTGAAACACTTCAGTCAATGATTTTTTTTCAAATGTTTTTGTTTCTTTTAAGCCATTTCAAGTATTTTTCACCCTTTGATGTGTGTGTGTTTGTTTTTTAATTGGCCAAATTTGAAATGGAAACAGCATTTTGAAATGACTCTGGAAATTTTGTTTCTGAACCAAAATTATTCATTGAATGGGAGCCTGAAAACCAATTCACTGAAAAAATTTCACCCATCTCTGATTATGAACAACTGGAAAATGGACTGAAAGGAAATGGCTTGTCACAGCAGCATTTGTCACCTGGCAGCTATAATACACACACACGCACGCACGCACGCATGCACGCCCCCTCTCCCCCCCCCCCACTCACACACAGAGGATGTACATATCAGCATACACACATGACAAAAAGTGCCTGGTGTTGCTAGAAACCAGACTAAATGTAATGATTCCTTGGCATACTCTCTGGGAATGGCTGTTGCACTGCCATGCACAGAATGGCCCATCAGGGGGACACACTGGCTAAGCTGGCAGTGCAGAAGTGCATGTCTGCTGTCTGTAATTGGCAATTTTAGGAGCACTGAGGTGGTTAATATCCTATTCTCCGGCCTCTGTGTTGCATTAACCTCCTCTGCTTCGGTGATTTCGAAGGGAAGGTTCTGTGGACATTGTGTACGTTCTGTCAGTGTAAAATTAAAGGGCTATGTAGCTTGAAGTCATAAGTTAAACTGGAGAAAAACAAGCTGCTCTGCAGATTCCCAGAAACTTGAGATGTAGTGCTGAGAGGAGCCACAATCACCGTAACACTAGACTTGATTTGTGTGGACAAAGTATTCGCTTCTCAGACCCAATTTCAACTGACAGAGATATTATTCCCTGGGGAACCCACAGCTCCGCGCACTCCACGATGCTGGGTCAGAATGATCATTGTAACATGTATTTATGAGGCGGGAAGCTCACTTTTAGGTCAATGATTGCTTTATTCTCCCTCCCCCCCTGCCCCCCACGGAGGTTTCAGAGTCCAAATCTACAAGAGATACAGCGCACCACCACACAAATACAGCAAAGCTGACTGCAGCAGACAGCAGCCACTGAGCACGGCTGCCCACGGTGCTGCAGAGAGAGACGGACAGAGACAGAGGCTGCAGGACACAGTCGGCAGAACACACCTGTGGCAGTCAGGAATCTCACCTGGCTCATTCAACCTTGCTACCTAGCATTGGCCTCGAGCCTCGGAAAAATCAGTTAAAGTCATTGCGAAAAGAAAAGGGAGGTAGAACTCATAACTGGGCGAAAGGTAGTCTCTTTCTGAGCCAGTTAGTGCTGCTCCTTGCGGGGTCATTATCCTAACTGGCCGCCCAGTGTCTCCACCGTTGGCTGGGGAACCAGAACTAGTCAGAGAGGCTGGAAGCCCCTTGCTCCGCCCTCTTTACTAAGGGCTTTGAACACTCCCGCTGAGAGCGAGCCGGTAGTGAGCTGCTTGCGTGTGCCTGCTCCACACCCGTTCCTGGGGTAAAGGCGTGTTTCACTGGATCCATGAAGATCTGTCCTGCAAGGGGCGTGGCAATGCCCCCGTGGCTAGGAACTGGGCTATAGCCCAGCCAATGCCTACGGGCCAGCTCCTCGCAGCTCTGCATGCCTGTTCCTACCACCTCCTAGGGCCATGTGGTGGAATCCAGCAGTTTGGGCAGTGTTAGGGACTAGCGTATAGCCCTCCGAGGGGCAGGACGGCACAGCTAGGATCAGGACGAGCCATGTATGTGCTCAGATATCATGTGGTATGCATGCCTGGACAGGTTAGATTAGAGAGCAGAAAACCAGGCAAGGGGCATGACACGGTACCATGTACCAACTCCTAACCTCGGGGCCATGCAGGGGCCTGGAGTTGGGTGTGGGAACACAATCTGAACGTAGAGTTTATTTCTCTTTGGTCTGCTCATTGCGGGAAGAGGTGGACAGTCCGGCTGAGGAGGACCACTGGGTCAACGGCCACCAGTACTTACTGAAACAATTGAGGGCACAGATTAATCCCATTGAATGCTTTTTGTTATTTATAAACCTATTTAAAAATCACTTTTACCTCTTGCTTGTAAACATAAAACAGCCAGTGGGGAAGGGCTGGGTGAGGGGGTTCTAGAATGAGTTTAAAACACAAACCAAAAAACCCCTAAAAAGCTAGGGTTAATTAAAGAGAAAATAGCTGGGGTGAGCTAAATAGCAAATGGGGGAGGATTATAATTATTTTTAAAACAAGAATAGTCGTCAGCATCATCATTCCCACCTGCATGAAACTATCACCCGGACGTCCATGCTCTATCTAACTATCTGACTCTCACCCGGACGTCCGTCTTTGTTTATTAGACCCATTTCCCCCTTCCTACTTCGTCGACATTGTGGCCTCTTCAGGGCATAGACTCGACCTTACTGTACTGTACCATTTAGCCAAGCAGCCAGTCAAAATTCGGGGTTTGGGGATGTTCCGGTGGGAAGCAGAAATCAGTGGAGTCTGGTACTTTCTTCGATGCAATCGTGTTATTGATAAGCCATGTGCCAAGTCCTGCTTTCCCTACTGAAGGAGGAACTGAGAGCACAAGCAGCAGTTTTGTCACTTACAGCTCAAGCCTTTGTAGCCAGCAGACCCAAATCTCTCTCCCAGGGTCATGCTGGGCTCACCAGCTACCGCTTTTTTCCCCTGCCTGCCTTTCTCTCTGTCCTTGTCTGTTCCCACACACACAGCAATACCTCTCTGCCCTCCTCGGTCCAAAAACTCTGGGGGGGTTCACAGCCGCCTTTTGTCCTGGCGATGGTGGGGGATGACATCAGACTAAGGCTGCGAAACGTAACACATTGCAGACGTACACCGGTATAGTTCTCATCACAGTTGAGGTGGGCTGTGAAAGCTCACACTGTACCCTCGCGAACAGCTACATTGATAACTAATAACTGTGTAGTAATGTTGCTGGAAATAAGGACTCTCAGTCCAGGGGAAACATACAAACACCTAAAGTACCCATGCACGTTAAGCATCTGAGAACTAGGGCCAGCTATGCCCCAGGAGACAGCGGACACAACAATGTACTGAATGGGTCCCACCAGTACCGACTGTGAGTGCTGCTGCAATTCTGAAATGGGCTCTTTAAGGAACGGATTAACTTTAAGCATGTGAGTGACCCCCCTGACCTTAACTGGGACAAGTCGTTTGCTGAACTTTAAGTATATGTTTAATGCTTTGCTGACCTGGGGCCTAACACATAACTTTGGAGTTTATCCTACAGCAAAAATCTTCTCGGAATGTTTAAAACCAGTGTGGTTTGACATTTGGTTTCCCCAGACATCCCCTGGCATGAGTCAGGTTTCTGTGTTGGAAATAGCTACCCGAGAAACAAAGCGGAGCTGCTTCTACATCTGCTGATGATCACAATTAGACCTTCTCAATGGCATAATCCCCTTGTTTGGGTCATGGGAACCTGGCTATTAAAGCATAGGATAGCCTTGCTCTGGTGTAACTTGATGCTCTAACAAACACACACACAACATTACTCCGCTTTCTTGCCATTCCATTCTAGATACTGGTGCCAACCCTAATACTACCACGTGCAGTAGTTTATTGTCTTTGGTCCCTTACTGTAAGTGTTGGCAGTCAGTGCTTTGGATCCTGTGCATTATCTCTAGACTCCCGTGGTGTATTTCCAAAGTTGCCTTAAATGTGTTCTGCTATTTCTGTAAAAACGATCATTCTTTCTGGATGGAATTCACCCTTAGATAGAAGCTTGAGCCCCATTGGGCTGACATGGGACTTAAGTGATACATGTGCTGTCTGTCTGCTCTGGGGTGTATATCAGCATCTTTGAACTTCCTTTCCCTTGATTGTTATCCGAGCTGGGGCCATGTTGCTAAATACTTTCTGAGACACGCTTTGGTCCCATTTATAAAATGTATAGAAGACCTGCGATGTGCAGGAGGTCTGCCTAGATAACCAGGATGATCCCTTCTGGTTTTCAAGTCTAGGAGTAAAGTCTATGAGATCTCACTCTGAGATTTAAATCCACCGACACCATCAACTAAACATTCATCCAGTCAAAGAACAAAAACCCACCGTCTGACCTAGCGTGGCCACGCCCATTGCTCAGCTCTAGCGCACTCAGCAATCACAGCCAACGGTTCGCAAACGAGCGGATGAGTCAGAGTTGGCCACTGTTACGTGGCAAAGAGTTTTGAATAAGGAATTCATTGACAGAAATTGCAGAAAGGGGGAAGGCAGCCAGATCAGCTGTTAGCTCTACAGGTGGTCGAAGGTTTCCAATTTCATGATGAAAAATGTCGTCCAAATATTGAATTTTGACAAAGAAACGAGGAGGAATGTGACCTTTTCAAAATGTATTTTTTTAACACGCTCTCCTCAGCTCCATCTGTGATGCGCACAGAGAGGCTGCAAGAGGAAGCATTGGTTCCAGAATGTCAGCTGACTCCCGTTTCCCGGAGTAAGGAAAGTATGGCTGCTTGTGGTCTGAGCGGCTCCATTGCCTTGACTGCAGCCCCTTTCATTGAACGTGTCCTCACTAGCCTGCAAAGCTTCTCTCAGCTAGGCAGAAAGAACCAAAGCAGCTGGTGGTAATTTTGCTTAATCAGCGAGAGAACAAACTGTGCTTATAGACAGCACTCGGAGGTCGGTACTATTTATTCCAGTTGCGAATAGGATATGATCTCTCTGGCTCAGTCCCTCATGGAAAAAATATGCCACAATTCAATACTCTAAATGGTAAACATGCCAAGCGACACCTGTGCAGGGATGAAGGCAAAATGGCACCAGCAAAATGCACCTGCTTGCTGCTCTGTGCAAAACCAGTTTGGCTGTAAGATCACTGGACACGCGGCTTTTGCACTGGACACTCCCTTTGCTAGGGCTGCCTTGGAGAGGTAGCAGGGGCTTTGCTGGATCCAGTGACGGTCTCAGCCATTAGGCAGGACAAAAAAGCAGCAATGCAGTGGCATTTCCCTTTTAAATTGTGCTGCAGCGTGCAAAATGCCCCAGTGCGCTCTTTCCAGTGAAAAGCCTCTCCCAGGATTGAATGATTAGTTGGCAGACTGGAAGCAGGGGCTTCACCTTTGTCCCTGTGTCTCTGGGAACATCAATCCGGCCTGGCCTGTTGCTTTATCTCCCCACTGCTAAATGATGGAAGATCTTGTCATTCAGAGAAACATTAATAAACCTGGAAGCACATTTTTAAGCCGAAGTCCTGAGCGGCTCCTGCCTGCTGCAGCCCTGAAGACTGCACCGAGGCAGGAGAGAGCGCGTCCACAGAGATGTAAAGGCCGGCAGCCCTTCCCTCCCCGCCGAAAATAGGAGAAACCCACGAAAAGCCCGGGCTCCAAGACGCAGAACTCGTGTGCCTGACACACTGTATCTCCAGGGTGCTTTGGATGCAACAAGAGCCTGTAGGAGGCAAAGAGATGCAGAAATTGCCACTTCCAGGTTAAGGTTTGAAACCAGAGTAAGATGCACTAGTGGGAGTCACTTTTCCCACCAGTGCTCCATGTATACACGATAGCCATATTAGGATGGCTACAGCACTGGTTAAAATCCCAGTGGACTCAAGCACTGAGCTTCTGGAGTAGGCGTTTGCACTGTAATATCAAATGCCTTCTGGAGCTCCGTGACGGGGAGCCGGCCTCTGTGTATGCCCTTGATAAACAGGGAATGAATTCTGATCAGTGCATGCTACTCGTCTGTTTTAAAAGTGGTTAAGTTCTTGTCAAAACTTCCACGCTGGCTGTGTTGCTTACAAACCGGCTGTGCAATTTCTCTAGGGAAGGCAACAGATTCGGAATTTGTAAAGCTGTTTTCACCAACACGCAAGACTGAAAGAGCAGGAGATAAACATTTGCATTTTTCATGCTACAGCTCTTTAATGGAGCTCTCTGAACAGCGGGCTGGGCCTGTTTGCATACCTGGCTGTCTGTGGGCCAAGGGACAATCAGTTATACACACAAAATCCGTGTGCATACCATTGCCAAACACTGACGGGCTTAACATCACATGGGACTAAGCTGATCAGAAATTCTCTTTCGGATGAACAGTGCCTCTGTTCCAGCTTTTCACTGTTCATGACTGGCGGTTCTAACAGCTCCCAAGGGGCCTTCATAGCTGGACCTAAACTGACTCAGGCCTTCCATCTTCTAGCAAAGCAGCAACGGGCAAAACTAACTAAAGGAAAAGCGCAGAAACTAACTGATTTGCCTTAGTCACCTGGCTGGCACTGGGGCATTTGGGCAGAGAAGGAGAAGTCAGAAATGTAGGAGCAAAAGGAGACCGGAGAGGAGTCGGAGGGAATACGCTTTCTTTGTATTGCTGTGCGGAATTCATCTCAGATTCACCCTCCGTTACAACACCTTCCGTGAAGCAAAGAGCAGCAGGAACTCCCATTTCTCTGTGCTCGATTAGGAGCTTTGAAGTCACCATCCCTCATGTGCTTGGTGGAGATTTCTTCTAGATCTGAGCCGGTGATCAGCGATTCACACTAACGCAATTAGGTAGGGTATTTTTTAATACCTCCAGCCAAAGCTTCCACCATCAGAGGCAGAATACCAGGCGAGAGGGACCATTGATCAGCTCTCATGTGCCAGAGGGAAAAGATACTAGGCTAAACCGACGAGTGACCTGGTCTGGGGAGAGATCAAAGCTCCTGAAAGCTGCCTTTCAGTTTTCATAAACTGATTGATGAGGGGCTGGCAGTTGACATCAATGATTTCATTCTTCCTGTGGCTCTGTGTTTAGTTTTGCCCTGTGCCTGGCCGGGTACGTTCTGGAGCAGCCCTGTGTTGCTGGGAAAGATTTCCCTGAGTTGGAAATTTTTCTACACACCTCACATTTGTGAGCAGCAGAGCCACAGGACCCAGAGCGTGTATCACGTCCGTGTACACTCATCTGGAGACGGCACAGTGCTGAATGCCACAGGCTCTGCCCCACGCCCCGCTTCTCTGGGGGCGAGTGAAGTGGGATGGAGCTGGCCCCATGCACAGGGGTGACTTTCATCCCTGAGCAGTACAAGGGGTGCATACACAGGGCTGGTCACTGAGCCGCTTGACAGCTTCGAGTGTTCCTTGTGCAGATGCTCCTTTCGGTGGCCAGCTCTTATATCTAGTTGTTGTTTTGCTTTGGTTTGATGGAGTTGGTGCTGCTACTCTTGGTGTTGGGGGATGAATTGCTACTCTATGGCCTGCCATTTTGGACTCTGACTTCTGAAAAAATTATCCAAGTGGAAACAAACATGTTTTCAGCGCAGTAAAAGCCATTTCAGAAGCAGCTGTCCCGCCTTATTCATATTTGCATCAAGACCCTTTGTGTGATCATAAGAGACTTCATAAATACGGGAGAGGAGTAGAAAAGCAGGCAGCTTGTGAAGTTTCAGCTCTTTCCCCACATTCAGACAATCTGCATCAATTTCAATGAAAACACAATCCCAGAATCACACGCTATTTTTCCAACAGAACATTCATGGCTCACAGCCCATGGGGGAGGGAATAGGAAGCTGATAAACTGGCCAAGATCCGCCTTGGCTCAATGTGGATTTAACAGGCAGAAGAAAAGCTGTGGTGGTCAATATTTTAAAATTGAAGACTTTAACTAATGTCTGGCACATTGAACCGAGCTGCTGGCCAGGAGAAGAGGAGCCCCAGTTATAAAAAGCTGTATTGTCACGTTTTGATGTAATCAAAACCATTTTTTATACATAGATTCCAAGCCCAGAAAGGACCTTTGTAATGATCTTGTCTGACCCTCTATAGAACTTTCCCAAAATCATTCCTAGGGCAGGTCTATTAGAAAAAATCCCCGTCTTGATTTTAAAATGGTCAGTGATGGAGAATCTACCATAACCCTTGGTAAATTGTTCCCAGAGTTAATTACCCCACTGTTAACGATCAATGCCATATCTCATCTGAATTTGTCTGGCTTTAGCTTCCAGCCATTCGATCATGCTATGCCTTTCCCTGTTAGACTGAAGAGCCCATTATTAAATATTTGTTCCCCATGTAGATACTGATGATCAAGTCACCCCTTAACCTTCCCTTTGTTAAACCAAATGGGCTGAGCTCTTTCAGTCTAGTATGTTTCTAATCCTTTCATCCATCTCTGAACCCTCTCCAATTTATCAACATCCTTTTTGAACTGTAGGCACCAGAACTGGACCCAGTGTTGCAACAGTGGTGGCACCAGTGCCAAGCACAGAGGTAAAATAACCTCTCTGATTCCCCAATCTATGCATCCCATTGTCGCATTAGCTCTTTTGGCCACAAGTCTCATACTCGGAGCTCATGTTCAGCTGATTAGCCGCCATGACTCCCACATCTTTTTGAGAGTCGTGCTTCCTGCAACAGAGTTCCCCCATCCTGTATGGAGGGCCAACGTTCTTTATTCCTATATGTATATATTTAGCTTGAGCCGCATTAAAACGTGTATCGTTCGCTTGTGCCCGGTTTGCCAAGCAATCCAGATTGGTCTGAATCAGAGACCTGCCCTCTTCATTATTTATCATTCCCCCCAATCTTTCTGTCATCTGCAAACTTTATCAATGATGATTTTACATTTTCTTCCAGGCCAATGGTAAAAATGTAATAAGCGTAGGTCTGAGAACTCATCCTGGTGGGACCCCACTGGAAACACACGTGCTGGAAGACAATTCCCCGTTTATAGTTACAATTTAAGTAAGGTCATTTTGTTATGTCCGAAACAAAATATTTCAGAATTCCCTTTCGATTAATTATTTCAAGATTTTGATTTTTTTTGGTACCGATTCAGAAAAGAACCAAATGTGAAATGTCAGAACTTTCCAATCACCTCTCCTTACTAGCAACTTGACTGGAGTTAAAGTACTCAGTCACCTGGAGGTTAAATGCTCCATATTCCATCCCTAGCCCTCTGCTTCCTTTATGATAAACAGGACCACTTCAATGATCAATGTATTATACTATTCTTAATTATTTGTATTGGGGTAGCACCTCAGATACTCAGTCATGGATTCAGGTCTCACGGTAGTCTTCAAGGATATCTAAGCTATGAGAACAATTTGAAGGGCAGGTAAACTTTTCAGGGGAGGGACTGTCTTAATGTGTAGTGTAAATTTCCAAATGCAGAATTTTTTTTCCATTTTCCATAAAGTAGTTTTATTTTGAACTCTTTGTATTTTATGTAAAAATTGTGCAGGTTTCATGGGCTTTTATTTTAATATATTTTGTTTTGTATCGACCAATCACAAATTAGCTGTCACTGTTTTTTTTTTTTTTAAAGATTACTGAATGTGTAAAATAAGGTTTGCCTGATTCAAGAATGCAGTAGCGTATGCATGCAATTATAAAATAGCACATCAAAAAAGTCAGCTTTCCTTCTGCTGCTTGCATAATTCATCACTCATTCTCTTGTCGTGGGCGAGACCTTTCATATCTTTTAGACAACAAAAAATTAAGTTTACATTCTCTCTACTTATTAAAAATTAAAAAGTTTAAAGAACGAGATGTTGTAAACTGTACAATTGTTAAAAGGCTGGAGACAAAGAAAGAAAGAAAGAAAGAAAGAAAGAAAATGGAATTTTCTGTTTTCTAAGCTCCAGAGGTGATGAAGGTTACAAAAGCAGCATTAAGGACAAAACAGCTACAAAGGGCTGTACAATTCATAGATTCCAAGGCCAGAAGAGACTATTGTGGTCATTCAGTCTGACCACCTGTATAACACAGGCCAGGAAATTTCCCCAAAATGATTCCTAGATCAGAGCTTTTAGAAGAAAACCCAAACCAATCTTGATTTAAAAATGGTCAGTGAATGAGAATCTTGGTAAACTGCTCCAATGGTTAATTACCCTCAGTGTTGTAAATTGCACCTTATTTTCAGTCTGAATTTGTCTAGCTTCAACTTCCAGCCACTGAATACCGTCTACCTTTCTCTGCTAGAAGACATTATTTCATATCTGTTCCCCATGTAGATACCTATAGACTATAATCAAGTCACTCCTTAACTTTCTCTTTGTTAAGCTAAAGAAACTGAACTCTTTGAATCTGTCACTATAATGTGTATTTTCTAATCCTTCAGTCATTCTTGTGGCTTATCTCTGAACCCTTTCCAAATGATCAACTTGGATCAACTTCTTGAATTTTGGAGACCAGAACAGGATCCCAGCAGCAGTCACACTAGTGCCGGACACAGAGGAAAAATAACTTCTCCACCCCTACTCAAGATTTCCCTGCTTATGCATCCCAGGATTGGCCACAGCATCACAGTGGGCGCCCATGTTCAGCTGATTAGCCACCACAACCCCCAAATCTTTTTCAAAATCCCTGCATCCCAGGACAGAGACCCCCATCCTGTTGGTATGGCCTACATTCTTTGTTCCTAGATGTATATATTTACATTGAGCCCTATTAAAGCACACATTTACCAACAGACCCAGATTGTTCAGAAGCTGTGACCTGTCCTCTTCACTATTTACCACTCTCCCACCCTTTCTGACATCAGCAATATGTATCAGTGATGATTTTAGCTTTTCTTCCAGGTCATTGATACAAATGGTAAAGAGCTTAAAGCCAAGAGCAGTTCCCCGTGGGACCCCATTGGAAACACACCTGTTTGATGACGATTCCCTATTTGCAATTACAATTTGAGACCGATCACATAGCCAGTTTTAAGCCACTGAACACGTGCCATGTTAATTTTCTATTATTCTAGTTTTTTAATCAAAATGTTGTACAGGAACAAGTCAAACACCTTACAGAATTCTAACTATATTGCATCAATACTATTATCTTTATTTATCAAACTCGTAAACTCAAAAAAAAACACCTCAATCAAGTTAGTTTGACAGAATCTATTTTGCAGAAACCCATGTTGATTTGCATTAATTACATTATTCCCCTTTAATGCTTTATTAATGAGTCCCGTTATCAACCACTCCATTGTCTTGCATGGGATCATTGTCAGGCTCACAGGTCTACAATTACCTGGGTCATTTCATTTGCCCTTTTTCAAAATTGGCACATTCGCTTTCTTCCAGTCCTCTGGACCTTCCCCAGTGCTCCACGACGTATTGAAAATCAGCTACAATGGTTCAGCGAGCTCCTTGGCCAGCTTTTTAAAAAACCCTTGGATTCCAGGCTCTGAAGCAAAGTGAGCACTCATAGGATAAGAGGGAAGGTCCTCTCAGGGATCAGTAACTGGTTAAAAGAGAGGAAACCAGAGGGTAGGAATAAATTGCCAGTTTCTGCAATGGAGAGAGAGAAATAGCGAGGTCCCCCCACAATCTGCACTGGGGTCTGTGCTGTTCAACGTATTTATAAATGATCTGGAAAAAAGGGAGAACAGGGAGGTGGCAAAGTTAGCGGCTGATACAAAAAAAGACTCAAGATAGTTAAGTCCAAAGCTGGTGCAGAGTTACAAAGGGATCTTATAAAACTTGGTGACTGGGCAAGGAAATGGCAGATGAAATCCAATGTTGATAAATCCAAAGTAATGCACATTGGAAAGCATAATCCCAGCTATACATCCCAAAAGATGGGGTCTAAATTAGCTGTTCCCACTCAAGAAAGATCTTGGAGTCACTGTGGATAGTTCTCTGAAAACATCCGTTCCCTGTGCAGCGCCAGCAGTCAAAAAAGCTACCAGAATGTAAGGGCACATCTACACTGCAGTTAGAAACCTGGGGCTGGCCCGTGCCAGCTGACTTGAGCTCATGGGTCTCAGGCTAAGGGGCTGCGGTGTAGATTTCTGGGTTTGGGTTGGAGCCTGGGCTCTAGGACCTTGCAAGGGGGGAGGGTCCCACAGCTCAGGCTGCAGCCCCAGCCTGAACATCTGTACGGCAATTAAGCAGCCCCTTAGCCCAAGCCCTGTGAGCCTGAGTGTACCATGCAGTGGAGAGTGTAACTGCAGTGTAGAGATGCCCTTAGGAACCATTAGGAAAGGGATCGATAATAAGACAGAAAATATCGAAATGCAGCTGTACAAACCCATGGTACACTCACACCTTGAACACCGTGTGCAGTTCTGGTCTCCCCATCTCAATTCAGAATCAGAAGAAGTACAGAGAAGGGCAACAAAAATTATTAAGGGTATGGAATAGTTTCCATAGGGGGAGAAATTAAAATGACAGTCGTCTCTTTCCCAAGCTGAACAGTCTAAGGGATGAATGTAATAGAAGTCTATAGAATCACGAATGGTGTGGAGAAAGTGATGTCAAAGCAGAAGATGTAGAATGGTGAAATATTATATCTGTCATTCCTTACAGCAACAGAAACGAGGGTGTCCCAGGGACAGCAGCTCCCCCAAAGCAGAGAGAGAGAGACAGTCTGGACATGTATCGTCAAAGAAGGATCCTCTAGATCAAGAGGAATGACAAGAATCACCAACAATTCAATCAGGCAGTGAACAAAGGCCGCCCCCCCAACTCAATACTGTGGTGAGGAACGCAGAAGAACACCATCACAGTGGAACAAGGACTTGTGCCACCTACCACCACATTCAGAGAGAAGGCAGCAAAAAGAGCAAAAGGGGGAAAGAAGTGGTTTCCTGCAGAAGGGGTGTCCCTGGTGGCCTGGGAAAGCACTGGCATCACCAAGGAGAAGGCAGAGCATAGGGCAGGGATCAATGGAGTGGCCTCGGAGTTTCATGGCTGCTGATGAGAATGGGAAGGAATTGCTGGGACTAAACCAACAGAGGAAATATGGGTGGTAACAAATCTTCAGAATATGTTTTATTGGAAAAACACCAAAATAAATCCGGCTGCAATATTGAAATCCTGGAAGCGAGGACATGGAATAGCACTGGTTACCCCTGCTCTGCCGCACGGTAAGAAATCACCTCTGCTCCCCCTTATTTCTCTCCCTGTCACCCAGCGGCTCTCTCTGCACAGTCCCCAGCTGATATGAATGGACGGTGGGCGCACCGTTCTCTCAATGACGCCAAGTGACAAAATCTGCATTAAGTAAATCAACAAGGCCATCTCAGAAGAGGCCAAATAGGAAATAACAGGGCCTATTGCCTAATGGGACTTATCAATTATTATCTCAGACCATATTTCTTTGAGGGGTGATTGTTTCACAGAGCCTGACATCTCATATAGCTTTAAATTACTCACAGCCGGGACGGCTTACAAGATAGCAGTAAAATCAGGAGAGGACTGGGCAATGTAATTATAGTATGGAAATGATGTTGATCGCTCAAGCAGTGAGCAGACCTTGAATCAAAAAACCCTTCCCACTCCCCCTCCTCGCTCCGCACTGCAGCCACTGCACCTGAGGAAGCTGAAGCTCAGAGAGCAGCTAAGCCACTTCATTAGAAGTCTGCAACTGACGCTGTGCTGTGGCTTTTGTAAATAAAACCCGTACCACAGCAGCATCACCCCTCACCTGACCTCAGGGCACGCAGAGTGCTGGCTGGAGATGGAGCAATTTGGTCAATCAGTGGCATTAAAAAATTGATGTGAACTTCTACGATATAAAGGGTCAGAGTTCGATAAATCCACAAACAGGCCTCTAGAAAAGTAACATGTGGGTCTGGCTGGAAGATTTAGGTGCAGTATGTATGCCTTTAGGGGGCATTTCCCAACGTATTAGGAGCCAGATTCCGCTCTCAGTTCAACCGGTGTAAAATGGAGTAATTTCATTGACTATAGTGGAGTGTCTCCAGATTTATGCCAGCGTAACGGAGGGCAGAATTTGGCATTGTGTACAGTAACTACCGGGGGAAACGTGGCCGGCGATAACTGCCTGGTGTCTCTGTGCAGTTTCAATGGAATTCAAAAAGGAATCCTGGTGAGGATTATGCCTGGGTGTGTCTGCCAGGAACAAAACCAGATAGATAGCTTGAACAGGGTAGGAGAAGAAACAAGATGGAATTTGCATGAGCCAGTGGAGTGTTAATTGAGATGAGAAATGACCAGGAATCAGAGGGGGGTTCTGGTTGTTCTGTTGTGTGGCTGGATTAGAGACGTCGGCCATAGGAGGAAGTGTATCTTTGCCGGAACTGGCACTAATATAAATAGGGTTGGTGGAAAAGTTTCTGCTTTCCTGGAAAGTTTTGATTTTTCATTGGAAAACCTGAAAACCAAAAATTCTTCTCCAAAGCTGAGAAGATTTCTGTTTTCAGCATTTTTGGCTGAAATTTTTCATTTTTCAGGGTTTTTTGTTTTTTTTTAAACATAAATGAAACAAACTAAAACAATTACAGAAATTTTCAGTGGAAAAAACCTTTTCTGACCATCTCTAAACGTATGGCTGGCCATATTGGGGTGTTATGCAAATAGCAGTGAGCAGGGGAGAAGACGGAAGTGACTCGTACATATTCAAAGAATATTACACTCTAGCTGGCTTTTCACCAAAGAAACACTGAAAGTCAGGGGTTGGGTTTGGGGGATTTTTCTCGTAGGAAAGAGAGCCACTTTCTTGTGATGATGCTGGGTCGGAGGAAGCCTTGGTGGCACTGTTTCTATTTGTAACGTCTGCAAAATCTACCCACATTGACAGTGCCAACGCCTGCAGCTGAGTCCAGGAGCACGCATGGAACCGTGTACCCTTAGCCGCATTTAGAATATTGTGTCCAGTTTTGGGCCCCCCAATACAAAAAGGATGTGGACAAGTTGGAGAGAGTCCAGCGGAGGGCAACATAAATGATTAGGGGGCTGGAGCACAGGACTTATGAGGAGAGGCTGAGGGAACTGGGCTTGTTTAGTCTGCAAAAGAGAAGAGTGAGGGGGATTTGATAGCGGCCTTTAACTACCTGAAAGGGGGTTCTAGGGAGGATGGAGCTAGGCTGTTCTCAGTGGTGGCAGATGACAGAACAAGGAGCAACGGTCTCAAGTTGCAGGGAGGGAGGTCTAGGTTGGACATTAGGAAAAAGTTTTTTACTAGGAGGGTGGTGAAGCACTGGAATGGGTTACCTAGGGAGGTGGTGGAATCTCCATCCTTAGAGGTTTTTAAGCTGCGGCTTGACAAAGCCCTGGTTGGGATGATATAGCAGAGGTTAGTCCTGCTTTGAGCAGGGGGTTGGACTAGATGACCTCCTGAGGTCCCTTCCAACCCTAATATTCTATGATTCTATGATTCTATAACTGATTGAAATGCACATGTCTACACAAGCAATCTGATTTCAAACTATTCCAGCCAGGCACCCACCTAACAGGAATCTCCAACTGAATTTACATGCAATTTGGTGATAAAAAGACATCTCAGAGCAAAATCCTGACTGGGCTGGTGAAACAAGTGTGGGTAAGCTCAACTAGCACCTGGAGAAATTCCTAGTTGTGGCCTGGTCAGTAATATGGATCCAGGCTGCCAAGTTTCCTTCCTAAGACTTGTCCTGTGCTATAGACAGAGCTTGCTGAAAAACAGAATTTCCATCCCATGGGAAATTCTGAGATTTCAAAATTTGGTTTCATCCCAAACTGGGATGGGAAATCGAAATCTTGGATTTTTTTTATTAAATAAAATAGTAAAAAAATATTTTGTTTCGACTTTATTATTTTGGCTATTCTATTATAATGTCAAAATGATAGTTGAATCAAAACCGCAAAGCTAAAATGAAATGTTTTGATGTTATTGTAATGAAACATTTTACTAATTTCCAGTGAAAATTTTGCAGACTAGATACAGTCCTGCAAAATGTTTCCATTTCACTGAATCATCATTTTCCAAAGAAAATTTTTCAACCAGCTGTGGTTACTTCTCTCCCAGAGCTGAGCTGCTGCTGTGTGAGCAGACTTCTCCATGCTCTTAGGTGACAGGGCCCAGAAATGGATATATTCTTGCACATAAATCAGACCCAATTCTATAGTCCTCATTCAAAAAAACCCACCCTCAATTTCACCTGGATGTTTGTCTGGCGAAGGATTTCAGGACCAGACCCGTCATTTGCAAAATGCGCTAGGATCTAATGGAAGATATTGTCATCAGCTGACTCTCATGAATGGGTTCCATCGCCCTCTGCTGAGCGGACTAAGAACTGCTCAGTTGGGTGTCAGATACGCAATACTGCTAACAGCAGATGGGAATTCTCCTGCAGATCCAGTGTTAGCAGCCTGTGATTTTGGGGCAGAAGGATCTGAGCTCCAGCCCTGCTGCTGTTATGAAGTTCCGTGGAGCCCTGGTGTGCAGGGCTGGCTCTGAATGTATTGCATCTATTATTATTGCATATGAAAGACGCTGGTTTATTGCGTGTCTTGCAAAAATATTTTAAATGATCATCTACCCTTATTCTGTCCCACTCAGAGCTTTCATTCTTTCCCAATTCAAGACATGTATCGAAACATCTTTAGCACACTCATGGGGAACATCACCTGGCACAACACATATTGCTGGGCGATGTTATGGAAGATCCCCTAAAACAGTGTGCCTCTAAAACATGGAGGTCCTTATCTGTATGGCCCCCTGCTAATTTAGTTCTGCACCCAACTGCCTCAGTGCATGAACCCCCTCCAGTCCCCTAAACACACAGCTACACTTCTGCAAATGCACCTTCATCCTGACCACAAACCTCTCCCAATTCCTAGGCCTCTCTCAAGCACAGGTGGGCAATTGTGACACCCTTAATGGTGCTTTTATCCTCCAGGTGCATGCCCACTAAAGGGCTACGCGACGTGAGTAACTCAAATGTCAGGAGGAATTAGAATCCAGTGCTCCAGAAGTGCAAGGCTAATGTGCGAAGTCCTGGGACACTCCGTGGGGCTGCACTGCCCCTTATGATGAGGGGTGGCATTTGGGGAATAGGCACGCGGAACAAGAGCTGGCATCCAGCACCCCAGGGGATAAAGATAAGGTTCATTCTTCTTAGCAGGGCGAGTGCTGTATTGCAGAGACTGCAAACAGTGTGAGGGCTCTTGCTCTCCCTCTGGTGTTCCCTGCAGAGAACAAGCTGCAAACCTCCACCACTGCCTCCCCCCGCCCCCGCAGCGTGATTGAGCCAATGTTATTAGCGGAGGAGAGATGGCCAGAGAAAGAAGTAAATGAGATTTCACACCTGCACTGAAATATAATACAAAACACCGCAAGTGAAGGGAGCTTGAAATACGGAGCCCATCACTTAGTGGGAAGAGCAGATGCGGTGCAATCCACACTGGCTAGCCTATGCTCCTTGCACTTTCCAGCAGGTGACTCTTTCCGCTTGCAAAGCAGGAATGTAAAGGGTTTTTTAAAAGATCTGTTATTGTTAATACTATTCCAAGCACCTCACGGCTTTTCAAAGGTAAAAGAATTGAAACTGAGAAATGAATCTTGCTCAGTAAAAGCTCCATCACAAGGTTATTCAAAAATGCAATAGAAAGGATTAGGATTAGCTAAGAACATCTTCAGGACGAATGGGGCTGAACCTGGAGAAGGATATTCAGAGTCAATCTGGATTGCAAATATTTAATAAAGAAGTTTTCAGCATGGAGCTGAGAGCTGCTGGAGCTAATCATTTACTCCCTCCTGACGGCACAAGGTTGGAACTTGTGAAATTTCTGGCGTGCAAATATCTTGCGGGTGGGTGGCCCCCCTTTTAACACAGACAGACTGACAATTACTGAGGCAACTAGGAAAAGAGCAAATAAGGAAAAGAGCAAGAAATAAGAAAACCAGATTACAGATAGAGATAGAAAACCAGAAGGGATCACTGTGATCATCTAGCCTGAACCCCTGTATTACACAGACTGCAGGAGCTCTCTGAACTTGTTCTTGTTTGAACTACAGCATCTCTTTCAGAAAAACATCCCATCTTAATTTGAAAAGCGTCAGTAATGGAGACTCCACCACAAAGCTTAGTAAGTTGTTCAGAGGCACAGCAATTTTCACTCCTCCCACCATGGCCACACGGGGATTTGAACCACAACCTCAAGCAATGGCAGCAGAAGCCCCACTCTTTTGCTAACCCGCCATTTCTTATGGGCATTTGTTCTGTTTTGCACCATTTTCCCCTTCTGGGGTAAATGCCCCCTGCATTCCACTTATTGTAAGGACTCAGGATTTTGCACTGTATTGGCTAAAGACCATAAATGGTTAGTTGCTGTGGCATTAAAAGGGCTCCCTCTTTCTTCAGGCTTCTCCTGAAACAAGGCTTCTGATTATCAGTTACCCTCTTTGAAGACTGAGCAATACACAGACAATAAAACACCCGTTCCTTGTGCCTGTCAAATTGTCACCAGCCGATAATGAAAAAGTCAGTTACTGTTTTGCATAAAACTTTTGAAAGTTTCCTGCGCAATAATATTAATCACCAGGAATGACTCCAAAATTGATATGGTTGCCTTAAGAAATGGCCTGCCAGCAAGACCCATATCAAAATCTGCCAGGAAGCCTCTGAGAGTGAGTGAACCATACTAAGATGGGTGGATATTTACTGAGGGCAATCGACAAGTCTGCAGGAGAGAAGCTGAACATCCTTGAGGCCAGTTGCATAGCAGTGTCTTTGCCTTGAAAGGCAAAGTTCTGGGGGAGGGCTGAGAGGTGGAACAGTAGCCTGGGGCACAGATGACAACATTCTCAGTCTGGTGTTTTCAAATATGCGTGCAGGAACACTGGTTCCAGGAGGGCTGAACAGCAGAGGCAGAAATCATGACTTGCTTTTTTCCCTTAAAAGTTGATGCTCTGTCAAAGTTTAACAAGCTGCTGTCAATCTGGTTCCGAGTCACGTACAGCGCGGGGAGGAGGGGGTGGGAAACTCAGCCAGCGAGGGAGGCTGGGCGCAGACTCAGTCAGGGCTCTCGGCCAAACTCCCAGCTCTCCTTTCAGGTGAGAGCACACACTCCTGCCACTCAAGACAGAGACAAAGATGCCAAAGCCCGGCTCAGTCTGCCGGGACGTGTCAGTTAAATGCAGGGAGGGTCCGGGGACACGCACGCACAGGGCAAAGGCCGTTTGCTCATGGAGACTCCAGGGCTTTGTGCACGTTGGGTCGGGATGAGGCGCGCTAATTCCCACTGCCACAAACCCCAGCTCCGTGCGGCCGCCCCTGCTTCTGGTGCCTCTTTGTGCAGAGGAAGGGCCTGGATCGGGGGGCCAGGCAGGGAGTGTGGGCACTCCTGGCCCTCTAGCCCGACCCCCCCGTCAACGCTCAGGGCCATTTCCTTCTCTCCAGCACAGAGACACACTGGCAAGTATCTGGCCTCACGTCCCAACAGCCCTGTGGGAAGAAACGAAGAGAAAACACCCCTTAAGAAAGGAAAGCCTGGGTAGTCCAGGGGTGCCAGTCCAGGGGGTGCCCTATCCCCTCACAAAATGTCCCTCAGCTCCCAATAGCCGATACACACAGCACCCTCCTTTTCCCCTGACACGCTTCCCCTGCTGGAAACTGCTGGGTGGGGTTTGGCCAGAGACGAGGAGATGAGTGAGAGAGGAGGGGACTGGAGCAGAGCGTCCTAGTGAACAAACAGCAGCGGCCTCTCCAGAGCATTGGGGGGCTGCATGGCTGCCAGCTGCGCCCAGAGAAGTGGGGTGGGGCTGCTCTCCCCAGCACAGACCGAATTGTCTCGGTCACATCACTCACCGTGGGGGCTTGCACCCCAGAGCCCCTGCCACAGGAGGATCTTCCCTTCCCGCAGTAGGGGGGTCTTAGCTGCCTCCATGACGCCCATCTCCCTGAACTCTGCTCTGGGGAGGGGCCAGGGAGGATGCACAGCATCTCTTGCAGAGCTAACCCAGCCTGGCGTGGGTCCCACAACTGCTCCAACCCCAGTCCCGAAGACGAAGTAAGGCAAGGGAAGCGGGAGATGTCCTTGGCTGAGCCCCAGAGCAGGGGCGGGCAGGGAAGGGTGATGGAGTGAGGCGGTTGATCTCTCCCCCAGGTTTCAATTATAGGGAAACGGCTTCTTGAACTAGGTTGGTTTGTTCTTTCTTCTGTCAAAAATTGCAATGAGCATGCGAGGGTCCTGAACCCCCTGACTGCAGGAGCCTCACCCAGTCCTGCCCATCACCAAAACCCAGGTCAGGGATCCCCCTGGGCCGAGCCGAGGGCCAGGAGCCAGGAAAGCCCGGTGCAGTTGAAGGAAAGCAGCATCCCAGTCAGCCAGCCTTGGGCACTGGCACGAAAAGGACAAGCTGAGCAGGGACTCCGCAGAGCTCAGTCGCTAGCGAAGATTTAAATGTACCCACAAAGGGAAGCTAATCCCAGGAACCATCTCAGTCGCCAGCCGGCACAGTGGGTAGCTCTTCTGAGCACTGCGACCGCCTTTAATCAGGGAAGAAAAACCTGCAGAACACAAGACTCAAATCCACCAGGAAAGTAGACAGATTTTCCTATTCTTCAAAGAGGCCCATTAAATATTAAAATAGCATTGTTGTTTTAGCAGCATTCATTTAAATGAGGCACACATGACACGTTTCGCTGCCTGCCTGTGCCAGAAGCCCAGTGCTTTCCCAAGGCAGGAGAGCTTACATGAGTTCTACTTTCTGCTTCACCCAACAACTACAACAAAGCTGATATGCTTGAGGCCAAGGTGGGGAAGCATTTGCTCCCAAGGCTCCAGTCTCAGTCTGTGCAACACGTCACCCATGTGGCTGCCGCGTGGATGCTCTGCGGAGACGCCCGTTTCTGAAAGCTCAGTTTCTGATTTGTGGCACCGAAGCCCCGTGAGTACCCGCTACACAGGGGTGAGTTTGGCTCCTACAGAACAGAGCTCGGACAGGGGAGGTACAAAGAATCATCCTGACCTTCACCCCAGACTTCTTTCTGGGCCTCCTCTGTGTCCCCAGCCTATACCATGCCCTCATTGCAATACCTCCACTCCCCAGGGCGCCTGCTTTTCCTGGCTTGGCAGCTCTGATGAGCCATTTGGCCTCTGTCAGTGCATGTTGCTAGTGGAGCAAAGGGAAGCAATATCTGTGACTTGGGGAAGCCCTGGCACAAGCGAGACTGGCCATAGCAGCCATCCACACCCTCTGGAGAGGTTGCTGGGCCCAGAGGGCTTGTCTGAGAGAAACCAGGTGGGGGTTGAGGCACCTAAGGGGAGTTAAGAGTGGTAGGTTAGCCAGAGGGAGCAGCGGGACGGGCTGTGGAAAGGATGCCACAAGGAGACTGGCAATAGTCTCCTTGAATGGTATTTGTTGGCACTTTCTTCCAAGAACCTGAACAAACTTTCCTCTTTCCTGAGCTGATGACCCGTTCTGATCGTTGGGTCTCTGCCTGACTTCCAGTCTTGGATTCTGTATCTAAGGGGCACCAGGATTTGCTTTCTCCAGCACATGAGGGAGAAGGGCCTTTGTGATGGCACGTGCGGGATCCCCACTCACTCTCACAAATGCATTCAGTCTCCCTATATTCAATTAACACATACACACAGACCCAAAATAGGGGCCACTCTCTATTTCATAGACTGAGTGTCTGGCTAGCACATCATTGTAAGATGATGGAAATCACCTGTGACTTGACCTTCAATAATGATGGATAGTGTGCTCCTAAAGATCATCTGCAGAAAGCCTTCGTCCTAATGCATCATCTGCAGCTGCAATGAGTCAGAAAAATAAAAATAAAAAGCCCTTCTGCGCACCTCTGGGGGCTGAGCATTTTGTGTCCAATTCCCAATGAGCTGGATGATGGAATTTGCCAGTGTAATATACATTTCAGTTGAAACTCAGAATCAGGATGTGCAAATGGTTCTTTTAGTGCAACTGATTTGTCACTCTGGCTTTCATGTCCAAGCGTCCCAATTTACCCTCACCGTGTCTCTTTACAGTTCATTCTGTAACAGCACCTTGCCCAAGAGATGAGCAAAACTGCATGCAATTTACCTTTCAGTCTAAGATGCTTCCTTGATTCCAAGTAAGATATCACTAAAGGAATCGTCTTGATCTACAAACGCATGTTCTTTAAACTAAATCACCCTCATGTAATAAACCTACCCTACACTGCTGCCTGTCTAGAAGTAGGTTATGTTGGAAGCTGTCTTGTCGTCAATTCTCTCCCCATTCTTGGTGACAACGTGCAGCAGTTCCTCATATAAAATAAAATAAAATAAAGTAAAATAAAATAAAATAAAATAATACTTTGCACTTACATGGTGCTTTCCATCTGGGGATCTCAAGATGTTTGCTGGGAAATGTATTAAGAACATAAGGACAGCCACACGGGGTCAGACCAATGCTCCATCCAGCCCAGGGTCCTGTCTTCCCACAGTGGCCAGTGCCAGGTGCTTCAAAGGGAATGAACAGAACAAGGCAATTATCAAGTGATCCATCCCTTGTTGCCCATTCCAGCTTCTGACAAATGTTATAGTGACAATTATTTTTTGAATTCATTGCCAATGGAAGGAAAGAGAACAGGCAAAAAACGCACGGATACCGTAGGATTCAGACAAACATGAGTAGGAACACTTCCACCTGCATCGCTAATGGAAGGCTTCATGATGGCAGACGCAAGAATTGTTTGGAAAGACCCTAGCTGCCATCCCTCACCCCAAACTTCGCTGCCTCGTAAAGGATCTAACAGGTTCCAACATTTGTTGCGCTTCTTTCAGCCAAGACTAGATGTGCTGCAGCATCCAGAGAAGAGCTGTTCTTCTGATACAGCTGGAATGTGACTGAAATGAAAAAAAAATCTTCTCATGACATTTCCAAACTGTTCTCAGATGCCAGAAGCTGGATGTTCATCTGAACTCCAGCCTTTTGTGGCTTCTCTCTCACTAATGATGATGCTTGAGAGAAAGCAGGAGAAGTCAGACATTAACAGGTTTGCTTCCTCACCCTCCCTTCCCTGCACCCTCCTGTGTAACAAACAGGGAGAAAGAGGAAAATATGAACTTTTCATAAAACTCATTCTTCAGAACACCTGTGTTTGAGTTGTTCTGTAAATGAGCGAAAGGGACACGGTGCTTCATCCCAACTCCTGCCTCCTCAAAGAAGGAAGATTTAGATTATGCATTCAGATGTGTAACAAGGTCCAGCAGCTTGGAACAAGAAGTCTGCCAAAGAAAAGTTCAGAGTTAGGAGGAAAGCTGAATAGCAGAGAAGTCTGAAATTATCTTGGTGCCAGTGCAAAAACAAACAGAAACCAAACCAACCCCACCATTATTCAGTAGCAACAACTCCAGCAATCTCCAGCCACAATGATGGGCAACATAAACTAAAAACCAAAATGCTTCCCAGCGTCCTGTATCCCTTTGCCATCCATTATCTCAGGTTGGGAAGTTGTGTTGTGTGCACCTCCCCATCACTAAAGCCAGTGGTGCTAGTGAAGGGTTTCTGAACCGTGGTACCTCTGTTCTTCTACTGAGCCAACCCTCAGAAGCACATTGGAAGAGCATGAGCTGCTTCAAAATGCAAATTCCTGATCCTGCAAATCTGTGGAAAGCAGGTCTTCAGAAACCGGCCTCAACCCAGCTGGTCCCTGAAATCGAACACAGCGGCGTCTCTGCTCTGCACCCTAACATGCTTCAAGAAAGAGACGCAGCAGCATGGCCCGCAGCCTGCACCCTGGCGTATGAGCAGACAGGACAGAGATGCTTGGCACTGTTGATTCTACAGCGTGTTCTGTATTTTAATAAGAACCGGCTTATTGCTAGTGAACGAAGGAAAGGCCTTTTGGAACCCTATTGCTAACGTGCAGCATTCCACAGTAACAGCCCTAACTCTGCTCCAGTATCCTGTGCGATGCTGGCGTTGTGGAAGAAACAGCACTGGGCCCTGGCTTCAGAACGCTGCAGCACTTCTGTACATGAAAGGGGTGGTGTCAGAATGCACCTGACCCTCTTGTTCCTGCCTTCGCGGGAGTCACGTGCTCTGAAGGAGAAGCTTCCCTTCCTGCCAGACAGGGCTAGAGCAGGGAGCCGTAGGATGAACAGATAGCTGCAGATACATTTGCTATGGCAGACACCGGCAGGCAAATAAGGGCAGCAGCAAACAGGCCTTAGTTAAGGCTCAGCATCAGTGCAGGCAATGCTGATTTTAGGCACTGATGAAATTGAGGGAGGATCAGATCATACAGTATCACCGTTAAAGATGCTTAATGGTTTGCACCTCCCAGGTGAGTTATGCACACTGAGAGTTCATGGACTTCAGCACTGATCCAGCAAAGCACCAGTTGACTTCAAGAGAGCAGGTGCTCAAAGTTAAGCATGTGCGTAAGTGCTTTGCTGGACTGAGGCTTTTCTGAATGACACAGAATGGGAGTTTATTGGCTACAGTATCTCTGCAACAAGGACAAAAATGTACTTCTGAGGAAGTGGATCTATTAAAAGACCGTTCCTTTTGCAGGCACTGCAAGCTGTGAAAACAGAAGAGAGGACCGCGCTATGCTCTGGAAGGGGAACCTTTGCTGGAGGTGTTAGCTCATTGTTAGCTCTGTGTTAGCTCATTCGGTGCATGTGAAGAGGGACAGATGCTGCTTTTCAATAGAGAGTTTTTCTCTCTGAATCCTAGAATGATGTCAGAAATATCATCCATGTTGTGTATTAAAATGTTTGGTGATATGGGTTGTGGTATTAGGTGTGTGTGTTCCATCACCTGCTTGCTGTTGCATGTTTGCAAACGTTTGAATAAGCGGTTGAGCAGAACTGAACAAACTGCTGAAAAAAGTTCTGTGTATGTTCACTCAGCTCAAACACAGATTTCACTGTGACCGTGTTTGCGACCTTTTCCCATTTGCACGTCATCTGCCTTCAAACAGCTGAGTTCTACTAGCACAAATACTCACGAAAAGCAGGTGTTAAGCTTGAACACTGACTGAAAGTTTCACACTGTACATTTGATTGTAATATTCAAGATTAGCAATTTGTGTGGTGTTGGTTAGTTACACAAGCCCTCCAATGAGGAACAGATGAATAACAAACAGCATATTTGACTAACCAACACTGCATGGATTTCACAGACCAAATGTCAAATATACACAACAAACTGGTCGCAAGCGGTTGATATGGGAGGAAATATTTCACATGAAAGCTTGAGAATATAGTAATTTCAAATCACAGATACATTCAAGAGTATTATGGCGCACTGAAAAAGAGGCGAAAGTACATGAATAAGGGATTCCTTGTTACGAATCATACCCTCAGCTCTCCGCTGGACCAGACTGCAGCCTCAGAACCGGGAACCCAACAAGGCACCTGATTATAGGAGTTGGATATATGCGTGTACCATCTTCTGCTGCCCTTCAGACAAATGTCCCATCTATGTCAGGGAAGGCATGGCATGCTTTCTGTAGCACTGGGAGACAAGGATTTTACCTTCACCTCATCCCCTCCAGCTGCCAAAGTCTACAATAGTTCTCTTACTCGGAAAGCCTAAATGGATACAATTCACATTCATTACTGGCATGTCATTCAGTCCCTGTATTCACGGGCTCTTGCTCCATCCTCTCATAACTCCCATGGGCCAGCTTACCAAAGACAGAAGGGGCCTAAGTACGGTGCTCTCTCTGACCTGTAGTCCGTGCCAGTTTGTGCGTCTGTTCCGGTGTGAGAACAGCAGCAATGCGGTGTGTTACAGGGGTGTAAGAAGTATGGTAGCATGTGCTCAGCTGAGAACATGCGCAGCCCCATACGTCCTTTCTGTGTAGCTCAACCATTGGTGAGACCCCAACCTTAGCTGGCTGGTCATGCTCAACAAGAACTCGCACTTGAGGGTGCGACCACATCCCCTCTCAACCTCTGTGGTCAAATATTGGCCTAGAAAGTTGGGGAGCACAGGCTCTTCAGAGCAACCACTGGCACTGATCTTCTGGAGCCATGGCATGAGAGTCGCAGTGTGGGTTCCAAGCTGGAGGATGCATGGCAGAGCTGGTCAAATACTAACACCCTCCCACCCCCTGAGTCTCAAATATTTCCACAAGCAAAGCTCTGAGTTGGGTTCACTCAGCCTCGTGGGGACATATTATTCACTATTCTTGAGTATCTGGATATGCACCAGCTCCTTGAGAACGTACCCAGGCATCTCAAAAGTTTAGCAAATGCCAGCACAAGTGATTCTTCAGCTGAGAAGTCCCACCTGACAGGGGCTGCCTAAAATGTTTTGACCATCCCGTCAGAAACAGAAACACCATGTGACTGAGGTGCCCAATCTCACAACCAGAGTAATGAGCAGCCAACCATTCACCGACAGACCATGGGCCGGGAATTATTCATCCCGACGGCCCTGTGAACAAGGAATGCATTCACAGAAAGCCAGGTTTGGTTGGGGAGTAGTCTGCTGGCCAGACATTTGTAACAAATATAGTTCCTAACAAATAAAGCAGCTAGCCTTACCACATGCTTGTCACACATACGCCATCTCTTTTGTTTGGTTTCCAGCTACAAACCTTCCAGCAAGAGAAGCTCCTGGCTGTTATCTGCAAGTTAACTCCATTATCCCTTTCTCAGTGGTCTGTGATACACCCATTGGGGCATGAAGCCCCTTCCCCATGGCTCAACTGAAGAGCTTCCCAAGAAGCGGGATATACTTGTCATCTGCTCATCACTCCTATTGAACGTCCCACCCAGCTCCCCTTGCCTCCAAAGTGTGACTCATTTCTCCCACCGAGCCACAGGCTGTGATTCCTCTTGCACAGAGGTGAAAAAATCTGTACAACAGCCAGAACCACTGCAAGCAGCAAACTACTCCTCTTCCTGGCCTGCTGCCGCCGCCAAGTATCCCGCAGACCAGCCGCCCCTGCTTTTGTCCCTCTACGGTCCCCTGTCCTGCTGCTAACACTCCTCACATGCTTTAGCGTAGGTGATGGAGAAAAGTCAGGCTGGGGAAAGACAGATCGTGAGTATTTCTGGCCCTGACATTTTCTTCCCGATATCTGGATTTCCATATATTTGAAAACCTAATATAAACAACAGAGAGGGAATTTGCATTTCGGGCAGTGAGAATGAAAAATGGAGGCGGCGTAATGTATTGCTGCTCGAAGAAGAGGAATGACAGTGGTAAAGTCGAGCACACACGACAGCACCCAATCGGCTTGTGGCAAACTCATTTCCTGGCAGAATATAGGGTTTCATCTGCTGGAACATTTAATAGGCATCAAAGAAAGATCACTTCCCTCCTCTCGGTGCAGATTGAGAGCCTTCGCTCTTGCTTTATTTTGGCCATTTTATTAAACCCTTTATATAGTTATAATACAATATGTATAATCCTCCTGAAAACAAATAAATTCTTATGCACTTCCTGGATTCTAAGGATTTCTAATGGTTACACATGTTTTATTTATATTTTCAGAGAGACATTAAAAATGTGATGTGTAAAAATATGCAAAAAAAATCGATTCTAATTTATTGCTACGTACAGAACAACATTATGTTATATAGTTTAATTTCCAGATCTGGGGAAGGCAAGCAGAGCCTGCAGCCAGCACAGACATGGGGGCCAGGTGAGCTTCCGAAGCAGCCTAGTTTTCTACATTAATTGAAAGGTGTAAAAGTGCTACGGCCCGGCCCTGCATTCTAAAGAACTTTTAATCTTCCTTAAACTGGGTGCAGGGATCTTCCCAGAGAACGAAGCGCTTTCGCTGCCTCCGCCAAGTTGAGAGTGGGCTGGGAAACAATGGGGCGGTTACTAATTTTTTGCATTGCACAAACCTTCTTCATCAGGGCTCCATTAGCATGTGTGAGCTGTTGCAGAGCAGAACTAATGTGGAACACTGAGACAATACCCTGACGCTGTACCTGGAATGTATTAGTCTGCGCTAGCTTCCAGTGATGCTGGAGTCTTCGGCACTTGGAAAGGAAGGGAGGTCCTTCTCCTGCAGGAAAAGTGTGGTTCCCCTGTCGCTCACCCCGTGTCAATCAGGAGAAACTCCATGGATGTCAATGCAGAGACACTTTTAGCACAAGTGTGAGTACAAGGAGAATCAGGCCCGACATTCTTGCTTTGATTCTGGAGTGTTGCTCACTTAACAAATAGCCTTGGGGCCCATGTGCTGGTGGGAGCCTTAATAACATAAGAACGGCCACACTGGGTCAGACCAATGGCCCATCTGGCCCAGTGTCCTGTCTGCCGACAGCAACCAATGCCAGGTGCTTCAAAGGGGATGAACAGAGCAGGGCAGTTATCGAGTGATCCATCCGCCGTCATCCACGCCCGGCATCTGGCAGTCAGAGGCTCAGCACCCAGAGCATGGGGTTGCAATCCTGATCATATTGGCTAATGGCTATTGATGGAGCTACCCTCCAGGATTTTAGCTAATGCTTGTTTGAACCCAGTTATACTTTTGGACTTCACAGCAGTCCCTGACAATGCATTCTACAGGGCGAGTGTGTGTTGTGTGAAGAATACTTCCTTTGGTTTGTTTTAAGCCTGCTGCCTATTAATTTAATTGGGTGACTCCTGGTTCTTCTGTTATATGAAGAGGTAAATAACACTTCTTTATTCACTTTCTCCACACTGTTCATTTTATAGACCCCTATTACATCCCCCCACTTAGTCATCTCTTTTCCAAGGTGAACTGTCCATCTTTTTAATCTCTCCTCATATGGAAGCTGTTCCGTACCCTTAATAATTTTTGTTGCCCTTCTCTGCACCTTTTCCAATTCTAATATATCTTTTGTGAGATGGGGCGACCAGAACTGTATGCAGTATTCAAGGTGTGAGCGTACCATGGATTTATTTAGTGGCATTAGGATACTTACTGTTTTAAAATCTATCCTTTTCTGAATGGTTCCTAACATTCTGTTTGCTTTTTTGACTGCTGCTGCATGTTGAGCGGATGTTTTCAGAGAACGATTCAGGATGACTCCAAGATCTCTTTCCTGAGTGGTATCAGCTAATTTAGACCCCATCATTTTGTATGTGTAGTTGGGATTATGTTTTCCAATGTGCATTACTTTGCATTTATCGACACCGAATTTCATCTGCCGTTTTGTTGCCCAGTCACCTAGTTTTGTGAGATCCTTTTGTATCTCTTTGCAGTCTGCTTTGGACTTAACAATCTTGAGTAATTTTGTATCATCACCAATTTGCCACCTCGCTGTTTATGCCTTTTTCCAGATCATTTATGATCTCAACTCAGATCATTAATGGCACTCAGCTCCCCACTGCAGCTCATGGCAGAAGGCTGACCAGCGGACAGGGACCTGCTGCACAGGGGCCAATTTTACCCTGCCCTGTTATTACCATAACAGGAGATATGTCTCTTTAAATCCTTGCCCATCTGAAGTCAGAATCCTGTTTGTGATATCACATTTAATTCCACAGCAGCTAGCTGTGATGTCACAAAGAGAAGATTCTGCCTTGGGCTGGGAAGCGGCAGGAGTAGGTGAGATTCGCAGAACCCAAAATCTGATCTCCATGCAAATCACGTCCGAGATAAAACACACAGGGAGGAGAGAGAACTAACCTACACAGGCTTCCCAGGAGGCATCAGAGGGTCCTTAATGCCATTGCCGCATGTGCTAAGCCTACAAATGCTTATTAATAACGCACTAATTGCATATTATGGGTCCATACTACGGGTTATACAGTAAACATCCTGCTGGAGAGGAGTCACTGCTGCACCAGGGGGGCTTTGACAGCCGCACTATGGCTGCTACTTTATTATTGTTTTAAATACCAATGCCAATGAGCAGGCAGGTGGAATTCACAACAGGATTGCTCCTGCCGGAGCAGGGCTGAGGACTGATTGTCTCTCTTGCTCTCAGACGCTGTCGAATGATTTGCAGCACGGCCCCTCACACAGAGGCAGCCTTTTCAAGCAGTTTACTTTGAATATATTATTTTTGGTCTTGTGAACACAACGATGTGACATGACCTTCTGGTTATGGGTGACCTCTGCTAACAGCGCGGTGGTCATGTTGATTCAGAGTATCTTCCAGGCGTGTCCTTCATGTCTTTACCAAACAGAACCATCACGGCCAGAGCTGCAGGTGCCTCCCAACTACGTAATATGTCTCTGCTGCATTTCCATGACTAATGCTCACAAGAGCCACATGTGTGTGTTTGTCACAAACACAAACTGGGGTTAAGCCAGGTCCTCAGATCTCAGCCCTCCAAAACAGCATTGGTGGCCAGGATATCACACTGACTGTTGGAGATAGAAAACCTAACAGGGCTAGATCTTTAAACTTAGAAGCCAGATCAGGCTATCACCAAATCCCCTCTCTCTCACTCAGAGCAGCCAGTATGGGAGGTTTAATGAGGCTCAGGAGGGAGAGATCCTTGGTGTGAAGCTGAGATCTGGATCAGGGTGCGGATTCCAAGGTCCCCAGAGTTTTGAGACTGGAACCCCAAATTTGGTTTGCACCACTGTTTAATCTGAACATGCTGAGGCTGCAAAATGGGGCTGAAAATATAACTGGCAGAAACTCTCCTACAATTGCTGCTTCTGGGCTGGCTAGAATACTCACAGTGCCAGTTTCTCTCTCTTTCTCTCTCTCTTCCTTTCATCATACTCAAGCATTTTCATGTACTTTCCCATTGCAACCAAGAAGAACAGAGACACGTGGAAGAGAAAAGGACAGGGGGAGGAAGAAGTTGAACAAACATTCTTCACAGACCCTGAAAGGTCTGAGTGTTAGGCAGTCAAGTGGATTCATGTTTTACCCAAATGGATTCTACAAGAACTTAAAAAAATGTGGTGAATATGCAAGCTCCATTTCTGCAAAGCAACTGGCTAACAGATGGGAAGATGGCAGCTTTCCCAGCCATCTCTGCTATTAGCTATGCAGCATGAGAGGAAAGGGCCATAGTTAACACAGCTTTCATTTCAGCTAGATTTACTTTCAGTAACAAGCAACTGGGAAGCTGGTGTTTTTGACTAGAGCAGAAAAGACCATCTCTCTTAGCAGAATCCCTGGCCCTTTACTTAATTCCTTCCCAGCCTTAACTCTAGACATCAGTTGAACCCTGGTGAGAAAACTTCTGTCTGCATCTTCCTGAGATATTGGCTTTTCCTCTGAGAGAGAAGAGATGAGTGAATAATTCCAGTGGTTCTTAATTACCAGGATAATAGGCACCTTATAAATGCTTAAAAACACAAATGCAACAGTCCAGTCCAGCCCAATTAGCAGGTCCCAGTTCCCTTCCTGTTTATACATGATCTAAATTAATAGCCCTTGGGATCTTTTACTCTGTGGATTGAAGTGCTCCAGCTGAAGCTGCAGGGCTTAGTTGCAATTGCTCAGACAAGTCAAATGGGATTGTTTCTGCTCCATGACCATTTGTGGGGGCAAATTCAAACTCAGCTTTCCCAGGCATCTTTGAAACTCACATTAGGAGAGTGTTTGGGGCAGTCAAGTTTGCTCAACTGCTCACAAGGGAACATAAGAAGGGGTGGATGTGGTAGCCAGAAAGGCAACTCGCAGGAGACCCAGGTTACACAACATTAAAGATAGCTTCCTCCAGGATTTGTGGCTTGTTTACAGGGTCCTTGCTTACCCCCCTTCCCCAAACCAGCAAAGCCCTTAACCACATCTCCTGCCTACAGCTTGATAGCCTGAGCCTCTCAAACACAAACAGGGCAGCAAGTCTATCTCCAGCACTGCCTGCCCTCGCTTCTACCCCACACCCTCCTACCAGCCTAGTCCAGATCCTTTTCAGCTGGGAGCCCAGCAAGTCTCAGTGCAGGTGATTGCCTCAGCTCAAGGAGTCTCCCAGCTGGGACTTCCCACCCCTGCTGGAATTTAACCTTAAAATCCCCATGCCACAGTCTGGCTTTGCAGACTGCTCGCCCTAGCAGGCAGGCGGGCACTAGGATGTAGCAGGGCTGATGCAGCCACTCCAAAGACACCCCAGCACCCTATCCCAGGGCTCATGCAAATTCATTGGAGGCCGTTTGTTTGACTCTCTTTGCATTGTTTGCCCAGCTTCAGAACTAGGGCAGTTTGGAGTCAGACAGATTCTAGGGCCCTCGAGTGCGCGTGGCTCAATGGCACACAGCTGCGGCCGAGCTGTTTGTTTGAGCACCTGCACAGAGGCTGGCCGCAGATCCTCATCACAAATTATTTTTCACTCCTGGATCCCCTGAGTGGGTGAGCAATGCCGCTTGCCTTTGGCTAAAAATAATCCCTGTCAATTGGTTTTTCAAATCAGCCCTTCTGGTGAAAATGAACAGACAGCGATTCGTCCCAGCTCTATGCCACGCTAAACCATAACCCCACAGGCCAGGGGCCACAGGTCCTGGGCAAAAGCAAATCCCCTGCTCTGGAATGGGTGCTCCAGCACCAGCAGCTTTACTGGCCTTCAAGCAGACAGAACCTTAGCTTCACATCTCGTCCCAGATGGCAGTTGGGAATATTACACCAGCTCCAACCCGCTGCTCGGAAATACTCCTGCCTCGCAGGAGAGTGCTGAATATGCAGTTTATATGGCACGCCCTGCTGCTGAATCCAGGAAGTGGTGCTGCAGTTGTCTTCCAAACAGTATTTGCCTTCTCTTCCTCCCTCTGCAGTATGACTCGGGTGTGTGTGGGGGGGGGAGAATTAATATGGCATCTGATCAGGATTACAGCTGAGTGCAGTTCCTGCTCTTCAGGAGCATATGTGAGATTCCGCAGATTCGATCCAGGCTACATTTGGATATTTCAGCCGACAGAGACAGGTTCTTGTTGCAAACACTTCCCAGGTGCAAAGACAGGCAACGTTGTCCATGTTCCTCTGTAATCCATTCATTCATCTCCCTATATACAGTTCTGCAATTTCCCAGAGAAAAGCATGATCATTTCAGCCGTCGCTGTGGAGGAGACCTCACCACCATCACTGAGGCCAGAAAGTCAGAGCTCCGGCCAGGGGATCCCGGCGTGCCACCCTACAAGCATCATCCGAGCACTCTCCGCCCACGAGTTCACCTGGCTAGGTTAGCAGCTCAGGCTGTGATGTTGTGCTGATAGTCCAGTGTATCGGGACATGGCATCCACTGAGACCCACAATCCCTTCAAGTCACTGAGTGTTTCGCTTTCCAGATTTGTAGCTGAAATGCTGTTACTCGTCACCACCTGAATTTAATTTAAATGGTTTGCTTCTGCTTTCCTTTTATTGGCACCCATTATATCCTCCTTTGTACCTCTGGCATTTCCTTAATAGTCTTTTGACTCATCTGCTCGCAGGAGGAGAAGCATTTTTTACAAGAACAATATGAAGTAACAGTTATAAAATCTGCAGCTCGGTGATAAATGTTAAGGACTCATATTCTTTTATTGGAAATTGCTGTCTTTCAAATGTTTAACAGATTTGTAAAAATAATTTCTCCAAAAGGTTACAATCCCATTGAACTCCATTGGAGAGAGGCTGTGCTCTAAATCAGCCAGCCAGTGCAGGCGATTCAGCAAAGGGACACACCAAAGTCATAACTTTCTCCCTTCATACACAACATTACTTGGCTCATATCCAGCATCATTCTATTTCCAGGACAGTTTCCTTGACCCTTGAGTCCTTCAGCCACAACAAAGGGGCGCGCCTGCCTGAATCGAGGCGTGAAATTATGAAAGAATGGGCCTGCAGTGACTCCAGTTGTGCTAAGACCTCAGATGTGAAATCGCCACTTTTTTTCCCTCTCCCTCATACTGGCCTGTCGCACGCCGGGTGGAAAAGATTGTATTTATCACCTGTCAGGGTTTGGCAGAACTGAGTTACGTGGAGCAGGACAGCATAAAATTATCATACACAAGCATGAAATTACAAAATCGCTCGGAACTGAACAACAAAATTATTTCATTTCTGAGGGAGGCCATTCCATTTTTTAGCCATGACACCTCAGCTGCCAAACTTTGAATTGAAATTGAGTGTGAGGTGCATGGAATATAGACAGCAATAACAAGCAAAGGCATGTAAACTAGCCATGCAAATACGCTACATTAATGGCCCCAGAAACCTCCCACAGGAGAGATGTAACTAAATAAATGTCACATATGCCAATAACTCAACTTTTCTTATACATTGTGAAATGAATTATGCCGCAATCGGAGCACAGGCGGCTCCTGGTGACGGGACTCCCCCTTGGTTGGTGTTCTCTTGGATTACAGGTTTCTGGCTTTTCCTCTCCCAATCTTTATGACCAGAGCTGGGTAAACACTGCAAGCATTTTAACACTGCTGTGGTTCTGAAATTGGAAAGGGAATTTAGTGAGGCAGAAGGGAGCCCCCTGAACAGGAATTTGGGCAGGACCCGGGGCTTACCCCTCTGCCCCGGTGAAGACTGTCATGTGATCGCTCACACAGAGAAGTGCTCAGAACCCTGGTTCTCTGTCTCACCCGAAAGCGAAGCTCACAAGAGCGGTTACTCTGCTGCTGGGCTTGCTGGGGGCAGGACTAATGCTCACCTCCGACGGGGTGGCCTGCTCTCCGGCCCAAATCCCTCGCACTGCACGGTTCCCTTGAATCCTCCGTGTTGTGCATGTGGCATTGGTGCAGCTCGTGCACTGGGACGAAATCGCCTCTCCTGGCAGCCAGGAGCTGAGCTCTCAGCCCAGCGAGTCCAGCAGCAATTGCTGGCTGTTCTTTTATTTTATTTTACTGCAATAGCTGCATCCTGATGACTCTGGGCAAGGCAGGGGCGATATTTTATAAACACTGTTGATGTCAGGGCTTGTTGTGTGCTTGCCCGACACTCCCTGGGGAATGCCGCCTGCCATGGAAATAGCAGGGCACCTTCCTGGCACCCGGCTATGTGGGCGCTGGGGACAACAGCACGATCCCCCTCCCTAGGCAGGCACCAGCATCCCTGCCTGCAGCAGACTCCAGAGCACTCCCAGGAGCAGCTGACACAACCCGCTGCTCAGTAATCAGTTCCACCGGGGAGCAGGCAGCACAATCCATCATGGAGAGGATGGATGTGTCAGCTCTCTGCGGCGCTCATGGCACACGCGGGGTCTGAGCAGAGCAAACCAAATGGGATATTAAATAAAATTAAAGGCAGAGGGATTGGGCTAGACACCCAGCCGCCTCTGCCCACCCCTGGCCACCATGAGCTCCCGCACTGGCCTCCTTGTTCTTGGCGTCCCAGCCTGGCCCACGACAGATGGTGCGGTGCTGGCACTCGCTCGGGCCACGCTACCGAGGGTTCTGGGGCCTGACTGGAGAGGCCTTAAAGGGGCCGGGGCATCACAAAGCACTGAGCACCCGCCCTCTGAAAACCAGGCCCCTTGAGGCCCCCCCCCAACAGAGGCACCCAAAGCACGAGACACTTCGGAACAGCTTGGCCCAGAACACTAGGCTGATGGATGTTCTGGAAAACAGGGGGTAGCTAGCTAGGTGGAGGTGTATGCAAGGGGAGAGCAGGGGCTGTATGGAGATGGATAGGTATGAGGACACTGTCCTGTACTGAAAATGTCCTAGTTTTTTTAATACACAAAATACACAATACTTTTTGTGTATACATATTTTGTGTATTTATACAAAATACATTTATACACAAATTGTATTCTGTGTATACATATTTTGTGTATTTATACACAAAAATTTATAAATTTATACACAGAATAAAATGTGTGTATTTTTTGTGTATGACTACACAAATTTCACAACACTGAAACACAGTCTTGTGAAAAACCAGATCCTTTATTGGCCCTGATCCCATGGGGCCCTGTGCGAGGCAACGAAGGAGAGTTTCAAGCTGCCCGCAAGCAGGGCCAGCTCCATCGCTTTCCACCCTCGGGACTCTGACCCTTCCTCCCTCGCCAGCCTGAATTTGCAGCAGGACCCGTTGGTCTCCCCCCTACCCCTGCTCCTGCAGCTTGTTCTACCAGAGTCCTGCGGGTAGAACACATCACAGGTGGCATTGGTGAGATTTGTAGAATTAGCTACTTGGGCATTGCAAACTGGCAACAAAAAGAGCCTGAAGTGACTTTTTTCAGGATATAAACAAGACAGCCCCTTCCCACCTCCCACCTTCTCACTACGTCCCAGCAATAACAACCTTTACAGGTAGAAAGTGTTCTCGCTAGGCTGAATGTCCCTGATCCTTCGACGGAACCTATTGAGCTGGGTGGATTGATGTTTACCGTCCATTGTTCTTCTGCTTGACTTATTTTAAACTATGAAGAGAGATCTTGTGAGGCTCAGAATTTTAAATTGGTAACAAAATAGTGTTTGTGGGGAAGTGTTGTGCAATGGTGAATTTCAAGAGGAAAATGAAGTTTAGTGATTTATGACGGAGGCGACAAACCTGGCCTTTCGCTTCTCTCAGGCAAGGCTTTGATGCTGTCCTCTTTAATCCTTAGCCACCTGGTACTAATTATGACTGTAAGATAGTCTTTATATCTAATTAAAAACAGGGAAACGCGTCTCCATATAATGAGAAGCCTCAGGCAATGGACCCTGCATTCTCTCCCAACCAAGTGACACTCCGGTGTCTCTCCCATTTCATTTCAAATTGAATTGTAATGGTGGTGTGAGCTGCTTGGAAACTAAATAGAATAACATGCCCAATTGAAAACTTCAGTCCATTTGCCCTGAGTTCACTGTCCACTCCACATTCTGCTGGGCATTTCCTCAAGGTGTCCTCTCCAGGACAGGAAGCGAATGTCACTTTCATTAAAGCCAGGCTGGATTACAAAGCACAATTATCCTCACTACAGGCTGCATGCGACTGTCTGTCATGGATTAGAATCCTAGTGTAGAGGGACCACATCAGGACTTACCTGGGGAAACTTTGCAAACTCTTTTGCTGTTATTGTTGAACTTGAAAGGAAAGGAAACGCCTAAAATTGCCAAAATATAACCGAGAAGGCCTATAATTTGGCGGACCTGAAAGTAGTTTCTTCAGCTCTATGCTAGTGAAGAGGAGATGACCCACACAATACACCGGGAATAAAACTGCAGGATATCTACAGGAATCTGACAGCCAATGGCAAGCCTCACAAGGAGACAGATGCGGTCAGGATCAAGGCTTTGTAGTTATTCAGGAAAGCGCTATTTCACCAAAATTCTTCACTTCCTTGCAGAAAGAAAGTCTGGAAACATTGAATGGGAAGAAGAGAGCGTCAGAGCAAGTAGTTCGTACCGGAGCCAGCTCAGACATTGCTGTCTTTGATGAAAGCTCTAGACACACTGCCCCAAGGGTCAGGGAACTCAGCATGGTCAGTAAGGAATATGCACTCAGGCAAAGGAATATGGAGAAAACCAAAACGCTGAACACAAATGTGAAAAGAAAAAAGTCACAGCCTATGGGAGGAAATGAGCTAAAAGCTACTTCTGACCTGGAAGATGAGGTGCAGAGAAGAGTCAACACATCTTTTCAGGAGGAGCAGGGCCATTTTTCAATTTGTTTATCCAGTGCAGATGCAGCAGCTGCTTTCTACAGCTGGGCTGAAAGAAATACAAGACGGTCATGGAACTACCTAAGAAGTCATGGTAAGCTTCAGTGTTTCTAGTCCTTTCCTGTAAGCACAAGACCCTCTGAACTGATTAATGTCAACTTAAAGAGATAGACGCCTTGGTTCATTGAAGACAACACTCACAGACCGGGTGGCCTTCCTCCCGCGTTGGAGAGCAGAAGCTGTGAGCAAGAGGAACTGAGGTTGCTCATGCAAAGAGTCGCAGAATTGGAGAACTTGAAGTTTGGAGAACTTCTGCGTGAATGAAAGGTTGTCCTTTCTGCAATCCCCGCCACCTTTCCCTAGGTGGAACCGTTGCCATTTATGGACGTTTTTGCACCTCCACTTTCCTAGCCAACATCTATAATAGAGCTGTGCAGACAAACGAGTTTCAGCGTGACCAAAGCAAATAGGAGAGCCAGCCTTTCAGTGCCAGAGTCAGACTCATAATGACTTGGAAAGAAAGGGGGAGTGGGAGCAGTGAGGCAGCAACATTTGCAGATAGTACAAATTACTTAGTCAGCACCAGAGAAGACTGTGAGGAACTTCAGAGGGATCTAACCTAACCCAGCTCGATGAATGAGCTGCATGATGGCAAGTCAAGTTCAATGTCAATAAATGCAAAATAATGCACATTGGAGGGGGGGGAGGAAATTAGCTATACATTGAGCTATACATCTTACATCGAGTTAGAACTCTGTATCAACTCAGCAAAGGGACCTAGCATCACTGTGGACAGCTCATTGAAGATCTCTTTTCAACATGCAGCTGCAGTCAAAAAAAGCCACGATATGCTAAGACGACTAAGGAACTAGATGGTGAACAGTATGGAAAATATTAGAACGCCATTATATAAATCATTGGTGCAGTCCCATCTGGACACCGTGTGCAGCACTTGCTGTCCCCTTTCAAAAAGGATATTGCAGAGCTCGAGGGGTTTGGAAAAGGGCAACAAGAGTGATCGAGGACCTGGAAAAATGGTCATATGAAGAGAGATTGGAAAGGCTGGGATTGTTACCCTAGAGCAGATGAATAAGAGGGGGCATGATAAAAGTCTGTAAAATACCAACTGGTCTGGAGAAGGGTGATTTGGGAGCTTTCATTCTTGTCTCACAACACCATAGCCAGGGACTTTCCATTCAGGATAGTGTACAAAGCAGCACTTCAGAAAGACTATGTATGTGACAAGAAGTGCCCCTGCCTCAGTGTGTTCTATGGTTAACAGAAGAGGATTCTGACTATGGAAGTTGGAGTGGGAGACTGTTGCCGAATCAGGATGCACACATGTACACACACCACATACCCGTGCATGGTGAGTACACATCACCCTCCTACACTCTGACGTGTATCATGCATAGACACTATACCTCGCACACAAACCACGCGCCCCTGAACAATGATCACTAGAATATTAAGAGGATCTCTGTTATCTCAGCTTACCCTACCATGCTGTGCCCTGATCAGAGGTTCCTGGTTCTTGGATTGGTCTGTTGATGCCAGGCCCACTGTCAGCAGAGGGCCACCTGTCTTGCAGTACTCAGAAAACTGAATACCATTACAATAACTTTTCCCCCTTAGTCACCACTGGGATCCAAGTGTTACATATTGAACTTCTCATGAATGTATCCCTCCAGCCCTCTGGGCATTTTTCTTCTTCTCTGAACTGCCTCCAATTTGTCTATATCTTTCTGGTGACTTGGATTTCAGAAATGAATGCACTGTGCCGTGACCCCAGACCCAAACCATGGAAATGAGTTCTATCATCGCTTTGTCCCGGTCAAGCTGCTGTCTACTGGACACAAGGTTCCTGGCATCTATCTCTGCTAAGAACTGTGAAGGACACACACAAAACTTGTCCAACCTCTGGTGGGCGGATTCTGCTAACTAGCAATGGATTTGCACAATCAGTCGACAGACACGATAGCTGGCCTGGAGACCCTGCTGATGTGTCTGTCACTGAACGCCCCCTCAATGCAGTAAATCCACCGCAATACTTTGGTAATTTTGAACGTAGAAAAAAATCTCTTCCGAAATGCCTGTTGTGCCCTTCATTGCCACCTAGGGAAAGAGACAAAGCTATCGCAAGGCAGTAAGAACCTCACAGAGCAGTTGTTGATATCTGTGTGGGTCTAATTTCTGTCAAAGCTGTCTCCTCATAGATTCATAGCCTTGAAGGCCAAAGGGAACATTATGATCACCCAGACTGACATCCGACTGACACCCTGGGCCATAGGACCTCACCCAGGATTCCTGCATCCAGTCCATGACTACTGGTTCAGTTAGAACATCGCTTTCACAAAGACAGCCAGTCTTGATGTAAAGACGGCAGAGGATGGAGGATTGACCGCATCTCTAGATAAGTTTTCCAGCAGTTAATTACTCTCCCTGTTAAACGAAGGTGGAGTGCACATTTGAAACTTCATCCTCCAGTCAGGAGTTCTTAGTCTTCCTTTGTCTGTTCAGCTAGAGACACTGGCCCTGGGTGGGGAGATGCCAGCAGTGGCTTCCAGCAAGGTAGGAAGAGTAAAAGTAGGGTCTCCGTCTCCAGCTGTACAGCTATGTGGGAGGAAGGGTCGTTGTCCCTGTGGATACCCCTGTGTGTCCGCGTTAGCACGGCTTTGTGTTATCTGTGCTATTGGGCTGTTTGTGGGTCTGTGTGTCATTGCAGAGCTGTCTGCACACCACCCACCATCCCCGCTGGTAACACATGGGAAGACACGGCAGCCCCACCCAGGGTGAATCCGGCCTTTCCGCTGCTGAAACCATTGCCCCTAATCCGAACCCAAACCCAGCAACTTTCAACGCAGGGAAACTGACGACGAAGGAGAACGCAGGAGCCAGAGAGATTCCTCACCAGAGAGTTAAGTGGGCCCTGGAGCTCTTCAGGTACCCCCGGGCACACCATGCCAGACAGGCTCCAGGCATCTCTCTCGGCAGCAACACGCACTGCTAAGGAATCCCCGCTTGAGAGAGAGTGGGATGGTGAGGCAGAGCCGCTGGCCACCTCCTGACAGTCCCCAGCCCAGCTCATCTTTATCGTTCTATGGCAAGGTAGAAAAATGATCGAGGGGGTTCCCCCACCCCAAGAAGTTAAAGAAAAGGAAACACGGCAAGAAAAAAGCAGCCAGGGTCTTTGGTTTAGGTCCTGTGGCCAGACGCCAATGCAGAGGGAAGGAATGGTCAGTCCTGACCTCTGGCTGAAATCTCAGGGATGTGGGAAGGTCAGTGGGTACAATGATTTAAAGAAGAGAAATGGCTCTGTTTGCGGTGGAAGTGTTTCTTCTCTTTTCTTTTCAATTGTACATTCCTGACCTGCAGTAAGTGTCTGGAGGGGAGAGGCACATAAGAAACATTTTCTGTTGTGAACAAAATACAAAATCCGCCCTCCTCCCCCACTCCACCCCCAGAGTAACAATAAATAATAATCCCTCCCAACTGGAGTGCTCTGTTCTCGGCTGCTGCTCGGTGCTGATGTGCTGAGGAGAGAGTCCATAAAGGGTTAAAACCCTGCTTCACCAGACTGTGAATTCTCAGCAAGTCTCCCACATGCAGCCGAACAACAGCTTGACATTTTCCATCCTTCATGAGAAAGACAAAGGCGTGAAGATATTCCCATGATTCCTTTCTGCATGCCTAACTATGAGCTCAGGTGCGGCAGCATTTGCCCTGGACCGGCCTCATCAACATGAAGGGCGAACTCATCGTTTCTGCATCTTTCCTCGCCACTGCTTGATTAATTGGCTCACGACAACGCCGGCTGAATACCTAATGCCTCTTCTGTCCCTGTTCTTTCTTCACAGCCTTTTGCTGCATTTACATATACTTTATATTCCATAATTTTCACACACACAAAAAAATGGGAGCACATCTCAGTAATTTGATGTAATGACGGCATGTCACCAAAAAGAGGAATTAGAAAAATCTGTAGGTATTTAATTTATTCTTGTTTTTTTCAAGTAGATCTCTCTGAGAAAGGCATTAATATTCATGGGCATGAAAAAAAGTACACTCGAAAGGAAATTTCCAGCATTTTAGTCTAAATTAAATACATTTTTAAAGAAACAATATTTAACTAATGATGCTTATAGGCAAAATTAACAAAAGTAGAATTTTTTTTATCCCCCAAAAACCCAAGGTTTCTGTCTCGGGTTCCCACTCCCTTAGCAGGAAAATAGTACGTTGCTTTTCCCAGGAAGGATTCAATGTATGCAGGATGGAGGGTTTGCAGAAAGAAAGGCCTTTTAAATTACCCTGTCAGTAATTTTTTGATTAAATAAAATGTTTTATTGAAATATTGTTAAGAGTTTCCAAAATGATTCTAAACTGTGCAGCCCACATTCGCTCACATGCTGCTGGGGAGTATGCGTTCCACACAGATTTTAATGGGAAGGCTGTGGAGTTCTTCAGCTAAACAGGAGAAAGTGAAAAATGCAGGAAACAAGCAAGAACAGAATCCCCAGCACATGACGCTCGGGATGCCAAATGCAGTAATTTCCTTGCTTCATTTGCCAAATTCTGCTTTTCAGGACCCCATGAAGAAGAACTATTGAAATAAAAAATGCTAACTTTTTCCTTGGGTTTCATGGAGAAATGCAATCCTGATTTATGGAAATTGATGTGCACCGATTATGAAGAGCTGAAAGGGAGATAAACTATGACAAAGACATTTCCATTTGCTCCTGAACTGGCCGATAAACCAAGTTTCTACTTCACATGCATTCAAACTGACCTGAAGTTCTGTGTTTGTATTTGAATTAGAGTAAAATGGGATGAATGGACCAGGCATTTAATACAATGGGGAAAATGTAACATTGTACAAGAGTGTTTTCTTAATGCAACCGCCTTCCCCATTAATGCCCAGAACAGAACCTTAACACCCTAGCATCTTGACCCTGCAGGGGCTGAGCACGCTGGCCCCCATCCAGCAAAGCATTTACGCACATGCCTGATTTTAAGGATAAGAATAATCCCGTTGAGATCAGTGTTTAAGGCCATGCTTGAGTGCTGTCCTGAATCAGGGCCTCAGTTGCAATCAGCGTCAATGGGGGTTGCAGGTACTGAGCACCTGCCAGGAATGCTGAGCACCGTGCAGATTTTAGCGCTCCATGTCTCCCTTACCCAGTCTCCATATGAGTTTCAATAGCTCATCAGGTTGCTGGACATGTGCTGATCCACCCCTCCCCACTTGCCACTCTGAACTGAGCATTGGCTACTCGGTGAGTGACTGCTGGCAACACTCTGGTTTGCTGCGCTGAAAGTTTAAACTGATCCACTCTGGAAAGAGGCTCCCAGGATGCATGTCCTTGAAAAGGAAAAAATACATCGTAAGACCCTAGATTGCCTGTAAATTCTGCCCTATTAACAGTGTTAGAAATCACCTGGAAAGCCATGAGAGTGGCCCATTCCAGGCTTCTTCCCCACTGGCCATTGCGGGTTTTGTTCCTTCCCTTCCCCACTCTTGGGGGGCAGAGTCCTGGGGAAGGTGGTTTTCAAAGGGTGCTGATTCACGATGTGCAATCACTTTGGCGCTCGTATCTGATCTGCCAGCACAAAACTGTCTTAATCTGGTCTCCAGGAACTAAAACTTCCCCCCTTAGTCCTGGCACATTTACAAAAAGATTATCCCCTGGATTAAATAAAATTATAGGCTTTATTTCTCGAGTGTGAAAGCCTCCACCTGCCTGAGTAGCCGAGGCAGAGGCTGAATAAATGATGGGAAGGGTGCTCTGTTGGGGAGAAAAGCCGCCCGCACATCTCACCATTCGGGTGGGCTGCGCACACAGTGCAGAGCTTCAGCCAGGTTTTAAATTGGTCTCTTGATATTTTATGAAATAACATTTTTTTCTAAAGTACTTCTTGATATTTTTATGTTTATATACTTTAACTTAGGATCGGGCTCATAAAAAATACATGAGGAGTAAGTGGTTTCTGCAAATGTTTTATACATGATTTGGGAACAGATACTATTCAAAGAGAAAAAATGTTCCTTTTTGTATCGGCTTTGACTGAAACATGGCAGAGTTTAGGTCAGCTGGCAGGTCTCCGACATGGAGGAATTAAAGGCGGTGAGATAAGGCAAGGGCCTTACATTCAGACCGTTAGGAACCGCTAAGTGTAGAATTGATCTGCCACTGACGGAAGCCATCTGGTGGCCTGTGTGCAATGAGTTGGGCTCTTAAAGGATCTAGGCCAATATTTTCAACCTTGGGTGTCTAAAGTCAGAATCGAAGTCCATAGTTTGGTGTCTAAGGCCCGGAGTCAGCATGAGTCATCCCACAATGGTTAAAGCTAGCAATGTGCTTCAGTGCTTTGTGGAGCTGAGGCCTAACTGAGCGAGGTTCTTCCAGTAGAGACAGCGAAGTGTTGGGGAGACCAGAACTGCACCCGGTATTCCAGCGGAGGTCTCCCCGTGTTTGAGAAAGATGAATTCAAACCGGAACAGGTGCAGAGAAGGGCTACAAGGGGGATCAGAGGAATGGAAAACCTGCCTTCTGAGTGGAGACTCACGGAACTTGGCTTGTTTAGCCTGACCAAACAAAGGATGGGGAAGATATGATTGCTCTCTATAAATACATCAGAGGGATAAACACCAGTGTGAGAGAGGAGTTATTTGAATTAAGGGCCAGTGTTGGCACAAGAACAAATGGATATAAACTGGCCATCAAGAAGTTTAGGCTTGAAATTAGACAAAGGTTTATAGCCATCACAGGAGTGAAGTTCTGGAACAACCTTCCCAGAGGAGCAGTGGGGGCAGAAAGCTAACTTGTTTTAAGACTGAGGTTGGTACATTTGTGATGGATGAGGCTGTAGCCCGTTGACGAATGCTATTAGCAAATCTCTCCACCGGCTGGAGATGGGACACTAGATGGGGAGGGCTCTGAGTTACTACAGTGAATTCTTGCGGGTGTCTGGCTGGTGGGTCTCGTGCTCGTGCACAGGGTCTAACTGATCACCAGATTTGGGGTCGGGAAGGAGTTTTCCCCCAGGTCAGATTGGCAGAGACCCTGGGGGTTTTTTCACCTTCCTCTGCCGCATGGGGGGCATGGGTCAATTGCTGGTTCGAGCTAGAGTAAATGGTGGATTCGCTGTAACTTGAAGTCTTTAAATCAAGCTGTGAGGACTTCAGTAACTCAGCCAGAAGTTACGGGCCTATAACAGGAGGTGGGTGGGTGAGGTTCGTGGCCGGCGATGTGCAGGGGGTCAGACGAGATGACCATGATGGCTCCTTTTGGCCGCAAAGTCTATGAGCAGCCGGAAGTGCTGCAGGCACAGCTGCTCTCATTGACTTCCCGTGGTCCTGGCAGCGGTGTGGTTGTTGATGCTCAGCACTTCTACCTCGTTAGTCATCTGCCTAAATTGGATCTTTAGGCACCAGGTTTGATCCTGTTGGCCCTAGAGGACAAATGCCCAGATCACAAAATATCATCACAAGTATTGGTACCAACTGGCCCTTTTGTTGGCAGCCTCAGCAGAGAGGTTTACAATTCACTGGCTCGCCCTGATTGTATCTCTCTGTACTCCTGGAAGCGGGTCCTCCACGCCAGCACTCAGGGCCACTGGCAGAGCCACGTGGGGAGGCTTTATCTGGAGATACACAGAGCCGGGCACACTGGCCATCCTGTTCCAGTCACTAACAGCCTCTCTTTGTTCCCAGAGCACGTGCTGCATAGGCAGCAGGGCGTGCTCATGCACACTCAGCCCCCACGTTTAGTGGCCAGTTATCTATGAGCCAGTAACGATGTACCGACCTTGGTGGGGGTTGGCTGGGCTGCTGGGGACATGTGTTCCCCAGGAAGAGAACGGAGACCCACCAACTCATTGCACACAGAACAAATGTGCTCCTGATTGACAAGCTGAGCAGGTGTGACCTGCAACAAGGAAGCTGGGAGACATCATTTTTGAATGCTAATAGGTCTGGGAGAGTCTGGTTGTGGGAGCCAAAGGGTTAATGTGATATTACATTTGCTGCTACCACTGTCGCATATATTATCTTTTTTGACTGAGTAATATGATGCAAAGTTTTTTAAATGATACAATTGTATTCTATTATATTCCTCTCTTCAGGGAGGTTTTAGGCTCATTTTTTGCATGAATGATACTCACTCAATACATTTTAATACTGACACAGATAGCATTGTAGACACACACACAGCAGACAGGGTTATGGCAAGTGCACAGATAAATGCAAAAACATATGGCAACATGAGGAAACACGACTTTTTTATTATATAAAAGCTGAACACACGCTCCCAGCTACAGTGTGCTGGGATCTGAGGGATGGAGGGACAGGCTCCTGCAGGCAGGTTTTCACAGGATTTCCTTAAAATAAAAACTGTGCAAATTTTCCCCGTTAGGGAATTTAACCCAAACTCTGCTCCGTTCAGACATGAAAATCAGTTTGGGAGGTTCTGATTCTAGTCCCTAGTGACCATTTGTCCGGCCGAATGTAGCAGAATCACACTTGAAAGGGGCCGAGGAGTGCAATAGCAGGGAGACTGCAGGTCAGGACGGGGGCCTTGGCAGACTCTGAGGCTGGGGGGAAGCAGGGGCTGGAAAGGCAGGGCTGCTGCGGCAGAGATGCTCCAGAAGAGGCTGACGGGCCCTGCCAAAGTCGTGTGTGTGCACATGTGAGACGGGAGCGTGGGCCAGGGCTGGACGTTGGTGGCTGGGAGTGTGGGGCCATGGCCTTTGTGTGACCGGAGGAGGTAGGACAGGAGCAGCGGGAGGAGGTTCACCATCACAGCGGGTCAAAGGAGTGTGCCCAGAGGCTGCCCACAGACACGCTGGCTAAAACCAGTCCTCCCTAGCCCTGATCTTCATGAGTGCCAAATGCATCCAGACATTTAGAAATGACCCGCTCCTGGGAGAGGAGAGCTGCTCTGCCCTGCGTCTCGCGGAGCAGGCCTGGCCACTGCGGGTGGAGGGAAGAAGAGGCCTCTTGAGAAGGTGAGAAGGAGGATGGAGCCCAGCACAGCTCAGCCGCTAGCAGAGCCATGGAGGGAGGGTTCAGAGAAGGGCTCTGACAAAGCGTTAGAAAACCCACGGGCTGGGGATAGCGCCAAGGAGCTCGGTCTGAAGGTGAAGGGGTGACAGATAGACAGATAGACAGATCAATAGATGATCCATAGCTAGATCAGGCTGTCTGTAAGTACCTGCTGGGGGAGCAACCATTGAACAATGGGCTCTTCGGTCTAGCAGAGAAAGGCATCGCCCGATCCCGTGGCTGGACGCTGAAGCGAGACAAATTCAGACTGGACGTCAATGTACATTGTTAACGGTGCGAGTAATTAAGCATTGGCCCCATTTCCCCAGGGGCAGGGTGGATTCTACATCGCTGAGCGTATTTAAACCAAAACGGGGTGATTTTCTAGACGCTCTGCTCTGGGCATTGTTGTGGGGCAGTTCTGGGGCCTGCGTTGTACAGGGGGCCAGACCAGATGACCACGGCGGTGCCTTGGTCTCGATGGAAGTTTGCAGCAGACAGCCAGTACGCCTAGAGGTGCCAGCTCAGGCCAGCGGCACCAGCTGGCAGCCTGCAGGGAACCGGCCAGCCAGACTAGATGCCACGGGTGCCAGCTGCATGTCTAAAGGAAGTCAGTTCATCAGCCCGTTGGTGCCAGCCACATGTCCACGGGAAGTCAGATTGTCGGCTCCGAAGTGCCAGACACCAGCCCAGAGATGCCATCTGGCAGCCTGCAGGGAGACACCTCGCCAGCCAGCCCATCTGCTCACTGGTGCCAGTAGCATGTCCACGGGAAGTCAGCCTGGCAGACCGTGTGCTGGGATGTGCCAGCTGCCAGTCCTCAGGTGCAAGCAGGCATGCAAGAGAGCTCAGCCAGCCGGGAGATCAGTCCACGGGGAGCCAGTCAGTCCACCAGGACTGTCGGATGGGAGCCAGGCACTTTGCCATCACACCAAAACCAGAGTGCCAGCTTACCAGGGGAAGGCAGCCCATAAAAAGCAAGCTTGCCAGTGCAGAGGTGCCATCCCAGAAGCTCCAGACGTCTCCCGGTACCAGGAGTCCCTTGAGATGTGTGCAGAGCCATTCCAGAGGCACTGGGAACGAGGACTCCTTGGAAAGGAACATCCTTGCTCAGAGAGAAGGGAGGGTGCTTTACGGAGCCCAGGCGCTGGAGGGGGAAGCTGGGCCCTCTGGAGCAGAATTCAGACGATAGGAAATATGCCTCCGAAGGACTTTTCATGAAAATCACATTCTTTGCTCCTGCTTGTGCAGTTACTGGGAGCTCCCAGGGGGGCTGCGCCTCGAACGGATGGAATGGGCCAAGAGAAGGATCTCTGACGACCAGCCCGGCAGATACTAGCTAAGCTGAATTTTTGCAGAAGCCCAGTAGCATGTTCCCCGGATGCACATACACAACTTCTGCTAACACAGTGAGAGTGGGGCTCTGGAGCTGGGGCAGGCTGCAGCCCTTGGGCTTAGGGCTGGCCTCGTTTTCACGGCACGTGCTACATGTCGGAGAGGCAGAAACCTGTGTGGAAAGCGTTTCCTTGGCAGACAGTGAATTGCCTCGCGCCTGTGATCTCACGTATCTGGAGATGGAGTAAGCGAAGGAGGAGAAAGGCCCTTAGGAAACATGGCAGCCAAAGAAGGGAGACTAATTACTCCTCCCTCGCCTTCTCTCCCTGCTGTTTATTTTTCACACCTAGAAGGTACAAATGTTGCCGCAGTGGTAGAGAGCAGGGACCGAACTGCTGCATCACGGATGCCACGCAGTGACGGCAGGTGCCAGGGGAGGCTGTGCAGGGGAAGGGGAAGCGTACCGCGGCGGTTGGGTGGTGCCCGGCGTTAGCATCACTAGCGCTACATTCACTTTGCAATTTTTTCAAATATTTTTCCCCAAGAGGAAAATGAGCTGATGTGACGCTGCCGGGGAGGGGTGACCTGCCAGGGAGCCGGCCTGTTCTGCACCGGGCCATGCGTCCTTGGGAGTGTGGCCCAGCCAGGAGCACCCCCCCCCCACAGAGGGGGGCCTTTCAAGTTTACCCACATCAAGCCAGCGTCTTCCTTTATTAGAAGTCGTCCTCCCGCCCTGCTCCAGAGGAGACGAGAGGAAAGAGCAATGTGAGGGCTGCCTTGCTGCCTGCGAAAGTCTTAAAAGAAATTATAGCCTGCATAAAAATATTCACTCCAGGCGAGGGCCTTCAAACATTCCCCTGAGCATTGAACAGTGCCTGAAAGTACATTACTCTGCACGTTAGGTTACCCAAGGTCAAATAGCACAGCATTATAGCCAGACAACCAGCAGGATGGGTTTGCTTTAGCACTGCCAGACAACGACACTGGGAAAGGAAGAGGAGGGGTCTCTCGCCATGTGAATTTAACCTGATATTCAGTTTCGCCTGGAATAAGGTTTGGTGGAGTAAAATCTGAGCTGAGGCCCTTGCTGGCACTGCAGTTAGGGACGCATTTAGCTGGTATCTGCCAGTATTTCATCTAGGTAGGGCCACTAGCTCAGGAGTGCGGCTGGCTCGGACACCTCCTGCCCAGCTCCCTGTCACAACCTTTTCCAAAGGGCGTCGGCCAGTGGCCGAGGTGCCACATTGGACCTGGTGCTGGGTCCCCCTTTGCTGCACGCACAATGCGGCCAAGTGCCTTTGCACGTTGCCCCCTAAATGAACCTGCCCAGAATAACCCTGTGCCCTTCTTGAGGAGAAGGTCAGCATGGTGCCTGGCGGGAGCGTGGGCTGTACTGACTCAGGGTAGCATGCAAAGGCGTGGCTCTGCGTGGTGCAATGACAGCAAAACACCCATCTCCCTCTGGCCCGGGGCCGCTCTGAATTTAAAGAACCAGCTGATTCTCACCCCATAGCCTCAGCCCCATAGACACTGCTGGAGACGTGAGTCACACAGAGGATGAAGAAGAGCAGTGAGGTTGTGCCCCTCTCTGTGGCTCTGCCCCATGAGTGAGTGCACGTGTGGGGCGAGGGGTGTCCCAGAGTCCTTCCCGCTGGCTGGCTGCTCGCGGTTAGCGCTGGCGACCTCAGAAGGGCTGGATGCTCAGCCCAAGCAGGTGAGCCTCCTGGCCAGCCTCATGCAGGAGAGCTCCTGGGAAGCGGCTCCTTGGCCGTGCTCCAGGCCTGGCCTGGCTGCAGTGGGGAAGTGCAGAGCTGCATGAAAATGAAAAGAGGAAAGGTTTAATTCTCATGAGCTTGCCTCTGAGAAAAGCAGACTCAAGCGATGGCCCCATGCTGGTCCTTTCCCACCCGGGAGCTCTCTCCTCCTGCAGCAGCCAGTGTTTCGAATCTTGATCTTAGTGGTTGGGGATGTCGAGAGAAAAAGAGCTAAAGCATTGGCAGGGCGTTCTCGCCCTTTCATCGGGGTTGTTCAGCAGGCGCTGGAAGGATCCCTGCTGATCCCAATTCAGGGAGAAACGAGCCCCTTCAAAGAGTCACCAGATCAAATTGTGCAAGGCCAGACGGTTCAGATAAAACAAAACTGAGCTCTGTGAGCTACTGCTTCTTCTCGAAACCTGCCTCTCCGGGTGTTTATAGATGAGACAGGAGCAGAGGAAGAGCTGTAATATTTCTCTCTCTTAACTTTAAGTTCCCATGAATTTAGAATCCTTTTCTCTGAGGGGCTAATTATATCATTTCAATGTTTACTCTCTGCAGACGGCTCTCACAGGATGATGCCCCGGGGAGATTAGCACTGGAATTAAATCCACAAAAGGTAGCATTCACTGCAGAGAGACACTTGGCTAGTTTCACGACACAGCTCATGTCGCAGCCCAGGACTTGCTCATTTGTTTTGCATGGGTATACTTTGCTCCTTCCTCTGCCACTTTTGATTATTGGCCATCAGGGCTTCATTTCCTTCTTGGTTCTTCAAAGGCAAATAACCCAGTCTGCAAAAGCCAACGTTCCCTGCTTGCCGGCACCAGCACCAGGAAGTTGCCGCTCTCGGGTGCATGCTCACTTTCAGGTATTTAGGCCACATTATCTAAATTACCCTGCACTTGGCATTTCCAGATCTGCTTGCAATACTGATTAGCAAAGAGAAACACTGTGAAACATTCCCGGGGAAGTCACAGGGTGGGGGGAGGTGAATGATGGAACAGAAGCATGGAGAGCAGAGCTGGGAAGGCAGGCTGATTCCTGACCCTGGCTGGACAATAACTACGGCATTGTTCGGTCTGCTTTCAATCCCTGCACCACACATTGTCTGCACGCTGGGTCGGAGATGGGCCTCGTGCTGTAGCCCCGGGACGTCTCCTGGGGGCTCTGTGACTGCTGCTGGGAGGCTGTGGCATTGAGCAGGCAAGTGTCAGCTTCGCTCATCTACCATCAACCGACACCCCCATCCACTGCCTACAAGACCCCTTTAGGCTTCTCCGGGGGCAACACATCTCCCGAGCTCCGTGACACCGAGCTGCTTCTCTGCTCTCCAGGACCCCCTGGGATATTCAAGCCCGTCCACCTTCTCCTCCGCAACAGAGACCAGTTCACACGTCAGACGTGCGCAGCCCCAGCCAGGGCCATGGCACGTCTCCCACACCGGCAGCCCCACGCTCTGCAGCAACCTTTCCTTAGAGCAGCGGTTGCTGTTGCTTCTTGCTCTGCCATGTCTCCTCGCTTGCTGGGACTGGTCAGGTGCTGTGACACCCCCAGAGACCCGTGCCCTGGTGACTGAGAAGCTAGCTGTGTGGGCCCATCCCTTAGTTAGCCACTCCTCACTCCACGGCTGTCTGTCCTCTCCAGGACAGCCTTGTGGACGCCTGTCCCTCACCAGGGGGAACACGTTCTTGGTCCCTGTGCCAGGGAGAAGCTCTGGGGACGGAAGGACGCTTCTGGCCGGTTCCTTGTCGATGTGTCGCTTTGGAAAGGCTGATTCTCCACCGGGGCCCCTGGACAAACAAGTGTTTCCAGCAGGGACGTGGGAATTCATCCTGCCGAGAGATGAACTCACTGAGGGAGGGGTCAGCCTTTCCCTGCGGCTGCCCCAACGCGCTCCGAATAACCCCAGTTCTCTCCGCCTTCCCACCCGTCTCTTCACACAGCTTCCTCCCCAGCAAATGCTGCTCGGGGGCCAGTGACACAAACAAGTCCTACTGGGGGCAACACCGCACCATGCCCCAGGGACAGGGAGAACACAGACCTGCCAACGCCCCGGCCGCGTAAGGGAGGTGTGCCGGGCACGCAGAGGCCACTGAAAAAGGCCACATTCGGAATCCCTCAGAGCGCCGGGGGCAGAGCAGCCACCCCATGTGTTTGTGGGCCAGGTGTTACTAGGGCCTGTCCTGTGCTGCAGGGCTGAGGGCACAGCAGTGGGTCAGCTGGAAGATTCCTGTGATGAAAGGGCTCAGCACGCAGAGTGGCTCACAAACACGTTCCCTCCCCAGCTGTTGGCAAATGCAAACAAGCAGCCCTGGGGCTTTTCTCCCGCTCCCGGCTCAGCTCTAGCAGAGGGATTAGCGCAAGGGAAAAGGCCCGGCCGACCAGGCAGAAGGGCTGCCCGAGGCCCTACGCCCCGCTGAACCCTGCAGCTTGCTGGCTGCTCACGTGATGCGTAGGGCTTTCTGGGCTCCAGCTCCCGGGCCCCACAGTCAATCAGTACGAACGGCATCGGTGTGATGGTAACCGGAGGTAAAAAGAAAAAAATTCATTCGTCTGCCGAAAGTACACAATATTAGGAATGTGTCATTAAACATCACTCTTCTTCTCCTTCCCCTGGGAGTACATTTCCCATAATTACAGGACTGGAGGAGCCATTTTTGCCTCTCGCTATTCACAGCTATTTATATTTAACATAGCTTGGCTCCCTGGGTCAGGTATGGAAATTATTCATCAGTTAACTCAACCTTAAAGTTACAATTGCTGCTTGGTAACCAGATGCTAAATACAAAAGGGAAGCTTTCAAAACTGTGCAATTAATTCAACAAACTAGAAACGTGCAGTATGGGGAAAACTTTATTTCATTTTTCTTTTGGAAACACAGAAGCAAAAGCAAAGCCAAAGAGATTTTTCATTTCCAAAGTTCACAATTCACACAGCCGTGAGCTGTCCCTTTAACCACTGCTAAATTGTTTTCTGACAGCCCTTGCAGCAATTTTATCCCCTGACATTTGATTTACATATGATCTTTAAGCACTGCCATTGCTGTAATAGCTATTTGGTTAATATTCAAATCACTCTGTGATGTCACATACCTTGATAGGTCATTTCACTGCAGCTCGGCAAAATGTATGTAAAAATAAATGTATAACTAATGAAATAAACTGATTAAGGAGAGAAATCAATTGTTTTACTGGTGTAGTGAAGATCTAGTAGTTAATTTAGCATGGATCTGCAAGGGTGCATGTTAATAGAACAGGCTGCCATCTAATTGGTGCGACAGTAAATGAAATACAGGAACGTTCCATGATGCATTGGAAGAGTTTGCTTCATTTTCTCTGCTCTTTCCTGATAACTGGTTACAGCACAGTGGGATTTTTAAAAAAGTATTTATTTATTTCTCACAGCGATGGGAACTTGCCGGTTCCGCCAAGCCAGCCAAATCTACTGCAATTGTCAAGTCTGATGTTCTTGCTGATGGAAATAACTCTGACTAGAATCACATTTTATTTCTTACTGCAGGGTACGGGAATTATTTGTATTTATTTAAGACTTTTGTGCGTTCTGCAGGCCACGGGAGCAGAACTTAGCAGGAGACGTCAGGCTCTGGGTTCTAGGCAGCCAGGCCCGGTGCTTGGAGCGGTGGTCGAGAACAGGTACCAAGGGTCTCAGCCTAGTCCCAACCCTACGTGACTCTGACTGAGGGCAGTGCTGAAACTAAGGTCCGGGCACAGGCTGTGGGGCAGGACCGGGGTCAGAGCCTGGATTGTAGTTGGAATCCAGATGCAGGCCAAAGGTCGAAGCTGGGTTGGAGTGCGCCCAAGGACTGGGGGGTCTGGAGGCCGGTGCATGGCCGGAGTAAGGTCAGAATGAGGATTGGAGAAGGATGGATGGGCTGGAGCGACGCTCAGGCAAGGCTGTGGTAGGAACAGGGGCAGGATGGAGGGCAGGCGTTTGCAACCCTGCGAGGCGAGTGGTGCAAGCTGCACAGACTGACTTGCGGGTCAGGCGGTGAGAGTGAAATATCTGTGCCTGGGGGTCATCTCACTCGGGCCCTGCCCAGGGACTGGCTGCTGAGGCATGCCTGAGGGCTGAGGCACTACGGAAGGGGTGAGTCATTGTAACTGCACGAGCAGCCCTGGTCCAGCTGTGGCTTTGCCTCACCAAAGGTCCCATCGCCCCAAGAGCCTCTCTCCAGAGGACTGGACCAGAGAAAACATGAGTGTGCCCTAGAGGTGCCCATCACCTGGCTTCCACTGGGACCGCGTCCCAAATCTCGTGTGCCAGGCTTCCTCCTGCTCTTTCTGCAAACGCTTCCACACGACGCACTCCTTGCACAGAGCCGCCAGGTCAGGCTTGTCATCGCTTCGCCCCTTCTCGCTCTCCACGTACTGAACCGGAGTTCTGTTGTAAAAATCCCTGGCCGGGGACTTTATCCTTCTGTGTTTCTAACGCAACGTACAACATGGTGGGGGACGGACCATTGCGCGGGACGTCAGAAGACGGGGGTGGTATTCCCTGGTCTGCCATATACTCACTGTGCGGCCTTCAGTCAAAATCTGGAGGAGGGATGTTAAAAGGCACCAAGATGAGTTGAGCAGCACACAGCCCAACGACCTTTAAAAAGTTAGCTGGCCTGAAAAAAGAGTCAAATGACTTTCAAAAGGCAGTGGGACTTGTGCTCCTAAATCACGTAGGGCTTTTGAAGCCCCCACCCTTGCCTTCTCTGGGCCTGTGGTGCACAGCACGTGGCGAGATGCAGATGGAAAGCACCATGTCCGCGGCACGCTATCTGATCGAGTGCTACTATCGCACTGCGAGTGGCGCTGCTGGAAGCAATCAGTTCAGACTGGGCTATTCCACGGGAAGTACATTCACGGTACATAATCTGCTGCATAGTTTGTAGCCCTCGAGAATCCCTTCACATTTGGTGTTTAAGTGCATGTGACTCCCCAGGAGGAAAGGTGAAAGCAAAGATTGGAGCCATCCTGTTTAACTACAAGGAAAATTCAGACACGCGTCCCACCTTCCTTCAAACTGACACAGGGAGCGTACGTTTACACCATTCACCTTTTCACCCCGCAGGGGTGTCTGTAGTTGTTGCCAGATTCAGTTCAAATGCATTCCGTAAATAACTGCATTGTGTACTAGCAAAAGGCCAGGACTCCTCCATGCAGCGAAAAGCGTGAATCGGCATCTGCACACGGCTGCTCTTTCCTGCACAAAACGCTGGCCGTGGAAGGGTCTGTGCCATGGTATGCACCTCCCCTCACTTCCCACCCCCTGCGGATGCAGCGTTAGTGGCGCCAGGTTTGTAAAACAGCAAACCATAAGAAAATGCAATGACTGCCATGCCTCTTCGGCCAGGGCTCTGTGAGCAGCGCCTGCCTCTGGAGCTGAGTTCCCTGCGCCCTCAGCCCGTTCAAGGCTGGAGATGGCTGCCCCCGAAGGGTGGGCCGGCAAAGACAAAAGGAGCCTTCATGCCCCTTTGCGTAATGGTGATTCCCCTTTAGCTCAGGGCTCAGAGTTGGCCTACCTTCTCGAGAGTGGCTGCAGATTGTGGGTGCCCAGCCTGAGTGCCCAGGTGCTAAGGGTGCCCAGCCCTTAGCAAGGCCTGAGGTTCAGAAAGTGCTGAGCGGCTGCCTCTGGAAACGGGGCCCTGTCACGCTGTCTGAAGTTGGCTGTCCGAATTCAGTGGTGAACTTGGCCGAATGCAGGCCAAAGGCTTTCTGCCTAGTGCAGGATGCACGTGTCACACTTGGTGCGAGGGCACAGACTGATTCGGGAGCTATGCTGCCCTGAACAGGACACGCCTGCAGGTGTGTAGGGGAAGCGTGCCTCCATAGCACCAGCCCTTGGAGCACACAGGCACCTCCCCATCGCAGCCTGGGCCACGTCCCTCTGCCCCGCGGATCCACGCTTGTGTAAACTCTACGAAGACTTTGCACAGTTACAGTAAATAACCAAGCTCCAGAGGATTGTGTTAATTTCCTCGACATTTAATCAATACCATGCTGCCCTGTTCATTATAGCTGTCAAAAATATGCAAAAAGTCCCATCTGGTCCTACCAGGTACTGAATCTGAAATCTCTGATCTAGAATAAGCAGGTGACTGGCTAATTACCACACCCCATTTCCCCTCATTTAGGGTCACCACGTTAAGGAGAGTCACCAGCTCAACTATAAAATAAAACAATAAATATTTGAAATATGCCACTTTAGAGCAGCTTGCATTTACGAGCAGTTGTTAGTCTTTGTTGAAATGGATGGGAGGGAAAATAACATGGTTTGGTTACTCTGAGGGCCAGGAATTATTTGCCAGGCTCTCATACCTCACTGGAAGAGCCTCTTCCCACCCCTCAAATATTTAGATCTATTTAAAAAAATAGGGAAAAATGATCTATACAAAAGCTTTGCATAAAAAAGTGATCAATGCAAATTCCTCTGAGAAAATTGCATCAACAGATGGAATCAGCCCATTTCCAGCTAAGGCCTCTGGCTGTGCAGATGGTAATTATAGAATGTATGTAAATATGCAAGCGCTAGGAAGCATAGCAAAATGCACTGCTGAATTTAGGCTTTGGAGGGGCTGTGTAATTTGGCCCTTCCAAGGGCCCTTTGGCAACATGAGGAATAGAACTTGGATGGGTTTTCGGCTACATCTGTACAGTCTAAACCAAGTGCCAGTTCCCAGAGCCGGCCTTTAAACTTTCTTTTGTGGAAACTTTTATAAATCCATGCCCAGGTTGCACTCCATGGTGCTCAGCTCCGGCCCCATTCTCCATACAGAGCAATGAGTCAGTCACTCCACATCCCACTTAGATTTGTGGGAGCTACAGAATGCAATTATTCCTAATAATGGTGGGTGGGTACATTATTCCCTCCTCAGCCCCAGGAACCACAAGGACCCAGATCTGGTGCCTCTAGGCTGGCGGGAGTGAAAGAGCCCTTCTGTGGGGATGAGGCAGGCCAGAGATGGACCCAGGGGAGGCACAGATTTTTCTGAATCACTCTCCCTCCCTCCCTGTAGCACCTGTAGGGGAGGGATGTGGAATAGTGGATGAGTGGAAGAGCCCCTCCACCCATGTTCGCACAGCGTGGCTGTGTGTGAAAGAGGTGCGGACCGGTACGCATTGTTTCCATTTTCCTGGTCCTGTGCTCAGTTTAGCACTGTACCCTGCTGACATGCTATTCCATGACAAAAAGTAAATAAAACTCTGATTGGACCCAAACTGGAAACGCCATCTGTGCCTATGATATTCTGCAATGTCATCTTGCTACTGTAAAACCTCAGCAAAAATTCCAGATGCCAAGTGAACATGAGACCCCAGTGAGTGTGCAGGAAACCTGTCTCTGTGCTTTCCCAGAGACTCCAGCAAGAGCATCTGCAATTACAAACACTTCTCACTTGGCACAACCTTCTCCTTCCAGGATGCATGTGAACAAGGAAGCAAATCCCACTGGTGGGCCAAGGAGTAACCTGCACAGAGTCGTTCTGGCTGGTGGCCATATGCCAACTACCCTGACGAAGAGGGGTTGTTCTCTGCGCTGCATGTCCGCAGAATCTAAAACAGCAGCAGCAAAACCTCAGAACATGCAGCTCAGTGCTGAGCATTCATCCTTCATGGGACCGCTTCTCCCTGCCTGCGCTCCCTCAGGACAGTTCAGTTACTACCCAGTGCTGCACTGTAAAGCTGAGGGGATTTCAGAGAAATAACTATTGGCTTTGGGATTAGAATGAGAATAATACCTGGCACTTATATGACATAGCACACTTATCTGAAGGATCTCTGCGGGTATAGCTAAGGCTCACAACTCTCGGAGATTTGATGAATATAAATACACCCATGTCACAGAGGGGGGAAGGTGCAGTGATTTGCCCAAGGTCACGCACTGAGTCAGTGGCACAGCTGAGAAAAGAAGCCAGGGTGCTGTCTGATTCCCACTCTTCTGCTCTGATGACGACAGCACACTGCCTCCCAGGGCTAGGCACACAGGTAGTGTTCAGTGCAGTAAAACTGACTGAACAGAGATGCTGCTTCAGAGTTGGATTTTGTTGCACTGGGAGATCTGCTGTGTACTGTATTAATATTACTAAAAATGCTCAATTTGCTGATTCGGTTAAAATATATAGATGTTGTATGGTATGATATGAAATCAACTCAGGGGAGGGTGGGGGGGCTTGAAATCCTGGCCCTCTTGAACTCAAAGGGAGCTGGGATTTCTCCCTAAGTTTACCCTATCCTCAGCCTGCAGCCTATCCCACGACTATGGGCACCATCGCCACATCGCTAGGCCATAGGTCACACTGCACTTCAGCTGGTAGGAAAACATCTGACACAAGAGTTTTCCATGAAAGATGCTGGTTTGTCAGAACCAAAATGTTTTGTGGGAATGTGTCGATTTCAATAAAACGTTCCTTGAAAAAATCGTGAAATGGTTTGAAACTGAAATATTGAATTTCTTGTAGATGTTCTTGTTTTGTTTTGTTCCAATTATTATTTTATTTAGCTTCAACTTTTAATTTTTTTAAACTTTTTTCAATCAGGTTAATTGATTTTAATATTATAACTACATTATTTTATTACATTTCATATTTTATGTTATATGATGTTTCCACGCTCTTGAAATGAAATGTTTCCTTAAGATAGTTTCAATGTTTCTTAATCAAGCTATTTCAGAATTTCCATCTCATTAAATATTTCAAGATTTTGACTTTTTGTATCAAGTCAGGATGAGTTTTTTTCAAACTATTGGGATTTCCCTTGTGATGGAAATTCTGTCCTCCAGCCAGCTGTCTTCTGGGGTAGTAGCCCAGCAGGATACGGGTTGGCTGGTCAAAGAGAATGCTTTGCTTAAAGTCTTTGCAAAGGCACAAATCCATGTGGCAGGTTGATACATTACTGTCATTTCAGTACTTGTGTGTTGACAAGTCACTTATTTCCACCCATGGTTAAAATGGCTGGCAGTATCATGCTGATTATTGTGGGTCTGAATCCAGGAGAAGGCCTGAGCACATACGTGACACATCGCGTTCTCACATTAACAAACTCAAGGATACTGAGTTAAAGAGCCACAGGCCAGGGCCTGCAGAACGTTTTGGCAGGTGTCGAAGAAAGACGGGGGAGCAGGGTTGGAAAGAAGCCAGAGCTCAGCCCCTGGAGTTTGGAATGAAATCCCCGACTTCCATTTCCTGTGGGTCATACTCAGGAAAACGGGCACTGGACTGGCCGTGTGATTCGCAGGGCGGGGACACAGGCACATGCACACACAGGTGTGCGGACACATTGCACCACGCCGGTGGTTAGTTGTCTCGTCTGCTGCGGGGAGGAAATAATGGGCAGGGAGATGCCTTTACTTCCAGTTCCCACCTGGAGACCGTGAGATGCGGCTGCCCACAGCTGTACGGCTGGACGCCGGGGACAATAATCCCTTCTTGTTTAAGGTTCCTTTCTTTCCCCCTCCGGGGCCGTCTCGGCTAACTGCTCTCTAAACCCTTACAGCTCAGGAAAATGGCCAGCGCGTTTTTCCAGATATACCTGATTTGAGACCCTCAGTCAGAAACCAGCTGGAAAGTGACAAGAGATGAGCGACCTATGACCATTAAAACAAACAAAGCCACCAATCCTCACTGGGCCCGGGCTGTTTCAGGAGGTGTGTGGAAGCATTTCCAGCCTGCTTTTATCCCTATCCAATGAACCTTTCGTTTTTCTCCCCCTCCTGAGAGCTTCTAATCAATAGAACAAAGCCTGGCTCCGCTTGTCTGCACCAGCACATCCTCATGCTGGTTTGTAAAGGTTTGTAATGACAAACAGACTGTGAAAACAGGAACATTGGTAACTTACAAGACATTTCTGCCCAGTTAGGGCTTGGCGCGGGTGTGCGGAGAGCAGACTCTTCCCACTCTGACTCTGGAGAAGAGGGACTGTACCTGGGACTGTCATAAAAAGCCCTATAACATGGAGGTCACCTGACCACGCGTCGACTGGCAGGTAACACACAGTTCTCAGATGTGGTCATGGTAAGAGGAAGACAGGTATTTCTGGTGATCTTCCAATTACCCAGTTCCTTTGCTTTTGTATGTGTGGCTGCTTGTCTGTCTTTATACAAAGTGCATTTTCTTCTGTAAAGACACTGGACAGTTTCACTTTTTAAAAGTTTTCCGCATGAGGCTCAGACCCTGTATTGCTGGGGGGGTTGTTTTGTTTTATTTTGTTTTTTAATTTTGTAGTCGTTGGAGTTTTTTTTTCTTTTCCTTTCAAGAAAACTGCTTGAAGAAGAAATCTGTGGTAAAATGTTAATTGGAGCCAAGTAATTAGACAAAGCTAGTTAGTGAGCTCTCCAAAGTAATAAGCTTTTGGTGCTTTGTTTTAGTGTTATAATAATTACTATCATTCCACCAAGGGCTTCGACATTTGACAAGGAGAATCCACGTGTGACTGGATGTTTCCCCCGGGACTGATTGCAGTTCCAGGAAGGAAGTTAGACTGACTGGAGCATTTCACCCACTGCATTACTAAGCCTCTCCACGTGCAAACAGGAAGCAATGCCCACTCCCCACTCCAGCCATCCCCCTCTCCTGCCCCACCACTGCTCTGGGGGGCTTCAGGTCAGCTCATGGTTTGACACTTCAGACATCGTTTCACGTCGCACATTCAGAAGGACCTAGTGAGCCCAGCTCTTGGTTCCATGGCAGAGTAAATCCAGAGTAATACAGAAACTGGGCAGTGCTGGCAATCCGCAAGCCAGTGGCAGCTTGGCTGCGCCATGGAGTTATTGCGTGGTTGCGGCTCAGTTGCATTCACAGCCCCCATCACCCAGTGGCCTGCTACATCATTTAAAAGAAATCTCATTCAGCAAGCGCCATGTGGCTGATATTGCCAGACTGAAACATGTGACATCATTGTGCGTGGAATCTGTTCGTACGGCCGTGCAAGGTTGTTGTACAGGAGGCACACAAAGGGAACAGTGTGTGTATACACCTCCCTTATGTTTAATACATCGGCCCTCTATCTTGTCATCAGCAACTCCAGACAGATTTGCTCGGCATGAGAACTGCCATGAAAACTGAAAGATTGTAAAGCAAACAATGTTTTCCTTGATGCCCTGTCTAATTGTGCTCCCTTTGATTTCATTAATCTGCCTTTATTAATATCCTGAAGGCAAAAAGGCTTTTTAATTCCCCCAAACGGCTGGTGTTTGTGGCTTCAGTTTTGTTTGTTTAGTTAGGAGCTCACAGTGGTGCCCAGCACTGCCTTAGACCCACAAAGCACGAGCCTTTGCACCGACTCCCACATCACTGGGATCTGGGCCCAGACACTGGGTTTCCTCCCTTGCGGTGGGTGTCTCGGTCTCCAGAGTCATGTGTTGCATGGGAGCATGAGGAGACTCTGGAAGGAGACAGTCCAAGCTTCTCTTAGATTCCCCCCATTGGTTTGGCTATGCCCATGTCTGCCTGTCCTGGCTATGCCCTGCCACTGCACTTGCCTTCCTACTATTTTGTTGGCCCCAACAGCTCAGCGTGGGCCCAGGTTTGCATTAAATCCAGGCAGTTCTCAGCACCAATGCTGTAGGTGGTCGCTAAAAGCAATGGTATTAGCGTGCTTCACTGACATGCCGAACATCACAGTCTTCCAAGCCCAGCCCAAGTGAGGGATGCCTGGAAGTTTTGCAAGATGGCCTATTCCGAGAAAAGCCCCCAAAACGAACTGATGGATCCTTTGAGCTCAGCCCCCAATAATGACGACAATGGACTGTCACATTTGTGTCGTGGCAGTGCTGAGTTCGGGTCTCGTGCTGGTCACTGTAAAACAGATCAGGAGAGACAGGCCCTTCCTTGAAGACTCACAGTCTAACAATGCAGGCAAAGGGTAGAGGGAAGGAAAGATCATTGTCCCCACTTTACACATGGGGAACTAAGGCACAGAGGAATGAAGTGACTTGCCCAAATTCTCCTGATTGCCAGTCCGGTGGCTTAGATGCTCACACAAACTACAGAGCCCTTTGTGTTGAAAGCCAGACACTGACTCCACATAGGAAGTGCAATACCTGGAGTCTGGGTCTTCCTCCTCTGATGGTAAGAAATAATTGTCTCTGGACACAGGGCCTCACCCAGTGGAAAGACATGCTATATTTCCACTGCTGTCAGCAGCAGCAGCCTGGTCTCTTTCCCAAAGTGTCATAGCCATGCACCCGTAGTTAAAACCACATTTCCATTTCATTATCCACCATAAACCAGCACTGCTTTCTAGATGTTACAGTTATTGAATTTCCTTATCAACAGTTATTGCATGTTTGTTCTCAAAGGGTTGTTACCCCTTAATGACTCTGTTTCGATATGGGTTTCCTGATTATCAGTACTGGAATCTGTGTCTGAGTCCATGGGAGCAATATGACTTCAGAACAGCTTGGTGAACGCGGCGCATTTACCAGATAAAACACAGCTTTCGTTTCACTTCACGTGTGAGGAAAAGAAGCAAACTTTTCCTTTTAAAGTGTGCTGTCAAACCACCCAATTTACACTTCCTGTTGGACCTGCTTCCAACTCATCGCAACACAATCTCCTGGTGCAATAGAGTTTTGTGAGAAGAGACTGGCCAACCACCTGTCATGGGTGGTCTAGGTATAGTAAGTCCTGCCTCAGTGCAGGGAGCTGGACTTGACCTCTTCAGGGCCCTTGCAGCCTTACATTTCTATGATCAAGATTGGTAGAAATGGCCCTAAACCAAAACCCCAGCTCTGAACCCTCAGGGGTTTGCACTCTGGCACAGAATGTTGTAGCAGCTGCTGGTCTGTCGCTCATGGTCGCACTGGCAGGTTTTCCCCTACAATGATGGGATCCCACAACCTCCCTATTCCAGTTCTGACCGATCCTTGCAGACAGACAGTTTTTACTAACATCTAACCGAAAGCCCCTTTGCATCAGATGAAGTCCATTACGTCTTGTTCTACCTTCGGTGGACATGGAGCACAATTGGTCACAATCCTCTTTGTAACAGCTCTTAAGATATTGGAAGACTTTTATCAGGTCCCCCCTCAGTCTTTTCTTCTCAAGATTAAACATTCCTTTTAACCTTTCCTCAGAGGCCAGGTTTTCTGAACCTTTCAGCATTTGTGTTTTTTTCCTCTGGACTGAACTGGACTCAGTCCTTCAGCTGAGGCCTCGCCTGTACCAAGTAGAGCAGGACAGTCACCTCCCGTGTCTTACATACAACATTCCTGTTAATACACCCCAGAATGATATTAGGCTTTTTTTTTTTCCAACTGCAGTGCACATGTTTTTGGTTGTAATCCATAAAGTATCTGTGTTTATATATATATAGTGTGTGTGTTTGTGTGTGTGTAAATACACACCCTTGTGCAGCCAAATGCACACAGGCTGGTGGGAATATAGAAAGGAGGATAAACATTTGTAGTATTAGGAGAAGTGATTTGTGGTCATGGAATCAGAGACACAATGATGCATGATAACCGGGAGACAGGGAGAAAGGGCTCCAGCAGCAAAGGGAGAGAAACAGGGTATGGTCTAGCCCAGGAATCAAGAAAGAGGTTCCTCGTCTCTTTCTCACTTCTCTCTGAACCTGCTCCTGGATCCTGGCTCAGCCTCATCCCACAGAGCAAGAGAGCACGAGGCCATGGAAGCACCATCTGATTTTGCTTCAGTGAATGAGAAGACCTGAGGAATGCATGCTAGCTGCCTGATTCAAATCCCTCTAGTAAACATCAGATTTATTTTTTCTGCAGCAGGCAAACGTTGGAGCATCCAGCTGAGAGCAGACTTACTGCAGCTCATCGCCATGCAGGTGGCCCAGTTTCGAATGGTGAAGTCTAGATGCATTGCACAACCAACCCTCCAACAGTTTGGCTGCTCCTCTGCCCTGCTCTCCTGATCTGAACTGTCTGGAGGGACGCAAAATGCAACTCTTATGCACGTGAGCTGTCTCTATCCAAATACATCAGCACCTGAGAAGCAGTAAAAGTTGCATTAATGCTCCAGCTTAATTTGCACTTATTTGTATCTGTATTTTTGTGTCTTAGAGCAGTTCTGATGGCTAAACATGTATGTGAGAGAAGATCGTAAGACCTGTAATAGAAAGGCTGGAGAACCATCCAAGCGCTAACGTGCAGTCCAGAGAATGCCATCCAATGAGTCGCTGTGTTTGATGGATTTCGCCCCATTTCATAGGCTTTAGCAGATTTAACACGTCAAAAATGACTGTTTAAAAATGACACAAAAATATAAATAGTAGCAATTAAAAGCCTTTGAAGGCAACATACGCCAAAACTCAGCCTAGCAAATACCTTGCTCTGACTTGTCAACAAACCAGTGTGGAGTGTTTGTAAGCAAGACATAGCGTTTGCCATTGACACAGAATGCCTGCTTACAAGGAACACAAAATCATCACATCTTCCCCAGATAAACAGCACCCTTCCCAGGGGACTATTGTTGCAATTCATCCTGGAAAAGTAGCCTGCAACTCCACATAGAATAACGGCTTTCCCCGTGTTCACACACTCCCTATCTCTGCCCTGCCAGGTGCATTATAATGGCTATAGCAGTTTCTGCTTGGAAATGTGAAGGCTCATTCTCTTTATTAAAAGAGGGCAGAGCTTAATGAGTGCGAGAATGCTGCTGAAATCCAGCGAGCAGATGGAAAATCAGAGACTCCAGCAGCAGTTGCAGTGACTGGACTGGGCTGTAGCTAGCTGAGAAAACTGGAGAACTTGGCTTGTACAATTCAAACAACACAAAGTGAGCGTCACAGAAATGGACTATCAAGACGGTGCAGAGCCCATATCCAGGGACAGGTGTCAGACGTTTTGTGCCCTTAGGCATTCTCAACCAAGGCCCCCGGTGCTTTCCCAAATCCTCTTGGAATTAGAAGACAGACCTGTTTCCACCTCTGCTGAGAGACAGCCTTGGATCTCAAACAATGGGCAGGTAGGCCGGAGAGGGTCTGAGTGGGGCAACACCGGTCCATAGCTCCCCCTCATTGCTCTATGCAGAGAACAGAACTTCTGAATGCAGCATGGGGGCGTGCCAGGAAATCCAGCCCCTGGGATACCAGAGAGCAGTGCTTCCCGAGGGACCATTACCCGAGTGCACTTTCAAGTGGAGTCTCTCTGACTTTAAGCACCTGGTTCCCAATGCCCAGTGGTCAGGACCTCAAGCCTTGTAGACCAACTCTTGCCTGCCTTTCGGACCCCAATCTCTGCCTTTGGGGAACGGGTCTAACCTTTCCTCCTAGCACGTCTCTGCGTTTCTAAGGGTCTGTCTACGTGACAAGTGCTGCAGGGGCACAGCTGCGCTTCTGTAGCACTGCCGGGAGACACTTGCTCCAGCAATGGACACGGTTTCTCCATGGCTGCAGTAAATCCACCCCTTTGAGAGGCAGTAGCTAGGTTAATGGAAGAGGCTGACCTCTTCTGGGATGTCATTTTTCACCCACCCCTGAGCAACATAGCTAGGTTGACCTAAGTGTTAGGTGTAGACCAAGCCTAAACCATGAATAAGGGGCCTCCACTCACCTTTTTGCCATGTCCTCCCCACACACACACACACACACACACACTGCTCTCCACACTCTGGAGCAGGCCCAAGGAGTGGAGGTGCTGGCCCTACCTCCCCTGGCACCCAGGGACCCTTCACCAGCCAGGCCAGGAGGAGTAAAACAGGCCATGCAGTTACCCAGCAGGCTTTGTATTTGAATGATGAAATGTGTGTGTAGTAAGAGCACACGTGGGGTTACTGATGTTCGCTGGTCCCCGCCTGTAAAATGCTCTGACGCCATATATTGCACGGGCTATAAATCTTTAGGTTTTTTTCAGCAGCATTAAATAGCTCTTGACATGACATGGCTGTGTTCTCCTATTAGCCACTCCGAAGGAAGAGAGTAAAATAGCACTTACACTTGGAAGCTGAGCAACTCCAAGGTAGCCACCACAGAGGGATAATGTGTGTGTGTGTGTGTGTATACACACACGCACGTGTGCATGCATGTGTCAGAGACCCAGAGGCGCTGGGGGTAATCAGCACCTCTGACAATCATACACAAGGTCCTTCAGAACTTCGGCTGTGTCTGGTTTTGACACCCTGGAAAACGTGGCTGTCTCAGTTTCGCTGCCAGGCATGTGGGGCATGTCTACACTGCACTGTAAAGCCAGGCTTGGACTCAGGGCTGGGCCCCAAACCGCCTTTTTGTCCACACACAGCTCTGTCTGACTTAGGTTCAACCCACCCCTGGGCGGGTCCTTCCTGAGTGCTTGCTAACCCATGTCCTGCTGAGATGCAGGGCCAGGTTGTTGTTTTGCAGTGTGGACACAGCTCATGCCTCAGGGCCAAGGCGGAAGATCGGCACAGTGCAGTGTGGGTGCGTTCGCGCGGCTGTGCAGGCTGGGTCCAGCAAGTGTCAGCCCAGGTTTGCAGTGCGGTGTGGATGCCCAGCCCCAGGCTTGGACACAGCGCAGCCACAAGCCCAGGTCCCAGAGAGGCAGCCTTACAGCAGACTGTGAACATGCCGAGAAGAGGTAACAGACGCTGACGTCTCGCCACCGCCCCAGAGACGCACGAGGAGCTGGAGAGTCTCTCTCTGTGACCATCAGGTGCCCAGCAAGTGGCGTAAGTGAATCGCTAATCGCTCGCCTGGATTCGCTCTCTTGTCCTCTTTTCTCACCAGGCGTTCCCCTCATCTTTCTCTGTGCCTTTACCCTCCCCGCCGCCTCCTCTCTGTCCTGCTGGTTCTAATCCCAGTGGCAGGGGGGCCAGATGCTCCCTGCCCAGCCCCCCATTGTGTTTGCACAGAGTGATGCGGGCCCCGATCCAGATGCTCTGGCATTGCTGCACAAGTCCAGGAGGCAGCCGCAGCAGGAAGCCCCTCCACCGTGTGAACCGAGTGTGCCTGGGAGGTGGGGGGCAGAGATTTCGGTCAGGGAGCTTGGTGCAGCCCTGAGGTGGGAACTGAGCGGCGCTAGCTTTATTGGGCCGTTCCTCAAGCACCTTTTGCACCGTTTGGGGGCCTCGCTGGTGTGTTGGACGAGCTGATTTGAAATACAGCCTCTGAAGAGCCCTCCCTATTGAAGAAACCATCAAACCCTCTCCTAACGTCACTCTTCCCTCCTGTTATTTACAAGCCGGCGCGCACCGCCATACATCACCCCGCTGACACTTCCATAATGTCGTCCTGGATAATGGCACACCTTCCGACTTTCCGGAATTGGCTGTCAGTGAAATCGAAGGAGACACGTGCGGAAGTCTGGGGCAAGGCTTCCAGGCAGCGGGAGAGCAGCGGAGAACTCAAACTGTGTTGCTCAGAACCGTTTTGCTGGTAAATGTGTAATGGATTCAACCAACAAACAGCGCACCCGGCAATTCCAGCATGTCATGGACGCAGAGAAATCCCTTAAAGCGGCAATGCACTCAGTCCGGCAACACGGTCCCCCGCGAAATCCCGCCTCCAAAAAGGGCTGATGCCACACCGCCGAAAAGGGGAAGATAGCCCGAATTTTTCGGCGGAGGGTATTGCGTGGCCCCTGGGAAGTGCAGTTTATGAGAATTTGGCCCATCACCATCAGCGAGTGTGACACCCCTGCCGTAGAACATGGGGCCGTTTTTCAATTCCTTTGTCTTGCTCAACCCCGCCCAGTCCACAGTGAAGTCTGGGAGACCATGTGTAGCTGTCAGTGTCCCCCGTTGCTACAACCCTGGTACAGTCTGTCAGCAGGCTCTGATCCAGTCCCTTGACTTCAGTGGGACCAAGATCTGACCCAAAGCTGAGGTGCCGTCAGGGGAGTCTGTGTGCTTTGACCAGCTGGACCCACACACCCTGAAAGCCAGGCCCGCCCCGACGCCCTGAATCACAGCGTCGGGGGCAGTGCTCTCTCTGCTCTCTGCAGCACTCACCTGCTGGGGATGGATTTGCGTTCCCAGGAGCAGGGCTCTCCGACGCAGAATTCACTGGCCACGGGGGCTGGTCCATTCTGGGATGTGTTCTCCACATACAGGGCCCAATCCTGCTCTCACTTTCCCTGGGGTGAATCGTGAGCAACTGCCCTGGGGCCAAGGGAAGCAGAGGGTGTAAAAGAGGTCTGGGCAAGAGGGGAATCAGATGAACCCTTTGTGAGGGGGGCCTGTAATCTAGAAGCCAGGCCTCATTTTGCCTCCCCTCAACTAGCAGGAGCCACAGTCACAGCCAACCGGCGGAGCCCGGGTCTCGGGTCCTCTCCAGCAGATGATGCCCGAGACTTCTGGCTCCGGGGAGTGGCTCTGCTGAGCGGTCAGCTAACGAAAAGCCAGTGTGCGCCGACTCCCATAGCCGCGGGGGGTGGCAGGGTGGGGTAAGGAGAGGGCGAAATGGAGGGTCTGAGCCTGTAAAAACAAGGCCAGTTTAAAGCGAAAAGGACAAAAAGGGACTGAGCAGGCCACAGAGAGGCGGCTTCAGACGCACACCAGTGGCTGTAAGCTGGAGACGGCGTGCTGTGCCCCAGGCCGTGGGGTTGGGACTCGGAGGCAGGCCGGGCAGTGGTGCGCCAGCACGGGGCGCTGCAGGGAGCAGCGTGGATGGCTCTGCGGGCCGCCGTTCCCAGGGTCCCAGCCTGGTGCGAGGGGTGCAGTGCGAGCGGCGCTGGTGATTCAGTGGGGGGGCTCTGTCACCCCAGGGGCAGGTCACTTCGCCTGGCTGGGCCGTAGCTTGCATCAGCCTGTGGGGAGAACAAGCCCTGCCCCAGCCCGTGGGGCTGCGTGAGGCTGACCACACGGAGGATGAGAAGGTGCTCACATAGTCTGGAAATAGGTGGCATGTAAGGACCTCATCGTGCCTCTCCCCATGCCACTGACCTGCTACAGCAGTCAGAAATCTCGGACACACCCAGGGGATGGAACCAGGCATCACCTTGTGCTTTTGTCTCTGTTTCACGAGTGTTACAGCACAAAGCCCTTCCATTTTGCTGGGAGACATCCCTCTCTCTTTCCTATCGGCTAATTGCCCTCTAATGTCTCTTCCGCCTTAGCATCCAGCTAACTCCCACGCCGAAAACCTCTCCACATCCCTACAAAGTCCCATTGCTGCCCTGTTGGCACCGTGTATGCAAGCTCTGCTCCGAAACACAGCTTCAGCTCAAAGCTGGTGCTACTGAGACTCTTCATGTTTGCTATCGCCCTCTTCATTGCCTGGGAATAGGTCTCGAATAGCTTCCAATCTCATCGGTTCCGTAAAACATCTGTGAAGGAAAGAGCCCAGTGTTAGCCCTGCAATCTTGCACCTTTTCTTAGTCATTCTGCAATTCTCTTCCTGCCAGTGTCAAGGTAATTGAAATTTTCCTGATCAATGTCCCAGCTTTTTAGTTTTTTAAAGGCTCTCCAGATGTGCATAAGCGTTTTCTGACTTGTCGACTCATCTTGCCTTGGTGCTTTGTAATGGTTCATTCTGCCCTTTTTCTAGCCTTTTCAGATATAACGGAGTGCACAATATCTGTATGATTGCAGCCAAATTGTGCACAGAAAGATGTGTCTCCAAGTAACGAGATCTTCACAACGTATTTCACAGCTGTTAACATGAGGCCTTTTTCCCACTGATGCGCTGCACTGGCGAGGTGGAATAACTGGCCCACCTTGTAGGTCAGTGAGACTATTACAGGTCAAACCCTAGAAAAACTCCTCCTTACTAGGTGCCTACAAACACCTCGCCTCCAGAAACACCCCCCCCCCCCCCACTTCTCAATGGGAACAGGAAGAGAAGTTGGGCTTCACGCTTAACCCAGGGGCTGTTTCTTTTGAAAGTACTTGGCACAAAAAGTTCAAAGGCAACTTTTCCTTTTACGTACAGGTCTCTGGGGTCCTGCCCTGCCTTTATACGAACACGTACGAGGAGTACGAAACCTAAGAGAGCAACTTCAAACATTTCACTTTTTCCCTTTGTTGGGGGAGGTACAAACCCCACCCCGAAGCACAGGGAAGTAAGAAGCAGCTCTGGGCCCAGGCGGCCCGGCCTGGACACACCTTCAACTCCTGCACAAGCTGGATTGACAAGTGGCTCAGGGGAGAGTGAGCAGCTGAAGGAAGCAGACCTCAGCTCTGAGCTCCGGGGACACCCTAGACAAACAGCCCTGGTAGGAGTGACAAAGGAGAGACTGGGGCGTGACCGGGAAGATCAGGGACTTTGTTTTTGATTCTGTCATGTACTCCATGTGGATATGGGACTCTTGAGCAGGAAGTGGTCCAGCGAGCCGCTGCGTAGCGCCCCGAGGTGCAGAACATAGCTGCCCACCATCAGGCCTTAACTCTCCTGTCAGGTTCTCCTCTTCTCCTTCCAAAGGCTCGAAACCATCTCAACACTAACCATCCCCACCTAAGCAATAGCGAAAGGCCCTACAAGGCAACCCCCTTGGGAATGCAGCAGCACCCATCCCTCTTGCTACAGCGCCACCTCCCTTGGAACAAACTCAAGACCCTCCGTTGCATGTGGGCTAAAGGATCTTTACTTGGGATGCTGCCTGTCTCCCTGTGTGACCGAATTAAATAACACATACATGCAGCCTTAATTTCTTTCTCATCCTGCTGTTAATTAAGATTGGTGCTGTAGGCAAGAGAGGGAGACTTGCTTTCAGCTGAGATTTGAAATGAGCTTGAGAGATGAGGAGGAGGAGACACAGGAAGGCTGTTCCGGGCAGCGTTAGATGCAGAGCAGGCAGCTCTTGCATCCACAGCGATAAGACAGTAGAAAGTCTGTGAGAAGGGACGGGAGGGTTGGCTGGAGCATGCACGTGGAAGGCAGCTTTTGATTGGACCCAGAAATGAATGGGGAGCTGGTACAGGTTTTTGAGGCTGGAGGTGCCGTGGTCAGGTACCTTGGAGAAAGTGCCCAGGATCGCTCTGCACACTCCGGCACCAGAAGCGCTAGTCCTTGGGGAGGCTGCAGCTGGGGGGGCGGCTTGTGTCGGTGTGATAGGTAGAAATGGAGACACGTTATGGCTAAAAGAAGCAACCCGTTTCCTTGCGCCTCCCCCCAGACAAAGCCCACTGAACCCGCCCTGGGGCAGAGCCTCTCCGCCTTCCCAGGCACACACACGGGCACCAGACTAAGTGTCTCCAGGCCATTTGTATTTTCCTGGCGTGACACAGTGGATGAGAAGGGACAGTGAGCACTGCAGGCTGAATGCCTTATCTTTGTCTTTAAATAAATATGCGTTTGTCAGGCTTATGAAAAATAATGTAGCGTGTTATTTTCCATAAGCCTGACTGATATCTCCATTTCCCATCATTCAGCTCAGGCCATCAACATGACCCTGTTTGAATGATTTCACCTTCCCCATTGAGCACAGGACCTCAGCAGGGCTCAGACCAAGGTCCTGACTGATTATTGGCAAATTAGAAATATAAGCTATTGACTGGCCACTGAAATAGAGTCTCTGAGCTAGTGTCCGGAATCTCAATGAGGTTATTGAAGCTGCACGGATCAATACTGCAGTTACAGCCCAGAGTGCAGGCAGGTTGCTGCATGCGGAATGCGCTTTGGAGGCTTAGGTAAATAGTTGCTCAAATTAACAAGGATGCTCCAAGATGCACCCCCGCGTGCCCACAGCGATGGCTTTCTGAAGTCAGGGATGCAAATGAATGAGCCACTAAGTAGCAAACACAAGGGCAATGAGTCTTGGCTCAGGAATCAGCTGCATTAGCTATTGGGATTTCAAACTAAAGGCAGCATTCATGTTCGCTTTTGGGGCCCAGTCCATGTCTCCTGGCAGCCGAGGGAAGCCCCGCATCAGAGGATCAGGATGGGGCCCTGCCGAGCGGCAGCAGAATCTCAGAGCAGGGCGGCTCCTGGCCCCATTTTCACATTCTCCGTCCACCTCAGCTAAGCTCAGTTCAGGCTCGTGTGCAGGCCAGCTTGGCTGGCTCCCGTCAGCTGCGGTCCCCGAGGATCACCAGAGCACCCGCTGGCCTGCCAGGCCCGGGGGCGGCGTGGAGTGGGGAGCGCTGCAGTGTGACGCCCAGCGGGAGCGCGGCGGGCCCCGGCTCAGGCAGTGACGCTGATCGGCTGCGACAGAGGATGACACTGTCTGTCGAGATTATTTGAGAATGAAAACGACTCGCGTTTCCTCTGGAGCAGGCGGGAGAGAGGCCGAAAGAAATAACTGACGGAGCTGGGCACGGTCGCCAGGAATGAAGGTCACTCAGGCCAAATCAGCCCCCCAGCAATGCCCGGGACACCCCGCCCCACACCCTCCCCAGCAGCACCACACAGGCACACGGGAGGGCAGAGCCGATCCAGCAGTTCCAACGTGGGTGCCGACTCTGCTGCCGCTGCAGGCGCCGGGCGAGCTTCCCCCGCCTTCTCCCGCTGCGGGCCGGCCTTTTCAGGCGTCTGAGCGCAGCTGGCACCAGCATGAGCAGCTCCGCGCAGGGCGCGAGGTCCCACGTGGGTCCGGGGACCTGCCCTTCCGTGTCCCTGCAGGCCTGAGCTGGAGCCACGGCAGCGGCTCAGAGGACAAGCCCCTCTGCATCCTGAGCATTGGCCAGCAGACAAAAGATGGGCAGGGAACTGGGCCGGTCCTGCCCTGCCTGGCCCCTCATGCCCAGCTGGACTAGAGCTCAGTAACCAGGCCTGGGCCCCCACGACACTTGCCTGGGGAAATTGTCAGCTCATCTGCCTCCCTCCCCACCACATGCTCCTAATTTCTGCAGCCTAGGGAGCCGGCAGCCAGACGGGGCGGGGGGGGAGGGGGTGCAACTGGGGTGTCGTTGTCTCTCTTTGCTTCCAAGAGCACGAGCAGTTGCTGACAGGTTCTGTGCCCAGCCAGCCCCATCTCGTTGCAACACTGATTCAGAGGCGCTCCTCTCACTCTCCACCCTCCTCAACAACTGGGGCTGGCAGATTGTTTGGGATGGCATCAGATGGGCACAGATGGTGCCATCTGCTGCAAGTTCTTGTTAGTTTTGCAGCAAGAGCTCTTGGGTCGCGTCCAAGGGACAAGCTGCCAGTGTCACCACTGGTGCTTTTCAAGTAGCACGGCTGGTTTTCTGACTTTGGCAGCCAGCAGTAACTCCATGCCTTTCTTCCGCAGGCCTCCTGTTGACGGGCTGCACCTCGGTGTGATCAGAGAGCGAGCAAGTGCCGGGAAGCGACATGCTTTGCTGCTGAGCCAGCTGTTGCATGGAGGCCCCCTCGGCGGAGGGGGGTCCTCAAAATGCTTCACCAAGTTCACACTCCAGCGCTGGCTGATGGGACGTTCTGATCTGGCCTGTGAAAGTGCTTGCCTGGGGCACCTGAGCTGGAGGAAATGCTGCCGCCTCCACCAGCTACTGCAGCTTTTCATAGTGAGGCAATAGTGAGATGCTGCCTTGTGGGAAGACACGGAGATGTCAGTGCTGAGATCCCGGGGTGGGGCGGGGTGGGTGAAGTCTGCCCGCTTTGTTTTTGCACAATTCCAAAGCTGCGAGCAAGGTGCAGCTTCTTTTACCCCAGCCTGACTGTGGAGAGGCAGCTTCGACCTCCAGCAATCAAGAGAAGTGTCGGGACTCAAATGAGGCTTAAGGAAGAAGGCAAACAGGCACGGGGAGCCGGGAGGTCGCCCTGGGGGGAAGGTGATACAGGACAGCCGTGGTTTTATGGGGCAGATCCCCTGATCTCAGCTCTGCCTTTGGTTTATTGTAGTGCAAGAACGGATCAACCCTCACCGGGCTATCAGTGACTTGCCCACACCGACTGGAACGCAGGGCTTGCTCGCCCTGGCTCTCTTTCCTCTGGCCCCAGTTCCAGGCACGCTCTGCTCCTCGCTCGCACACAAATGCAGACAGCCCCTGTTTGGGAGTTCAGTGATTTCTTGGCTGTCTTGCTAATGCTCGGTGACATTTACATTCCTTTAATCAATATTAATTATCTTTTGTCCCAAGTCAACAAAAACATTTTTTGATTTCCTTCCCATCACTTTGCTCTCATGCGGGATTTGCGCCTCCCGTGTCTCTTGTCCCACGTTCCCATTCCCTCAGCCTCCTCCCTATGACGCCCCGCTCCAGCTCCACCCTACAGAGAAATCCTGCTCCGTTCCCAGCTGATTTTACAATGAAATACCCAGTCTGCAGGCTGGGAGCGACAGAGCTCGGCCGTCTATGCTGGCAATTCAAGGCAACAGAACTCTTGTGTTTTGATCACGGTAAGCCTAGGGATTGTGCTTTAAGGGTTAAACTTTCTACTCCGAAGCAGCAACATTTATTGGCAAAACTCAGCATACAGTGTGCACACCGGGGCTCCAGAGTACCGTACCCCAGGGAAACCACCAATCAGATAGCTGCCGGCATGTTGGAAAATATTTATGTCACCTACCAGGCTGCGAGCAGACTCAGTGGGCTTCCTGGTACTTCCTGATCGACAGGGTCAGATCCCAGCTGCCGTTTTGAAGGAAGACGCTAGTGCAACAGCTGTGTGTAGTGATAGAAACTGCCAATGATTGTGCCATCTCGCATTATCGCAGAACGCCTCCCTGACCCCCGGCTTGCGGAGGAATGCGTTGTACACTCAGCCCCCCTTGCTGGGGACACCTTGCTAACGGGTAGTGTTGCATTTTAAATCTTCAGATGAGGGATGGGAGGATTGTCTGGAGAAAGTAGCCGTCTGGCTTGACCTGATATTTGAGCCTTCAGAGGTTCCCCCATGACTGTCCTGGTCCTGCACCACCGACACCAGTGGGAGTTTTCTCCCTGACTTCGGTCACAGCTGGAGCAGGCCAGGCCCCAGTAGGGATGAGTGTTAACTTACTTACATAGAAGGCAGAAGAGCTGAGGTGCTTGGAGACATTTGTGGTTCCTCTGCAGGGTTCGGGGGGCCCTGGCTCGCCCCAGGAGTTGGTTAGCTGCCTTTCACTCACATGCCAGGAAGAGTCAGAGGGGAATGACCACACCAGCTGGGCAGTGATGACCGAGCGCCACGTCTGCCAGATGCAGAGCCGCCCTCCTCTTCGCTGCTGTCCCCTTCAACACAAGCCCTTCGCATTAGAAATGCCCCCTCCCCGTGCCACTCGGAGCCCCAGGGGTGAGAGTGGCAGAGGGGAAGCTCTGGCAATCCGCGTCCTCGCCATCAATCTGCGCAGCCCGGACTTGGTGCACTGGTGCCCCGAGGCTCCTTTCCAGCGGCAAGGCGGCACCCAGGGGCCTCTTGGGGAATACCCCACTGCTCCCCGGTGTCCGAGGCAGTGGGGCGGGCGCGCTGGAGGAGGGAGGGAGGGAGGGAGGGAGCAGATCAGGGAGAGGGGGTGGCCAGGCAGACCAGCACCCCAGAGAGTTGGCTCCTTGCAAAGCCCCACTGGGATTTTGAAGGAGACGTGCCAGTTTGGATGATCCCTACGGCTGCCCTAGCCTGCGCCTGCTGTCCTGTGAGCCCCCTCCACGCTGACTCCCCCGTTGCTGAATGTGGCTCACCCCAGGGCCATGCAGTCAGGTCAGTGGAGCTCTGGGACCCACAATTAGCTTGGGTTGCATTTTACGGGATCCGGATTTCCCGCTCCCTCCCCAGCCTGCTGCAAGCACCTGGCCCACTTGTCCCGGGACAACGTGGCCCGTCCCAGGCTCATCGCTGCTGCCCCATCAGCCACCTGAACGCTTCCAAAATGCCCTGAGAACAGCCAAGCTTCCAGGTGCATCTGTGAGGTTGCATTTACATGGGCTGCACTAGCTGCTGGGATAGATGCAGTCCAGCGAGGCAGGGCCCAGCCTCCATGGGAACACCTCCACCTTGCCCAGGAGCTTTGCAGGAAAACGCATCAAAGGTAATCTGACCTACGGCAACCGCAGGCTGGGACTCGACGCTGCCTGCCGGTCCTGACTCAGGTGCTGTGCACACGGGACGCCCTGGACACAGTGCAGCTGACGGAGCGTGGCCATGGGGAGCCCAGATAGGGGACCTCACAGGCTGTCTTGTGCGTGGGGCTGGGCAGGGGGCAGATGGGCGGCCTGGATGGACCAAACCCCGCGATGCAGTAGAGAATGTGGAGCACAGCAGAGGGGGCAGGGTGAGGAGCGCGTGCTCAAGGTCTCTCTTGCTCGCCACCCATGTGCTCAGACTCCCCCAGTCACTATTTCTGTACAGTGACTGCGTTTACACATATGGGACACTCTGCGGGGCTCAGCCCCGCCCTTGGTAAACCGCCAGCTAAATCCCTGACATTGGAATAGAGCTGAAAGGAACGTCCAGCCCTGACGATGTTCCACCGCTTGTCCGTGGCCATCGAGCAGCGTGGCCCATGCTCATGATTTTACCACGCGTCGCATGACAGTCTGATTTTTCCAACGCGCCAGCTCCTGAAGCCGTGTCAATATGTGAGAATCTCAGCTTTCATTTACCAAAAAAAGCGTACGGCTTAGCCTCTTGTTTGTGAAGAAAAGCATGCAAACGAGAGCACTATCTATGCAAAAGCCAGAAGGCAAATGAAAAGAGCCCCCTTTTGATTCTTTTTGAAATCTTGCCATTTTTGAGCTACTCTCCTACGTGGCTGGGACCTGACTCATTGTTTCGAATGCCTGGGGTTGGCAACACCACTTACGCAGATCGCAATGTAGAACTAGGTAGATCCTTGTATGTCAGATAATTATAGAGCAGAGATTTCCATTCAAGAAAGCCTGCAGGTTTCTCTGAGAGTGGTACGTAGCAAACTTGGCCAATCTCCTTAATGCACTGAGTGATGTAGGAGGCTGCAGCAGAGAGCTAATCCTGGGGATGCTATTCTGGAGGTGAGGGGTAAATCTGAACCAATATTTTCCATTTTATTAAAAGCCATCTCTGCAGTTCCAGGGCTGAGGCAAGGTTTAAGCAGGGAGCAGCTACTAACAGATTCATTAAACTCGCTCCAGAGCAACTATAAAAAATCAATTTAGTTCACCAGGCGGCTTGAACTGGAGCCAGTGGCAGGGAGCACCTCCCATCTGAGAGCTCTCCAGCACTGAAGTGCCACTATGATATTAGCAGGATTGGACTAGAGCAACATTCGATTATAGGAAATCACACGGTGAGCAGGAAAGCCGAGTGCTCCGGCTGCAGGTCTCTTTTAAGGGGGAAGTTACCAGCCCGTGAATTGCTCCCTAGATAGCGTCCGGAGTAGTTCTCTCCGTGCGATGCTTATTTTAACAACAATAGCAAGACAGCCTTTTCAGAGCCACTGCTGCCTTGTGGAGCAACAGCTCCTGTGCAGAGCTGCGGAGCCGGTTCGCCAAGAGTTGCCTTGTAGCTACCTGTCCAGCTGACATTCAGAGTGTATTGACCTGTGTCTAGTCCCTCCCGCCCTGGGGATTGGGAGCTATCACTGGCTGCAGGTAATGAATGAAGCCAAATATTTTCAGTGACCTTTTTACTAATAGTGTCCAATGCTTTATTGGAAGGTCAGTTCAGCCTTTACTGCTCTCCTTTTATAATGAACATTTTATCTTTTCTCCATCTATTTTCGGAGCCCTGCAGTAAAACCGAAGAGTTGTCAGTCTGGAAATTTAACTCCTGAAAGAATAATCTCTGCCCTCCCAAAGAAGAAGCCATTTAAAGCACCTGACTCCATCCAGTGCACAATACATGAAAGTATATGAATGGCAAAGGCTTCTCAGGCCGCCTGGTCTTTAATATATTGGCATTTACGCTATCGCCTGCCTTTCTCTTTCAATCAGCAGAACCCCCTCGCCTTGCTTCCTGTGACATCCCCGTATACAATAACAAACGTCCGAGCCCTCCGCTCTGGTGTTAATGAAAAGGTCTGGAATTGCTTGATGAAATATTCATTAAACCCTCCTTTACTGCATCCTCATTCCCATTACTCTGCGGTGCTGATTGTGGCCCAGATGCCACAGACACCAGGCAGGGCTGGAGAGCAAGCGAAGGTGCTGCCTGGATTCCTAGCAGATGTACATTAAAAAAGGTTCATTAAAAGAGCTACCGATGTCTCTGCCTTTGTTCGCAATGGAGCAGCCTGTCAGGCGCATGTTGGAGGGAATCTGCTAAAACCCTAATTAAAAGTCATTGTGGAGAGGTGGCCAGCGGGTTCAGAGACAGAGATTCCAAGCGGCGGCATTTCAGAGCAGTCACCTGCACGTGCCTCTTGCAGCCCTTTGGTTCTTGTCAGCCGTGAGTGGGCGACACTGGCGCGTGGGCTGGCGGGGTGATAGCAGCGCCGCTCCGGGAGTGAGAGTACAGCAGCTTCATGCCGTGTAGCCAGAGCTTTGCAAGCACGCTGGAGCTTTCTTTGCCTACAGAAAGCTTCCCTTTACACTTCCCCAGCCCCACGCACCTGGATAGCTCCAAGAATGTATCAACATGAATGACTTGTCGTGACCCCCCACACACCCTCCTCCGCGAGACGAGCATCATGATGCCCATTTATCAGAAGGGGAAACTGAGGCAGAGGGGTGGAATGACTTGCTCGGGTCACACTGTCAGCTGATGAGAGCGGTGGGTATAGAACCCAGGAGTCCAGAATCCCAGTCATCTGCTGGAACCACCAAGCACAGCACAGCCAGAAGAATAGCATGGACCACAAAACATTCAGGTAATCTTTTTAGCAGATCACTAAATGCAACTCCTTGGGCTCAACTTCATCTTAATGTGTGACAGCGACGGGACCACAAGGCTGCAGATGCGCCCGTCCAAACCCCTTGGAGGGTCGCTTCCCATTGAAAGAGCGATGGGATAGTTCAGCCTCCCTACTGGGTACAACCCGTCACAGCCCCCTGGTGCGACACGTCTGGATGTGCCAAAACGATCCGCCAGCACCCGCCGTGTAGTTCACGTTCAGAAATAACCGAGGCTGCAGTAATGAGACTCTCCAGGCTGCATGAAAAGAGAGAGCTGGAGACAGCGAGCGAGAGAGGGGCTTGTGTGAAATGCAAATGCTGCCTCTCATGCAGGTGTTTGGAACTTAGCAGCTCCCACCCAACTGAGGCTTCCTCTCCCAGCTTGTCAATGACACGAGCCTGGGAGATTTCCATGAGGCTCTGCAGAGCGAGGGAAACATCGCTCCGATGAAGCTAAGTAGCCACTGGGGGTCAGTCACAAATGCAACATTTATTCTGCGCTGCCACACAGACATGTCATTCCCAGCCTTTGTGTGAGAGTGGAAAAACTTCTGCCTTAAGAAAGGGACTCCACGCTGTCTGACCAGGCCGGTTTGAGCCCAGCACTGTTATTCTGCATGCCGGGGAGAGAGGCAGGCAGCAAACCCGGGGGGGGCTCAGAGGAGCTAACAAATAAAAACAGGCTGGCTGCCTTTGTGGGGGCGAGCTGAGGGGAAGCCTGGAAAGGCAGCGGTGAAAGGCGGGAAGACAGAAGGACGGCACAAACGCTGCGGTCCCGCCGGGGCCTGCAGAGGAACTCCTTCCGGGCAAGACAAGGCAGAGGCTTGAGAGGGAATTCACACTGGATGCCGACCCGAGGCGCTCTTGCTCTGCCGCCGGCCCCTGCCTGAGCAGCTCGCCGCCTTGCTGCTCGCTCTGCTCCTCTCCAGGGCATCCAGACTATGCGGCTGCCAACATCTCCCCTCCGCGCCTGCCAGTCAGGCCACGTCTCTGCCCCTCCAGACCCAGCACGACCTGTGCAAGGCTGGCTCTGCCAACCTCGGCCCTCAGCTCCCCCCTGCTCCTGCCAACGCCTCGGGGCCATTTCTTTAGCAGCCTGCTCTCATTCTCATCTGGGACCCTTCTTCCAGGGCCCCCCTCACGGTGCTGGGGCCTGACCCAAAGGGCCTGCCACCTTTGTTCAGATCCCTCCCGTGAGCCCGGCCCACCGCCCAGGCAATCCCTGCACAGCATCATCTACGTGGCACGGTGTCTGCCCCAGCAAGGACTCTGCTCCGCCTGGCCGCCCTGTGCACCGCCGGTCACCGTTACACGGGTCTGTCTCCCCAGAGCCCCGCTGGGACTGTAACGGGAGCTGACGGGGGTGCTCGTCGCCTCACCAGCACGAGCCTTTAGCCTGGCTGTTCCTCGGCACGGGACTCTCCTTTGGCCCATGCTGAGGCTGTGGCCCGGCTGGGGTCTAGTGGAGCACCTGGCGGTAGGCTCTGGAGTTTGGAGCAGCTGCTGGCTTTACCTCTGACCAGCTCATGGACTTGAGTCTGGCAAAGGCGCTGGGAGCTCAGTTTGGCCCTTTTCTCTGTTCGAAAAGAGGCGTAGGCGTTTATGCCGTTGTTTGCCAGTGTGCGAATACTGCGTGGGGACGTAACCGATGGCTGTCTGCAACACAGTCCCCATTCATTGCTGTGACGTATGAGCGCTCAGCTCAGTCACATGATCTCCGTCGCACGGCTGAGGCGTCTATGCCCCAGAGGAAAGGGAACTTCAGAAATGGCTGCACCGCAGATGCTTCAGACACAAAATGTCATGCAAATACCTGTCCACATGGGGACTCGGGAAACTGTCCCTCTCCATGACTTTTCCAGCAGTAAAAAGCCACAGGTGTAGATGTGCTAACGGAAAACAAACAACACAGCTAACGAATTCTAGTGACATCTTTATTTGAATAAATGTTCACTCCTTTTTCACAGTGTTCGTCCAGCTCTGCTCATCAATGCAGACACCATAGCATGTAACATATGTATGAACCAGCACTTACAGCAGCATTTCTTTCAGAGACAGAGAGAGAGTTGGTATAATGTACAAGTTACATCGCACTGGTGCTGACTGGGCCCCACTGTGGGACATATTTTTCTCACACTTCATGGCGGCTTTGTCATTTTGTAAAGCTGGTTCAAAAGCAGCCTCAGTGTGGCTCTGATATCCAAAATGCATCATTCACCTCCTCAATTGGTTAGCTGCAGCAACGTCTGTCTTCCTCCACTTAAAGTCCAGTCAGCTGATAGGTCCCTAACGTTCTATGTACATGATTCCCTTCACAAGTGGCTGACAGCTGTATATGTGGCAGGTGTTTTAAGCAGTTCCCAAGTACATTAGAAAAGCAGGTTTTCCCTTTACCCACATCCCCAAAGTCATCTTATTTATCCAGCTGAGGAAACACACACAATGCTAAGGATGATATTGTTTGGTACAGAGTGGAAACAGAGCAAGCTAATTTCTCCCTCGAGAGGTAGCTGCCGCAGGACTCTTCAGCGGAGGAAAACTAATCTGCTAAAAAGGGGTGCATGGAGACAAAAGCAAAGCTGCAGAAAACCCTGATTTGTTTTCCAAAGGCTGTAGCAGCCTGGAATTCTCTCTGTCCAGAATCCTAAACAGCAGGGCCTTGCCCAGAGAGACAGCTGGACTTACAAGACAGGCCTCAGGACCTCCCGAGCCAGATTCTAAGGGCCTCCGCCTAGCCATTCAAACTGTAGGCGCAATGTTCACAGTATCTTCACAAAATCTTAGGTGTGATTCCCATCAGCCTTTTCAGGCACAAACATCCAGAGCTCTGCATGCAAACAGCGCGTATGTGCAATGCTTTGCCATTGCACTACATATTCCACGGAGCTAAACTCTCCAATACCATCAACTAAAATCATCACTGATAAAGTTTGCAAATGACATGAAAATTGGGGGAGTGGTAAATACTGAAGAGGACAGGTCACGGATTCCGAGCCCTCCAGAGCAGTGGTTCTCAAGCAGGGGTACGCGTGCCCACAACTCACGAAGGATGCTGATAAACTGGAAAGGGTTCAGAAAACAGCCACGGGACTGGTTAAAGGGTTAGAAAACATGCCGTGGAGTGATAGATGGGAGGAGCTCAACCTATTTAGTTTAACAAAGAGAAGGTTAAGAAGTGCCTAGATGGCTGTCTGTAAGTTCTACCTGGGGAACAAATATTTAATAATGGGCTCTTCAATCTAGCCAATAAAGGTCTAACAAAATCCAATGGCTGGAAGTTGAAGGTAGACAAATTCAGACTGGGAATTAGGTGTACATTTTTAACACTGAGGGTAAACAACTCTTGGAACAGTGTCAGTGATGGAGAATCCACCATGACCCTTGGTAATTTTTCAATGAAGGTTGGGTGTTTTTGTGAAAGCTATTCTGTAGGAATTCCTTGGGTGCACTTCTCTGGCCTGTGTTACACAGGCCAGCGGTCAGACTAGCTGCTCACAATGGTTCTCTTCTGGCCTGGAATCTATGAAAACTGTTGCACACACAGAAGGTCAGATGTGAACAATTTCCCCTGGCGTTACAGAGACTACCTTCTTAAACCTGGGCATGAGTGCAAGCAAAGGCAAATGAATGGATGTAGCTCTTGGACGATGGATTTACAATCCAAAATGAGAGGGCAGATACTGCCCATGGATTCCTAGACAGACCTGACTGCCCCAGCAGAGAAATACTGTGCAGGGATGTTACACCCCACAGCACATGGAGTTACAGCAGGTAAAGGCATGTCTCAGGATGGAAAGGAACCTGCTGACATTCACTTGGACCCCCCAGAACCGGGGCCTGCTCTGCTCACTGAGGAGACATTTTGTTCTCTAATCATTTGTAGCAGCCTGCAAACACCGGTGTGACAGGCGTAGAATACTACCACCACCGTGTGAAATCCCAGACTAATGACTTGCCTTTCCCTTTGTTCTGTCATTTCACTCCTGCCCTCTGCACCATTCAACTTCGCTGGTCCTTCTCACGCAAAGCTGGGGAGACTGGCTGTGCTGTGCTGTGCTGTGCTGTGCTGTGCTGTGCTGTGCTGTGCTGTGCTGTGCTGGCAAAACGCTCACGCCATGCAGGAAGTGAGTGCCTTTGCTCGCTCCCTAGCCACTCCCGGGTCAGGCTGGTGGGGCCCAGGAGGAAAGAACCTTCAGGCCCTGGTTGGACGGGAATTCCTCGAGGGCTAGCTGGCTCTGATATGGTGCCTTGCATCCACAGACCTCAAAGCGATCTACAAGGGAGGTCAGTATCATCACCCCCATTTTACAGATGGGGAAACTGAGGCAGAGAGCGTTGCTGTGACTTGCCTGAAGCCAACAGCAAGTCAGTGGCAGAGCTGGGAACACAGCCCCTCCTGCTCTGTGAGATTCTGAGGGGGAAGAGGCCAGCAACGGAGAAAGGATCTGAGGGAAACTTCAGCGGCATTTGTATTCTTGACAATCCTGCTCTATTCATCTTACTTTTAAATGTGTTCCTCAAGTTTCTTTTCTCCCCCTAAAAATTTTCCCTCAGTGAAAAATAATGCAAGACACGGGCCAGAATGAACAAGTGGCATCCATTCCAATGACACATGTAATGTGCCTGTGAATGGAAGAGCTCTTGCTCATTCCTCTCCCATCCTCTGCGTTTGTCTGTTCTGAATTTAGCAGGGTAATCATTAAACCTGAGTAATCTGGGAAAAGGAACCTGATCCAGCACATTCCGATAACTAGTGCAGCAGCCAGACGTGGAAAGGGGGGCTCGGCACTCTGGTTATTCCTGGACAGCAGGCACAGAGCCTGACTGAGCATGGGTGGGCCACTGCTTCAGTGCTGGGAAAGCGGGATGTGAGCATGCCAAGGGGAAGGGTCCTGCTGGAAATCCCCCTCACCCTAACCAAGAGCACCCCCTCACCCTAACCAAGAGCACCTGCATGCTAATCCCACTCCTGTCAGGGATTACCTCTGTGGCATTCAGCAAGTCACTGCCACCGTCTGTGCCTCAGTTTCCCCATTAATGACAGCTACTTCCCCATCTTCCCAGAATGCTGTGAGGGTTCACCCACTACATGAGGTACATTGAAACACTATGCAAGTGCCAGATATTCGCGTTACCCTGTGTTGCTTGGCAAACCCAGGCTATCCACCGACAGCGTGCACAGATTTCTGCATAGTCATGAGACACCTGTGCAAAGTGTCCCTCATTATTGTGAGCACCGTGCATGTTACCAGCCGAGGCTACCCTAGTGTGGAGCCGGGTTGAATTAGCAGCCACACCCTCTCCTGGCCTGGGATACTGAGTGAGTTCCAAAATTCTCTGCTGGCTGTAAATATAATCCAGGTGCAAACAAATCAACCCTGGATTAAGTTCTAAATCCTGGCACTAGCTAAATCGCTTCATAATGCAGACGAATGGCATCGGGGGGAATGTGGAGCTGCAAAGAACGCTGGGCCATTCGCTATGGTAAAAGGACCCCCTGGTCTTGTAACCCTGTTTATTGCATTCTCCTGCTTTGGTTCGTTTGGTAGTTTCCGCACTTTGTTCAATTACAGTTCTACAGTAATGACTGGTGTTCTCTGCTCTCCCGTGCGTGTGGAGAGTAGCAAAGGTTTAGTTCCCGCTTAAATGGCATTATGAGAGGCAGAGGCCCCGTAAGCATTTGTGCCTTTGGCCCAGGCTGAGCACAGCTTTATAGTCGGGAACATGGGATGGTAGCAGAGCTCCTTTTTCAGCCTCAGTTGTAGCACAGAGCTTGGCTTATTTGAATGTTGGCAGGAAAGGGAAGCCTTAAACCACGAAGATGCAAATGTTCGCAGCCTATTTTCTGAAAATATCCCAGTTCTTTTGCTTTAGCCCACATGCAAACTGCCCAGACAGTGCTCTTCTCCCCACGGGGCCAACGAAGGGGGCCCTTTGGCAGGTCAGAATCCTCTGTGACATCACAACCGCCCTTTGTAACAAGCTCTTTTTTACGTGTCCTTCCCAGACTTCCCTTGAGCACAGACTTGATTTTCTGAGACTTTACAAACACATCCTTTGTGTTTGTCCAGAGTCTAGCACAAAGGAACCTTGGTCCATCTCAGAGGCACTCTTGCAATGCAAATTGTTTCTTAATTATTATGATTATTATTTTGGAATGAATAAAGGTTTACATGAATTTTACCAATGGCTGTAGTGACACGACAAGGGGGACATGTATGGCAAAAGGTGTCCCTCATAATCAGGTTAGTCTAACCTGGGAACACTAACATGCCTTTATCCTAATCACAAGGCATCAGAGCTGAGGGCGGAGAGAAGATTGTTTAGTGCCCAAATTGTGCATTTCCCACAGGAACAGGTTTGGATTTCTTTCAAGCATAACCCTGACTCTGACTTCCCTAGGCTTGTAAACACAAGATCCCTATAGTGGTTTTCACTTTTCAGTTACTGATATGTACTCTGAACCGTAATGCCATCTGCACATCAATTTTTGTCCCAGAATTGAAATCAGACACATCTAGAACAGGGACATGCTAGGTTTTCCCTAGTCTAGACAGAAAGCAATGCACGACGTTGGTGTGCCTAACGGGCCACTGGCATATAATGGGCTTCTCTACACGCAGAGAAACTTAAGCTGTGTTTCTAAACCAATCAGCTAAACCCGTGCACAAGTCTCTTGAAGGTTTAAATCAGGCATATTTCATGTTAGTTTAAATTGATTAAGAACAGGTTTAAGCTAACCAGAAATAAACCACTCACACCAAAATAGGAGTGCCCACACAGTAATTTCATAGAATCATAGAATATTAGAGTTGGAAGGGACCTCAGAGGTCATCTAGTCCAACCCCCTGCTCAAAGCAGGACTAACCTCAGCTATATCATCCCAACCAGGGCTTTGTCAAGCCTCAGCTTAAAAACCTCTAAGGATGGAGATTCCACCACCTCCCTAGGTAACCCATTCCAGTGCTTCACCACCCTCCTAGTGAAAAACTTTTTCCTAATGTCCAACCTAGACCTCCCGCCCTGTAACTTGAGACCGTTGCTCCTTGTTCTGTCATCTGCCACCACCGAGAACAGCCTAGCCCCATCCTCCCTGGAATAAACTGGTTCAGCTAAATTGGTTCAACTAAAGAGATGCAACATTATGTGTAAACAGGCCTGTGGTGGCAGGGGGCCATATAATGAGTTTGGTTTAAGTTGAGGGTTAGTGTTAGGGTCAGGCTCATGTTTAGGTTTAGTTTAGATAGAGTGAGCAAGTGAAAATGTGACTGAGAAGAGTTGGGAGATATGAAATAGATTTCTCTCTATGTGCTGTTGTTACATGTGTGAGTCATTTTAAAAAAAATTGCTCGAGGGATATTTGGCCAGGCCATTGTCCAAACCCAAACACCATAAACCATTGCATGGAGGAGTGAGTGACTACCCCGAGTTGGTGCTATATAACCACAGCGCTGGGTGGATATTTATTTGGACACTGTAACAATTCACCTTCTGTGCCAGTGGCAGATAGCATAAGACACACAGACAAGCAAAGTGCATAACTCCTTACCTTCAGGACCTCCCAGCTACAAAGAAGTTAAGAAACATCCACAGTTCTTTGGATTAATTGAGTCTCTTTCTAATATCTAACTGCAATGTATTTACCGAATTCGCAAATAATAATCAAGTTGTCATTTCAGGTTAGCCATAAGCAGGTGAGTCATAAGTCCAGGCAGGGCCTGGCTGTGTTATTCTGTTGCCAATTAGTTTGGTTTGCACCATTGTGTCTTTTTTCTCTGTTTACATAATTAATTAATCCTCTCTCTTAAACTCTCTCTTTTTTTTATAGCGCTATCACTACTAAAAGATGAATTTTTTATAAGTTTGCCTTTGTTACTTTAAATTTTTTATAAACTTCTTACCCTTAAGGAATATGTCTTAGAGCTGGCAATAAAATATGTTAATTTCATTTGAAAAGGGAAATGTAAATTTGTATTTTATTAAACACACACACGCACACAGACTATATCTCTATCTCGAGCTGTGTATTTAATACTTGTGTATAAAATGTGGAGGTATTACATATGCTGCATATAATATATACAGAGAGAGTTGTGATGTGTCCAATTAAAACTTGTCTTAAACGACTCCTGATTTTATGACACAGGCAAACTGACACTGAGTCATTTGTAATTCTGGCCCCAGTTCTGCCTTGGCTCCGGCACCAGTCACCAAGTCTCAGCGCCTCTGACTTTCAGAACACCTCCCCTTGGCTCATTGGTTCTGTGTGGACCTGTGTGTCAATTGGAGTGAGCAGAGGATTCTGCCTTTTCTAAGACCCCGTCTTCGGCTGTTCGCTTCCCTTTTAATCCATCTTTGTCGCCATTGCTGATTCTTGCAGTGTAAGTGCTGCCATTGTGCCACCTGTGACATCTCCCTCACACTGCCCAGAAGGAAGAACCACAGGGCCTGTTCTTTTGGAGAGTTCTTTCCTCTCTAATTTTAGCCTCCGTTCTTGGTCGGCTCCCTCTGCCCCAGGCAGGGAGAGACCTAATCCATTCCCACAAAGGCAAGCATCCAAACTCCTGGCCTGATCCTTCTCCCAGTAATTGACAATGTGTGAGGGAAGGTTGCCGTTATCTCCCCAGGGCATAGACTCTAAGTTAAAGAACACTGTGTCACAGCGGCAGAGCTCTCGGTGAGCGTTTACCCTGCTTCGGAAGCTGTTGAGGAGAGCAGGAATTTCACTAATCTCCATCTCCACCAGTAGTTCCTCTGCAGGTTAGTAAACAGCACAATACACTGGCAACATCAGCAAGTGATCGAAATGGGAAGCTTGTTCTGATGCAGCAAACAGCAGCGGTGGCGGAGCTGCGCATTGCTAACTGAACTTGTCTTAGTCAGAAGGAGTGTGAAGCTCTGGGGGGACATGTAGAGTGACTCCCTCATTCCTGATCTTCCAACCAACCGACTACAGCTCAGCAGCCCAAACGTTCTAGAACAAGGAGTGAGCGCGGTGCTCCCTGCACACGTCAGAACACAGCGCAGTCGCGCCGCAAGTCGTTCCCGGCACTGCCCTTTCCCTGTCACGCAGGAAACGGGAAATCTGTTTAGATTCAATAAGTGTCCATTTACAAAAGGAAAGCTGGCAATTGTGTGAAATGTTCCCAAATTGCAGACTGTAATGTGTTGTAAATAATTATCTTTACCATGGAAATCTCTCTCCCTGGAAATGCAGCCTTTTCTTCACTTTGAAAATACTGCAGATTTTTATTCCTTCATTTGCATAACAACATCGGCTCAATACATAACACAGAATATGTGCAGAATCACTGGAATATACATAATGTGTACCTCATGCTAAATGGAGAGGCTGCAGCTCCAATAACAGAGCATATTACTGCATCATAAAGCACACAAGCTAGTGAAGGAGATAAAGAATGTTTTCCCCTTTGGACAAGTAACCAGTAAAGCTGTGACATGTCCTCAGGTGAAGGCTGCTTGTCTGAAACTATAAAATGCAAGAACAAGTGGAGGGCAATCAGCAGTGACAAAGACAGAGGCATTCTACCTCGTAGAACACTGGAGTAAAGGGATGTAACCATGAACCAGTACACAAATTCCTCAGTTGGTCATTGCATTATACATGGTGCACAGATTTGGTATTCTTCTCCCGGCCTGAATGCTGGCATGCTGCGAAAATGTGCACTGCTAAATAACCCTGCATTTACCAGCCAGCTCTCATGACTGCACATGAAGTAGGGCTGCCGGAGCCTCCCAAAAAGCAGTTGGATGTTTCCAAAGCACAGGTGGGTGAGAAAATCACTCAAGCAAGAGATGTCCGATGAGGTCAACTGAGCAGCAGAAGCCCAACTAATTTGCAGCCATCAGCTAGTGAATTTGGGGTCACAAGTGATTGGGATAGAGCAAGACTCCAGCAGTTCACATACAGCTGTTCAGCCCTTTACAGAATATTTAGCATTATGTCGAGTGTTTCGCTGAATCAAGGCCATTATAGAGAACGTGTTAGTTATAACAAAGAAATCTCATACCTTGTAGCCATTAAAATTCCAGTCTAGATTATATGTAAATGTCCCTATGGCACAGTGCTCTAATATGCATTAGCTACCCCTACTTTTATTCACTGTTTAACTAGGTTTACACCCTGCTACTTCCTTGCTCCTTTATCTGAGACGTCACAGCTAATGAAACTGAGATTTTAATACTCTGTGTATTCAGCTTTTTCACACTTTAGCTTCCTAAATTTGCTTTCAAAGTGTTGAGTGTCATTAATATTCACAGAGCTGCAAGGAAATATACTCTCCCTCTCTGACATGCTGTTTTTCCTCCTAACCAGGGGAAACCATAGCTCTCCTGCTGCAATAGCATTGCAGGTTTAAGTGAACACATAACGGTTATCCACCTATTTTGAGCTGGCTACATCATACATGGTATTATTCTTAATCCAGACTAAAAAAGAGCTCTTTGTTCTTCCCTGAACCATTCTACACAAACAAAATCTTTGCCAGGTACATGACTTAACTGAATCAGTGACCTCTAACCTCTCCGGCTTCTATTTCCCCTGGCAGCCCAGCCAGTCATGTGGCGCTCAGGCTGTTCTGGTTCCCATTCAAGCGTGTCTGTGTGACGCTCAGCGCCGGAAGGCATTCCCATAAGGGGCACAGAGTCAAACTTCAGCACAGTCTCGCAGACCAGCAAAAGACAAGGCTTCTGTCATCACCTACTTCGCTTTCAAAGAATTCTTAAAGCAAACCCGCTACCACACGCTGCACACTCATAATAAATGGTTTACAAGAGAGAACGCGGGTGTCAACGTCAGTCAAAGATGACATAGAACAATGCTGCTTCATTGGGGCTACTTGGAAACAAATCGATGGACTGCCAGGTCTCTAGGCTAATAAATAATCATCATCATCATCATCATCAAATATACCTAATAGCAACACCATGGGCTTATGTAGCACCTTCCTCACACTGGCAGGAGACTTTGCAATCCAGCTCTGTTAAAAGTAACACTGAATAAAACGTGTCCTTTCAAATTTGACTGTAAAAATATATTCTTTTCTCTCACAGACATGGGCAGTTTCAGCCATTAATCAACCAGCAGCAACAGAACTACACAGAGCTGCCAGCTCTTACTGGTTTGCTTGCATGTAACTAAGACCATCTGAGAGCATCTTCATGCCTAACTAGCTAGGTGACTTAGGAGAAAAACTAAGAACTTTACACATTCACAAAAAAGTCAGTGCAGCCACATAGCTGTAATTCATCCTAATTATTTCCCCTGCTACTGTGTGCATTAATGACCCTGGTATTAATTGGAGCACTGTCATTTATACCCATATGTACCAGATTGCTCATTAATACACTGTAAATTGTAACATGGTGTTTTTCAGCTGCTCTGTATCACTGTGTATTTAAAGCTGTTACAGTGTAAGTGTGCAAGTGAGAGCGATCCAGAATGTGTCTCCAGCCCTGACGTTTTTCTGGAAAGGCAGGTTGACAAAGCAGATTTAGAACATTCAGTTTTACACCGTCGAATCTCAGATATTCACCCTCAGTTCTGTTTGAAGTCCCCAGACCTACCACCTACTGCTTTCTTCTTTCCAGCAACCAGATGGATCCAGTTAAGTTTTCTCAGTTGCAAGATAAAGGACTGTCAAAGGCAATGCTCGTCCCAGCGAGGAACACCTCAAAATTCTAAAGCACCCGGTAAGTCTTCCCACCCATCACAAACACTCACAAGACATGGAACTGGTTGACACTGCATTCAAGTTTGCAGGCTTATATGGAACATGTTCATTTAGCTGTACATGGTGCCTGCTTTTACTCCTATCCTCTTTGTGCAGTGGGCACTGCAGGGTTCTGATTTAATTGAGCAGTTTGCTCAAACACAGTTCTGTGTAGACACGCACATGCCTTCCTTTTCCCGCATTATTTTCCGGTTGCCTCTGGAGAGTTGAAATCCAGAATGCCCCAGATTGTAGAGTTCCTATTGCTAAATGAGTTTCGTATTGAAGCTCAGAGATTCAGAGGAGGGTGCCAGAGATTGTCTGGGAAGATTATTATTATTCTAGACAAACCTAGATGCCCCAACCAGGATTGGTGGCCACGTTACACAGGGTACTGGGCAAACCCATAGTACGAGAACTTCACTGCCCCCGAGTGCTCACTGGCTAAGCAAACAAAGGAATGATTGTTCTCCTCACTGTATGGATGTGGTGACTTACAGGGACTTGCCCAAGACTGCGGGCAATCAGTGGGAGACCTGGCAATTGAACCCAGACATGCTAAGTCCCAGTCCTGTGCTTTGGCCACAAGGCCGCCTTTCCTAGCTATCCTGAAGCAACATCTCCCACAAAACCGATGTGCAGAGCTACAACTGCCTCTCGCTCATGGAGGAGACCAGGTGGAGACCTTTTATTGGACCAACTTCTTTTGCTGAGAGAGAGAAGCTTTCGAGTTACACCGAGTTCTTCTTCAGGTCATGGTTCATGGGCACCTTTGACACCATCCAGTTCCTTCATACGCAGAATGCTTCCGCCAGATGTCTGCAGTCAAACCCATTATCTTTGCTGGTATGGGGCAGATATTCTGACTCAGATCCTCCTTTGTTAAGATAAAGCTGCCATCTGCAAGGCCCGCAGAGCAGAAGGCTTCCATGTAGGCCCTTTCAAACAACACGACAACTTGAAATCAGGCATTGGCTCATTCTAATCTTCTCCCACTTTGATGACTTTAGATCTATATTAGCACAAGATGTTTTTAATCTCTTATATATGGCATTTTGTTTTCCTTTAATCACACAAGGTGGGCTTAACCAGGAGAACATTATACAATTCCCTCCTGCTGTGTCTTTGTAGCTTGATAGTTGCACATGCTAACGCTCAATTACTTGTTATACAGTGTCTAATATTTTCTGTAGTAAAGAGAATTTTATTATCACTTAACATATTGGTGAAAGAGCACAAGTTAGCTAATTGAATATATAATAAATACAGGCCTATACTTCAGCTATTGACTACTTCAGCTGCTAGCTTGAAGTACTGATAGACAACGTGCAGATTGTGGAGCCACGCTACACCAGGCTCTATTTTTAATAATGGGGACTACTTGTTTTTAAGCACTTCAGGGGGGAAAAATTCAACTGCTAAATGAACGAGGTGTGTGTTTGTTCCATGGAGGACGTGTGTGGAGGGGCCAGTGGGGAAATGGGGAGTAACTACAGCCATACTACAGAGAACACACACTTTACAAGTGCTGTATATTTTATCCCGTATTTCATAATTACATGAACAGCAACCAAACCAACTCTCTACATTAAAGGAACGTTAAGGTTGAGTGCTGGATTTTGCAAACATTAGGAAATGCCAGAGTTAAAGTTGCTTGTGCAACCCAAGAGTTACCCTGAGGCTTTCATGCAATCCCCCTTCCCATCCCTCCTCCGGCACACGGTGCCCACTAGCCATGTTTCCTACCTCCCACCTGGAGCTGCAGACCTTCTCTGCCTCAGAGAGGCCCCCAAAGCACCTTTGGGGTGTTGGGTGCCCTGCATCCATCACTGCTGGGAACTTTAGTGGGGAAAGAAGAAGGTCACGGACAGGCCCCAGTTAACTATAATGGAGGCAGCCCTGTGCCTGCGGCTTCTCCCTCCACTCACCAACAGGACCAGGCAATGTCCCTACCCCTGGAAATGATCTTCCTCCATCTTCTCCCAGCTGCTCTCAGCACAACCAGGGTCCTGAGCTGTTCCAAGCTGCACCTTGGTAATGGGTAGAGTCCACACTCCATTGCATGTCAGACTCCGACGTGGCATTCAGGAAACAGTCAGCAGCAAACAGAACATCATGAACAGTCACGTCCTGAACCTTCGTCTTCACCTGTAGTCTGCTCAGGTTGAAGATCTTGCCCTCAGGCCGGTATCTGATGCCAATCCTGCTGTCACAGTCATGAAAGGTATCTGCAAGCACGGCACAGAACATCATCCTGAAGAGGGCTGGGGCCAACACGCAGCCCTGCGTGACTCCATTGCATATGTTCCTGGAGCTAGAGCTTTGCTGGGATGCCGTGTCCTACAGCAGGCTGAGTTCAACAGGATTTCCAAGGTGCAGTGAGATGTCTTCACTCATTGTGGTGTCCTGCATGCATGAGCACGCTCATTTTCCTCAACAGAAAACCTACACCACATCGGGGTGAGACATTAAGCGTCCCTCTTCTCCTATTGTAATACTTCAGCATCTAAGGAGACGTTGTGGCATTGCAGTAGTATGGTGACAGTCATCTATTTCTCTCTGTGATGGGGTATATGCCCCCCACAGGTATGACAAGGGATAAACTGGAGTTAGAGAGCTCAATGAAGGCATCTGGTTACACCTGGAGGGTAGGCCAGCCCTAGTTACAGCTGGGTCCAAGCTGGGAGATGAATATGAAGAGAGGGAGTCTGGATAAAAAGAGGTCTGATGGGTCCAAAAAAAAAGAAAAAAACGGAGGAGGAGGGACAGCATATTCTATACCCGACTTAGATATTAGTACCTCTAAACAAACTCATCTGACTGTGTAGCTGTCATGACAGCTGTACTAGTAGCAATGCTGCTAGCGTAAAACTGGATCTGGATCAATGCCCAGCAGCAGTGGTCATTTTTTCAGACCCAAGGGTGTCTCCGTATGCAGAAGTGAAGGAGGGTCCTGGAGGAAGCCCAGATAGACACTGGCCTGGGATCCTTTCCTGAGTAAAGGAGTCTGGCAAGCGGCCGGGAGAGACTTGGCGTGGCTACTGGGGTGGAGCGAGCTCTGGGCAGAGCCCTGATAAAGAGCAGCCTCTGCAGTGCCAGGGAATGCCTGGCAGCCGTTCAGTTGACCACGGGGGGGTGAAGGTCGAGCCGGAGGCAGGACGAGGTGAGTTTAAGTTTATACTTTTGGTCTGGGATTTATTGGGGAGTCTGGGGGGAGCCCTGTGTACAAAACGAGGAACTTGGAGAGGCCTTGTGAATGGGCCAGCTGCCTCCTGAGGCCCCTCTTTTCCGCCCCCCACATTGCCTGAGGTTACTCTGCAGGTGCCCTGACTCAGTTTCTCTCTTCTTCAGCTCAGGGCCCCTTAAGCAAACTTCCAGCACAAACTCTCCCCAAGTTGAGCAGCTCCCCTCTCGGGGGCTGGATGTACGGCAATAACCAAAATATTCAACAGGGAGGTTCCCAAATCCCCAGCAAGCCCATGCTCCTCGTCTTCCTGCTGGAATCTCCCAGGCCTTCCCTGCCAGGAGCCCTTCCCCCTGAAAACTCAGGATCCTGCTGGAGTCTGCTACTCCCTGCAGACTCTGTAGGCAGGCAGGCAGGCAGTCTCTCTCCCTGAGCATCCCCCTTTCTCTGCGGCTCTTTCTAGCAGCACCAGTGACTCCAGACCCCGTTTGTTCTGCTAATTAAGCCCACTCCCCAACCCAGAGGTGGCAAGCAGGGCTAACTGAATGGCACTGGCCCTTGAAGGGGCAGGCCACCCATTACAAGCCTGCTGACAGGCGACAGTAGGAAGAAGCCCATGGAGGCAGCAGCCAGGAATCTGGTGACATGACCCTTCACAGCCTGTCCTGGGATCCCTGGGCTGGAACCCACCCAGCACAGAGATCGGGCCTGCTCTCCCCTGCCAGCCATTGGCGAGGTAGCGTGGAGCCCCTCAGAAGGGGAAAGGACGACTGAGAGCCCTGGAAGAACCCCTGACCCGGAATGGAGGGCAGCCGACCGGACGGAGGGGTTGGACCTTTTTTTGTTGGACTTTTTGTTACCCTGGAAGCGGTGGGACCCGGCTGGAGGGCTGGAGCGACCGTTGGCATGGGGCACTGGAAGGGGAGAGACTGCTGCACCACACCCAGCCGCAAGGGGGGCTCCAACGGGCACTCGACCCTTTGACTCTCCCCAAAAGGGGGAAGCGTGTCGCCAGCGTCCTGTGCGACCTTCCGCAGCACGGGGGTCCTAGGATCACATCCCCGTGAAGAGAGCTTTCCGTGGAAAGAGGGCCTGCTGTCCGGGCCTAGCATCCCACTGGCCTGCTCAGCGCACCGCTGCCTTTGTCTCTCTATTAACAGCCCAGCTTCATTCTACCTTCTGAAACAAGTCTAGCCTTTCAGTCCCCGCTCTCTGCCCTTCCCGTTCTCACCCTGATCCTCTTCCAACCCAGAGACCACAGTCTATTGATGGCTAATGTCTCCGACGCTGAGCCAGGAGGCGGATCAGTTACCCCAACCAATAATAGCTCCATTTACAAAGGATCTTTCAGCAGATGCAACGTGATCCTAAGCCCATGACTTTCCCAGTCCATTCACAGGTTGGCCTTAGCTGTTCCCCTCATTAAAGAAATGCTCCCAGCCAGCCGCATGTGCTATACCTTGACCGCCCACATGGAAATGCAGACTGTACGTGGGATGGAAGAGGTCTTTTTAAAAAACCTTCTCTATGGTGGTTTGGGATGCGTTCTTACCAATGCAGGTTCACGGAGGACGTACCGCAAGTTGTGGTTTTGGTCGTGTGCAGCCTTATTCTAAATCCCAGAGTCCAGGGGCTACCAGGAAACAATCACCATTGAAATAAGTGTCTTTGTTCCACAGCTAGACAATGCTCATACTAATGCTAGACAATGAGGGTGTCTCTGATGTCAGCAGGTGACGTAGTAAAGTGACTGGCAATGAGATCAAGTGTGAGACCATTAGAAGATTTTCTCCCTTTCCCTTTCCATGAAGTTTTTTCCTTCTCGGCTTTCTGATCATTTCGCAGATCAGGTCATTTCTCAGATCAGGTCATTGAGTATGATACTCAATGACCTGATGCATTCTGGGGTACCCACCACCACTATTCCATTAGGCCCCAAACATCAGAACATTTTGTATTTTAAGCACATACTTAAGCACTTTGCTGAATTTGGCCTTAGTGAGGAATATGAAGCTGCCTCATCAATATGACATAGAGAAACTGATACCAGTCCGACATTTTAAGAAAAACTAAGAAAGTAAAAAAAAAAAAGAGGTCCTATTGGCTAAAGGATTGACAAAAAGCAAGAGATTGTCAAATATACTGATGGGAAAGAAAGACACCAGATAAAATTAGGATACATTGCGCTGCAGACTCAATAAAGGAGGAGCCACTTATTTACAAATATATTTATTAACAAATACATTTATTTGATCCAGTTTAGCCATCTCTCTTAGGAGAGAAATGGGATTTGAGACACACTACGAGTCAATTTCAGTGCTGACTGTGAATAGGAAAGAGTAGGTCTAGGCTGTATTAAGGGGGCTGTAAATGATTTTTAAAAACCTGAATTTAACAAATGCGAGTGGCTCGGAACAGATGGGATACAGGCTGGGGAGCCATAGAAATTAGCTGCAAAAAGAGTGAAAACTCGACTGCTAGAGTTTGGCATGTCTCAGACGCTGGGTGGGATTTTGGGAATGCAAGATGGTTAATTTTGTTTCAGGCTTTAGAAACAGGAATTACCAGTTTATTAGCCTGACTTCTCTCCCAGGTAAAATTCTTGAAAATATCAATGACTCAATTACTGAGCCTCTAGGGCAACAGAAAGGAGGTGAGATAGACAACCTTTGTGACAAAACAAACGAGTAACGCGGTTGATATAATTTATCTGCATCTCAGTTAAGGCAGTGACCCAGCGTTGCACCACGAACTGACTGGAGAGGTATAGTCTGGGTAACAATGATATACAGTGGATGAACGATTGGCTTTGCAGACAGGACAGAAAGGATTATTATCATCGGCTGCGTTACATCAGATTGGGAAGATGTGCTAAGCGCAGCAGCATCAGCAGCAAAGCAGCATTTCCAGCTACAAGGCGGGAGCTGCTGTAACCAAATGCTACGTTATGGGATGGGGACTCTAGACAGTGAGTGGGCTGGGTGAGGAGGTGGCCCAGGAATAAAGAAATGGGCCAGTACTTGGAGTTCAGAGTGAGAGGAATGATTACCGAGAAGGACCTTCATGGAGGATAGGTCCATCAATGGCTTTTAGAAGCATAGGGTCAGAAGGGACTGCAAGGGGCATTTCGTCTACCCCCCTGCCAAGATGCAGGATTTGTTGTGTCTAAACCATCCAAGACAAATGGCTACCCAGTCTCCTATTGAAAACCTCCAGTGAAGGAGCTTCCATGACCCCCCAGGCAGTCTGTTCCATTGTCCTGCTGTTCTTACAGGTAGGGATTTTTTCATGAGATTTAACCTCAATCTGCTGGGCTGTAGCTGGAACCCATGGCCTTGTCCCTTGCCCTGCCCTCTATGGCAAGAGAGAACAACTTTCCTCCATCTTTTTTATTAGCCAAGATGGCCAGGGATGCGAATCCATGCTATGGTGTCCCTGAGCCTCTGATTGTTCTGTTCATTCCCTCGGAAGCACATGGAATTGGGCACTGTCGAAAGACAGCACACTGAGCTAGTTGGACCATTGGTCTGACCCAGTGTGGCCGTTCTTTCGCCACACACAGTGCAGGCAAGTGCAGAAGGAATGGGAAGCAGATTCTTATCTCATCAGAAGCTGAGAGGAGGAGACAGGAGTTGGTTTGGGTGGCATTCCTTGAAATAGAGAAATTCCCAGTGACATCAGTGAGCGTGTTACTCCTTGAAGGATGGCAGAATATTACCCAAATGGAGTTGGTGTGCGGGGTGAGGACGATGTAGACTAAGAGCCAGAACACTCAGGAGTTGAGGACTGTGTCTTCACAGCTTCTAGTTTTAATCTAACTTAAATGTTAATTGTCCAAACCAATGAATTTGTATATTTCTGACAGGCCTGGCCATCTATAACTGGAAGCTTGTCTGCGTGAATGAAAATGCTTTTGACCTTTACTATCAAATGGACTTTGAATAAGGAGAAATCGGGTTGGGGAATGATGGAAATTGATATTTTTCCCTCTTGCATGGTTTCCTTTAAATGTGTTTGCTTGAATAGGGCTATTTAAAGGGTTAATTCACAGGTAAGTGTTGGTGCTGAATGAATGGTAGAAAAGACAAAGCAAATATTTGTTTAAATTTGAAATCAAATTTTGATTTGATTGTGTCCTGAGCCATCGATTGATTGATTTGGATTTTTACAATCTATAACAAAAGAGCTCTCATCCAATGCTCTGGGCAGCCTGGAACATCTCTATAACATATACTAAACAAATACAGAGACCCTCAGTCCCACTGATCAGCGCAAATAACCCAGCCACAATTAGAAATGGTTGACATTTTTGTCAATAAAAAAAGTTATTTTCTTTTAAAAATGGAGTTTGGATTTGCTAGAAAATGAATTATTTGTAGATTTTTTTCAAATAAAACATGTGGATTTTCATTGAAAAATCAAAACCCCAAGCATAGACATTTGGTTTTGCTTCGTTTTGTTTAAAACCAAAAAATTTGTCTTTGTTGCTTGTGTGTTTCAAGTAGCTCACTGGGTAAAGCCCAGTGATCCTACCAGCCATCTTGGGATTATCTGTCCGTCCCATATCTCAGATGTTGTCCAGATAGGGTTGTAATTGTAGGCCTTTTTTCTCAGAGCCCTAGCCGGGTGATGTACCTTGCTAATATTCAGAATAAATACCTTTACGTCTTGTTTCATAGATCTGGGGAGGCGACTGGCAGCATATCACAGGCTGGCTCTACACCGAATACTAGTTTTCTCTTAGTTGTTATGTACATGTGTGTCACCCAGCCATGTGGGTATGCGACCAGGCCTGAGAATGCGTGAGTCATGTGTTCGCCCACACTCTCCCCAGAAGCTGGATTTCTTTCTGTTTGTGTTCGGTGGTGTGGAATAGACGTGTGATTGCTTGCCCTGGGAGTTCTCTGCCGGCGATGGGAAGATTCCTGCCTAGGAGTCATCTTCTGTAATACCCTGAAATTCTGCTTCCCATTTTTCTTTTATAGGCAGTGACTTATCTATCTCGGCGCTATTCAGAGCAACAAAGAGAAAGCATCCTTTTAGCTTTCCTGAGTTTTTGCAATTTGCTTTCAATCCTGAACACCGGTTGCTGTATGTCTGCCCAGTCCGTTCTTATGTGGAGATAATCCCATGACTTGATTTTCAAGTACTTTAGCGTCTAGACATGGGATTGCAATCTTTTGTCCTTCCCTGCTGCTCCCATTATTGATTTTGATAGCCCTTCAGGCACGGGCACCTTCTAAATACAGAAATGATTAGCGGTATTGTGCCTCTTCTCCACACTGTGTGAATGTAATATCTCCTGTAAGATGATTTTTGCTAAACTTTGCTTATTGTGCTTAACATGTAAATATTAAAAAAGAGAACAAAGTAGCGATACAGAGAGAAGAGCAAGGTACAATCAGCGTGCACCATGGAAGAAGAAAGAAGGATAAGGTCACAGTTAGGGGAGAGGGAAAGGGAAACTGCAAGCAGGACTGTAAGCTCTCTGGGGCAGGGACTCTCTGCCATGTGTCTGCAAAGTGCCCAGCCAACGGCCCTGAGCTTTGACTGGAGTGAGTTGACACTGCCATAATGCAAAGGGAGCAGAGGGAACTCTGACCGTGCAGCAAGACAAGGAGCCCTGATGAGAGACAGTGCTGCAGGGAACCCTTAACAAGTCTTGAATTACCTGTAAATATAAATGATGGTTGTTGTGTTAGCCCCGGGCTCTGCAGGCGGAGGAGGGAGGAATGACACTGATTGTTTAGAAATTGATGGGGAGTTGTGTACACTTGTTTAAAACATAGCACACTCTTCGGACTTCCCCATTCCAGGTGCAAGGAACGGGTGGCTGAAAGTCCTGTGGTGGTTAGTGGACCTGATCTGGAATGCTCTGGGTTAGCAGAGGCCTTTGGTTACAGGGATTGGCATCAGTGCCAGATCAGGCATGTTCCTCTCCTTCTCTGTGTACCCATGTGTCAGGATAACCCAATTAAGTCATTTACATTGAGGACCTGGAGATGGCAGCAACATATAATCACAGACATAAGCAGGGTTTACATGGTAATTATATATTCTATTTTTTATCAGTGCAACACAGACAGAAGATTATTTTATGCTTGATATCATCGTAATTTTTTATCCATTCCCCCCCTAACTTAAAAAGGATTAAGATTGGGCTTCTGGTAATAATTTTGGATATGCCAACTTCATACGTACCACACAGCATTGTATTAAACCAATTATTAGCTACTTTTGCTTATTGTTAGCACCATTTCTCCTCTTCGGGCTAACATCTGAAAAGTATCAAACCAGCTGCTTTGGGTCTTGCAAATATGCCAAAATATTTGTAAAGGTCTGTTTTAAAATAAAGCGTACTGTTCCTTTAAATTCCACAGGATAAACTGGGCTCAAGCAGATAGGCCGTGGAGAGAGGAAATACTCTGCCTGGCTTTGATCATTTTCCAAAGGAATTCCTAGGAGGTGAAGGCACCAGGTGAAACCATTTCATATCCCAAGACCTCATCTCAACTGAAACTACCATCTGCTTTTCATTTGCTCTTGGTCTGAGGCGCAGACTGATTGACCTCACAATTTACATCAATAATTGGTTTGTATCAATAAGTTTGCAAAAGGTTCTGACTGTCGCTGGGGGTGAAAATAGCTGATCAGATACTTGGCCAGTTCTGAGCAGCCTGCTGTCAGCCACTGTACTGCGAATTGCCGAGAAATGGGTGCTATGTCTTTGTTTATTGCTCGGAGTTAAACATAGTTTGTAGCTGACGTTCAGTTCAGATTCAGGCTGTCTGAGTACGAGCGCCCCGGGACAATCCAGATCTGTGATTCACTCGATTGCCCACGAGGTATTGATGACCGTGCCAATAGAAGGGAAGGGATGTTTGTCTGGCAGCAAAAATGTTCAGATGCAGGATCATTGACCTTCAACCATATCTTTGAATAGGGTACAAACCTGGTAATGGGCCTAATCCTTTGACACTTAACTCAGTGGGAGTTTGATTGTACTCTGCCCTCTACACGGGCTTCCTGTGGAATACTGAGCCAACTTCAAGGTCTTTATCCTTATCTTCAAGAGGCTCAGTGGCCGGGGCCCAGAGTATCTAAAAGAGCTTAAATCTCTGGGACGAGGACTGTGATCAGGAGCTGTGCTCCACAAACACGGGGTAAAGGTTGGCTGTGCCGGAGACAGGGGCTGGTTCTAGGTATGGAACAAACTTCCCCTGGAACTAAGGCCCCTCCTTTCTTCTCCGAACGCATGGACAAGACCTCAACACAACTCGTGCGCAGGCCTCTGGTACTGTGTGAGAGACAAACTAAGCATCACACGCGCAGCGACGCACGGTCATTCTCTTGCTCTCCTGGAGGGAGACACACCAGCAGACATCACAGCAGCCATAGAAACTGACAGGTGGCGTGTGAAGAGTCCTTCCCCAGCGGGTGCACCCTGGTGTGGTGCACAGCCCAGCTCCAGCTGGGCCCCTTTCTCTTGTTTGGGGGTGAGGACAGCATGGGCATGACCAGTGGATGCTCTCGGTGTTGCTTCTGGCACACCAGGGACACAGGAGCTGACAAAGCCACTGGACCTGCAACTCTGGACCTGCGCTATTGGGCACCGAATGGATCGACAGTGGCCCTGTAGCTTGTCTGCTGCACACCAAGCCATCAGGGACTTCTCACCTGTCAAGCATGGCTGCCTGGGCTCTCTAGAATGTAGCCATTGGCAAAGGACCCCGTAGGGTGGACGTGAGCAGAGCAGGAATTCTGAGGCGGGATTTGCTGAGCAGAGCAAGTCCTCAGCTCCTCCCGAACGAGGTATCTGTGCCTCCCAGTGCAAACCCTGACTCCCCGTTAGAGCAAGTGGCACCTAGCTGCCAGGCGTGTGTTCCACAGACTGGGGCCTCAATGCGTGCAAAACACACTTGTTGTTAAAGCAAATGTATAAAACTTCCCTCCCCAGATCAGTGTGCATTTCCAAGCTGCGCCAGCCAGCTCTGGGCAGCACCACTGAGACACTTGCCTACAAATAGGCGACCCTCAAAGATGACATTCATTTTAACTAGTTCCCTATTAGTGGAAAATAACGAACATTGTTCTCCCTGTTTGGCACCAGTAGGGAACCAGTGCAGATTAAATGAGCTGATGGTTAGGAATCAAAGATTAACAGACTATCAAGGAGTAATTTCTTCGCCACATGAATTAGCAAATCCTGGGTAATTACTGTGGACAGAGCAAGGCAGGTTCATTTTACTAGGGCAGTTAAGAATAGCCTGGAATAATGATAGTGTCTCTAGAGCGAGCGGCAATGCTGAAGTTAAAGCTGAAAAGTCCATTTCACTCTCAATTCATCATCTTAGCTGCTCATAGTTGCCCTAAATATTTTCCTTGGGGCTGAAATAGATCGACTGGTACATCCATTTATTTATTATTTTTTGGCAGATTTAATAAATTCCACTTTGCAGTGCTTGAATCACACAGTTCTGACAAGAGTATGCACCACACCAAAATTGTCTGCCCTGACTCTTACCCTAAGGTAATTGTTTAAAAACCAAAACATCTCCTAAAGTTAAACTGGGCCCAGCTCCTGATGCTTACTGAGACTTGGAAACAAAACCTGACCACTTGAAAATGCTGTCCAGAACATGTGCAGTGCATCAGTCTGCTTAGCTACAGAAACATACACCATTCTCTGCACACCGGGGACCCACTGGCTAGCTAGCCTGCACCCCAGATGCCCACGGCCTCCTGTTCTAGCTTGTTTCTGCTTTAGGGATCATTTTCTTCTTGTTCAGATCCCAGGGTGAGGTTCTCTGGCCTCTGTTCTGCAGGAGGTTAGATCAGATCATGGCCTGGTAAGCTATGGAATCTGAGTTTTTTTGCTGAGATTTTTTGAAGTTTTATGCATAACCTATGGATATAAACACTTTTAATGAATGGCTCAGGGCAAGACCCTACCTTCAGTCTGCCCACAGAATTCCCAGCAAAGCCAATGGGAGCTCCTTCCACATCCAGGAGGGCAGAATTTGGTCCATAATTGCTTTTTGTATCAGGGGTGTGGAAAATTTCATTAAAAAACAAAAAGTTTGTAGGCAAGCTGAATGTTTCTACATGGGAATCCCCACCCTCCTAGATAACATACAGCCAAGCCACTAACACACCAGTAGCTGTTTAGAAAAGAAAAATGCACCACTGATTTGTATCAAAAATTGATGGGCTGGGGTAGGAGAGAAAGAACTCAGGCGATCTCTTTGCATATTATTTACTCTGGACATTATCTCACCGTAGGATGCAGTTTTACCCATCCGTGTTTCCTGCCATTGGAGAAAGGCTGCAGCATCATTAAAAATAGACGCATCAAAGATTATTTACATTTCAAGAATAGCTAAGGTCCTTAAAGAAACTTCCATCATCCTTTAAAGGCTCTTAGTCAAATGCTGTTCATTATTAAAGCCTGCTGGCTTTATTTCGCCTAGGACTACAATTATATATTTATGAGGCAATCCGCAATTGGAAATTTCCCTGTAATGGTAACTGGAGCTTGGCATCGAAATAAAATGAACACCATTCAGAAAGTATTGTGGTCATTGGGGTGGATCAAGTGTGCTAATAGCCCACCTAACGGCAATTAAGTCAATTAACCATTCAGACATATGCTGCTCCATTTCCCTGCCTAAACAGCCTGGTGCATCTGTGAAATTTGTGCAACTTATTTATGGTGTAAGCGGCTGCTCGTCATTATTAACCAGGGGAACCAGAGAAAATAAGGGAGGCTTGTAAAAAATTAACTACTGCAGCAAAAAGATCTGCTAATTGCCAACTCCCCTCGCCCCGTGGGGAAAGGTTTGGCTTTTCAATTTATTTATGTATTTATTGATTGTCATTCCAATACAGTGACAAGCACTGTATGGAATTATTTGCATATGCAGATGAGATAAGTAAAAGTTATCTTCATTAGCAGCTTCTTGTTTGTGCAGCTTCACCTGGAACATTTCTGTTGTCAGAACTGTCCGGGCGAGAGCATCAGTGCTTAGGCAAGAGAGGCTGCGACTGGCTGGGGAAATGATTGGTGGGAGCAAAGGGAGGGTGTCAGTCACACAGAACAGTTCTGTTTACGTACGTGCACACAATGACAGTGCAAGCCTGCACAGCCTGTGGTGAGCCAGGAACATCTGGGCTTACCGCCGTGTGGTTGCACACCTGTTTTGCAAAGCCATGGACATGGAAGGAGGCTGTGGCTATTAAACAGCATTTCAGAGCCATGAGCTTAGACCGAGCCCTCTGCCTTCACACACACACGTGCTGACGCTGCCAGGCCCAGCCGCCCACCAACCCACACACGCCTCTCATATTTCCCCCCACCTCTCTGGTTACGGCCTTCTGCAGAGCCCTTCTGAATGGCTCAGTCTACAATACGGGGCTCCTTTCCTGTGAGCTTAGGAAGTGCAGCAGACCTCGTGAGCTGCCTGGGAAGGCCACACAGGGATTCTCTGGCAGAGCAGGGCTTGAATCGGGATCTCCTGAGACTACAACTGGGAGACAGTTTTCAAACTTTTTTTTCAACAAACTCCCCCGCACAAATGTGGATTGATTGAAACGTTTCTCAAATTTGTGTTGAATTCCCTGAATTGTTGCAGTCAAGGAAAAAGCCTCCCAAAAATTCTTGGAAAAAATTAAAAGGCTGCATTTCGACATTTTCAAAACAAAATGTTTTGTTTTATTCCATTCACAATGACTTTTTGTTTCTAAATTCAGTTTCATTCAAATATTTTTTACATCAGGGTTTTGCCTTGAAAACAAAACGAAATATTCTGACTTTTCATTTAAAAAGAAAAAAGAAAAGAAAAGAAAAGAAAAGAAAAATGGATTGCTTGGAACAGCCAGCGAGCAGGAAAATCCACTTGGCTAACCTGCGAGTGGGCATGTGAGACTCAGGAATCGGGGCTTCCCTGCACTCAGCACATCCCTGGCCCTGGCCCCAATTCAGCCGCAGTGTAACCCCTTTGATTCCAATGGACTCGCGCAGGGATGAATTTGACCCCTTCATCATGCCAGCCCCTGCTTTGAAATACGTTACAGTGGTGGATTATTCACACCGCAGTGGTGCAGCAAGTCTCCAGGCAGGGCTGGCCCAGTCCCGCATGTGCTAGGCACAGTACAAATGTGCAGGAAAAGACAGCCTCTGCCCTGCAGCTCTTACGGGCTCAGTTACGGTGCATCGCTGCCATTTTACAGACAGGCTCTCTGAGCAGAGCTGTTTAAGGTGCAATACTGGAGCTAACCCTTCAGACCTGGTGCTACCCCAGAGCCAGCCTCACTAATAAAACAAGCCAGGGGATTAGTGAGCATTTAGAATCTCAAGAATGGCCTTAAAAAATCTCCTCCTCCTTGGCATTTCAGATCCTTGCCCTCTGTCCCGATGAGGATGTTACCAAGTTTTGTTAAGTGCCTGCTTTAGCGAACCCTGTTAACGTTACCCTCGCCACATAGTGTATGGGGGAAATCTACCGTAAATATAGGTAAATAGAGATTGTAAAGCTAAATAACAATAGCAGTGTGGAGAAGCGATAATGTACTCTATTTACTGCAGCCCCATAAAAGGCTGGTAAAAGATACTGCACCTTTAATGACTTACTTTTTCCCTGGCAGCCGGCACTCACAGTTAGTGAGCGAAGGATGCAGTGACACAAAAAGCTTACAGATAATTAAATATTGATTTTTGTTTTCTAATCCTATATAAAAATTGTCCTGGGTCTCCCAGTGGTCGTTTCATCTCACTAGGATGGAGGGGGGAGGGCGATTAACCCTGTTTGGTTTCCAGCTCTTGTAGAACAAATAAAAAGGGAGACTTGGAAAATGGAGGTGACGGCTCTGGAACCTCGGAGACAGCAGCTGCTGCCCTTCGCCCTCTTCTTCCAGCCCAGCCCTGCCCAGAACGTCAGGCCTGGGAAGGAAGCCAGGGCAGAATTTGGGATCAGAGCTGCTGCTGCTTCTTTTTTTTTTTTAAAAGCTTCACATTTTGTGCCTGGAAAGATGCTACGGGGCTTCTGGCATTGCACCCCCAAGCAGAGAGCCATGCACCCCATGCACAGATGGGTGCATACATTAGCCACAACTAAGCGCTGGGACCAAACAGTCCAAACTGAAGGGCCGGGTGTGTATGTTCCTCTGTATCTGGAGCATTGTTATAACAGCGGGACACAGCAGGTGCCTGTCGCTTTAAGCGCAGAACCTGCTTCCGGCCAGAAACATCTTCTTCCCTGTGTTCTGTCTGTTTCCTTCCCGGTAGGTTTCTCCACCTCTGTAGTGCCTCTGGTGCGTACGCACGGTGTGTTAGTGTGCTGCTCAGTGCGTACACCCCACTATGTGCTGGACACAGCACCATTACCAGGACTGTTCCGATCCCAGCGAGCGTACAGCGAGCTGAAAAAGAAACAGAGAAACACCTGCTGTGTTAGGAGGACCAGGGAAAAGGCAGCATTAGGGGCATGTGCTCTGGCTCAAATATTGGCCATCATTTATTGTGGGCTCGGGAGGGAAGTGAGTCCTTCCTAGGGACTGGCATTGGCATTTTTCTACAAAAAGTTTCTTTTTTGGAAGATGCTGATTGGTCAAAACTGAAACTTTCTGCAGAAACATATCGGTTTTGATGAAACTTTCACCAGGAAGATTTCTCAGGCCCGGGATGGAATTGCTGGTCCAAAAGAGGGAGCCAAAGTGAGCTTTACCTGGAACAGCCCAGTGGTTCAGGCCCACTCATGGGATGTGCAACATGCAGGTTCACATCCCTGCTCTGCGTGATTCAGCACAAAGCCCCCAGCTAGCCACAGGCCCGGGGGTCCCAGTACACGAAGCAGAGGAATTCCCTTTTCCACAAAAAGGACATTCTTGTTTTCCACCCATCCCGGCTGGAATGAGGAGAGAGGGGCGGGGAGGTGTGGAAGCAGGAGGTCGTCCCCTGCACGGACAGAGTGGGCAGAGGAGAAAGAAGGGTCTGGGAGGCTGGTGCCATTGGAGAAGTGAAGGGGTGAGGGGCACAGACCATGAGACACGTTCCGAGACACAGGCCAGCGTGGGCCTTGGAGGCGAGGAGGAGATGATTAAACTTGATACAGTGTGCAAGAGGAGTCCGGCGGGGCAGCATGGTCTGCCCGACAGATGAGGAGGGTATTTCTGGGTGGACTGGTTGCTATGCACCCTAAAGAGGGATTGCTGGAGCCTGGTTAGGTGATGACTCAGCCCCGAACGCCTGTATTAGCTGCTTGGACAGAAAAGAAGGAGAAGTTGTTCAGAGTTGTGGAAAGAGTAGCAGCATGATCGGGCAATGGTGTGTGGGTGTGTGTGTGTGAGAGAGAGAAAGCGCATGCAGACACACTGCTACTCAACAAGCAAAAGAAGTATTAAAATAATAACCGGCTGAGTCTGCCACGCATGGTGTTTTCTATCACTATTGGGAAAGCAATTGCCTTCAGCAAAGATCTATTTCCGAACTTGCTCATTTACAAACATGCAGTAAATACTGTGTACACAGTATGAAACGGAACAACCCCACCGTTATACAATAGAGTCACTCATTCACAAAATGAAGCCAGGTCCGCCTTTTGCAGTTATCTTTTCAAAAGCAGCACACAGCATAACTCACACTGTTTACAGACTCAGGATGCAAGCAGATCACATTGCTTTACATAATTCCTTGCCTTTGGTAAATTGTCCCTTTTCTGAAAGCCGAGAATATTGATTCCCCTCGTTTTCCAACACGGTATATAAATGAGGCCATTGCTCTAACGTGCTGGGTGAGTCTTATTGTAGGGAAAACAGCAAAAAGTCTTCCTGAAAAACTACATGCACCATTTACTTAGAAATCTTAAATATTTTACTTGCAAAAATCTGTAGACACTATGCTTTCCATACTAAGTACAGCAAGTGTGTGCTCAGCCCCTGCTCACCCAGGCATGTGGGATCAAGCAAAAGAATGAATCAAAGGGCACCCTCACTTCATGGGATCATATCCATATACCAGCAGTAAGGAGAGACTAGTTTCGGCACCAGTTACAGCATCTTCTTGTGTGTGACTCTGAAGTTTCCTGTCTACCAGTGTATCTGCACCGTCTTACCCTTGGAATGCTCTTCCTGGATCTGCTCCCCAGGCCACCTTCTCCACCCCCCCCCCCCCCCATTCAATCCCTCCTAAAAACCCACTTCTGCCCTGATCCCATGTGGAGCAAGGGCGAGGTCAGGCAGCAACAACGCACTGAGCAGCACCTCTCGAGACGTCCATGCTGCAATGAGCAACCACAAGACCTGCCCTGGTCACTGCCCCTGCCCGCCCCTCTCCCCTGGATGTCTGAGCCACAGCTGCACGCTTTCGAGGCTCATCGTTTGGAGCGGGGCCGCTCTCACTTGGGCAGCACTTCCTTAGCAAACCTTGGGCTGCGAATGGGGGAAACCTGGGAATTTTGAGAAACTTTGTATTTTGTCCCTGCTGCTTCACTCGCTTGGCTTCTAACCCAGACTGCGCTTTTACGTTTACAATAAAATCTGTCTTACAGCCACGGTGATAGATGCACGGGAGTCTCAATGGACTGCCTCCCCTCTCTATCTCCAGCAATCCTCCCTTCTCTTTCCAATCTGCCAAAACACTAGCCCGGGCTCTGGCAATTTCTCACTTGAGTTACCGCAATCACTGCCTCTCTTCCCTCCCCGGCTCATGTCCAGTCCACCCATAATACTTCTGCCATGATCCTCTTCCCTCGCTCTGTCTGAGCATGATTTTTCTTCCCAAGCATCTCTCCTTCTGCTCCCTTCACCCAGTCACAGCTGTGTTCCTTCTCTGCCCCTGCCCATAGTGCATGGAGCTGCCTGTCAGTTAACAACCCCCCAGCCTCCTTCCTCTCATCCTTCACAAATCTCAGGTGTTCCCGGCTAGATGACCTCCCTACACACAACCTGCTGGGGCCTTTTCACTGATCCCTCCTTGGCACATGGATTCTCTTTACAAGTCAGTTCCTCACGGGCCATGCGCACCTTTTTCTGGGCAATAAATATGCAGTTGTAACAATAAAGGTTACTGGCTTCTTTCATAAAAGTCTTGGGTAAAGCCACATTCCTACGGGCACTCCTCACCTTTGCTTTAGTCAAGCAACAGAAGATGATAAACTAGGAAAAATGGCAGGATCAAAAGCTCCACACAAAGCGCACGAGCTGGTTAATGAACATCTCCATTACAGCGGGGAAACTGATTTTATCAGGAAGTAAAGCACGTTGCTCTGGCACTAACTGAGCTTACAATAGTAACGTGTAACGTGTGTGCGAATGAACGTCCTGAGTGCTCCTCTCTGTGTGTAACACCAGGCCATACGCCACCTGTTTAGATCTCATTCTCAAAGACAAGCCACACAAAGAGGAGGAACCAAGAGTGTTAAACAGTAAAGTGCATAATTGTAAATGAAGTGTCTGGGAACACTGTGAAAGCGGCGCCTGGTAATCTCATTTAGTGTGTTCTGAGCAGTTGGAGTGGAACAATTTCTCAAGGCAAGCTGCATGTTCGGGGGAAAGACGGAGGAAAGGAAACAGCGGGGGAGACTTCAGTCAAAACACAGTGATGAGCTGGTTTGCTTCTTGAGTGCATCAGGCTGCGATCAGATGGGCCGAAGCTGGGCAGCTGAGTGCCACCGGCAGGGCCAGAGAGAGACTGAGACACTCTCCTTCCCCCAGAGGTGGGGGGAGCGGCTCCGGTGCGACTCTGAGCATGGAGTGGAGCCACCTGGCCCTGGTGGTGTGGGTGTTCTTCTATTTATATCCCCATAAACACTCCAGCTGATGCTACCATGTAGGTGCCAATCTGTGATAAAGGCCTCTGCTGCTCCAGCCTCCAAATCTTGTGTAATCCGTTCCTTCTGACATCAGGTGCAAGCAAATCATTACCGCCCACCATATGGACTTGGCAGCGGGAAATGGGGCCTTCACAAAACGCTGGAGCGTCTCGGTTTGGCTGGTACTTGGGGAAAAATACCCATAAGCTATGGCCTGGAATTCCGTGGGGGATGGGGAATCTCCGTGTCTGTTTTATTGCCTTCCCCACTGATGCAATCCTGCAGCAGGAGAGCATGCCTCGGCTCGGTGGAAGAGCGCGGGGCAGTTTCGGATGGAGCAGCATGTTGTGCCTCTGGTGCGCACCTGGAGAGCAGCTGAGGCCAGGGTCCCTGCGGATCCCTACCTGGGCACAGCGCCCTGTTGGCAAGGGACATTCATTTCAGGTATCAGAGGTGATTCCTGAGAGCCGGTGTACATCCTCGCCGCAGAGTCATGGGGATGCTCTTCAGAATCATCTGCCTAGCCTCAGAGAGCACAAACTATCCATGTGCTCATGGTCACTGCTTGGTTCTGGACTACACTGGCTCTGGAAACACCTGGAGATGGGGGAAGAAACTGACTAGGTTAGCTTCAGGCGCTGGAGGTTTCTAGGCATCTCCGAATGAGACCTGCGTGCGCTGGTGTCAGCCCAGATGCCCCTTGCAGTGTGAGGTGCTGGATGCAGTTCCAGCATCCTGGGAGTTGCATAAAGATTCCAATGACCCCTTCCCACCCCCAGTTGTCTTATACAAGGCTCTGCACGATTCCCCATCTCCTGCCACAGGTTCTGTCAGCCTGTCACCTGGTCACCTCCCTTTGTGCACAGATTGCCCAAGTAATCTCACCAGTGTCCGGGGCTGCTAAATTGCCCTGGTTACAGCACCTGTGAATTTGTCCCATGACTCATGCCTTAGTTGAGATGCGAGTTTAAATGCTAACAAACAGCTATTAGCGGCACTCGGCAAAGCTAGGCTTGGCTCTTCACTTACCGCATCAGCGAATAAAACAATCACGGGCGTAGGCAGCATCGTCAGTCCCTGTGCTCTCACCCCTGCGTTCACGGACCGTGCAGAACATTTTCCTTCCCTGCCCCACTCTCACAAACACCCACCACCTTCCCTCCAGGCCTCTCCCAGCTGACTGCAGGAGACACCTGCCCCCTCGTGGTCCCCCCAGTGCGTCTGCTCTCTTCCCTGAGAGCCAGGTCTGTGACAAGTTCCAGAGGGGTCGCTGTGTAAGTCTGTATACAGCAAGAACGTCTGACGAAGTGGGTTGCAGCCCACGAAAGCGTATGCCTGCAGAAATTAAAGGGGTTAGTCGTTAAAGTGCTACAGGACTCTCGAGGTGTGTGACAGAGCGCCAGGAACTGTTGTGAGGGAGAACGTGAAGGTCAGGAGCAGCCCTGATGGAAACTCCCCTGCTGACGGGCTGCTTTATAGCGGAGTGACATTGCCCGAGTATTTCTCTGATCATCAGTCATACTAGGGCAAGGCTGGGACCTTATTGCACGGCTCCTGCCTTATTTCCCTTTCTCGCCTTTGCCCTGAGCCCTTCCCCACAGGCTCTCTGGAGACTCGCCCAGCTCAGATCTTCCTCCTGCGAGGAGCGCACTAGCTCCTAGCGGTGCTTTCCCAGCATGCCCCTTTCCCCCTCAGTGCACAGCTCTGAATCCTGTCTGGAGATGCACAGCTGTCTGCTGCCCACCATAGGCCCCCTCCAGACCACAGCCGGGGCCGTGTCACATGCAGCCGAGTTCCTCCATGCTTCTCTGACGCACAGAGCGGGGGCCATGCAGCTGTGTGCATGCAGAGCCGCTCATGGGTCAACGCCACTGACCTAGCCACTCCGGCGCACAGCCACGGCACCGCAGAAATACGTTCTGACCTCTGCGGTGGCTGGTTGGGGCATTCAGGGAAAACGGGGTGCTATCTCATGCTGACCCCACGGCCGGTGCCCCTGGGAAGGGGTTGGGGGCGTCTCTCTCCAGCGCAGTGCCCTGTGGCAGGTGCCGCGCAGGAGCTGGGGAGCAGGTGGACTGGCTATCACGGGCATGGAAGAACGGGGTGAGGGCCTGGTTACATCCTGCCCATTGTGATAGTGCAGTGCCTCTGGGCAGGGTGCGTCCGCATGGCTCAGAACGGCGTGGTAGCCAGGTAGCGTGTGCACGGGGGATCCCATGGGGGGGATACGCCACTAACGAACCGAGTCCAGCTCTGCAGTGCAGCTGGGCCCCCTCGAGCAGCGCTGCCCATGTCCTCGCCTGCTGCCCGAGCAGCAGCAGCACATCCCTGGGCGCTTGTCACTCTCCGAGCCTTGTCTATGCAGCGAAAGCATCAGGCATCCATCCGGGCCGGCGCGTGCTGGCGGAGCAGCAGCCAGCCAGTCTCCCGGAAAGGGTAGGCGGGCTGCTCTGATGCTCCCACCCAGCCTTGGCCGTTAGAGACTCCAGAAACCCTTCGGGGGAAGCAAGACATCAGGCCAGAGCAGACCAGCAGCCGTTACAGCCCCCTTCCTCAGAGCTGACGGGCGCCGCCATCTCAAGGCCTCCGCTTTCCAGGCCCGGATTACCTGGCACCTGGGCTGCCCTTGTGTGGGCAGAGATTAAATGAGCAATTCCACTGCAAGCAAAAGCCAGGGGGAGAGGGACGTGGCTTCTCCCATCTCATTTTACTATCATTTGGTTGCATAATGGTGTCCTATTTTGTACTGGTCTAACAGTGATCTGCAACAGCACGGGCTCCGTCTGCCCAGCTCTGCCTTCCAGAGACACCACTTCAATCCAACCCCTTTTGCTGTGAGCTACCTGGATCCTGCCTAAACGAACCAAACCCGTTAAACGAACAGGCCAGGTGAGTTTGTCTCCAGGTTTCTAAAGATCTTACCTTCACCTCTGTGGTCATTCACTAAATCGGTATGCCTCTGAGAAAGGCAGTGTGGAGTAGTGGATAGCGCTCTGGGCTGGGACTCCGAGACCTTCTATTCTTGGCTCTGCCACTGGCCTGCTGGGAGGCCGTGAACAGGTCACTTCCTGTCCTTGTGCCTCAGTTTCCCCATCTGTAAAATGGGGATAATGATCGTGGCCTACTTTGAGAGCTACTGATGCTAAGAGGTAGGTATTATTATAGATAAATAGGGCAAATGGCATGATTAATAAGGTAGCAACGCTGTGCTGAAATTATCTCAGCACAACACTTTCAAAGATATTTTCAACAACTACACAACACTCTGTCAGGATAACTAACAGAGCTGGAATTCCTGTTACAAAGTTCTAGTCAAAGCCAGAGGTAGATAGTCCAAAAATCCACTCTGCTTTTACTTAAAAGGCAAGATCCAGACATCAAAAGATCCATTTGCAGTTGAGAAGCAGACGTGAGAATTAAAGTACCATTTTATAATGATGGTGAGTCACAAACTGTTAACGTGCTTCTATGCACCAGTTGTCTGAGTACACAGAGTCACACAGCACACAGATCTCATCCAACACCCCGCAGATCTGGGGAACACAGACATAGATCTCTGCCGGGGAGCCTGGCAGCAGCAGTATTACCCAGAGCATGGAGTTTCAGGGTTTCAGGAAGAATACGTCCAGAGAGAACTCTCTGAGCCTAGGCCACCAGGCACAAGTTCACCCAGCCGCAGCTTTGCTGCACAGAGATGATGCCCAGCCATTGATAAGAGCTGAACCTCGTCTGACTGCCTGAGCGCTCTGATTCTTTGCACAGTAGCGTGGCTCCACAAGGCCCATGTTGGGCACCGGCCCTGGGAAGGACAGGATAGGATAGGACAGACCAGCCATCGAAAAGCTCAGTTATATGGAACGTGATAACTTTTCCCGGTCATGCTCTCTCAGACACCTGGACAGCCAGACTGTTGACCATAGGATCCTTTGTATCTTACTGACCTATTTCATTATGATACTGCACTTTATTCTGCACTCCCTGACTGTGTTACCCCCCACAACAATCTGCCGCTGGCCATCATATGTTGCCCATATTCAGTGACTGTATCTTTGTCGTTTACACCCTACCTTTTTCTTCTTTTCCTGAGACACGCTCTCATTTATTAGTATTATTATTATTGATAATAATAATAAAGTACATAGAGCCAGTAAATAACTGAGCGAGATGACAGGAAGAGAGAGATTGTTGTCATTCAGATCTCTTTAGTAATAAAGAACAAGGGAAGAGAAATACATTCCCTGCTGAACAAGGCTTGCTTCTCAATGCAGTTGTGTTCCGAGTTCCCCATGAGGCTTCAGCAGGGTTTTAAAGAACAAAATAACTCTCCTTTCCCTAACATAAAAGGGAAAGTTTCACAGACACCTTCCTGTGCCAGGTTCCCTTTCACTGGCTTCTTACAGATCAGCGCAAAGCCAGGTACTGAGAAACGTTCTCCTTGGACATAGAGCTCCGCAAGTGAACTGCAGGATGAATTGATTTGGAACCAGTTGGCCACTAAAGTGAATTAATTTCATCCATAAGTGCCTCATTGAAATGCAGGAAATATCCCACTTAGTGTTCCACAGCTGAGAAATGGTTCCGTGAAGAGATTGTTCTGTAAATTCACCCAGCATATCATGATAATCTCCTGTAAGTAACTAAGCAACAGGAGACACAAGTCACTCATTTGGTACAGTCTTATTGATAACATATTTTTTTTTAATCAACACTTAAGTGAGAAATACTCTTTTCAATCTAACACTTGAGATGATTTCATAACATTTTGCTGGTACTGCCCAATTTTAAAGCAGGAGCAAACTTTTTGAAAAGGAAATGTTTGTTCAAAAAATACAATTTAGCTGAGCAGTCAGTTTTCGCTATGTTCACAGAGATCTGAGTTTAAACATAAACTGCTCACACTTCTGGCGCAGCCTCTTCTCTTCCTCCACCTTGCAAACAAGCAAAAGTTAACTAATTTATGTAAATTACCCCTTCCTGGGTGGAGTGCTGGACGAGGAGGAAAAGGGAAATTTAATTTCTTAACAAAATATTCTTCCTATCTGCTATACACTTTGTATGCATTCCAGTGAAAATAATAAACAATGGAACTTTATTCCGCAAGAGCTGGAAAGGAAACTTTGTCGCGCTAAATCTTGGTTTGATATTTTGGGTGATTTGATGATTGGGTGTGATTTGTAATGTTTTTAACCCTGGGAGGTGTTGAGCTACCACGGGGCAGGGCTGGGCATGGTATAAAGACCCTGACTAGAATAGAACAGAAGTGGCAGACTGTGAGAGGCTCAGAAATAAACACTGAACCATGCAAACCTCCCCTACTTTCATAGTTAGTGACAAGCCTTGCACTCAGCCCAGGAGATTCAAGGTTCACAGACCTTTGTAGTGATGTTGGGGCTGGTCTGTGCTTTCGCAATGAGACCCAGTTAAATTCAGGAGCCTGAGGAGAAGCTGATGGAACATGAAGCATCTGATGCACTTTGCTTTGAGTTTTCAGGGTAGTTTTGGAGCCAGAGCTCCCAGGTGTATGACACTGTATGAAGAGACTTCCATCTGGGTTATCCGGCAATGCACAAGCGATGCACAAATGCAACATTAGGCATCCCTAGTGGGAAAGTTTGATAGAACGGGGGTGGCTGGGAAGGAGAAAATAATTGCCTTAGAAATGGTGACAAGTTGAGTGTGATGAAGAGGGAAAAGAACTTTACCCAGTCAAGGCCGTGTACAGACTGTAAGCTCTTTGGAGGAGGGCCTGGATTTTTTTGGTCAGTTTATGCTGCACCTAGCCAGGTGGGGTCCTGTTCCTTGTCTGTGGCTCTGAGGTGCTACTGTAACACAAATAATTAATACAAATTTAATAATGTATGCACTTTGTCTCCAGGATAGAGTGAAGAGCAAAGCTCCTAGCTGGAGACACCCAGGGCCTCGGTCTGGAAAGTTCATGAGTGCATTTGCACACCCAGGTTTTGGATTTGTTCATGCAGAGGGTGAGCTACACACTCACTGTCACCATTACGAGGCACATGCAGCTCTGAAATTCAGGCTCTGGGGGCTTTCCCTAGGCTGCACAACCAATCCTTGGCAGTGTCAGAAGTTCCTGGCTCTCCATGGGTTATGACCAGTCGCCAAGTCGCCTCTCTAGTTAGAGACACAGCGGAGACAAGGAATGTCATAAGCCAAGTGAAAAATCAACAAAGAGAGGCTTTACCCCAGCCACCCTGAGCCGCCTCTGTAAATAAAGCTAACCCTCCCATGCTTGCTCTGGCTCCAGCGGCATTTGCTTATCAAGGGGAGATCTTGTTCAGATACGGCCAGGCTCTCAACTTAGAATGTGGAACTTTGGAGGAGAGCCTGGCCCAGGACAGACTGGCCTGGGAGTGACCCAGCTAGCTGGGAAGCACTCAGCACATGGGAAACAAGCTGAGATTTCAGGGCCCTAACCTGTGTAGCGGCTCCTACTGTACCGAAGAGGGCTATCTTTCTTTTGCAGGTTCTAAACTAGGAATTACGGCTCATGTCCATTACTTTAAATGTTAATGGTCTAATAAACAAGAATCACAAAAATGCTGTATAAATAAATGGAGCTGAATTTATTTCATCCTGTGCCATGGTTAACTAGACCGGGACAATTACTACCATGCTCCTTATTTATGCCTACTTTAAGGCTATTCTAGCACAGACATGAGAGGTTGAAAACCACTGTTTTCCTCTGACACTATTAAGTGATGTGGAACAGAGCATTCAATACAGTAAAACTCACGAAACCGGTATCACTGTGAACATTTTACAGGTAGAAAAATAGATTTGGAAGGCAACTCAAAAGCGTTCACCACCATAGGCCCCAATTTCTTTTCTGTCTTTCCTTTGCAAGAGCTAATTACATCTAAATATCATATTGCCTGTTTTTAAATCCATGGTACGACCACATCTTGAATGCTCGTGCAGATCTGATCTATTGGACTTGGAAAAGGTACAGCTTCCATATGAGGAGAGATTAATCAGACTGGGACTTTTCAACTTGGAAAGGAGACGACTAAGGGGGGATATGACCAAAGTCTATAAAATCATGACTGGTGCAGAGAAAGTAAATAAGGAAGTGCTATTTACTGCTTCTCATAGCACAAGAACTGGGAGTGACCAAATGAAATCAATAGGCAGCAGGTTTAAAACGCACAAAAGGAAGTATTTCTTCACACAACGCACAGTTAAACTTGTGGAGCTCTTTGCCAGAGGATGTTGTGAAGGCCAAGAATATAACAGGGTTCAAAAAAGAACTAGATAAGTTCATGGAAGGTAGGTCCATCAATGGCTATTAGCCGAGATGGACAGGGATGCAAAACCATGCTCTGAAGTGTCCCTAGCCTCCGTTTGCCAGAAGCTGGGAATGGACGACAGGGGATGGATCACTTGATGATTCCCTGTTTGGTTCATTCCCTCTGAAACTTCTGGCCTTGGCCACTGTCCGAGACAGGACACTGGGCTAGAGACACCATTGTTCTGATCCAGTGTGGCCCTTCTTATGTTAAAGCAGAATATTTCTCTCTAGGGTTACCAGGTGCCTGGTTTTCGACCAGAAAGTCCAGTCTAAAAAGGGGACTTGGCTGTGTCAGGTCAGATGTACTGACCGGACACCAAAAGTGCGGTTACCACGGGGCAGGGGAGGTGCCAGGTCATTAACCCACGCCAGCCCCTGCTCAGCCGGGGCCGCCTCCTACATGCAGACAGGCTTCCTGTGAGGCTGCAGCAGCTCCCGTCCCAGCAATTGGAAAGGTGGCAACCCTACTCTACACTCCCCAGTGCTCTCCGTGTCAGTGCTGTGACTGGCTCTAATGGGAACTCCTGAACTCAGAGCTTGGCTGCTAAGCGGAGGAGAATATAGTCTTGGTTTAAAATGTGTTTGTTTGGAATTTGGAAGCCTGTAAGTACATTTAGTTTAAAAAAACCCAAACCAGTAGGATTCCACATTTCTAGAGCTGGTCAAAACATTTCTGTGAGAATGTTTTTTCATCAGAAAAAGCAGAGGAAAAATCAAAGCGAAGCGTTTTGATCACGTTGAAATGTTCCGTTTTGACATTTTCACAAGATTATGTTTAGATTTTTCATTTCAAGATGACTTTTCATCTTGAATTTTATTTTATAATTTTTTTTAGGTTGAAATCAAAACGTGACATTTCGATTGACCCAAAATGAAATTTTAAATTTTGTTTCATGGGAAATTTAAAAATACCGCGTTTTGTGCCGTTTTGGAATGAAAACAAATCACGAGATTGCCCATGACATGGACGTTCCAATTCCCGTACGGCTCTACAAATGATGGTTGCTGGGGGTATTTTTAAAATAAATTCCAGCGCCATTTCCAGGATACAGCTGACCCTCTTACATGGGCTCACCTGAAAGATGAAAATACAAAAGAGTCTGACCCAAAATGAATTCTATACCTGAAGCACTTGCACAGACAAATTACCCACTGCGAGCCGACTGGCCGGGAGGGTGACGCAATCCTACCATTTCCTAGGAGCCCAGCAGGGGTTATCTAGCCATAGAGCTGTTGCCCTCATACTCAAGTGGTGATGCAAACACACATGAGGTCAGCACGAAGGCTCTGATAGCGTTCAGCGTGATGAAGCTGGGTAGCGTGCGGCCTCTCTGTATCTGTTGGGCATGAAAGTGAACGCTTTATGGGGTGTTGGAGCAGGTAATTGACAGCTCTGTATATAATGTGAAAGGTGGCAAGGAATTTAGGAGACTTTTCTCTTAACAAGAGCGGGGATGGACACAGGGAAGTTTAATACCTGGCAGTGGTTCAGCATTGCCTTGTGAAGCCTCATTTAATTGCAGACTTACCGTGGAGTTAAAGGAAACCATGTTCAGAGGAAAATAATATAAAAAAAATCCCAGATGACAAGAACTGCTTCCAAAATGAACTAAAGAACCAAGCAGTTTCCTCAGCAAGTTCAGGGAAATGTGTCTGTGCAAACGCAGCATATGGGCAGTGGGAGTGTGGGGGGCCGAGTACCCACTCCCCAGGGGCTCCCGGGAGGGTTGTGGTGCCCGGCACCTGTGCATGGCTGAGGGCATGTAGGAACACGAGACCATATGGAGCGGAGTGCGTGTGTGCGCGCAATGTTTGAACCTGGAGGAGAGGCCGAGTGTGTAGGTGTGTTGTGGGGAGGAACATTTCTTTCTTCAGTAGCCCTCTAATTCACCAGGAAACTGTTTCTTACACGTAGAGTTCATTGACTGTCACAGATAAATACATCTTATTTCAACAGGGGATCATGAAATCACAGGGGGGTTCCCTCGAGAACACATGTTTGTTTGGCTTCTCGCTTTATCCACAGCTTGGCTTCATGCTTAGGATGAGTTTCTTTTCAACACTGAAACAATTAGGTAATTGCCACTAATTACACTATTCTAGGTTATTTCACAGCGACATTAATGCCCCTTCATACAGTATATCTAGCGCTGTAGATCATAACACTCAAAGGAATCCCAGGCCATTAAAAAGGAAACGTGAAATTTCAGCTCCCAAGGCAGAAGAGTTTGGATCGGTATATTCTGGGCTCTTATATTTGGGCTGTAACACACGGTGTCTTCCTGAGTATCACTTTTCTAAGATGGGTGAGTCACCAGAGGCTGCAGCCCTGCTGGTGCACAAACCCCACCTGCATGTACAGGCAACTGTTGCCATCTCGGTGCAACGCACAAGTGCCAGAGAAGACACTCGTGTGGGGAGCATTGACCACTACTCACAAACAAACAGGAGCTTGAGAAGTTCCCAGATTTTTTGACGAGGGAGAATCAGAAGATTTGGCTGTCTCTCTGAGGCTGATTTGCCCTTACTTACGCTTCTGGGTCTTGCAATGCCCTGGGCTGGAAATTGTACAAGAGCACGGTGTGCCATAGGGCTTCTTGGTTTGGATCAGCTCATTCAGGTTGGAACTTTCATTGGGGCCCGAAAGGTCAGGGATCTCCTCCCTGTTGAGTTTGAGTGGGATTTGTAGGGCTGGCTCCTCTGAAAATCACACCTTAAAACTACAAGTATATTCTCTCACTGGAGGATGTAGCCTAGGAGAGTGCTCTGGGCCCATTCAAACTGCAGATTTAGCGCCCATTGCTTTAGCGTCTTCTAAAGTTTATTTGCTGTGATTAACTCTTGAGAACAGGAAGAGAACTGAGCACTCCCAGAACCAGCAATAGATTAAACGCCCCTCGGTGAGAGGTGGGGGAGAATGAATCTAAAGTGATGGTTTGTTTTCTGAGGGGGAGCAGGGCAAGGAGGCCAAAGCAGGGACAGCTGTAATTTCTCTCTTCTCGTGTCAAGGTGGAGAGCATTTTTCTTGATGAGGGAAGAGGAGAAAAAACAGTGTCAGCTCTGAGGGGAATAGTGCGGGGAAGGGCTTCATTTATTGCTCTGGCTCTTTGCATAGCGGTGAGTCTGTGCAGTTCAGTGGGTGATCCGAGATGGCATGACACACCACGGTATGCTCCTTTGACCTCGCATTACTGCACTCCAAGGGCTGGATTTTTGCTCAGCATGCAGGGTGTTCAAACTCTCCCTGCAGCTGGATGTAAAACCCTGGGTGCCAAGAGAACAAGTAAAACCCCAATATCTATTTGCTTGAGTGGTTTCTGGCTGAAAATGATTCTGCTTCCTATAGAAACACACACTCCCGCCAGGCGAGGTCTTTCACTGGCATCTACAGAACAATCTCAAAGAAGTTTCCCCGGAGGAGTTACCAAGGTCTATTCATTTTTAGTCAGCTAAGAGTCTGGTTTAAAAAAAAAGAAAAAGAAAAAAACACCCAGAAACTCAAGGTCATGGAGGTCACCTGTCCAGTGCCTGATTCCAGGAGACAGCTCTTGAAAAAGCTAACACCTAGCCAGGGATATCCCACAATGCACCATGTGCGTTCTGCTGATAAGAGTGTGGGCCATGTAACCTTCGCAGCACGTGACAGGCATAGAGAAAGAGCGGTTCTATTCTGTTGAAGGAAGCTAGTGCACTCGGCAAATGAAGTCAGCCTCAGAAAAGGAGACAGATAAGGGAAGGAAATAGTAAGCCTGGATATTTTTATATACATTTAAAGAGAGGGTTGTGCTGAGTTTTGATGGTTAGGATAGCAGACCTTCACTCCCTCTGATGCTTTAAAAGGCTACAGGAAGGATTAAAATGTATTTCCGAATTCACATTCACGTTTCCTCTTCAGCTCTTTCAGTGACCCAAAGGAACTGGTAATATTTCAGAGGAAAATGTGTCCTCAGTCTCAGCATCTTCAGAGTAATCTCTGCTTGGTGGGTTATATTAAACACTCAGAATGAGAGAATAAAACACAAGAGGTATATTTTGGCATTTTAAAAATCCACATCCGTACTCAAATTAGCAGAGAGTAACAGAGAGTGGAGGAGAACCAGGGCTTTCAGTAGGTACCGATTTCAGCAGCTGGTGAGGAATTCCAATGGACCTTACTGGCCAGAACCACCATTTCAGCTGGCACCCAGAATAGATGGTAAAATGCTGATTCTACCAAGCTGTTAACAGGAGTGTGGTCGGAGGCTGGGAAGGGGATTTATACATTCTGGTCTTTCTCTGCCACTGGCCTGAACAGGTATCATCTTTGTCCTTCAATTTGCCTGTCTGAAGTGGGGATACACGACTGATACTGAGAGCAGACTGTAGCACGTCTATAAACGGTTCTTTTATTAATAAATGGGGATCCGTTCAAGATCATGAACTTCATGACTTCAGCAAAGCCAGTCCTTACCCTGCTGCCCTGAAAACTTTTCCAGTGTCAGAATCTTTTACATTTAGTTTCTCAGTGGCTTCTCTATAACCAAAGTGAGTGAGGAAAGACAGCTAAATATCGAAGAGATGAGCCCAAATGCACACTGGGATAACTGCATTATGGATACAAATGCAGACCTGTCTTCATGCCCTTCCCACTGCCCGTCCATTTGCTCATCATGTACTGCACACCTGTGGCCTGTTGGCACGGCTCTTTGGTAGACTGGGGGAGTGGTACCAGATTCCCAGGTAGCCTTCTGTCCTGGTTTTCTCATTCACTTTCTCTCAGGGCTTTCGTGGCTTCTGCTCTTACAGTTATGTCAGTATCATCTTTAACCATCTGGTTTCTGCAAATAAATATATGTCCTCCTACACATTCCCTCTGGAGAAGGGACTGATTCTCCTCTCACTTGCCCCAGCTTAATTCCATTGACTTCAACAGAGCTACTCCCGATTTACACCAGAGTAACTGAGATCAGAACTAGGCCCTAGCTGCCTGCTCCGAATGCGCTTCAGCAGGGTGAAAGAAAGGACCTACCAGCACATGGTGCTGCCAGAGCTCCTTTCTCCTGACTGAGAGGTGTGAAAATAATCGTAGGTTCATAATGCATCAATAGTGCCCAGACAGCCCTGCTGTTGGGCTGTTCTCATGGCTGTTTGCGGGATATTTAAGCAGGTGAACCTTGGTCATCTTAAAGGCGGAGGGTGGAGGAAAGTGCACGTGAGAAGTATAGCAAAGCAGTGGGGTTGGTCATTGCACATGCACCTGATTATCCTCGATGAAATTCTCTGAGATGGACGATTTAGACGGGCAGAGAGGCAGCCTGGCATGACAACCCCCATGCCCACACAAAGAGTGCCAGCGCTGCTGGAGCGGAGTCTCAGGGCTCAGGAATAGATGCTAAAGCAAAGTGTGGAAGTCGGAGCCGGTCTTCACCCTGCCGGAGAGCAGCATGCGCCATGGACAGCGCAGGGGAACACTGCGCTACCGGGGAAGGGAACAGATGAGGCTGAACTCAAGCTGAGGCATCATCTGACTGATGTTACCAAGCGGCCCGGAGGATAGAAGATGGCATCGTTTGCTGACTGCTTATTATAAGCCACATGCATTTATTCCCCTCCCCTAGAGCACATCTGGTTTACTTCTGATGTGTACCAGTTCCCTCAGCTGACGCAGTTCGGGGACATTCAGATCCTGGGAAGGGCAAGCCTCAGGCCTGGCCTACACTGCCGGCAAGATTCGGCGTAGCTTGCATAACTCACGTCAACTTCCTAAATTCCCTTCTGCACGCCTTCTCCGTGGCGCTGTGCCAGCGGGAGATGCATACCCATCGACGCAGCGCTATGCTTTATGGGGGGGAGGGGAGGTTATTAAATCGACTTCTGGATTGATTGAGCAGATCGTCACTGCCGCTCACTCTAGCCGGAGAAATCAATCTGATGGCAGCCAGTTTGCCCCCGTCAGTGAAGACATATCCTTAATGCCCATCCTCCCTGCACCCAGCTAATTGCTGCTCTAGGACTGGTGCAATTTAATCCCTTTAATCACTGACGAGAGAAACTTGTAACTTTCCAACCTTCGTTTTCCTTGGAATAGCTTATTCATGTTAGCGAAGCTAATGCAGTGGACAAGCAAACTTGTCTGGCACTGCACACCTAACGTGCCATTCAGCACCAAAATGGTTAACTGGGGTCTTGAACTGTGAGAGGTCAGTGATGTGCAAATCATTAACTACACTGTGCAGCAGGCACCCTTGTGCGAAAGGAAAACAAACAAACGAACAGAAACAATATCCAGGTGTGACAACAAACAGCTAAAAGTGAGGAGAGTGTGTCAGCCAGAGCTTGGGCCCAGCAGCATCCGAACCCCAATGATATTTTAACAAACATAAACCAATAAACTAACCCTTTGCTGGAAGGCACTGAACACCTTCTTTTCATTTGTCCCAGGTTTGGCATTCATCATTGTCTCTTGAGTGTGGGGGTTTATTAGCCTCCTCTACCTTTTAAACCAATATTTTTACCAGATTTTGGAGCACGTCAGACCCCGTGGAGAGCATTTCATTATTAACCCTGCCATCATGGGGCGCACTAAGCTTACAGGCCAAACTTCTGTGGTGACACTGATCAGGAAAGCAGGGCCTTCCCATTCCTGCCTGCCAGGTCAGGATGCTGCATTTCCATCTTTAAGACATTCACATCGTCTGGAGGTCCCCCCTGGGCGTTTCCCCCATGCCACACTGGAGAAATCAGCCACACTGGACTGCAAGGGTTAGCAACATTTTGTTTGCAAAATAAGCAGGTTCTTAATTTGCAGCAACACAGAAGCCATCCACACCAATTTTGTTTCTTGCTCTTTGCACTCAGACAACAGCTGTTTGGTAGGAATTTTTTAAATTTGGTATAAAGAGTTGAATCTAGGTTAAGGCCTAAATGTCATGTTTCCACCCAGAACAATTTCTTGCTAAAGAAAATTTCTGAAAAATAAATAATTCTGGGTCAAATCAAAATGATCTGTTTGGATCAATGTCAAAGTTTAGTTCCAATTCTAAATGTTTAAATATTATATTAATTTACACAAAAAATGAGAATTTTTCATATACAAAAATAAGAATTGAAATGTTCCATGCTGACCCTATCAAAATGCTTTTTTCAATGTTTGTGTTTGAAAGAGTTTAGTCAAAACCACAGAAAGTTTTAATTTTTGACAAAATGACATTTTCTGATGGAAAAATGTTCCATCAGAAATTTTCATCCAGTTCTAGTTAGATGAAACATTTTTACTGGTATTTGGAGGAATATGGGAAAAATGGACTTTGGCTTACACTAAAATTGTCTATTGTGTTAACCCTGGGATACTGGAGCTGTGTGCTGAGTGCTTATTACAGGTGCTTTGATAGGAAACACTATGAAAGGACTTTGTTCCATTTGTGACCTGCTATTTTCATTGCAATACTCGATTTAGTTACTAGTGTTTTATTCACAGTAGCGAGAATCATTGCCAGAGTAAAAGAGAGGCTTTCAGATACACGGGATAAAAGGATACAGCAGAATCCTAGCAGCAGAGGTCATGGATTACAGGAAGGATATCCCCAGCTCATACAAAAGGATATCACTGGTTTCTTTTTTTAAAGTTCATTGCACTTGGTTTGTCACTGCTCACATAGTTCAGGTTTGTTGTTTATCTAATACAGGCAGCAAGTCTAGCTTCGTTCAGTTATTTCTATGATGACAGGGTTCTCTCCACTCCCTAAAAATTAAAATATAAACCAACTGTGTAACTCCACTCACTCTGGGCTGAAAACTTCCTTCTGCTACACCCCTAATTCTATGAATTGTCCTCTCATTTCTTCTTCTGTTCTATTGGTGTCTTTTGATTACAAGTCTGCTTTGAAGAGACACTAATTGTAGCCTGCATACAATGCTTTGTAATTATGCCTATTACATTTTGATTCATTTCCATATGTCAACACCACCACAAGGGGTGTGTGTGTGTGTGGAGTGGTGGGGGGAGCACAGTTTTTATAATCGGTTATTGTCTGCAAAAAAAATCTGCACCGAGCGTGAGTGAAGTGTTCTTTGTTGAAACTGAAAATAAGATTATAAATAAAGTCTTCTTCTGACATCCAGAAAATGGACACTTTAAAATAAATTGCCACTGTTGATCAAGAAGATTGCTAGCTACCTTTTACATTAATGAGGCAAATACTCTTCAAATCCCTAATAGCAATATGTTTGAGTATGTCATTTCAATAGCTTCTTTCTTAATAAAGGTTGACCCTAATATTCCCTTTGCTGTCAAAGGCATTGTCCTTCCAGACATATTTGTGATTTTTAGCTGCTCATAAAAAAAAACAAAAGAAAAAAAAAGGACCAATAGTTTTCCAAAGGACTATGAAAATGAAAGTGAGGACAGTATTAGACCCCAGTCTGGAGAGACAGGACGTCGGGCAAAAATGTCGTTCGTGTTGCAGCCTCCGTAAGAGCTGTTCTTGGGAGGCAGAACATTATTGAAAGTCATGGGGAAATATACATCTTAACAAGTACGTTCATAATGGGTGGAGATAGCCCATGTGAAATGACTTTTCTGACAGCTTACGGCTGGTTGACCTGCAAACCACTGAAGGCCAGTGCAGCTTTACCAGCTTCCAGTGCTAAAATGAGCATTGGGTACTTCTGAGCATGAATTTCCTCCTATTTCCAAAGTAGATTACAGCGTGACGCAGATTGAGCACATGCTAAATCAAAGACACCCATCTATTTCCCAGCTCTCTCTCTCTCTCTCTCCACCTCTCCTGCCCAGATGCATTTATTTGGCTTTGTCCCCTCTCCAGGCAATTCTACCAACTAATTATAGGACTTGTAAAAGTTATGAGAAGAGCTTATTCCTTAGCAATCAATCAATACAGTTAAAAGGGCATCTTGTTTGTTTCTGTAACAATGCTCTTTAGAAAATTGGGTCCTTTTACATTTCCTCGCTGATACTCCATCAGTCATCAGTTGCATCAGTCACATTATGTTACGTTTTGGAGCATAATATAAGATGATGGGAATGATGCATCAGGCAGGAGATTCACAAAGCGATGGGTTTCTGCAAGCTATTGTATTGAATTGTATTAAAAAATCCTGAGTTTGGGGAGTAAGAAAGAGTCGGGTTTTGTTTTTGCCTCAGTCCCACTCGCTGGGCCAGAATGCACACAGCACACGGCCACAGCAGGCAGTAGTAGAGGTAACCAGCGGGTAAAAGAGGACAACGTGTAGCAGCTCCCAGATTACCTGTGGGAGGCAGTTATGTCCCGTTCCACTTCTAGAATCTATCCCATGTCACACCCCCGAGCACACTGGGTTTGCTGCTCTCAGCAACACATGATCACGCTCTGGCATTTCACTCGAGTGGTCATCTCAAGGACTGTAAAATGCTGTGCCCTTTGGGCCATATTCAACAGTGCCATGAACAGCAGTGGGAGTTGTGGGTTGGTGGGCAGAAAACAGGTGTAAGTGGCAAACTCGGGTAACCTCCATTGGGTATATGGTGCTGTGTGGGGAGCTGAGCCTGCTGTCCGCAGGGCTGTGTGGCCCCAGGAGTTTTGGGGGGAAGGCAGAAAAGCTGCCCTCTCCTGCATTCTCCAGTTAGCTGGTTGCTTTGCTATTACCCCAGCTCACCTCCTGTGTTAGCAGCTCTTGCTTTGCAGAAGCACTGAATGCCATCAGCTTCTCCCTGCATCCATTTGTCAGTGAATATACACTAGCAGTTAAGAGATCAATATTGCCAACCCCCAGAATTCAAAAATCATGAGTCAGAGCACCCCTAAAAGTAATGAAATGTACTCAGCAAGAATATTTCTTGCTCTGACATCCGATTTACGTCAGGCGCAGGAGCGTAAGTGAGAGCCACGCAAAGCAAGCCTTTCCCCCAAGTGCAAGGAAGGTAATGGGGTGTGGCCAGTTCTCATGCGTGTTGGTGCTTTGCATAAAACCTGCGCTCCTGGAGTCAGCGGATTACGTGAGAATCTCAGCTTCCGTTTTAAAAAATAGTACGTTTCTAGTCCTCAGGATTGCAGAGCAAAGCTTGGAAACCTGCCCCGAGTGTGACCCTAAAAGCTCAAAACCCAGAAGGCAAAAACGAAACTGATTATTTTTTTCAAAATGTCTCATGATTTTTGAATGCTTGGCGTTGAGGGGTACAGATGTTGGGCCAGATATTACCCTCAGACTGGTGTAAATAAAGAACAACTCCCATGAACTTCAGCCCATGGATTTGTACGCCAAATTTACACCAACGTAGCTGAGATCAGTCTCCAGCCCTCCATTTTTGGATCTGCTGTTTTCTGTGGAGATAAGACCTGGCTGTGAACAGCGCTGGTATGAGAGAGCACAGTGAGATGCCAAAGTGGCCTCACAGCTATATCAGAGTGACTGCTTCTTTTCAGTGTTGTATTGGCCAGACTGTGGTTATACTGCACCCTTGATGGGTATCGATGGTCACTGTTGGCTAGATCTGTAAGAAAGTGACAGATTTTGGGGACATTTTAGGTGAATTTTGTTTCCAAGACCATTTCATGATCAAAAATGTTGCTGGGTTTTATCTTGTGTGTTTGTGTGCGTGCACACGTGTAATTTCTGTGAAATGACTATTTGCTCATCCACAAATGTAAAAGATTCAATAGCTTGAAAGTTTTTGATGCAAATTTATTTTTATCCAAATGAAATTTTGAATTTCAAGATGTGACGTTTTCCTTGAAAAAAGGAGTCCATTTCTATCTGTAAATGGATGGGGCACTTTCAGTGAATACATGACATTTGGCTGGATTTTTTGACTGGTTTGTTTAAAAACATGTTTAAAGGAAATGCAAAAAAATGTGATATTCAAGGTTTTCGTATTTGATTTTTTGGCACACTCAGGTTGGGAAGTGAGCTGTGGAGATTGCTCTTGGCCTGGAAATGAGACTCAGGGTCTGTAATATAATCAGCCAGAAGTTTGTGCTTAAAAAAATTCAAGCACATTATTTCTTTAATGTGCTCACATGTACCAGGTGCTGTACAAAATATAGTTCAGGGTGTGTTTTCTGGAATCACTTCAAGCACCTCGGAAATGTTGCCTTCTTTGGGGTGGAACCCAGCTGGAGTTACAGCAGGAAGTGAAGCTGCATTTCACTATAAACTGGGCTGTATAGGGCATCCTCCACTGGCCTTTGACCAGGACGCCATAGATGTCATACACAGACTGCTGCGAAAAGTTTCCCAGAAGGTAACATGGTGTCTCTTTTTGTGGAATTCTCTCAACAATCTTCTCATTTAAAACAAAACTGGTGAGAAGATTCCGTATTTGTTCTGATGTGTTATCATCAGGGTCACCAAGACAAACATGTATGCAGAACAGCTCCCCTACCCACAGATGGTTTGCTTTTTAAAATAATGCAAGTATCTCAGTAGCTTTAAATAAATAAACAGATAATGAGTCACACCAATAGGGACTTAATGTCAAGATGGAGGAAGTGCCTCACCTGCCAAGTTTATTATTATTCTTAATTCATAATGAATAACTCATTACTGCTAAACCTCCTGCAAACACACGCTCTCCATGCTCCTCAGCACTGCACTTGGGTTCACCTCAACAGCTCCCCTTCCAAATGGCGGCCCAGCGAGACTCCGGCAGTGAAAGGGCTACGCAGAACTGGCCTGAAAAGCAGCTGGAATGACCAAAATCATTGTTTGGCTGCTCCCTGGATAAGAAACTATCAACCCCGATCAAGTCACTTCTCCCAAAGCTTAGGAAACAAATACCCATCGGGGCCAAGCTGGCTGAGAGGGATCACACCAGGCAGCCCTTGTGGCTGGAGGGCGGGAGACCGAGGAGAGATCTTCATTCTTTTTCTTTTTACAGCTGCGGTGTCTGGCAGTAGGTAGTCAGACAGGGCATGGACGGGCCTAGTTCCCCAAGCTCCCCCCGCAGTCGCTGGGCTGCTGGTCCCAGTGGGCACATGTACCCCACAACAGCATCATCGCCCCGTCTAGTGGCTGGTCCACATGAGAAGATAAGAACCTACTATAGCTGGCAGCCTGGAGAGTTACTCCTGTAACTCAGGCTGCCAAAGCTCATGCTTTGAATGCAAAAAGTCCTGCTCTGAAAGCCCACTGACGATCCAAAGGGTCGTTAATTCACGTGTTCATGTTAGCGCAGATCAGACTCAGACACGGGCCCTAGGGACCACCGGCAGCAGTGCCGCTCAATGAACCAAAGCTGGCCTTGGGTGGGATCTGCGCTGTGCATATCGGCTCCGCCAGAGGCCTGTGCCTGATCCAGAGTCCTCTGGAGTCGCAGGGAGTCTGTCCACCGACTTCGGGGAGCACTGGATCAGGCCCTCTGTGCTGACTTCCTTGCTCATGCAGAACCTCTGACTCACGCCGGAGCAAGGCGAGGGGCGGGGCCTGCGAGGGCATCCCGGCACAGGGCCTGGGTTCGAGGAGCATGGGCTGAAAAGCTCTAGAGAAGGCCCTGGCACTCACTACAGCTGCAGGGCAGAAATGGCAGAATGATCAGACTGACTTTGCCTTGTGCCAGGCGCAGCATGTGGTGCCAGCAAAGGGTGTCAGCAGCGGGACCCGGCCATGGGACTGACACGTCTCCCTCGCACTCGCATCCCTCACCCACATGTTGCTCTTGGTGAAAACAGCCAGTCCTGAGGTCAGACACTTGGAAGCCTAGAGAGCAAAGCCAGGACTGGGATGAGGGGCTGAGCTGCCCTGAAAGCTGCCGTGCAGCAGAGTCTCTGACAGCGCTAGAGGAACCATCAGAACCTGCCTCTATGACTCAGAATGAGTCACAGGAAGTTTGAAGGAAATTCAAGTTCTCTTGCTTCCAGGGAGTGAGTGGGCGGGCGCTGGAAGGTGACAACGTCCCCTGCTCCATTCATCTCTTTGTCTGCTCACACTCGAAGGCACACGCGGTCCTTCCCACCCCCCACCGCCGAACCCCCAGCTACTCTGGAAGTGTCACGCTTATTACAAGCTGGCGGGGTTGAAAGCCCAGTCTGAGTTCAGCAAATCCGCAGCAGTAACTGAGTCGACAACAGAGCTGGAGCAAAGCTGAAGTGAAGGTTCACTGAGGCGCTGCCTCGCCCTGGCCCCTGGGGACGATACACGTTTCACCAGTGGGTAAGTGCAGGCTCTTCCCAAAAGGCAACCCCTTGATACACCCATCAAATGTTAGCATGCCAATAAAACACCTGTTTGCAAAGCCAGCCCCAGAAATGCTCTCAAGAGCTGTTCAGTAAATAATGCCCGATCCCCAATAAGCCAAGGAGAAACAGAAAAGGGAGGAGTTCAGTCCTTAGCGGCTACCATGTCCTTGTTCCGCACCAAGAGCCAATCGGTGCAAGTGGCAATCATGAAATGCGCAGCAAGGCACAAATGCTCAAAGGGGAAGAGCACCGCCAGGTGGGATTCGCAGGGTTCGGAGCGGGGCCCCAGGTCCCAGCCACGCACCGGGGGCTCAGAGTTAGCCCCCGGGACAAGCACTGCACTTAACAATAGAACATCACTTATCAAATGCAGGCAAAGCCTGGAGTGGGCCTAGGCCAGGATCTCTAGCAGGGGTTCCACTGACTCCCGTGCCCAGTGCAGCACACAGTAAAACAGCCCCACGCCAGACCTACACAGACTCACCGCTCCGTGGCAAGGCAATTCCCCCTCTTCGGGTCAGTCCAACTGGCCTGCGCACTCTGACACCGGCACGCTCTGGGAGCTCCAAATAGTGGGTGCACATGCAAGGCCTCAGCTCTCCTGCCAGCTCCAGCCTGGGCGTTTATACCAAGCCCCTTTTGCAAGCAGCTGGTTCTTCTCCACGCCGCCCCCTCTCTGCTCTCCCTTTCTCCTTTTTGTCCTCTCTGAATTTTCCTGGGCTTATCCCCAGCCTGCCCCCCTCCCCCAGCTCTCCAAATAAATAACGACAGATCCCTGCTTGACATTTGAATTCAGTCCAAAAATGTTGGCTGAAAAATTTGCATTCAGAAATGTTGCTGCAGTGCTTCGTGAGAATTATCGTTCAGGTGCCTCACACCCCATTCTCCTCTATGGGCTGGCCATCATGGCCAAACTACATCTCCCATGATGCACCACCATCTGCCTTCTTGATGATCTGCTGTGGTGCACCATGGGAGTCCCTGTAGTGTGGTGGGGATCCTGCCAATAGAGGAGCATGGGAGCATGAGGCACCAAAACTACAACTTCTATGAGGCACAGCAATGGAATTTCCAAACCGAATATTTGGGGGTTTGTTATTTTGAATAAAAGTTGACGTTTTGCAGGGAAAAGTCATGAAACTTTTCATGAAAAGTCATGAAAAATTTCATTTGGTCCAATTTCCTGTCAAAAACAGTTTGCAGGGAAAATGTTTGACCAGCCCTAATTTCTAAGGAGGAATGTGAGATGCACGACAGGACATACAGTATGAGGGAGGATGTTCCACAGATAGGGGGACGCAGGAAGAAAGTTGCACTCACTCATGGGAGAGAGAGACTAGGGAAAGAGAAAGGCTTAGCGAAAGGACCACCCCATGGTGTCCAAACAGATGTGTCCGGTCCTGGCTGGGAAACTGTGCAAGCCCAGGATTGTTGGATGGGTGGAGGTGAATAAGAAACGGAAAAAAAATTATCACACACAGTTGCACAGATGGAATGAGAAAGTAGTTTACAGTCCTCCTCACTGCTTCATCCTCAGTGGTGTGCTTTATACGGACAGATGTCTGTTCTGGGAAGTTTTCCAGAGTCATTTTTTAAGAGAGAAAAATGCTACAAACCACAGTAGCTGTGCCACAGACAAGTCTGGGGTTTGCTGCATTGGGCGAGGAAGAGGGGAGATCAGCGCTCATGGCAAACAATGGACAATCCAGATAAGAACGGCAACTCCCACAAGTGTAGCAAAAAGTCTTCCTAGCTCACCTGTGCCAGACTTTTTACTGCACAGTCTTTCTTCAGGGGACACAGCCAGATGAGAGAGTTTGATGCTGCCACGCTCCTTGGTGATGAAATGGGATGCCAGCGCTCGTTATGCTCTTTTGTGTTCTCAAACAGCACCACACACACTTTTTACTGTGGCTAATGGCAGTGGCTGGTTTCTTCGACTCTTGTCTATGTAGCTCTCAGGGCATTTGTTGGGGTTGCCAGGACATGGGAGGAGGAGGTGGATGATGACATGTTTCCAGTGCTTTTCTTTATACAAATATCTCCAAGGCGATGTGTGTCTCTGCGGGGGGTTCAGTGCAGCTTTCAAAATGAGGATCAAGCAAAGTTTGCAATGCCTATTCTCCCCCGTCAAACATTGCACTCACGCTGGAGACTGTCCATGGCTTTGACGCGCCTGTCGTTTTTCTACCCACATCCCTGCTGCAAACTTTCTTTGGCTTTTAAATCCAGGATACATTTGGCTTTTAAAAAGCTGGAGAGAAGTGCAGATAAGTGATAAAGATCAGCGCCAAGGTCAAGCAGGTCCCAGCATCAGAGCCACTGTGAACCTGACTCCTGCTACCGACTATGGAAAGTGAGGAGCAGCCACGAACACCCACAGCTAGAGACGAGGGTCAATGGGACCCACTAGGCGAGTCCCCCATTTGGTCACTGGACTGGCTGGGTTGCCTCCTGCACAGGGCTGCCGCTGAGATTCAAAGCGTGAGGCCAGGGCCATGGCCGTGTGTCAGCAGATGCTCCCCTCTTCATCGCTGTTATTCCAAGGACTCCGCTTTAGGCTGGATGCTCCACAGCTTGGCCTGGTGTTTGTACAGGGCCTCTCCTGGCTGCAGATGGGTTGGCATCTCAATGGCTCCCACAGAGAAAGCAAAGCTCTTCAGTTAAATGGTGCCCTGTAGCAGGGCCAGGAAAAAGCCCCTGGAGGCTCAGGTGCGCCCACCAATTGTCCCCTCCAGGGGGTTTTAATTCCAGGGGCTCTGGCTTAGCCCAGACTGACACCTGCATGGCCAGCATCTCCAGCTGCACGTTTCTCCCCCAGGTAGAGTCACGAGCAGCCTGCTCAAAAATACCAACCATACAGCAGCTGCAAGCCAGGCCAGGTTGCCCCGGGGCTCCCGAGTACCCTGCCCTGCCCTGGCCAGCACAACCCCCTTGTCTCCTTCCTCTCGCAGGGTGACTCCCTCCTTATTTTAAGGTGTTGAGCCTACGCTCAGTTGCCTGCAGTTTGATCTCAGCAGGCAGCACCTCCCTCGGCTGCCTCTGAGCCCTGGCTAGGAATTAGCTCTTCAAACACCCGCCTGCTGGCTGGCTTGGCGGGATGGACACGGCAGGGGTAGGGTAGAAAGTGGCATGGGTTCAGGGACCCTCACTGTCCTGGCCACACCCCCACATACTGACAGAATCAACCTGGACACGGTGGTTAAATGTTACAAATCAGATCATCTATCTAGATATTCAGACCAAGCTCATTGCTGGGGTAACCCTGCAGCTACCTTCCTTTCCTGGCAGAGCACATCAGCGCCGGGGTCCATCCCTAAATCCATGGTTTAGAGACCCTCCAGTGGGTTCAGGGTTTCCTGCCAGTGGAGACCCATATTCTGAACGAACGAAAATTCACAGGCTCTGGACATCAAAGCACAATGGGCCTGCAGTCCCAATGAGAAATCAGGGTTTTCATCCTTAAACTACGTCTCCCTGGTGATGAGACTAGCCTGAGATGGTGCCCTGCCCTCCCCCTCATGGCTCCAGGATGCTCTGGAATAGCCCTGCAGGACAGAAAGGAACAGTTGTTTTTGTGGAACAAGGCTGGGTTTGGAAGACGGGAGAGGGACAGAAACATGACAAACAGGCAGTTTGAAACCACAGCAAAGACGAATCCGTAGCTCTGCCTTCACATCCCACACCTGCACAGCTGGCACTGCCGGGCAGCTCGGTGTCCCGTGACTTCCACTCCCAAGAGGTACCCGTTGGCTTTTACCATGTAGCAATGGGACTCACCTTTCCCCACTCCACCCCCTCAGCTGACTTCGTCACTCTGGGAAGGCGGCTGGCCAGGTACCAGCCGTACAGCCAGCACACGCTGGCTCTGAGGCCCCCTTTGGCACCAGAGGCACTTCTCTAGCAACACTTGAAAGTATTTCCCAACACAAATACTCCAGTGTCTTATCATCATGATTAAACCATCATAAATTGCAACCTAATAAATCACAGGTTTACTAGAGTGAGCTTTTATAATTTTACTGCCTTTTTTTTCTCCTGATCTATCACAATGCTTTTACCCTCTGCCCTCACCCCGCCGCCCGCGAAAGTGTTCCCGTACTGGCAAGGAAAACGTGGCATAAAACCAAAAAGTATGATTTAGATGATATAGATTTTATACCTTTGATTTACAAACAAGGAGAATGTTTCCTTTCTTTGAAGACATTCCTGATGTTTAGAGAAACAAAGATCTCATTGGAAGGATATTTCAGGGAATAAAATAGAGCTGGCTGAAAAACAAAATTTCCATCCCTTGAGAAGTTATGAGATTCTGACATTTGGTTTCATCCCGAATCAGGATAAAAAGTCAAAATCCCTGAAACTTTTGGCAAAATTAACTGTTCCCAAATATTTCATTTCCACTTTATCATTCTGGCATTACATTAGCAAGCCCAAACTCACGTGTGCTTCTCCACTGTAGTGGTACAGATTGTGCTTTGGTGAGAAGTTAACAAGGGTTCCAAAGAGAGTTTCATTAGTAATGACTGAGATGAGCTGCCATGTGACTTGGGTTGCCGGAGAAGTGGTGGAGATTTGAGCAAGGTGTGCATGAACATGTCTGCAGAGGGAATCCTTTGCAGGAAAGGAGGAGCTGATGCCTGTTCAATTAACAGCAGGGCCAGATCAGGACACAAGCCCAAGCCGAAGCTCTCAGATTCTCTGTTTTCATTTTTTTTTAAGAGTAAATTTTCAGCCCTCGTGGTTACAAAGAAAAGCCTGAAAATGTGGCCTGAACAACACTTCTTTGGCTCTGCCAAGAGCCCGAGATAACAGCTCCAAGAGCAAAGCATCTGGGCATCTCAGTGGGATGGTTAACTCTGAGAGCCACGGATCTGGGGGGCCATACCCACTTCAACCCAGCAGGGGCCTGTGTGCGTGGCCAGAGGGAATAGGCCCTGCCCCCCAAAAGACACCCCGGTAGCTGTTCTTGGTATATAATGAATGGTGTAGCAGACTGAATGAGTCCTGTGTTCACAACCGTATCCTGAATCTATGTTTTGCTTAGTCGGCCAGCTCTGACATCTAACAATAGATCAACCCACCGCTGAGCTAGCTAGACATGGCATTCCGGGCGTGCCCACTGAACTACGGGTTATGTATCTTGCACCATTAGTGTATACAAGGATAACAGGGTCCCTGCCCCAGAGGGGTTACAGTCGAACAGTGTAATGCCCCTGTCCAGCAGAACTCTGTGGGGGTGCCCGAGTCTGCCCAGGAAGATCAGATTGCAGCATCAGGGCCTAAGTTAGACAGCAACAGACATGGGAAAGGGCAGGGGCAGGAAAGGATGCAACGTTCTGTCATGGAGCTCCAGGGATTTTTAGAGTTGGTGTGTAGCAAGTTGGTTCCAGTTATAGGGAGAGACTTTGTAAGCCAGGGCATGCAGGAGGACGCTGAGTGCTGGAATGCAAGCCACACTGAGCGAGGTCTTGGAGGGACTTGAAGGAAAAACCTAAGGAGCTTGTTGCACATGACTGCAGAGCGTCTTCCACGCCTAGGGAGTGGTGTGGAAAAAGGCACAAGCGGGAGGAAGTGGCTAAGGGCTGGGTAAGGTGGGACGCGTTGGATGAGCAAGTAGCACGTGGCACTGGCTGAGTGTGGCCCATGTGCTGGGGAAACAAGCAAACATCAGGAAAGGCGAAGTGGCATTCCTGGAAGTTTTATGGCTGTGTAGCTCCGCTAGAAGCCGCCCCCGCCCTCCTTTCTGTGAACGACTCACTCTGTGGAACATGGCAGGTAACTGCAGGCGGGTGGTTTCAGAGAATTAAGGCATGTATCCTCTGTAGCAGCGATCAGAGCTCTTAGCAACATTTCCCAAACCCTGTTCTTTTCTCCGCATGTTCTCCTTTGACCCTCTTCGGCTTGACTGTAAACATTTCCAGACACTGGCCACAAATATCCTCCATCTCAGCTCCCCATCTCTGGGACGTGACCCAAACCCTTGGGTTTGAATGGCACCCAGCCTTCAATACCAGAGAAACTGAGACCCTCCAAAGCAGAGAATGAAATCCGAAGCATCTGTGTGTGCTTTATACGCTAAACAGGAACTGGCTTGCCACCTCAAACTCCATACCAAATCACAAGCAACAGAGCAGAAAACCAAATTATTCTCAGCTGTTACACTGCTTAATTTAATATTTCCAATGAGCTCCTTTTCCTTCTCCTCAGGAATGAAATGCATATTTGTGCTGTGTCACAAAACATTAGATTTTGTCAAGGCAATTCATTTTTCAATGGTAATTTGTAAGTGCACACCATACCACACACGGTCTGGGGGATTTTATGGCTTCTTTCAGAGAGAAGGAAAATAAGAAGCACTCAGACTAGTGATGAGAGCATGGAAAAAAAGTTAGAAGAGGCAACAATAACAGACAGAGGATTCATCTCTCTCAGCCACACCAGGCTCAAGAAGGAAATAATATCTGGGGAGTAAATAGACGCCTTGTGGCTGGGATGTTCCAAACCAAACACACGTACAAACTCAGCTGCTCCATCCTGAGCCTGCCCATTGTGTGATGGTCTGGTTCTGTGCAGAATTTTAACCTGGGATTTAACGGGGCATAAAATGTGCCAAATAATCTAATCATTTCCATAACAACACAGATCAAGTGAGCCCATTGTCAGATTTATCTGCCAAAGAACTTGCACATGGAAGGGAAGGTTTATGCCCATGACAGAGCCTCAACACCCGGGATCAATCACTTTAGGATCTAAACTGGGGTTCCAGGGTTTGTATGGTTTTGATGATGTCACTGTGTGTGTTTCATCCAGGTCAGGCAGTGGGAAGGAGCATTGTGATGTCACAAAGAGGGTGGAGCTGCATTAAGCTCAGCTAAAAACCCTCTGTAAGGTGTCTGTGAGCATGCTCAGAAATGATTTCTCTACTGCTGGCAACTCTTGTTGTCTGAGCTCCTCTCTCTAATGCTGGGCCACCCACAGGATCTCCAGGAGGGCCGTTTATGTGCTGGGTTTCAAGGGTGGCCATTTGGAACTTCTGTGTGGCAATCGGTTTCCATGGGAGGAAAAGGGTTTTTGTTTGTTTCCGTCTAACCTAGCTCAAACATGGCTAAATATATTTCACTGTTCTCTTCAAGTTCTCCTAAAACGAAGTCCTTTCGGCTGAGACCATGCATGGAAAGAAAAGCCTGACAAGAGAAGTTTTCAGAGTGCTATGACTATACAAGAGCAAGGGGTCAGCAATGGAACTGTTTTGCAGCTTTAAACAGCATATTTGCTGCCAAGCACATGCACACACCCACACGTGCACACCCAACATGCGTGAGGCAATTTCATGGAGCAGTAGATGGGCGTTCCAGTTAACACACATGAGGAAAAACAGGATCCCAGGCAAGACAACTCGCATCCCACGCTGCCTCCAGCCCCACACAGGGTTAGCGACTCCCCCATGCATGTCTCAGCTGGTACCTTAGCATTCCCACGCGGACACTAGCTGGCCTTCAGTTAGTTCAAATAGAGCCTGTGGGTGGGATTTTCAGATGCACCCAAGTGACACTGGAGCCCACGTCCTGCTGGCTTTGACTGGGGACTGTGCTCCGACGGCACTTAAAGGCTTTTGAAAATCCCACCCAACCCCTTAAAAAACCAGTTAACAAAAGCTGAATGTGGGAAAGTCCCAAGACTGGTCTGACAGCTGGCACTGCCAGCAGCATTGCTCCAGTGCCCCAGCTCTGGCCATCCCTCCGCTCTTGGCTCCATCTCCATCCATCTCACCTATGTAGTATTTGTCACAGCCCTAGGCGTTAATAGCAGGCATCCCGCCTGTCAGACGCTGACATGTTGTGACATGCCATCATATGACAACTCACTAAACAGGATCCTGCTGCATCAGGACCAGAAAGACAGACCGGACGGTTTGGGTTGGCGCGCTGGCCCCCCTCTCGGGAGTAAATACCAGAATACTGGTTGAGATTTCTCCTTTTAACTAAACATTCCTTTGCTATTTTACCTCAGCAGGTCTGTCTTCCACTGGCAGAAGAGCCTATAGATGGATCATCCCTGGCAAATCTGCTGTCCCCTAATCTGCACCGCGTGTAATTGGCAAACAAAAATGACTGTCTCTCTCCCTGCATCTTAGCAAAGCTTTAACCACACACCTTGCGCTGAAAGGAGGCATGGTTTGGTTAAAAGGTTTCTTTGCAAAATATATTCTAGTCTTGGGATTAGTACATTATGGAGCATCAAATAGCCATAAACACTAACGTACAGATGTCAGAGCACTTTTTGTGATGAACTGTCCTTCCGTGCTGAGTTGTTGTTCAGGTGCTCGTTAATTCACATGTCAGAAGTTCAGGGTGTCTCTCATCATCATTAAAACGAACTAGCAGGGCTCTTCCACAGAGAAGGTGCCAGGGGTAGTGTTTTCAAAAGCACTCATTGAACTAAATGGGAGCAACATGGCACCAACACTAAGAGCCATGTGTCTACACAGAGAGGTTCATTTAAAGGTAAAATCTTTTGGTTGGAAATTTTAATTTGAACTCTGTGTCGTTCTGCCCAATCCCCAGCTGGCTGGGATGTTTAGTCCTTCTGTGTGTAGGCTTTCTGAACAAAACTCCACTTGAACCCCAGCATAAGAATGGATGTTGAACCAACGTACATGTATTTAGTATTTCCCAGATTCTTGGATCTCTGAGTTCTTTACAGATTGCTATAAAGGGATCGCTTCACCCACTATTGAAATGCAACTCCCTCTGGGATGGAACATAACAGCTGCTCTGCATTAGCCATCTGATGCACAACACTACAGCATTACTTTTTTGTGGTTTTTTAGAATGGAAAATGAATGACGATGCCTCATTCTGGAACTCCAGGAGGTAAGCAGAATGAAATTACATAACCACCAAACTGGTATCCCTGTCTCCATGTGTAAAGGTCAACTGAGTTCTTTAATAGCCCACAGTGGCATTTATTTTATGGCATCTCCATCAGCAAAGCCCCCTAGCATCTTATTGAGATATTAGTTCAGTATGACCACCTAAGGAATCATCATTGCCACTTCCTGCTGCCCCTGGGGTTTCCTGGAGGTCTCTCATCCAAGCATTGGCCAAGCCCCACATGACTTAGCCTGTGACATCCGAATGGTAAAGGAATAGGTTTTTCAGTGCTACGTGAGCAAAGAAGAGAACATGATTTACAGCATATTATAAGGTGAAGCAGTGAAACATTGCAGGCAACTAACTATATAAGCTTCTATTCAAATTGCATGATTTATAATGCAGAAGAGAAATGACTGGAAATAGTGTTGAGAATCACGAAGGAGCTATTTGCTTAGACCCCCCATTCTGCAGCACAGAAACCCACAGTTTGGTTGGCATCTGACAGACTTACTCTGTGCTGTGTTATGCATAATCTGACATTTCTTCCCAAAGGCCTCTGGTAAGGGGTTTTGTTTATTTGTTCTTTGAACCCAGCCTAAAGTAGAAATGAATGTCCCAGGCAGCACAGTAGCCCTCTAAAATAACAAAATCTGCATTGGTCTCTGCAGACCTAGTTCCTTTATCCCCAAGGAATTTGCTCAGCTGTGTACCTAGCACAAATCCCCACCAGAAGGTCTCATTTCCAAACCAGACAACAGGCTTTGCGCTGGACAAATGAGATTTGACTGGTCACAGAAACGAGTCTAACATTCAAAGTACCAGTAAGGAATAATACCTAGATTGGTGGGAAGAACTGCAATGGAACCATATTCTGTCAGGAAACGCAGCTTTGTTGAAACTGAAATCCATTGCAAAAATGTCTTCATTGCCTCAAACAGTTTTTTGGAAAGGAAAAATATTGTCTTGTTTGACACTTTCAATCTGCAGTGTTTCAATTGAAGTAACTTTTCATTTTAAAATTTGTTTTATGATGTACTACATAATAATATAATATAATATAAAAAAGTAAATTGAAACAAAAAATTTCAATTGATCCAAAAACAAAATTCTGAATTTTCCTTCATGGAGAATTTCAAAAATTACAGGTTTCATTCCAAATCAAAATTAGGCCAAATTTTAAAAATCTCTAAATCCGTTGCAAAACAGAATTTCCATCCTCTGCCCAGCTATAATAAAAACACTTCCTCTCTACAGTTCAATCACTTTGTGGACACAGTGAATGTGCTGTATGTAATTAAATTAACTTAATTTGTTTAGTGACCTACCTGTGGATAGCCATAGCTAAATGCTTCCTTTAATAGATTCTCCTACTCCGGTTTGTCAGGAGCACCTGATACAAGGGAGACTGCATTTAAAGTGATGCAGCTGCTTTCTGTATATCTGGACATGTTTTCTGTGCTTCCTTCTGCTCATTCTGAAAAATCAGGGGACTAGATCCTGAGGTATCACAAATTGATGTGGCTTCTTCAGTTTAGCCCTGCTGAGAACCTGGCCTAAGATCTTCATTTCTGAACAGTTTTTCTGCTTCTTCTACTTATTCCCCACCTGAAGGCACTTTCTTCATTTTCTGGCATTATTTATTAACTGTATTTCAGCAGCAGACCACAGCACTGTCAACACACACAAAGAGGAAGACACAGTCTCTGCCCTGAAGAGTTCACAGTTGCAGCATACAAAAGATGGAGGAGAGGAATAGCACATATCAAATTATATACATTTTGTCCCACAGCAGTCGGAGGATTATGACCTCAGATGAGGCTTCTGCACAAGAGGTCTGATTCAGGAATGCACTTAAAGTTAAGCAAATGCTTAAGCAAGTGTTTAAATTCCTTTGACGTATAAATACAGTGACTGAATCTACATAGACGACCAAGGTACGCATGTTCATCTCAATGTCTTAACCATTCAGTAACGGAGGGAAGGGCTTTGTGCAAGTCCATGAGAGACTAGATAGTTTTGCTGATGAGTGCAGCCTGCAAGGATGTGGCCTACATCTTCTAACTGGCCACAGTGGCAAAAGGGAGAGTCACAAAGGCCGCTCTCATAGTCATTAGTGGCATACATCTGATCCCGCCACATCAGAAGTGATTGAACTTCACCCAGGGATGGTGTGGAAGGTCACAACCAGGGGGCTGGGCCAGTTAGATCTGTCATGAGATGGGCACTGACTATGTTTGAAGCTTGTGGTGGTTCTTTAGGGGAACTGTCCAAATGGGGTGACTTGAGCTGAGATGGTGGCTTGGTGAATTAAGCACATCTTTAAACAGGGGGCCATGGAGTATGTCTTGCTCTGCAAGTAGCAGATTCTTCAAGGCGACTTGTGACCTGATGAGAGGAAGGACAATGTTGGTCATGCAACCAGTTATTATATGCATGGTTTCATTCAGCTGAGACTAATCCTGTGTGAACAGACCTGAGCCACGCTGGGGAGCAGTTCTCTGCAGCAGAATTGCACAAGGCAAGGCCAGAGTTTCTCAGTGTCTGCACACTGGCTTCCCAAGTAGAACCAGCTAATCTGTTTTTTGTCTTTGTTGTCTGTGAAGTCTTGGTAAGGTGTCCCTTGAAAGTCAAGGTCCGGTCCAGTGTGACATCTAGATACACAGTCCAGCCTATGTCCAGTCAGAAGGACATGGAGCTGTTTTGCTGACCTTTGCCTGGTACAAACAGAAGCAGCCAGAAACTGTTGTTCTGATACTAGGTTTACGTCTCCATTTTTTATAACAGTGGCCCATCTCGTGTGTCGGCATTCAGGATTTCTTCTAGGAGACTGAAATCGCTGACTCCAGTGGGACACGCTTAAGCACATGCTTAAGAGCTTTCCTGAACAACGGCTTGTATGAAATGTACCCGGTGATCAAGAAAGAAACAGAATATAGATTACCTGGAGTGAAATCCTACCCCACTGAAGTCAAGAGGAGTTTAGCCATTGACTTCAGTGCCACCAAGATTACACTCCTAGAAACATAAGAAGCCAGAGGAAGATGAAGGACAGGGTAGGCTCATTACTCATTGAGGGAGGAAAAACAATAACAGAAAATGTGGAAATGGCAGAAGTGCTAAATGAATTTTTTTGTTTCAGTTTTCACCAAAAAGATTAGTCGTGATCGTACGTCTAACATAGCGAATGCCAGTGAAAACGAGGTAGGAGATGAGACTAAAATAGGGAAAGAACAAGTTAAAAATTACTTAGACAGGTTGATGGCTTCAGGTCACCACGGCCAGATGAAACACATCCTAGAATACTCCAAGAGCTGGCTGAATTGCTATCTGAGCAATTAGCGATTATCTTTGAAAAGTCATGGAAGATGGGAGAGATTCCAGAGGACTGGAATAGGGCAAATATAGTGGCCATCTACAAAAAGGGACATAAGGACAACCCAGGGAATGACAGACCCATCAGCTTAACTTCAGTATCCAGAAAGATAATGGAGCAAATAATTAAGCAATCAATTTGCAAACATCTAGAAGATAATAAAGTGGTCAGCATGGATTTGTCAAGAACAAGTCATGTCAAAACAATCTGATAGCTTTCTTTGACAGGGTAACAAGCCTTGCTGATAGGAGGGAAGCAGTAGATGTGGTATATCTTGACTTTAGTAAGGCTTTTGATACTGTCTTGCATAACCTTTTCATAAACAAACTAGGGAAATACAACCCAGATGGAACTACTATATGGTGGGTGCATAACTGGTTGGAAAAAGCATTCCCAGAGAGTGATCAGTGGTTCATAGTTAAGCTGGAAGGGCATATCAAGTGGGATCTCGCAGGGATCAATTCTGGGTCTGGTTCTGTTCAATATTTCCATCAGTGATTTAGATAATGGCATAGAGAGTACACTTATAACGTTTGTGGATGATGCCAAACTGGGAGGGGTTGCAAGTGCTTTGGAGGATCGGATTAAAATTCAAAATGATCTGTATAAACTGGAGAAATGGCCTGAAGTAAATAGGATGAAATTCAGTAAGAACAAATGCAAAATAGTCCACGTAGGAAGGGGCTATCAGTTGCACTCATACAAAATGGGAAAGGACTCCTTAGGAAGGAGTACTGCAGAAAGGGATCTGGGGCATCATAGTGGATCACATGCTAAATATGCATCAGCAGTGTAACTCTGTTGCAAAAAAACCCAACATCATTCTGGGATGTATCAGCAGGAGTGTTGTAAGCGAGATTACTCCACACCATTTAGGCCTCAACTGGAGTCTTGTGTCCAGTTCTGGATGCCACATTTCAGGAAAGATATGGACAAATTAGAGAAAGTCCAGCGAAGAGCAACAAAAATGATTAAAGATCCAGAATCATAGAATATTAGAGTTGGAAGGGATCTCAGGAGGTATCTAGTCCAACCCCCTGCTCAAAGCAGGACTAACTTCAGCTATATCATCCCAGCCAGGGCTTTGTCAAGCTGCAGCTCAAAAACCTCTAAAGATGGAGATTCCACCACCTCCCTAGGTAACCCATTCCAGTGCTTCACCACCCTCCTAGTGAAAAACCTTTTCCTAATGTCCAACCTAGACCTCCCCCCCTGCAACTTGAGACCATTGCTCTTTGTTCCTTGCTCCATTGCTCCTAGAAAACATGAGCTATGAGAGAAGATTGACAAAACTGGGTCGGTTTAGTCTGGAGAAGAGAAGACTGAGCGGGGACATGATAACACTTTTCCAGTACATAAAAGGTTGTTACAAGGAGGAAGGAGAAAAATTGTTCTCCTTAACCTCTGAGGATAGAACAAGAAGCAATGGGCTTAAATTGCATCAAGGGCTGTTTAAGTTGGACATTAGGAAAAGCTTTCTGTCAGGGTATTTAAGCACTGGAATAAATTGCCTAGGAGATTGTGAAATCTCTGTCACTGGAAATGTTTAAGAGCAGTTAGACAAAGACCTGTCAGGGATGGTCTAGATAACCTTTGGTCCTGCCCTGAGTGCAGGGGACTGGCTGAGATGACCTCGCCAGGTCCCCTCCTGTGATACCATTCTACAATTCTTTAATTGCTCCTAAATTGTCTATTAGTTGGGTTCTCCAAAGGCAGTTAGCACCCATGGCATGGGCACACATTTCTAGTAACCAGGATTCTAAAATGCCCTCTTCTTTCCTTTACCAGTTTTGATCTGGTCCCTTCCTCAGCATTTCCGATATATTCCCTTCGCCAGGCAGCAAAGAGATCAGATTGGAGCTGGAGGAGGAGATTGGGGGGCTGAGATTAAGCAAAACACAAAGTTGGGTTCACAGAGGCTGCAGCAGAGTTACTATAAGCAGACACGAAGGGCGCGGGTGGCTCCAATAATCGCTAACAATATTTGTTTGCTTTACTTAAAATACATACAGCTTTTTCTCTCCAGGTCTGGGTGGGGGGAAAGGTTAATGAATTCCTGCAGTGCTAAGAGATTTTTCAGAGCTCTTTGAAAAGGAGGGTGGGAATCAATGCTGTAGGTGGGGCAGCAAGTCCAGGTTGCAAAAGGTCTGCGAAAAAATAACAGATAAAGCAGCAGCAAAAAGAGATAAACGAAACAAACAGGGTGGGGTGACAACTGCTCAGCTCCACATGAAGAATATTGAATCACTGTCTATAATTTGGGTTACAGAACCTAAATTAGGGCCTGCAGACTCAAACCGGCTGCATTGTGTGAGGGTACATCAAGGGTCAAATGTGCCTTTGGTTTGCTCATTATTTGCTCTGATACCAGGTTGTCATTAGCAGCAGCAGTGCTGAACAAAGCTGCATTCCAAAGGCAGCACACATCAATGGTGCTAATTAATTGGATTAATGGAAGGGCAGCACAAATTAGGTCTGGCTTGGATAATTTCAATGAAAACTGAATACCAATCCCCGAAGTCATTGGAATATGGATGAGGCAAATTGAGTTAAAATAGAGGAGATTGCTGCATTCATTAGCCCGCCCACCCTCTGAAGTAGTTGTTTAATATGCAAACTATTAATATGCAGATCAGCACAAATGAAAAAAGTACAATTTTTTTTTAACTCTGCTGAACACAGGCAGCTGCGTGGTGTGAAAGAGCTGCGTTCCCGATGCTGGTGCAGCATAAGATTGCCAGGGAAGAGGTGTTTTTATCTCAGAGTCATTTAAAACAACCCGCCTTGTTCTCAGCTCCTGGAACATAGTCACGTGCCTGGAATGAACTGAAAAATTAACTTGCAGAAATGATTCCTCCCCAAAAAAACCTCCCCCAAAATCTCACCAATCGGTTTCCAGGGGAATTCTGACTTTGGAAACACTGAACCTACCCAGCAGCCTCCTGCTTAGAACTGGGCGGCAGCCCATGCTAATGTGAGCATGGGGCTTTCAGCTGGCACGGCTTGGCACAGCACAGCCTGGAAGAGCACCTCCCCATGGTCGACAAGAGCTGGAGACGTACACAGTGTAGTTGTAGCTGTATTGGTCCCAGGATATTAGAGAGAGAAGGTGGGAGATGGAATATCTTTTACTGGATCATCTTCCACTGGTGACAGAGACACGCTTTCAAGCTGCCCAGAGCTCTTCAGGTGACTTGATCTCAGTCTATAAAGTACCTCCCTGAAGAAAAGATTTGATAGTTTAGGGCTCTTGGATCTAGCAGACAAAGGCAGAAAAAGATCCAGTACCTGGAAGCTGAAGATAGACAAATCTAGGCTAGAAATAAGGTGGAAATGTCTAACAGTGAGGGTCACTACCCAATGGAACAACCTCCCTAGGCATGTGACAGATCTGCCTTCCTTTGGGGTCTTTACATTGAGATATGAAGTGGTTCACTGAAACCTGTGGGGCTCCTTATGGACCCAGCATGAGCAAGGTACCAGACTGTGGGCCATGGAGGATTGCCTGGGGAATAAGTGCTGGAATGAAGGGTGAGGAGCACCACCTGGCTGGAAGTGGTTTCCATCAGATCCAGGGTTTAGTTTTGTTCAATGGCTCTCAGCCCCCCCACGCTACACATTGTCCCGGCACCCCTGGCCCGGGAGATGTCTTTTATGCAAATGAAGGACGCTGGAATCCCCACAAGGAACAAATTCCTCTGAGATGACATGCCACGCGTTGCCATTGCAGGCCCATTGCGAGGCACTGAAAAATATGGGGCTTTCATTTCACTCCCGCACAGAGAGAAAGGTTTCCCTCAGAGCTGGAATGAATTTACTCGTCGTGTTACCACAGCACCTAGGAGCCCCAGGCATGGAGCAGGACCCCACTGTGAGCTGTATCGACTCAGAACAAAAGATGATCCCTGCCCCACGGAACTTACAGTCGAAGCCTGGGACAAGAGACAACCAATGGATACAGTCAGACGGGGAGTACAGGTCAATTATCAATTCATTTCACACCGGCCACCAAACAGCTGTCAAGGGGAAGGCCCCCTTTCCTACTGCCAGTCTACTGAGTTCGCTGGCTCCTCCTCTAAAGCCTGTACTTAACTAAACAGGCCCAGCTCCCTGTCAGTGGCTATTGTGTGCTGCTTTCGTCTGGTACAACTAAATCTTCAAACCCTTCTCTATTATTCAGCGCAGACTGTGCCAGAGGGTGGGAGGAGGCCAGACAAGCCAATAATTTGTGTTTATCTCATTTCTGAAAATGTGAGTCAAAGACGTTTGTCCTCTGATTGCAGGTTGCTGCTCTCTGGGGGAGATCCCACACAGGGCTATTGCCCAGCTCTCCACGTGCTTTCAAGGAGGCTTCTTCGCATTTCAGTGCTGTGCTTCCTTCCATGTGCCGCATGCCCCCCACCCCTACCACAACATCCACAAACGTCAGGAAGGTCACAAATGATTGCTCTAATTTGGATAACAAAACATCTGCCGAGCCAAGAACCCAACAGAGCCAATCTATTTTGTTAAGAAAATTAAGACTTCCATTGAGTTGTCTTCACACCATTGAAAGTGATTGTGGGGGACTCTTCAACACAGCAGAAAAAGGCAGAACTCCAGCCAATGGCTGGAAATTTAAGTTAGAAAAGTTCAAATTGGAAAGAAAAGAAGCAGCAACTTTTGAACAGGGAGTGCAGTTGGTAAATTCCTCATGGTGTGGAGTCTTTACATTAAGTGTGGATGTTCCTCTCAAAGATCTCATTCAACCCCAAGTGATTGTGCTGAATGCAGGAGTCCCTGGGTGAGGTTTTCCGGCGTGCGTTCTGCAAGAGGTCAGAGTGGATAGTCCTAACAATCTCTTACACGCCAGGGTCCTAGAATCAGGCACTGCTGCTTTGTTCTCTCCCCTCCATAGTTAACGGAAGTAAATTGGCTCTGTTTTGTCAGGATTTTCTTTCTGTTTTCAGCCCACGATTTCTGCGCTCATGAGGGAAGGGTTACGCTGTGGCAAAACTGACAGTATGTTTCTCCTCCCGCCCCCTCTCCCTCCTCCTCCATGCCAGCTGCACATGAATGTTCATGAGAGGAGAGGAGAGGAGAGAATCGACTGGACCAGACGAGAAATCCCAAGTCCATGCAGAGACGTGACGCTTCAAAGAAGATGGGTCCCAGCCTCCAGGCAAACCCGGCCCCATGTTTGCAATCAGAGTGCAGAGAAGATCTTCCTAAATGATCAGCCCTGCCTCCTTGGACAGCTCCGGGCCCAGGAGGCACCAGCAGGAGGCATCCACCGGACTCTCCAGAACTTACATTTACAAAGGAGGAGAAAATGTGGCCAAGAATCCGGGGTCAGTGGTGGAGGTCCGAGCACACCGTGCCTGCTCGCTGTGAACTTCCCTCACAGAGCTGCAGTGGCAAGACAAGCTTCCCAGGCACAGCCTCTCGCTAATGCGCTTCAGCCCTCACCCACAAAAACTGGCTCTTGGGGAAACAGAGGGTTTCAGGCTCCACGACCCAGGTCCCTGCTGAGCCTGACAACCAGGGAATGGCTCCTGCTAGCTCGGACTCTGGCCAGGTGTCCACCGGAACGAGTCCACAAGTTCATTTCACATGGGCCTTTGAAGCGCCCTCAGAGGGAACGCTCCCATCCTAGAGGGGAGGGCAGGCTGTGTCCAGGTTCAAGGCTGTGGAGGCAGACAGTGCCTTCTCTGAACTGCGCTTGGGTTCGTAATTAGACTTCCAGGCCCATTTCCAGTCGACAGGAATACATTCCTCACCTGACCTGCAGCTATCTGAGCACCATAGGTCTGGTTCTCTCCTCCATGGGCTTGCACCTGAGGAGGTCAAAAGGACTGTAAACCGGCCATTTGGATGTGACAGCTGTTTTATGCCAACACAAGGTGCAAGGCAGAGGAGAATGCGTCTCTGTGTTCGGAGGTTGCAACTAGACATGTCAGAGCCGCTCCCCCCACCTCTGGGGGAAGGAGAGTGTCTCAGTCTCTCTCTGGCCCTGCCGGTGGCACTCAGCTGCCCAGCTTCGGCCCCTCTGATCGCAGCCTGATGCACTCAAGAAGCAAACCAGCTCATCACTGTGTTTTGACTGAAGTCTCCCCCGCTGTTTCCTTTCCTCTGTCTTTCCCCCGAACATGCAGCTTGCCTTGAGAAATTGTTCCACTCCAACTGCTCAGAACACACTAAATGAGATTACCAGGCGCCGCTTTCACAGTGTTCCCAGACACTTCATTTACAATTATGTACTTTACTGTTTAACACTCTTGGTTCCTCCTCTTTGTGTGGCTTGTCTTTGAGAATGAGATCTAAACAGGTGGCGTATGGCCTGGTGTTACACACAGAGAGGAGCACTCAGGACGTTCATTCGCACACACGTTACACGTTACTATTGTAAGCTCAGTTAGTGCCAGAGCAACGTGCTTTACTTCCTGATAAAATCAGTTTCCCCGCTGTAATGGAGATGTTCATTAACCAGCTCGTGCGCTTTGCGTGGAGCCTTTGATCCTGCCATTTTTCCTAGTTTATCATCTTCTGTTGCTTGACTAAAGCAAAGGTGAGGAGTGCCCGTAGGAATGTGAGTTGTCTGATTTCTGAGGGGTGTCATCAGTGAAAGTGGGATAGCAGGTTAGTGGCTGCTGTGGCGGTTTGAGGCATGAATGCCCTCCCCCACCCATGGCCAGATCCCACACCCCACTGAAGTCTTCAGTAAAGACATTGCAGGCTGCATGGAGGAATCTGAGCTGCCAAGGGGCAAAGGCTTCTGCACAGACCCTACGCACCATCGAGAGGGTCTTCACTCAGACAGCTGCAGTGGAGACAGACCTGGGGACCCGTGTCCGTGAGGATCCAGTGGCCCCCCAACACCCAGCACATCCAGTTCATGCACGCAGCGGCTTCTATTCAACGTGCACGGAGCTCACTCGCAGTGCTGCAAATCAGGACTAACGGGTTTGTCTTGTCCAATAGCCCCTTTTCCCGGGAGTCTCATTGTCCAGTGGTCCATTGTTAGCTATAGAAGATGTAAGTGCAGGCTGTGTGCCATACGTCGTGATGGGATTGCTCCTGGGTTGAGCTCGCCCTGCTGTGACTATGTGGTGTGGGCAGCAGGCTTCAGTCAGGCCTTCAGGGAGATGGTTCTCCAAAGCTTTTCAAGCCATCCTCACTGCAGTAAAATGGAAGCAAAACACCAGTCCTCTCCCCTGATGCTGTTATAAGAATGTAATGGGCCTTCCTCAATTAGAGTGAAATCAGTGCTTCCCTCTGAAATGTGCTACAGTATGGCGGCTCTTTCCTTGGTAAATGGATTTGGTTTGTTTCAGTGTGCATAAGATGACATTCCTGCATCACTACAAGACCTAGCAGAGGCTCCATGCTCTTGTCACCCTGTAACAGCTTCCTGGATTAATGAGTCTGCAAAGGGCTAATTCTTAAGAGGGCAATGTCTTTTGCAGGCTGGTATTGATCTTTGTCAACTTTCCCTTGAAAGAAAGAAAATATTGGCTTATTTACAAAAGGTAGCTTTTTGCTCCTGGCAAGCCAGCCTCAAGATTCACTGCTCCACGCATCCCTCCGAAATTGGATGGGCTAAGTGTAGTTCTTAGAATGTCAAAATCAAAGTCCCCCAGTTCACAAAGCCTAATGAAGCAGATACAATATAATGCACCAGAAGAGGCTTTCGTGCTAGAACAAACGAACAGAGAGTCCTATGCCACTGCACAGAGATGAGGAAACAGGAGCACAGCCAGAGATAAGGTTACGGGAGTTGTGTGGGAACCAGAATTTCCGTTTCATGGGATATTCTGACATTTCAAAATTGTTTTTTGTTCTGAAACGTCAGGGAACATCACATTTTGACATTTCCCATGAAATGGAATATTCAAAAAAATTAATTTTGGGTTGATTGAAATGTTTCATTTCAATTTTGACTTTATTTTTTATTAAATTTATAATATAAACTAAAATTCACAGTGACACTGCATTTCAAAGTGAAAAATGTAAAATGTTCTGCTCTGACGCCATCGAAACGGATCATTCTGACATTATCAAAACAATATATTTTTCCAAACAAACTTTCATCAAAATCAGCATATTCCCCCGGCAAGTTTTGAGGAAATGACTTTTTCCAACAGGAAAGCGTATTTTTGGAAAATTTGCAACCAGCGTGTAAGGGAGGTAGGCTCAGGATGGAATGGGGCACAGGAATCAGTTCATGCTATTCTCATCCTTCCCAGTGCCGGGTGTCTTCCACCTGTCAGAAACTACAGCAGTCCAAGGGCCTGATCCTGCAGGCACCAGCACGTAACTTTAGTCAGGAAAGCAGTACCATTAAAATTTCATAGCTGCAGAGTCAGGTTTGGACCCCAAGACTGTGAAGGTCCATCACTGACAATGCCTGTTTATTCTCTCCTTAGCAAGTGACGAATTGACATCTGAGCGATCCAGCCTTCCTCGAGGCAGACGATGAATAGCAATGCATTGGGCGTGCTGTGTATCTAACATCCCAAACTATCCAGCACCACGACAACCAGAGATCCACAAGTATGTAAATATAACTAATGGAAAGAAATAGACAAACGGGTCCCAGCACATTCTAGGAAGATGAAAATGGAAGCAGTTTTCAACTACAAATTGAGTTTCAGGGGAAAAGTTGATTATGCACCAAACTATAGTGAACTCAAGAAAATGTCTATTTTTGGGTATAAAGAAAGAGGGCAATAGCTCACTGCAATCTGCCACTTCCGTGGGGCATGTGGGTTAAAGAGGAGACACTGTGAGACATACAGGGCCTAGTCTGCCCCTGGTCGCACCATTTACTTCTAGTGGGTGTAAAGCGCTACCAGCCAACGTGACTGGAGACTTCACACGCGGCAGCGGTTCAGCTGTGCCCAGCACAGGTGTAAGGGGATGAAGAATCATTGCATTACTGTATCATAAGAACTGATGAGAGACAGCCCCCGTTTTGATCAATCCCCATCTTGGCATGCGTACAGGGAAAGGCTGCACGTGGTTGTCAAGGTTTTGCTGGTTGTTTGCAAAAAGACTTTCCTGTGCAAACAAGAAGTGTGATGTGTCTGGCAACATTCAGTCAGGGAGCAAATGTGGGAGGAGGCCCCCCTGAAGCTGCAGGAGGTACTTTCCCAAAGCAGACTTCCCGCCACAGGTTCCAGCTAGGCTCAGAGGAAATCCTGACCTTAGAATTAACACTGAGTGTGTGGGTTGTGTTTACTCACTGAAATAAGTCATGCCCTGGGGGGTAGCTTAGCGGCAATATTAGCTTGTACACTGATCTGCCATCCAGCACAGAGAACGCTCAAATCACGCCACCAGCTCTCTTTGCAAACCTCGCAGAATTCTCAGCACAATAGGCTGCAGACAGACGCAGAATTAGGGGGAAATTATTGATGTTATCATTATTACCGAGTTCAGGCCTGTGCTGCCAAGCGTTAAATTGGGCCAATTATTGATATCTTTCACTTCTGACAAAAAGCAACCTAGATGTATCTGTCAAATATATCCAAGTGCCTGCGTCCATTTCCTGCTGCATATCTTAATTTTGCTCCTGAACGCGGGTTACACGCTCAGGTTTATCAGCATGTGAAGGGCTCCCTTGGAATCCTGTATTTAGCACCATGCTAGACAAATAATATTACACACTAAAAAAAAAAACCTAAAAAGCTATTACACCCACTAACTCCTGCTGTGCAGAAGGTGCCAAATCAGATTACAGAGCACAGTTGCCACATTATCCTGTCTCGACTTCACTAACGCTCATTAAGCTTCTAAAATCCTTTTTATGGTGTTTATAACACCTCCAGAGGAGTTTACTGTGTAAATATTATTCTACCATTAAATCCTGCAACAAGGCAACCGTCAACAAGTGGAATTTGTAATGGGCCTGCCGAGAGGCCTCTGCTTGCAGGCTAAAAAGCCTGTGAAGTGAGGCCAATGAAAGCAGCCAAGAACACAGTACGGAGTGATAAAGCACTTCATTTTGATGCTTTAAATCTCCTACCACTTGGGTCTGCTTAATGTAACAGGCCCACTGAGACATTAGATTTGGGCCTAGAGTCAAATAAGCTACAGGGAGCCACTTACTGCAAGAAGCCTTCCACATACAGCAGGCACTGGCAGTTTAACCCAGTTAATCTAGTGTTGAATCTTCGTGGGTTAATGTACTCTTCACTGACAAAAGGCCAGGATCACATCTCATCAAGACAGCAGACGCCCGAGCACACTGCAGTACTGAGTATTCCTTGTAGTTAAAGGATACATGGGATCTGTGTTTCTCTTGCAGTGTAGTAAAAAAACCAGCACATGTTAGCTCCCTCTCCCTATACAGATATTTACGCTGTGTCCATGTTTAAATATAAAGGCATGCTCTTTCTTCTAAGCATTTTAATTCATGTTGAGAGCATGCGTGTTATGCACACACATTTATTCACTCTACTGCTTTTGTAAGGATCTTGAAAGTATAATCTCTGCCTCTGGGCAGGGGATCTCTAAGAGGTTTGGGAAACCAGAAGGATTAATAATTCCAGCAAGCAGACTCATCCCCAGTGCCTTCCCCCACCTCCTAACTGGGAACATTTTCAAGTGCTGAAGTCTGTCTCCCAGTCTCTACCCCAGGATTTGCAAAGCAGCTGAGAACAAAGGAAAACAAAAAGGCAAAGATCCTCTGGAAAAAAAAAAAAAAAAAAACCAGAAGGGGAAATCTCAGAAATGGGAGGAAAGGCGACTCCCTGAAGATCCTGCAGAGTTGGCAAGTGTCAAAATATCAACAGCTGTTCCTGGAATACAAACTAAACACATTCACAGTGCATGCTATTTGTAAAACCCCACTGCTTTCTCCAAGCCAAGCTGACAGCGCTTCATCTGCAACACTGCTAGCCCTAGGCAGAAGGGGGGTTTGGGTGAAAGTGGCTTTTAGGCATGATCAAGTATGAAGCGGCCTGTCCCTAATTCACTCCCCACAGGTCATGGCGATAGTAACCTGGTGTGTAACCAGGATGGGATGCTTGATTCTTGCTGTGTCACTTCTTAGCCAGTATCATACCCTATTCCTTCCCCAAAACGAAGGAAAGAGGCCGCTGTAGGAAATAAAGAACATCTTCCCAACCATTGCTGCCTCCATAACACCAGGTACCCACCATCACAGCCCTATCGCTTTCCATGCCAGTGAGCTGCTGGAAACCAGAAAAGCATCACCTGACATCCAGCGCCTGGGAGCCGGCACACGGCACTGGAGTAAAAAGAGATGACCAAGTTTGGAAATGTTTCTAAATAATTTTTACCATATGTGTTTCCTGGTCCTTTATCAGGGTCTGCATCCAAGAGACAGGATTCCTCGGGAGAGACTCTAGCCCAGTTTCAAGAGCCTCTGGAAACTGTGAGCCACACACTGGCCACCAGAGCAGTGCGCACAGAGCACACCGGGCAGTTTAGCCTCTTTCCCTTTTTCTTTTCTTTCTTAAAGCAACTTTCTGGTGTTTAGCTTGAGATAAAAACTCTCTTGTGCCTGTAGAGCAGGACTGAGAAACGTCCATTAGGATGTGCTGGTGATTCAAGCAGTGCAGAGGACCGAAGTTCTGGCTGGCAAAGGATTTGGAGATTTGGCTTCATTCCAAATGGACGTGAAAACAACGTTTCAGAATTCTCTATGAAGAAACGTTAAGGAAAAAATGTGTTTTGACGAAATCAAAACATTTTGCTTTGATTTCAACTGTTAATTTTGTATTCCAGTGCAAACACAATATTTTAAACATCTCAAAACAAAAAATCAAAATGTTTCCTTCCAAAAAATACCAAAACGGGATGTTTCAATGTTGTTCAAACTTTGTTTTCCTGATTTTCTTCCTAATTGAAACTCCACCTGATTTCATGAAGTGTTTCGATTTCAATGTAATGTGGTTCCTCAAAGTTTCCCTGACTGGTTTTACTGGAGATTTAAAGAGGCACTTTCATGCCAGAGGAGTTTGTATAGCCATCAGGCTAGAAGTAACAGCGGATGCTCTTCAGTTTCACTTACCCTTCCTTCACTTACTTTTTCCCTTGCTTTGCTGGGATGTTTGTGCCCTTCCCTTCACCACTTGGCTTCTGCTGATGCCAGCAAGAAGCCCCCCTGAAGTAGCAGTAATTGCCATGACAACAGAACAAAACAGTGGAGAACACCCTGCCTCCCTGGAAGCCTCTGGCCGGGAGTCAGGGAGGAGAATCATCGGGCCATGATGATGGGGTTTGCCTCCCCCACCCACCGCCACTCTACAGAAAATATGGGGGGGTCGGCCCCCAACCTCAAGGCCTCCGTTGGAGGCACAGGCCATCCCCGGGGAGGACTTCTGCTTCTGCCTCAGCTCCTGGACCTGCTGACTCCACTGGCAGTTCAGCTCAGTTGGAGACTGCACGAGCCGATGGGCGTTAGAGAGGCTGGGACATGGCGAGGGTGGCTTAGCCATCCGGAATAGGCTAGGAAGGGCTGCATTTCTGGGGAAAGACCCCCTGTTACACCACCAGCTGCTATTCCAAAACCAGTGCTGTGTAACTGAACAGCGAGGTCATCCACATCTTCATTACCTTCATGAGCTTCAGCTAACGGCTCCGTGTTCTTCAAAAACAAGAGCCAATAATCTAGCGAGACATTAGCATGCCAATGTGAACAGCGCACGCCATGTGGGGCTGAAGCATACACACGACTTCACTGCACGTGTCTTTGGGCAAAGAAAATGAAAGTAAACAGACTGTGCTGTGAGCTACAAAGCACAATCCCAGTTACGCTGGCTCATGCGTAATTCAGGTAACATGGCGAAGGCTTTAGCAGGAAAGGGAAAGTATTCTGAGCAACTGCCATCACCTACACCCAGGCTGTATCTTGGGCACTAACTAGCCGGCTGGCAGTCAGGGCAGCACACAACCATGGGGTCCTGTTGGATTTATCCCAGCTCTTGGACACCCAAATAGCAACAACACCCATTAAGGACAAAGCTGTAGAGACTCAAGGCATTCTTTATCGGAGACAATCGTCAGTGGGACTCTGTTGGGTTAATGACTAAACTGCAGAAGGGGTGCGAGTGTCTGAGTTCTATTTCTGAGAAGATTCAGTGTCAATCTTACACACGCGCACGCACACGCACACGTGCCCTGCCATGACTTTGTGTAACTTCAAAATGTAAATTGGAAAAGAAAAATGAGCAGGGCCTTAGTTTTATTTCAAACCACCCAGAATCTTAGAAAAGTTACCCATTTTTCACAGACCAATATCTATAACAATCAACTCAAAGGAAATACAGAGAATAAGAGAAACAAATTTCTGCTTTCTTTAAAAATCAAAATAATTTCTTAAGAAAGCAGCGACACAAGGTTATTCCAAGTGCACGTAAAACCCTAGGGACTGGGTGCGCTCCATATTCTTTGGAAAGCAAGATCAGCAGTTCGTCTCATTCCCTGTGGGACTCACTTCTCTTCCTGCAAGCCACCCCTACGATAAACTCTGGCCGCTGGTATCGGGGCCAGTTTGTAAACGCTCTACGTGATTAACCGACATTGTTTTCTTTAATAAATGTTCAGGGTGTTTGATGTTGCAAAGATTATGGGCAAACATCAGAAGTTTGGGTTAGAAAGCTTGCCCACCCTAACAAGACCCCCTCAACTTCTCTGTATCCCTCAGGCAGCCCTTCTGGTCACTCAGCTGGTCGGGGGGCAGCAGATTTTCTGGGGGAGAACACACAGCCTACTCCAGTCCTCCACGGGCAGCTCCTTCTTGAGAAAGCGTCACAGCTCTCTTCCTTGACTTCAGCAGCAGTTGCTGGCCTGAGCAGAGGACGCAGATGTCTCTCTCTTCCCCGGGGACAGATTGGGATACCCTTGCGCACCCAGAGCAGTAACTTCCTCCTCAGGCAGTCCCATGGAATCAGGCCAGGATACGAGGCCAACTGAGTGTGAGCGAGGGCAGAACCTGACCAACATATATTTGACCTGCCCTTTCGACTCACCAAGGACTCTTCCTGGGCTCCTCCTAATGTCTGAGTTGGGAACATCTCATCAGGATCTGACCCCAGTAGTGCCCATGTACGGCACCTACACATCACTTAGATCCATCCCCCAGGGACTCCTGGCTGTGAGCAGCAAATTAGCACCCAGCCTCCCTGGGGAGGTTCAGAAGCCGGAGATTAGAGATAAGCAGTGATTGCTTATCTAATTAGCGCAGGAAGAACCATTGTCCTGTCCTAGATACAGATGTTGGGAGCAAAGTTCATGAGTTCAAAAAGGCAAGTCCTTGCTGCTTTGATACACGGTGTGGTAAAGGCCACATCAATCCAATAAAAAATTGGAAGGAGCCCGTTGGAGGATGGAGAGCGCTTGCTTGTCAGCCGCCTTTGTGGACCCTGTGTCCTGAAGGAAGCTCTTTTAGACACACATCTGAAAAGGCCCAAGTTTTGCACAATGTGGTTTGGGGCTCTGAATGCTCAAACCGGAGCAGCCAGTGTGCGAGACAACAAATGGAGCTGTGAGGGCATTACAAAGCACATCAAGCTCTAATTAAAAGCGTTTCCATCAAAAGGCAGACGTGGATAGGGCTCCCAATTATCCTGACAGGGGTACAGAGTTTTAGCACCAAGACTTTTAACAAAAGTCTGCACGCTGGTACTGACAAAATCCTATTCAGGCTGCTTTTCCATGGCTGTGCGGGAGCAGAGTTTGGGAACGATTCCATGCCTGGCATGGAGGGTGTGAATGCTGTCAGGAGGGCTTTGCTGGATGGGCACGTTTTGTAGCTCCAGTGCAAAGATTTTCTCTGTCTAGATGCTTATCCCCCCCTGGAAGCCCCCGCCTCCTGCCCCTGCCCATTCTGGGCTGTGTGTCAGATGGAGTGTAACCACAAAGCTGTTATCAGGGAGTCTGGGGCTCCCAAAGTACCTGCGATTGCTCTCATTTCCCATGGTCACAAACGCCCTGTTAGTCTTTTGTGGCAAGAAAGACCCTGATGGACATTCCAGATGCCTGACAAAAGCCACTTGGTGAAGGTCTCCTCTACCCTGGGCCGGTTTTTGCTCTTGCAACATCATCCCTTACCCAGCTCAACATCCCAATGGGTGGGGGAGATTTTCTGAGCCTCTTTGGAATCCATACCGGAGAAACAGCAGCTGATGTCAGCAGTAACCATGCCATTTCCGTTATGAAAGGTTTAATACATTTGTCTGGGGAATCCGCTGGACAACACTGTCTCGCTCAGCGGCACTGTCCCTTTAAATGCTCAGACAGCAGCATAGGCTCCCAATGAGTCATTCGGCAGGAATGTGGGAGTTCTCACATTACTAGGCTTTAAAAGCCTTTTAATTCCAGTTTGGTGATGAATGGGCAAGGCCCCTGAAATGAAATGTTCGGAGGCTCAATGTACCAGGCCTCCTGCTTGTAATTATTTTTGTACAGAATATGTCAAGTGTCGTGCTTCACAAAACTCGTTTAGCATGCAAACATTCTGTGATTAAGTGAGGCTTACTTAATTAAGCACTTTGTAATGACTCTTAAACCAAAGAGTAGTGGATTAGTGCGTCCTATTTGTGTCTATCATGTTAAAGGCTCAGTAATAAGAGGTTGCTGCAGACAATTAGGGTTAGAATACAAAGTGGATGAAGGGAAAATCAGCAGCCACCGGGAGCCCAGCCACTTACAAATGTCCTGATTTAAAACAGCCTCAGCCCAGACAATGCGAATTTGCTTCATGCATCTGCTACAACATCCCAGCCTGTGAAAACACTGCTCAGACCCAGCAGTTTGTTACCATCATTGTTAAGCCATAAGGGAATGCTTGAAAGCGGGCCCAGTAACTAGGAGGCAAGGTGGTCTAGTGGCTAGGGTGGGGTTTATTCCCAAGAACACAAAGGTCACGGAGGGCTGTAATTCCCGAGGCAGGTTCAGGGATGACGCTGGGACGTAGTTGTTGGCTGCCTTCTTCTTTAATGCATAGGCAGGACCCTACGAGTCCCAGCATGCAATGCTTCACCTGGCCTCAAGCAGTGCTTTCAGGAGCTGTGTTTGTTGTCATGCAAAGCGAGCTGCGACATGCTCCATTTTTACCAGCTGGACGTAGCCCTGCAAGCTCCTGGCAACACAGACTGCTTACCAAGCCTGTGGCCCTCTGCAGCAACGTCGTCGCTGAACCTAGCAGGTCAAATTCACTCACTCACTTCATCTAGAAGACGTTCTACCAGGGGCCAGTTTGGCTTAGTGCGGAAGATGCAGAACACGGTGATTCAGCCCTTCATTGTCAATTCTAATGCTGCCCCAGCCCCAGTGGGACAAGCTCTTCTGTTCTTACATCCCACACAGGCGCGTGCTCAAGAGAGATCATTGATCTTTGCTCTCAGACCTCGCGAGTCCCTGGGGCACTCGGGGTGAAGGGAACCAGCAGCGGTGAGGTTTGGTGCTGCAGTGAGTGCTGTCTTTCTCTCAGCAGCCCTCTCATACACCACACAGCACAGCGTCGGGAGCAAGAGCAGATTGCACCAAGAGAAACGCAACGTGCACCATCAGAGGGGCACTGAGGCAGCATAAAGATGCGACAAGACAAGAAATGCCCGGTGGGGGTTCAGAGACCCCCAGAACCAGGAATGAGAAGCTCAAGTGGACTGAGATGGCACAGTGCAGCGGCAATGAACTCTTCTGCGATCATGTTCACGGGACCTTAGCACCTGTCGTCGTGACTTTCCCAGTACTGCCTTCCCCTCTCGCTTCGTCCCCTGGCCCCCAGACAGATCCCTGCAAGCCACTCGCCAGGCTGAGGCTCCTTCTCGAACTGCAGGTGCCAGTGAGACATTGGCTGTGCTCTGGGCACACAGGAAGTTGCAAGTGCAGATGGGCCCTGCCCCGAACTTGGGTCCGACCATGCCCACACTAGATATTTGCTGACAAATATTTACACGAGTGGGAAACATACCGGGCCAGCTGCACCTGGCCCCCCCTCTGTGTTCACTTTCCAAGAATGTTCTAGCAAGCGAGTTTAGCAGTTTGCAGTTTCCACCTCGGGGATCGACACCCACAGTACACCTGCCACCACGAGACGTGGCAAGGAGGCCACTTCCGAGACTGCCAGGTCATAGACAGCTGAGAGTCGGATAGATAATAACTAGGAGCTGTACGCCACGGAAATGCTGCCACATGCAGTGGGTTTGCAACGTGTTATGCAGAAGTGAAGCTTCCATTAATTAAAAAAAACAACTTTCCTAGGAATTGCCATCCTTGACCAGACCGCTGGTCCTTCGAGCTCAGCATCCTGCCCCTGAAAGCGACTAGGATCGGATATTCCCGAGGAAGGTGTAGGAAGGTATTTATGGAATACACTTCTTCTAACCCACACCAGTCAGAGACTGGTTTATGCCTGGAAGAAGGAAGGCTTCGATCCCAACCCAAACCCTGGGTTATTACTTGTGCTATAATGCCTGCTATTGTAACCCCGGATGTGCTCATTAGCCATACAAAGGGATAACATTCCTAGCCCCTCCCATTGTGAATAGACACTTCTCAAGATGAATTGAGCTCCTCTCAGTGTATTAGCAACAGAAACCTGGTTCTCAGCATTATGCCCATGACACAAAGCAGCCAGGACAATGCCATGTGACCTGCATGTCCAATCACGACTAACCCACTCCGCTTGCGTTTGGAGTGCTCCGAACAAAGCGCTCACCAGCAAGACTCCGGCCAAGAGTGGATCAGCAAATAATTCCTAGCAAAGGAAGTTGAGAACATTGGAAGCTGCCCTCGGAGAGTCCATGTGCAGAGAGGCTAAATTAATTCAGGGAATAAACCATTCAATCAGAATCACTTGTGCTCAGCTATAGAATCCAAACACAGAAGCGTGTTTGAATTTCCCAGATGGCACCTCTCTCTAGAGTCTGTCAAAACACCCTGCTACAGACAGCTCACATCTGGACTCAGAATAAAATTGCGTGGCTTGAGCCTATTTCCGCTCCCCAGGGGCACACAGGTCACACCGCTCATCCCACGAATCTAATGATATTTCCAGCCCAATTTCTTGACAAAAGAAGCTCAGCTAAGCAGCTGAACCGGAAGCGCTGAACCTTCGGAAGTTGGCCCATCACTAATTTATGCATCGGTCCAAAAAAAAAACCCCAAAACACCAGAGCTCTGCTTTACCACATCTATATCCACCACCCCAGAAGCAGTTCTCTGGCATAAGATGCACAAGCCCTGTAACGACCAGGCAGCTTCCAGTGCGGTACTGATAGCACCATACCCCTCCTGAGCCGATGCAACCACAATGCCCTCCACCCAAGGGTGGCAAGAGCTGAAGTTTAAAAGTTCTGGGCTTCCCGAGATCCGTAACAGTACAGGGCACTGAGAAACATGCAGGATGTGCTCCCGGTGGAGCAGCAACTATCCGTGGCTAATTCTTACGTAAGGTACAGCAGGGTGATGGTTACGAGGACTGGCATGGTATTCTTCATGTTATCTAAACAGCTTCAGATCTTGATTATTAAATGGAGGGCGTTTGGGAAGACCTAGCATGCTATGTGTGTGTTGCACTGCAGATTATAGGATACTGGATGGTGACCACTTGCATAATTGTATATCGTTTTTTACCAGCCTGTGAAAGCAGTGTCCGTGCCCATCCTGACTTTTTGTGAAGAGCAAGGCTGTGAAGATGAGAAGAGCTCTTCCTCTGGGAATGGCCCAGGGTTGATCAGAAGCTTTGGAATTTGGAAACTGCTGGCGCTCTGCACTTGGGAAGGTGCAAGAGAGAAGCCTGAGAGTAAGAAAATCCCCTGAGCTGTGGCGAGGAAAGGCTGCTGTTGCATCAAAGTCCCATGTGCAAATAGGGATATATCTTGCAACTAAAAGACCTGTAGATTTATCCCTCTGTTGCATTAAAGAGGGTAAGCTTCTACATTCGTATCGACTTGTTTAAAGAGAAATCCCAGTGTAATGCTATCAAATACATTCTAATCACTGCACCAGGAGACAAAACGCCTGCAAATATTTTAAGTGTTAAATATTAATTTTTTTTTTTCAAAAAAAAAAGGAGAACAATTAGACATAACTCAGGAAGCTGCAGCCTTGATGATCTGATGATGCAAAGTAAAATGAAGAGAAAGAGCTTCGCCATTTCCAAGCATGGGAATAATTTATGGAATAACAACCAGTGATTCAGGGCAGCAGCAGTCTCTGTGACCAGCTGCAGAAGCCAGGGCTGCCAGCGGCAGAAGGGGCTGTGATAGCTGTGGCTTGTAGGAGAGCGGTGATGGTGTGTTGCACGTTGTGCTGGATTTTTAGAATGATTTCAGGAAAACGGAGGGTTATCAAATGATTTTGCAGCCAGCTAGCTTTCCTGCGGAGAAGCGGAAGTCACTTCAGCTGCATCACGTGTCGTGTGTTTGGGAGAGGTAACTTTGCTTCATAAACTGGGGTGCAGAGTACCAGGGGCATTACTGACACATTGTCTATTAAGCCTCCTTCCACCTCTGTTTTGGTGAAGAGGGAGAGACAGACACCCATACCCAACCTAGTCACACACAGACATTCCTGCGCGGTCTGTGAACCAAAGCGGGAGTCCCTGCTTAGCGGCCTGAGCCACGCGATCAGCAGGAGCCATGATCTGCACTAGCACGTTCACACTCAGAGTCAAAGACCAGCAACCAACAACCAGAAAACACCCGACAACAGGCAGGAGTCTTGCTGACTCTGACACGTTCTGCCCACATCCAGAAGGGGGGCTGCGGGAACTGGAGGGACCGGCCCAGTGCACATCCTTCATGTCGGTTGCTTTTCTCTGTGTTTTACAGAAACACCAACCTGGCGATGGCTGCAATTGCGTGAGTCAAGAGAAAGGAAAAAGGAGGCCTGTGTGACGGACCTGAATGCTGGTGAGAGGCTTCCTGGGCTGCAAAGCATTATTTCCCATGGCAACCAACCTATCCACAAGCCCAGGAACAGCAACTTGTTTGGAAAACAAGACAGCACGCAGGCTTCTCGCTGCCTCTCCTGGCGTGGTGAGCGGCACACACTTTCATCACAGCCGACACTGGGGCACCCCCCCCCCTTCCTCGGCCCATCCCGTGGTGTGAGGATGAGCGATATCACGGCTCCCCAACAACGGATGCATAGAGAGGACTAGTGCAAACAGCACGCGAATCCAGCAAGCTGGCTGACGGTGAGCGACACAGCCATATCCACATGCACGTCGTGTCCAGACACCTATGTTCACAGACAGTTAAGGCGGTGGAGTGGAACACTCACAAGTAGGGAAGTGTCACAGTTAAGGTTGTCCAGGCAACCTTAATTCAACCCCTCGTGCATATGCATTATGATACCGTCTTAATGCATATGCACTGTGACTAACGAGGGAATGGAAATAGGCCCTGCAGTCACAGAGTCCTGTCCCCCCGTCCCGTCCAGGTCTTGGATTTAGTGGGGCCATGGATAGGGTGTGCCATGATCAGAAGGTGCAGCCACAACCCCAGGGAGAGGTTCTGGAGGAGCTGGAAGAGGGGCTGCCGTCTAACGCACGCTACATAGATGTGTGCCAGTGTCTCCCTCTCACCACGCAGGGGACAGGTGTCGGGCGAGTTTGTGAACCGCACCAGGCTGGATGGTGCATAGTGAACAAGTCAGGAGAAGAAAGGATGGTCTGAGGCAGTTGAAAGCTGCCCTAGAGACCTGGATTCTATCCTGCTTCTGCTTGCATCGTATTGGCCAAAGTCAATTTAATCACATTTTTTTACCCACTGGGCACTGTGTGTTCTTCATTTCTTGGGTGCCCAGTGTGATCTGCATGCGTGTTGAGCATTGAGGGCTGTGACGGAAGTCAATGGGAGCTGCGATTCGAACAAACCAAGTGCTATGTCATGCTAAATACTCTGAAAAATTAGGCCCCAGAATTCTCAAATCAGGCACCCCAAATTGTTGGATACTTTTGAGAATTTTGACTTTAAACTCCATGCCTCAGTTCCCTATCTGTACTATGGGGACAAGCAGCCCCTCCCGCTCACAGGGGGGTTGTGAAGATACATTCCTTAGTGTCTATGATGCGTTCAGATGCTACAGTGACTACGTCGTAGAAAAGCCCATGAGGATATTGATAATTTTATGTTCGGTGCAGGGTCTAGATGATAAGCGTAAATAAGGCCAGAGCCCCCACTGCATGACTGTGATATAAAAGGAAATATTGGCCCATTCAGTGATCACCTCCCATCCTGTGCACTGAATGAGGCAGGGGCCTGTAGAAAAAAACCGGTATGTGATCGTGTAATTAAAGCCTGTGTCACACACAGGCATACACACATGGGGACCAAATTAAGGTTGCACAGGTAACCTTAGTTCTGGCATTTCTAAACTTTTCAGAGCTTGACTTTGCAACTGTAACATTCTTATAATAGAGGGAGTTTTCCTTGCATGTTCATTTTTAATATCATTTCCTAAGTTTTTAAACTGCAAACTGACCCTCCATCCAAAATTCCACCTTGTTGAACCATATTGACCCCAGCGTGGATCACCAGCAGGGTAGGAACCTTCAGATTCACAGCCCAGACCTCTACCCCTTGCACTAATGGAGCACCAGCAGTAGTAGGCTGTTATCTTCTGTGTGGACCCACCACTATCGGGGGACAACACGTAGACTTTGCAGTGGATTTCACAGATCTTGCCAAGAGCAGAGGAATGTTGGCATGCAGGAATCCTGGGTTCAAGTCCAGGTTCTGGAGGGGAGTGGACAGACTCTATCCATTTCCCCTCTGCTCCTAACCCCCCTCTCTGACCTTGTCTCCCCCACTCCATTCAAGTCAAAATGCTTCTTTCTTTTCCTCCACTGGGGTGGGGGGGCGTTACTGGGAGTGCAGGAGAGACAGGCTCCTGGTTCTGGTCTCTGATTCCACAGCAGCACCTGGCAGCCAGACAGTACAATTGCAGAAGTCTCCTGCTCTGCCCCAGGCAGGAGCACGCACCCACTGTGCTGCGCAGGGCATTTTTTGGGGGTGGAACATTCTCAATGTTTGGAGAATTTTGCTGCCAGCCTCTAACAAATCTCTGCTGAGCATGTGCAAATGACAATGTTCAGAGGCTTATAATTTGGCTAACTCTGGGTGGACTTGCAAAAGGCACATCCCTGACATCAAGGTGACCCCTCACCCCTGCCAAATTTCAAGTCCCTGCTCCGAAGTATGGAGGAGTTAGTGCTACTCAGTGAACCAGTTGTAAGAATTTTTTAATACGGGTAACATAAAACAATGTGTTTTTCCTAACTTCATTCTTGGAAACAGTTGAACCACTTTTGCTGAAATTTTCCAAAAACATGCAGCTTGAGGCAGACACACAGCATGGAAATTTCAGCCCAAATGATTAAATTTCAGTGAAGTTATAAGCAGCTGACACCGTGGTTGTATAATACAAAGTGTTAGGCTGCCTTAACGCCACGTGGGGCTACCAGTTCCACCTAGAATGCTCTTTGCTGTTTCTTTCTGGTGTACAAAATAATTTCATAAAGTGTTCTGTAGTCTTTACAAACTTCTTTCCTGCTTTTTTTTTTTTTTCAAATTTATTTTAATAAGAAATATCAGGTCCTGGCTTCCCTCTTTTGTCCGGAAGGAGGAGAAGGAATTTTTGGAGGAGTCAGAGTATGATGTCTGAAATCACAACAGTCCCTCTCCCCTCTGCTTAGCTCTGCGAGTTCTACAGCTTTGAATTCCAGGTTCCTGCCTCCTGCTATGTCACATTCACAGCCCCCCAAAGACCAAAGTCCTCTAGAGGCTATGTCTTCACAGATCGACTTCTCTGGGTCGACTGAGTGGTCAGCGCAAGTTTTTTGCGTAGCTTGCGTAACCCCGGTTGACTGCCGCTGAATCTCCGAGGTAAGTGAAGACAAGCCCTAGGAAAAAGAGAGAAGCCAGAACCCAATAGTCTCGGCTTTTCCAGTGTTAAAACCTACAGCACATTTTAAAACTCTATGTTTACTTAGTTTGTTTTTCTGCTCATCTCTAAGAGCAGTGAGGGAATAGCATAACCATATCTACAAGCTGCGAGGAATTCCTGTGAGCTCAGCAATCACATATCCCTGTCTAGCAGATGAGCAGCGTACCAGAACTTGGAGCTCAGGGGTTCTCAAACTTTTTTTTCTGGGACCCCCTTTGAAAATATTTTAGGCTGTGATGACGCTCCACAAAAAAGTGAAGCCCCCTTCCCAGGCCAGGCCAGGCCACCCTTACATCTGTGCTCTGCCGCTGGGGGCAGCACTGCCTTAACAGCACCTGCCCAGCAGCAGCCGCTGGTCTCCGGCCACCCAGTTCTGCAGAGCTCTGGCTGTCAGCCACACACGGGGCTGAGAACCGCAGGCCTGGCATGCATGGAGGCTGACACCGCATGACTCCCCCCTAATAACTTCACAACCCCTTGTGGGGTTCCCACCCCCAGTTTGAGAACCCATGTTGTAGCTGGTAGTTTGAGGCATTAGGACCAAACCAGAATATCTCCCCCTTTTTAGACCCCCCCAAACACAAAACTCAGGGTTTTTTCTTTTGAAAAAGCAGCACTATGTGCAACCAAAGCAGGTAAGACAACAGGGAATAAACCTGGATATTTTACACCTTTTCAGTTCTTCTTACCTCATGTTTCTCCTGTCACGAAGGTGCTAAACAAAGCCAGGGAAGGATGAAATGTCTAGTGAATGACCGAAGCTTTTTGGGAGGAGGGCAAGAAGGGGCAGGGGAGTTTGGAAAAAAGTTTTGGTTCAGCTTCAGTTTGAGCATTGGGTGGAGGTTTGAACATGTTCTTATTTTATCCAGATCAGTTTGTCCAGTCCTGGAAATCATCCCCATGGTCAGCATCACCTCCATAGAACAAGGGCCATTGACAAGTAGGCGCTAGGAAGCCCACAGCGCGTGAGGTTTAGTGCTAATGCAATTCTAAACTCTGCCCACATTTGAAAAATAAGAACTGTTGTAAAGTCCTGGCTGTAATGATCTCATTGCAAACCCCAGTGTAGAAGCATGCTCTGAGCACACGGTGGGGTTTACACCACTGCAGTGTAATCCAGATAACTTTGGGTTAATGTTCCACGAAGGACTAACTAAGTAACTCAGCAAAGAAGATGAGATAGAAAAGCACTAATGAAAATGTAGCTGAAGTTTCTGTGTGCGGTGAGCACTCCCCCCTCTGCCATGTGCAGTGATCCTTTAGTCCTGCACAGACGATGGGCAACCCTTTGGGAAAGAGACGTTGTTTTTCCAAAATTGAATCCGCCAGAAACAACATGAACAACGGAGGTTTAAAATTAAAAGAAGAAAGCTCCTGAACTCAAAGGGGTGCTGAGAACTCTGGGGAGTTAAAACATCATTTTGCAAAACTTCCAATTCCACCAGGTTTTCCCAGCCTAAAAAACTAGATATTTGTTGTGGCTGTTTTATAGCAAGACAAAGACCATAACTACAATACATGCCATGCTGAAGGACACACTGCTGCACTCAGTACTTGCATACCTGCAGCCTTTCCATATTATATCTTATTTATCTACTATCATTAGTGCTTTGGATCTATACAATGCATTAGTGGCAGAAATCATGTCCTGGCACAAGGACAACAACAAAATCTGTGCATGGAAAATCTAATGGCCCTCCAGTCTCACACAGGCATTTGTATGTTTTCACCTCATTAACGTAATGGCTGGGGAATAGCATCCCTGGTCTAACCCATGAATGTCGCCCTCACATCCCTAGATAGTGGGAAAGGTTGGATCTCAGTCGGAACTTAGTTGCTTTGGCCCCTCTCTCATCTTTAATTGAATTTTAAACACAAATATTGCTTTTGACAGGGAGTAATAGGCAATGAAAAGGACAGAATCAAACCCTCATGTCTCAAACATTCATGCTGGAGGTTTCAGATAGCACAAAGGATGATCCTTCTTTTAGCGATCAAGCAGTCGGGTATCTATTGTCTGTCTGGGTTCAGATTTTCCAGTGTTATTCTGGGCTCCATTTGTACTTTCCCTTTTTCATTCCGCTTACCATTATATTCATATATCATTTTTTAGTTTTTAAAATGACACATGTTCAAAAAGAATTAGTCTCCTATGAATCCAGTTCCCTCCCCTTCAAACATGGCCCACACACCCCAGTCCTGTGTTCAGAAGCACCATGAAGCCTTGCAAAGGAGAGAGTTTCTGCACCGTAACTTCAGAGCTCATTTCTGGACAACCCTCCACTTGGAATGAGAATGCCATCAATTAACTCAGAAAAAATACATAATATAAAGCTGATGAAGTGGTTTTTTAGGGGTCTGGATTTTCTTTCCCCTCCCTCCTCGAAGAAAGGGAAAAGGCTGGAAAAGATCTCTGTCATAACCAAAATTGGCAAATATGCCCAAACAGAACAATAAAGGGGAAGAGGGTATACACAGTATGAATTTAATCACCACAGAGGAATAGTAAAGCTTTTGGAGAGCAGCCCTCATTTCTAAATCAGTCAATTTCAAATGCATTGTAAGTTCCATGTCCAACATCTGTTAGTCCTATGAAGCTGAGTTCCCAAACCAATAGCTCTGGAAAAACGCTGCAGTGTTTTAGTAACTCTAGGCAGTTGGCAGTTTCACTTTAAATTGCAGCGTTAATCAGAAACACATTGTCCATATTGTCAACACTTCGTTTAACCAATTCTATAAATTCAGTATTAGTGTTTAAAAGATTCTGATTTGATGGATGAAATAGTCAGCATCCTGCAAGCGAAACCCAATAAAAGAGAGCTAATAATTCAGAGAAATAAGGCAGAAGATACTTGACACATGCACAAATGGGTGAGATTTCCCTCATTTGCACCTAGTTTCGACAGAAGGACCAGTGAAATTGATATAGAGAAAGCGATTCCCCATTGACTGGCTTGATGGGAGCTCCTTTTCCCCCCTACAATCATAGAATCATAGAAGATTAGGGTTGGAAGGGACCTCAGGAGGTATCTAGTCCAACCCCCTGCTCAAAGCTGGACTAACCTCGGCTAAATCGTCCCAGCCAGGGGAGGGTGGTTAGCAGAGAAGCTGGCACCATAGTGATGGGCACGTAATAATTAAATGGCATGAATACATTTTAATCCCTTTACCTCCGGGGTGGTGAAGGGAAAGGGGGCACTTTAGTAGGGTTGCCCTACCATCATCTCTTTCTCCGCACTCAGAGTGGGACTCTCTTCCGGCTTGATCCTTGCTGTCAGTGCAGGATAGCGGAAGGAGCATGGCAAACTAAGACCCCTGCCATCCGCTGAGCTGGCGGCCAGAGCCCTGCTCTGCCCAGGACCCTGCACACTGCCGACAAGGCTCAGACAGAATCACCTAGCACTCGCTCATGCAGACTTGCGGGGATGGTATTTTTAAAAGGCGCAATTAAGTTTGTTTTCCTTCCAAACACCCAAGAGGTGCCTGGAGAGAAGCTCAGGCTTATCACATGGTGCAGAGAGCCCAGCATTGCCCCACGTGACAGGAACTTTCTGACAAAGAAGTAATCACATACTAGTGGCACCTGCCTCAAATGCACCTTTTTGGACTTCTGAGGGCTGGCGGGGGGAAGGGGAGGGAAAGATATTTTTTCCCCTTCTCCCTTTACAGCATCTCCTGCCCTTTGGCAAACCTCAGCAGCACAAAGGGAGGGGCTGCCATGCCAACCAGCCAGTTTTACAGACCTTGTTATTGCATTTCTGCCTCTTTAATCCACCTAAATTCATCAAGACTGGCTGAGCTCAGAGACCCGCAGCCTGTGTGCCAAGCAGCCATCGGCCACCATCCCTTAGGCAGCCGGGGCTCTCGCTCTGGAGTGAGTGAGTTTATTCAGCGCTGTTCACAGAATCGTAGACGGTTAGGGTTGGAAGGGACCTCAGGAGGTCAGCACGTCTGCACTCTCCAATCCCATCAGGAACCTGGGGAGAGACACACGAATACCCGGGGTCAATGACACGAGCTGAAAATATATTTTTAAAAGTCTCATGGTTTCTGTTTGCAGCCCACCCCCGTGTGAGCGAGCGTAACTCCTCCAGCCAGTTGAAGAGCCGGAACCCCTGAGCCAGCAGGCTGCCGGGGAAAGGGATGTGCGGTGCACAGTGCCAGTGAGAAGCTCTTCCACCAGCCTGACTTGAAGAGGTGACCTAGAGAAGAGCCAATTAATCAAATATTTGGGAGACCAAATATTGGGGCACGTGTAATGGGGCTGCTCATATTCCCGGCTGTACCGGAAGCTTCCAAACATCCCGGCAGTTTCAAAGTCACGCCATGGAGGCCTCTGCGGCCCACTTCTTCACTGCGCTGTCTGCCTCCAAGGTCCTGCTCTGTGAACACCTCTGCCCCGACTCCGTCTCTGCCCCCGTGCGGCCAGGCTGTTTTACAGTGAGGAAGACAGGCCGTCTCATCTGGTGGAGGCCGCAGAGAGACGTAAACCCACAAGCTGCCGGGGAGCCCGATGCAGACGAGCACTTAGAAAAGGGAGGCGTGGTTGGGGTCGCCGTCTGTCGCCAGCGCTGGCGAGTGGCTGCTGCTTGTGAGGAGAAAGACGGCCGGCTCAGTGGTCCTGAGTCTCTCCTTGAACAAAGCAGCAGGAGCTGGATGGTTGCAAACGGCCCTGCTGCAGAGATGAGCTAGCTGGACTCAGAGGGCTCTGGTTGCTAGGACAATAAAACAGCTGTCTCTGTCCCAGATCCATGTCCCCTTACACGGAAAAGTACTGAGGAGGGGTGAGTGGCTGGACTGGAATTGAGAAGCGTCACAGCAAGGAGGCAGAAAGCAGCAGGGAGGGGTAGACTGGGGTTTTAGCACGGGGGTCATTGCTGAAGGCCAGGAGGGATGAGGTTCCTTTTGCCCCTGCCCTGAAGTAGATCTCCCTTCCCCTGGCTTTTTGGGTTTGCCCTGGGTTTGCACAGTATGTTCATTCCCCTGGAGTCAGATCAGCCTATGAAATGCGGCAAGAAACTGAATTTCCTCCACTTCAGCTTGCTTATTAATGCAGCCTTCTGAAAACATTTCTCCAGAATGTGAGCCGGGGCCCACATTCCAAATCTAATTGCATGAAACAAGAGGCTTTCAACACTTCTCATCCTACAAAAATAGTTTCCATTTTGATGTCTGATCTCCTTCACAAAGTATTTGAAAGTTGTTGTTTTTACTGCAATGTGAGTATAAAAAAATAGCTCCACTCACTGAACTTGGAAGCCATGAAATAATAACCCAACAACACAAGCCTTCTTGGAAAACTCTTCTGAGAATAACTCTGCCCTTGGGCATGTCTAGAGCCATGTTTGTTAAAACAATATCATTTAAGAATTAAAGCATTTATAAAGCAAGACTTATTACATAAGAATATTATGTTCCCTTCATCACGACAAAGGCCCCTGTTACTAAATGAATGTAACCCTTTTTCGGGTGTGTTTTGTTTTGTTTTTAAATTTAGCTTGGATTTAGGTAGCTGTTTTTGAGAAAACACAGAAGGCAAAACATAGCTTCTCCACAAATACTCAGGCCAGCCAAACGTCATGGTATCTGCCTCAAACTGCAGAATGCAAGAAGATTTAAATGAAGGAAAACAATTGCACTTCCAGAAAAATCTAAATCTGCGTTGCAGTGGAGAGTGCCTGAGGTGAGCAGGGAGACATGGGGGCAGGGGACCTGTTCCCTACAAGGCAGGATTTCTGAACCAGCTGGAAGAATAAAAGCAAACCAAGGCCCCAGTTCGTCGGACAGTGACGTGTGTGGTTCACGTACTCAGGCAAACAGGCCTATTGCCTTCACTGGGACAACGCACACGTTTACAGCTAAGCACCAGCAAGTGTTTGCAGTGTCCTGGCCTAATGTTTTCGTTGCACAAGGTGGATGCTGGTGGTCATCCCTGTCCCCCGCCCCCAGCTCTCCTCCCACAACAATGCTGGACAAAGATGAGCAGCGTGGCACTGCCGAAATGCAGGGGCAACCGAGGTCCACAGCGTTGCATATCGTGGCACCACAGTGTCTGGCCGGAGTCACACACAAATCTCAGGAGAAGCCAGAACCTTAAAGCCACTCAGAGCTTGTGACAGCAAGGAGAATCCACAAGCAATGTGCTGCACTGTTCTGCAGCCCCTCTTCTGCAAATACCCAGCCTGAGCACCGGAGTGTGAACAGGGTCCACCCTTCTCTGCAGACCCCTTCTGAAACACTCTGCCACTGTGGCAGACATCAGAGAAGAGCCCTGGCTGGGGGCAGACAAGTATTGCTTTGGAAGAATCACACCGTTCAACTTAGCAATGCCCATGATACAAAGATAACGTAGGGAGGCTCTTGGCTCTCCCTCTGCTCCTGCAATCAGCTGGATTTCAGGGGTACCCACAGTCCGGAGTGGCCATTCAGCCCCTCTCTCGTAAATCCACCCTCCCAGGGGCCAGGTATCAGGAAGAAGAGAACGCTCAGAATGTGTTGCCAAAAATCGGTCACCTGGAAACCAAGTAGCCAAGAAAGGCCAGCCCCAGGCCCTGGTCTGGGCCATCTCATCCATCGGAACAGCAAGAGTGGCAGGACGAGCATCACTGGGGCAGAACTTACCTCATGGCATCGCACGCTTAGGAGATGGAGCCACAAGAAAACCAGTGACTTGGGAGGGCCACACCAGTGCCTGGAGCTGTGTCATTGCCCTCCCGCTGAGGGGCCGTTGCAAGCGCCCTCACACTGGCCCCCAGAGCAGGCGTGAGAGCTGCTTGCAGGAGACAGGACCGACATCCTTTCCAGAGGTGGGGCGGGGAGACATGGGTGGCTTGGGGATGGAGAAGGGGCCTGGTGGAGCAACACGCAAACACACACGTTGTCTCCCCTCCCCGCACCACGAACAAGGGCCTGCTTTTATTTCCGTACAGTCAGCCCCAGTTGGCTACCGAGCTGATCCTTGTGAGGAGTCTACTAAGCTATTACAGAGTAAAGAGAAACTCCATTCGATTTCAGAGCTGCTTCGTGTTTCCTGAGAGACTTGGAGTTAGTGGGTCGGGGAGGTAACGCTCAGCATGGCCTGTCACTGCCCAGAGCCTCTGTGCATTCAGGGTCTTCCAAGTCCAAGCTGTTTGGCTGGCGGAAAGGTTCATGTGGAACACAGAGCTGGATTGGATCCTGCCTAGTGGATTGTCTCCTAAGCTGCCAGCTCTCTTCCGATGCCAGACTGTTGCTTGGGGAGATGCCTGGAGAAGAGAGGGGCTGCCGTTAAAGGGCTGAGCATTAATAAAATCGCACGTAATGGTTTAAATGAGCCCCGCTGGCCTGGAAGCCGCAGAGGGGCAGAGCTATACCAGGAGGAGAGGGCATTTTTAGAGTCACTCAACTGCACTTTCAGTCAACAAGGAACCAAGAAGGAAAACATCAACAAGAAATAAATAAGGCCTTTCTGCTCAGCCTGAGAGTGCCTGGAACAGAGCCGCGGAGGTGCTAAGGTTAGTGACACGTCAGGCCATCTTGCTGCTCTCTGGTACTCAGTTTCCGTTGTCTTTTCCACCCCCAGGAAGAATTACACCTTTCAGGAGCTGTGGATGAAGTGGGGAGGCTAGCAGCCTGCAAGAGCCCTCCCAGAGATGAACCTGTCACCCCCCATCTCTTGCCGCTATTCTAGTTACCGGACTGCAGAGCGGGAAAGCACAACTCTCCGTTTACACTCTAAAGAAATAAATGGCGACTCCTATTGCTCACGAATGTCACTAATCAACTTTCTCTTCTTCTCTTAGGTGTAAGGAGCAGCTCAGAGACCAAAGGCCTGCAGCACTGCCATTGCTGCCCCTTCTCATCACACTGCCTGTTTCCCCCAGCTGGCTCTCCAACCCTCTCTAGTCCGGCCTCTCCTCCTCTGCCAGGCCCACCTCTTCACTGGCCTGCAGCTGCAACTCCTCCCTAGGCCGTATGCAAGGTGCAGCTGGTAACCTGTCCCAGTCAGCCAGCGTGTCCCAGCCCAGGCGGCTGGCTACAACAAGGTTCCTCCGCCCACCCAACTGCAGCTGCTGTTATCCGTCCACACACCTTCTTCTCTCAGGGGCTTTCCAAAATGATTCCCCCAAGCACAGCTCCCCAGACCTGCAGTCCTGCGCGTGTATTGCTACTGTGTCCTGGGCCCACTGATTAATGTGGAATGACGTGAGCTGTAAGGCTTATGCTAAGACATTCTGATCTAAGCTGGATTCTTAGGCAGGCTCTCAAGGACTCTCTGCATTTTGTTTTGCTCTCTCATGTCTCCGGCTGTTTGCTGTTTAGAAGAATTTAAGTTTCTTATGCTGCTGCTACTGGAATAATTGCGTCTGATGGCTTATGAACGATTTTTCCCAAACCCGATGCGAGGTCTTGGTTGTTTTTTTCAGGAACTTGCTAAGATGATAAATCAAGAGAGAGGCTTCTTGTTCTTGACAGCCCTTGTAATCAGGCAGCTGAGCTGATGACAGGATCTTGTTTATGGGAGTCTCTGTATTCTGATCAGAGCCCGAACACAATAAAATGCCTTTTCCCTGTGAAACTGAGACTCACCCAGTCTTGCTGATCCTCGTTTTTTCCCACCCTGCCTGATCTAGTGGGTGAACTGTGGTATCTCTAATGGTTACTTCACACGCAGACCAGGAGAGGACCGGCTTTCACGTAGGGTATGTCTACACAGCAAAGGAAACCAACAGCTGCCCCATGCCAGCTGACTCCCGCTCATGGAGCTCAGGCTGTGAGGCTGTTTCCTTGCTGTGTAGACACCCGGGCACAGGCTGGAGGCTGGGCTCTGGGACCCTCCCACCCTGCAGGGTCCTAGCGACCTGGGGTCCAGCCTGAGCCCAGATGTCAACACAGCAGCAAAACAGCCCCGCAGCCTGAACTCCATGAGCCCGAGTTGGCTGGTCCAGGCGAGCTGCAGGTTTTTCTTTGCTCTGTAGCCAGACCCTTAGAATTCAAGCTAGGCTGAAAAATAAGTGTGGATTTTGTAAACAATTTTTCAGTGTGAATTTTCCTGAAATTTCATAAGTTTGCATCATTCTGAGGCTTTTCATGTCATTAAAATTTCTTCCAGTTCCTGGGAGAGAAACAAAATAATACTCAGTGAAAGGACTTTTCCACCTTAAGGTAAACTTCTCCAATTATGCCTTATGCCAAAATCTTTTCGCAGAAGAACTTATCTCAGAACAAAACGCTTCCCCCCTCACAAGAACCACAGAAGTGTGATACAGAGAAGTCCCTTTCTGTACCATCTTCCCCCCTTTTTCCTACCCCTTTCAAGGCCACATATCGGACCAACACATTCTTCTGGACAAGATATAGCTTCCTCCATGAGCCCATCATCGTTGCTTTGGGGATCAAGCCAGTAGGGTGGTGAGAGGGTATTTCTGTACGCATGGTGCTCACAGTCCCTGCAAGAGCGGGATGTGAAAGTCCGTGGTCTAACCACTAACTCAGTTCCCCTGCACGACAGTGCATGGCTGGGCAAGCTGTATTGCATCTGTCTTGCTTCTCATGCCATACGCTGTATTCTGCTGGATGCACACACCGGAGAGAGCCCTAAATTCACAGCTCATCCACAAGCAGACAATTATATATATTGTTAGCTAGATCCAGCTATAAACCAGAAACAAGGGCAGTGATACGGGGCCACTTTTTATTCTAATCCAGTGGAATGAAGCCTGGGAGCTGCCTTTCCGTTCTCAAGCCCCAGTCCAGCTCCACAAAAGGAGAAACCAGGACTTGTTTGCTTAAAAGAATTATAGTCCATTTGAGATTTGGATTGATTTGAACAGCAACAGCACTGGAGGAGGAAGACTCACAGGCCTCCCTGTTGTCTCCTGATTTTGGCCTTTAAAAAAAAAAAACTGTTCTCTTAAAAACTTGGTGTAGTTATTGAATGAGAAACCAGCTGCTGAGTCATCAGAGGGGTTTTCTCTTCATCTGCTGATTAATTCATTCTGATGCATGTTATTTCACCAATAGCACCTGCCTCCCATAGGGTGTTTGGGATACTCCTTGCCCAGACCGGCTATAGATCAGCCTTCTGTGGAAAGCACTGCTGGCTGGATTTTAGCTGTGTACGAGAAGAGCTCGACTCAGATCACAGCCCTGCACCAGCATAATGCGCACTGATAATCACCTCCTGTGGGGCACAGATCTCTCCAGCACACAGACCCCTGCTCTGGACTTCTGGGACATTCAGAATTCTGTGCAGTACCTGGGACACGACACACAATGCACTGTCGGCCCATGTCTCAGAGTGACTTTGGATATATTTGCCATAGCTACAGGCTTATGTGTATTCCCATGTCAGCTTTTACCAGTGTTACCTGAAGCTTCAGGGGAATGCAGAGAACGGGTAGAACAACAGACTGTACTTCAATTTCCCTCAAACAAACCTTACTTGCCCTTTGCAAATGTACTAGTTAATCTGCCAATAAATGTCTCAGACATACTATATGAATAATAAAAAGTCTGCAGTTCAGCATGCTTCTTATCGCCGACAGAAATACTGCTAGCTTTCGTTTCCCATTAACTACTTCAGTTCTGGAAACACGGATTTGCTATACCCTACAGATTAGATTGCTGCCTTTCTCTGTGCTCTGGTTTTGTTCCTAAGACCCAACAAGATCTGCAGAACATTCTGCACATTGCGGCTGGGTTATCTCCTTGCACCATTGCTAGCCCCTCGAGTTTATCACTGCCACAATGACACTGACTGCCAATTGCCCCCACACATTTTTAGAGCTCTCCCCTACGGTCCATAAGGCCTCACCGGGCTCAGAGCCAAGTTTCTTCTAGCTCATTTTGCGTCTTTCTTCATAGACTGTGCATTAAACACAGGACTTTTGGATTTGCCAACGTAGGCAGGGCCAACCGGAAAGGGGCAGTCTCAAAAGGGGAAATTCACACTGAGCCCTCCATTTGAAAGGGCCCCAAACCAAGTGTGTTGTAACCTGATCCATGGGGTCACAGCACCACTCAGGTTTGGCCTGAGGGCCTTCCCTAAGGGGTAATTATTTTGGAAGGATGGGGGCCATTGCTACAGATTTTGTCCTGGGTTCCCCAGAAACCTCTGTGTGACCCTGAATATAGGAAAAAAAATCTTTGGTATGGAGGATGAGTCACTCTGTTCTAGGTCTCAGCCCCTCTGCTGATGTGGTACAGTCTGCAGCAATTTGGTTTACTTAGCAATTCAGCCTTTTTTAATTCCTCCAATGTTTTTATCAGCCTTAGCTGCAGTGGAAGAGTTCCTCTTTTTTCACCTTCTTTGCTTCTTTTTAACTCAGGAGTTTTACTAAGTTATGAGGCAAGTTGGTGTTGTGACTAAAGTGCTGGGCTGGAAATCAACAGACTTGAGTTCTGTTTCCACCTCTTCGTCTCAGTCATTACATGATGCTGGGCAAGTCCCTTTGCCTCAGTTTCCCAACATACAACCCAATAATAAGGACCTTTGTGAAACACTTTGAAATCTCTGGGTGAAAGCTAAATGCCACGTATCATTATTTGTTATGATTTTACTTAAGTTTCTTACTTAAAGGACAAATTTAACTCAAAATATTTACTACAAAAATTGCTAGAGAGACTTTTGTTAAAATTCAAAAGATTTGTACTAAATTTTGTGAAATACTAAACTATACAAGGCATTGGACCCTAAAAGGCAATATACATAACTTGCATATTAATTTAGAAAATTATCTACGGGACTCCAGATATTAAAAATCAGCCCCATCTTATCACTTCTGGAAGATTAAACTCTCACGTTTATATGCAATAGCATTTCATTTGTCCCAGTAATACAAACAAACCTATCCGGGTAGCCATGCTGTTGGGAGAGGAGAACAGTCTTCTGAAAAACAAAAGCATTCGGTGCCATTTGTCCACAGTTGGCTGCCCTGCCCTTTGAAAATCTACTTACTGACTTTCGATTTAACCAGCAGAATCTTGCCGCTGCCTGGCTATTTCTGTCTCTCTTGCTAAGGGGATTTTTCAGCAACATATCAGCAAAGTACAAAAGCACATAAAGCATTACTCAAATCATTTATCCTTGAGCTGTACAAATCCTTACTCTGTCATGCATCCAAAATAAATAAATAAATACAAGGATTCTGATGGTCTTTTCATGTACTCCAGCCATATCTGGCAAGATACACCGGCATGGTTAGGGAGGTTATTCTAAAAAGGCAAATATACTACACATACATGAAATATTTATTTCGTGAGCAAAATTTCCTTACGGAAGGTAATTGGAGAACATGCATTTGGGGTTTATAAATATCTTAAACAAGCAGCTGAGGCAGCCAGCAGGAACAGATATCTTGAAAGTGTGTTTATGAGAACATCCCTTTTTAATTTATACTTTGGTTAATTTTAGCATCATTTCCTTGGTTTCCTATCATTTCAGCCAGACCAAGAGCATTTGGTAGATGTTAAAAAAAATAATGTAAGTTTTACACTTCTTAGAACTCATGGCTGCTGTAACTTGAGTATCCAGTCTGCGGATATATTTTTTCATTTGCCTTTTGTCTAAAAGTAGAAAATATCTCCTCATTTGGAAATGACTCAATAGAAAGAACTGAATTCTCCTTTTAATTTGTAGGGCATTAATTAAAGTTCTAAAACATTGTGGTGGAGTCTGTCTCTTTCTCTTCCCCGAGCTATGTGCTATTGTTCTGCATGTCCCTGATTCAGGAAAGCGTCCCTGGTCAGTACAAAATTGAAGCATGCACTTAATGTTAAGCACATGTGTCTGCGCAGTCCTGAACCTGGGTCTAAGCCTCTCAGAAAGGCAAGCGTTTTCCTGTGTTAGGTGAAAAATGGATTTCTCTATAAAAATACATCTCTGCACCCACTTCTGTCCCTACATTAAAGATCCATGACCCAGAGCCCTTCTTTAACACGACTGACAACATCACTAATTCATCAAAGAAGCTGGGAGGACAATGGCCAAAAAGAGAGAGATGAAGGAAAAAGAAAACAATTAACTACCATGGATCACGCTGTTTAAGAAATTGTGAGACTTTCCCAAGACATTTCCAGCTGTTCATCTCAAGCAAGTTCATGGAACAAACAGTGCTGTGGATACTGGGTGAAAATGACACAGTCTGAGCGACGGATTTATGCATCCATAGTGATGCTAAGGAATCCAGCCTTCACTGATGCTCGCCAAGCCCAGACCGCTCCACTCGTCTGAGATGGTGGAAATTTTGCTCCTTCCAGCTTGGGTTTTTCAGCTGAAGCTCTTGGCTATGTTTTTGTTTTGCCTTCAGATCAAGTTCCTCCTTCTCCCTATGGTGCAAGGGGCTTAGCACAGGGGTTGGGAGGTCTCCTGCATGGCAACAGCTTGCAGAGCGAATGGAAACTCGAAGGCTTACATGAAAAACTATATGGCCCTGTCATCATCTCAGCTCTGGGGGGAGGGCCGGCGAGCAGTTAACAGAAAACAAGTGAAGAATAAACTTCTTACTCTGCTTGCCTGGACTGCTCAGGGGAGTTCTCTAACTTAATTAATAAAGTAAATGGCCCTTTTTAGAGCTGAGATTAGGAGAGAGGCTTTTTGTATCGCTATCCCATGGGGGTCTATATAGATACCTTAAAAAGAGAGCGAGAATGAACTGTAAGTCAAATGTTAAGGACCAGATTAGGTCCTGTTCTGCATGAGCACACAAGGGATTGTGGGATGCAAGGTTCTCACTTACTCTCCTGTGTGGCTATCCACACTGGGTGTGGCGGTGTGGTCGGAAAGCAGACCCCATGAGGCCACTAGATTTGCACCCACATGCATGTGGCCGGGTGTGCCATGGAGAATGAGTGGGACTCTCCTCCCACATGTCACCAGAACAGCTGTCACTTGGGCATCTGCTGCACCAGGGCTAAAGCTGGCACAGGGCACGTCCCCCTCGCCTTTTCCACCGGCTGAGAGGTGGGCTTGGCCTGAGTCACAACAACACACTGCCTCATGCACGGCGCTTGTGGCAAAGCCATGGCTGAGCCCTGCGATAAGCACCAGTGAACTCCTCCAGGCACAAGGGAGGAAGGCCTAACGGCTCTGAGCAGGGCTCTGCAGGTGCGGGGAATTCTCCTCCACTGCTTCATTCTCCCTCATTGAATGCTGACCATCTCAGTGGTCCTGTCCCAAAGAGGTCTCCTGAGCCAGCGGGGTATTCCTGGGCAGCCTGGCTCCTGCAAAATGGCTAGGGTGCAAGATGGGCGTGGTCATGCAGACGGGTTCTTCGCCCCTGAGGCCCATGCGGGATTGGCTCTTCAGGGGCAGGTGTGAAATGCCAGTCCCCCGTGAAGTTCCAGGAGGAGTGCCATACGGAGACCTGCACAGAAATTCACGTCTCTTTCGGGGGGATCTCTCTCACCGGAGCAATATGGTCCATAAAATACAGTGATAGCACAAAGGGGTGTGAACAGAGGGACATTTCCTGGGAAATTTCTACTTTTGTTCCAATTCAGAATGAAAACAAATTTTGAAATGTCAGAGTTTTGTGCAGAATGGACATTCTGGTTTCTGACTAGCAGTATTTTGAACTCATTTCTGTTTCAGTTCTCCCTACAGCTAATGAGAAAACAATTATAATAATGCCCTAGTTCATAGTAGCTGACACACCATGTTCAGTTACAGCCCCGCACACAAAGAAACGGAAACATAGGCAAGCTGAAGAAAGAGGTATGCAAATGTATAGTCAGCTAGAAGAATGCATGTGCACTACATGTTCTTATTCTTCATTTATATTTTTCAGAAGATTAAATAGCTAATTGTGACGCTAACTGCAAGTTACATAAGCAGAAGCAGCAATGACAAGTGTTGAACGGAGTGCAAAAGCTGATCGATGTCTGGGTGTAAGGTTTTCCCTGGAGAGAGTCGCCATTACTCTGCAGCAGCCTCTGGAGTCTGTTTGAAGTTTTGAGGATGGTATAGCAATGTTCCCCTGGATGCTCAGGGTAGGATCAGCCTCTTCCTTCACCTGACATTTCATAGCCCATACTTTGCAGATGCTAACAAGAAGTGCTAACCACAACGGCGGGCATCAGGGGCTCAATCCAGAAAAGTAATCACAGCCCCATGGTCCCGATCCAGCGAAGCTCTGAAGCAGGTGCTTACTGAAGTAAATGAGACTGGTCATGTGCTTAAAGTCAAACGTGTGCGCAGGTGTTTGCTAGATCAGGACCAGAGCTCTCAGTACTTTGCATGATTAGGCCCCCATGTCAGAACAGATCTAAATGGATCAGACAGAGAACAATATTCTGAAAATGTGATTATTGGAAGAGAATGGGCCCAGCAGAAAAAGATCTTTCCCTGTCTTGATTGCAATGGGAACTTTACCGATAGCATCCATTGAAGAATACTCAAGGAAGAAGGTAGAAGTCAAATTTATCTGAGACTAAGATACCATGATGATGGGAAAGCCTATATAGATTGTTAGACTCCCATCACGTCCATCCCATATCTTCTCCCTCATGCACCACAGAGACTTGCAAGTGGTACTAAAATTTCTGCAGCGAGACTCACCCCAGCCCAAATTCACAAATATGTATATAACTAATATCAGAGAAGACAAGTAGCTATCATTTGGTTATGCGCCTACAGTACATTTGCAGTACGCTGACCCATTAGCAGAAGACAAATGCCCCATCTTGTAGTTGTATAACATGGATGTGTTAAAAATGTTCTCATCTTTCATATTAGGCAGAAACCACAAGTATTCACAAAGGGAAAACATTAAAGATGAAGACAAAGAATTTACCATAAAAGTAATGTTGTAATTTTTTTTTTCAGCCAAAAGAACAATTAAGAAATTTCCACTTAAGAGAAATCAGCTAAAATGAGAGAACTCATTCTGTTTGTGAATATGATCCTAGAGGTAGAAACCCATTTTCAATCCCCTCTAAACCTTCTCCCTTCAGCAGAACTGTGTTTTAAGTGGACCTATGCTCAGTTGTTTTCCCCAGAATGTTTACAGTTTTGGGGAAAGTGAAGCGATAGCAGTGGTGAGGAGTTTGAGTTAAAGAATACGCTGCCAATTCATTGGCGTCCCGTGTAAAACTTCTGCAGAGGTATGCTACTTGGTTGTTAAACTTCTCCATGGATTTGTAGCATGTCTGATAGTGCCAGTGATAATGTGCAGCCATCGGAGCTGATGTATATCTGACACAGAGACTGAATAGACCCTTCGGTCTCTTAGAAGCTTAGAGAAAAAGGACTCTGAGCTCAGAGCCTTAGAGCCCAAAGGAAATAAAACCTTTGGTAAAATCAGCAGATCAGATACGCCAAGAGAAAATGGAATTGCATGAAGTAAAAACAACTGATCTATCTGGTTGTCACCACACAGGAGAAGCAAGAGCAGATAATAAACAAAAAAAAAGGTGGCTCTGCTGGATGCGTTCCCCATGGGTACAAGGGTGCTTGTCTGTTGGTTTGTTTGTTTAACTGTAGTGAAAATATGAAGGGTAGTAAATGGTGTTGGTGCAACCACCTTACACGCAATACACTGAATCAACACCCAGAAACTGTCAGACCCTCTCAGTCATTTAAACCCAGGAAATGCTAATATTATATCTTCAAAAGACAAATATCCCGCAGCCCAAATCCTCCCTCTATGAAAAACCAAAGAGGGTTTTAGTTCTGGAATATGTACATGGGCGCTTTACTATTCACACTGCTGCACAGACACAATGGAGCAACCATAATGCTTTCCTAAGGGCTCCCAAATTTCAGTGAGGCCCCTTTTTGACTCACGGAAGGAATTGGGTTCACATAACCCTCACTTAAAAAACAGCACGGCACATTTTTGCTTTATCAAACTCTGTTTGCTGAACGCTAAGGCTAAGTGATCTGAAAAGGTTATTTTGAAGCAGGGTCACACTTGCTGCCACAGGTCTAATAAAACAAAACTATAGCCAAATTAGAAACATATTTCATCTAATAGGGGAAAATATAATTGGTGAATCTGTCTGGTGTTTGACCTACAGTATTTATGCTAAATGAGGGTTTAAATATATCACAATGCGGTATGCACAAGGAAAGCTGCATTGCCTATATTTTCTGTGGTCTGATCTCTTCCCCTTAACCCTTTGCTTCTCCACAAAGCCAGCCTCGGCTTTGGCTGCATTACATGAAGGCTATAAAGCAAGGGCGATGTCCAGGCTTTTCAGCAGAGATGAGTGACTCAGTGCCCAACCTAAGATGCCTCGAAGGGGTCTGCACAATTGAGAAAGTGCTGAGCTCCTGCCCTCTAAGAATTAGGTCTCTTTAAAGCATCACGTTGGGTCCCCCCAAACTGAGGCACCCCAAACCACCCGTCAAGTCGGAAGGTCTTGAGAAGCTGCTTTGAGACTTACTGAAAAGCGAAGATCTGTGCGGCAGAGGCCATCTCTGTGAAACGTGTTTCTGCAACGCCTGCATGGAGATTCCAGGCGCTACCCCACACAAATAATACATAATAATAATGCTGTACCCATGAGCTAACTAAATGTAGAAAATCATAGCGGTTCAGGATGGAAGGGACCCTGAGAGGTCATCTCGTCCAGTCCCCTGCACTCAAGGCAGGACTATGCAATATAAACGCCAAGTTAAGACTCAAAATCTTCACCGATAAAATGAATAGAAACGCTTCAAAGCAGAATCCTAGAGGTGAATGCTTACAGAAACTTACTGGTGGCTACTGACAGAATGCCAGGGGCAGAATATCCCAGCCTGGTTTGCATCCAACATACGCAGTAATGAAAAGCAAACTTTTCCTATCGCCATTCAGCTTTTCATCAATGTTTTCACAAAAGTGGCTTCGCTCTGCCCGTATTGAAGAGATTTCCAGTGTGAGCGGATGGCAGCTCCTTGCCCTGGCCTGAGGGTGGCTTTTTTGGACCTTCTGTATTGAAGCCGCTATGGAACTGCCTGTGGAATGTCATTAATTTGTGATCAGAACGCAAGCTACACAAACGCTTTGCTAGCCCTGAAATGGACACCCAGGAACGACCATCACGTGTGCTGGTTGCAGGAGGTGTACGTGGTGGTCAACCAGCTGTTATAATTCCTATTGCTAAGAGAGCCCTCTCCACCTCACTGCAATTTACGTTCTGAGTAAGAGTGAGGGGATCCTAGAGCAGCAGGGATGGATGCAGGAGATCTCTAGGTTTACTTGGTCCTTCCTCAGCACAGAGGGCTGGATCTGATGGCCTCGCAAGGTCCTTCCAGCCCTACAATTCTATGAGATTCTTAAAAAGGATATCATTTTTAAAGGGTCTGTCTTTTGGTGCTTTGCAGTTATGCAACACTTCATAAATTTCATAACAAATTGATTCCCGACTCATTCGTATGACAGCAGCCAGCCCCGTACGCCAGCAAAATACAGTCTGGGAAGCACCATTATGTGTGCTAAACAACAAGCGACAAGGTTCCTCATAGGCCAGTTGTCTCAGGAGAAGAAAGGGCTGTGCTGCAGCTAGTCTGCAGTCGCGGAGGACAGGCCAGCGTATCGGGGCTCCACAACACGCGCTAATGGTGGGAGAACTCCCTTGGAAGGAACTCAAGTCAGATTGACCAATATTGTCTCATTGTTTCCTTGTATTCTGCGGTTTGTCAGTATCCCTCTGTTGTCTCATGTCTTGTGCCTTGACTGGAAGCTCTCTGGGGCAGAGACTGTCTCTTCATTCAATGTTTGTACAACACCTAGTACAATGGGGTTTGGGTCCAACACTGGGTGATAGAGTGATACAAATGATTAATATCATCATCACTTCCTGCTGACAGAGGAAGGAGGGATTTGGTGATGAACTACCCAGAAATAAGTGGAAACAGACACTGTTTATTTAGTTCTAGACACTTCCTATCTGTAACATGCAGACTGTATGTCAGCTTCTGCAAAGTCTGAACCCAAATGTCTCTAGACAACAGAAAACCCTGCCATGCCTCTCAGTGTCCATATGGCCAGAGTAATGCTCAGCTTCTCAGAAACACAAATATCCCAGATGTAGCCGAGCGATGGCATTCATTTAATATACAGTACCATCTACCTACTGCGACCTTCTTGGGAGCTGCAGCTTCCATTACATTTAATTATTTCCAACTGCAGCTTCAAATTGAGGGCAGTTTCTATAAAAGTTAATTACTTTCCCCTGCCTCTTGCATGGTAAAGGTGCATGGTATAAAGTTATGGCTGCTAATCAAAGGAAACTTCTAAACAAAGCTTATGGTACTCATTATATGCTCTCTTTTGGTGAGGGACATGCATCAGTATACATGTTCATGCACTTTAATATGTTTCAGCAAATATCCACAAATTCTCAGCCAAACATTTGTAGCTATGATTCATCTCTCATAGGATTTATGATTCAAAACAAAAAATCCCAATCAAACAAACAATCGCTCAGGCTCAAAGTCTCCAGCAATTTGACTCCTTTTAGCCAGGAAGAGGAGTGACTCATGGCTCATCCCACTGAAATATTTACGAAGATCACTTAACACGGACAGAAAGAAGCTCTTCTCATCAGGGCACTGCTTTGGTAGCCAGAGATACCTTAAAACCTCATACAGAGTAGCAAGAATGTAACAATGTGCCTAGGAGATGGTCTTGGAGCCCAGGATTTTCTTTTTAAAGCTTGATGTGGAAGAGAAAGCGGCTAATTAAATTCCGTTGCTGAACGTACTTAGTTAATCTTTCACAGAGCTGATTGTATTTGGCTGCTGTCCAATACCAAGAAGATAGGATTGTGTTCAGTGAGAAGTAAAAGCAAGCCATTGATTTAGGAGGATCCATGCAGCTGACCAGCTGACAGTATCTGGGCTGTTTCAGACATTTAGAGAGACGCGATAAGAGAGTCCCACTTTGGCCACTCTCAAATTCTTAGCACATTGGACTGTGTGTGTAACTTGCCTCCACAATATCCTTCCATGTTTAATGTACAGGGGGCCAGGAGGGTGCGCGCGCACAAGGCATGTGCCGCACCGTCTCTGCCGATGCAGTTCATATTATTTATTCAACACCAAGCACCAAATGCATCAGAAATAAATAAAACCATTTGTTACATCTGTATCGGCTGCCCAGAGGCCACACTCAGAGCTGGAGGGATTCTAAAATGTATGATCCGAAGCAAGGTTCCCAGACTGATTTCACTTGCCTAAACCTCTGAACCCGAGGTGCGGATCCCAACTGAATTTCTCGAGCGCCTCGGCTGGACTCTGCACTAACCACTGCCGGACATGCCCGCAAGCCGGCACTTCCACAAGCACAGCTAGCTGGGCAGACGGGAGGCAGCAGAGCGGGCTCAGCCGTCTGGAGCGTGCTTAGCAGACGTGTTTGTTGTCCGCTCTCCCAGCGCTCAGAGCCAGCGCAGCACGGCGGGTGCGCAGAGCTTGGCCAGCGCCTCTGTCCAAATGGCTGGCCCACCGGCAGTTACAAACCGAGACGAGACGCTCCCTGTCTCATGCTGCAGGGACTCGTCGTTCTGCACAGGACCCGCTTGTGCCAGTCAGCCCCTGGGTGCAGCAGCAGGTTGTTAAGAGCTGCACGCAGACAGCCATTTGCAGTGCGTGACAACAACAACTGTATTGCGCGTACGAACAACACAACCGACTAAAATTCGTACATGCCACTAGATGGCAAGCCGTACATACGCTGGCTGCTTGCTTTGCACTGGCCACACGTCCACACAGGTGCGGCTTTTCCGATACAACGCTCACAACTGGAGGGGTGCAACGCACGCCGCACCGGGGGCTGCTGTGCCTCCAGCCGGTACATTGTCTCCAGGGACGGGGTGGCCAGAGTGGAAAGAAGCTGGGGATGGAGCGTGGGGGGGGGGGGGGGGCCACGGGCGGAAGAGGCAGACGGGGAGTTAGTTTCCCCAAGGGGAAGCTTCACCCCCCCCCACCACCCATGGCCTGGGCCCCTGGGCAGTTCCCCTTCCCCCCCCCAATGTTGGCAGGCCTGGACTTGAGCACCCTGGAGCTGAGGAGAGCGAGAAGGGCGGAAGCTGTGCCTGAACCCCCCCATGCAGGAGGCTCTCCCCTGCCAAGCAGGGCTGGCCACGCCGTCTCCTAAACAGAGCTCAGTCTAGAGCACAGCAAACAAAGCAACAGCTGGGAGTCTGGAGGTTTGTTGCCAAGGCAGATACGTGTCGATCCAAGCATAGGTTCCCGCAAACCAAACCTGCCCAGTCTCACACGGCCCTGTTCGATGTTTTATTTGCCTCTGACCGAAGAATAGCTGAGTTTCAAACCTGCTGGGATTCAAACCTGGGGTGCCAGGATGTCTGAGTACAGTCAAACCTGTTGTGCAGACCAGAAAACCATCCTCTGGGGCTGGCAAGCCCCAGCCTGCTAAGGGATGAGAGGTGAGTAATTCCTGCAGGATGAAATTGCCTTGCAGCCAGGGGCCAGGAGTGTGGGAGAAAGCTCTGATCCTGCCACACTGCTTCGGCCTTCCTTTCCCTTGTGAAGCGAAGGCTCAAGTGACAAAGGTACCGTGGTGCAGGGTGCCTCTTGGCTCTTCCAGTGGTGCCGCCACACACCTGAGACGGACGGACTCATGCAGATGTCAGCCATCTGCATGCACCTCACTTCTTTCCAGGGCGAATTGCCTGATCAGAGGATGCCCAGCCAGCTCCCTCAGGGACCTCATTAGACAGGCAGTTAGTGAACCACAACATGAGGTTTTGCTTTTCCCACAAGAGCCTTGTGAGAAAGCCTCCTTCAGCATTTATCTTATCTCCAAGTCGGGTGATTTCATCCCCTTAACCCCTTGGTGTCACAGAGCCTTCCGATAATGTGCATGGTGCTTCTAGCTGAGATCCTGACTACTGACTACTTCCAAGAGTGGACTCTGGCCATCTTCCCACGTCCCTTTCCACAGATTTCCCTTCCTCAGTGCCAGCGTCTTCCTGCCGTGTTACCGTGGTGCTGTCTTTCTCTCTTGCCATTGGTCAAATGGTCTTGTACTTTCTTGCCTGGCTTTTTCTACCTGCTCTAGTTTCTCTTCCAGAGGAAGGAGATGGCTGTGATTTTAAGGCTGTGCCACTCCAGATATGAATTCCTTTATCACGGCCCTGTGAACCAGAGGGTTTCGATCCTCATGCTGATGGAAGGCTCCCTCTGTAGGTGAATGACTGCTGGATTCAGTGCACGCGTCCCAGTGTCGCACTGTTCCCAATGCCGTGTTCGGTAGCGATGGGAATGGGTTTTGTTTGGTTGGTTGGTTGGGGGGGCACACCACAGATATCAGCAGTGTACTGACTGTGTGTTCAAGGTTAGCGTCTGGCGTGGGCTCTGATGGGTGCTCAGTTGCAGGATTAGAAACAGGATATATTGGCAATCGGATCATGTGGGAATTCCAGCTCAAAACAAATCAGACCAACTCATGTAAGCTTCTGAACACTCCTTCTCCCAAGGGAATTCATCCCTTTGCGCGTCCTCTTACTTGTCTAAAGCACTTTACTGGGGAAGACTTAACAGAAAACCACTTTTACCCCAAGAAGATGTTTCAAATTTGTTGGTAAACCATATCTATCTATAGAAACCGCATGGTATCCAATACAAATGAATGAACATGCACTATCATACAGCACCCTTGTTAATGCCTCCTGTGCTGGGACAAACATGGCAGTCTATTCTTTAGACTGGTAACTCCCATGCATTGTGTCCAAATGCCATAATGTGCACTCCAAAGTCCTTACTAACCTTTAGAACAAAGTCCTTGCAGAAGCATTCCAGCACTGTTATACCTTTTCCCCTCTCTATTCCTTTTTAATTTACTTCAGAGAGAGGAACCGTGATTCCTTCTTAGGGGAGGATTGATTTAGACACGCAGTTTTTGCCAGACTTCACAAGTGGCTGTAGCAAGGTCACAGAGAAAAACAGTTTCACCCTCAGCTACAGTAACATGCTATGAACTTGCAATTACATCCACTTTGTCTATCTGCTCAAGCGTTCCATGTTTGCACCCTTAAGAAAATCTCTCAAATGCAAAGGGCTGCGTGTGCGAGGTGAAGGGAGCTTCCTGTCACTCCAGCCAGCCCTTGATGGCACGTGCTAGTTTTAGCTGTGTTTGTGTTGTAGTTAAAAGACCTGCTCTGCAGCAGGGCTGAGCACACACTACCCCAGCCAAAATCAAGGAAGGTGCAGGGGTGCAGGACCTTTGCAATTTCGATCCTAAACGGTCGGGCGCTGTCTCTATGGGGAAAGAGGGGGGTGCATTACAGCTGGGACCTCTCTGGAGGAAGCAGATGTGCATGGAGCTTTTACAGGGTATACGCTTTGTAGCCAACGCGACATGGTGGTGGGGTAAGGACATCAAATATCAACTTCTTTGTCAAATTCAATCTATCGGGCAGAATGAATATAGCAGCTGGATGATGTGAGCTGCTTTGAGAGACTATTCTTCCAGGGAGAAACATTGAGAATATACTGCAAATTGCCAGAATAATAGGAATATAACCAGGTCGAAAGCTTAGGCCATCTGATCATGATCAACCTTAATCCAGCAAAGCCACTTTGAAAGGAGATTGTTTTATCAAAGGCTTTTCGTGGCCCAATGGCTTTGTAGCACAAGGCTGTTTGGATCAAGTAACTTCTGATGAACATTTATTATACTGAGGAAATGTCGCATTCATTTTATGCCGTAAAACTTCAAAAAACTTGCTCCAATAATTTAGAGACTTTTCATCCTGTAACTTGTTGTCTGAGCAACAATTTAAATGCACAAAGAAGGCAGAACAAGAACACCTCATTGCTGGTCACGCCAAGTGCCCAGGGGCAGGGAAGCCTGGTAACTGGGCTCTGAGGGGCAATGGGGGAGTACGAACAGGCTACCTGCTGCTTCGAGGCAGAGCAACACATCAGCAGCTATGGGTAGGGGTGCACATCTGCGGGGAAAGTGTCATGAGAAGGGGTTGAACTCTGATTGTTCGGACACAGCTTGTGTCCTGGTGTTACAGCTCCCTCGTTTCTGAGGTGAAAAGGACGCAAGAGTCAGAGTCTGCGGTGTGTTTATTTGCCTTTGATTTATACCTGCGCAGAGCGTCGCTCGCTCACGCACTGGTGCTCAGAGGCCCTGCCACCACTCACACATTACAGGCACAAAGGCAAATTTCAGGCGATTCACCCCTTCTGCCGAGCAGCCGCCCTCAGTACAAGTGTTACCCACAACGCGTTCGCTGGAACCTCCGTCTTCTGTAGCCCCGCTCCGGGCTGACACCTCCGATTATTCTTCCCCACTCAGTGCTCACGAAGGAATTACCACTAAATCCACTATGCGGGAAAAATGCCCAGGAACTTTCCTGCCCTCCCACCTACACCTTGGCAGTTTCACGTCTCACCATTCAGGGCAGGTGGGAAAAAGAACTGAACTTTAGGACTAAATTTACCTGCTTAGAGAAGGAGGAGGGGGAGGAAGAAGAGCAGCCGGAGTAACCCAAATGCTCTAGAACTGTGCTGAGTAGGGACCTCTCTGTGTTTGATAACATGGCGTTGTAGTGCAGCTGGATTACTGCTGCCGGGTGTGTCACCCGCTCCAGGCACAGACAATAATGCACATTAGATGATCTTGGCGGGAAGAAAAATCCCATGTGTACGCGCACGCACAGAGCAAAGTCCTATATTAACAAAATTGCAATAAAGACAGCAGGGCCCTTGCTGCATGAGGATATGGTTACAAAACTGTGTGTGGCCGTAGATGCACTGACAACTATTCCAGGGGAAAGTTACAGTCAATATTAACCTTGCGATTTGCAGGCCAGGAGGCATTGAGGGAGGAAACGTTTGCCACTGCCCAGACCCGGGATTTTTTTTGTTTCTCTACACAAACCACTAAAGTATAAAGAGCAGCTCAGTCTGACAAGGCTTCCTTTGCAGATTCATTAGGGGACAGGTGTCCAGTGACTAAATATATAGGAGGGAACATGAAGCAACTTAGAATTGCAGGGGAGACAAAAGGAAACCCGAAACCCTCAGCACTTGTGCTCAGATTTAGTGCAGCCCCGCTGGTGGTGCAGAGTTTTTACTGGATCAATGCAAGGCTGAGCACTAGCTCCTGAATCACAGAGCTGTGAAATTCACCCCTGTGCAGAAGGACTTTATGCACTGAAGTGGTACATAAGCCAGGCACAACCTCTTTGCCCAGGGGTGAATTTCACCCTGACTATTTGTTATATTCCCGTCTGTTCCTACATAGCATCTAGTTGGAGCCAGCTCTTGGTCTCCCTCCTCAAGGGTTAATGTTCTATAGTGGAGGGAATCTTTTTTTTCTTTCTGTTGAGTTTTTGCCCTTACATCATGGTTGTGTTATGAGGCCTGGCAGGGGTCCGTATTTCAGCACCAAAGCTCATTGCTTCGAGCACTGTGTAATTTTTGGCAGCGGGGGAAGAGAACCTCATTCAAGGAATTTCAGGCCGATCAATGCCCTGCAAACACAAAGCCTCACTCCCCACCCCCCCCGGCTGCAGGCACAGCAGAAGCCAGCGCTGGAGCTGAGCTCCTGAGCCCCATCCACAGGAACGGAGGGATCAGAGCAGAATCAATCTGCAAACTGACTCGCCTCAACCTTTCCGCAGCCACACAGCGCTGCCAGGGCCTGCAATGGGGCGTGCTGGTTTGTCAAACCTCAGGTGAGTCTGGCCTGCAATGGACGCTGCCATTAACCCAGCTGTGGGGCAGGGACTGTGAATCTGCCTGTGTATGTGAGCAGCGCTTGGCTCAAAGGGGCTCCCGGGAGGAGAACGCCCAGAGAGGACCCTAAAGCATTTCAGGATTTGAACACAGCATCGGGGAAGGGCCTTTGAGGGGCCGAGGGACGGTGCGTCCTGTGAAACATGAACGGGGCCTGCCGCAGGGATTTGCTTCGCCAGGCACTCGGGCACGGTTGGGATGGGAACCTGAACTGAGCTGCAGGGAACAGAATCACGTCATCACAGCCACTGGGAGCTTTGGAGCAGGGTTGGACACAGCCCCCCCAACTCAATGGGAGGTTCAGCCCAAACCTCCCAGCTTTCCTGCCTCCCTCGTGACCCAGCAAGAACTGTTCTGTGCGCGCCATGAGCTCAGCCAAGACATGATGAAGACTGGCGCCCAGGATCCCAGCCTGCATCCGGATGCCAGGCCATGTCTTCCCCCGGGATGTCACTAAAACAAACAAAGGCTTCAATCCACCCAGGGGGTGACTCTCTGGCCACTGGTTCCACCTCCCCCCCCACACACACACACACAGCCACTGCGTTCTCGGGGTTCAGGGCGAGCATGGGAGGGCATTACAGCTGGGACCAGGAGCAGGGAAGCTGACTCAGTAGCTGTCTGGGGTCATGTCAGCATCTCCTAGTTCAATAGGCATGGTCCACCCGAGATGACTACTTCTCACTAGGGAACGCAAAAGCAGGCAGCCGTGTATGCTGCCCCCCAGTACCCTGTGACGACTGTGAGTGGTCGGAGGAGCCCAGAGGGCACGGTTTGGGAGGAGGCTGGGGACAAACCGTATGGTGGAATTGTTACGGCAGAAAGCTGGGAATCAGGAGATTCAGTGTGTGACCGTGGGTAAATCATGGAACTGCTCTGTACCTGCCCTGCAGCATTCAGTGAGGCTTAACTGCTGACTTACCTGACGGAGAGGAGGAATGAATCTGTGTAAGTGCTGTGAAAGCCGCAGCTGAAAGATGCTATGGAAATAAAAAGGTGCTGGAGTATTATTGTTATGACAGCTGTAGCGCAGGTTTTGTGGTGCTCCGTTTTACATGTTAGCTGCTGAACTTATAGCGAGGGCTGAATGGGGGTTGCCTCCATCGGCCCTATTCAGAGACCCCAAACTGGCAGGGGCTGTAAGAACAGGATGGCTGCATGGACGGAAGCGCTCCCGGCAGGGAGTGGTAGCGTGCAAGACTGTGACACGGAGTGGGGCTGGAGGACATGCCAGCACCTAGGCGTTCCAAACGCTACAGTGTCCAGAGGAATCCCCCAAGATGGTGCGGATCTCGCTGCTCTCTCCCCGTAGCTGGCACAAGTTATAGAAGAATTAGGCCTGGTGTTATATGTAATCTCAGTTAATCCTCAGGAAGAGAGAACAAACAGCTTGTCAATGAAATGCACAGATGATAGTCAACTGGGAAGAGTTGCAAATACCAATGAGGACAGAAGAATAATCTAACAGGACCTGGAACGATTAGGAACATGGCAGCAAATAACAAAGAGATTCATCTTGGAAACAATGCAGCTAGTACAGCAGAGGGGAGATAATTCCCAAGAGATACTGCTTGGGAGGGAGGAACATGGGAAGCTGTCATGGTGGAAGAGGCATAGTGCTGACAGAGAACGCGGGACTGCTCTGCACTTAGCAATTAGCTCGACGTAGTTACGGCACTCAGGGGGAGTGAAAAATCCACACCCTGGAGCACTGCAGTGAAGCCAAACTAATCCCCAGTGTAGATACACCTACGTGGACAGAAGGATGCTTCTGGCAACCTAGCTCCCAAGACTGGGGAGCTGGATTAGCTACCTGCAGAAGGTAGAAGGGCTACTAGGATGATCGGAGGTATGAAGAACCTATCTTATGAGAGGAGACTCAAAGAGCTTGGCTTGTTTAGCCTAATCAAAAAAGGCTGTGGGGAGATAGGATTGCTCTCTATAAATCGGCGGAGATCCCTCAAGTCGAGGATGATCTGTTTCCCAGGTTTTATTTTAAATGGGTCTTTTGGTGACTGAGGAGTCGGATCCGTGAGCCGCAGACTCGTTGGCAGATGTTTCAGGTGGTTGGGTCACCATTGCTGAATGACAATAGTCTGTCCTTTCTTTTCTGGTGTTTTTCCTGCAACCAGGGTGAGGCGATTTTCCTCAAAAGTGGTCGTTCCTTCTCTGACAAATCTTCTCCAGTTAGCTCTGTCATGGGCTACTGTCTCCCAATGTGTGATGTCAATACCCCATCTCTTGATGTTTGTCTTGAGGAGGTCTTTAAAACATTTCTTTTGGCCTCCCTGTTTCCTTTCTCCTTTCGTGACTTGGCATATGGCAATTGTTTTGGTAGATGTGCATCAGGCATACGCATGCACTGCCCGCTCCACCTCAGCTGGTGCTGGATAATCAGGGCCTCAACACTGAAGATGTTGGCCTCTGTGAGGACACTGATGTTAGTGCAACGAGCCTCCCACTTTGTGTTGAGGATCTTCCAGAGAAAGTGATGGTGCTGGCATTCTAGGTTTTTCAGGTGTTTTCTGTAAGTGACCTAGGTCTCACCGCTGTAGAGGAGAGTTGGGATCACCGCCACCTTGTAAATTCAGAGTCTAGTCTGTGCGTTCTGATGTCATGGTTGTTGAACACCCGGTGAGACAGTCTACCAAAGGCAAGGCTGGCACAGAGGATTCTATGCTGAATCTGGACGTCGATGTTTGCTCTCTGTGAGAGATTGCTGCCAAGGTAGGCAAAGTGTTCTGCATTTTCCAATTCCTCTCTGTCAATGTAGATCTTCCTTGCTGGCTCTGATGAATGACTGGGAGCAGGCTGGTGGAGAACTTTTGTTTTGCCGATGTTCAGGATTAGTCCTAGGTTTTTGTAAACTTCAGAGAAGCAGTTAAGGGCTGTTTGTAGATCTTCCTCTGAATCTGCATACAGTCATCTGCATCCTGGAGCTCAGGTATTGTTGCTGATATTACTTTAGTTCTGGCATGGAGATGAGAGAGGTTGTAGAGGTTGCTGTCAGTCCGATATTGGATACCAATGCCCTGTGGGAGACAGTCTTGGATTAGGATTATCATAGCTGCTAGGAAATGGAGGAGACAGTGGGTGCCAGCACACAACCTGGCTTTACGCAGTTCGGATGGCAAAGGGCTCAGAGATAGAACCACTGCACAGGATGGTCATGGGGAGTCTTACAATGGTTGTCAATTTACTTGGGCAGCCAAACTTTGACATGATTTTCCACAGAGCCTCATGGTTGACAGAGTCGAAGGCTTTGGTCAGATCAACAAAGACCAGATACAGCTCCTGGTGTTGTTCTTGATATTTTTCCTGGATCTGCCTAGCTGCGAAAATCATGGTGATGGTGCCTAGTAATGGTCTGAAGCCACACTGGGACTCAGAGTACTTCCTCTGCAATAGGGAGCAGATGATTCAAGAAGTTTCTAGCAAGAATCTTCCCAGCGATGGAGAGGAGGGCAATGCCTCAATAGTTGCCACAGTCGGCCCTATCTCCCTTTTTGAAAATGGTGATGTCTTGGCCCACCAACTTGACATGGTGGAGAAGCTTGTATATACTAAAGACCCTAAGAGTGATGTTGTCGGGAGTCTAGAACTCCTGGTAGGGTCAGCCATGGCAACAAGGTTGAAGGCAAGGTACCAGACAAAATGCAGCCCAACATAACACAACACAGCACAAAGACCTCAACGGCAGAGCGGATGGATGAAGCAGGACTACCTCTCTATAAATACATCAGAGGGATAAATACCAGGAAGGGAGAGAAGTTATTTAAGGTAAACGCCAATGTGGACACAAGAACAAAGGGTTATAAAATGGCCATCAACAAGTTTAGGCTTGAAATTAGATGAAGGTTTCTAACCGTCAGAGGAGTGAAGTTCTGGAACAGCCTCCCACGGGCAACAGTGGGGGCAAAAAACCCTAGCTGGCTTCAAGACTGATCTTGATAAAATTATGGAGGGGACAGTATGATGTGACAACCGAGAATGGCATGTGGCCCATCTGTGACTGCTATTAACAAATATCCGCAATGGCTGGTGATGGGATACTAGATGGGGAGAGCTCTGAGTTACTGCAGAGAATGCTTTCCAAGTGTTGCTCAGGGTCTATCACCATATGTGGAGTCGGGAATGAATTTTCCCCCTGGTCAGATTGGCAGGGACCCTGGAGTTTTTTGCCTTCCTCTGCAGCATGGGGCAAGGTCACTTGCTGGTTTAAACTACCATAAATGGTGGATTCTCTGTAACTTGAAGTCTTTAAATCATGGTTTGAGGACTTCGGTAACTCAGACAGAGGTTATTGGGTCTGTTACAGGTGTGGGTGGGTGAGGTTCTGTGGCCTACGTTGTGCAGGAAGTCAGACTAGATGATCACAATGGTCCCTTCTGGCCTTAAAAAGGTCTGTTGAGCCTATCAAAGGAAAGACACCTTACTTTGCTATAGAAAGCGTGTCGGCACTACAGCAGAACAGCTGCCGGGTTGTAGCTGTGCCACTACAGAGCCCACAGTGTTGACATGGCCCAAGTGGGAGTCTGCAGTGACCTGTGGAAGTAAACCGGACAGTGCGATTCTGGACGGTCTCCAATGAGGTATCACATCACAGGACAGGAGAGGACCACATCAATCCCTCTCTCTGGGCAATTCTGGCCCGCACAAAGCTAGAGTTCTAGGCTCCTCACCATCAGAACGAGGGAGTTCAGAGAAGAGCAGAACAATTATTAGGCACCTGGAAGCACAGAATTTATGAATAATCTTAGTAAGCATACATAGCTTATCTGAGTGACACAGAGGGTGGCATCGTGACCATTTACTGCACAAATATTTGGAAGGTGTAGGCAGCTCGGATGGAGAGAAATGGCTTAAGGAGGCACAAAGGGGCGTATCAAGGGATAAATTAAGAATTTAAAATTTGTGCCAACTGTACCAGGAAGAATTTTCCTGACACGGAGATATACCAGGTTGTGGAGTAATCTCCCATGGGAAGCAGTAGGATCTGCATTGTTTCTGACATTCAGTGAAACAACAAAAAAACCTGGAGTAAGCACTGGAGAATGTACGCTTAATAAACAATCCCATCCCAGCCTGCATGGCTAAATGACCTAGTAAGTCTTCTTCATCTCTATGAGACCCGATGTGAGTTTACATATTTATTAAGCAAAACAAAAGTTAATTGGAATATGGGAAAATCATCATCAGCAATTTCCTCTCCACACTTATTTGTAATAAAAATAGTCCATGGAAAAATAAAACAGAAAAAACACATGGGACTAATATTAAATTACCCTGATTCTACCATATCTGAACTGGAAATGGAATGTAATGAAATCTGGACAAGCCATTATTGCTAACAAGTTTGGCATTGTAACTGTAAGACATTTTACTCCTTCCAGCATGATAATAAGAATGAACTTTGTTGAGTCACATTTTTCCCATTTAAACAAGTAGATTATATTTCCTACAAAGTTTCAGTCTTGGAAAAGAGAGGCTTTCTGAGCTCTATGGGAGGAAACGTTGAATTCCATCTGAAACGATGAGAATACCACACATGAAAGAGAAGGAAGAACATGAAGTCAAACTGGAAATAATTCCTAAAGCTTCTCTTTCCTTTAGGAAAACAAGTTCCTTCCCCAAAGCCACAATCACCATGCATTTCATGTGCCTCAAAAATCTGTGGATCTAAACAGATTCTACAGATGGAGAGCGAAATCCCCCCCATGCACAGCACCAACACCCCAATGCCTGTGCACCAAAAAAGCACCCAAAATAGGGTTTAAATGGGAACTGAGGTAGGCCCATGCAGCATGCCAGCCATCCGTACAGAAGTGCATTTCATCCTGAGAGCATAAACCTCTCTCTCTCTCTCTCTCTGTGGCAGCAATTGGAATGTCGTGGGCAGTGTGATGAGAAGAGCTCTCACTTGTCAGAGACCTCAGAGCCTGGAGCTGGGGGATGTTCTCACCAAACCCCTAGGATTCACTAAATCCTTCTGGCTCTCTCTCCAGAGCATCTTTGTTGTCCATTCCCCATTGTCCAAACCATGATCATCTCAATAGACTACATCACCCATAATGCACCACACTCTCTGCTCTTGCTAAGCTGCCACAGTGCATCATGGGAGACGTAGTCCATCCAGGCGGCCTGGTCCATAGAGGAGAATGGGGACATGAGGCATCAGAATGGCAACTCCCACGAGGTGGCATTTCCACATCAGAATTTTGCAGGTTTTGTGTGGTTGGTTTGTCAATGGGAAGTCCAGATTTTCAGCAGAACACAGTTTTGCAAAAAAATTGTTTAATTGAAAACTCTATTTTGTGTTGAAAAGCAGTTTAGAGAAAATTTTCCCACCAGCCCAAGTACAGAACTATTTCTGTGTTTGTCCCATTTCACACAGCGGGCGATAGCATGCTTTCTCACTGCCTACCGTGGGAAACACACCTAGAACCCCACCCCAGAGTTACAAGTGCAAGGTAGTAGGAAACCAGAGCAGGAACTTTACTTCTGGTTTGGCAAAAGGTCACTGCAAAGCAGTGGTGAGAGCAGACCCCCGCCCTCAGCACTAGCGCTCGGTACAGCCTTCTGTGGAATCAGCCAAGTGATGAGTCACTAGAACTATTATAAGAAAGTTCTTATTTTAGAAGGAGGAGGACAGGAAATTCAGATGTAATTCCTGTTGACAAAAACAAATCAGAGAGTGTAGCTTTAAATAACACGGCACAGTCACAAATAACCACCCTTCTCAGCACTTCTTACGCAGCTGCACGGGAGGAAGTGACACGTTTCATTCCCGAGCCGTGGCGCACACTGTACAGAAAGCCTCACTTGCGCTGACTCGACAGGGCTCAGAGGGTCTTTCAGAAGGTCCATCGCCCTGCATCAGGGCAGAGTTCATCCTAAATCAGCTCCAAAATGGCTAGTTCACGCTCAGGCTACTGCACCGCTTTCCATGGTAGCATTTTCCTGCTCCCCGAACCACTAGCTCTAACATGACAGGGCCTGCTCCTCTCTAGCTTGTGCCGCTGCTGTGTCAGTATTACCAGGTGGAGTTACTTCTAGCTGGCACCAGCGTGAGCGAGATCTGAAACAGGCCCGTCAGGTGACAGACAATATTGATCCTGCTCTGGGCCATGTCATGTCAACACGCTGAAGAGGGGCAGAAGGAGAACCAAACGGGACTCTTCTGCTGATCATTGTCTGCCCTGGTGCCAGCATTCAGCACCCTTTGGGCTGGGAGCCATTTCCAGTTTCAAGGCTTCTCAGCTGAATAGGCAGAGGAGCAGATTGTGGGGCCAGGCAGGCAGAAGGCTGGTGGGTGTGCTTTCGCAGCACACCGGGTGCTGGCTGCGGAAGGACTCCCAGCGAACGCCTGTATTGCTCAGTCAGAAGGGCCTTCTTGTCAGAGAAGTTAGGCACGGCCAGGAGGAAAGCTGCTGCCACATGTACTTTTATGGAACAAAAAAGTGAGTCCAAAAGGACGAAGATTCTTTTAAAAAAGCGATTCTAGTGCCTCCTGTGGGGGAAAAAATCACATACAGGACACAGCCCCTGACTCCAGCCTCGGCACTCTTCAGCCACAGCCTTTACTGCACGAAGGGGAGGGGGAGTTGTGGTAGGTTTTACCAAGGGAAGCAAATGTTTTCTTTGGGCTCAACTGTACCTACTTGGGCCGGGGGTGATGCCTCGAGCGGCGGAGCCCCTGGAGGCATTGTGCCAGAGACACCCGCCTGAGCCATAGCTCCTGCTCTCTTTCTCTCTTACCGAAGAGGGTGGGGAGTAGTAGTGCTGCTGGCCCCGAACCAGAAGCAACTTCCAATGCACCCTACACCAGCTAAGTTTACTCGTGCATCCAGCCCAAGGCCTACATAGCCATGAAGGGGCATAAGGGATCAGCGGCGTTCTTAGGTCCCTGGACAGATGTGCAGCCCTGACTCACGAGGAAGGCTTTTCTTAATGCTATTGTCAGCATTTCCACGGGCTGGATGCTAGCGTGCGGGAGGTGAGACTGGACAACAGCACCAGGTTGCAGAAAAATGCAAAGGAAACACAGAATGAATCTGTCATAAGTTTTAAAAAGCGTGCTGACGTGTAGAAAGATGCATGTCCAACCTCACTGCCTTATCCTCCTGTAGCTAATAAAATAGGTCTGGGCAGCGTAAGCAAACAGGAGCCTAATGAAAGTAACTCAGAGTGGCTGACGTGGAGGACAGAGGTGCTGCAGGTGATGCGCATTAGGATACGAAGGAAGGAGTTGGTGCCACCCAGCCTGGCATGAAAGACAAGTAACCGCTAGCCACCCATTCCAGGTCCCAAAAGGCCACCTGGTTTTCCATTGCACAAGACACATAATAGCATCTCCTCATTTAACAGAAATATCTAAATAGAATCTGCAGGCGTGTTTACTGCATTTTACATCTGGAATATAAATAAAAGATGGTTGGCGAATAATGGAGCATGGGATTCCTTTGGAGCACAGGGAGCAAAGTGCCTTTCCTCTAACTTATTTTAGCAGTTCTCAGTAATATGATTTCCAGTTCATTTGGTTATCGAAAACACTGCTTATTTTCATGCCAAAGAGGCGATTTCCATGCCCGGCACAGTACACTCTGGGCTTGGGATTCTGTGTTAGTTTTTTGATATCCACTAATTTCTCCATGCTGAGGCGAATTTGTCACACGCTCGGGTCTGTTTGATTTCATTAAACAGAATATTTAAGCATAAAAATTGTTTAATCGCCTTGTGTCATTATGAGATGAATTTCATTTTGCATACATTTGCATATTTCATCAGAATTAAAGCTGCTAATATGCAAATGAGAGACAGGTTGCGGCTGAGGTGTTTATTGTAATAGCTTCAGGCTGTTCCACTTGAAAGCTTTCTAGGTGGTAAGAAAGAAGGGGATGCAGGCAGATTGGGTTTCACAAAAATAGTTAAATATATAAAAACATCTATTTGTTGCTATTTTCCACATCAATATTCTTTACAGAAATAGCCCAGGTTAGGAAGGTACATTGCAGGTCTTTCACCCCTTATAGCCTCAAGTATTCGGGAATAACCAGATAGGAAAGCTGGGAAGTCACTCATCTCCTCAAATGTGAGGCTGTGTGTTAAGCCTACAGTTAAAGGAGCAGCCCCCAGGACTGGCTTGAATGCCAGCAAAGGGCAATGGAACATTTTACATCCCAGCCACCACTAAGAGTTATGTCCCAGGAACTGTGCTCAGAAGAGGTATGGAAGTCTGCATCTCAACATCAAGACTAGGATTTTCAGAAGTGCCTCTGTGGGATTTTGGCTTGCAGATCCCAGAGAACATCAGGCCCGGGTGGTCACCTAATCGTTTTAGGGCCCCAGCACAACCCAACCCACCAATAAAATCCAGTCAGAAAGGCTAATTAGGTGGCTGAATTATCCTTGTTCCCCAATTATTGTACTCTGTGGTCAGCTGAATTAATTCAGCTGCAGTGTGGCATTGGAATTAATTCGAATATTCTAGTGCACTCAAGCAAAACATCATCCCCTGCTTAACTTTTATTTCCTGATCAATATGAAGGCTCCCATCAGCTTGTCATTGTCAGCTCTTTGGAGTGTGAGACTCCAGAGATTTTATAGGATACGGCATCACACCTTTGCATTTTATTTTCTTTAAAATGTATTCTTTACTCCTTTTTTATGGAGGGAAAAAAATCCAGTGATTTTAACCCTTTATGAAATTTGATTCTTTCAGAAGTCGTTTCAATCCCTGGGTTTTGGGTTTGTTTGTGTGTGTTTTTTTATTATTTTTTTAAGGAGCTAGTTCAGTAGTGGCTGCTATGTTAAATCCACGAAGAGTGATTAGCTGCTTTGACTCATGTGCAGTAATTAAAACAAAATTAACTAGTGAATAGGCATAGACATCTATGGAACACTTCTTTCTGCTGACTCTGCACAGAGCATACAATACATAGACACAATGTGAACTCTTGCTAGGGCTGTGGACAATGGCTGAACAGCACAAAGAGAGGAGGATCTTATGGGAATGTTAAAAAAGCTTTTGGAATTAACGTTTTAAGCACAATGGGTTTTTTCAGAGCAAATTAATCAAACACAAAAATGATATCATCACTTCTGCAATGAAGACTGTTGAACAATCTCTTGTCTTCAAATCTCCAGAAGTGAATGCTGCCCACAAATTTGATGTTATGGTTTTTTTAATATTAACTCTGAATATCTATCCCCAAATGACTAACTAATCAGGAAGGTAACGCTGCACTCCATACAGCACAGTTGTAACGGAATGCAAATCACAGCTCTTTTCTGAGCTCTCCTTTCACTGCAGAGTAGGGAGACTGGGACTGCCTTAAGTCCCTTTGAAAGGCTAAGACTTGAAGGTATGTATTTGTTTAAAAAATGTGGTGATTGCAGAGAAAAGAGAAACCTGAGAGCTCATTCTTGAGCAGTCAGACAGGGTCACTAAAACCAGACTAAATAGTCTGACTGCAGGGCAAAGCACTGGGGCTGTCTGAAAAATGATCCTTTGGATGGGGAGAATAACACGGAAAAACAGAGGAGGAGGGAATGAGTGGGAATGAAAAGCTACCAGAGACGTAGTCAAAATAGCAGGATCAGAGGTTATCACAGACGGGACCTCCTGAGGTCCCTTCCAAGTCTATGATTCTATGGACTCCATCTGTAGCCGTTCAGCATCTCTCTCAGGAAGGACTGCTCCAGGAGTCAGAAGGGAACATCACAGAGAGCTTTGCATCTTAGATTTAAAAAAAAAAAATCACAGAGATGTATTAGAAGTGGAAGGTAAAAGCATGTGTCCCCCTAACATTGCCTGCATGCACACGCAGGCAGGGGGAATCTAATGTTCTCAGCCACAGCTCATCAGCTGATACTCCATATTCGCAGCATATCCAAAAGCCAGTCTGTGTAAGCACACAGAGGTTTATAGGTAGCAGTTTGAATGTTTCTGAGCTTTTGAGTAGATCTGATACGGAGTAAGAACCCATCTCATGCCCCACAAAGAAGGCAGGGATATTACCCAAGACAGGCCTGTATAACAAATGCCTGTTGCTCAGAATTACAGAAGCATGATTGGGAAGTGATACCAAGCCCCCACTTAATACTGATTTGTCCCCACACTTCCCACTTGCAATAGGATTATTTAAAGGTGCTGTTCCACAGATCTTGCTTTATTTCCTACCCTTTTTCCTGTCCTGAATTGATTTCTACTCTGTGACAGCTCTATATAACCCTCAAGATACAGGGAATAATTAGCAAAAGCTCCTCTTAAGAAAACCTACAGATCATACACGCTTGCAAACAGCACTGCCGTGCAGCAAGCTGCAGAATAATATCACTTTTCAGAGAGAAGGCTGCTTATATTTCACCAGTTACCCTGCCAGCAGCACTCCTGAAGGCACAAACACAGCCTTTTCTATGCATCTCCTCTAGACTGCTTTCCAACTGCAAAGGGAGCCCTCTTATCCTTATACCTGGGTCACCTGATCAGTATTAGACAGGGGATTCAGCCTATCAGGAACCAAAAAGCAAAGATGAGTCCCACCCCACACCCCCAGGAAGTATAAAAACAGCAAGTGGGCTGTCTCACTTGTTTTTGGGCTGTGGGTGGAGAAAGAAGAGGTTTTGTATCTAGTTTACAAGAGTGTTGCTTTCATAAAGGAAAAAAAGAGACTAGTCAACAAGCTGTAGCTAGCCTTATCTGAACAGTCTGTGCTGTGTGATAGGAGGGGATAGGGATAAACTGAGGTAGCAGTTTCTAAGGTTTAATTTTGCCTACTGCTTCAAGCTGCAGTAGTCTGTCCTTCTGTGAAGCTTCCTGGACGTGGCTGAGATGCTGTGTCCATAGAGCGAGTGGGAGATTGGAAATGAAGTGTCACCTAAGCAAAGGTGAAGAGAGATGAGTTCATTCCTGCTGCACCAATAATGATCCTCTAACCTGGAATAGGGAGAGCTGAGCAGGGGGAGTAGCTAAATCCCTGGGTCCTTTATCCCCTTACAAAGGAAGGGGTTGACCTTTCCCTTTTCAGCCTCTGGAAAGGGATTCTACCCCCACTGCAGCCTGATGGTAATTAACAGCAGCACCTCCACAGTGTGGGTGGGAAACCTTTAAAAGCACAGCTCCCCTTTTTAGCTTACCCCTAGACTACAATACTAACTTGGGGGGGAAGCCTGAGGAAACACAACTGGCAGCAAAAGAATAAATGGAGCAGAGAGGGAAGCTGCTCAGGAATGGAAGCAGGGCTAGTGTTAAGTGGCACTAATTAAACACCTACATGGCCAGAAAACTCCCCTCCCGACTCAGCTGTTTTGGATTCAGAAGGGCCTTTACAGAAAGCCTGCAGCAAGGGCCTGTTTTTCATAATCTTTAGTTTGTAAGTATGTTCCATAGGCTGGGCTGGGTGAAGGTGGGGACACAGGAAAGCAAATTAGCAATGCAAATCTTAGTCTCTCCTGCAAGTTCCCTGGGGGTGGAATAGTCTTTGCAACACAAGCACCAGAAACCTTGGCAGCCCCACAGTGGCACATTTCACAGGAGTGAATTGCTCTTCATCTCTCTGAAGTAGGAAGCATAAGATTGCTTCACAGGTCAGCTAATCCATCCGGCGTCCTCATGCGCTTTCCCCACACCACTCTTGATAGGTGGTCTAGTCCAGGGTGAGTCCGTGGGTGGTGATGATTCCTAAAGCATCCCTTTCTAGCCTGGCTCAGAATTCTTCCAGTGATTGCTATTCCAGAACCTTCCTTGGCAGCTTCCTCTATGGTCTTAATCGTTCTTAGTTGTACAGTTTCTCCTAATATTGAGCTTGCACTTTCCCAGCTGCAGCTTGAGACCCTTACCGCTGCTTCTCTCCTGGGTGACTAATGACAGCAATTGATCCTTGCCTACATTATCAAATCCTTTCTCAAATTTCTAGCTCACCCATAGCATCCCACTCACTTGTCTTTCTCCAGTCAGCACATGCCCAGTGGTAAGTCTTTCCTTTTAGGTTTTAATTTTCATGTAGAGCTTTTTTTTTCACTCCCCTGAACAAACCTATTTATTGTGGCACATGCATGGGAAAACCCCAGCTGCATTTCAGAGCATGTGTAGGCTCTGGCAGGTACTTACTTCGTGGTGCAGAAAGCTTTGCAAGACAAAGGGTGTCCCAGGATCACTGACTCTGCCAGCGTCCTGGCAGTAGTAGCCAGTGGATCTGCTAGCCCCTCACTAGGGAGCAGAAAGTGGAGACCTATTTAATGTTTTATTTGTTTTGAGAAACTTACAATTCAGCCAAATCCAAGAGACAGGCAGGCAACTAAACTACAGCAAGGCACTTGCCAGATATTAGGCAAGAAAGAAACACAGACACATTAAATTCTTTTAAGTTACGACTGCACTTAATTACTGCTTTTTCCTCCACTCATAAACCACATATGGGATTCATAAGAACACTGAATCAGGGATGGCCTGCCTTGTGCACCAGAAGGAACTAAACAGTAAAAGTGAGCAAGGCACTTATTACATCTGTCTAGGCAAGATGTACGCTATCCCCTTCTTTACTGATATGGCTACGTTGTGATTTGGAAGCTTATAAATAAAAACGTTCTACGTGGTGCTGTATGAAGATCCACATTCCTTTGTGCCTCTGCCCCTTCTGAATGAAACCGTGTGCGCGAGACACCTGGGAGATGCAGTTTAGTCTGATTCGTGGGTGCCCCTCTGACCAGTACAAATGCATGAGCATGGACCAGACAGAAGTGCAGCCTCCATCCCTAAGGCCAAAGGGAGACCAGTGGATGGCCAGACAGGCGGTAAATGCCCATGAGCACTAAGAGGATATTTCTGAGTTATTCTGGTCCAGAGAAGTAAGTACAAATGACAATTGTATGAAATTGCCCTGTAACTGAAAGGTATTTCACAGTCATACAGAGCAATAACAAACAGGATCACAGCGTTTACTACCCTATCACTTGTTAGCCAACCAAATGCTTTGCTATTTAGTTTTTAAACCAGCCATGAGCATAGGAATGGCTCGGTTATTGTTAGAGCTGTGTAAAGATAATTTTCACTGTTGGCAAGACTAGGAAAACTAAAATATCTTCTCATGAGCATGTTGGGGAAGAGGAGAGAACCCCCTTTTGTTCTCCCCTGAAATTTTTTCATTAAAAGTGAAAAGCTGCCATGACTGGATCATTAATTTGAGTCACGAAGAGCTCTTGCAGCCAAAATGGGTCAGGTTCGTGAGGAATCACCCTTTGCTTGGGAGGCTATTTCATCCAGGAGCAGAGCAGCGACCTCTGAAAATACTTTACCATCTAATCAGCCACACCGCTTTGTTCTGTGATTCCTCATATCTCACAAACTTAGCAGGGCAGGACCGGTCAGTGTCTGGATGTGAGACATCCAAGGGACACCTGTGTGTGGCAATAGATAGGTTTGTCTTGTTTGTCACGGGGGCAGTAGTCTCCCAAAGTCTGTCAGGTGGAAGCCGGCAGTTACTCAAGGCTAGGTCGCTGCTTTGCATGCACGATGGTCTCTGCCCCACAGAGCGAACAGGCTAAAACAACCAATGTACAGAGGGCGGGTAAGAGGGCTCTATGCATGTGTGTTAGTTAATAGTCACCTGAATTTATTTATATATCACCTTTATTGCACCTGCCATTCACACCAGACGGCAGCCAGAGTCTGTCGCTGAGCCCTGGTGTACACGTCCTCTCTAAGAGCACCCAGACATCGTAACTCGCCCATCACCTGCTCTGTTCAGTCCCTGGCATTGGCCACTGTTGGAAGACAGGATCCCGGGCTGCATGGACCATTGCTCTGACCCAGCTCGGATGTTCTGTTGGGCTCCTCGCAGTGTGGGACCGACTGACGGATATTTTGGTTTAAAGTATTACACGGGTGAGGTAGATGCTTTTGGGATAGAACGAGCCGGAGGTTCATTTCCTCTCCCCACCCCCCATGTTTTCTTGTAAATTGGTCTCCTGCAAGCCTGCCGGCAGGTGTTGCATACAGACCTCGCTGGCTTCTCCTCCTCCCTCCGGTCACGCTTCATACAGACTCGAGGCCACTCCTAGGCAGCGTCAGACACGGCTGGGACGGCAGGTCCCCTCGTTGGGACGGTGCCATTTGCCTTCACCCTCGTTTTAACTGCGAGGTGGGTGGACTAGCACCCTGCTACTCTTGGCACTTGACTGGACTCAGGCATCGTCTTCGTACTGCTCAAGGCGTCTCCTGATCCGCTCCCCTGCCCCTGCCCCTGCCCCTGTACAGTCAGCTCTGCCTGTCGATCTCCAGTAGCAGTTCCCGGGCCTTTGAACCCTCACGTCAGGACACAGTGAAGCCTGTTTAAAAAATATACCATAATCTGGGCAGATGGCATGAAAATCTGAGCAGGCAACTGAGAATGGGGCCTGGGGCCTTTCTCTGTAGCTGTTCACTTCCATTGCAGCCTGAATTACATGAATACGTAGGGCTGGGAAGGACATGTAGCCTTTGACCTGTAGCTAGGGTGGCCAGATGGGCCTATTTTAGAGGGACAGTCCTGATATTCAGGACTTTCTTACGACAGAGACACCTGTTATCCCCTCACCCCGTCCCAATGCTTCACACGTGCTGTCGAGTCACCCTACCTGTAGCTCCCCAGGTGAGGCACTGGAAATAGATGGTGAATGAGGCCTGTTGTCCTGTAGGTCGCTGGTTCTGGTCACCCAGGTGATGGTCTGGAATGGCCAACGGGGTGAGTTTTTCATCTCCAGGCCGCTAGTTTGCGTCTGGCCCCAGGGCACAGGCACTTACGGCTGTTGGGAAATGACAGCCGGGTTCGGAAGCTCAGAATCTTCCTCACAAGGCCTCTGATGACCCCCGCTGATAGTGAGTCAGAATCCTTCCCGAGTCCCAGACAGCACCCAGCCCTCCCGGGGCAGAGCCCAGCCCAGTCACGGAGGTAACTCCAGTCCCGGATTAGAATGGTAGGACGGCTCTCCGACAGCGAGACGCAGGGAAGGCCTGGATCTTGTGTTTCTCCCGTGTGTTCACCCAGACAGGAGTAGGAAAGCCTACGTTCCAGCTGTGCGCAGCATCAGCGCAGCCTTTGCCCTTCGTGACGTGGCCTCTGAACTCCTGTGTGCGTGGCAGGCTGTGACCCCTCGCCCGTCTCCCTCTGGGCAAACAGGAGCCGTTTCTGTTTGGGGGAGCAGTGAGCCGTTCTCAGGGGATGTGACGCAGACTTCCCATTTCTGGCTATTGCCTCAGAGTTGAACTGTCTGTATCTCTTGTCCCAGAGGGAATGCCGTTTTGTTCCCTGTAACTCCCCTGGACTGGCTCCAACTGTGCCGGAGAAGCAGCCAGTGCAGAGCTGCCCTGCCATTGCCTGGTGACCAGCCTGACCAGGCCTTGCACTCCAGTCTCAAATATTGGCTTCACCAGCTGAAGAAATACGATGTAGTTCAAGCCAGAGAATTAAAACACAGGTAAAAGAGCTCTGGAGAACGGAGCAGCTAGAACAGCCCATCAGAAATCAATGTTTATATTCCACCTCAGGATGGTTGAATTCCTAAGGAACCATATCGACAATACTGTTGTTTAGCCAGGAACCTGTGACGGGAGGAATCCATGATGCATTTCATTCCACTCCATTGATTATTATGGGCTTTTATCTGGGCACGCCAGAGGGTGCAGCCCTCAAGGGCACTTGAATTGAGAGAGAATTTAATTAAAAACCCCCCAGACTATGCAGGATGTTATGTTTGACTAGCTACCTGCTAATGTTTGCCAAACATTATCTCACTAGAAGTTGTAAAGGAAATATAATTAATATTTTTAGAGCAAGAAGGTGGCACTTGTTTCAATAGAGACACTGGAGGCTTTTTACAGAAGTCTCGCAGCATTCCTGTTCTCATCTCTCTCTAAATGATGCTGTTTATTTTAGGAAAGAATCCAAGAACTATAGGATCTTGCAGAGGAGGTATCTTGCAAGCACAAGGGGCAGTTTTATGTTGGGCAGGGAGATCCCTGGGCCACAAATCCTCTGACGGAAAAAGTGGATTCTCTCTTTTTGCAAAGGGGCATAAATGGAAAATAGTCAAAGTACAGCTCTTCCGTGGGCAAGACACCCATTGCACAGAGTGGATTTTGTGACTCTCTCTCATCCAGTTTGGACAGGTCACGAGAAGAGGGGGTGATATAAGGGAAAATAATCATGGTGATATACAGGGCAGGGTGAAACCAATTTGAAAAAGTTTGGGAACACCGCACGGAATGGTCCAAGAATCGGTCCTGTTAGTTATTCAGTGCATTACTGGCTGTATTCAGAACCCTACACAAGACACACCTACCCGGCTGCCTCAGACCAGGGGAGCTGCCCCCGTGGGAGAATGGCGGGAACCAGGAGAATTGGGTTCTTTTCTATTTCATAGGCTCCCTCAAGGCTTCAACTAGACCAGTTTTGCACCTACCAAAAGCTGTGTGAACCTTGTCTATGCTAGCCCTTTAAATCCTGTTTAACGAGTATGAGCTAACAAGGGCGAAGGTCGCCACTTGAATTCTATTCTGGACAAGGCCAGTGCATGTCAAAGCTTCCACACCTGTGAAATGGGGAGAGCAAAATTGATCCCATAGCAATGGAGTTGTGAGGCGTCCATGTGCTTTATTAATTAAATAGGGCAGGGAAGAAGTCCTCAGTCCACTAAAATATCAGAGAAACGTTGAACTGGGAATATCTGTGGAGTCGTGTCTTCCTCTCCTCCCTACCCCACAACGCGCGCACACTGCATGGAGCTGGCTGACCTCGTCTCTGGGCTGTGCTGGGGTTACTCAGACCCGAGGTCACATGGGACAATGGGTCGATGCGCTAGGAGGTTTGGCGCTAGGTCTCTCGGCTCTCCCTAGTGCTTTCTGGCTCTGGCTGCTTTGTCTTTGTCTGGGGAAGTTGATTGGGGTGCGGAGACTTCGGCTGTCCCAGGGTTAGAGGCTGCTGATGGAGAGGAGCCTGCTGCAGACGCTTGTGGACAATGACCGTTAACAGAACTCCTAAAAGGCCTGTGCCAGGGTGACCCTCCCTGAAAGAAGGGTCTCGCCTCTCCCTCAGCAATCCGCCGTTGCTGAAATGTGAAACAAGCCACAAGAAATAGACAGCTCTCTGACCGCGCTATAGTTAAGGGAGTAGGTGCTTCTTGTACCTAGCGTGTACGTCCTCAGCCTGCAATACCTGGATATTTATAGAGGGGTTTAACAGTTCTGTGGACATAGCAATTTCATGTGCCTTAGTCAGAGCGTAGTCTCCAGAGACCTACCTCGCCAAAGCCTGGGGAATGCCTGCCCCTAGGCTGAGGTGCTAAACGCACCTTGTGGAATCTTCTGCGTCGTACGGTTTCTGAGGGCTCCCCGCTGGGCCAGCAGCCGCTCAGACCAGCTCGGGGTCTTGCCAGCTGCTCCAGCATCGCTCAGAGGAGGAAAATAATTACACGTGAAAATGGATATGATTGATTAGGCATTCAGGCGTCCTATTCCACAGCACTTGCTGCCGGCGAGGGTCCCCCTGCTCTGAGACTGGGGGCAGGGGTCTGACTCTCATGAGGGCCGCACCCTGCAGCTGTTAGTCATTAAATGTGGACCGTGTGCCTGGAGTTATGCATGACACACCAGGAGCATGTACCCGAACAGTAGGACACTGTGCTGCGCCCCGCTAGACCGGCCTCTGTAAGAGCCTGCCTCCAGTGACTCAGGTTCAGAGGCACCAACTAGGAACCAGCCGGCCCGCCTGCTCGCCCTGCCAAAGTCCCTAGGAAGATGTTACTGCCTCCCAGGAAGCGCTTTTTCCTCTTCAAAAAGACCTTTCCTCCATTAGAATGATGCTCACAATATTGAAACCCTCTTCTGCCCACTGCCCCAAAACCAGCCCACAGATCCAGCCCTGAAAAGGGAAAGGTACCAGAGACTCCGTGAAGTCCACTAGGGCGCTGATTATTGGTGATTTCACAGGCTCAGATATTAGGTGGGGGTGGCAGCGTATAATTCTGAGATGGGTGCTGGCCACAGCCATGCATTCAAGAGCAATGGTACAGTGGTCCTGGTCCCTATGGATGTGTGTTTCCTCCCACGCTGAGAGGCTTTGGAGAGTTGCCCGTTACTGGAACTGGAAGCTAGGGACTCTGGGACAATTTTAAGCGATGGTGACAATTATCATGTATCTGTTCTCTAGCTCAGGGGTTCTCAACTTTTTTCTTTCTGTGGCCTTCCCAACAAACTCTAAAAACGCCACTGCCCACCTGTGTCACAAACGTTTTCTGCATATAACAGCTGGGACTGGAGTTAGTAAGCAGGGCAATTGCCAATGTCCCCATGCCATAGGGGACCCCACGAAGCTAAGTTGCTTGGACTCCATCAGCACGGCCACGGGGGGGGCTCCAGCTTTGGCTTTCTGCCCTGGGCCCCAGCAAGTCTAACACCAGCCCTGCTTGGAGGACCCCCTGAAACCTGCTTGCTCATTTTCGAAGCCAAGCATGGTGCAAATTTTATAACACGACACACACTGCAAAGGAGTTAGGGAAACACCATCTTACTGCCTTCAAGCCTGTAGCATGTTCAGGAAGATGTGTGCACACAGACATCACCGGTATTGATATCATTAAACGTTCATCGAAATGCTCGATGGCAACGCCTCAATTTTAATCAGTGGCGTATATGGATAATGAAGATTGTCAACTATACAACTTGATGAGCGGCCCCTTGGCCCCCACCTCCCACCCTTTGCACGAAATCTCTTCCGCTTAGCTGCCTTTGCTTTCAGCCACATTCGGTGCTACCTGACCCAATGGAGATCTCATTCTCATTTGGGAAGATGCCAGGAGCAAGCAAGGCATTTTTTCTGAAATGGAGATGCTGGGGTGAGTGAGCATCAGTGCTAGTTTATACTTCAAAGAACAGGAGCAAACAGCAGAACAAAGGAGCCTAACATTAAGCTAAGGAATGGATGGGAACTAAAAGGAAATTAGACAGAATATCTTTATGCATAAGGCAGTTAATGTACTGGGGCGGGGGGGAAAGGAGTGCATTCAGCTGAACTATTCTAAACTGTTGTTTTTAAAGAGCAGTTAGACAAATACCACTGTGTATCTGTCCACTGTGGAAAATAGCCTAGGAGGATATGTTGCAAACCTAAAGGAATGGAGAATACTCACTGGAATACTGAGTTCTTCCTGTTTTAATAATTTCTGGATTTGTTTGGTTTTTTATTTGGTTGGTTGGTTGGTTGCAACTATTGGACTCTCCAAAAAAAATATGCACATGGGGCAAGCTGTGAAAAATGAGTTTTTTGACAGGGTCTGAGCTTTTTTTGCTTATATTGATAACATCATCCCTGATGTTATATCTTCCCAGAAAATCCTATCATCTCTTCCATAAGATTTGCATACACTTTATATATAATAGAACTTTTTTTTTTTTCCCAGGGACCAGTTCTCTTGAAATCTGATCTGTGAAGACCTTTAAACAGCAGTGCTTACAGGAAACTCAGAGATATGGAAATGCAAATGATTTCCCAATCAATACAGATAATTACAGTGAAAGATAGACTGATATAGTGTCTTGAGGCTTTTCTTCTTGTCTTCCCAGGGACTCCCGAGGGACCCTGTAGACATTGGTGAATGTCTTAGAGGCCCAGTATAGCTGGGGAAAATGGTATCCAATAAAGAAACACAAATGACATTGTGCCAAGTTAACAAAATGTACATTACAGTTGAAGCCAAACTTCTCTAGGAACACTAGGCAAAGAAGAATACAAAACTTAAAATCCTTGCTGGTGAATGGGGTACATTTCTCAAACATGCTATTTCTACAGTCATTGTTGATTCCATGATAGAGATCAGAAATGTTCAAGTCTCTCCCTTCCTCCCTGTTTGAAATATCACCAATTCTGGCCATGCAGCTTCATGCTTTAACAGATTTGCTGAGCACAGACTTCTGGCATCTTCTCCTGCAAATCTTGGAGGTGGAGACTAGAAATGTGTGAAATGTTTGACTGGAGTTACACAATATGCTCCAATCATCTATGGTTTGAGTCTGAACTTGGTTTTTAAATTTAAAAAAAAGTCAGTGATCTGCCTTTCAAAAATTGTATGTGAACTTGTATATTCTGTTCTGATAGCACTTGTTTTTTGAGGCTGTTGGTCATTAGTGAATGTCTGGTTCAAACTGTGTTCTGGAAAGTCAGATGGAGCAGGACACGTATTTTCCAAATAGGCAGCTAATCTCACTTCTGGCAGTAGCAAATTCAAGACCTTTGTGTGATCCTGTGGAAGAATATGAGGAAAACTACCAAATCTGAAAGTTGCAATGAGAATCAACCACGGGGGAAAAATGAGTTTGTTGGAACCCAGGGTTTTCTTCACTTTATGACCCATGTTTTATTTTACTTCATTCTGTTCCATTGAGGTTCTTATCCCACCCTCACTGATGTCATATCTGAGCCCCTCTCAGTCAGTGGTGCATTATGTTCCTGGACTCAGATATGTCTCTCATGGTCCCATGCATGTATTCAGAGTGGTTCTATCACATACAATTTGCAAATCTCTTTCAAAGTGAACATGGAAGGATTCATACAGCCCAAGTGGTGGTTCCCTTCTGCTGTTGCCATTACAATAATCTAGTTGTTGATTGCAACCCCTTGCAAAGCAAGCTCCATCAAAATCCTTTTCCACCTGCAGTTGTGCGTTCAGCTGGGACATCTTGATCTGAAAGAGGAACTTTCAACGTTCTCAGAATCAAAAGGGCTCACTGCGATCAAATGAGTGAAACATTTCCTGGCATAGACCGTGGCGAAAGACCTTGCAATTGGCATGCTTGGACCCATGTTCATAGAACTCTCTGTTATGGATATGTCTGAGATCAGCCGGTCTCCCTCCTTTGCAAGGATTGTCCCCTGCAGCCTCAGGTCCCTTCTTGAGGAGCTACCTTTGTAAATTTTCAACACAAACCAACATGTATTTCCTAGCCTCCGCCCACATGGAAATAGTTCACGGAGAAACGCACTCAGCTCAATGAACTGATGTGAACGTTGTGGATCTTAAGGTTATGCCTCAATCCATTTTGCTGCTAAGCTGTCTCCCACATGTTTGGGATGGAGAATATGAGAAGGATTAGATGAAAATGCCTTGCTGTTTCTCAAGTTAAGTGCTAAGAGATGTCTGCCCAGTGGTGCTGTTTCACTACCACTCAGTAAAGCTCTGACGTTAATAGTACATTTCTAGTCCTTGTTACCTGCCTAGGTCAGGGAAATGTGCATTTCTAGTGTCTTCCAGAACGATCATTCAACCATACGCAAATGTGATGTGGCTGAAAATATGGAACATTTCCACTATCCATCCTCCCTTCTTCTACCTGTATTTAATGGAGTGGGGTTTGTTCTTTATCCAGCCACGTTTGCTTTTTAGTTTGGAGTAGGGTTGAGAGAATGCTCGTGAAGTTTGCCATGAAAAAAATGTCGGACTTGCTGTAATACACAAACTTTGTTTCTTCCTACATGTGATTCAGGGTCACTTCTGTGTAACAGTTTCCACAGTCTCTACCCTGCCCCACAGTGTTCCCAACTCATTCTGGATCTGATGTGCTCCTACCATTATGACGGCCGCTGATATACATATATACATGTGCTCGCTCTCGCTGAGGATACAGCATCAAGTGCACCAAACTGAACTACTTTTGACTCCAAAGTACAGATTGTTCCCAGGTGGCTTTTGCACTGCACCTCTCTGCCACCCCAGCGAGGGCGTGCTAAAGGGCATCTGCTAAAAATATGTGCTTCTAAATGACTGATTCATAAGCTCCTTTCACTCCCCTGGTGCTCCCATCTGGTTAGACCATGACCTCACATACTGCACTGAGTTGGGTTAAATGCACTTACTTTAGTTATGTACTTCCAACAGCTACAGGCAACAAATGTATTTGGTACGCAGTCATCCTGTACCTCTCCTTGATGTTCTAAAGCAATGAGAAAGAAGTGTTAAATTTGTTCTTGGCTACTTTTCCTTGCAACTCCCAAAGGCTCTGGTTACAAACTGAATCAGTTATCAGCTAGTTAGGGTGGCGGTTCCCGAAGGCACTGCATGAATACTGATAGGGACCCATGCATTATTCAGTGCGAAGAGCAGAGGAAAATGAGCAACACGTCCAAAACAAGAACAGCAGTGGCAGTAAGGGAATAATTAGCGAGCTGTCACTTGTCCCTGTCAGTATTCCCGCCCTTAACACATGAGGGAAAATAATAAAAAAGGGTAAGATCATCCTGCAAACTCTGCTCTTCAATATGCAGCTGGTAGGTTAAAATACAATGATAAAGGGGAGAGGATAGAGAGCTCTGATACAGTTTTCAAAAGATATGGCCTTCATTTCCATAGAGACTATATGTTTTTTTTATCCCAGAGGCATTGGTTTATACACCGAGTCCCTGCCTTAAATACCAACCCACATGCTATGTTGTGAAAAGATGCAAGCTTTAAAATAGGGGGTGTATTTGAGGTGACCTTTGCCAGAGAGTGGTGCTTAACTTGCTGAGTGATTTTTGATTTTTTTTCCTTCCTCCACAAAACAAATAAAAGTAATGTTTTTAGTGAAACCAGGTTAATTGAAATCCTCTCTTCGCTCAAGGAAAAACAGCAAGCAAGCTCTCCCTAACACAATGGTAACCATTACAGCGTGGAGATGAATGCAGAATTCTGGCAGCTGGTGTGTGTGTCTGTTCCCATGGCTTATCTTGATCCTCCTCCTGGGTTCTCCTGAGAAGCTTGGGGTATCTGAGAGGCAAAGGAAACGACAAACTACAGGTCTTAAATCAAGTTTATCTGGAGTAATATATTAACAAGCTGTTCTGCCTTCATCTATTAAATATCCCACATCGCTTCTCATGAAAGTCTACCCGAATTCTGAGCCATGCAGACCCACTCTGATACCCGTTCTTGCCTTCTGGTTTGGGCAGTGCTGGTCAGGAGATGGCTAGCTTCAGACCACAGCCCTGCCATACAAGTGGCATGGTGAGAAGTAGAATATACTCAGGCTGCGTTCAGTGCTGGTGTATGTGAGACAACATGCTGCATTCAAGGATTTGTAGCCACTCGCCCCAGCACTGAATATTGCCCGTCTCCAGGGTCATCACTTTACAAAATTTCTCTTACACAAATTTAAATTGCTGCTGCTCTGTATGTTACCTGCCTTCTTAGATTGGGGCTACGCGTCCTTTGTACTATGGGTCTTTTATACACTGAGATCAATGGGATCTTATAAAGGTGTGATGCTGGGCCAGCAAGGGTTAAGTAGCCAGCGGGCAGAATGACTCAAAGCAACCCCTAAGGACATATTAGAAAAATATTGAAATGGTGAACAGGGCCATTCCTTATAGATAGTTAGCAAAGCCGTGTTAAACAGGCTAGAGTCCTTGAGAGGTAGGCCTATGTTGATAGACAATTAAGAATAGATACTAACTGTATTTGTCTGTTAAACTTCTAACAAGTTATACATTAAAACAATGTGATCTCATTAGATGCTAAACTTCTGTTTCTGCCTATAATGTTTCATTACTGTATTCTATGGATTCAGAGATCAAAAGGGCATATTGCCATTGAGATGGGACTTATGGTGTAATAATATTATTGCCTTCATGTCTCTTTGAAGTTTGTAGTAAACTACGTGTGAACTGGTTGATGGATAATTACCTTATGCTAATGAATGCAACTAATTACCAATGTATGCCTAGGAAACAGATTAGCTTCAAATCAACTATGTACATTACCTATTCCTCATCCAAGGAGGGTCAGCTGTGACCACAGCTGAACTTCAGCTGTAAAGAAAGTTTCGGGCCTGATCCGTGCTATCTCAGATCTACTTAAACTTTGACAGGAAAAGTCGAAGCCCATAAAACTGAGCTCCCCATGTCTATCCTGGATTAATGCTCAAATTCCTATGGAAGAATTTGTATAAACTCTGAACATGGACTGTCTATTGGACAGAATTGACTCCAGAAGGATTTTTACAAATCAGCAACCTCCCCATCTCTGCCATGAAACTGACCTACAAACCTTCTTCCCATCATTATGTAGAATGATCTTTTAACCAGAACAACTTTTTTATTTTTTAATAAATCTTAGATTTAGTTCATAAGAATTGGCTGTAAGCGTGTATTTGGCTAAGAGGTGAAATCTTCTTTGACCTGGTGGGTAACATGTCTGATCTCCTGGGATTTGTAGACTTTATGTATGGAGAATAAGGTTTTTAGCACCCTCACTATATAGACTTGGCTGTCTGGGTGGGAACCAAAGGCTTGATTGCTTAAAGGCATTTTGTGTTTTGGCTTCTTGGTAACCAGTGTGGTAACACAGATTTAGTTACTGGCTTGGGGAAATCTAATTATAGAATAAACCACAAGTTTTGGGGATCGTCTGCCTTATTCTTTGCAGTTTGCCCTGCTTGAGCATCCTCAGTATAGCCCCTCCAGCAACTACAGTCACAAAAGGTTTAATAATAATGTCTACAGAAACTTGATCAGAACCATGCGCTATGTAGGTGTGGTAATAACTGTCTGGTTAGGGCTTTAGGGAACTTCCGAGTCTGCATTCTATTTTTGATCCCCTTCACTCACTCGGCCCTTAGAGCTGAAATCCTGTATCTATGTTCTGGTGGGACCCAGGAACTTTTCAAGGTGTCACCTTACAGATATTGTTGAATCTCTTTGATGGCAGGAGATCTTCAGTGGGCTAGCGAGTCCCTTGGCCTCTGCACTAGGCATACCACACACTTGTGCAACACCCCAGCACACCATGGAACACTCCATGTGTCTATTTCCGTAAGACTGAGATTTGTGCCTTGCAGAGAGAGAAGGCATACGTGGCCACCCCGCCCCCAGTAACACATGTAAAGAGGCATTGTTTATTAGTATGGATCCTTAAAGTAAAGGAAGAATCATCCAAGACATGATGGGGCTGGAGAAGACGTACTAGAAAGAACAGCAAGCATGTCCCTGGAATGCACAGTCCAGAAAAATCAGTCTGCAAATGGCAGGTGTCTCCAACAACTTGAGGTATCCTTCCACAGTGCTGTCATGGGGACTCTTGCACACCCAGCACAGTGTTTGGAAAAGGCTATTAATGTGTTGGCTTTGCTAACGGTTCATTCTAGGAATCCATAATATTTGTTTACTCATTATTCAAGACCACATCCCTTAGTCTGTGCCCTGCTCTTTATACATGCAAAGACTGACCGTTAAAGTCACAGAACCATTTTGCCATGGAAGATGCTTGCCAGGACGTGCAGTGCAGGGGTCTGTGTAACTCACCTGCGAGTGATAAACAGCAAAAGCGAGTCTGGTGAAAGGGGACAGATGAGTCTGCTCTGAAGGTTTGGTAATAAACAAACAAATCAAAGAAGGAGAAATACAAACTCTGTATAAGACTCAAGCAGAATTCTCTATAGATAGCATCTGCCCAGTTTCCCATGAGGCAACAACTCCTCCTAGACAATGAAAAGGGGGATGCCCCCCATGGACATTTCCCTCTTGGGCTACTCGTATCATTGTTTTCTTCTCTCCCTGGCCCTCCCCCCACAATAGATTAGTCCCTTTCCCCACTGATTCTTATTCTTAGCCAACGTGATAACTACATTCTTGTGAAGCACCTTCTAGTTATTGCCTAGTCCTTGGCCAGCCAGCCTTCCACACTCCAGATCTACACGACAACAAAGATGCAATCATGCTCTTTCTATGACTTTGCATGTACAGATTTACTTATTTGATGCAGGATGGTTCCATGCTAGGATTAAAGACTGATGAGGGCCAATTACATTCTCTTCAGAAATGCATCTCGGTTATATAAGGCGATTGCCCAAATATAGCATTATAATTATATCATTTATATTGAGGTAGTTCCTAAAAGCCACAACCAGGTTGGAAACCCAGTGCGTTAGGCACTGTACAAATGTAATATATTACAGGGCCTGCCCCAAAGCACCTCCATTCGAAGAGACAAGACAGGAGATAGGTGAGACAAACAGGTCGGGGTGTGGACTAGCAAATACGTATAAAGGGACATACACTGTTCTGACCCGCTCAGTGAGTGATCACTACTTCACCCCAGAGTAGCCAAACTAGATCCTCTCTCCCCAACCCTCAGTCCATCTGTCTGTCTTTAGACTGTGAGCTGCTCAAGAATGAAGGCCTGGACCTACCCTGTTTGGAAAGACAGAGAGAGTGTGTAAGTAGCAGTGTTCAGGTCAGGTGATCATTCTGATACCAAGGGCTGCCAAAGAGCTAACGGATGGTCAAAATTAGACACACCCAGACTAGCTGAGATGGAGGACAACAGCCAGGTAGAGCAATAGTATGAGAAGGGAGAGTTGGCAGCTGTTAAGTTGAGTGGTCTCGTTAGTAATCAAGGCCTCAATACAAAGATGGTACCCTTCCTATGAGTGGCCTCCCGTTTCTTCAGGCGTTCACCACAAGTCCTTCTCCTGCGGCAACGGATGACCAGTGGTCCGTTCTAGAATGTGTGGAACGTTCAGGGAGTTGATCAGTGCATCTGGGATGTGAGGATAACAAGAACAGGCTACCCCTGAGAACAGACTGATATTTACAGCACTGAGTGATGTTCAGAATTGTTCTTCAAACATTTTCAATGGGCAGACTTCATTCTATCAGCTGCTGGCCAACATTTACTTCCACTATAACCTGCGCCACTTCTTCGCATTCTGTGTTTCTGGTGTGTGATGGGCCAGTGGTATTGCTTCCCCCTGATTGGATGACTGGAGTTTTTATAACCTGGAAGAAAAGGGAAGTTGATAGTAATTAATATTAATCGGAAGCTAGGAACTGTAGAAATTTGAAAAGGGAAGCTAAAGGACACAAGAAGACACATATGGCCATCAGAATTAAGGATAATAAGGAGATTTTTTAGTTTTTTAAGGTCAAAAAGAGTCCTAACAATCATATAGGTCCATTACTAGATGAACACGGTAGAACTGTCAATAATAATGCAGAAAAGGCCAGAACTGTTCTGTATTTGGAAAATGATCTAGTGAGGACAATGATGATGAAACACTTTCCAACAGTAATTCAGAAGGATGTTAAGCAGCAGCTACGAAAGTTGGATGTTTTAAAATAAGCTAGTCTGGATAACTTGCATGCAAGTGTTTTAGAAGATCTGGCTGAGGAACTCTCTGAACCATTAATGTTAATTTTCAATAAATCTTGGAACACTGAGGAAGTTTCAGAAGATTGAAAGAAAGCGAATGTTCTGCCAGTATTTAAAAGGGTAAACAGGATGACCAGGGTAATTATAGCCTGTCAACCTGAAATCAGTTCTATGGAAAATAATGGAATGGGACTCAATTAATAAAGAATTAAAGGAGGGTAATAGAATTAATTAATAGGTAATGCTGGTGATGTAATATACTTAGATTTCTGTAAGGCATTTGATTTGGTACTGCATAACATATTGATTAAAAAACTAGAACAATATGAAATAAACACAGCACATGTTAAATGGATTAAAAACTGGCACATCACAAAACGTAACTGTAAATGGGGAGTCATTTTTTTTAGTAGGGTCCCACAGGGATTCATTCATGGGTCTAGGCTATTTAACACTTTTATCAATGACCTGAATGAAAACAAAATCATCATTGAAAGTTTGCCAAGGGCATAAAGCTTTGGGCAGTGGTAATACAGAAGTGGACAGACAACTGATAGGAAGCTTATCTGGCCCACCTGGTAAGTTGGGTGCAATAAAAGAATGTGCATTTTAATATGGCTAAAAGTAAAGTCACATATCTAGGAACAAAAAAGGAGGCCCAGGCCACACTTTTGTCCACAGGACAGGGGATTTTGCTGGGAAACAGAGACTCTGCAAAGCTCTTGGAGGTCATGGTGGGCAATCAGCTGCACGTGAGCTGCCAGGGCAAGTCTGTGGCCAAAAGGGCTAACGTGAGCTCACATGACAAACAGGGGAATTGCGAGTAGCAACAGAGAGGTTATTTTACCCCCGTATTGGGCACAGGAGTGACTGCTGCTGGGACACTGGGTCCAGTTCTGGTATCCTCAATTAACAAAGGATGTTGATAAATTGGAGAGGGTTCAGAGAAGAGCCACAGTGGTTGAAGTATTAGAAAACCTGCCTTCTGGTGACAGACGCAAGGAGCTCCAGCTATTGAGTTTACCAAAAGTGGCTTGATCAGTGAACATTGGGCACAAAGAAGGGATAATAAAGGGCTCTTCCATCTAGCGGGCGAAGGTAGAAGACAATCCAGTGGCTAGAAACTGAAGCTAGACAAATTCAGACTGGACATCGGGTGCAAATGCTTAACAGTGAGGGTGATTAACTATTGGACCGACTTGCCATGGCTTGTGGTGGATTCTCTGTCACTGGAAATTTTTAAATCCAGTTTGGTTGTTTTTGTCAATATCTGCTCTGTTCAAGCAGGGCTGATTTCAGCAGCGTCCTGTGGCCTGCGTTATGCAAGAGGCTAAACTAGATGATCATAGTGGTATGTATATATGGCCGTATAACGCATAAGGTTTCATATTGATTGAAGAAGGATTTTTGGCTCCAGGTGAATGAATATTTGCAGAATCCCCCACAAGACTCTGATGTTCTTGTGAAGCAGAGATCCCTGGGATGTTGATGGAACTTGAATAGGAAGAGCAGGGAGAACCGGCACAACAGATTTACCTTCTGTTGGAATGAACATTCCCAAATGTTGTTCTGTGGGATTCACTCAACTCTAGTTAATGCGTCAGAAGCCGCTAAAGCAAGGTGAGGAACGCGGCTTTTAGCTCCCTCCCCGCTCTGGAGGTGTCAGCAGCCCAGATCTGAAGCTGCTGTAACTGGGTGTAACTCCACTGAAGTGAGTGTAGCTGTGCTGACTTACACCAGATGGGGATCTGTCTCACAGGTACCCGTGGAGCTACGCTGATTTACGCTGGCTCAGAATCAGGCCCATTGGTCTGATCAGCTGTTGCAGAATAGACACTGAGCACTACACTCCAGGCTCAGAGGGTAAGAAGCACGTCTGTGCACCGTTAGTGCTGTACGCAGGTCAGCTGCAGCCATGTCGCGCCCAGGATCCTAGAGAGACAAGGCGGGTGAGGTAATATCTGCCACTGGCCCATCTTTTCTGGTGAGAGAGAGAGACGCTTTCCAAAGAGCTCGATGTAGCTCTTAGCTTGTCTCTCACACCAGAAAAGCTGGTCCAATAACAAATATTACCTCACCCACCTTGTCCCTCTAATGTCCTCCTTTAAGTTAGTGTTGGCTGGCAGGGGCTTTCCCTTTGGTTTAACTCCACTTTTCTCCCATATTGCAATACCACAGGAGCTGCACAGACGGCAGGACCAGCTCTGCTGCCAGGATGGTTATTGCTGTCACAGACACGTGTCACTGACAGGCCGTGCTGAACACTGGGAACCTTATGTTCTGCCACTTCCGCTCTGCACCTCACATTCTGCCTGTGAATTACAGGGGCCTTTGTGTCCCAGCCCCTGGATGCAGCTGCAATTGGATTGCAGAAGGATGTACGATCTAGCTGGCGGACAGTGAATAATTTGGCACAGGCCATTCATTCCTCGTTGTTCTGTCAAGGAGTCTGTGTGTCAATCGATGGACTAACAATTATGATCGATGTCAACAGGAAAACAAAAAACCCCACCGTTAAGCAGTCAGTAATAGGCACAAGCGTGAAATGGCACTGCTGCTGCCCTCGCTGCAGGGAGAACTGCCTGGGAAGAGCATGCAGATCATTTAAATTGGGGACAAAAATACATGAGCAACTTTCTCTCATCAGCTAACCCTAGACTCCGACAGTTATCACACTTTCTGGGCTTGCTTCCTGGGACACAAGGCTGAGGATTCAGAGTTCAGTTTGAATTGACTGTCAGACTCTGAATAGGCAAAGTATTTGTGTTTGGAACAAAACCGTGCCAGAGGGTGGCCGTGCATGAGTGCCCTGACTGGAGAATCCTGCACTGAGAGCAGTGAGTGATTGCTTGGCAAAGGTGCTCAGTGCTTCTCTGGCTTTACTGTGGAAAAACGGGGCCATGCTTTGCCTGAACATAGTCACTGCAGTCCAGTTACCCAGCAACTCCCAGGGTGACCTACTGGCACCTTGTCCGTGAGACGCTAACACACCCTTGGGAAGATAAGCTGTGCATACAGCTCATCAGCAGGAATGTTGGCTGATAAAATGAGAATATCCTAGAGGGACTGGTCCCAGTGGAAGGAAATAGAGTGCATGCTGCTTTGGTTTCTACGGCTTCCTGGTATCCTCTGTTTTATCCCTACACATGTGTCTGGAGGGGGGTCTAGGTTCTGCCCCCTCTCCTGTGAAACATTTCAGCCTTGGCATTCACAGCTGCTCTCACCAATGGGTGCCTGTGTGCCCCTCGCTCCCCCATTAATTGTCCCCTTCGTCTTCAGAAGCGACGAAGCAGCTTTCTAGTGATGCGCGGTGCCAACGTGGGCCAGTGTTCCAAGCCGCGGGCACTGAGTGGCTGAGACTCGATGTGAATGCGCGTGACATGGATTGGCAATACCCACGCTAATTAATGCAGTTGAAAGATACCTGATATGCCATTCAAGGGAGATGCTAGATCATCTCAGAAGAATGCTTGATGCCCCCTGTCATTCAGCACCAGGAATAATGCTTCTCTCTGCTGTCAGACCCGCACACTTCTAGGGTGTTGAATTAAACAGTGCGTCTTTTGATGTTGCTGAATTAAGTAATGCATTAATTATCCATAGAATTTGCACATACACCTTGCATGGTGAAATAGCTGCATGTCCCCAAGATTAATGTGTATTTGAATCCTCCGTCTCTCTCCTCTCCCGATCAGGCGTCAAGAAGCATCTTGGACTCCCAGAGTGTGTTATACAGAGTTGCTTGCATATTATTTAATAATGAATTGAATCTTTAAAAGTATGAAAGCTATGCCAGAAGTTAGTTTTACTGCTGTGTTAGCTAAGGTTGGGTGTATTATATTACATGATAATGAATAATTTACCTGCTATTAAAACAAACATTATGAAAAGACTGAATACTGAATGTCCAAATATTTTTAATTTACAGCTGCTTACATAGATCCAGCAGGTGCTAACAATGCAATGTATTTACAGTGGTATGTCAACTGTACAGTGTAAATACACAGAGAAAAATAAAAACATATTAAGAGTTAAAGATTCAAAATTTCCAGAGCACTGAAGTTTTCACCAGATGTTGGCAAATCTCAAACAAAGTTTATAGCCTTAAAAAAATCTGTGATACAGCTCTTTTGTGTGTGCCTTTTCTGAAATCTAATTTTTCCCAGAATCTCCACATCTTCACATTATTTATTGCACGCCAAAACTGAACCCTCATAAAATACTGTGCATGACTTCTGCTAGCATTCAGTGCTAAGGGAGACTACAAGCTATTGGTAAAAGATTTAACTTATTAATGGAGTAAATCTGGAACAAAGCTCTGTAATTTAGTGTTGGCTTCCCCAAACTGATTGTGTTTATTTAGAAAGCAGCTAAGACACAGGAATGTGAGGGTTATAAATCAGCAGAAAATCAAATGCTAACATGTAAATAAATTGCAAATCAGCTGAGAAATTGGTTTCATTTTGAGACGATAAAGCATATTTCTCCTGTACTGATTTTCTAAGGTGCCCCTTAAGAATTGTAATATTTCTGTGTGGTAATGATAAACATTAGTGAGTTGCTTTAGAAATGAAAAAATGGCAACCCTCTGGGGATTTGAAAAACATATGCACTTCAAATTTGAAAATCCAATTTAACTGTCCATTATATGGAGAATAAAAGAAGGTAAGGATAGGATAATTTTGCAGTTACACAGCATTTGACTAAATCTGATTCAGGGATGACAGCTACACTTTAAAAGCTACATGTCTGAATGTAAGGAGACAGCAAATCATTTATTTATGATTGTAATCTAGCTCCTGTCTAACAAGTTAACAACTGTGCAGAGTGCTCCTGAGCAGAGGCAGCATGTGTAGGCTTGTCAGTTAGCACTTTTAAACCACTTTTCATAGAATTTCTGTAAAATATATATATATATATAAAATTCAATAAAATAAAATAAAAAAGAGACAAGAGTGTCCCTGTCAAATTCACCAAAACAAGCCGATGTTACAATTGCAAAAGTTTATGAAAAAAACAGTCTCCCCTTAATTTTACATGAAGCACCACTGCAAAAGGTGCATGAGCCTCAGAGTGATGAACACAAAAAGAATCAGATTCTTTGTATTCGCTTGAAAGACACAATGGAGTGCACCTAGGATCTAATCCCAGACACTGAAACTTTTTATCAGCCCCTCAGCTTGCCGTGCAAGAGGACATGACTCTGAAGTCCCTACCCGGGCACTGGCTTTAGTTGGAGGGTTGCCCAAGTCAGGACTGCATGATTGTCGCACTGCTGGTTTCCTTCTTGGCTGTTAACTCCTTTAGGACACTCGGATTTTGTCTCTGATCATCATCCTTTTTGTCTGTGTTGTACCTATCCCCAGCAATGCAATTAACAAGAGAACACACTTAGTCAGTCAGTTCCCATTTGGCTGTCTTTACCTCACAAAGCAGTATTACGTGCCTGTGCTGTAAGAACTGAAACTGAAATCTGCAAATGGACGGGGTTACCAATAAAATAATGACTGACTGAGATCTTCCGAATTTGTTGAAAACATAATACGGTTTGGAACTCATTGCAACTGCTCACACAATGCACAAGGCATCAAAGAACAGTTCTGCCTTGCATTATAAGTTTCAGAATCTCTGAGTCAGACAAACTGAACAATCAAATGATTTTGACCTGGCTGGATAAACACCCAATTTAAACACAAATCAGACTTCTAGATTCAATGAGCTTGGATGAAATCCTGGCCCCACTGAAGTGAGTGGCAAAACTCTGACTGACCTCAGTGGGGTGGAATTGTATCCATTATATGTAGTCACCACTAAAGATAATGACAAGCTCCTGGTGTCGTTTTATGCAGGATACTGCGCATTTATATGTCCATTCATTTTTTATGAGCGCTGTCTAACTGGTGTTAGTATCACCAGGATGATCTGGTAACACTTGGAAAATCTTCATCTGCAGCATGCCTAAGTGATATTGTATCCAGGCATCTTACTGTCAATGTAGCCTTTTTTAAAAAAAATGTTCCCCCAAAAGCTGGATGAAAGGCCTGACCTCCCTATTTTGACCCAGTCTTTTTAAATCTGGGGTTGTTCCAAGGTCTGCCTCGCACGGGGCGTGGGAAGTGCTTTTCGGCCAGGAGGGAGTGTCCTTTAATGCTTCCATATTCAGTGTCAGGTGCAGTGAAGGTGCCGTTGTGCTGATGGTTTGTCAGGAGTTTAAAGGTCAACTTCAGGAGTAGTGATCTCAAGCGCTGACTGTCTGAAAAAGTTGGCTTGTGTCAGCCCCAGCAACAACCTGGTGCCCACACAACTGCAAATGGTTGTGTTTAATTGTACGCAATGCTATGCTGCTATGTTGAGAGTGATGTAGCATTTGCATAGAGAGATCTGTCTTCTCTGATTTTATAGATATGCTACTAAAACATTCCCAGTTGTATAACACTCCTGTCTGAGTGTCACACATCTATCAGGCCATAGAATTTCTCTATGATGAGTTGTTAAAATGGAGAGGTAGTGCATGCAGAAGTGTCACACTGATTCAATGGATGCTGATGAAGAGATAAAAAACTGATTTCAAGACTAGGTGTTACTAACTGGAGGTCCTTTGATCATAGGATTTGATCCCATTCAGAATTACAGGATGTGTCATATGCAAACTGTGTGTGTGTGTTTTAAGTTAAAATAACTTGGATTGATGTCCTTGCACCCATCCCACTGGGCTCTGCATGGGTACAGCAGATCCATTTCCAGGATCAGGGCCGTCATGTAGCAAGAGCTGTTTTGTTACTTTAGTCATTTTAGAGAAACTGTCCAACGATACAAATGTTTGCAGTGTTCAAAGTGCATGAATGTTGTCTGTCTGCTACTGCAGTATTGCAAGAAATGGAGTCCTGGCAGCCATTAGGCAGCATGTATAGTTGTTCATACATTCTGGCTACTTTATGAACAGTAGGTACCAAGAGCATAAACAGAATAGATAGGTTCATCACCAAACCCCTGTTGTAGCTATATGCTCAGAGGGAAAATAGATCTGAATAAAAATATATGGATGTAAAAGGTGTGGAATTTTGTCCTTTTTAAATTGAATCAACTCTCCTTCTGCCTTGGAGCATTCTATTTATTTTCCGAGCTGCTGTACAGAGGCTTTGCTTTTTATTTTGCATTTTCCCTGCTGACTTTCCTGCAGTATTAAAAATCGTGTTCCAATCATTTGATGTTTCTCTGAAGCAGAGGAAAGCTATTTATTTTTACAAAGGTGTCTATAGACTTGTACTTTGTATCTTTCTTTTCACCTTATGAAAAAAATCTCCCTGAATGTCTCCTTCTGTTACACGACACAGCTATCGTGCAGGTGTGCAATGCTTGCGAGGGACGCAAGTTAGCAAATCCGGGGGAAGCGTTTTAGTTTATTGTGTGTTCAAATCGTAAGCAACTGAAGTGAAGAGCGAGAATTAGAAATTGTCGTTGTCAGATAGTGACACCCCCACACACTTTGCTCAGTGTTAATGAATGTAAGTAAACATGAGACGACTCAGCCTGTTTGTTTATCTTGGATTAGGTCACAGGCTGAAAATACACAGTTTCATATTTTTAGATAAAATAATTGTTTCCAGTTGGAAAATGTCTTTCTTTCTTTCTTAAAGAATTAAAAAATAACTTCTGGATCATGGTGAGGTAGGTAAAGCCTGGCTGGTTTTCAAATGATATTCTGATGAGGATAAGAAAATATTTAAAATATGGGTCTGAAAATAGCCCTCAGATTAATCTTTTTGAAAACCTGAAGTAATGTAGATGGATCTATAACGTGTGCTGCTCTATCTTCCTGGCCATTTGCTGATGTGATTAGTTCTGTGTTTAGAAAAGCAATGCCCCCAGTATTATTTAAATGTGATTGACGCTAAAATGCACCAGATACTGTAGGCTGTAGAGCTCCGCCGTGAAACTTTTTTTTTTTTTTTTTTTGAGAGGGGAGAAGAGCATTTAAAAGCCAACGTTTTAATGAAGATCCTTTAAGTTCGACCTATTTGAAAGTGGTTGGTGGGTTGGTTGGTTGGTTTTTTGGGAGAAGTGCTTGCTATATCTTTGTTTCCTGTGTGTGTTTTGAAGAGACCATTTTTATTACCATGCTTGAAAATGAAACGCCGACTCCTCACAAGTGGCCATAGGTGGGTGATGTGCACCCTCTGGTAATGTCACACTGATGGGACTGGAAATATCTACATGACTGACAGTTTTAGCTAACTAAACAGAATCCTTCTGAAATCACTCGCAGTCTGGGAAAAGGATGGGCTTGGCTGCAGACTGGCAGCAAAAGCCAGAAGGCCGTGGAAAATGGCACTGTTAAACCAGCCAGCAATCTGTGGGGTCTTCAGAATCTTATCATCCATGCGAGTCAACAACTGTGCTAAATTGAAATTGTGGAGTTGATTAAATGATGTATTTAAGGCCCTATAAAAGAAAGCAAGCAAGCCAGGGCGGGGAATGTGCGTGGGGGGTGGGATGGGAGGGGGGGAGTCAGACTCCTCTCTCAGTGATGTCGGGAGGGTTTATCTCACCATGAGCAGCAGGCTCAGCCACTGATCTAATCAAATTATTCAGCATTAAAAAACTGCCAAGGCATTCCAGTGCTGCAGCTTCCAGAGGCCCAGCTGGGATCAAATGCTAATCAACATCTCCACGATATTTATTCCCACTGTCAGGCTGGTACGTGTTTGTTTTCCGAGCACTGCATACTAAACCGAAAGATCAAGATGAATCGGTGGAGATGGGAGATGATGAGCAGCTGGACTAAATTTATAGGAAAAAAATTGACTTGCTAGGAAAGGGGGGAGCAGGGAGGAGGGGAGACGTTCCAGGGGCTCTGACAGGCAGAGGGGTGCGAGAGCTCCAAGCACAGAATAATCACAGACAGGGATACAGAACTGCTACTGCATTGGGGCTTCCCCTATGCACAGCTCTGTGCAATGCACCCAGCAGCATCAGCGGGGGGCTGCTGACTGGCATATGGGGGCGGTGTTATTTATTCATGCGCCTGGCTGGTTGAGCCCCGCTGGCCACTGCCTGACCCCGTCAGCATCAGCCTGGTGAAATGGGAGCCCAGTTTCCCATTGACAGCTCTGTCCTCATGTTGGTATCCCCCCAGGTCCCATGCACGCTTGGCCCGGCAGGCGCTGGCCTTCCAGAGTGGCTGCAAAGAGGAAGTCAAACAGCAAGAGGGGAAGAAGGGCGGGAATGACCGGCTGATGCTTTCAAGGCAGCGCACGAATAGGCCAGGTCCTCCTTAAATGCTCGCCACCCGCAGACTAATTAGTTCCCTTTGTTTTTCTGAGTTTCATTTTTAAATTACGGTCTTCCCTCCTCTCTAATAAATACTCAACAATTAAACCCCCCGGCCCCCCCGACATGCGATTCCAACATCTCAATGTCCCACCCTCCTGTCACCTTCACAGCCATAAACAGATTCGTAAAAACGGCTTTTGACGCCCCAGCTGCCATTAGCCACTTAAAATCCCATAATTATCATCCTATCATGGGCCTGTTAACGAGCAGTAAAAATAAGGCCATTGAATATGGTAATTTATTCGTAAATTAGCCTAATGAGAATAGGTTTCAGACACTGTTTACTTTCTGGCTGCCTGTGTCGGTGCAGTGCAGGCTGGCTGCACGGGGATGGCAAAGCTGTTTGTCAGTGTGGGAGCTCTTCCTGGGTGGCAGGCACAGCTTACAGCGTTAATGGGCGAGATTTGTTCAATTAATACATAATTCTACATTTTCTGCTACATTGGGCTTTCTGCACCAGGCTGCTGCTGGTGGTGATGGTGTTTATCTCCCACTTCTCCATTTCTAATTTGGATGTTCCCCTCACCCCCCTTCCCTTCTCTTCTGACTTCAGTATTTCAAAGCTTCAAATCAAACAGCTGCTGGGATGTCCCGGTAACTGAACATTTCAGACTCCTCTCCAGACAGAAATACTGTTCCTGTTTAAAATTCCTCTCTGCTTATTTCACCCCTTCACGCTGCAGAGTTAGGGCTGGAAGACTTATGCTCTGATGGAACGCCAGTCTGTCAACTCTCCAGCCCCCCAGAGAACGTGGCCCAGAGTTGCCTGCAATGCATCTGTGTTGCCGTCTCTCTCTCTCGCCTCCACAACAGCGTCTTCATTTGTGGATTCTTTAAAAACAGCCCTACCTGAAAATCAAGAGCCAGCTCAGAGCAGCAGACAAATATTCCCTCCTGCTAATGACAGAGCCCGTTTTTTATATCGTGCTTCTGCCTCCTCTGGGTCCCCGGGCACAGCGTAATAGAGCACAGAAATCCAGCAGAATCCTGCTGCACCCTTGCTCTTAATCCAACCCACGTTAGGGTATAATTTAAAAAGGGAAAGGCAGGGTTTGTCAGGGGAGTAAATATAGGGCCCGTGATCATTGCAAAGACAGCTTTGGTGGAGGGGTTCTTTCTGGTGCGATGGGGTGAAATGGGGCGATAAGGCCCATCACCACCTAATCCCCAGATGCCTGCCGGCAACACACGGGCAGGGGCTTGCGAGCCGTTCTCAAGTGCAGTCAGGGCCAGCACCAGGAATGGCTTTAAAACCAGTCGTGCTGATGTAAAACCTCTGCCCTGCTTTGGAGACAGCCACGGCAGAGAAGACCAGGCACGCCTGAAATAGGAGTGCAGCCGTGGTGCCGGACTAGCAGCTTTGCCTTGAAGGGAAATGGGAAAGCCAAGAGAATCCCAATCCGTAAGGTTTAAACATGACAGCTGCGTTTGAAAGCTAAACAGTCCCTTCTTGCTGTCCTTCTCTGGCTCGGGCGCACACAGCCCACCCCGGGGGCCCAGAACACTTGCCACTCTGAGATGGCTGCCTCTTGTGCGAGGAGCAGTGGAGAACAGACCGCTTGCACCCCCACTCAAGCCCCTGGCAACCGTTAAGCAAACTAGGCAGTCGCCTAGATCAGCAAAATTGCAGGGGGTGGCAAAAAACCGATTGAACCATTCATGAAATGACATCGGTAAACAACAGACCTCAGCAGTGGGAATGAAAGGTCAGTGAGAACGTACAATCATATCATGATAGTCTCGCTTTTCCATGTAAAATAAATCTGTCATTATAAATGCAGAATTTGTATTCATACAGATGCACAATATTCATTTTTGAAAGTTAATTGCGGGGGTGGGTGCACAGCTGAAGGTTCACCTAGGGCGCCTGATAGTCTTGCACCGGCTCTGCCCCCACTCCTCCTGTCTTCTTTGCAATTCTCCTTCCTTGATTAATGATTGGAGACCTTGGTCATCACTAATATCCCTCGTCTTCTCTAGGGAAGATGCATCTCCTTTACCAAGCGGCTGAGGCGTTTTCAGAACCAGTCTAGCAGAGTTTCCAACAGGCTTCTAATCGAAAGCCTCTCTGCCGGCCTCTGAAAGGCGATCATTCCTTCCAAACCCCCATACAACCAATTTAGAGCTAGCGATGTCCCGGGCAGATCTGACTCCACTTCTCTGGAGGTTTTCATTCAGCATGAATTCCCAGCGCATGAAGAAACAGGCCCTTCCAAATCCATTCTGCAGCACAGTCGTCGAGCAGGCTGCTGGAAATGGTATCGCTCTGCTCTCGATAGATATTCCGTGGTCTCCAGGAGAGCTCTGAAGATGGGAGAGGCTGAGAATCCTTAGAAAAAACAGGGACTGTCATAGAATGCTAGCTTGGAAAACCAACTCATTTCCTGAAACAACCAAACTTGGAGGCACCAGGAATCTGGCCTCGAGTAACTAGAGGGTTGCATGCTTGTTTCTGTAGGCTGTGTGCATTGCACTGCTAGGGCTTCTTGCATTCCTCCATTTCCTCCCACACGCTCCTTGTGCACCATCTTCCCATCTCCCTCTAGCCCAGGGACTCTCTGCAGCCTCATCCCCGCCTTCCCTCATGCCAGGGGCTCTGGGTACCTTGCTTATTTTCTTGCTTTCTGAGAAAAGACATCCAGGGCATCCACATTTTCTAAGTCCGTTGGGACAGTGGGCAGAGCTGAGCTGGGGGTGTTGGTGTCAGTGGCTGCCATCAGCCGGTTCTTTGATCGACAGACACTTACAGAGGTGGCTGAAGCTGCTGGCTCTGCCAACCAGATCATGGGAGCTCTGAGATCCGCATTTCCCTCTTCTGATATTCATCGAAACGAACAGGTTCTGCCACTGCTGCTGGCTAGAACATTCCCTGAAGTTTTGGAACTGATCAGTTGCAGCATTCAGACATGATTGCATTACAGACAGACAGACAGACAGAGAAATGCCATTGAGTGTAAGACCTCCCTTTGCTTGACCAGGGACTTCAGGGGGATGTTGCTAACCTCGGATGTCTTCTGTGGCTCCCTGGCACCTACGTCTGTGCCTCCACCAGCCCTCAGAATCAAAATGGTCATAAATCAATGCAAAAAACCGGAGTGTGTGTCAAGGAAGGAGGCTCCAGCACTGGCTAGCGTCTAAGCTTCTCAGCCCCAAAGCTAAAGGTTTGAGCAGTTTGGCACCTGGACAGTTTATTTTCCCAAGTTCCATCTTTAGAAACAGTCATTTTCAGACAGTCGAGTGCCACTAAAACCCTGAATGAATCAGGATTAGAGGTCCTTGTGGGAAAGGGGTGAAGAGCTCTTGACTATGAGCTTTCCACCCTCTGGAGTACTTTCATTCCCAGCCTGGCTTAAAGCCAGGAAATAAAACTGCAAGGCCAGAGATCCTCTGCTGAATAGCTGAGCCAGAGTCAGCAGCACCCGGGAGGGAGACAAGGATCTTTTCCTGCTGCTGACCTGGGCGCTCAGCGGGACTAGGGTCCAATGCTCTCCTCCAGGGGTACCTTCCCCTCAGATTGTGCCAGGGAGTTGGGGGTGAGGGGAGCCTGCTGCTTGTCCAAGCTGACAACAACACGGGAGGCCTTTGCAAAGGAGAAGCCCTGGTGATGAGTCCAGCGCTTTACAGCCCTTAGCCCAGCACTTTTACAGCCCTTAGCCCGGCAGCTGGAAAGGAGGGCTCACGAGTTCATATTTTCTTTTGTAAAAGGCCATTTCCCAGTATGGCCAATCTGCAAATCCTCGTTTCTGACAGAGCCCGGCCCCAGGGTTCTAGTGATGGCCAGGCAGGGCCTTGGGTTTCCAGGTCATCTCCCCAGTGTTGGGTGAGGTGTTTGAGCGAGTGGAAGCCCAGGGCGCAGAGAGGAGCCTGTGCCTGTTTTGAAACTGCCGTCCCCTATACAAGGACCACGCTCACATCATTGCACCTGGCAATTCACTCCCCTCTAACTCAACGGGACCCATGGCCTGAGGGTCTGATTTTGACACCAAACTTACATAGTGTATGTCTGTGACTTGACCAAGGCCCCAGAAGACATCAGTGTCGGAGACTCATCCCTTTCTCCGTCCCCCGGACCACAGTGTCTCTTACTATTGACCTGCCCTTTCTTGTGGCCAGAGGCCCTGCTGTCTGCTTAGCAGAGGGGCTGGGCCCGTGTGCCATCAGTGATAGCCTGAGTGGCACTAGGGTGTCCAGACCCTGATTTTACAGGGGCAGTCCTGATATTTGGGACTTTGTCTGATATAGGTGCCTGTTCCCCCCATCTCCTCCCCCCGCCACCATTTTTTTACACTTGCTATCTGGTCACCCCTAGCAGATGAGAAGTGGCCCAGGGACTTCTGCCAAAACCAGGGCCCCATAGCCCAACACTTGGGAGCTGTGTGGGGACTGCAGCTAACCTGCAGACGTCAGTGATGAGCTCTCAGGTCTAGCGATTGCTTTGCATCGGCTCAGGTTTTCAAAGTGCTGTTTCCAAGGAGAGGGGCTAGACACAGACTTTCTCCATAAGTGAAAGCTGCGATTCTCCGTCCGTCTTTCGGCCTCTGACCTGTGCCAAACTGTGAAACCCCAGGCCTTCCAAAGTGGCAGCTGGTTCAGGAGACAGGGACCCATCTGCAAAGGAACATGGGCTGGTGAGAGCCCGTCACCCCATGCTCTGCCCCACACACTAGCTGCTCCTTGGATACCCAGTTCAGTCCAGGCCTTCGGGTTCAGGCTTCAGATTGCTGCATGGGCTCTAGCCTGTCTACTTGAAGAGCCTTCCTCACCACGTGTGACAACGCCGTGCCGGGCCAGCTGCTTTCCGAAGAACCTAGGCCTGGAAGAGACCTGCTGGGCCACCGAGTCCAGCCCCATCACATAAACCCATTCCCAACAAGCCCCGTCTTAAAACCAGCTTAGGGGAGGCTGGTCCAGAACCTCCCCCCTCTGATGGCTAGATACCTTCTAATGCCACAACGTACTCGAGGCCAGTTTATACCCTGGCTCAATGGAGCAGACAGCCCCAGGGAGAGACGTCGGCGTGTCGGAGCCACAGAGGCCATGCATGAGCGTGACCCTCAGGATCTTCAGAGCGAAATGCAAACAGCCCTTCTTCAGCTGCCCTGCTCGTCCCAAACAGACGGGCCCCGCTGCCTGCCGGCAAGGGAAAGCAGCACTGTGGCCCAGAGCCCCGTTCTGCTAGGCAGTGTGCAAACACGGGCATGCTCGGACGCTAGGGTGATGGGTGCCATAGATCGCAGAGTTAAAGGTGATCCGGAGAATGCCCCAGGGGGTTCGACGTGGATGGCATTCCGAAGGGCGTTTAATATGAGTCCATGCATTGGCCTTCCCTTGGCAAATGTACCCAGGCCCACTGAGTCCAACGGCTGCTGCATGCTATTTCTTTTTGTTGGCTCCAGGAGGGAGGTGCCCGGATGGAGACTTCCAGGAAGTCATCTCCTGGCCCAAAGTCAGAGATGTCACAGACCCTGGTGCCCTGTGCTTTGCTGTGCACAAGTGGACGTTGGCTAACTGCACTACTCCAGGACTTCCCCAGGCCTGACAATTCGCTGCATCTTGGCTCTGACTCTCCAAGGCAACAGTACCTATTCCTGATCTGAAGAACATGGGGAAGCCCATGTGCTCGGCCTTGTCGGGAGAGTTGGACATGGAGAGACGTTTCCAAACCTCGCTGTTACTGCGAGCGGAACAGATTGTCCTCACTGCAAAACAATCGGACACACGTCAGCTTGGAGAATGCATTCTGTGCATGTCTGAAATCGCCACTGCATTCAACGCCCTGTCTCTGCTTCGTTCGGCAGGAACCCGGTCTTGGGAAAATCTCACTGAGGGAGGGTCCCAGTTGTTTCTTCCCATCATATCCTTTTGTCAGCCAGTCAGTAGCTACAGTGACATCTCCTAATTTAATTACAGCTCGTTTCCTTAGTAATTATGATGCTCAACTAGAGAAGCGCTTAAGGCCACTGTAACAGCAAGGCTAGTGGCTGCCTCCTCTCTGTTAAAATGGTCCCGTTATAATTTTGCTTCCTTCAGATGGAGAACTACAAACACTTCATGTCAAACACTTCCCAGCAGCTCTCTCAGTGTGAGAACGATTGAGGTCAGGAGATGCACATAACCTACCCATCAGCGCCAGTATATCCGCAAACAGTGACACGCCAGCTAACTGCAGAGAGGTCACCTCTGCAAGAAACAATCCCTGCAGCCGCTGAGCAAGTATCAAATTGCAGCATTAGAAAATGATCATGTGGAACACATTGAAAATAGCTCCCCAGATAATCAATGGTTAACACACGCAGCTTCTTCCACCCAGCATAAAGAGGAATTGATTTACTGTTAATAAGTTCACCTATTAGAGTGCTGCAACAGGGGAAGCAGGGCAGAGAGCTAGATGCCCAGCGGTCGCTGGGTTTGGAGAATCCAACAATTCACTCTCCAAGCAGCACTGGCTGGAAAAACTGCAAGGACCTAACAGGCGCAGCAAGACTAGGTGCAGCTTCCACATGGTGCCAAGCGAGTGAGCGTCAGAGCAGCAGGTGTTTGCTGGATTGAAAAATATGTGCTGGCTTTTCCCCTCCCTCTGCTCTTGTTTGCATTTGCAACTTCAGTTTGAGTTCAGATGGGATCAGATGCAATATTCTTTGTACCGTGCTATGGTGCTCGTCCTCTCTGCGTCTTCGTGCAGTCGCTCTGTTATGATGGCCTCAGAGCAGAAGTGTGTGTGTGTGTGTGTGTGTGTGTGCGTGCATGCGTGTGAGAGAGAGAGACCGACCGACCGACCCTTTGGCAGGCTGATTTTCTTTGCTATTAAGAGAGAACATCAACTGTGCTTTGTTATCAAGGGCCTTGAGTGACATCAGGAGATTCACTCTCAACTCCCCTTCCACCCCACACAAACAATGCCCTACTTCCACCCCTCTAGCACAATTTAAACCCATGAAATAGACAAAATGATCTGCTTAAAGAAGACAGTGAAACAGTAAAGCAGACTCTTGGTATTGCCAGCTCCGCATCCCAAGAAATCATGAGATTTTAAAAACCAATACATGTCGGATTCTGTTTATTTACCTTCTTGTTTGCAAGACATCCCCGAGCAAGGGGCAGCGATTTGGGACGCTGCCCCTGGAGCAGCCCAGGAGGGAAACTGCAATGCTGGGAGTCAAATCTCCCTCCTGCTCCTGGAAGACAGGAACCTATGCTGGGTCTGTATCTAGGCCAGTGTAGTCTCCTGATGCACCCATGCAACTACCCCACAGATCGCATTGCTCTGCTCACTCCTACCCCTCGGTGGAGCTGCTGCCCCCCATGCAGAGGAAGTCATGGCATGGCACACTGTGTGCTGGCATCTAGGGTGGGCTGTGATCTGACACAAATTAATAAACACAAATAAATCCATTTTCGATGATTTATTTCTCACAAATGGGTCCATTTTCATAAATAAATAAATAAAATAATCTTTAACTGGGAGTTGTTTTCTAGTTCATGCTGAATATTTCACATCTCTCTAGTCAGTAGCCATGGTCAGGGGGGTAGACCCATTTTGGAAAATAAAGGAAGGAATATGAAGATCACACCCATACATCAGAGCAGATGGGGCGGGTTTCACAACCCCCTTCAGAGAGGGAGCGATGACTGGGACAGGTCATGCAGGGTTTAGATGCATTTCAACATATATAGCTTCTGCCAATCTAATCTTCTCGAATGTAAAAATGGTGATTTTTTTTGGTCCTTTTTGTTACATTTCAGTTTATAGATGGTCTGAAATTAACGGGTGAGACAGGGACCTGTT